>NC_142684.1:109503214-110759285 GCF_056320005.1 Nelumbo lutea
GCTTCCGAGCTAAACAATGTCGAGAAGAGTTTGTTTCTAGTAATAATAAAGCATTCGATATTTTTGAGCTAATTCATTGTGATTTGTGGGGTTCTTATAAAACTGCAGCTTCTTGTGGTGTTCATTATTTCTTGACCATAGTAGACGATTTTTCTAGAGGCGTTTAGATTTATCTTCTGGTTGATAAGACGAAAGTGGGATGAGTTCTTTGAAATTTTTTTGCTATGGTTCAAAGGCAGCTTAACAAACCTATAAAGGTGATCCATAGTGATAATGGGACTGAGTTTGTCTGCTTGGTTAGTTATTTTGCTGAAAATGGTATTATTCATCAAACCACTTGTGTCAGGACCTCTCAAACGGGAGGGTTGAACGCAAGCACCGCCACATATTCAATGTTGCCCGGGCACTGTGCTTTCGAGCAAGCTTGCCTATTGATTTTTGGGGGGAATGTGTCCTGACTGCTTGTTATTTGATCAATCGGACACTGTCCATTCTGTTGAAGGGAAAGACTCCCTATGAAATGTTATTTGGGCAACCTCCTTCTTATGATAATGTGCGAGTTTTTGGTTGCTTAGCATATGCGCACAATCATGGACATGGAGGGGATAAATTTGTCAGTCGAAGCAGACGGTGTGTTTTTGTTGGGTATCCTTTTGGAAAGAAAGGATGAAGCTTGTATGATTTAGAGTCCGGCATGTTCTTTGCATCAAGAGATGTTACTTTTTTAGAGCATGAATTCCCATATGCACATAAGGAAGATGCACAACCGAACAAAGCACAAGACCAATTTAATTGTGGAATAGGTGGGGCAAATGAGGTGTTGGTACCATCCACTTATTTACCTGGACTAGCAAATGGTGAGATGGGGGCTAACCAGCGAGGTGCACTCGCTGAAGAAGGAGTCTGTGTAGAAGAAGGAACCCGCGTAGACCCGAATGCAAATGCTGGTAAACCCATGCATTCTTGTGACGCCACCACAGAAAGTGCAAGCGAAGACAGTCCTAATGTCAGGGGGTGGCGATGTTGAGCAACAGTAGCACTCTGAATTTCATTTGGGGTGTGGGCATCCATAGAAACAACAATCCACAATGTTGAGAGATTATGTGCTTCACACCACATAGCGCTTGAGTCCCTCTCCACGTCCCTTTGTAAGCTCACTCGGCCAATCACATTCTGCAGGTAGTCCTTATCCCATAGATAACTATGCGAACTGTTAAAATTTTTCTTATCGACATCATGCTTTCTTAGCAGCTATTACTGCAGGAGTTGAACCTACTTCTTTTGCTGAGGCCGTAAAGGATGAAAAATGAAGGGATGCAATAAAAAAGAAATACATGCACTTGAAAATAATTAGACATGGACTGTGGAGCCTTTGCCATCCGAAAAACGAGCCATAGGATGCAAATGGGTATCGAATCAAGTATAACGTTGATGGGACAGTGGAAAGATACAAAGCCCGTCTCGTGATTTTTGGGAACAAGTAGGTTGGGGGAATTGATTATAATGAAACTTTTGCCCCAGTTGCAAAAATTGTTACTGTCCGTACCTTCCTTGCAGTCGAAGCAGCTAAAAATTGGGAGCTTCATCAAATGGACGTACATAACACATTCTTGCATGGTGACCTTCATGAGGAAGTCTACATGTGAATGCCTCCTGGCTTTCAGTCGGATAAACCAGGTATGGTGTGTTGGTTGTGAAAATCTCTGTATGGCTTGAAACAAGCGCCGAGATGTTGGTTTGCTAAATTAACTGCAGCCTTGAAGACATATGGGTTTCAGCAATCATGTTCAGATTACTCCCTCTTCACCTTTCGTCGAGACAGGGTGCATGTGCTTGTTCTCGTATATGTGGACGACATTATCATGTTAGGTAATGATCGTATGACAATTCAAATCTTCAAGAAATATTTGAGTGACTGCTTCCATTTGAAAGAATTGGGATCATTGAAATGTTTTTTGGGCATTGAAGTTGCCCGAAACACAACAAGAATTTTTTTGTCTCAACGTAAGTATGCTTTGGATATTATCTCTAAAGTTGGATTATTTGGTGCAGAACCTGCTCCTTTTCCTCTAGAGCAGAATCATAATCTCGCCCTGACAGATGGGCCTCTCTTATCTAATCCTAAGCGATACAGGCGCTTGGTGGGCAGACTTATTTATCTCTCAGCAACTTGTCCAGAGTTGTCTTATTGTGTGCATGTTCTGTCCCAATTTATGCAGCAACCGCAAAAAAGACATTGGGATGTTGCATTGCAAGTGGTGCGCTACTTAAAAGGAAATCCTGGTCAAGGAATTCTCTTGCGTTCAGATTGTGACTTACAGTTATATGCATGGTGTGATTCAGACTGGGCAGAGTGTCCTTTGTCCCGACATTCTCTGTCTAGATGGTTTATTCTGCTTGAAAAATCGCCTATTTCCTAGAAAATTAAGAAACAACTCATTGTAGCTCGTTCTTTAGCGGAAGCAGAGTATCGTTCTATGGCCACGGCCACATGTGAATTAAAATGGCTGAAGGGATTGTTATTGGCTCTTGTGATAGTCAGGCAGCCTTGCATATTGCAGCAAACCCAGTTTTCCATGAGCATACGAAACATATTGAAGTTGATTGCCATTTTGTACGTGATGAGATCCAAAATGGTTGCATTCGTCCTGCTTATGTGTCGACTACCGTTCAGCTGGCTGACATTTTTACAAAAGCACTGGGTCGCAAAGAATTTGAGTACTTTCTTCGCAAGTTGGGCATTCACAATCTGCATGCTCCGAATTGAGGGGGGGTGTTAAGATTAGGAGTCCGATCAGTGTATTTTCTTGTTTGTATATATCTTCTTATCATTTCCTTATCATGAATAGTTCAGATATCATAGGAAAGATATGTTTGAGTCCTTGTAAACTTAGGAGTTCTAGTTGCCATAAGCTTAGGAGGTTCGGTGGTTGTATTCATGTGTATATATACTTGAATTCTCAATGAATAAAATATAGAAAAGAATAAACCAGAAAAGCTCTAGTTTTACAGAGGTCGATAACAAAGGGGAAAAAGAAAAAAAAAAGAACTAAATTAAACCAGATTGTAAATTTGGAACCGACAATCAAGTTAATGAAGAATAAAAGGGGAAAATGAACAAAAACGAAAAAAATATTGTACCTGAGTTGTAGGGTCGCCGTCGTTGGAGTATCACTTGCCACTGCCGCTGGTGACCAGACCGAGGAGGAGAAGACGAAGAAAAGACAAAAGTCACAAAACTCAAACGGTCAAAAGTGAGAGGGAGACATCAGACATGTCGAGGGTACTCATTTACCCCTCAAAGTTTGGTTATTTCACTTAACCGAACATGTAAATAGCACAACCGAAACGGAACCCAAAATTAACAAATCATACTTAAAAACTGAATCAAACCATTTACCTGAACTAACTAAACCGACCAAAATCGAAACCGAAATTTCGATTCGGTTATTCAG
Source organism: Nelumbo lutea (assembly GCF_056320005.1). Taxonomy (NCBI): domain Eukaryota; kingdom Viridiplantae; phylum Streptophyta; class Magnoliopsida; order Proteales; family Nelumbonaceae; genus Nelumbo; species Nelumbo lutea. Next base: position 109,506,670 of record NC_142684.1, read on the forward strand.
TTTCAACCAAACTATGCTCACTCCTACTCGCCGCTATTGGAGTCGGATCACCATCGCTGGTTTCATATTGCCAAACCACTAGAAACTGTCACAGGAAGCATGAACATACTTGTTTTTGCCAAACAAAAAATTGGTACTTTTGTTTTGAAAGATAAACTTTTTAAATATTTTTACCTAAATGATTTTCAAAACAAAAATACCAAAGTATTTTATATATTTTGTACTTTGATATTGTCGAAAATATAAAAGTAGAAGTCTATCCATTTTCAAAACATGCACTTTTTTCTTGTTTGGGCATTTCAAAGTGCTCTGCATAGCTTAACTACAAGGACAATGCTTGGTAAATGGTTAGTGGCAAATCCAAGACCTTCGATTAGTGGGGCACACATGTGGCCTAACCGCTTAGACCTTTTAAAACCATGAAAAAAAGACCACAAATTTTATTTGATCCCCTTCTATTTTATTTGAGTGGGGGCAATTGTAAAAAAAGTTAAATTTCTTCATATAAATAAAACAATTTCAAATATCAGTGGGGGCAATTGCCCACGCTGGCTTCTACATAGATCTGCCATTGTAAATGGTTGTTCATGGAAACAATGATCTTGTTCATGTGCCACATGGGTGATTGGAATCATTGATTAGAGTTTACATCTGCACCCCGCAAATCGTGCCCCACATATACATCTCAGGTATAGGGCTGTTCACAAGTCGGGTTGGGTCGGTTTACTGATGTTTTTCCAACTAACCCGACCTAGTCGGGTTACCTGAAATTGAAACCAAAATCGACTTTGTGTTAAGCAAAATCGATCTGATCGGTTTGAATCGGTTTGGGTCGGTTTCGGCTCTACTTAGTGGTGACTTAGTTGTTGTTCAAGTGTTCATTTTTGTCTCTACATTTCCAAAGGAAACCAACATTTTCTTAATGTTTTGCGGTCCATCCATAGATCCAGTTGTGGAGGGAGCAGAGTTTGAGAGGCAAATTAATTAAGTAGGTTGTAACTAGGATAGAGACAACTTAGTTAAGTAAGAATTAAGTAGGTTGTAACTACTAACTAGAAACTAACTACTAAATCGATTTGGTTCGGGTCGGTTTTTTATTTTTACACAAAAATTGAAACCGAATTGAATCATCAGTTTATGATATTTTATAACCCGAAACCGACCAATGCTGAAGAAAACCCGACCGACTCAAATTGGATTGATCCGAGTTGGTTGGGTTGGGTCTTCTTATAAACAGCCCTATCAGCATACATTGGAAACATCTTCTGTACATATTATTGGAAGATGTTCCTGATACAGTCAGGATGTGCTGTGGGACGTATGTCAAAACTCCATCAATTACAGCCCAAATGCCACAACCATACTAAGTTGCCAAGATTTTGCGGCACCTCTCTCTCTCCCATAATAAGCAACTATAACGTCAAAAAGTAAGGAAATAGCCATGATGCGATGAAATTGCAGGACTTAGATACAATGGGCACAACATTTAAGCACGTACAATAAATGAGTGGCGAGTCAGGACTCATTATATGAAGTTGTGAAATCGCATTGGCATCGAATGACATGATACATCTTAGGTTGTAATGAAAACAACATATTCATAGAGGAGTAAATTGGACTGTCATAAAAGTATCGCATGATTTTACGGTCCACCCATGCTTTAGCAGGTTGTGCCTGTGTTAGCACGTGGGGTTGGGTGAGTTATCCCTACTTGGGCTCCAGGTTGAATGCAGCCAGGTCCTTTTTTATATTATTTTTTCATTTTTTTACCAAGTAGAAATGATAAAAAGTTTGGGAAAATAAAAATTTAACAAAAAACACTAAAAATTCAAAAAAGACAATAAATTGAAAAGAAAATTTTAAAATTTTATTTCATTTGAATTTAAATATTTAATGAATACAAAGTAAAAAATAAATTAAAAAAGTATAATCGAATTGGAACAAAATATAAAAACAATATAATGAAATTGAAAATAAATATTTAAAGTGGTATTGACTATTGAAAAAAATCACAAATAACTATTTAATAAAATTAAAATACAAAATTTACAATATTTTTAAGAATGTTGTATAATTATTGAGTATATAAAAATATTTTCATTATTTTGATATTCAACTCTTCAAGTTCCATCTCTTTAATTTTAACTAATTTAGATCATCTTCTTCTAGAGAAACATTAGGTGAAGTACCATGCACTTCTTGATCTTGCAATCTATCTTTAGCATCCAGCCAATCCTTTAAACATATATGCATCTCCAAGTTTTCATTGTTCATGTAGCTTCTCTTTTTGTCAAAAAACATAATGGAACAGTAGACAACGAAGGGGCTAATAGATCACGTGCCATGAAGACAAGAATGGGATAACTTTTTCCATGCTCATTCTACTAGGATAAAATATCAAAATTATTTAATTCCACCCAACTAAGAGAATCTGTTAAATTAGTAAAATTAGCATGTAAATAAAAATTAAGTTTAGTAAGTGATGAGGGCATATTTGTCCCTCCACTGACATCATGACACATGGCATCTCAAAACAACTGGATGACACCCCGACACCACCTAGGCAATGACTTGCCTTAGCCAAAATGGTGGAGTCACAGTTGGCGACCTACCCCTAGAGACCTACCTCCGCCAACGACCTGGCGACCTACCTCCGTTGACCTAGCAACCTGCCTCTGCCGACCTAGTGACTTGCTTCCACCGACCTGGCGACCTACCTCTTTCGACCTGGCAACCTGCCAAAGCCAACCTAGCAACCTACCTATACTGACCTGGTGGAAACCTAGCTGGCGACCTCGTCCACAACTCAGGGTGGCTAGCAGCACCTCGTCCAGGACCGACTTGTGGTACCTTGTCAGTACTAACCAAAGTGACCTCAACGTAAGAACCGACCTCCCTCGAAGACTTGTCAACCTGATTGAGGTATAGGTGGCGACCTGCGAGATGTGCTCGCCGACCAATTATGTATGCACCCCGTCACTCCCGAGTCTCTCAAATGTTGGCTCTAACACCGAATGTTCTAGAGGAAACCGAATAAGGCGCAAAGACTAGTCTACGTGCATGACTACCTCTAAGGACTTTAGACCTGTTAGGCATGTCTTCCCGGAGATCTCGGACGCGGTGCATGAAGCCCACGCCAAACAATGCCTATATAAGGGCCTTACCTCCAACCTCATAAGGTATGTACAATTTTTCTCTCGCAGCTCTCTATCTCTCTTGCTTTTAGCTGTCTCAAAAATCTCCAGCTTGTTGACTTAAGCATCAGAGTGTCCACCACGAGTTAAGGAACCCGGGTACTTTGACATTGTTTCCTTGCAGGTCGCCCAAGTAAACTATATAGCTCATCATTATTCAGCTAGGCATCCAAGCCACCTTCCAGCTATGAATTGTTCAGTTAGGCGTCCGAGCCACCTTCCAACTAGGAACTGTTCAAGTAGGCATCCAAGCCACCTTCCAACTAGGAACTGTTCAGCTAGATAGGCGTCCAAGCCACCTTCTAGCTAGGAACTATTCAATTAGGCATCCAAGTCACCTGCCAACCGGGAGCTGCTGAAACACGCATCATCAGTAAGTGAACTTGATGATGTAGTGGCAATTGACTTTTGCCTTTTATTTATTAAGGACCATATCTCTTCCATTACTAGAACAAGAAATTCCTATAGTAAAGGTTGTACAAGTTTTCCTACATCCTAATAATTGATATTCATATACATTGTACATTTCAAATAATAAATTACTAATTTCATCTTTTATTTTTTTGTTCCAATTTCACCTTTCATATTTTCATAATAAGATTCAAGTAAAACATCCAAACCATTTTTCTAATCTTAGGATCTAAAGTTGCAGCTAAGCAATATAAAGGAAAAATATTTTTCCAATACTTTTTTTTTTTAATTTAACTTCCATTACATTAATAATATTTTAAAATTTTAAATTATTTCTATATTTTGAAAAGCATTCACTAATTATAAATAGTTGATTAACTAAATACAAGACAACACCCAGAAACTTTAGTTGTATCATAAAAAATTTCTAAAAGAATCTTATATACAAATTGCAATTTCCCAATCATCATTGGTTATAAAATCATAAGGCATTTTCTCATTATAAAAATTGGTAAGAATGCCTTTATATGTTGAACATCTAATACAAAATTTCTATATTTTAAGCCATATTTTTTACATAAATATTTAAATTTTGTTTTCTTGTACCTTAATTTCTAATATACATAACACCGTTTCTAATTTTAGAAATATAAGGAGAAATAATATTTAAAGCATCTTGAACACATAAATTTAAGATGTGACATGCACATCTAATATGAAATAATTTACCATTTAAATATGGTTTTAATTAAGATTTTAAAATATTTATTGCTAAATCATTATTACTAGAATTATCAAAACTAATATTGATGAGAGCAGACTTGGCCCTCCGCTAACCTAATGACACCTGGCATCCACCTTCACCACTTGACACCTCAATGCCATGTAGATAGATATGTATCTCACCATGTCCAAGGGGATGAACCCTAGGATCAGTCCAAGGCATCTCATACACAACTCAAGCACCTTGGCAAGGTGGCTAGTAGCACCTCGTCTAGTGCCAACATGTAGTACCCCGTCATTATCGGTCTAAGGGACCTCGGCGTGAGGAGCGACCTCCTCAAGGACTTGCCAACCTATGTTACCTCATCAGTACCAGTTGAAATGACCTCGACATGGGTAGTGACCTCTTCGAGGACTTGTCAACCTGACTGAGGCCTAGGTGGCGACTTGCAAGACTTCTCTGGGATCACGACACTCGACCATTACACCCATTTTTTCATATCGTCCGCATCAGAGTTGATCAAATGGATTCTATCCATCTCCTCCGAACATGGCAGGCACGGTTTCCCAAGAATCTTAAACGCGTTATGGGAAGCTCCCGATTTCTTATGCCTATATAAAGGCATGTCCTCTTTTTGAGAAGGTACGCGCGATTCAGCTCTTAGATACTCTAGCTATCTTGCTCTTTACCTCTCTCCTAAATCTCCAGCTCATTGACTTAAGCATCAGAGTGCCCACCCCGGGTAAAGCGTCCGAGTCACCTTCCAGGAGGGAGCAGCCAAACCGTGCATCATCAAAAAGAAAAAAAAACTATATTTTCAATTTCATAATTATATAAAGTATTTAATATACTTGCAACAATTGTTGGGTCAACATGTGGTCATTCAAAGCTTGTAAAACTTATTTTTTTGTAGAAGTCAAAATTCATCAATAAAATGCCCTTTAGCACAAATATAATTTATATTATATTTGGAAATACAAATATATGTTGTTAGTGAAATTTTAGAAATAAAAGTTGACAAAGAAAAAAATTAAATTTTATTTATATGAATAAATATTTTTAAAATGCCAACTCTAATCGTATTTTTATAAGCTTTCAAAGTTGGGGATTTACTAATTGTTGTAAAAATCATTACAGCCTAAGGTCTTTAGCTAATAAAAATGGTTGTTCAACATGTATAATATATTTATCTAAGTTTTGTCTCAATTATGCACTTTATTCATTTACAATAAATGTCAATAAGTACATCAATCTGATTGGAGCTAAGGGCATAAATGTCTAACAATTTATATTAGTTATAATATTATTTATATATGTTAATTAATGGTTTCTAAAACTACTTAAAACTACTTTACGAGATGGCCCTACTTAACACAAATTGGCTCTCCATTAGTAAAGCATTAGGGCCATTTCTTCCAGGGGAAAGAAAAAAGTCCAGCCCAATTTGGGAAATGTTAATTATAGAAACTCTTGAGGGAAAGGGAAAAAGAGTTTGTCTGCATTACATGTAAGAGTGGTTTTAGTTATAGCAGCAAGAGTGGTATTGACCCTTTGGCTAGACATATGGCCACTCATCTAAAAAAATAATGATAGTTAAAATCAATCACAAATTAGGCATGATTTTTTCTAGTAATTTTCAATATTCCCATGAAAAAATGATTCATGTTATTTTGGTGTGTTTCTATGTAGTACCCTAAAACTGGACTCTTATAAGACTCGTGTTAATTTAGAATCTTTACATCCATTGGATAGATCTGGGGAGGTTTATCCTACCAAGGATGACATTGATGTGCTGCCAAGTGGGTTAGGGTAGCTTGTCTCAGCCGCCAGGGTGAGACCTAAGGTACATGCGGTGTGGGTTTTCTTGAAATTCTGAACTTGACCAAATTCCAGTATTGCCCTGGACCTTTGAGACAAATGGGAAAAACGGGAATGTTACACCTAACCCCTAGACTCAATTATGGTGTTGCACTAGGTGTTGGATTGGGCTGTCTTTGATATGCCAATCAGTGAGATCCTTGACCAAGTCAAAATCTAGGTATGTTGGGGCAATCCGAGAATTCACCTGAGTGGGTGATCATAGTGACAGGATCAACCCCTTTGTTGGACAAAGTGAATGATTGGGGAATGCACTCTCTCTAATGGAAACTTAAACTGTCGGTAGTTGATTTCAAATTGTTGATATTTGTTTTGCAAAATATATTTATATAGAGATATACATATATATTGTGGTTTCATAAAATGTTTGCAAAATGTTTTAATTCTTAGGATCCATGTGAGTAGAGAGTGCAACACTATACCTTGTAGCCGCGAGAGAGGTACTCTCTTATTGGGCAGTGTTTGATCATTAAGGGCTGAGAGGTTAAGTGTAAGACCATTGAGGGTTATACTTGATGGGATAATCTTGCATCTACCCATAGTCCTTCGGCCTTCACGAGATGGCTGGACCTAAGGAACATTTAGTGTAAATGTTGGGCCCATTAAGAGCCCATACTGATGGATTAAGGAGTTCACTATGTTTTGTAGTGAATTTGGTCAGGCCTTACAACAAAGGTTGTACTGAACCCATGTGGCTGATGTCCAGATCAATGCTAAGGTCCAACGCCATAAAAAGAGAGCCAAACTATCCAACATTTAAAAGGTAAAGTGAGCAATGTGACTTAATGGGCCTAAGGCCCATTTTGAACTGGGCTTAAGTGGTTTAATTAAATGGGCGAATTTGGGTTTATAATCTGATTAGGATTAGTAGTTGGATAAGATAAGTCTTATCCACTTGAGAGTCCAGATCCAAATATCAGATTTGGATCAAGAAACTCATTCTTAATTGGATTAGGAAGCTAATCCAGGGAAGGTTATAAATAAGGGGGTGAATTCTACAGAAAGACCACTTCTTTTCTGCAATCTTGTTCTCCCTCTGCTCTTGCCGCCCTACCCATTTCGATCTCCACCTCTTGGAGTGATCAAGAACTATTCTTGATATTGTTTCTCAGTGAATAAACAATCTGAATTCATGCTCACACAACCCAACACGATTCTTGTTGAAGAATCACAGGTTCTTGCTGAAGAATCCTTCTTGTTGATCCTGCCTCAGCATTCGCTGTGTCATCTTCAGTGGAGGTGGATTTAGTAACCTCTTTGGACATGAACACCTACGTTGGGAGTTATTGTTATTCCGTATCAGGTACATCCCTACTTGCTTCCTTTTGGTTTCAAATTTGGTCTGATTTCTTTCAAGAATGAACCTTGAAAAATGCAGTTTTTCTAAATCGAGGAATTGGATTCCCGGATGGAAGAAAGAAATTTTTGAAATTTTGCCCAACCAGCCTACATGGTTCGGCCATCCATATGATGGATCTCCCATCCCTTCATAAATAGCATTATATGTGTATATATTTAATATATAGAATTAGGGTTGAGGCAAGGCAGGGACTTCACTCCCCATTCCCATTCCCACCAACGCAACCTCCACCCCTAACCCCATCTGGTTGGGGAAGCCAAATACCCATTAGGGACAAGAAAAAATGTCATCCCTAAATGATCCCCAACCTTTATTTTATACCACGAATCTGCTACCCACATTGGGAGTGTTGGTATAAGGCATGGACAGCAACAACAATGATGATGATGATATTATTGGGAGTCTTTGTTGCGAGCAGATCTAAACTCAGCCAAGGTAGGAATCTGCTACCAACACAACACTCCCAACAAGCCAATGCAGCAGCACATTGGGAACATCTCTCTTGTCATTCATGAGAGATGTTCCTAGGACTGTAATGGCTTGTTGGAACAATGTTGGGGAGTCAGGATATCCTGCCAACAAAAATCCCAACCAACACATTCCAGCATGATCTGCATCCACACATTATCTATGGAAACCACCATGCATGTATATGCGGACTCAAGACCATGTTGGAACGTGTTGGTTTGGTTTGCTGTTGGCAGGTGTTTTGGAGTCAGTTTGGGGGGGGGGGGGGGGGGAGGGGTGCTTGTTGTGAGTAGATCTGATCTCAGCCATGTAGTGTAAAAAGTTTATTACCAATAAATTAATGTTTTACATTTTATATACATTATATATGCTAAGTTATAAGTAATAAGTTTTTCTTTATTTTTTTTAACTTTTCCATTTTAAGTACCATAAAAGCCAATTAAATCCGAATACAATCTAAATCCAAGAAATCGTATTTTGAATTTAAACCTGATCCAAAGGTTTGATAACCAGAATATCAGGTTGGATGTAAATGTAGTTGGATGGATCCTATGTATCATATCTGTATCCATAACGATGCATACTGGGATAACTTTGGTTGTTAACAGCCCGATACGCGTATCAGCACGATACAACTAGAGCATGGGTATAGATAGAAACGCTTTTGACACCTTTCTATATCTTTCATCTAATTTCTTTCGTTTGTACCATCAAAAGGTAAAATAATTCTGCAACACCATTGTAGTAAACAATGTTTTGAAAGTCGTAATCGTATCATAAATCGTAGAGAATATTAAAATGAATCGAATTGTGAATTGTATCGTAAATCATAAGATTATTTCTATTTTTCACAAATTTGTCACAAAATTAAATATACATATGTTAAAAAGGCTAAACATATATAGGAAAGTGACTTTGCCCCATTCTTAATCTATACCTAAGATGATATAATCAAGTTTGACTTGAAAATTAATAAAAGAAATATACATACAATGGCCCTTTAAGTAACATATACTAAAAAATAAACTAAATTTCTAGTCTTGAATAACGTACATAAGTCATTTTCTAGTAAGAGCTTTAAAAATGTCTCTCATGGCAAAACTAAACATAAATGATGGGGCGCGATCTGGAAGTTCCTAGCTGGAGAACTGCTTGGACGTATTCACGTGGCGAGCTGGATCAATCTACAAAACAACGCTCAGAGGGACCGGGGTGGAAGACCCGGTGAGGTTGCTTCGATGCTTAAGTCAGTAACCAGTGTGTTTGCGAGCTAAGTATGAATGCTAGAGAGCTTGAATGTGAGTAATCACGCGTACCTCCGCCTTGAGGATCGATGCCCATATATAGTTAAGTAGCCGTAAATCTTATGAAAAGGCTCCGGGATCCCCGGGCTGCATAGATAAGATCCGTTCCATTTCCGAAGGAGAGCAATGTGCCAGCTAATAAGGTTTATCACTTTCTTCCAATTCGGATGGGGTGAGGATGAGCCCTGTTATTAGACGTCATGATCCTTAGAGATTCGGAGTCCGTTGGGGAAGCTTCTGGAGTCGCTTATGTGGCGCTTTGATTCTTTGGTCCCATATTGGAACCTCGATTCTTTGGCTCCGAACAGACACTTCGATTCTTTGGCCTCGAACTGAATTAGGTGCCGAGGTGCTTAAGATCCCGAGCTCCCGAGTTTCTGGTGAGGCTCCCTTGATGAGTTGTCACCCTACTGGCTTATCACATCCACGTGTACCTCAATCGCTAGGTCGGACCAAATTAGCCCTCATCAATAAACAATAAAACAAAATAGAGGGCTTATTTGAATCATAGTGAATCGTAAAAATCATATAAATTGTAAGATTTATGAATCAAATCATAGGATTCAAACAAAAATATTCAAATATAAGATTCTTATAAAAACTCTTGGAGTTCATGATTCAAATCGTGAATCATATCCTAAATCATAAGATTTTGTTAGGAAACTGCCTAATGTTCGGCTCTTCGAGGGAGACTACCACCTGAAGTGAGAGTGAGAGAGAGAGAGAGAGAGAGAGAGAGAGAGAGAGAATTCCTAGAATCAATCATGTTCCCTTCTGATATTTCTTTCCTTACTTGTTACTATGATACAATTATTTACACCCGCCTATCCACTTGTACAGTTCTGTTATGTATTCTATTCGAGTGGTTGGCTTTCGGTTGTATTGTTTAAAGCCTAGCGTGGCCTTTCCTTGTACACTTGTCTCCCTGTTTGTGTCCTAATAGTTCCTCCTCCCTTGAAAGAGTCCTTGCCCTCAAGGTCAAGATGTGGGAATCTATTCTGTAAGTCCAAGTAAGGTTCCCAAGTTGCATCTTCAAGTGGGAGATTAGACTACACCACCAATGCTTCTAGTTCGATGTAATGACCTTTGTACACCCATCTAAAATCTGTTATATGGGTAGGTTCAGTTTGAACTTGGCCGTCTTCCGAAAATGATGAAAGGACTGTTATCGTTATTTCTCCAGTTTTCAGCCATCTTTTTTAATAGGGTACCATGCAGCCATGCCACCTCCTCATTAAAAATCTCAGCCACCATTGAAGCTGTGAAGAGATGGGAGAGAGGGAGAAAGTGGCAGTATTTGGTGGATTATCAACAACTACAAGAATGACAGACTTGCCATAGGAAAGGGGCAGCCCCGTTACAAATTCCATGGATATATCAGCCCACACTTGTGTAGGAATTGGGAGTAGCTGTAGCAGGCCTGCTAGGCTCTGGGTATCTGCCTTATTTTTCTGGCAAATGATACATTCGGCTATGAATTTTTGGACTGAATTCCGCATGCCTTTCCAATGGAATTGGGTGGCTAGTCTCTTGTAACTGTGCAGAATTCTTGAGTGGCCTCCTGTTGGTGATGAGTGGAACAGTTCAAGAAGTGGATGAATATGGACTGAATCCAGTGGTATCACCAGTCGGTGTTTATAAAATAAGTTATTCTCCACTGTGTACCCTAGGTGGCTAGTAGGGTCCTCATGGACCTGTGAACGCAGCTTGCTCAATTTTGGATGTCTTTCGGCTTCTTCCTATTGTAGACACCCCATTTTTGCACTCTTCAGTCTTTTTGCAACACTTTGAGCTTCAAGCATGCTTCAGTTAACCTCGCAGTCGACTTAGGAGTATTTTTGAAATTTTACAAAAGTTTGGGCCTCGAGGATCCAAAACCCTAAGTATGTAGAGCCCAAAAAACCAAACCCAATGACACCAATATCACCCAAATCCGACACTGTTTATCCCTTCATCTTTAGATCCAAAGCCAATACTGATTTCGATTGTCCGATCGAAGTCATTTTGACTCAAAACCACATTTCACACCAAATCAGAAATCCAAAGCCATAGGTACGTAGAGCCCAAAAATCCAAACCCAATGGCACCAATATCACCCAAATCCGACATTGTTTACCCCTACATCTTTAGACCCAAAGCCGGAATTGATTCCGATCGTCCAATCGGAGTCATTTTGACCCAAAACCACATTTCACACGAAATCAGAAATCCAAAACTATAGGTACGTAGAGCCTGAAAATCCAAATCCAAAAACACTAAGATCACCCAAATCCGACACCGTTTACCCCTTCATCTTGAGACCCAAAGCCAAAACCAATTCCAATCATGTGATCGGAGTCATTTTAAACATAATCCTCATTTCACATCAAATCCAAAATTCGAGACCATAGGTATGTAGAGCTCAAAAATCCAAATCCAACGAAACCAAGATCACCCAAATATGACACCGCTTACCCCTTCATCTCAAGACCCAAAACCGGAACCGATTTCGATCATTTGATTGGGATCATCTCTGATCCTAAATCCTAACCCCCATAAAGTCTGAAATCCAACTTATAGATGGATATAGCTCGAAATTCTGAATCCAACGGTACCAAGATTGTCCAATTCCGACATCGTTAGTCCCTTCATCTTGAGACCCGAAGCTAGACTCGATCTGGGCCCTCTGTTTAGAATCACCTTCACAATAACTTCGAACCTAAGGCATTCCACGATCCAAATCTCCCCTAAGACTCTAGAAACATCTTAAAAATCTAAGATTTGACCAACTATAGCCTCCAAACAATCAAGCCAATCACCTAAACTTGGAATGTCCAAGTTAGGTAAATTGGTGAAATCTTTCACTCTCTTTCTTGATTGATTGAGAGAATCTCTCACAAAGTTATCTTGACAGCCCAATCTCTCAATCAATCTCCCTTCAAAAACCATTCAAACATCAGCCATTGATCTCCCTTATCTTCCATCTCAGCCCTCCATTCCCCTCTCAAAAAATCTATAAATACCACCCCTTTCTCACACCCTAGACATGCAATCTAACCTACACAAGCTAGCTTAGAGAGAGATCTCAACTCCCACAGCCATTACCCATGTCCCAAAACCTCCCCACTCACTCTCCATCGTCCCTAGAGTCCCCCATATCATTTTGAAGGCAAAGAACATCCTTCAGTCGTGCCTCAATTCAAGAAAAGAAGCATGAAGCATTTTAAGTGGCACCATACCTAGTTAGATAATTTGCATGCATCATTTTTAAACTTATTTAGCTCCATTTCTCTCCCTCTCCATCTTTTTCTATTAGTATACTTGGACAATGCTCTCATCTAGTGTCGTGGTTGTTTGTTTTGTTCTTTTCTTTAGTTCAGTTTTGTCAAATTACATGATCGTAGCCTGATGTCCACGATATGACCATGTTACTAGTTGCACATTTAGCCATTTCACATGTTTTCCTACCATTCCTTACTAGTCATCTAATTTGCATTAGCTATTCAACTCTTTTTTCTTATTCATTTGTTATTATAGTCTTTGTGACCTATCATTTCTCTTTAGTTTGTTCACTAATATAGTCCTTTTGTCTCTCACTCATTTTCTTAATTGGTTTTTTCCTTTGGCATGTTATGGTAGATTAGATCATTTGCATATTTTGAGTTTAGCTGAATGGTTTCTTTTTAAGATCTAATTTAATTTAGTCCATTCATTTAATTATTTGTCTATCTTAGCATGACTCTTTAATTGTTAGTTTACTTTTTTTTTTATTTGTGCAATTCCAATAATTTCAAAAGCCAAAAAAATTAAATTTCCTTGGAAAATTGGGGAAGTAGAGGCCAGTTTAACCGGGCGTGTGTGGGGTGCCTAACACCTTCTCGCACCGCACCTTGGTCTTCGGACCCTAAGAATCTCATCCCCATTGAGCAACGAGTCACCAAGAAAACAAAATGTTTTTCTTGAAATATCCTGGGTTTTCCTAAATTCTCAATTCCAAAAATTTAGGTGGCAACTCCAAACTCCATTGAATCCATAATCCATTTTATCTGCCCCTCCCTCTGGGTCAGGTAGCCATAGATGGCGACTCTGCTAGGGATTTTCTAAGAGGACCAAACTCAAAAAACCAAGTTCCAAGGATATTTAATTATTTTTGGGCCTAAACACATGATGCACACACTTCACGCATATTACATTGCATCTTGTCCTTCCGACTCGACTATAGGTGGCCCCTGGCATGACTGCTTAGGGACAACTTTCCTAGAAAGAGGAGGACCCTTCTATCTACCCCTGCCATATCCAACCACCACTTGAATAAGGTTTTTGGCTCTTGATAAACAAGGTGAGGCCTCAACAACGTACCCAAGACTTGATGTATTGGGCAGCCCAATCCGATTGAGGTTCCCCTACACCCCTTAGGAGCCTATAGAAACAAACCCAAGTCCTTGCATGTAGAGCCCTAGCAACTACCCTTAGGTGTCCCAACTAGGCATTTTAGCGCATTGGTACGTATTTGCATTTGCCTTTTTACTTGCACTTAGTTCTTGTTGTCTGACATCTTTCTTTTTGTTGCATTTGTATTCTTGTTTTTGTCATTTCTTAAGCAAGCAGGTAGGAGCAGTTGCGGGCCCACTTAGGTACGATTCTTCTTTTTCGTTCAAATAAAAGATTATACAACCCAAAACCATGATTACAACCCAAGGTCAACCTAACCCAAGTATGGACTTCTCACAATACCTAAGGGTTATTGAACAGATGTACTGGAACCATATGGAAAAAATTGCAAAATCAAATAGATCTGTTCAAGAGTGAAGTCAAACAGCTCCGGCCCAATGATCAGGCCCAGCCCAACCAAGGGCAAAGTAGTCAGGCCCAACCAACCATTGTGGGCCAAATCTATGCCAGTCCAACCTAACCAAGGGCTATACAACCAAGCCCACACTTCATGGTCCCCATGCTTTCCAATTCAGCCTAACCAAGGGCAAATCACTCAATCCCAACCATCATGGACCTTATCCCTACCAATTCAGCCAAAACAGGGCCAAATCACTCAAGCCCAACCATCATGGGCCACATCTAAACCAGTCCAATTCAACCAAGGGTAGTACAATCAGAGCCAACCATTGTAGGCCACTTCTATGCCAGTTCAGCCCAACCAGGGGCAAAATACACAGGCTCAACCATCATGGACCCCAGCTTAGCCCAATCAGGGGCAATACAGTCAGCCCATTCAAGGCCATCCAAGGCAAGCCCAGCCATCACAGGCTACAATTCCAATGCAACCCATCCAAGGGTATTCTTGTCCAACCCATCCCTCACCAGTGCTAGTCCAGTTAAGCCAAGCCCAATTCAATCAAGTCTAAGTCCCAATACAAGGGGCAACAATAGCCCAACTGATCTAGACCCAAACACCCTGGTCCTCTGCTCCAACACATCCCTCAACCCAAAATTCCATGCAAGGGGCAACCTTCTTGCCCATGACCCTAATCGACCCAGGGTTGGACCAGCGGTTAGACCACATAGAGCAAAGGCTAAGCAAGTTGCAAGACAACTTTGACTTAGCAAACCTTGACTTGACTACTGGACATAGGCTTCCTCTAGGATTTAAGTGGCTTGACATGGACAAATATGATGGGATAGGATGTCAATTGCTAGGTGGAGGGCCTAGGCAGCCCAAGTCCTTAAGAGGCCTAGTGAGGAGAACCAAATTTCAATGGTCTTAAAGAACTTGAATAAAGAATATACTAGCAGATTGACTTTGACTTATCATCATACTTTTCAAGCCCTAGATTGTGCAGATTGCCAATTGGAAGACTCTCTAATAGCGGTAATGCATCCACCATCGGGGTATCACCAGCAATTGACATCTCATTTCACAATGAGCAGATCACAAATGGTGAGTCATTAGAAATCGAGGTGGACCAACTAGGGAGTGAGCTTCAACCTCAAGCAGCAATACATCACCTCCTAACAGTCAACCTCAACAAGCAATTTATGAAAATAAGCTGATCCAAGTTCTAGAAGATCAACATCAAATTGATCCTCAAGGCCCAACAAAGCTGCAACAAGCCCGACCAAGTCATCAGGTCAACGCCATGCAACAAAAGAGTCAATCATTTGATCCACCAAGTACATTAGGCCTATCCAGTCTATGAAAGTGCTACCGATAGCCAAGGAAGATGAGGCTTTTGATCCAACAAAACTCATCAAACTGATTCAAAGGTCAAGAGAAGAACCCCCCAAAATGGTAATGCACATTATCACTGTGTTGCAACAGAAAATTGAAGAAGATCAACGGTTCAGTCCAACTCAATTCATCAAACCCATAAAGCAGATAGACATCGATGAACCAATTCAAAAAGAATATAATGTGCAATCTGACCAACTAGACTTAGAACAAGGTTCTATTGCCTCAATTCAAGTGATTCCCACAGATCGGAGGAAAGAAAGTTTTAGTACAAGTCTAGACCAAAGGCAAAGTTCTGCCCTAAAATCTCAACAGGCCACCTCTGAATTTAGTATAGGAGATCAACATGGTATGAAGCGAGACATAGACATATGGCATGGTACATGGAAATTGGAGCAAGACTCAAATTGGGTCGATCAGGACCTCATCACTGAATCAGAAGGTCGTCATGATGCATGGAAAAAAAAAAGCTAGAATTGAAGCAAGCTGACCTAGAGCCCATCTCAAACACAAAGACAGAAGACTGGCATGACACAGGGCAAGTACACCAAGAGCCTCAACAGAACAATCTAGAGCCTATCCTCATCATGGGAATAACAGATTGGCAAGGCAAAAGGCAAGGAAAGAGAAGCCAAAATTGGGTTGACCAAGACCCTAATCGACCTAACTTGGGAATAACTGACAACTTGAGTCTAGAGATGCAACATGAAACCCATCATGCAAAACGGGCTAAGCCATGACCAAGATCAGTTTGATCTTAAACCCATCTATGACTCAAATGCAAAAGAAATGACCCTAGATCTCCTACAAGAAATTAAGCAAATCAAGCTTCTCCTAGGCTGATTTAGATCTTGTCATTAACCCAGACATCAAGGTAGAACTCTTGGATCACCAACAAGGTATGCCTCTCAAACCTCCTAACCCACCATGGATGACACCCAAGTCCATCTTTGATCAAGGCCTGAGTCTAAGGCCTCAAGACTCCCTACAACTACCTGAGCAAGGTTGCCTGCTTCCTGACCCAACTACGGGTAATCTGAACGTTGATGCACCATGGGCTAGTCTTAGGCCCACATTTGACTTTCGCCTGAACCAAAGGCCTCACAATTTATCGCAACAATTTGATTCACTAAATCCACCATGGGCTGGACTTAAGCTCACATTTGTCCTTGGCTCAACCGAAGGGCCTCACAATTTTTCAGAACTACTTGACCCATCATGGGCTAACCTTTAGCCCATCTCAGGCATAGGCCCAAATCTAGGGCCACACAACTTCCAAGTACATCAGAACTTTAAGCAAAACTTCCTTTGTTCAAGCATGAAGCGGTCCAACCAAGGACCCGTTACTGACTTCGGCCCATGTCTGGAGCCTTCACATGTTTTGTAAGGAAAAAACACTAGTCAAAGAAAACATCATGATCCTACTAGATCAGCGTCACCCAATACATCAACACTCTTAATCAAGCAAAATACTAAGTCATGAATGATCCCCTTTTTCTGGTGGTTGTTTCTTATCTTTACTTTCATCCTTTAATGTAGCCTAGTCAACAATTTTCATATTCAAATTGTTTTTCCATTTCTTCACTGCTTTTCCCCATCACCTATGTATTTAATTCAACTAGGATCCCCAATTAGATATAATGAGTCAACTATTCCTCCAAGTACATTCATCTTCAACCTTAGAGACTCATTTCTAGATTTAAAGTGCATGAATTTCCTCAGCCATCCCTCTTTGGGGTTCTTTATTTTAATCTTTGATCCAGGTGGTTATCATCTTTCAAAAAGAAATAGCTTTTCTTAGCATCGTTTTTCAAAAAGAAAACAAAAAAAAAATCAAATATTTTCTTAAAAACCAAAAAAAATCAAAAAGTTTCATAATACAAAAAATTCAAGGTTTCAGCAAGGTTTCATAATACAAAAAAATAAAAAAGTTTCATAAAAGAGTTATCATTCATCTATTTCAAAAAAAAAAGAAGTTCGGATTTTATTGTCTCTAGAAGCAAGGTTTCAGCAAAGGAATTCATTGGCAACGAAGCACATTGAGAAGGATTTGACCTATTGACATGCAAAGCTAAACTGCATACTCGAAATCAAATGGATCCAAGAAATGTTGAAGTCTACGGCTACCTACCAAGTTAAGTTGGCCAAGTGTTGGAATCATAGCATGATCAAAAACGCAACATCATTGATCATCGTCAACAGACTCGTCATCAGCACACTCATCAACACTTGGCATATCATCAATCGTCAGTCCTAGTCCACAACATGGCAAGTAACTAGCATGACAAGGCACCATGATCTGCATCATGCCAGGACATCTGATTAGAATGACAAATCAACACCATGAGATCCTCAACATGACAAGTCAGCCTATCAACTCTCAATGCAACTCCTCAACATGACATATCAAGATAGTCATATCCAGCAAGTGTCAAGCGTGTCATCAATTCAGGTATGAATGGACTTCCTAAGCTCAAAGTGCCTGGAAAACAATGAAAAAAAAAATGAAAAAAAAAAAACAGAAGATGTCTTTTCCATCCCTTCCCAACTCTTTTGAGACTAGGAGCAAAGTAGCTGATTAGCATTCACCAAAAGAGAGGCCACCTTGGGCCGATTGTCACCCCACTAAGCCACTTATGTTCAAACATTCACCACTTGCGACCCATGAACGGACCTAAGCCCTTCCTTCTAGAACCATAAAATCTGACCCCTAAACCCTTTCCTAAATTGGATAGCTTGCCTTCTCAATCTCTT
Source organism: Nelumbo lutea (assembly GCF_056320005.1). Classification (NCBI taxonomy): domain Eukaryota; kingdom Viridiplantae; phylum Streptophyta; class Magnoliopsida; order Proteales; family Nelumbonaceae; genus Nelumbo; species Nelumbo lutea. The sequence goes on from NC_142684.1 coordinate 109,524,926, forward strand.
TAAGCAGCATGGAAAAAAAGAAAAACATAATCAAGTGAGACAAGGATTCTTTGAGTTAACCTCCAATGTCTTAGGCAAGAGGCAATGAAAGCCCTGTGGGATCCACAAAAGAGGAGGCCATCTTTAGCCCAACACTTATCCTGAGCCACCCAAGATCACATCATAATCCCTTGCAAGCCACTTTGGACCTAGCCTTTCCTTTCGAAAACCTCAACATTTTTCAAAAAAAAAACAAGGAAAACCCCAAAAATATTCAAAAAGAAATTTCCTTTTTACCTTTTTACTTTCCCTAGGATCATTTTAAGGAATATTCGCCCACCTCCATCCAAACTTGGGGCAACATGGTAATGAGAACAAAAGTTTAGTTTTGACAAAAATTCCATGAAGAAAAAAAAATCAAAGAAAGAGAAGGGAAATCTCAGGATAAATTAAGTCAAAGATGCAATCTATCATGTCCCCAACTATCTAATTACTTAAGTGAGGTGTTACAATGCACTCATAACCCCTCAATAGGCCCCTAAGTGCTACTTTCAGTTTGAGCCTTTTATCCCTTCCTTTCATCACCCAAGCCCTGAGCCACATTTTGTCGTAAGGAAAAGTCCTCCTTGATCCCCTGGGCAATGAAAGCCTCGAGTCAAAGGAGATAGGTAGTACAAATCTAAGACACTCCCTTGCTTAGAGAAAAAATGTTGCCCTACAACATTGTAAGAAGGTGACCCTTGAACACTTACACATCATTGTCCTTTTCACTAGCCTACAAACCATCAAAGCAACCGTATACCCTCCATATTTGAGCCTTTTTATTCCTCCCTTTCCTAACCTAAATGAAAAACCACATTATGTCCCAAACAAAGTCCTCTCTTAATCTAAAGAAGCTGCCAAGCACCTATTATCATAATCAACTTCCCCATAACTATGTTGGCTTGACCCCACATTGTGTACGTAGGCAGTCTAGACCCTTGTTCTAGATGCAGCCATTCCAAAGGAAGGGCATCTCTCTAGCCCATTGAGTTAAAAACCCGAAAGGGCAACTTAGGCAAAAGATAGGGCACAAAAAAAAAACAAGGAGCAAAAAAATGAAAAAAATAAGCCTGCTATATGAAAACCTGAAAGGGCATCTAGGAAAAAGACAAGGCACAAAAAAAATAATAAATGGCATGAGTATTGAAGTCCATATCCCTTCAAAGTGAACTTACAAAGAATATGACACAAACTACACATAGATAAAGATGAAGGAAATTGAAGCCAATGGCATGAATTATGTTGAGCTTTGCTACATGATCCAAAATTGAGAAAATCATGAATGATTAGTCTAATGACAAGGCCTAGACCTAGGCAGATCTGAGTGACATGTATATCTTGAGGAAATGCATAAGCTTCTAAACCAGTGGTTCAGATCAATTCTTTATGTGCAACATACTAATAACAGTTTAATAACTCAAACAGTGTTTCTTAGGCAAGAAGGTCTCAACAATAAAAAAAAACAAAAAAAGTGTTTCCACCAAGCCATGCATTCACATTTATCAGAACAAAAAAAAAAGTGTTCTTAGCATCTCATATAGTCCATCACCACCATTTACTCCATCGTACATCTCCAAGGCATATCAACTACAATCAACAACATCAACCATCAAACATCAACATAGGTAAACACCAGGTATGCAATCATCAACCCAAGAATATTCTCACTTGCATTATCTCATCTTCACATCAGCATCAACAGTACCACAATCATTTCATTGCATCCATTACAGGAGCCCTGGGTCTCATACGCCCCTAATCTTTATATTAGGTGGCTGACCCAACTCCCAACATCAAAGCAAATTTTGGACTTCAAAGTCAAATGCCCAAACAACCATGTATATTGACTTGCCCATGTCAAACGTGCATGGCTCAGGTGTAAGAACATGCTGGATGTCTTTCATTTATGCTTAACAAGGAAATATGTTGGAATGACATTCCTACCCTCAACAATTTTCTGCAAAAAAGATTTTCTCATTGACAAAGGTCATCTCTCCTTTCTATTTATCAAATCATGCATCCCGAAAAATCTCATGGAATTGGCCAACGAGAGATTCCGCAATTCCTCTGTTGCAAGGGCGACCATAGTCCTAGATAGCCACACAAACATTGTGGGTGAGAGATTTCATTTCAAAAACCCCCTTCCGGAAGATCCGAGGATTGGCCTACGTACGGCAATCCTTCTATCAGCAGCCGAACGAGTGATAGACAGCTATGGGAGCATGCCATAGGAGGAGATTCCAAAGGCATCATTTTCAATAAAAAACAATTATCTTCTTTCAATCATCAACACTTTTTTCATGAAAAAAGTTTTTCGAGCAACATTCTTTTGAATAAGACATTCATTCCATCGCATTTCTATGCAAAAATGGGTTGTCTCCTCAAGCTTTGTTGTTTGGATTATCATCCTCCAACAAAGAGGGGCAATTTGTAGACACCCAATTTTTGCGCTCTTCAGTCTGTCTACAGCACTTTGAGCTTCAAGCATGCTTCATCTAACCTCACGGTCAACTTGGGGGTATTTTTGGAATTTTACAAAAGTTGGGGCCTCAAGGATCCAAAACCATAGGTACATAGAGCCCAGAAAATCAAACCCAATGACACCAATATCACCCAAATCCAACATTGTTTATCCCTTCATCTTTAGACCCAAAGCTGGAACTGATTCCGATCGTCCGATCGGAGTCATTTTGACCCAAAACAACATTTCACACCAAATCAAAAATCCAAAACCATAGGTACGTAGAGCCCAAAAAGCAAAACCCGATGACACCAATATCACCCAAATCCGATATTGTTTACCCCTTCATCTTTAGACCCAAAGCCGGAACTGATTTCGGTCGCCCGTTCGGAGTCATTTTGACCCAAAACCACATTTCACACTAAATCGAAAATCCAAAACTATGGGTAGGTAGAGCCTGAAAATCCAAACCCAACGACACCAAGATCACCCAAATCTGAATCCAAAACTATAGGTACGTAGAGCATGTTACGGAAGATTAGATCATTTGCATATTTTGAGTTTAGCTGAATGGTTTTTTTTTAAGATTTAATTTAGCTCATTCATTTAATTATTTGTCTATCTTAGCATAACTCTTTAATTGTTAGTTTACTTTTTTTTATTTGTGCAATTCCAATAATTTCAAAAGCCAAAAAAATTAAATTTCCTTGGAAAATTGGTGAAGTAGAGGCCGGTTTAACCGGGCATGTGTGGGGTGCCTAACAACTTCCCGCACCGTACCTTGGTCTCCAGACCCTAAGAATCTCCTCCCCATTGGGCAACAAGTCACCAAGAAAACAAAATGTTTTTCTTGAAAAATCCTGGGTTTTTCTAAATTCCCAATTCCAAAAATTTAGGTGGCGACTCTAAACTCCATTGAATCCACAATCCATTTTATCCGTCCCTCACTCCAGGTTGGGTAGCCACACCCGTAATTGATCCGTGAAAGAACATGTTGGGGACGTGAGTAGTAGTGGGAATAGTTGTGATTGGTGTGACAGTGCATCTGCCACTTTGTTAGTGTGTCCCGCCTTGTATTCAATGACATAATCACAGCCAAGTAATTTGGCTACCCACCACTACTATTCCGGGGGATAACACTGATTGTTACAATAGAAATTTCAAGCTCTGATGGTCAATTCGTATGATAAACCTCCTCCTTAGAAGGTAGGGTCACCATCACTGAACTACAAGAACTGTTATCAATTCTCGTTTGTATACTGACATGGACCATCTTTGTGATGTCAATGCTTTGCTGAAAAAATCTAGTGGCCTCCCTTCTTGCATGAGAACTGCACCCACTCCCTAGCTTGATGCATCACATTCAATGATGAAGTCCTTTTTGAAATCTGGAAGTGCGAGCGTCGATGGAGACGAAACAGTTGTTTTTAGCATTTCAAAGGCCTGCTAGGCCTCCATAGTCCAGCAAAATCGATTCTTCCTAAGTAAACATGTCAAAGGTGTAGCAATCAATCCATACCCTCTCATGAATCGACGATAGTACCCTGTTAGGCCCAAGAAGGCCCGTAACTCCTTGACATTTTGAGGTTGGGACCAATTTATCATGCTTGTGATTTTTTCTAGGTCTGCCGCTACAATGCCATTTTCAACTATGTGCCCAAAGTAGTGTACTTGAGTCCGTCCGAATGCCCACTTTGACTCCTTTGCAAAGAGTTTATGAGTCCTTAGTAATTCCAAGGTAATTTGTAAATGCACTAGGTGTTTGTCCCATGTGTCACTAAGTACTAGTATATCATAAAAAAAAAAAAAAAAAAAACTAGTATAAATTTGTGCAAATGGGGTCAAAATACATATTCATGAGTGCTTGGAAAGTAGTTGGCACGTTGGTCAATCCAAACGGCAAGACCAAGAACTCATAATGCCCATTGTTTGTACGGAAAGCAGTCTTGTGGATGTCGCCATCATGGACCCGAATTTGATGATATCCTAATCTCAGGTCTAGTTTGGAGAATATTGTGGCCCGACCAAGATGCCCATTGTTAGACAGTTTTGTATGCCCTTAGCTTCAATCAAAATTGATGTACTTTATGAGTTTATTGTAAATGAATAAAAATGCATATTTGATTCATGTTTCCTTGGTATGTTTTTGTGTAATACCCTTAAACTGGACACTTATTGAGACTCGTGTTAGTTTAGAAAGTTCACAGCCAGAGGGTCGGTCTGGGGAGACCTATCCTGACAAGGCTGACACTGTGGTGCCACCAAGTTCATCTAGTAGTTATGTTAGACAGTTTTGTATGCCCTTAGATTCAATCAAAATTGATGTACTTTATGAGTTTATTGTAAATGAATAAAAGTGCATATTTGATTCATGTTCCCTTGGTATGTTTTTGTGTAATACCCTTAAACTGGACACTTATTGAGACTCGTGTTAGTTTAGAAAGTTCACAGCCAGTGGGTCGGTCTGGGGAGACCTATCCTGACAAAGGTAACACTGTGGTGCCATCAAGTCGGTTGAGGTGGCTTATCTCAGCTACCGGGGTGAAACCCCATGCACATACAGTGTGGGATTAATTGAATCTTTGAACTGGATCAGATTTCCAGTATTGCCTTGGACCTTGGAGATTGATGGGCAAAACTGGAAAGTTACACCTGACCCCTAGACTCGATTATGATACTGCACTAGGTGTCGGATTGGGGTGTCTTTGATGTACCAATCAGTGAGATCCTTAGCGGGGGTCAAAACCTGGGTATGTTGGGACAATCCGAGAATTCATCTGAGTAGGTGGTCATAGTGACAGGATCAGCCCCTTTGTCGGACAAAGGTAATGATCGGGGATGCGCTCTCACTGTTGGAAACCAAGACTACCGGCAGCCGATTTCAACTGTTGAGATTTGTTTTGCAAAGTATATTTTATATGAGATATAAATATATATATATATATATATATATATATATATATATATATATATATATATATATATATTATGGTTTCTAAATTGTTTGCAAAAGGTTTTAATTCCCAATATCCATATAAGTGGAGAGTGCAACACTGTTCCTTGCAGCCGAGGGAGAGGTCCTCTCTTGTCGGGCAGTGTAAGATCATTATGGGCTGAGAGGTTAAGTGTAAGACCATTGAGGATAATACCTGATGGGCTAATCTTGCATCTGCCCACAGTCCCTGGATGTTACAAGGTGGCTTGGCCCAGGGACCACTTAGGGTAAGTGTTGGGCCCATAGAGCCCATTTGATGGGTTTCAGGGGGTGCACTGTCTTTAACAGTGTATTCGACCAGGCCTTGTAACAAAGGCTGGGCCGAACCCATGTAGCTGATGTGTAGATCAATGCTTGGGTCCCACGCCATACAAGGAAGCCCAACTGGGCAGCAGTTAGGAAGGTTAAGTGAGCATAAGCTTGATGGGCCTAAAGCCCATTTTGAACTGGGCTATTTATTTAGTTAATTAAAGGGGTGAATTCTGAGATGGATTAGTAGATAGGATAGGGTCTTAATCCTATCCACTCAGAGACTCCAGATCTGAATGTGATTCAGATCTAGAAACCTCCTAATGGGATTAGGATAAAGTTAATCTAATCTACAAATAAGATAAGGGTTTATCCTTATCACTAGAAGAGAAGGCTGATCCAAATATGATTTAGATAAGCACCTCCTAATGGGATTAGGAGCTAATCTTTTATTTTTAACAAAAAGAAGGAGGGGGCGGCAGCCTTGAGAGAGACCAAGAAACACATCAGATCCTCTTTAGTGCTGAAATCAAGAAGAGACAATTCTGCACCCTGCGAATACTCTCTTGTCGCCACCCTGTTCTTGCCGCCCTGTTTGCCAGTTCGATCTCCAGTTGTGGGAGAAGTCAAGATTGGATCTTGACATCAGTTCTTTGAGAAAGGATTGAAAAGGAAGCTGTGCTCACGTTCTATCCTACTATTCCTTGCGAAGGACAGAGTTCTTGGGGAAGAACACTGCTGATTCTGCTCCATCCTGCACTGCGCCATCTTCAGTGGGAGCAGTCTTTGGATCCTTCCTTGGGCGTGAACACTTTCGTTGGGAGATATTACTTCTCCGTATCAGGTATTATTCTCTCCCATTCCTTTTGGTTCAGATCTGGTTCAGTTTAAGGTTCAAGATTGATCCTTGAAAATATGATTTTCTAAATAGGGAATGCGATTCCCAGTTGAAGGGAGAGAAAAAATTTTGAAATTCGCCCCTTATTCCGCAATCTTTGGGCGTCCATGGGATGGAACTCCCATCCTTTCAGTGGTATCAGAGCCATGGTTCAAATCTTGAACCATTCTGTTTCAGATCTGAACCTGCGAATAGCCCTGTTTGACTGATTCTTGTTTTTCCTTTTATCAGTATTTAATTTCAGATTATTTTAATGAATTAAGGATTTAATTAAAAATCAAACCCTAGACCCATTCGAACCAAGATTGGTTCAAAACTGTTTGGACCAATTCTAGGGTTTTATCAAGACTGAAAGTCAGCCCTAATTTCCCACTAATGGGCCTAAGGATTGATATTTAATTAAATGGTTAATTTGGCCCAGCCTGTAAAGGCCCAGTTTTAAATAGTTAAAATTGCAAAAGCCCATTTTAAATGATAAAGCTATATATGCCAAACTGGATAACCCTAATTCAGCCCATATACCTAGATAATATTAATGGTTAATATTATGGAATTTTAATGGGCTTCCAATGGGCCTTACAGATAATTAATTGATTGGATCAATTTATCCCTGCATGTGATGTATGGATGTGTGATGTGTTGCGTACATGGGCCATAAGTACTTGGCCCATGCTCATTCGACAGTGGCTCTTGCGCACACCATGGCTGAATGCACATCATTGCCATGGTGTCCCTTTTGGTCATTGGATGACTTCCCTCAGTGGTGGGCCCCACACCTCATCAAGAGGTTATGTGAGGAACCCTAGCCAATTCAAGACCCACCGAAATCTGGCTTTATGAAAGTCAGTGGGAGGCACTTTGGTTTGACCTAAATCAAACTAGGGCGTAATTTTGTTCCCTCCAGCTAATATGAGTGCATGTGATAGGGAGATTCATATGATGAACTCTCTAAAGGCCTTCCATCATTAGCATGAGGATGGGTCCTTCAGTAATGAGGAAACGCACCAGAAAATGGGCTATCCATTTGCTGTTGGGCTTGTCTGAGTGTTTCATAAGATGATAGGGGCATCATAGACCGATGTGGGAGGGGCTTCACTAGAAAATGGGAACTCTCTCACGGTACCTTGGCGTTCACGAATATGATGGGTAAGCCCTCACTGGACAGAAAGGTTTACTTGAAAATGGCTCTGAACCTTGTCTGACAGAGGCCAAAGGGAAAACTCATATGATGAGTGGATGTGATCCTTCACAGAAAGGTGGTGGGGTTATGCAGCTGAAACTGTTGGCTCCATGCACCTTATGTGATTTCTCACATTTCCAGAGACAACCCATTGTCTCTGCCACTGAGAGAGGAGGGAAATCTCATAGACGAATAAATGGAAATGGATCGTAGATTAAAATCCATATCTATGAAATGAACATGAATCAAATTAGGTTGTGGACTGAAGTTTGCTCTTTTATCAGAAAATGGCAAACGGATCTTTTGCAAAACTGCTTGATGACAACAAGTTGAAGGGCCCAAACTATGCTGACTGGTACAGGAACCTTATGCTGGTCCTAGCTTCTGAAAAGCTGGACAAAGTGGCAAAGAATCTTGCCCCGGAGCGTCCGGGTGATGGGGCTTCTGAGGCCTGAAGGAGAGACTATCAAGAATGGGAGGAGAAAAACTCCCTTGCCCGGTGTTACATCATTGCCTCCTTAGACAACCCGATACAGAGGCAGTTCGATCAGATCGAACTTGCCAAAGACATATTGGACAGTCTCAGGACAATGTATGAAGAGCAGAATGATGGGATACATCAACAAGTTCATGGCCGCACAAATGTCCAAGGGTCAACAAGTTCACGACCATTGTCTTCGGATGATGGGATACATCAACGAACTGGAGGCTCTTGGATCCAGGCTGGACCTTGCAACCCAGATAGATGCTATCCTTAACTCTTTGCCTCCTTCCTTTAATCCGTTCATCATGAATTATAACATGAACAAGCTGAATGTCAGCTTACAAGAGCTCAGCAATATGTTGCAAAGAGCTGAAGAACTGATTAGAAAGGATGAGCCTGTAGCCATGCTTGTTGAAGCTGGCAAGACAGGCAAGAGAAAGAGGAAGGCAAAGAAGCCTCAGAAGAAAGCCGCTAAGAGCAAGAAGTAGAAGAAAGACAAAGTATCGGATGCCTGTCACTTCTGCAAGAAGACCGGCCACTGGAAAATGAACTGTCCTGCCTACCTAGAATCCAAGAAAGGTAACTTCGAAACTTGTGTTATAGAAACCAATTTGTTGGTAGCTTCTGCATCCTGGTGTATTGACTCCGGGTCTTCAACCCATGCTTGTAACTCACTGCAGGGGTTCAAGGTTAGCAGAAGGCTGAGTGAAGGAGAAGGCATACTCTACTTGGGGACTACTGCAACTGCTGCAGCCGCGGCCATAGGAACCGTGGAGTTAATTTTTAGAGAAGAACAATTGTACTGAAAGACTGTCTTTATGTGCAAAATTTAAGGAGAAATTTGATTTCTGTCTCAAAACTGTGTGCAGATGGTTATTATGTCTTCTTTAGTAATACGATTACTATTAAAAGAAACAACAGATTCATCGCATACGGGGAACTGGAGAACGGTCTCTATGTTCTACATCCTTCTCTAGAAACTAACATTACCAAAACTACGTCGGCTGAAATACCTAAGAAGAGAGCTCGTGATACAGTTAATCCCACGTGTCTGTGGCATTATCGACTTGGCCACATCGGTGTTGACCGAATCACAAGTTTGGTAAAGAATGGTCCTTTGGATTTTCTAACTGTAGAAGATATTCCCACTTGTGAGTCTTGCCTACAAGGCAAGATGACCAAACGGCCATTTAACGGTAAGCCTGAAAAATGTACGGGCACACTTGACCTAATACATACTGAGGTATGTGGTCCCCTGAGTGTTAGGACACGAAACCAACAAGTGTATTTCATCACCCTCACAGATGATTTTTCACGATACGGTTACGTGTACCTAATGAGACACAAGTCTGAATCCTTTGAAAAGTTCAAAGAGTTCAGACAAGAGGTCGAGAAACAGTTAGGGAGAGAAATTAAGGCCCTTCGATCAGATCGAGGTGGCGAGTATCTCTCTGATGAATTCAGGGACTACTTAAAGGGCAATGGGATAGTATCACAATTAGCTCCTCCTGCTACACCACAACTTAACGGTGTTTCGGAGAGGAGGAATAGGACCTTATTGGATATGGTCCGGTCGCTTCTCATACACTCAGAGTTACCCACATCCTTTTGGGGTTACACATTAGAGACTGCGATTTATGTGTTGAATCGGGTTCCAACCAAATCGGTTCCGAATACTCCATATGAACTTTGGACCGGAAAGAAACCAAGTGTCAGACACTTGAAGATTTGGGGTTGTCCAACACACGTTAAAAGAACGAGTGCAGACAAGTTGGAATCCAAGACCAACCGTTGCCTATTTGTAGGCTACCCAAAAGGCTCTGTAGGTTACCTATTCTATGACCCAAGTGAGCAGAAAGTGTTCTGCAGTCGTAATGCGCAATTCTTGGAAACCGACTATATCCTGGACACCCATCGTTAGGAAGTTGTTCTTGATGAGGAGAGCTCAGGAGCAGTGGGAGATGTCCCACAAGTTCCAGGTAGTGACCAACCTAGAAGATCCACTCGGGTATCCAGGCCACCAGTCCGTTACGGTTATGACCAGGATAGTTACCTGGTGGAAACCTTGACTAGTGAAGAGGATCCCGTGACTTACACGGAAGCTATGTTGGACATAGATTCCCAGAAGTGGGTGGAGGCCATGAGAGCAGAGATGGACTCAATGGAGACCAATGGAGTCTGGACTCTAGTAAATCCGCCCTCCGGGGTAAAAGCAATCGGTTGCAAATGGATTTACAAGAGGAAGAAGGGCCCCGATGGTAAGGTTGAGACCTTCAAGGCTCGTCTGGTGGCGAAAGGGTACACTCAGAAAGAGGGCATCGATTATGAGGAAACCTTTTCGCCTGTGGCCATGCTTAAATCCATTAGGATCCTGCTAGCTGTAGCAGCATACCATGATTATGAGATTTGGCAAATGGATGTCAAAACTGCATTCCTGAATGGAGATCTTACTGAAGATATCTATATGCAGCAGCCGCAAGGCTTCATTGATGCAGGTCAGGAAAACATGGTATGTAAACTTAATAGATCCATTTATGGACTTAAGCAAGCTTCTAGAAGTTGGAACATCCGTTTTGACTCTGCCGTCAAATCGTTTGACTTCGAGCAGAATCCGGATGAACCCTGTGTCTACAGGAAGTACAGTGGAGATAAGGTTACCTTCTTGGTTCTGTATGTAGATGACATTCTACTCATTGGGAATGATGTAGGTATGTTAACTACGGTGAAAGTATGGTTATCACAGCAATTCTCAATGAAAGATCTTGGAGAAGCCTCCTATATACTGGGTCTTCGACTCTATAGAGATAAATCGAAGCGGATAATAGGATTATCCCAATCTGCTTATATTGACAAAATAGTCAAGAGATACAGCATGGAAAACTCCAAGAAAGGAAATGTTCCTTTCAGGCACGGAGTCACTCTCTCCAAGAAGATGTCTCCCAAGACTTCTGAGGAGATTGATGGCATGAAAGACGTTCCCTATGCCTCTGCCGTGGGGAGTATCATGTATGCCATGCTGTGCACTCGTCCTGACATAGCTCAGGCAGTGAGTGTAGTAAGCAGATTTCAAGCCAACCCAGGGCAGGAGCATTGGACTGCTGTGAAAAACAAACTTAAATACCTTCGAAGGACAAAAGAGTTTTGTCTAGTATTCGACGGCAGCTCACTACAGATCCAAGGGTATACAGATGCCGATTTCCAGTCAGACCCAGATGATAGAAAGTCTACATGTGGATATGTTTTCATGATAGGATCGTGTGTTGTTTCCTGAACGTCAGCACACAGGGGTTTTAAGTTGCAAATTAATAGTCCACAACCCAAGCCGAGCGCATTGCCATAAGTGAGGCTGCCTTACGAATGAAGGTGTTCATTCATGAATTTGGAATTCAGCACATCACCCATTCCATTGTTTTATGACAACACTGGACCTACGGGAGGATGATAGTAAGAGGTAGCATCAGTGGAGAATGTGGTAGACCCATTGACTAAGCCACTGACACAGAAAGTGTTTGAGAAACACGTGGAAAGCATGGGACTCCGGCTAGTACCTGATTGGACCTAAGTGCAAGTGGGAGTTGTTAGACAGTTTTGTATGCCCTTAGCTTCAATCAAAATTGATGTACTTTATGAGTTTATTGTAAATGAATAAAAGTGCATATTTGATTCATGTTCCCTTGGTATGTTTCTGTGTAATACCCTTAAACTGGACACTTATTGAGACTCGTGTTAGTTTAGAAAGTTCACAGCCAGTGGGTAGGTCTGGGGAGACCTATCCTGACAAGGCTGACACTGTGGTGCCATCAAGTCGGTTGAGGTGGCTTGTCTCAGCTACTGGGGTGAAACCCCATGCACATACAGTGTGGGATTAATTGAATCTTTGAACTGGATCAGATTTCCAGTATTGCCTTGGACCTTGGAGATTGATAGGCAAAACTGGAAAGTTACACCCGACCCCTAGACTCGATTATGATACTGCACTAGGTGTCGGATTGGGGTGTCTTTGATGTACCAATCAGTGAGATCCTTAGCGGGGGTCAAAACCTGGGTATGTTGGGACAATCCGAGAATTCATCTGAGTAGGTGGTCATAGTGACAGGATCAGCCCCTTTGTCGGACAAAGGTAATGATCGGGGATGCGCTCTCACTGTTGGAAACCAAGACTACCGGCAGCCGATTTCAACTGTTGAGATTTGTTTTGCAAAGTATGTTTTATATGAGATATAAATATAATATATATATATATATATATATATATATATATATATATATATATATATTATGGTTTCTAAAATGTTTGCAAAAGGTTTTAATTCCCAAGATCCATATAAGTGGAGAGTGCAACACTGTTCCTTGCAGCCGAGGGAGAGGTCCTCTCTTGTCGGGCAGTGTAAGATCATTATGGGCTGAGAGGTTAAGTGTAAGACCATTGAGGATAATACCTGATGGGCTAATCTTGCATCTGCCCACAGTCCCTGGATGTTATAAGGTGGCTTGGCCCAGGGACCACTTAGGGTAAGTGTTGGGCCCATAGAGCCCATTTGATGGGTTTCAAGGGGTGCACTGTCTTTAACAGTGTATTCGACCAGGCCTTGTAACAAGCCTTGTAACAAAGGCTGGGCCGAACCCATGTGGCTGATGTGTAGATCAATGCTTGGGTCCCACGCCATACAAGGAAGCCCAACTGGGCAGCAGTTATGAAGGTTAAGTGAGCATAAGCTTGATGGGCCTAAAGCCCATTTCGAACTGGGCTATTTATTTAGTTAATTAAAGGGGCGAATTCTGAGATGGATTAGTAGATAGGATAGGGTCTTAATCCTATCCACTCAGAGAGTCCAGATCTGAATGTAATTCAGATCTAGAAACCTCCTAATGGGATTAGGATAAAGTTAATCTAATCTACAAATAAGATAAGGGTTTATCCTTATCACTAGAAGAGAAGGCTGATCCAAATATGATTTGGATAAGCACCTCCTATTGGGATTAGGAGCTGATTTTTTATTTTTAACAAAAAGAAGGAGGGGGCAGCAGCCTTGAGAGAGACCAAGAAACACATCAGATCCTCTTTAGTGCTGAAATCAAGAAGAGACAATTCTACACCCTGCGAATACTCTCTTGTCGCCTCCCTACTCTTGCCACCCTGTTTGCCAGTTCGATCTCCAGCTGTGGGAGAAGTCAAGATTGGATCTTGACATCAGTTCTTTGAGAAATGATTGAAAAGGAAGTTGTGCTCACATTCTATCCTACTGTTTCTTGCGAAGGACAGAGTTCTTGGGGAAGAACACTGCTGATTTTGCTCCATCCTGCACTGCGCCATCTTCAGTGGGAGCAGTCTTTGGATCCTTCCTTGGGCGTGAACACCTTCGTTGGGAGATATTACTTCTCCGTATCAGGTATTATTCTCTCCCATTCCTTTTGGTTCAGATCTGATTTAGTTTAAGGTTCAAGATTGATCCTTGAAAATATGATTTTCTAAATAGGGAATGCGATTCCCAGTTGAAGGGAGAGAAAAAATTTTGAAATTCGCCCCTTATTCCGCAATCTTTGGGCGTCCATGGGATGGATCTCTCATCCTTTCAAGTTCATCAATCACTGGTATGGGAAATCGATCTTTCATAGTAATGTTTTTCAGGGCCCTATAGTCTATACAAAACCGCCATGTCCCATCCTTCTTTTTGACGAGTAATACCAGTGAGGAGAATGGGCTATGGCTGGGTTGTATAATTTTTCTATCAAGCATATCATGCACTTGTCTCTCAATCTCTAGTTTATGAAAATAAGGGTAACGATAGGGCCTTACATTCATTGGTGCAACTTCGGGCAAAAAGGGAATGCAATGATCATGGGCACGTTCCGGTGGAAATTCTTTAGGCTCTTCGAAGACCACTGAAAATTGTTGAAGTACCTGTTGTCGTTGTATGTGAAATTCCTCAGATCTGCTGGAATTCCTTTGGTTAGAATTGGGTCATTCCAGTGGGAGTCTATCTGCATTAGAATGATGTGGGCTGGAACTACTACTTGTTTTCTTAGAGTGGCGAGACTAATGGGCCCTGGATCCTTGGACATCTAACCTTGAATATGCACCTTTGATTTTTCCACCTGAAAGTCCATTGTGAGGCGGGCCCAGTCACATATGATAACCAAGACATGGTACAATTGTATCTATGAGAACCGACACATGGCACAATTGTATTGGTGCTGTTACTCTCATAGTTTGAGAGGATGCAAGGCCGATTAAAACTTGCAAGGATACTTCTGGATATTCTTTTGTCCACTGCTCCATTCTTGGTTATCCACCGGCTCGCCAATGTCAGTTGGTTCCTCTGTGTTCTCAATTTCGGGCTGAAGGAAGAATACCTGCTTGATCTTACAACAATGGTCAAATTTGTCTCCACAAGCGTAAGAAAGGCCCCTTTCTCGACGGGCTTGCATCTCGGCCCAGGTTAACCTCTTGGCTGGGGCGAGTGGGCCTGAACTGGAGTTGGCTTCCTTGCCCATGATTCCCACTCCTAGTCTTGAATCTGGTTTGCCCAAGATACCAAGTTCCGGATTCGGTATACCTAGTCTAACTGCGTCTCCTAGAGGTCGATTAATTCTTCTTGCTCGATTCAGTTTATCCTCATGGAGTCGAACTAAGGTTGTTGCATCAAGAACGGTGGTAGGTTGCATGGCTTTAACCTCCAGTTGCAGTTCTTCTTTTAGTTTGCCAACAAAGCTGCTAACAAATGCATTTTCCGCCCACCCTTGCACGCACACAGCCAATCTTTCGAATGCCATCTGGTAATCTTGAACGGAGCCGGCCTGTCGTAATTTGGCAAGGCTTTCATCATAGTTTTCAAAGGTCAATGCTCCAAATCTCATTGTTAAGGCATCTGTGAAGTTCGCCCATGTGGCTCTTGGATGTCATCGCCGGTACCACTAGTACCAAATGATTGCTTCTCCTTCCAGGTGCACAGAAGCCAGGGGAACACGATCAGGTCCAGGCATGTCATGATAATCGAAATACCTTTCTGTTCGAAGAAGCCAAATGTTGGATCACCCCCTGCGAAGATGGGGAACTCGATTCTTGTTGTTCTGTTGGTTCTTGATCCGCTCCATTGACTGGTATCGCTGCGTTCTTCTTGCCCTTCTTGATTCGAAACCCAGTGGTATCTGCTCCAGTCGTCCGAGCAAGGATGCAAAGCTCTTCTTCATTTCATTAATGTCTGCCGACATTCGCTGCATCTCCCCTTCCATGTTTTCGACCCTATTGTCCATCGAGGACAACCTTGTGCTCGACATCTTAGTTCTGATACGAACTTGTTAGGTAACTGCCTAACGTAGGACTCTTCGAGGGAGGCTACCTCCTGAAGCGAGAGAGAGAGAGAGAGAGAATTCCGAGAATCAACCCTGTTCCCTTCTGATATTTTTTTCCTTATTTATAACTGTGATACAATCAGTTACACCCGCCTATCCACTTGTACAGTTCTGTTATGTATTCTGTTCGAGTGGTTGGCTTTCAGTTGAATTGTTTAAAGGCTGACGTGGCCTTTTCTTATACACTTGTCTCCCTGTTTGTGTCTTAGTAGACTTTGACAACAGTGGTAAGCTTGAATCTATCTAGACCCATTTCCTTCTTATGCTTTAGGAAGTGCAAAGAAATTAGAAGAGAACTATAACATATTTTGTGCATATCATGTGCAGGAAGCTTCAAAACAGCCGAGGTTGTTTTTCTTTTCAAAACAGACATGCTTTTTCCGGGGTGGGGTTGAGGAGCTGCTGGTGGTTTGTTGTCGGTCAACAATTTCGTCTAACGTCCGTGGCTGCTTCTATGAGTTTGAAATTTTAAATCTTGTGGAAAGTTCTTGCTCTAGGTGAATGTATGATTTCATATCAGTTCCGTCCATTTCTGAAAAACACAAGTCATGATCCTCCTGTGATACTACTATGCGGCTTGACCTAGTACGTAACATGGTTGAATACTGTCTTCTTTACTTCTTTATAATATTTGTTTCAATAATGGAGTGAAAAAAGGGGAAAAATAAACAAAGCAATTTTTTCCTACTCAACTACAAAGTATACTTCTTTCTTGCAAACGCCAATAACTGATTCTGCTGGTCTGGCATTTTAGTCCTGAATAAACACCATCAGATAGCCATCCATGTCTAGTGTTAAAAGAAGAAAACCTCTTCTAATAAAGGTAATTTGTGCCGGAAGGTACCGAATGTACAGTTGAGAGCAAGGGAGTAATTTGATTGTAAATCATGTCTAAGCCATCTGATTCCATGTTCAGGTTCTGTAACTCATGTTACTTGAAACATTAGTCCACAATCGACTGATGTAAAATCATTGAATTTCTTCAAACCATTCTCAAATTTACTGGTGTGGAAGAAAGAAGATCAGGCAAGGTGACCAGCTTTCAGTCACCATCAAAAGATAAAATTCTGTAAATTTCAACAGAATTATCATAACCTTGTATCTATGTAGCCTCTGCACATGCAGCAGGGATCTGAAAGAAAGCTTGGTACAGATGGGTAACTGTCTTCTTCAACGAATAACTTCTTAGTAATTAACTCCAAGAAGAAACCAATGATCCATCCCTCCAGAAGATAATTATGAGTTGTTTGAGTCAAAAACTTGGTACAGATGCTTGAGTTCTACCTTCCAGAGAGGATGGTTTTGCTAATTGTGGAAAAAGTTGTGATCCAACCACAAATCTGATACCACTCATTGGCTAACGAGTGATGAACACAGTTTATCCAGTACGGATGCCCCAAGAGAAGTATCACCCTTGTGCAAAACCTCTCCCTGGATCCTTGAAGAATTGCTACAATAATAGGAGTAAAAAAGGAGGAAGCCACAAGGGCACCATGAACCGTCCTGAGGCTTGTATGCAACAATTATTCCACCTAAAATATATAACACTAACAGATTGAAATATCACATAGAATTGAACTCAAAATATCATCAAATCCATTAGGTTGCTTACAAATAACCATCCAAACTGACTAACAAAAATATAAATATACAAATTAAACAACTCTTTATTAACTTCTGAAATTAACAAACAAAAATAATTTTTAATCCAATTATGAGGTAAAATGGCTCCCCAAAAGTAGTTATTCAATCCAATTGATAACCAAACAATTTAAGACCTCCGTCTGATGGGGGAATGATGCTGAACTCTGCTCCTTGACCTCTGCCGACTCTTCTGACTACCACCACCAATGCTGCTCCTATGTCCATTGGAAGAAGATGATCCACCTGGGCTTACCCGCTTCAGTGGCTTTCTGCGTGACCAGCCATTGTTCCCAAGAGCAGCTTTTGCAACACTATCTATGGCCACCTCTCGTGCCCTCTGTGGTTTGATGGGCTGCTTGTTCAGGTAAGTTAGCTGTGGAAGGAGCCCAGAAACTGTCTTCCGTATCTGGTCATCGCCAATATTGCTCTGAATTGGATTCCCCAGCAAATTCAGTGCTAGCAGGGAATTATAATTAGCAACTAGTTGGCCAAGTGCTTTGGCCGTTGTGATCTTGTTGAAGCTTAGATCCAGGACTGTTAGCTTCAAAAGCCTGTGTAGCCCCTCTACATCACTAATCTTGTTTCCCGCCAGATAGAGCTCTTTGATGAGTGTACAGTTAGACAACCCTAAAAACAGTGCAAGCAAGACATTCTTTAGTTAGGCTTTTGTGCTATTTCCGCCATAAATACATGCAATAGGAGAACCCACAAAAGATAGCAGGTTACAAGCATGGTTACCATGGCCAATCCGGGAAATCCTGTTGTAACTGAGATCAAGTACCCTTAAACGCGTCAGCTCCCTGAGGCCCTCAATAGCTGCAATCTTGTTTCTGGACAAATTGAGGATGTGGAGTCCCTTGGGCAGCGAACCTGGAGCAATGTGAACTGCAAATAGAGGAGAAACAAAAGTAAACAGGTTATCATTCTCTACTTTTATTTAGTGATTAAATAAAAGCAACTATTATCCATTTTTCATTAACTCTTTCTTTTTTCATGTGTTGTATTACCTATGAAGTTGCCTGATAAGTTGACAGATCGAAGACTAGAGAATCCAGAGATTGTGGGTATGACTTTCAGGCCCATTCCAGCAATATGAGCCACGGTTGAGGAAGAATTCAGAGACTGGATGACACTGTTGGCATATAAAACCTCCTCTGAGACATTAGCATTAGGGTGTCTGCTCATATATGTCGTGCTTCTTGCTGGGGACAGACTATGTTCAGGAGAAGGAGGAAAGACAAGAGACTCATCACCAGTGTCTTCATCTGTAACCGGAAGAGAGGACTGGGCATCAAGACTGTTTACCCATTCATCAACTCTAGTCAAGGAAGACGATTCTGTACAGAATGCTACCCATTGGTTCTGAGGCCATGAACGGGTACCCCAGATCTGATTGTTACTATAATTTTTGTCAACGCTGCCACTATTTCTGGGTTGTTCAGTGAATGATTCTGGGGAATTCAACTTGCTCAATTCCTTGCTGGCACAGTTCAGCTCCAGCGTATCTGAGTAATACCCACCTTTCTGGTTCGAATCATGGCCAACGGGGAGCAGCTTTGGTTTTACATCCAATGGTTTGTGCAGGTTCCTGTGGCTCCAGAGGAACAACTTCCACCACAACCTTCTACTCCTCGAAGGCAGAATTTGGCTAGAAGAATGTTTTTTCAGAATTACCCTGTCCGCACTGCAAGAGGTTCTAACTGATACCGGACTGCCGTGAATTTCTGGAATGATTTCCACCCCTGTCCCCTTACTTAAATACTTTAAGTTATCAAAAGAATGAGTCCTTAATGGTGGCAATTGATCAGCCATCCTCCTCAGGACGTCGCTTGTTTCAAGGTTGGAGCACGAGCGCTTAAGCTCTGGCGATGCCCAGAATTCTGTCTTCACGATCCCTGGATCACTAACATGTCCGCTTTCGATCACCTCGGTTCCCACTATGGCATCCTTATATGATTTTCTCTCATACTGATTACTCGTTTCATTATCTATTGAATAGTAAGAATCCATCTCTTTGTTCATCGATTGGTCCGTATCCTCTCCGTTAGCTACTTGAGCTTGGAGATTAAAATCAGAGAAATCCCGCTTCATTGACAAGATGTCATCACGCTCATCTTCCCCTTCATAAGAGGCCTCTGTCGCTTCAGCTCCTAGAGGATTTTCCTCGCTAACCACCTTCACCTTGCAGGTGGAGTTTTCCTGGATGCCAAAGGGTACCGAGACACTGAAAGATGTCGAATTTAGTTCCTTGGCATGGGGCTTTTTTACAGGATGTTCCAGCTTTACCTCTACAGTTCCATGCCCCTTGTCGTAATGGGCAAGGTCTGGAGTTCCTTCATAAACCTGATGACAAACAGGGGGAAGAAAACGTTATATGAGGAGGAATTTTGCAAGCAGCAAAAAGAAACAGAGAATCCATTGATTCAAAAAAGGGAACTTCTTACCTTGTACTTCTTCTTCCTTTCACCGCCCAACACACAGAAGCAGTTGAACATGGCCATCAGTTTAGATGATGAATGGGCGGGCTTACTTCGAGAAAAAGAATTTCTCCACAGAGACAACAACACGAACAGATATATATATATATTATGTCCTTTCCCCCTCACCTATTGATACTCACATCCCAAATAGCTGAAAACCGAAATTCTTACAGGCTAAGAACAAAAGAGAAGCAGTGATCACATTGGGAAAGAATAGATTCAAAGAAGATCAGCCATAATCA
Organism: Nelumbo lutea; assembly: GCF_056320005.1. Taxonomy (NCBI): domain Eukaryota; kingdom Viridiplantae; phylum Streptophyta; class Magnoliopsida; order Proteales; family Nelumbonaceae; genus Nelumbo; species Nelumbo lutea. The sequence goes on from NC_142684.1 coordinate 109,544,933, forward strand.
ACGGGGAGGCGCCAAACCAGAGAACGAGACAAAGTGAAAAGGAGAGGAGAAGCGACGAGGGGAGCAAGGATGAATCCTCCCAGAAAAACCCACACCTCCCTTAAGGTGCGAGAAGATATCACTCGAGTGTCGGCCAGAGTGATGAAAGCAACAGCTTCTCACAGGAAGCTCGCTTGAATCCGTTTTCAAAATCTCTCCTGCAACGACGAACAATGAAATGTTTTGGTAACATAAAAATCCAATACCCTTAATAAGACAAATATAGAAGAGAACCTCCATTTCCATTACGAGAAGCTACGATTCAGAAGAATCCAGGAAACACAAACACATAAGGAAATTGGGAGGTTTCTCGGTTCTAACAAAAAAAAAGAATGCAAGGCGGATAAACAGAGAAACCAAGCAAACAATGGATAAAGGCAAGAAAGAACCCAAAAAAGAAATAAAGAATAGGGAACTACCTGTCGAAGCTGTGCAAAATTTACTCCAGAATGAAAGAAAAGCGCGAGGGAGGAAGAGAAGAAGCTCCTGCTCTTTTATTATTCTTCAAAAAATTCTTCAGGTTTTCGCACAAAACTCGGGTTGACGGAGAGCCGTAGAAGATATAGTTAGTGGTCAGCGACTCACCGCGAGAGAAGAGGGGATGTTCGGGTGGTTGGATTAGAGAGAGTCTCTTTGGAAGGAACTAGAAAATAGAATTTTAGAGGAAAATGACAATGACCCACGCGCTGGAAACACGGTATGCTCAATAATATACCAGCCTTTATCATTTATATTTTATTTTTTTGTTTTATTAAAAAGAAAATAATATTAACTTTATAGAAATTATTGGAACACGTGATGCTAAATGAGTGTCGTACACTCGTACTATGTGACTCATTTTGACGGATTTTGCTTTATTTTTTAATTAAGCCAAGACATAACTGCCTAACATTGACTTTAGGGATAAATCTAAGGCGCCGGAAAGATATGATACCGGAAGCACTTCTATTAATACCAACTCATTGGTTATTCCCTTTAATGGCAGCGGTTGGTTGATTATAAATTTTCTGGTATTTGTAAAACAACCATAAAACAACTAAGAAAGATTAATTGCATTATATATTGTGTTTTTGTGCAGTCCGATCTGCTCCTCAGAAGATGCTCTACATTTTCCAGCTGCATATCGAAAACATAAGGAGATGTTCTCAATCCACGGTGGGATGAGATGTGACGTCGATGTGAAGAATACTTTGTGTTGATCCAAATTTTCCACCCTCTTTTTTTTAAGGTTGTATTTGTGTTTGATTGCAGTGCAAATATAAAAAATGTAATTTTTTGTTTAATTTTATTCTACTTTATGTTTTAATTTACTTTATTTATACTGCAATCAGACAAATTAAACTAAATTTTAAAATAAAAATTATCAAAATTTGCATTCAAATTATTTGCACTACCATCGTTTGCATCAATACAAATTTATTTGCATTGCAATCAAACACAGCTTAATTAACTGGGTTTGACTATTAAGATAGTAAAAAAACTTGTAATCAATCAACGGCTATCAAAAGTCATATAGTGTTTTGATTGGTCAAAGCTCCGAAACATAGGTTTTCATTAATTTATTTATGAGCCTTAATTACATTAATTAAAGTTAGACAATTGTTATGGCTGACGGATGGGTCCTCCAGGCCCCAAAGTAACTGTGATCAAATCAGCCCCCACAAGATTGTCCCCCCCACAACGTCCTACAGTACATCTCCGCGTGTATTAAGAATATCTCTCCATAATAATACTAAAAATGATAATATCATTATTGGGAGATGTTAATAATACACGGCAGGAATGTGCTGTAGGACATTATGGGAGACCGATTTGAACTCTAAGTGATGATACGGACTGGGAGAAGAATCTGGCGACAAAATTACAGGTGAAGTTGAAGGTAAAAAGAGGTTGGACTCGGATTAATGTAGAACAAATGCGATCATGTTATTGAAAACCCAAATTCTAATCAGATGCATTCGTGGCTACTTGTAACGTTGGATTTTTTTTTTTTTATAAGAGTCACATTGGATCTTCTCCTTATAAAAATTCTACCCACGTTTACCCACAATATACTATCCCATGCTACCCATAATATACTATATCTTCCCCTGTATAATAATATATAGGAGGAAATGTTCTCTATGTATGTGACTACGATGTTGTATTATGTGGGTAGCGTGAACAGAATTCTTGTGGGCAAAAGATGCGAATTCCAAAAGAGATGCCTCGCCGGAGGAACATGAAATACCAGCATCTCACGCTAGTGTAGCTAGCGGTTGCCTGTGACCTTTATGGCTTTATCCCTCCAACGCTCCGAATTCCTTTCTTCCTCTTCCTCAACATCCAAATTAAAGGACGATCGTCTTACGTCTCTCGCTCTATATATCTACGCGTCCTGCTAACGTTGGGACTCTTGTATGCTCTTTCTTTTTCGGAGAATCACATTGAGGGAAGTGGCATTCGCCGGTAAAGGATGTTTGAGATCTCCTTCCAACAAAAACTGTCCCACATACTTCTATACCTCTATCTGCACACGGCACATCTCACCATAAAATTGGGACGCACCATAATAAAAAATTGGCCACTTGCCCACTTCAGATCTGCTGCCCCCAATTTTTTCTCACATCCGAGCATCACCACCGTGTATTATGACAAGAAAACATTTCTAATGCACAGCTCTTATGTATCGTGAGTAGAGATGTAGAACAGATCCTGGAAGGTTTTTGGGAGATGTGCGGATCATATCATATTGAGACTGTTGGAACGGTTGTTGGGAGGACATTCGGAGGGAGGATATGAAGTCACCCATGATCATATCATATCCGATACGTCAATTTGATATGAAGTCACCCATGAGCTCCTTTCTCAGTTCAGCTCACTAGCTAAACTCCTTCCGGTTGTTTGGTTCACTCACCATCTTCTTACCGTATGTGGACTTAACCGTTTTACAGTGTTGATTACGAAACTCCTCTTTCCAATTTTCCATCGCCAAAATAGAATCTTCTACTAATTTCTTTATATTAGTATATTACTAATTTTTATTATGAATAACAAATGCAAGAACACGAAGGAGATAACGTCCTCTCTTATTATAAGTCAAAGTTTCAGTCTGTCCTCTATTTATGCCTATTCCAGTATGGGCCCCACTTTCTTTCCGAGCCTCGCTCTCATCCTCTCACCACAAGCTGGGTCATTTGAGAAGTTGGTGGTATTGTCACAACACAGCTCAGCTCCTGAGAAATCTGGGAAGATTACCGTGGGCTCCGGCGAAGTTGGTATCAACTTCAATCACTACTAACTTCTTGCTGGGCTCTCAATTTTACCCTAAACTTCGTTACTTATTTCTTATAGCCCTACTAGTTCATGACTCATCGCATCCAAATCACTGAATCAGATGTTTGCATTAGGTTAAAGCTAGTCAAAGAAAACAAAAAACCGAGAGAAAATTAATCCAGTCATCCGACCTAAAACCACACAGAGAATTTTGGACTAATTAACAGCACCCTCGTATATTGTCAAACACATCAAAAACTTCCACAAAAGACCAGCTTCCACCTAATTAAGAACATGAATATTTTTGTTTTCATTTAATTTATTTTTAGAAGTATCACATCATCAGCACAAAACAAAAACAAATTTTGATTTCAGTTTTAGAAACAAAAAAAAAAAAAAAAATACACACGACCAAGAACATATTTTTGCATTTTTATTCGAAGAAAAAATCTATTTTCAAACAAGAAAGTTTTTGATTTATTTATGAAACTAACAAAAAGAAAAACAAATCACACTGTAAAACTCCCCCAAGTGGTCGTCTCGTCAGTCTCTTACATCAGCTAAACCAAACGTTTTAGCATTTTGATTCTCATGGCGGAAGAAATGAAAGAATTGACAAGGTCTCCAATTGAACGAAGTTTCAAAAATTAGCAGAATTGTCCTTATCACACTAAATGGTTCTCCATCTTCATTTAATGCACTATTTTCAAAGAATATATATTATCAAAAAATCTTTATTAATTTAATGCACGAAATGGGACCATTATTAGGGCGCATGCAGTGAGGGTTTGACACCTCTGGGAACTGCTGGAATAACTCCTAGCGTGGTTATTGACAATAGAATGACCTGTCCCCAGAAGGAAAATCTATTCTGTTTCTATATTCTAAAGTCAAAGGAGTGGTTGGTTATGTGAACATCCTCGAGCCATTTCTCCGTCTCTGTCATATTCTTGCAATTATTTAACTAATTATTCCACTAAGGCAAATAAAGTTTTGATTTTCAACCACATATATATAATATATAATATATTCAATTGACTTTGTAGTTTATTTCTATATATAAAAGCTTAGTCTAAAATCATATGAGCGAACAAACCACTATTGTTAGGTTCTCTTACGTTATTGATATCATTTATGTATCATCCTCATTCCACTCCAAGTCTCTAAGGCTTTAGTACCGATGCAATATGCTGGTTCTGGATGGAGCCATATCCCACAAAACTCTGGCAACCTCATTTTCTTTGTCTCAAAATGTTTCACTTTGTGGCTTATATCAAATGATGGCTATGAACCCATCAATCTGTTGGGTCCCATCTAAGAAATTTTTAATTAAAAGGGCGCAAACGTGATGAATTAATTAAAGTTTAGGGCTGAGCCAGGGTTACAAGTAAAATTATTAGCTATTTAGGTATATACATGCATCCGAGGGACTTAAGTGAACAGTCTACTTTCAAGGATTTGGGATACCTAGCAGATCAATTGAGAATTTGAGATATAAATAGCTATATATAATGCTCCTTTCCTTAAAAAATGCAGATGAAACCTTTTATAGAGAGTATATATAAGGAGTCCATATCAATGATCATGGAGCTTTATAATGCTTTTTTTAACATTATATTTGGATTAATGGAGTTAACACCCATGTATAACTGTACTGGATCTTGTATTGACGTGGTTGCTTTGATACAAATAATAGTGGGTGGTGGACCAGTGGAGCTGGTTCAGTTGTAATCGTACGTTGCACATAAACTCCCTTTATTCTCCAATCAATCTTTTATTTCTTTATATAATTGAGAAGATAGGTTTAATTAATATCCAAATAGTGAACCGTTGGATTTCGAAGAATGATGATGTTGCATGGAATCCTATCTATTCATCCAAAGGTCGACCCAAAAATGGAGTGCACCACTGGCGGAGCAAATTAATGGGAATGACGACGAGTTATAAGAACATAACAAAGATATATAAGTTGATATTGATGCTTGGTGATGGTGTGGTAGGTAGCGGCTTAATTAGGTATTTTCCCAACTTATACAGTTAAAATACAAATAACTTTCTCGCATTGTTGACATGCAGACATATTTTACTTTATTAATTTGTATGTAGATTGGTTAATTTGCTTTCTTTAGCTAAGTTTACAGTATTTCAACTAGGCATTAATTATCTGTTTATTTGAAATAAACTTAATTTGTTTTCTTGTTATTTATCAAAATCAATTAAAAAGGATGAAAAACAAAACTTTTGCTGTAAAAGGGGTGGAAATAATAATTGCTGAAATATTTCAAAATGAAAAAACAAAAAAAAATTAATGTCCATTTTATAGAAAAACAAAATGCAGCCTAAATTTCATTAGATGAAATACAAGCATGCGATTCCCACCAGTAACCCATTACCCATCTATATTAATTTATAACCATGCATGCATTAATTAGAGATTAAATATGATTTTGATATTATGATCCATTCAAAATATATTTTAGTGGATGGTGTGCATATCCCAAATGCCACCCATTGGTTAATGGATCTCTCAGCTTATCCATCCATACAAGAGCATGTCGTAGGTCCATGTTTAATGAAAAGGGTTCCGACTAGAATGGGCCCCCTGGCCCATAAGACGATTGTCAACGAGTTTGGACTAGGGGTCAGTCCAGTTTGACCTGGCCCAGAAATTTTGGGTTTGGGCCTGGGTTTTGTGTTCATTTTTGGCCTAAGTCTGGGTTTATATTATGCCTGTAAATTTTAGGGATGGGCTTGGGCTTAGTACTTCAAGCCCAGTCTGCATATATTTAAACTTATACATTTTGTGTATAATGTATATATATGTAAACAAGTTATTTCATATTATATTATATATTTTATATTATAAATATTATAATATGGCATGTATATTTTATATTATATAATGTATAAAATAAATTTATATGCATGTTTGTCATTTAATATAAAATATTATAGATATGTAATGCTTTATATATATATATGAAAGACATTGGCCCAAAATCAGGCCCAGGCCCATGTAAACCTGGGCTAGGGCTTATGTTTTAGGCCTGAAACCCTTGGCCGGACCGGGCCCAGGCCTAAGCTCTAGCCCTTATCATAAGTGCAAAGCCCGACCCGGTCCCGGTGGAAATTGATTTTTTATTTATTGTTTGACAGAAAAAAAGAAGATGCCTTTATGTAGGCCTCTGATGCCACTTTTTTTTAACCCTAAACTTTACTCCAAATGGAAGGACGGTCAGATAAAATTTTATTAACCAGTATGAAATGAAAAAACAGAATATATAGAAGAGGACATAACCCGCCTTGCCCCATATGCCCAATACAAAAAGCACTCATATAGATATATGACATTGAAGATGGTCCTATCTCCTATGGTTGTGCCCAACTGATTGTGCATTCATACTCGTGAGTTTTCATTCCTAGTTTGGTCGATCTTCAAACTTTCTACACTAGCAATTATATACTCTCATGATTTTTAATTTTTATAAGTTTTCATGAAGGGCACAAATTCTTCTTATTGGTAAGACATCTCTCATTGTACGATAAGGGCTGACCTCCCCCTATGATATATATAACTAAAAACCTTATAACCAATCAAGCAGTATTTAATAATTTATTTATTGATTGGTATAGGGGTCTTTGATACCTTATATTCAGTTATCCTACCCTTTGCAGCATCATAGAAAATTGCCTTGTGGTGTTTGTATCGTTCATTTGTTTTTACATGGAGTAGGAGAGAGATAAAATTAATATCTCACATTGTTATTTTATAATAAAAATTGAATAAATACTGAATTTAATATTTTTACAAACCCAATTCATGCTATTGGAACTGTCGTGGATGAACAATAGATAAAGGTTTTGTTAAGCTGTACGTTCTAAACGAGCGAGCTGAGCTAGAGAGGCTAGATCCGATGACTTAGAAACAAGTCATAGACCGATTTGTAGAGGACAAAATAATTGTAGCCAAGTAACGCTAAAGAACTTAAGAGAGTAGAAGAGTTAGCTAGAATACCTCGAGCGGCATGCTCTTAAATACCTATGAAGGTGCGCCATTGTGTTCCTCACTTTTCGGGACATGTGGTGTCCACCAAGGTGATCTTTGACCAAGGTTCTAGGACGATTTCGTGCTTAGGAATGGCAATGGGGCAGGGCGAGGACGGAGAGCCTCTCCCCATCCCCATCTCCGTCCTCGTCCCCATCTCCATCTCCACGAAAATCCCCATCTTCATCCTTGTCCCCATCTTCATTCCCGCTAATCGGGACAAGGTTATCCCTACCCTGTATTTTTTTATAATGTTAATAATTTTATTTTTATTTTTTATTTTATTTAATATTAAAAATAAAATAATTAAAATTTACAATCTAATAAAAAAGATTCAAACATATTCAACCATATTTTTAAAACATTAATATATAGACGTATGTGTACATATATAACATATACATATATATTAGTGGGGAGTGCTCTCCCCATTCCCATCTCCTCCCCACTAACGAGAATGAAAATTTTCTCATCCCAATCTCATAGGGATTGGGAAAATGGGAAAAATTGCCATTCATATCCGTGTTCTTTATCCTGAAAGGCTAAGTCAAGCCTAACATCTTCCATATGTATCCCTTTACGTCTAAGGTTCACAACATATAGTCATGTACAATAGCCATTGTCCCCATGAGTAGCGATGCTCCACATCATTGATCTGGTTAAGGTTGTGCCTTGGTCCTCATTTACGTAAATGCCCTAGTCAAAACCAACCACCAGTCAAAAATCATCAAGTGGCAATAAGCTGGGGGGTAGAATTGTTAATTGATCAAGCTTACAAATCATCAAAAATCGTCAAAGATTGTCAATCACTTAAAAATAAATTTATCAAATAAATAGTAAATACCAATTAAAATAAGTTACTACTTATAAATAATATCTCATTTAATTTCTTAAATCATATTAAAACAATATAAATTAATAATGATTTTCAAACAAAGTAGGTCAGAATAGATTGTCAATTATAAAGATGTAAGACTCATGTTAATTTTTTTTTAATTTAATTTTTATAATTAAATAATAAATTTTAAATTAAATGATAATGTAATTACCCCTTAGTATGGAGTTATTTTCTAGATAAAAATGATAAATCAATTAAATCAAATAAAAAGCCTAACCTAAATGTCGAATATAAATAATTTAAAATTTTAAAATAATTCAGATTTATAATCTCGTACTTATTACAGGGGTCATTCCTAGTTTAACATAAAAAATGACCGAACAAAGGTGAGAAGTGAAACCCATCAGCCTTATCTTTGATGCTCTGAACTTGAGAGAAGTGAGAAGTGAACCCTAGTCGATGTTGCAGTGTTGCTACTTGCCGATCGCTGGTCGCCGTGCACTCACAGTCTCACACCACTCAACCGTCTCAACGCCGGTAATCGTTCGTCTCTCTTCAGCTCTCCTCCTACTTTTTTCTCCCATTTTGCCTTTTCATTTCTACTTAGAGCGAGATCACCTCACACCTCAGTTTTTTTTGTTCTTCATTTCCAGTTCCGCCAAACGCTAGTAATCACAATGTTGCCGCCCCCCATTCCTCAAATCAATTGTTCAAGTTGAAGGTTAGGTAAGTGGTCCAAGAGACAGAGACACAACTGAGATCTGAGATTTCAAATGAATCGAATCAAATCTGTATTGGATATCCAATGAAATGATTCGAGTTGAATTCAAACAGAGAAATATAGAATCCGACGTATTCAAATTCGAATTCAAACCATATAAAATTTTATTGAATTGAATTCGAATCCAATCCAATTTATTTGCACCCTTAATTGGTGGATAGTGAACCACTGTGGCGCATTCAAATATTGTTGGTAGATTGCACAAGTTTATTATCTTTCCTTTCAATAGTCGCATCTTAGTATCAATGTAAAGAGATTAACTAATAATTATTTTTGAAGGCAATGGCTAATTTCATTAAGAATGCTCATAATCTCAAATACAATCCATGAGAGTATAATCAGCAATAAAAGTCAAAAATAAAAAATAAAAGATAAATTCATACCAAATTACTTATAAAAAAACAAACCCTGAGTAATGGGAGAAAAATATTGTAAAAAATATGCAAATGGCACAAAATGATGGAAGCATCAATAAAGGATGATTAACCTCAAATAGAGTCAAAACTCAGCAAGGAACTCTCAAAATGGGGATAAACATAATAATGATTATTAAAGTCATCCCTTCAATTGCAATCACAACTAAAAACTTCAAACTTGGCAGTAGGTGTGGATTCGAACCGAATAGTACGAGACTTGAGCTCAACTTGCCAAGGTAGTACAAGGCTTAAGCTTGAGGTCAGCTCAACTCAGAAACTTGTAAGCTTGAGCTCGGCTTGGCTCGAGCTCGATTTAAAAAAAATATATTTTATAAAAATAAAAATTTATATATAAATATTATTTTTTATTTGATATTTTAAAAATTAAAAATTATTATATATATTATTTTTTATAATTTTATTATATATATATAGTTTGAGCTCGACTCGAAACTTGATTAAAATCAAACCGAATTAAACTTGAATAATTCGTGATCAAAAAGCTAGACTTGTGACCACCCCCACTTGGTAGGTGGAAATGAGACGGCCAACCATTGTCTACGTACATCTTGGAAATGAGAAAAAGGCAATCCTTTCCAATGTTTAAAATCATTTATAACTGATTATTACAAAAAAAAAAAAAATCATCATAAGTGTCACGTCCCCACTGATCCCAAAAAAATGCCAAAAAGGGTTCCTCCCATAACCGATAGGCTAAAAAATGTAAGAGAGTGAACGGAAACAATTGGACTGTACGGAAAAAATTTATGCCAAAACAAAGAATATGTGGATCTTAAAATAATATCGTCATTAAAAGCATCCACGTATACCTCCCCTGAACAGACGTCACTATACAGATCGGTGTTAATAATAACAACATTTTCAACCTTTATAAGCCATAGATACAAGATTCAAAGCATCAATATTATCGGCACATATTAACCGATCTGTATCATGTCGATGACTTTCCGATGCGCTCTTCCCGTTACAAGAAAAACGGTCTAAACCGGCGGTTTAGACCCAGCGGTCTTAATGACCGCCACTATGCGGGAGATCGGATGTGCGCCTCTAGCCATTAACTCTCCATTCGATCTAACTACTTAGAGTCCCTAACCTCATGATCTCTCACTCTCCAAAGTGAAATCCCCTATCAAATCCATTCATCCAACGCACTGCATTTTTTGGATGATTCCTCTGGTATGCCCGTGGCCGAACTGCAGTTTGTCTCTCAATTCCTTCCCTAGGATCTCAACGCCATTTATATTTTTATCTTGCTCAAAAACTCGAATTGTTAATCCATTTCACAATGTTTTTGTTTGGCTTGTTTTGTTTAGGGATATACTTGTATGCCTAATGTCGATTGAATCAAGGGAGTTGTTGGCCGTCGGCCATCTTCATGGTATCCCTTCAAGCCCCTCTAGTAAGGCAAGGCGATCCCTCCCTGTTTATCCTATTAATTCCAAGCAGCAATTTATACTTGATTGGATTATCTTCACTAGATTCATTCTGCCCCTTGTGCCACTTGTCTTGTAAATGGCAAGTATGAGACTTCCATGTGATTTTTGTTTTGATGCTTGTTGTGTGTGATGGTTTGCAACACATGGCTAAAGAAGTCTGGAGCTCTTATATGTTTTTGATGACTTAATTATGCTCCCAAGCTGATATATTTCTGCTTTAATAAGTCTACCATCATGCTTCATGTTTTCATTCACTAGGATATCTATGTTATGTTATATGTAGATGTCCCTCGTATTCTTGAGCTCTTATATGTTTTTGATGACTTAATTATGCTCCTTTAACCTCTTTGCCAAGCTGATATATTTCTGCTTTAATAAGTCTACCATCATGCTTCATGTTTTCATTCACTAGGATATCTATGTTATGTTATATGTAGATGTCCCTCGTATTCTTGAGCTCTTATATGTTTTTGATGACTTAATTATGCTCCTTTAACCTCTTTGCCAAGCTGATATATTTCTGCTTTAATAAGTCTACCATCATGCTTCATGTTTTCATTCACTAGGATATCTATGTTATGTTATATGTAGATGTCCCTCGTATTCTTGCGCTGGTTTGAGAATTTGTTCTATAGAATACTATCTTCTTTTCCTATCCAAAATTTTCTCAGAAACCAAGCACATCAATAACACCAATATGCATCATAACCTAAGAGATAAAAATAGTTGATTAAAATAAATATTTACATTTTGTGAAATAAAACTAAACCGCCATTTTGCTTGTTCCTTTAGTGCTTTGTTGAACTAGATAATGGTTACCTATTCTATTGTATGGATTATTCTAAAAATGATCAAGTCTTGCATTTAGTAGGATTCGAAGCTTCTCTAAAAGAGTTAGCTTCATGCTTCCTTGTATTTCTATTGATTTTTTTTATAGATAAAAAATATGTATTTCTATTCATTGGATACTCCACTTATTCCTTGGTTCAGGCTAATTGTTGTGATTTGACTATTGCAGGAGCTAACAGAAAAACCTCCAGCAGGGGAAGTACAATCATGTTCTACTTTGTTAATTGCAAATCTGGGTCCAAATTGCACTGAAGAAGAACTGAAGCAAGCATTGTCTCAGTAAGTTTCAGACATGTCCACACTCCACACTTTCATTTCTGCTTTGATTGCATCCATTTTGGTCTCATCAAATGCTTTATTCTAGCAAGCCAAACTTTTTACATGTTTATTTTTTCCGTTTTGCTCATCTTAGATTTTAGTAGCACAGACTATGATAACTTATCTTTGTCATGGTAGATTTCCTGGATTCTATGTACTTAAGATGAGAGCCAAGGGTGGCATGCTAGTTGCTTTTGCTGATTTTGAGGTATACATGCTTTCTGTTCCAGCAACTGTTAGTTTGGATTTTATATAAATGACTGTTTGTTTTAAGGGGAACAAGCTCTTTGAAGCCTAGTTAAGACCTAAATTGTAAATTATGATATCTTTTATGGGAAATCTACTTACCTGGAAGAACTGAATTATATATCCCATGATGTTGAGGATTAGCTAAATAGTTTGCATTGAACTTTCCCATGTAGAGTTCACAATTGTTTTTGACAAGGGGCTTCTTCTGCGAATCTATGTTTCTCAGTTAACACAACCTCATTTGTTGATGTTGTTTTGGGGTTTATGATTAATTTCAATACGTGCAAGGTGCATGGTGCATCTGTACATGGGAATAATTACAACTTATCTGATGCAAGGGAAAACACCTTTTTCCTTTTCCTTTGAGGGAGGGGTTGGTGAGTGGAATTGGTTGGAGGAGGAAAAGGAAATTATACACATGTTTTTATGTTTTCAAATGATAATAGTACAATCTCAAACCCTGCAAGGCTGCAACCAGAAATGGATAAAGCTCTTATCCACAATTTACTTTACCCAGGCAGAGCTAGCTTTGCAGGTAGTTGGGGAAAATAAGGAATTGGGTAGGGAAAAATGGGGGGTGCAAGAAATTTCTGAGGGGGGAAGATAGTTTTGTCATCATTTATATGGAAATGCCAGATCTCTCTATCAGAAAAGGTGGTTGAAGAGGTGCTTTTGTTTCCAATTCTAGATTTTTGTCCAAGCTGTTTCAAGTTTGTTGTGAAAGTTATATTTTGTCTACGTATGGTGAAAGAGGAGGTGGATTTTGATTGCTAGTTGGGTTCAGATTGTTGAGTGTTTCCTCAACACTCTCTTTGTAATCTATTTTTATTTTAATAAATCATCTATTGTCGTACGCCAAAAAATAAAAACAAGAATGTTATCAGGCATTCAAGTATAGAATTTGTAAGCATGTCAAGTTTCTAAATCTGTTGCTAAATTCTAGAACATTCCACATAAATTTGATAACCAATTAGAGTATAGCAGGGGAGTCATCATGTACGTAAGCAGTACATAAGATAAACAATAAGCTATAGTTTTGACACATGGAAGACTGTCTGAGCTTTTTGCCACATTGCAGCTTTTTCCTTTTTTTAATCTGAAATCAAATCTTAGTTTTTGTGTAAATATGTATGTTGCAACGTGATGTTCTGTTTATTTTTGCAGTGGATCCCTCTGAGAAATCTGTAGAAATAATGAGGAAGTTCTTAGAGCAGTATGCTCGCATATCAGGAACATATTTCTGTGTTGATAAAGGAGTCACTTCTGTTGTTATCAAGGTTTGTTGAAGTGCTTAGCAGTAGTACATTTCAGAGTGATGAGATCAAAATCTTTTAATATGTCAGCAATGCCTCAAATTCTTTATCATCCAACCCTTCTTGATTAATCAGCCTTTTCAAAAACATATATACAAACTTACTTTAGAGTCATTTGTATTTAAGACTAAAAAACAGTATTAGATTTTTGTGAACATTCTAAAACCTGGGCCAGCCAAGATGCTTGGACTGTTTGACCAGGGAAGAAAATATCTAGGATGATTTGCCATTATCATAGTCATGGGTAACGCACCCTAATATGCCCCCAGCTACATATCGAAGTTGACTTGTGAATAGAATTTTTAACCATCTGTAGAATGCACTTATGCACAAGCGGCAGGTGATGCATTTTTTGCTTGTCCAATTGATCTGAAATTGTTTAGATGCCAATTGCTTCTATGAGAAGCTGATAAGGAGTCAGTAAGCCACCCATTTATCGATTATATTATTTGGAGGAACTTACCTGGTCTGTAATTTCTGGTACCAAGCTCTTCAGTTCAGGATATGTCTATGTCTATGTCTATGATCTTCTAAAAATTGGTGTAAAAACCATTAGTTCTAGGACAAAAGGAGATGCTTAATGTATGTTGGTATTTGAGACTTTACTAGAATCTTTCATGATAATTCGGGGCTTGCTTAATCTGTCGATAAAGATGCCTTTATAGACAGTACCATGGTAGTTAGACTAGCATATTCAAGAATCAAGATTGTTAAGATTTTGAGACTTGGTAACAGAGGAGCTTTACTCATTGACTCAGGGCTTCAAATTATCGATATATATGGGTTGTCAGAGGTTTGTATTGACAGCAAAGTTGAGGCCAATAGGCTTTTTTTTTATAACCTAGGGGTTTGCCCAGGGAAAACTCGGTGATGCTCAGTGGTAAAGCTAAGGTGATTTCTGTTACATTTTCCTTTTTCTTTTTGTTAGACACAGACATAGTACACTTGTAAGCTAAAATATGTATATTTTATTAATGCAATAAGTTATGTATTAAAAATATTCTATATGAATGGGGTTCTTGAGATGAAAATAAGGAAGATTATTATATTGAAGGGTACTAAGGTTCCAAAGCAAAAGGATTACTAGAGATAATCAGCTTTAAGGATCATATATAATAATAATAATAATAATATACTATATACTATATAAGAAGGTACTTCTCTATTCTTAGATTTTTACTTTGTTTCTCACTGGATATACTGGTTCCTTCACCTCTTGTACTAGTATGAAATTCTGGGTATAACTAAAGAAATCAAATTTGGATATATAATTTTTGATTGGTAGGGATAGAGACAAACATAAACCTTTGCGTTCCAACTCTTTGATCCTTGAACATTCTATTTACCTATCTATGCATACTTTCTCAGTTGAGAATTGATAACTGATTTCCATCAGTATTTGTTTGTCCTTTCTAGAGTGAATTCTAGAAACTGAAAATTCACCGTGCATTTTGTCTCAAAGTTCAGGGTGACATCTAGAAATAATCTCCATTAATATAGAGAAGCATGTCATTGTTAATTTTCAAAAAAGAAAACAAGCATGTAGTTGTTAGTTTTACACTTTAATTTTATCAAAGCACTTAAGCTTAAACTCTCCTGTTATTTTATCTCTACAGGTACTTCTCTTATGAGCACTTTTATGTCATATAATGCAAGTTTTGGGAACCTGGATCTACATGCCTTACATCTCTACTATCAGGAGATGGGGAGGCCCATATGCCTTACATCTCTACTGAACGCATGGATGAGTTCTCCTGCACAACTGCTTCATTGGATGCAAAAGTGGAGCATTTCAATAGCCAGCCAGGCAAAGTCGTAGAAGGTTAAACCATTATGTTAAGAAGTGGATTTGCATTGAAAGATGCGTTATATTATTCAAGAAGATTTTTTTAAATGCCTTGTACTTTTTTTTATGTTAATTGAATATTGTATTTAAGCAATTTGTTTTGGATATTATAATAATTAATAATTTAATGAAAAGTTTTTTATTTTTAATTTACATTTTTGTTATTTAAATTGTTTTTTATGCATTATTAGCCACGAGATTTGTATTAAATAGGTACCAAAAAATGTTGAAATCAAATTGATATAAATAATATAAAAATTAAAAAAACAAAGCCGGTGGTCATACAACTGTCATCTTAGACTGTTAGACAAGACCTAAGGCGATGGTCCAAACAGATCTAAGTTGGCGGTCAAGACTGCCACCTAAAAATGGAAGCAACATTTCAATGGACCTAAGGTGGCAGTCCAAACATACCTAAGTCGGCGGTTCAGACCGCCACCTAAAGACAAAAATAACATTTCAACGGATCTAAGGTGGCGGTCCAAACAAATCTAAGCCGGCAGTTAGGATCACCGCCACCTTTATCAACTCTGGGCCGACGGTTCTATTATACTGCCACTTTGGGGACAATTGAACCGTATTGGATTGGCCTGCGACAGTCTTTTTATGTTTAAGCCGGTAGTCTTGACCTAAGCTGGTAGAGGTTTAGGGGGCAAACTAAAGACCGCCACCTTAGATCAAAGTCGACAGTCTTAAGGCCTTAGGCTGATTTTCTATCTAGGGGTTGTATCATGTCAGACCATGGTTCAGAGGGTAATTGTGTTAGATAGTGTATGCCCTTAGCTCCAATCAGTTTGATGTACACTATGACATTTACTGTAAATAAATAAAGTACATATTTGATTCATGTTATATTGGTTTGTTTTTGTGTAATACCCTTAAATTGGACACTTCTGAGACTCGTGTTAATTTAGAATCTTCACAGCCATTGGATAGATCTAGGGAGATTTATTCTACCAAGGCTAACACTTATGTGCCACCAAGTTGGTTGGGGTGGCTTGTCTTAACTGCTAGGGTGAGACCTGAGGTACATGCAGTTAGACCTGTTCATGGGTCGGGCCAGGCCGGGCTCGAGTCGGGCTTTCACTTGTCATTAAGAGAAATATGCTAGGCCACAAGCCTATAACTTGGGCTTGAGCCCGACCCTGATAAAAAGCCCGAAGCCCGACCTAATAAAGAAAAAACAATTTTCCCTATTCAAATTAGAATTAAAAATTCAGATAGTTTTTTTTTCCTATTTAAATGAACAATAGGCCTATAAGATGATTTTTCCCCTTTCTTTTATATTTTAAAACACAGTTTTACATTCTTAAATCAAAAAATTTATTCAAATGGACATAATCACATTACTCACTTTAAGTCTAATATTAGGTCAGGCTGAGCTATTTTGACAAAACCCGAGCCTAGCTCGAATTTATTGCAAGTCGAGCTTTTTGGCCCGAATTTAAGCCCGCGGGCCTATAACCACGTTCCAGCCCGTCCGGGGGCTAGGCCGGGCCGGCCCATCGGGCCACCCGACCCATGAACAGGTCTACATGCAGTGTGGGTTTGCTTGAAACCCTGAACTAGACCAAATTCTAGTATTGCCCTAGACCTTAGAGATAGATGGGCAAAACTAGAATGTTACACCTGACCCCTAGACTCGATTATGATACTGCACTAGATGTTAGATTGGGTTATCTTTGATATGCCAATCAGTGAGATCCTTAGAAGGGTTAAAACCTAGGTATGTTAGGGTAGTCCGAGAATTCACCTGAGTGGGTATGTGGGGTAGTTTAAGAATTCACCTAAGTGGGTATGTTGGTGTAGTCTAAAAATTCACCTAAGTGGGTATGTTGGGGTAGTTCGAGAACTCACCTGGGTATGTTGGGGTAGTCCATCACCTGAGTGGGTGATGGACTTAGGGATTCATTGTATTCAATAGTGAATTCGGCCAGGCCTTGTAACAGAGGATAGGCTGAACCCATGTGGCTGATGTGGAGATCAATGACAGGGTCCCACACCATACGAAGAGAATTAAACTAGCCAACATTAAAAGGAAGCTAGCATGAAAGCTTAATGGGCCTAAAGCCCATTTCGAACTGAATTAATTGGATTGATTAAATAGGGGCGAATTTGGGTAAGGATCAATAGATAAGGATAAGATGATAACTCTTATCCACTTAAAGAGTCCATATCCAAATAGAGATTTGGATAAGAAAACTTCTAATTTGATTAGGAGTAGTTGATCTTGATCTACATATAAAATAAGGGATTATCCTTATCACTTAAAGAGTTCAGATCCAAATAAAGATTTGGATCAAGAAACTCTTAATTAGATAGGAGATTGACTCTTTAAGAATTATATATAAAAAGGAGGTCAAAAAGGTTACACAATTTGACTACTTTCTGCTTCCACTTTCTCTCTCTTTGCTCTTGCCGCCCTACCCTATTCGATCTCCACCTCTTGGAGTGATCAAGATTCGATCTTGATATTGTTTCTTGGTGGAAAAAACAATTCTAAAGTTATGCTCACTACCCCATTAGGTTCTTGTTGAAGAATTTGAGGTTCTTAGTGAAGAACCATTTGTTGATCCTACCTCATCCTAAGCTATGTCATCTTTAGTAGATGGGGGATTTGGTACTATCTTTGGGCATGACCACCTACTTAGGGAGGAGTGTTTTGCGTGGATTTCTTATTAGGTATTCCTCTCCCTAATCTTGGTTGTAGATTTGGTCCAATTTGTTTCAAAAATGATCCTTGAAAAATGTAGTTTTTCTATATCAAAGGAATAGGATTCCCGGATGGGAGAAAGAAATATTTGAAATTTCGCCCAGCCACCCTACATGGTTCGGCCATCCATATGATGGATCTCCTATCTTCCAGTGGTATCAAAGCCAGGTTCAAGCTTGAATCAAATCTAGACCAGATCTGAATGTACGCAAATGGGTAGAAATTGTTCTACCCGATTTGCGCAAGTTTCTACTTTTCTGAGAAATCGGTTCTCAGTAATGGGCGTGTAGATCTGAAATTAATTCTTTATTATTCTTTAATAATTATGGATTGGTTCTGTGATTATTTCTTGAATTCTTGGGTTGTCATGTAATGGAGATCGAATTCTTTAAAGGTGGCAAGATTGGTGCACCCTACAATTTTTATTCTATTCATTTTGGTTTGTAGATAATTTTTTTAGACAAAATGTATAGGATTTGATGTGATGTAATTAATAGAAAATTAGGTTTTTCTAATTTTTTTTTTATGTCTGAAGACTTACCGGAACACGTGGAGGAAGAGAAGATATTTTGCAATTTGAGAAACTGCAATCTACGATTTGCAGATGGCGATTTCATTATTTACGATTAACCATTTGTTTTGCAGGTGTGAAATCACACGTACAACCCACTGATATTTGTTCTTGTTGATTCTTGATTATCTTTAATCAACTAAAATTAATTTAAGATCACATTTTTGAATTAGATCTTGCAATGGACACCAAACCCTAGGCCGGTTTGACTAAAGGTTGGTCCAAACTGTTTGGACCGAACTTGTGGTTCAATAGGGGTTTGTTCATAGCCTCAAATATAGATTTGGGCCAAGGGTTTGATGGCCCATTACAAGATAGAATTCAGCCCACCCTGTAAAACCCAGTTTTGATTAGTTGAAACTGCATTAGCCCTAATTTAGCATAAGAGCTATACGGGCCGAATTGCTTTTTGCAGTTCAACCCATATACCTAGATAATGTTATATGATAATGTTATGGGATTTAATGGGCTGATCATGATTTAACCTAATTAATTTAGGGTTTTATAGATGATTTAATTGATTGGATCAATTGTTTCATGCATGTGATGTATGATGTGTGATGTGCTACGTACATGGACCATAAGCACTTGGACCATGTTAATTCGATAGTGGCTCTTTCACAGACCTTGGCTGAATGCGCATCATTGCCATGGTTTCCTTAAGATCATTGGATGATCTCCCTTCTTGATGGGCCCCACATCAGCTTCCTCCCCAATATGAACCATGCGAAACCCTAGCTTGTTTAGGGCCCATCTGAATCTGACTTTAAGAAAGTCAGTGGGAGTCCCTTTGGTTTGTAAATAAGAATTAGGGCATAATTATTCGTTCCCTCCAACAAAATATAAGTGCATGTGATAGGGAGATTCATATGATGAACTCTCTAAAGGCCTTTCATCTATGGCCTAAAGATGGGTCTTTCAGTAATGAGAAGATGCACCATAAAATTGGGCTATCCATTTGTTGTTGGGTCTGTTGGATTGTTTCATAAGATGATAGGGGCGTCAGACCGATGTGGGAGGGGCCTATCCTAAAATGGAAGACTCTCTCATGGTACTTTGGCGTTCACGAATATGATGGGTAAATACTTAATGGACAGAAAGGTTTAACCTAAAATGGCAATGAACCTTGTCTGACAGAGACCAAAGGAAAAGTTCATAAGATGAATTGATATGATCCTTCATAAAAGGTGGTGGGGTTATGCAGCTGAAACAGTTGGCTCCATGCACTGTATGTGGTTTCCCACATTTCCAGAGACATAACCGTAGTTTCCATCACTGAGATGGGAGGGAAATCTCAGAGATGAATAAATGGAAATTGAACATAGATTAAAATCCATTTCTATGTAGATAACATGAATCAAATTAGGTTGTGGACTAATAATTTGCCTTGCCTTTTATCAAAAATGGCAAACAGACAATTCGTCAAGTTGTTGGATGATAATAAGCTTAAGGGCCAAAACTATCCTAATTGGTTCCGTAACCTTATGCTGGTATTAACGTCCGAGAAATTGGACAAGGTTGTTAAGAACCCTGCTCCGGATCGTCCAAGTGATAGGGCTTCTGAGGCACGCAGGACAGAGTATCAAGAATGGAAAGAGAATAACTCTCTTGTCCGGTGCTACATCATAGCCTCCCTCGACAATCCGATATAGAGACAATTTGATTAGATCGAAGTGTCCAAGAATATCCTGAATTGTTTGAGGACAATGTACGAAGAGCATAATAGTTCTACTTGGCAAAAGGACTTAAAGTTATTTATGACTACTAAAATGACTGATAGACAGATGGTTCATGACCATTGTTTTAAGATGATGGGTTACATTAATGAACTAGAGGCACTTGGGTCCGAGCTTAATCATGTCACTAAAGTTGATGCCATCCTAAGCTCTTTGCCTTCATCCTTCAATCAGTTTATCGTGAATTATAACATGAATAAACTAAAGGTTAGCCTTTAGGAACTCAATATGTTGCAGAGGGTTGAAGAACTGATAAAGAAAGATAAACCCCTAGCCATGCTTGTTGAATGTGGCAAGTCGGGCAAGAAGAAGAGGAAGGCAAAGAAAAAGCCTCAGAAGAAGGATAACAAGCCTAAAAAGTATAAGGACAATACGTCAGATGCCTGCCACTTCTGCAAACATGCCGACCATTGGAGACTTTTGCAACTCATGCATGTAACACATTGCAGGGGTTCAAGACAAGCAAAAGGCTGAGTAACGGAGAAGTTATGCTCTACTTGGAGACTTTTGCAACAGTTGCAGCTACAGCTATAGGAACTGTAGAGTTAGTTTTCAGAGAATGAATTGTTGTACTTAAAGATTGTCTTTATGTACCAAACTTAAGAAGAATTTTGATTTCTGTCTCAAAGTTGTGTGTGGATGGTTATTCTATTTTATTCAGTAATGTGATTACTATCAAACGGAATAACAAATTCCTCACTTACAGATAACTCAAGAATGGTCTCTATGTTCTTCATCCTTCTCTGGAAACAAACTTAACCGAAACTAAGTCGAAAATAATCTCCAAGAAGAGAACACGTGAAACAGTTAATCCCATGTGCCTGTGGCATTACCGACTTGGCCACATTAACATAAATCATATCACAAAGTTGGTAAAGGATGGTCTTTTGGATTTTCTAACTATAGAAAATCTTCCAACCTGTCAACCTTGCCTTTAGTGTAAGATGACGAAACGACCATTTATAGGTAAGCCTGAAAGATCTACAGGCACACTTGACCTAATACATACCGATGTATGTGGTCCCTTGAATGTTAGGACACAACCAACACATTTATTTCATAACTTTTACCCGTGATCACTCACGGTATGGTTGCGTGTACCTAATGAGACATAAGTCTGAATACTTTAAAATGTTCAAAGAGTTTAGACAAGAGGTTGAGAAACAATTGGGGAGACAGATCAAAGCCCTTCGATTAGATCGATGAAGTGAATATCTCTTTGACGAATTCAAGGACAATGGGATTGTTTCATAGTTAGCTCCTCCTGCTACACCACAATTAAATGGTGTGTTAGAGAGGAGGAACCAGACTTTATTGGATATAGTTTAATCACTTCTCGTACACGTGGAATTACCTACATCCTTTTGGGGGTACGCATTAGAGACTATGATATACATGCTGAACCGGGTTTCAACCAAATCAATTCCTGAAACTCCATATGAGCTATGGACCAATAAGAAACCAAGTGTAAGACACTTAAAGATTTGGGGTTGTCCAACACATGTTAAAAGAATAAGTGCTGACAAATTGGAATCCAAAATCAGTCATTGCCTATTTGTAGGCTACTCCAAAGGCTCTGTAGAATATTTATTCTATGACCTAAGAGAGCAGAAAGTGTTATGTAGTCGAAATGCCCATTTCTTGGAGGAAGATTACAACCTGAACAATCAAGATTAGGAATTTGTTCTTGATGATGAGAGCTTAGGGGTAGTGGGAGATGTCCCACAAGCTCCAGATAATAACCAACCTAGAAGGTCTACCCGGGTATTCAGGCTTCTAGTTCGTTATGGCTATGATCAAGAAAGTTACTTGGTAGAAGCCACAATCAATGAGGAGAATCCCATGACTTATGCGGAAGCTACGTCAGACATAGATTCCTTGAAGTGGGTAGATGCCATAAGAGCCGAGATGGACTCAATGAAGACTAATGGAATCTGAACTCTCATAGATCCACCCCCTAGGGTAAAAGCAATTGGTTACAAATGGATTTATAAGAGGAAGAAGGACCTTGATGGTAAGGTTGAGACCTACAAGGCTCATCTTGTGGCGAAAGGGTATACTCAGAAATAAAGAATTAACTATGAGGGAACCTTTTCGAATGTGGCCATGCTTAAATCCATTAGGATCCTGGTAACTGTAGCAACATACCATGACTACGAGATTTGGCAAATGGGTATCAAAACTACGTTCCTGAACGGAGATCTTACTGAAGATATCTACATGCAGCTACCGCAAGGATTCATTGCTACAGGTCAAGAATACATGGAATGTAAACTTAATCGATCCATATATGGACTTAAGCAAGCTTCTAGGATGTGGAACATCCGGTTTGACTTTGAGAAAAATCTAGATGAGCCTTGTGTTTACAGGAAGGCAATGGGAGATAAGGTTACTTTCTTGGTTCTGTATGTAGATGGCATTCTACTTATTAGGAATGATGTAAAAATGTTAACTATGGTGAAGGTACGACTTTCACAACAATTCTTCATGAAAGATCTTGGAGAAGCCTCTTATATCTTGGGTATTCGACTCTATAGAAATAGATCGAAGAGGATAATAGGATTATCCCAATCTGCTTACATTGATAAGATTGTCAAGAGATACAGCATGGAGAACTCCAAGAAAGGAAATGTTCCTTTCAGGCATGGAGTCACTCTTTTCAAGGGCATGTCTCTCAAGATTCCCGAGGAGAATGGGGGCATAAGAGAGGCTCCCTATACCTTAGCCATAGGAAGCATCATGTATGACATGTTGTGCACTCGGCCAGACATTGCTCAGGTCGTGAGTGTGGTAAGCAAATGCCAGTCTAACCCAGGACAATAGCATTAGACTGCTGTAAAGAACATACTTAAATACCTTTGAAGAACAAAAGAGTTTTGTTTGGTATTCGGTGGTACTTCACTATAGACCATAGGGTATACTAATGCCAATTTCCAGTCAGATCCAAATGATAGAAAGTCTACATCTGGTTACATCTTTACGATGGGGTCCTATGCAGTTAGCTGGAAAAGCTGCAAATAGGGGTCGACGGTAGATTCCACAACTGAAGCCGAGTACATTGCCACAAGTGAAGCTGCCAAGGAAGCTGTTTGGATGGAGAAGTTCATTCAAGAATTAGGAATATTCTCATCCAGCACATCACCCATTCCACTGTTGTGTGACAATACTGGAGCCATTACTCAAGCTAAGGAGCCACGGGCCCACTCGAAGTTAAAGCACATCGAGAGGAAGTACCATGTATTACAGAAGATTGTTGGTAAAGGGGACATCCAGATTCAGAAAGTAGCATCAACGAAAAATGTAGCAAACCCATTAACTAAGCCACTGACACAGAAAGTGTTTAAGAAACATGTGGAAAGTATGTGACTTCGGCTTGTACCCAATTGGACTTAAGTGCAAGTGGGAGCTGTTAGACAGTGTATGCCCTTAGCTCCAATCAGTTTAATGTACATTATGACATTTATTGTAAATGAATAAAATACATATTTGATTCATGTTATATTGGTGTGTTTCTTTGTAATACCCTTAAATTAAACACTTATGAGACTCGTGTTAGTTTAGAATCTTCACAGCTATTGTATAGATCTAGGGAGATTTATCTTGCCAAGGCTGACACTGATGTGTCGCCAAGTTGGTTAGGGTGGCTTGTCTCAACTGTCAGGGTGAGACCTGAGGTACATGTAGTGTGGGATTGCTTGAAACCTTGAACTAGACCAAATTCCAGTATTACCCTGGACTTTGGATACAGATGGGCAAAACTGGAATGTTACACCTGACCCCTAGACTCGATTATGGTACTGCACTAGGTGTCGGATTAGACTATCTTTAATATGCCAATCAGTGAGATCCTTAGATGGGGTCAAAACCTAGGTATGTTGGGGTAGCCCGAGAATTCACCTGAGTGAATGATCATAGTGACAGGATCAACCCCTTTATCGAACAAAATGATCGGGGAATGCACTCTCTCTAATGGAAACCTAAACTGCCAGCAATTGATTTCAAAGTGTTGAAATTTGTTTTGCAAATATGGATATATATATATATATATATATATATATATATATATATATATATATATATATATATATATATCGAACAAAATGATCGGGGAATGCACTCTCTCTAATGGAAACCTAAACTGCCAGCAATTGATTTCAAAGTGTTGAAATTTGTTTTGCAAATATGGATATATATATATATATATATATATATATATATATATATATATATATATATATATATATATATATATATATATATATATATCTACTCACATGGATCACGGGAATTAAAACCTATTGCAAACATTTTGTGAAACTGCATATATATTCACAAAATGTTTGCAATAGGTTTTAATTCCCGTGATCCATGTGAGTAGAGAGTGCAGCATTGTACCTTGCAGCCGCGGGAGAGGTCATCTCTTGTTGAGTAGTGTTTAATCATTATGAGCTGAGAGGTTAAGTGTAAGATCATTTAGGGATAATAAACTTGATGGGCTATTCTCACATCTGCTCATAGTCCTTGGGCCTTCATAAGATGGCTGAACCCAAAGACCATTTAGTGTAAATGTTGGGCCCATTAAGAACCCATA
The DNA here is from genome assembly GCF_056320005.1 of Nelumbo lutea. Taxonomy (NCBI): domain Eukaryota; kingdom Viridiplantae; phylum Streptophyta; class Magnoliopsida; order Proteales; family Nelumbonaceae; genus Nelumbo; species Nelumbo lutea. The sequence goes on from NC_142684.1 coordinate 109,569,950, forward strand.
GTGATGGACTCAAGGGTTCACTGTATTCAGCAGTGAATTCGACCAAGCCTTGTAACAAATGATAGGCTGAACCCATGTGACTGATGTGGAGATCAATGATAGGGTCACACGCTATACAAAAAGAGTCAAACTAAACAACATTAAAAGAAAGCGAACCTGAAAGCTTAATGGGCCTAAAGCCCATTTCGAACTGGGCTAATTGGATTAATTAAATAGGAGTGAATCTAGGTAAGGATCAGTAGATAAGAATAAGACAATAACTCTTATCCACTTAAAGAGTCCAGATCCAAATAAATATTTGGATAAGGAAACTTCTAATTTGATTAGGAGTAGTTGATCTTGATCTGCAGATAAGGTAAGGGATTATCCTTATCACTTAAAGATTTTAGATCCAAATAAAGATTTGAATCAAGAAACTCTTAATCAAATTAGGAGATTAACTATTTAAGGGTTATATATAAAGAGAAAGGCAAACTAAAAATGTTACACAGCTTAACTGCTTTCTGCTTCTAATTCTCTCTCTTTGCTCTTGCCGCCTTACCCTATTCGATCTCCACTTCTTAGAGTGACCAAGATTCGATATTGATATTGTTTTTTTGGTGGAAGAAACAATTCTAAAGCTATGCTCACTACCCCATTTGATTCTTGCTGAAGAATTTGAGGTTCTTGGTGAAGAGCCACTTGTTGATCTTGCATTATCTTAGGTTGTGTCATCTTTAGTGAATGGAGGATTTGGTACTCTCTTTGGGCATTAACACCTACATTGGGAGGACTTTTTGCATGGATTTCGTATAAGGTATTCCTCTCCCTAATCTTGGTTTCAGATTTGATCCAACTTATTTCAAGAACGATCATTGAAAAATGCAGTTTTTCTAAATCAATGAATAAGATTCTCGAATGAGAGAAAAAAAAAATTTGAAATTTCACCCAACCACCTTGCATGGTTCAGCGATGCGAAATGAGACCCCTCTAGACAGGAAGAGAGCAACTTGCACAATTCACCTTGTTACAGCCTCTATTAGAACAGAGATTAACTAATAAAATTGTTTATTATTTAGCTTAACATGCCGTATCTTTTGATATATAGACCTTGCACATGGTCAATCTATCTATTGCACAGAGATTTAAACCGAGATGACTGAATTTGTGAAAAACAAAAGAGTTTTTGAATTAGACTTAAATTTGTCTTCTCACTTTTTTTATCCTTTATTTTCTGTCAAAATATACCCTCAAACTTTCAACTCACATTGGTGGTAGATTTATCCGAATACCACCACCAATGTGAGTCAATTTATAAGGCACATTTAAGTCAAAATATACCTCTCTTTCTTAAGGCACATTTAAGTCAATTATATTTATAAAAAGTTAAGACTGTTTGGATTGGAAGGAGTCAAATTGATGATAATCCGTCTCACCACCAACACCAAGGTCCAAGGGGGAAAACTTTTTACTTTTTGGGAAGTCACACTTGCTCCATTCTGAATCTGTATGGAAACAACATGGATGACACCAGGAGTCAGTATTTATCAAAAAATTGCATCGTTTTAACATACATTGTTATTTTTAAAAGAAAAAGTAGGAGATGAGAATGAGAAGCCTCCAAACAACAAAATGTTGAAACAAACAGGATAGCTTCAGCTTGCTCTTTATCTTGCCATCAAAAAATTTTCTGACCAGGCATAAAACATCATCCAACCCTGTTTTCTGTTTGTCACGGTACCTTCAGCCTTCAGCAGCTATAATTGAATTCTCAGATCTTCTATTTTGAAGCATTATTACAGGATGAACACAACATTTCACAAAGATTAATTGCTGTGATAAAGGGAAATTTGGAAAACTGGAAAGCTACTGTGTTTAAATAACACCTATTCTCAGGACATTGCAGCTGCACATTGAGAAGAACCATGAATGATAATATATAAAAATGGAAGATGTTCCCAATGTACAGCTCTAGTGTCCTGTGGGAAAGTGTGGGTAGATTGTTGGTAGGAGTCCGAGCTTGATAAACCAAATATCCAAGGTTTCGTTGGCTGGATTTTCGCTTGACAACTCTGGCCTGGCTAATTCTCGAGTTAGGCCAGGTCTCAAGTTACGGGCCCAACTGTTTTAGGGTTGGAACTAGTTTGTCGGCCAATCGAACCATTCGAAGTTATCGTTTTTTCTGATTTCATTCTTGCTGCAGATTATCGTTTTGCTAGAAAAGGAATGAAATTCAAATCTTTTCAGATTCCCTTTTGTCTGTCCAAGCTCAATTTCTGCAGGGAAAAAAGATGTTTTACTCCATGGCAACACTCACTCTGTCCTCTTAGATAATTTACTATATATCAATTCCGAGTTCTTGTTTCTAAATATTTTCCATGCTAATAGATCCTATAATCTGCCAGACAGGGGATCATTTTGGGGTCCGGTTCCTGAGTCCAACAGTTCAAATGGATGGCCCGTTTTGACAGAAAAATTAAAAAAATTAAAAAAAATGATCAAAAATCGTTATCCGGGTTGACAGTTTACTGACCAGATTAATGATTTTGGAGTAAAATGAAACCAATTAGATGACCAATTCCCAATTTTTCCGGTCTAACTGTCCATCTGATCCGATTTTAAAAAGTTCATAAAGTCGTAGGGGGAGGAGGAATTACTTATTCATTAGGAACCTCCTTCATTCTATATAATGTATTTTGCCCTGGTTGTTAATGTGGTTTGTTTGTTCAGGAAAAAAAAATCCAAGTTGCATCTTTAGTATAACCTTATATGATATTAAGATTATTTGTGGGTTGGGCTTGGGCTAGCCTAAGCCCACATGAGGATTGAATGTTGAAGTCCATGTTTGTGGCCCAAAAATATTTTGTCATTAGATTTTTAAAGCCTAGATAGAGCCATCTTGATTATAGAAATCCAATCCACGTTAAGAATGTGAGCCTGTGATTCATATTTCTAAATACTAGTGAAGAGTTTCATAACAATCCATTTTATCTATTTTTATGCCTTCTTTTATCCACTTCTCCAATACTGTAATAAAAAAGTTCGACTATAATATTAGAAAGGCATGATATTGGAAAATTTTAATGTCAATCAATCGGTATCATAAAAGAAATGATCAATCCGATGATTTTCATCAAAATTCACGAAGATGTTTTGAGTGGTCAAAAATTTTCTGCTATTATGTCTTTCCGGTATCATAGATTTTTCCAATAAAAGAATTCATCTAAATCAAAGTAAACCCTAATAAATGGTGAAGGGTAAAGGAGATTCGATGGACATGAAATTCTGATACAAAAACTTCAAAAAACAGCCATTCAGTTTGTTATTGTGAACATGATATATTATTAGAGACATCAAGGCACGAATTAAGTTATATAAAGTGATTTGATCAGTACAATTGGTTCTCTTTCTTTATAATGTTCTTGAGTGATGCTAAACCCATAGTCAAAGAATAGGCATTGATAAAAGATGCATGGTTTAATACTTTAATTAATCATCAATGGAGACAATAAATCATGCACATGGTGAAATTAGTTTAAGCATCATTCATTATCATTTTATGCGTCCTGAAGAGCCTTGGTGGATCGACCAGCCTGCCCCATATTAAAGAAATTGAATCTCCCCCTCCCCTCCTCTCCCCACCATGTAACCATAATTTGGAAATTTTTTTTTTTTTTATTTTGACATTTGAGAGGAAAATATGATAGATTTCGGTGATTTTTAGATGTTATTTTGGTCTTGAGGATTGGGACATCATCCGTGAAGATAAGGTGCTCTCTAGTACTGTTGATCAATGAAATGAGCCTCAGGGTTATTTTCCAAAACTATATCTCAGAGATATTTCATTATTAAGGATCTATCTATCTATATTAAAATATGGAAGTCTAGAAATATTTTCCTTTTTTTTTAATTTTTTATTATTTTTTAATTCCATGTTTGTTTGAAACAACCAATGATATGCACTTTCCCAATAACGTAAATAATCTCTTCTATTAAAATTTATCTAAAACTACCTCCCCTACTATCCCTCACTTTCTCTAAAATTATCTCTAATTCCTATTTATCTCCAAAATTATCTCTAATTTAATTGAGACTTTCTCTCCTAAATTATCTCTAATTCCTATTTATCCTCTACCCTATTTTTTATATATATTATCTAAAGAAAGTTTGGATTAAAAAATTAAGAATTATTTAAATATTCTAAAAAAATTATATAATAACTTTAAAATATTTATTAAAACACAAAATTAATTTTATATTTTTACAAAATATATCACAAAACTATGTACTAACAATTTAACTTATATTTTTTATGGATTATCATTTTAAATGTTTTTAAAATATTTAATAATATATAATAGCATTAAATAAATAAAATTCAAATAACAAAAAATTTTAAACATTTTATAGATTATTTAAATATTTAAATAACTAAATATTTATCACAACTAGATTATAAATAGTTAAAATAACGATATTATGTAATAAATTTAAAAATTTTCTTCAAAGTAGAAAAATAATTATAACATAATATTGAAATTAATAATAATTTAATATATTACAAAATTAAAAATTAAATTATGTAATAATAGTATAAATTATGATTTTATGGATAATTAAATTAAATAAATAATTAATAATTCAAAATTTAAATATTTTACATATTATTTAAGTATTTAAATAACTAAATATTTTAAATTACAAAATATTTAACATAACTAGATTTTAAATAGTTAAAATATAGAAATTATGTAATAAATTTATAAAAATCTGAAAAGTAGAAAAATAATTATAACATAATATTGAAATTAATAATAATTTAATATTTTTACATGATATTGTAAATAACTAATTTCACTTATATCAAGTAATACTTCGAAAAAATAACTTTCAAAAAAATTAATATTTATTAATAATAATTTAAACTTTTAATCTGTATTTATTGTATAATTATATATACTAGAATTTATATTTATTGTATTTTAGTAATTATTTATTATTTTTTGTGATAAATATATTTCCAATGATTATGTATAAATTTATTTTGTTTTGTTATTTAACAGAAAACTTTCAATAATAATTGGAGATTAAACTACTGTTATTGAAATTTTTAATTTAATTTAATTTTATTTATTGTATTTTTGTTATAACTTATTGATTAATATTTATTGGAGATAAAACTATTATTTGAGATTATACTGTTTATTGACTAATTTGATATATTTTTAGTGCTTATTATACTTTTGTAATTATTGTATTTTTTCATTATCAGTATATTTTCAATAATTGTCAATTTTTGCTATAAATTTTCAATAATTATTGGAGATTAAACTATTATTATTTATCAGAGATGAGACTAAATTTAGCTAAAATTATGAGTGTTCGTGAGTTAGTTCGGTTCGGTCATAGGCTATTTGGCCAACCAAATTGACCTGGTTAGGTTGGGGAGTTGGTCAATTGAAACCGAATGACCTTTTGTGAAAATCAACCCACTCAAGTTGTATCGGTTTGGGTTGATTTGTTTGGTCTAGTTAGTTAGTTCAAAACATTTAAACTTAAAATTAAATTTAATTTTAAAAACTACAGTGCAATTATTAAAAAATAAATTTGAAAATTAGATTTATGGTATAAAACATTTTAAACTAAGAAATATGGTAAATTTCCCACTTTTCCATATTAAAAAATATATTTAAAATATAAAATATTAATATGTATCCATGGTTAGGTTGTTTGGTTTTGGTTGGTTTACAAATGGTCAAAGTGAAAATGATCCAACTTGGTCGAATTGGTTATAGTCTTACAACTTTATCAAATTCGCATTTGAATCCATACTTATGAAATCTGATTGAATCGTCGGGTCAACTCTTAACAGTGTTAGACTGGATTTGAATATACCCTGATTCGGATCCAATCCGATCCATGTACATCTCTACAAATAACCATATTATACTTTAGAGGTGCAAGGTGCCAACCAACTAGTTGGTATAAGGTTCTTGCTGGTTGTAGTGATGACATGGGATCAAATCCCACCTTCACCTCAGTTAGAGAGTTATGGGTTAGCACCCGTTGTGTAGCCACCCTTCACAAGATATCAAAAAAAATGTTGTTCTTTAGAGGTGGGAAAATTTAGCCTCACACGCTTTGTTTAGCCACAAAGAGCCCTACCCCAAACTTCCAGATTCTAGCAGTTTCCCCCCTGAGCCACTAACACTATGGTGGAAATTACTAAATTATTACTTTATTAATTTATCCATTCAATTATTTTTGGAATAATAACAACAAATATCAAAATGATGAACATAATGAGCCCAAAATACAAATTGTTCCAAGGCATTCTCAAGATAAATTTTTTTGAAAGGAAATTTAGAGAAACATGTAAAAATTAGAATTATAGAAAAGATAAGTTAAATTAAGGGAAAAATCTATGCTGAACTTTAGGGGTTTTCTTGACATATGCATTTAAAACTCTTAAAAATGTCAAAATTATAGCTCAAAAGAATACATTATTCATTGTCTTCAACCTTGAAAGAAAACAATGTTCATTATCTTTTACGGCAGTTTATTTTGGAGTCGAAAGTGCCAAGCCAAACGTGGTGCTGGTTCTCATAGATTTGATCATCCTAACGGCCGTTGGAGAAAGTTCGTACATGAACCGGTCTATGTAGTCTATTCAACTTTAAAAAATATTATTTTGGAGTACCCACTTAGACAACGACAAGCCATTAAACCAAACCCATGTCGAGACTACTATCCTTGGGATAGAAAGAATGGATTTCGCCAGGATTTCGTGAAGCTGAACCCAACTCTCATCAGGGGTCGGACCCGAGTAGGGTCCACTGGTTTTGGCCGATCTAAGTATAGAGTTGGTCCCGATATAACGTAACACTATTTTGATTTTGTCTGGATTAGAACCTTCACACCCATGACATGTGGTGGATTGGTGTGCTGTAACTTGTAAGCCTATAACCAATCCATTTTTACCTTACTCATTTTCTGCATTCTGATTCTGCCGGTACAAGGCCCAAAAAAATTGGATTCTCTTCTTTTTCTTTTTTCTTGTTCACACGTGGATGTAGTGGTTGAATCTAGACTTGTTCATGAGTTGGGTCATGTTTTCATTCTGCATTAATAGATTTTTTTAAGGCTCGAGCCTAAATCCGGTCCGAGCATTGAACCTATAACTTGGGACTGAGTCCAACCCTCATAAAAAGCGCAATGCCCAGGCCTGGGCTTAGGCCCGAATCCAAAGTATATAACTCATGCTACTGCTAAAGCAACTGGATAGAGAGAGAAAAATTATAAAGAAAAAAATAAAAAATATATATTAAATCATTAATATATATATATATATATATTATAACAAATATTATATATTTTATGTTATATAAATGAGTCGGGCTGGGCTTTTTTGACAAATCCCAAGCCCAGCCCAACACACAATTGGGCTTAGTGTTTTGGGCCCAAGGTCAAGCCCATGGGCCTAATTACATATCCAAACCCAATTGGGATGCAGGCCGGGCCGTCGAGCTACCCAACCCATGAACAAGTCTAGTTAAATCCAAAAAATTTGCAAGAAATTCTCATAATTTCCGTTTATATGCAAAAACCCTTTTCCCCCTTACTATATAAAGCAAGACTTCTTTGGCTCTCCCACATTCCAATTCCATCCTACAAACTTGAGATCTTCTTATCTTTAATTAATTTGTTGCTTTGTCTTACAATTCATTGAATGTGAAACATGAAGAATCTAGGCAAACCCATTTCCACATTTGGCCTTCTTTCTCTTTTACTTATCATCTTGATGAATGCAACAGCTACCTCTCAGGAAATTGGTAACGGTAGATGCCTAATATCATGTCTCGTTACTTGTCATCCAGAAGAGAGCCTAATATTATGTCCCGCAAGGCCAAAGGAAAAAAGAAAGCATGTTGTAAAAATTCTTAAAAGATAATAAAATCAAAGGATAATTTTGATTTTTTTCAAAATTAATTAATATACTGTTAACGACAGGGGCTTATTAAACACATTTTAGAAATTCGAAATACTACGGATACGTTTTAAAGTTCGTTGACTGACTTAAAATAACCCTTAATATTCAAGATACCGATCAGGAGTCTTTTATATATATATATATATATATATAATTAAAGCAAAGGGATGCTTTCCGTTTGCCCTAAATCAATGACTTGCACGTATGAATAATTTCAGGGAAAAAATCTGACAAATGTCAATACTCCTCTTTTCTTCTTCGACCCTTCTTCCCACTCTTTTTATTCATCTTTTCGTTCTCGTTGTCCATCTATCTCTTCCTCTCTCGCTCAATTCCCATCCCTCTTTCTCTTTGTTCTTTCATAATAGCTTTCTCTACTGATGCAGTGTTTCATCTTTGTTATAGGGGAATACGGAATGGGTGAGGCGAGGCCAGAGTCGATGGAGCGGTCTGGTGAGCCAAGGCAGAGAATGAGTTGCCATGGCTGGAGGCGGCGTTGTGCGGTGCGTGGGAGGAAGGCAAGGGAGTGGAGGAGAACAACAGTTGCAGCCTCGATCCAGCCGTCGGCAAGGCGGCTGTGTTAACCATGGGAACCACGGTTCGCCACTCTCAAGATTGCCTCGGAAGCCGCTTTCCACCTGAAACATTCGGCTCTCCTTCCTTCAGACTTTGGTGGAACCCTAATGCTCTGCGTTCTGGCAGGCGAAAGCGCAGTCCGTCGGGGTTCCAGGAGAAGGAGAGCGGAACTAATCGATGCCAATCGAGCATCATCAAGCTTCCGACCAAAAATCTCGTCATGGGGCAAGTTACGATCTTGAAATGCGAAGAATAGTTGAAATCCGTGACAACCTGTGATGATGAGAAGCAGGCAAACATCGAGAGTGATATCGATTTGGATTTATGTTCGACAGAGCGGCTTGGTCCAGAGCTTGAGATGGTTCCGAAATAGATCCGTCTCACTCATTCGAAGTTCGTCGAGGGTGTGTTTGCGGGATCTACGTTTCTCGCATCTCTTCCCCCGCGTTCTCTCCCTTTCCCTGCCTTCACCAAAAAGGGCGTTCCTAACAAAAATAATGTGGCGACGACTGATCTTCGTCCATTGCTGCGGCTACATCTGTCTTGAGTTGGGTGTAGGATGATGTTTCTAGTCGGAGTTGGTGTCCTAATGCCAGATCTGTAACTCTGAAACTTTCGTTACTGTCGGTAGCTCTGCATATCGGTTTTCCTCTATTTTTTCAATAGGAATTCCGAATGATTGGAGGTTAACGAAGGTATCGAATGAAAAATTGCAGTATATCTTCTGCTTTCATGGCGACCAAGATCGCTTGCACAAATATTAGGTAGCTTTTTCATTTTGGCTTCAGCTTCTGAAATAGGAAGGTAGGTTAGAGTTCCATGTATAGCTCATGTAGTCCCGATTTACTGATGTAGTTCACTGACGTTTGATCAAAGAAGAAGATAGGGATGCTGTTTGATTTTAGTCTCATGTGGTTTAGGTTATGCAGGTTTATTGTATCTGAGTTGCGTTTGGGGGGTTGTATCTGAGAGATCTCTTTGTGCTCCTTTCTGTTGTTGAAATTGAATAAAAGTTGTAGTAATTTGTCTCTTGTTTATCCAAAAAGATGCAAATTTGGTCGTCTCCGAGTTGAACTAATCGAGAGATGCAAAGCTTCCTGTGGAAGGTGTCCTTTCCTATTCTTAGAAGGCTTCCATACTGAAAACCTTTTCTTGGTCTTGGGGTTGCGATGCCCCTATGCCAATGTAATGAAATTTCAAAGTTGTTCTACAAGCTCTCATGGTGACGGACTGAACACGCTTGCCTGGTAGCTATTTTCTCTGGTGCCCATGGTGGATTATGTTTGTAGACAGATTTGTACAATAATTGGTAGGATGATAGAGATGAATCTCTCATAACCAAGAAGATGAAGAAATAGTGTGATAATTGATGGCGGGATATGATGGGTGTTCTCTTATCAGCCGGAATATGGATGATATGCGGTTCATGTGTTGATGGCACTCGGTGATAGTACGCGATCTGGCTATTCCTAGTTGGAAGGCGATCCGAATTCTAATTGGGCGGCGAGTTGGACCGTTTTGCAAAACAGTGGATCAGAGAACTCGATGTAGCTAATCCGGCAAGGCCACTCCGATGCTTAAGTTAGTACTTATGCTATGAATGCGAGTTGAATGCTTGAAAATTTGAGTGCTAGTGAGTAAAATAATCACGTGTACTTTTGCCTTGAGGTTTCATGTCTTTATATACTGGAGTAGTCGTGGGCCTTACGAAAGATCTCCGAGATCTCCAAGTTGTGCAGATAAAGCTTGTTCTTTTTTTGATGGAGAGCAATATGTTGATAAGGTTTATCGTTTTACCTCCGATTCAGGCGGAGTTAGGACGAGTCTTATCTTGACCCCGAGAAATTCGAGGCCCGTTAGGGAGGCCTTTGGAGTTGATCATGTGACGATTCGGCTCTCTAGCCCCGAACTACCACTTCGATTCTTTAGTCCCGAATTTGATTGGGTGTCGAGGTGCATCTACACCGAGGTGGTTTTTTGGGCCGAGGTGACTAAATATTCGAGCTCCGAATGTTGCGAACTGGGTTCGCTTGGCTGAGTTGTCACCCTTCGATCAGATCGAGCCTACGTGTCCCCTTCTTGCCAAGTCGTGCCAAATCACCATTCATCAATTGCCCCCCACTCCCCGTGCCAGGGGTCCCAACCCGGTGCGGGGAGTTCATGGCAAGTCCAGGTGGATTTGGCACGAAGTCTAGATGACTTTAAGGGCGAACCATTGGTCAGGCCTGTTCAACCACCTGGCTCAATCATGAAATGACCCAGGTCGCGTCTCAACCACGCGCAAACGTCACACTGTTTATAAACTCTACGGACGTCAAAACACGTGCTAAATCGATTTCAACCTCGGGGTGTGCAACCGGTTTCGTTAGGGGAGCCATCGGATCGCGTTGATCTTAACGGTTGATTCCCGGATATACTAGCTATAAATAGGGGCCAAAGGGCCCATTTTCCTCGCCGCAAGTTCAAAAATCTACAATTTTTGAGGTTGCGCTCAAGTCATCTAGTTCGGTATCAGCCTTTTCTGGGTCCGAGGTCGCCTTCTTTTCTTCGGTCTTCCTTTTGGTGAGTCCACCTTCCTTTGCTTTTTCGTTTTGATTTGGTTGTCCTTTCCTTTAATATGTCTAGCCTTAGCTTAGATAGCCTTTTAGACAGAAGCGGCGAGTTCGCTAGGGCTGATGTGGATACCTCTGCTTAGACCGTGGATCCTCGTCCTACCAGGGTTGTCACTTCGGGACGGGACGGGGTGCTCAGTCCGCCCAGGGTGAACTCACCTCGGCAAGAGCGAGAGGCCTCTGGTAACTTGGCTTCCACCTCACACCGAGGTTGGCTACCAGACAACTTCGGCCCGTCGATAATGATGACGAACAGGCTCCTAGCCTTAGTAGCCCGGTACAGACTCTCTAACGACCTTATATATAGCATCCATTTAGGATACTTTCCTTGGGATCATGATCACAACGAAATCGTGATTTTCGAGGAGCAGCTTGTAGCCGATCTGCGTCTTCCACTTCACCCTCTTATAATCGAGATCGTTAAATTCTTTAACATTACCATAGACTAGCTACACCCGAACTCTATTCGTAATATCGTATCAGAGCCAAACGTCATGGGCGATATGGAGCAGCTGTCTTCCAAGGTCCATGAACTAGAACACCAACTTGCAGAGACCAGCATGGAGGTACGTGAGGTCAAAGATGATGTCCGGAAGCTTCGATGCTTGCTGGAGACATTCTTAGCCAATAGGGAAAGAAACTCAGAAGGGACCGCCACCAACAACAGCCGCAGTCTGGATTGGGCAGAGGCATCCAGCGAACAACAACTCGCTGCCCCTACAGCTGCAGTTATTTCCAAGGATCAACGCACGGAGGATGAAACTGTAAAGTCTTCTCCTTTGACCAGGGACAATGTCACGAACATTATAGTAGAACCTGCAAAATGCGCTCCTTTGACGGAGACAGGTGGGCTTGGCGATGTTGCTAGGGCTTTACCGAAGGCCTTGGTTCGGCATGGACATAGAGTTATAGTTGCGGCACCACAGTATGGTAACTATGCAGAAATCCAAGAAATAGGAGTGCGCAAGAGATGTAAGGTGGAGGGGCAGGATATAGAGGTAACTTTCTCTCAAGCTTATATTGATGGCATGGATTTTGTGTTCATAGACAGCCCTATGTTCCGCAATATTGAAAAAAATACATATGGGGAAGGCCGAGGGGATATTTTAAAACGCATGGTTCGCTTCTGTAAGTATACCCTGTGCGTTTCTGTGATCCACAACAAAGCACATCGGGGTTGTGGTCCAGTACAAGATTTTTGTTATGTGGATCTTCCACAAAACTACTTCAAACTATATGACCCAGGAGGCGGGGAACACTTCAATGTCCTTACGGCTGGACTAAATGCAGCAGATTGTGTAGTCACTGTAAGCCAGCGTTACACCTAGGAGATGGAAACTAAAGAAGGTGGCTGGGGTCTGCATCAAATAATCCAGCTTTATGCACTGAGATACGGGGCAGTCCCTGTTGTTCATATTGTTGGTGGACTGATAAATAGTGTGCAGCCGTTTGATCCATTCGCAAAGTCCTAAGCCATGTATCTGGAATACGAGCTTGAGGACAAGCTCGTAGTCCGGGAGGGGTGTAATATTATGGGTCACCATCCGGCAGTAGTCATAGGCAGAAGCACGCACAACAGGCCGCACAGCAGTGGCACCATGGCGTGCAGCACACACCGCCAGGCTGCAGCGCGCACTGCACGCACCGTGCACACGCCCGGCACCGCACGGCAGCGGCACCATGAGCTGCGCACACGCACTATGCGACAGCAGCACTGTGCGCACGCACCATGCAGTAGCGGCACCATGAGCCACGTGTACGCACCCAACAGCAGTAGCAGAGCGGGGCCCACACGACAGCTCACAGGGGTGGGCCCACCCTTATCTGGACACATCAAGCCAGCTCGCCGCCAGCTTATCTTATCCCTTATCCCTTATCTTATCTTATCCTTATCTTATTTTATCTTCTTAAGTAAGAGTTATGAGTTTTAGTTTGAGTTGGATTACCCTAGCCTAACCGAATCCAACAAGGAATTCTCTTATGTAATCTCCTATTTAAGGAGCTACGAATTGAAATAAAGGATTGAGTTTTCCAGTCAAGAAAAGAGTAAGGAGAGTTCGGGTGGTCTCTTGGACAAATCACCCCAAGGGAGAGTTCAGGTGGTCTCTTGGACAAATCACCCACTCGGTTTCCGCAATAGGGTCTGGACGCAAGGGAAGGCACAAGGGAAAGCAGGGCTTTTGCACCGTGGATTGACCCATGACTGGATCCTACGCATGGGACCATAACACTGACGAGGAAGAGGAGACCGGTGCTGGTGAGGACCGTATGGAGACAAATCCTCCTGCCGAAGTCTCCAATAAGGACGAAGAGCCCCGAAGTGATTGAAGCCTCTTTTCTTGGACCCCCCCTGTTTTTTGTAATGCTCAATATTCCAAGCCTCCAAGTTGGTCAATTTGTAATCTTTCTCTCTTTTTTTTTGTACTTGAAGTTCTATATCAATGAAATACAAGTGTTTTGCAATTTTTGTGTGCAAAATTTTCTAAGTATAGATTACTCCCGAGCTGGAAAACTAAATCAAATAAGAGTGAACTTTTTTCTAAGTATATGTTACTCCTGAGTTGGTGAGCTCAACACTAGTAGGAATGATCTAATTGTCATTGTATGCCAGGGCAAACAGACACTATAAAGTACATACCTGATTTGTCTATGCCTGGGTCACTCATTTGCCTAAGTGTTGGTTATCCCTAAGTGTCGAGCTAACGAGCTTGACTCCAGGTGGGATTAACCTTACATTTTTGTACGTCGAGGTGAATTAGACACCATAGGGTTTGCACCCGAGCTGTCTATGCCTCATATGCGTCTAAGACTTGTCTGCCTATGCCTCATAGGCGTCTAAGACTTGTCTACTTATGCCGAAGAGGCGACTAGGACTTGTCTGCCTATGTTGAAGAGGTGACTAGGACTTGTTTGCCTACGCTGAAGAGGAGACTAGGACTTGTCGTAGTGCCAAGGTCTTCTGTCAGCTCGACGCCATAGCCCTTAGGCTTCTAGGACTGACTCACAATCCTCTCTCCGGTCAGTCATCTTTTTCGACCAGTTCGGTGGTCACATAGACTTGAAGAAATTTTTCCTTGGAGTTACAAGTTCATAAGTAGTACCTTCTTAGGTGATCAATATTATATTACCTGCTTCCCTTCCAAAGTCTCAAGCTCATATGTGCCTTCCCCGAATACCCACTTTACTCGGTATGGACCTTCCCAATTCAGTTCGAGCTTACCAACGCCGGACTCAGGTACCATAACCTTCTGAAGAACCAAATCGCCGACGTGGAAGTGTCATTTTCTGACCCAGGCATTATACTACCGAGGTACTCTTTGTTGGTAAGATGTGGTCCGAGTGTAAGGCAGGTCTCGTACCTCCTCAACTAGGTCTTGGTTGGTACAGAGATCGTCATAGTTCGTTTCCTCATTATAAGCCCCCAATCATAATGTGGGCACCTCTATTTTCATCGAGATCACTGCTTTTGTACTATACGTGAGATTGAAAGGGATCTCACCCATCACGGTCTTAATAGTAGTTCAGTAGGCCCAAAGGACACTGACAGTTCGTCCACCCACAATCCCTTGGCTCGAGCTAAGCGAGCTTTCAATCCGCAAAGTATCGCTCTATTAGTTACATCTGCTTGCCCGTTCGCTTGGGGTGTTCCACCGAGGTAAAATTTTGTTGAATCCACATTTTGGCACACCAGTTTTGAAACTTAACATCTTCGAATTGCTTCCCATTATCGGATATCAGCACTCGAGGTAGTCCGAAGCAACATATTATGCTTTTCCAGAAGAAATTCTGTATGTTGCGGGTTGTGATCGTTACCAAGAGATTGGCTTCCATCCATTTCATAAAATAATCTACTACTACAACCAAGAACCTCCTCTGCTCTGTTGTTGACGGGAAAGGACCAAGAATGTCGATTCTCCACTACACAAAGGGCCACGGGCTGGTGAGGTATTTCAAATCAACAGCAAGTTGATGGTGAATGTTGGCATGCCTCTAACACTTGTCACACTTTTTGACGAGCTCGAGTACATCTCCTTCACCGTGGGCCAATAATAGCCTTGCCGCAACACTTTCTGTGTGAGAGATTTGCCCTCCAAGTGTCTACCACACAAGCCTTCATGGGTGTCGCGGAGTACATGCTCAGCTTCTGTGGGTCGCAAGCAGTGCAGGTAAGGGAGCGTGAAAGATCTTTTATGCAGTTGTCCATCCATGAGGACGTACTTAGCTTTCTGGCACTCTACCCTTAGGGTCGCGTTGTGTTCCGCAAGTAGGGTTCCATGGAGCAGATAACTCACGAGTGGGTCGATCCAGCTCGGTTCTGCTTGTGATGCGGAAGCGACCTCTTCTGCCCCCCTAGAGAATGTTGGGTCGAGGTAAGTCTTCTATGTACATAGTTCGCATGGTGTTGCTTCTTGTGCTATCTAGTCGCGACAAGGCATCAGCCTCAGCGTTCTCGGACCTTAGAATTTGTCTGATAAAGTTGGAGACGAAGCTGAGCATGATCTCTCTGACTTTGGCCAAGTAAGATGCCATAGTGGGGTCACGGGTTTCATACTCACCAGTGACTTGGTTAACCACTAGTTGTGAGTCACTGCATACGATGATGTGTTTTGCTTTCATTTT
Organism: Nelumbo lutea; assembly: GCF_056320005.1. Lineage (NCBI taxonomy): Eukaryota > Viridiplantae > Streptophyta > Magnoliopsida > Proteales > Nelumbonaceae > Nelumbo > Nelumbo lutea. The sequence continues at coordinate 109,585,727 of NC_142684.1, forward strand.
CCTTGCTAAGGTTAACCCGGAGAGCATATTCCAACTTCACTTCGCTTGGGCCGTATAGTATCAGTTCTGCACTGCTTCCCTGCTGGTTGGATGAGCCATCGACGTGGAGGATCCAGGGCTCCTCATCCCAGGTCGGTTCCACTCTGACTAGGATTGGCGCCGCACTGGTTGAAGCTCCCGTCGCGTAAGCAAGCTTGGTCAACTTAGGGGTCGCTGTGATGAATGTGCATTCTGCTACAAAATCAGCCAAGACTTGAGCTTTGATTGCTGGCCGAGGCTCATACTGGATATCGTATTTGCTCAGCTCAATGGACCACTTTTTTAATCTCCTAGACACCTCAGGTTTGAACAGAATCTGCCTCAGGGGTTTGTTGGTGAGAATGACGATAGTGTGGGCCTGGAAGTACGAGTGAAGTTTTTGGGCTGCTATGATTAGTGTATATGCTAATTTCTCGATCTTCGGATATCTAGTTTCTGCATCCTACAAAATTTTTCTAACATAGTAGATGGGTTGTTGGACCTGATCTACTTCTTTGATCAGTACCGAACTAACCACTTCATTACTCACAGAGAGGTATAGCTTTAACACGTCCCCTTCTTCAAGTCGAGTTAAAATTGGGGTGGTACCTAAGTATCTTTTCAGGTCGTCAAAAGCGAGCTAGAATTCTTCAGTCCATTCGAAGTCCTTACTCTTTTTTACGGCTTTAAAAAAGGGTAGGCACCGGTTTGCCGATTTGGACATGAAGTAGCTCAAGGCGGCTTTTCGGCCAGCTAGCCTCTAAACCTCTTTTATTTTCTGAGGTGGTTTCATATCTAGAATGACTTATTTTGTCTGGATTGGCCTCGATGCCACGTTGATTGACTATATAGCCTAGAAATTTACCTGAAGTGACTCCGAAGATGCACTTGTTTGGATTTAACTTAATGTTATATCTTCGTAAAATTTGAAAAACATCTTTAAATCATTCAACATAAATTTTGAAAATTGGGTCTTCACGACCATGTCATCAACATAAAATTCTACTTTATTGCCGATTAACGACTCAAAAATCTTATTTACAAGGCGCTGGAATATTGCCCCAACATTTTTCAATCCGGGCATGACCTTGTAACAATATAACCCGAGCTCAATTATTAAAGCAGTCTTCTCTTCGTCAGCAAGATCCATCCTAATCTGGTTGTAACCGGAATAGGTGTCCAGGAAGCTCAACAACTCATGCTCTGAGGTCGTGTCCACTAGGTGGTCGATCTTGGGTAGTGGGAAGCAATCATTCAAGCAGGCTCTGTTCTGGTCGATGTAGTCGACGCACATGCACCACTTGCCATTGGCTTTTTTCACCAGAACCGGGTTAGCCACCTATCTTGGGTAATGGACCTCCCTGATAAAGTCTGCCGTGAGGAGCTTCCCAACCTCTTCATCGACTACCCTCCAACAATCCAGGGTGAGGTTGCGCTTCTTCTGCCTTACTGGCCTAACTAAAGAATCGGTATTAATTTTGTGAGTTATAATGTTTGGGTCAATCCCAGGCATCTCTGTCGCGGATCAAACAAAAATATCTAAATTTTCAAGTAAGAAATTTACTAGTTGGGTTCGGAGTGGTTCGCTGATCGAGGCACCGATCTAAAGAGTCTTGGTTGGTTCGGCGGCAAAGACTAGTATGTGGACCGTCTCTTCTTTCGGGGCAGCTCATTCATTGGTATACTCCACTGGTCACTCAAGCTCGACATCCTCTACTAGCTTTGTTTTTCCTTTTAGGGCAACCACGTAGCACTTGCGTGATTTGAGCTGGTCACCTCGCACGACTCCCACTCCGTAATCAGTTGGGAATTTTATCGCTAAATAGTAGGTGGATACTATCGCATGTAGAACATGCGTGATGGGCCAACCTACTATGGCGTTGTAAGGGGAAGGAGTCATGACTACCAGGAACGTGTGCTCAAATTGCACAATGTTTGGCCACGTGCCAGCTTCCATGGGTACTATGATTCGACCAAGAGGTTTGACCTCCTCGCCGTTGAATCCAGCAAAGGAGTATCTGTTGGTTTCAAGTCGCTTTGCTATAACTATAGTTTATCAAAGGTCTCCTTGAAGAGTATATTTGTTGAGCTTCCTGAGTCTACCAAGATGTGTTTGACCTCGAAGTCCTTAATCCTTAGTTTCACCATTTAGGCATCATCGTAAGGGTACTGGATCCCGCGCGCATTGTTCTGAGTGAAGTAGATCGGTTCTTCGAGCCGAGGTCGCTTTGGCAGGTTCTCCCCTTCATTCTCTAACTCGCGAACCGAGGTCTTCCCAGCTGTTGATGTACATCCGGCGATGATGGACCCCAGATGATCATGGTAATTACCCCGCGGATCGGTCTTTCCTCTAGCAACTGTCGCGGTGGTTGCTCATTCTGCCTATTGACCTTAGGGCCATTTCTCCTCTGGTCCCCCTATCGATCTACCTGTCGGTCTGCTTGTCCCCTCTCTTCTCGCAATATGAAGTTCTTCAGGTACCCGTGGCAGATAAGTTCCTCGATCTCGTTGTGAAGATTCCCATAATTCTCCATGTTGTGTCCATGATCTCGATGGAAATGGCAATAGACATTCGGATTTCTTGTTGTCGGGTCTCCCCTTAGCTTGGGAGGCCATTTGACGAAGGAGAGTCCTTTATAGCCATTAAGATCTCTCCTCGCTTGGCGTTCAAAGGTGTGTAGCTTGTTCTCTCTATAGGTGGGGTCCTAGAGCGTTGACCTGACTTGCGGGTGCGCGAGGGGGACCGACTTCTTGACTTGCTTCTTCACCTGCTAGGGGACTTGCTTTTCTTCCTTTTTTGCCCACCATTGCTTGTTCCTTCATTCTCTCTCTTCCTCTTTTCCGGCGGTGGATTGTCGATCTTTTGGTTGATCTCCTCCTCGGTACCGATGAACTGATCTGCTAACTTAAGAAATTCAGTGATGTCCTTTGGTTTGTTAGCTACCACATGCCACTTTAACTCTTTATGGGTGATTCCCTTCATTGTTGTAGTGAGTCGTACCCCGGGTCGATGTCCAGTATCTGCAAGAAGTTATCGTTAAAGCGCTTTATATAGCTTCGAATCGATTCTCCCTCCCTCTGAACCACGTTCAGAAGGCTTTCTTGCAACTTTGAGCACTTCTTACTAGTAATGAAGTGTGTAGTAAACAGGTCGGCGAATTGGGACCAGCTTTTGATGGAGCCCGGCGCGAGGTTTCGATACCAAGTTCGGCTACCCCCTTAAATGTAGTGGAGAAGGCCACACACATGCAGGACTCATTAGCCCTAGCTAGTTGCATCTGAGACTGGAAAGAGTCCACATGGTCATTGGGGTCAAACGATCTGTCATACTTGTCTAATGGGGGCATCTTAAAATCTTTTGGCATTGGAGTTGCCAAGAGCTCGGGAGAGGGGATGACCGACAAAGTAGTGGAGGTGCAGTATTTGTAGCCACTAAGCTCACTTCTTCCTTTCCTTTGGCTTGCTCTTCTTGCTGGCCTGGCTTCGCCGGTGGGCTACCTCTGGCCGAGGGGCAGCGTGTCTTACGACGCTGTCATTGTTGCTTCTTCATTGGCTCAACGTTGGTACTGCTGACCTCAGTCTGGTCTGGTATTTCAGCATTATTGTGAGGTAGGTCCTGGTTCATTCTCATTGGATTCTCTTGGTTGTGGGGCTCTAACTGGCTATCGCGAGGGACAAAGAGGTCTTGTCTCGAGTTCGCACCTCGAAATCCAAACTGGTTATTATCCGCTCGCGAGCCATCATTTTTCTGCTAGGAGTACCGAGGCGGATTGGTCCTGTTGAGCTGACTATCCCCGGACCCGTTTCTGAGATTTCCTTGTGAGACTGGAGGAGTGTGTTCACCATTTCTCCTCCCACAGAGCGAAACCTAAACCCTGAGAGGAATCGATACTTGCGAGATCTCTTCACCCCAATGGGAAGATAGGCTGATGTTCTGGTTAGTTTTAGGCCGATTCGGGTTTTGGCTCTGACGGGGCCCTGGGTGCCAGGGTGGAACCGGCTGCTGGTTCGGCTATAGTAGAGGGAACTAGTGCTGATACTGCTGGTACAGATAGTACTGCTAGAACTGTTGGACCTGCTGCATCTGGATCTGAATTGCCCGAACGCATTGAACGAGGTCATTGAATTGAGTGCTAGTGAGTAGAATAATCACGCGTACCTTTGCCTTGAGGTTTCATGTCCTTATATACTGGAGTAGTGGTGGGCCTTACGAAAGATCTCCGAGATCTCCGGGCTGTGCAGATAAGGTTTGTTCTATTTTTGAAGGAGAGCAGTATGTTGATAAGATTTATCATTTTACCTTCGATTCAGGCGGAGCTAGGACGAGTCTTATTGTGATCCCGAGAAATTCGGGGCCCGTTGGGAGTCCTTTGGAGTCAATCATGTGACGTTTCGGCTCTCTAGCCCCAAACTACCACTTCAATTCTTTAGTCCCGAATTGGATTGCATGTTGAGGTGCATCTACACCGAGGTGGTTTTTTGGTCTATTGTGGCTGAATACCCGAGCTCTAGATGTTGCAAACTGAGTTTGCTTGGCTGAATTATCACCCCTCAATCAGATCGCACCTACGTATCACCTTCTTGCTAGATCGTGCCAAATGACCCTTGATCAGTTAGAATTCATCAAAGAATGTCAAAAGTCAAAACGCCATGGGACATGATTCCTAGACGAGGTGGGGTACGAAACCAAAAATGATAACATCTCAACTCAACAATGGCTCCTATTTTAGTTGAGAATAGAAAGCTGAAATGGAAATGGTGTCATTCCATGTGGTTTCTGAAGATGAAATTTTGTTCTTTAGCTTAGTGGTGTACTTCTGACAAGACTTCCCCAATTTGGAGCTTGTTTATTCCCTGTGCTTATTTTAGTTTTCCTACTCCCCAATTTCGTTTCTGGGTTGCAAATTTTCTGAGTTCTGAATCGAGAAAATGGCACAAGGCTATGGATTTGAGCTCTACTTTGACCATGCACTGGAAAATCAGGTCTTGAAGGCTTGGAATTTTGCTCGTCGCCAGATCAGCAGTACCCAGCTTATTGAGATGGAATCTCGACCACACATTACTCATTTCTCTAGCCCTACACTCGATCCTCCAAAACTGGAAAATGTCAGGAATAACTTTGCTTGGAAGCCAGAACCGTTGCCTTTGTCATTTCTATTATGGTAAGTGCTCCCTTGAAGATAGTTTCATATGTTGAAGACATTATTCCACAAAACTTGTTGGGTCACAAGATGAATAAGCATGTTTGATGACTTTGTTTGTAAGATGGTTTCATTATGATACATATAAAATTTGTATTTCTTTTGGGAATTATATGTTTAATAACTTTTAAGATCATTTCTGTACTCATGCATATAAAATTTGTATTTTCTTTCTTTGTTATATAATATATATTTTTCATAGATTAATAGGTTCATTACATTAAATACCCAAATTCGAACCCACAACTACAGCTTCTATTGTTCTTTTTTTATTCACCCACTTACTCCTTATTAGTCGCCCGTTCTCTCCTTATGTTTGGTTTGAAAAAAAAGATAGAAAAAAAGAAGAGAAAGATATGAAAATCTATATAAGATTTGTAAAGACTACCTTACATTTCTCTTCCTTTTCATGCACTTTCTTTCAAATCAAGCATAACCTAAAATTAAAGACAAAATGGTTTAATAAAATAAGGATAATTTGGGTCTTTAAAATATTTAAAGGTTTATTACATGAAATTAACGGACGGAAATACCAATGAGTGGCATACGCATACTGCTCCTTAATCCTTATGGAACGCACCTCACACCGACCTCAGATACACATATCACCATGTATTGAGAATATCTTTCCATACGGAGCGCACCTCACACCGACCTCAGTGACACATATCACCATGTATCGAGAATATCTTTCGTAATTAATTCATAATGCACGGTGGGATGTGTCTGTCAAGTACGCTTTGTAAGATCGGGTTATCCTCATGGCTCGGGATTTGCTGCTCGCTCTGGCTGTCTATCACTTAGTACAGAACCAATCACAAGCGAACACGTCTGTAACTGAAGGCTGACGCTATGGCCCGTTGCACGTCTACTAACTTACTGCCCTGTCGTGTCAGAGATGACCTCATTCGATAATCACTTGGGTCAACCTGCTGGTTCAACCATTCAGACCGACATCGCCTGTATACTATTGCTTCACTGTATGTATAAGTGAGTATAACTTCAGCGTCAAATTTCTATGTGTGATGTGTCCCATCTGATCAGAGAGCTAATGGTGTGGATCGGCTGATCGGCAATAAATCATTAAAGTTCGTACTACTCGCTGTACCAAATGTAACTAGCTTCCCGACGTTCCCGTTCTGGTTGAACCTCACGTGACATCTAGTACACTGCCACGCGAAATTAAAAAAATTAAAAAAATTAAAAATATCCTGGGAATTTCAAACACCTTGAACCTTCATCTTCTTCCTCTGACCTCGACTTCTCCTCGTTTCGCTCCAAAAGGAAGCTCCACCTCCTTTTCATTCACCTCCCCTTCCATGGCGAGCTTCACAGTCGATTCTTCTACTAAACCCCTGCAACTCGAATCCATCCAACTTGTCGATCTCCGCTTCTTATCTCAATCGGAACTCAACTCGTTATCTCTCTGCTCCGACGACGCCTTCGACCTTCGCCGTTGTGATGACGTTGTAATCCCTAAAATCGACCGTTCCGTCTTCAACGAGAGCGCCGGAAGTCGAAAGCAGACATACTCTCGTCTCCGCCTCGCCCCTAGCAAACCTGAAGTGACGAGCATTGGTCGTCGCAGGCGCCATGCCGCCCTTCTTCCCGTCCCTAAACCCCCGCCGAACCCCGTCGACGATCCTGAACGGAAAGAGAACAAACAGATCGTTTCTATACTACGGGAGCTGTTCGGTAAGGACAATTCGGTTACCGAGTTAATCCCTCTTGAAGGAGACCATGGAGAGCCGCTCTCCGAGCCCTTGAAGATGGAGAATGGAGTTTTTATGCAACAATTTCCGGTTGCTTCTGTCGACGGGGAAAGGAAGAGGAAGAGAGGTAGGAAACCGAAGCCCAAGGTAGAGGGAAATGGCGGCGGTATGAGCAACGCTGTTGTTGTTTACGATAGCATATCCTATGTGCAGAATCGGCCTATGGAAATTGTAAACCGGAATGGTGTGGTCGTTGATGCTGCTTCTTTGGCTAAAATTGATGATCCTTTCGGTCCTGAGTTGAAGAGGAGAACTTCGGGATTGCAGACAGAAGCAGAATTTTTAGGGTTTCTGAGGGGGTTGAATGGACAGTGGGGTAGCAGGAGGAAGAAAAGGAAGATAGTTGATGCCAGTGATTTTGGAGATAACTTGCCCATAGGTTGGAAGCTTCTACTCAGCCTCAAGAGGAAAGAAGGACGCGTCTGGTTAAATTGCCGGAGATACATAAGGTCTTATTACTACTAATTTTATTCTTCCTATTTCTTCCCCTTTTCTTTTATTTCCATTTTGTGTTATGTTTAGTAATTGGTCGTGTACATAATATCCTACTTGTCAGCTTTCAGCCTAATGGAGAATCTAGTTACTGTTTGGTTTCAAATGACTTCTTATGTAAATGAACCTATTTGGGGTGCACTTTCATGTGAATGTATGCACATGAACAACCTTGCAATAAATTCATTTATCCATTGGGAATCCAAAGGTATAAGCAATGCATGAAACAAAAGCTGTCAAATCTGATCACTTTCATTCCAATTTAATCTACTGCAAACCCTTTGAATGACTTTTATGATACTAGTTGATAGGTTATAAGTTTTTCCGGTATCACAGTTGAACTCAATTTAGAGAGGTGGGATTTTAACTGTTTGTTTGAGTTGCCTCATTCAAGTTAACTAGCGGATCTCAATGTGTAATTTGCATCTTAACTGTCAGCTCCTCAATTTAGGTCTGGAGTTTGATGTATGGAATGTTCAGGATGGAGAAGGAATAAGGATGTAGTGTGGGGGTTAGTTAAAGGCTCATGAGTGTTATGTTCTACTTTTTGAAGCTTTCCTCTGCTTCGTGAAGATACAAGACAACTGTTTTTGTTAAAAAAGATAACCATTTTTTATCAACAACAAAAATGTTATTCATTAATCTAGAATAGAAAGTACAACAAGAGGTGGTGAAAAAAAATAGCAAACCCAAAAACCGTACCAAATTTACAAATAGGCCTAAAACATGGATTGTCTCTGAATTCCTTGTTTAGTTAGGCCATCAACAACATGGATCTTCTAAACCATCTTAGTCTCTCAATCCCCATTTCTTTAGCCTTCTCCACCCCATAAACTGCTGCCATTAGCTCTGATCTCACCACATCACCTTTCTGAATAGAACCTGAATACATTGCTAGGATGTTCCCATTTTCTTCTCTAATTACCCCATCTCTACCCGATGGGCCAGGATTGCCCATACAGCTACCATCAAAATTCAATTTTCTTCCACCCAGCACATGGGGGTGACTAGGCCTCTATAATTATTTGTCTTTTGGAGGAAAAAACAGCAATTGAACTCCACGAACTGAAAAAATCTTCAACTTTAAAATATGCAAAGAGCTTTAAAATTTTCACCCAATGAGCGACCTGCAACCCTTAGAGTTATTGCTTCTATCACAGCTTCCTTACTTCTTTCCCTGTCTTCAAAGATTCTTAGATTCCTTTCTTTCCAAAGTGTCCAAACCACCGTTGCTCTAGTGCATCTCCCCAAATCCTGCCTCTTCTTTTAGAGCAAGTAAAAATAAGAGAGCTAAATAGTCCCTCCAAGCTATCAAGGGGGATCTACAACCAAAAAGAGAAGAGAACCACTCCCAAATGGAGAAATTTAAAGGACAAGAAACTAAGAGGTGAAAAGTAGTCTCACCAAACAACTTACATAAGAAGCACCAGTTTGTTCTTTTCCGCTAAAGCAAATCACAGGTATTAATGGAGACATGAAGCACTACCCGACAGAAAGTGCTAATTTTAGGAGGAATGGGCTGAAAGCATTTTTCCTTCACAGGGAAAGAAGGGTGGGAGGTGGCTACAAGAGAGTTCAAAAAGGACTTGCAAGAGTATGAACCTGTATGATCAAGGACCCACACTCTAGAATCTGAATCACTACCCCCCCAAGACCACTGAATTCAACAAGCTAAACAAAGCAGTAGCACTGGAAATTTCAGACTCTCTAAGATTCTTAATAAGGCCTAAATTCCAATCCAAACCTGATTGGGAGGAGGAAGAGCTGACAAATCCAGACACAGGTTTTCCTATGAAATATAAAGTTCAAAATAGAAGGAAAGGCCTCAGATAAAGAGGACTTCCTTATCCAAATATCCTCCCCAAACCTATTTTGTTGACCCATACCCAAGTCATACCTAATGGGAGTGAGGAATACAGGAAAATTGTCATGGATAGCCTTCTAAAGAGCAGCCAAAGTAGCTCTGTGCATGCAGCATGCGTCCCACCCATTGTTTGACAATCCATGGATGCTTGTTATAACTCTATTGCTATAACTTCTCATTTTCTTCAGGGAATCTCCAAAGCCATTTACTCAACAGAGCTGTATTCCTCAGCCTTATATTCTCAATACCCAGGCCCCTCCTAGGGTTGTCAATGGGTTGGGTCTGACCTGACAGACCTAATGAACCTGAACCAATTGGGCCGGTTCTGGTTCATTGGTTCTAAGTCCTGATATAGTGTCCCGATTATTATCGGTTCGGAACTGGTTCCACCCAGTACCAAACTGATTCAGACCTGATTCGAGCCATATACATATAATAAATATGTATTAAACACACACACACACAAACACACACATATGCATATATATATATATATATTTATTATAATCGGATCCATCAGATTAGACCCAATTGTCTCGAGAACCAATCAATTAAGTTCTGGGTCTAAAAATTACAGACCCTATCTTGTCCTGGTCCTCGATATTTCATGTCGGGCCGGTTCTGATTCTAGCTGGTCCCAACCCAGACCCGACCCATTGACAGCCCTACTCCTTTCATCCTTCAACTTCATCACCTTTTCCCATCTAACTAAATGGTCTTTCTTCCCTTCCCAGGCTCCCAAAGAAAATCTCTCATAATCTTTTCAATTCTTCTTACCACTGCTTGGGCATCCTAAAAACCGACATGAAGTACACAGGAAGGATTGCTAGAGTGGATTTGATCAGAGTAATTCTCCCTCCCAACGGGATAAAATTCCTCTTCCAGCTTGCTAATCTCTTTTCAAACCTTTCCACCACTGGGGTCCAAAAACTAATGGCTCTAGGGTTGCCACCTAAGGGTAAACCTAAGTAGTTCATGGGCCAATTTCCTTTCTCACAGCCCAAAGGTTCTGCCATTTCTCTCAGATCATCTTCCAAATTGATACCAACCAACAAACTTTTAGACTAGTTAATTTTCAAATTGGATATCCTCTCAAAGAGTTTCACTACTAGCTTCAGATTTTCCACCCTACCTCTGCAATCCCATCATAGAAAACAAGGATATCATCTGCAAACTGCAAATGGGATACCAGGAATCCGTCTCATCCTATTACCCATCCCTTAAACAGCTGCAAGGAATTTGCCTTAGAAATCAACTTGCTTAAGACCTAAACTACCAAAGTAAAGAGAAAGGGACAACGTGAATTGCCTTGTCTAAGACCTTGAAGTCCCTCAAAGAAATCAACTACCGAGCCGTTAACAATAACAGAATAGTGGCTTGTTTGCAGGCACCCTCTAATCCATTTACACCACAAAATCCCAAAGCCACACCTCCTCATAATCTCCATTAAGAAATCCCAGTCAACTAAATCATAGGCTTCTTCCAGATCCAACTTGATTGTTACTCCCTTCTTCTTTAACCTTTTTTGGGGCTCCACACATTTATTAGCAATTAAAAAAAGATAACCATTTTTGTCATTTATATTCAAGATCTTTGTTGTGTTCTTGTAAAAAATCTGACATTAAACAGCCCAATCACAGAGTCTAATTGTTGGCAGTTTTTTTTAGCTTTTGACAATAGTTTTAGTTTTTTTATAATGGATAATTTTGAAAAGTTTAATTTCTTTCCTTCAAGGAAGTTTAACTAATTTCTGTAGAGTGTTGTTTGAAAGTTAAGAGTATTCTGGTGCAATTTGGGGAAATTTTTGAAACTTGAGCTTCTAACAAGAATACAAGATTGAGACTAATGTTAAATACAAAATTCAGACCTTGTTATTAAGGTTTCTTTGATTTTTCAGCAGGAAGAAATACCCATTGGAAAACTTGGGATCAAATGGCAAGAAGGTCTGAAAACGTAAATTGCTTACATTACAATCTAACAGAACATGGCTCTTGATAGAGCAAAATGGTGGGACAGGGTTCACAGAAAAAAAAAAAGGAGTTTGAAACAAAGTTGCTTCTAGTTATGCATCAAGACTTAGGGGAGACAAGAGATTTCCCACTTATAAAGTAATATAGTAATAGGAGAAATTTTCTATCTTTTGTTTGGCCCTGAAAAGCCCAGAATTCCTCTCTAAACTATTTTTTGAGAACTTGAGTTTTTCTTAGTTTGATCATTTTATATTTTTGATAATCATATTATTTCTACCTCTATAAAACAAGGACTATGTTTTCAAATTGGGTGCTTTACCCAAGTAAGAGTCTAAGAGAACATGCCAATTGGATTGAAACAGATTAAGAACAATGTTCTCATTTATGTTTTGAAAATTACTCTTCAGGTATTGTTTTGTAGAGTTATAATTTGTACCTTCAAGCAAACAGTAAATTTTGTTGCATTGGAAGTTGTAGCTTGAGTTTTTATCTTTTTCTGGTCTTTTCTCAGATTATTTATTGTGATTATAGAATTGGTTATAAACTTATAATATGTAAGGCATGAAGTTCACCAACAATACTCTTTCCTTAAGTACTTTTCTCTCATGGTACCTTATATTTGCTGTTATGGGTCTCACCTATGCATGTGAGATGTCTTCTAGATGAGTTATAAGTCTAATCTTAAATTTTCAGAGCAAGGAAGAAGTTAATATGTTCCTAACTGAGACTAGAATACTCATTCATGCTTAACCATTTTCATCTGATGATGTCCAAACAAATTCTAGACCTTAGAAAAGTTATTTGGGTGTTTTTGGGAACATAAGCTCACATGCATATGCCTCTGCTTTTTTCAGATAAAATTGGTTATAGGTTTAGTTCCATGTCAGCTGCTACAACCTTGGTATTTGTTTTGTTTGTTGATGACAAAAAGAAAAAAAAAAAGATTTGGTGGAAGTCAAAGTCCACAAAAATTAAATGGTTGAAGTAGTAAGGAAACACGGGGGATATTATTTAACAAAGAAATATGGTCATAGATAGAGTAGATTTATGGAGTAGCATTTTATAGTGGGTTCCAAAATAATTAGGTTAAATCCCAATTGCCCTCTAGGTTGTTTGCGCCATACACAAACACATATATGTGTATGTAAACATAACAAAGAAATTTATCAAAAAGTAAAAGAGAAAATTTTAATAACCTACAATGAAGGATATGAGAAAAGAAGTGTTGGAAATTTGACTCTTCAGAATTTGCCAATTTCAACTCCACTAAGAACCATTTCTGAACTATTTTTTGGCATAAACTCCTTGTATCAAGTTTTTTGATACATTGAAACAAATAGTTCATGGGATTTCTTGTCAGCAATTAAACTGGATGGCTTGAAAATAAAGAAATACTTCTTATTGGCATTGGCCGCTATGAAAGCGGTTTCTCAATTGAATCCAGTTTTTCTTTTTTCATTCCTTGGTGGAAAGATGACTTTCTGAAATTATGGTAGAATGAAATGAAATTTGATTTTAGCTTTTGGAGTTAAAATGTTGTCTCTTCTACATCCTTTGCTTTTTAAACGGAAACATTCATACTTTTTGGTGATAGGTAGTTCTAAGGAAAGGAAAAAGAGGTAGTTCATATTTGATATTTTCTCATCTACTTTTCTGATGTTTTTCTTTTCTCATCTATTTCTTATTGCTTTGCAAAAACACGGTTAAATAACCACCTTTTCATCAAATGTAGTTCCATAGTTCAAATTTGGAACTTCATTCCTTTTCTTTTCTTCTTTTGATAGATAAATCCCTTCTTTCTTTTCTTTCTTTTTGTCTTGTTGGTGCCCAATTCTTTGCTTCTCAATATGCACATTACATTCTTGAGAATTGGTACTCAAGCCTCTTAAGTAAGGATGATCATGGACCAGTCTGGGCTGAGCTTCCAGGCCTATGACTTTAAACATATTATATTAAAAATATATGATGTTTTATGTTATATTTATGGAATATATGTTATACTTTATATGATATAAAATATTATCTGTAACATATAATATTTGTCATATTATAATATTTATATATAATAATATTAACATAAAATAAACACACACACACGTACATATAAAAATATATTGTAGGCCATGCTGAACCCCACCCAGGACAGGCCTAAAATATGGGCCCAGGCATGACCTTAGCCAGCCTGCAAAGATCAACATCAGTTGGATGCTGGCAGTCATCTAATTTGCCACATCACTTTCAGCCAAAAGCATTCAAGGATTATTGATTGCAATCTCCACAACATATGTCAAATGCCCATACCCTACTTATCAAAATTGCCTAGATAATTATAGACCATGCATCTACTAGCATTTGGATTTTATTTCTCTTTTTGCCTTTGTAGTAAATGGTTGTGTGATGCTCTACTTACATTTCATTGCTCTCTATTTGTTATTATTGTAGAGAAGATGGGCCGAATGGCCCATAGGATGTTTATCCTTTTTTATCTTTTATGTTCTTTGCTGTAATGGGCCTTAATCTGGGCCTATTCTTTCTTATGTTATGTCTTTTTAATTTTCTGCCCAACTAAGGGCTTCTTTGTAAATTACCAAAGTTTAACTTAATAAAATAGAATTAAGGGTGTAAGAGAAGAGATTATGTTTGAAAATCTCTCTCTCTGAACCCAAGTTGCCACCACTTTCTTCTTCATCTTCTCCCCTCTTGAACTATGATTTCTGCTACTTTCTTTTGATTTTTTGCATATTTCTAAACGGTCCTTTCTTCTCAAAAGGCTAATTTTCTTCTTGGTATCAGAGCAGGCTCGTTTTTCCCTTTTTTTTTCAATTTTTTTCCCATACACAGTGTATGGAGAACTAAATCGTATGAATAGTTGAAGATACCTTTTTCAGCCCAGTTGTTAGTGGTTTCTGGAGAGAAGAGGACTGATTTTTTCACCCCCTTGACAGATTCAAATGTGTTGCCCGAAACCCTAATTTTTTGGAGAAATCTAATTGCGGGCCCCACAGGGAGTTTGACCTAGGCGTTCAGTGACCGAAGGCTTTCTCATTCTCCTCCTTGAAGATCGAATCAAGTGGATTGGTGTTTTGTGAAGTTTACAAGGAGCGGCTGAATTTTCTCTGTTTCTCCCAGCTTCCGGGTGTGACGCAGATTACTGGTACGACTACATAGAGGTTGACTCACAACACAGTTTTGTTTTGTCTTCATTTGGTGTTTTTCGAAGTGGTTTGAAATCATTTTTGAGGTGTTTAAGAAGATGAACTCTTCAGACATTGAAAACAAGCATGTTGCTGAATCTGGACAGGTTTTGGGAGCCTCTGTAGACTCTCTATTGGCTGTGACTACAGTCAAGCTGGATGGAACTAATTATCTGGCTTGGTCAGAATCAGTAAAGATTCATATTTGTAGTAGAGGCAAGTGGGGTTTTATCTCCGGGAGCAAAAAGGCTCATTCGGAAGATGATCCATCGTATGAAAAGTGGATGCAAGAAAATTACACTGTTATTGGGTGGCTTGTGAAATCAATGCAACCACAGATTAGTCAGCACTATTTGTGGATGAATTCAGCAAAAGAAATTTGGGATAGTGTTGCTGAAACCTATTCCCAAAAATTAAATGTGGCCAAATCTTACAAGTTGAGAAGTGATGTGAAGAATTTAAGACAGGGGGAGAAACCATTAGCTGTATACTTCTCAATGCTGAAGTCTTTATGGCAAGAAATAGATTTGATAGAAGTTGTAACCTGGGACACCACTAATGATGCTGAGACCTACAGAAAACTGGTTGAGAGAAACAGAGTGTTTGGGTTCTTGATAGGACTAAATCCAGAGTATCACATTACAAAACAAAATATTTTATCCAAGGATAGTGTCTCATTGTCTCAGGCATATGCCTTGGTAAGTAGCGAAGAAAGCAGGAGACTTGTCCAAGTTCAAGGGGCTGGTCTAAATGATCACTTTGCTAATATGGGAGTAAAACCCAAGGGGGTTGCAGGGACTCCAAGTAGCTCAGGGAAGAAAGAAATTGTCTGTGAGTATTGTAAAAAGCTAAAACACACTAAAGACAAGTGTTGGAAATTGCATTCTAAGCTCCTACCACTTCGGTTTCAGAAGAAGCCTGATAATAAAAGGGCAGGGAGTGCTAATGTTGCTGCTAGTCCAGATAGTGACAGATACCAAACTGAAGAGATGACAGCTAGCGTGCAGTTAGCAGCTATGAAGGCAGAATATGAGAAGTTTGGGAGGATGATCAGTCACCTAGAGGGTGTGACCTCTTCTTCCAACCCTTCAGAAAATTCAATCTCTTCTTTATTTGCTCATTCATGTATACAAGCTTCTGCCAATCATGCAACCATTTCAGGTAATCGTGGGATCCCTTTGATTATTGATTCTAGTGCCTTTGATCATATGACCAGCCTTTCTACTTTGTTTGTTTCATATGATTTACTTCCTGGGCGTGACAAAGTCACCCTAACCGATGGCTCTCTTGCCCCTATCTCCGGCAAGGGAACCATTAAGGCTACAGACTCCTTGGTTATACTTTCTGCTCTTCATGTACCTAGACTAAATACAAACTTGTTATCTGTCAGTAGTCTAACTAAGTCATTAAACTGTTGTGTAGCCTTCTTCCCTTCTTACTGTGTTTTTCAGGATCTGGAATCTCAGAAGGTGATTGGGAGTGGCCGTGAGGTGAATGGAATATACTTGCTAGATACTCCTGGACAATGCCATGAACAACCTGAAAAAACTGCTTTTGGGTCTACATTTATAGAGTCCATCAGTCAAGTCATATTATGTCATTTTCGTTTGGGTCATATTTCTTTTTCTGCATTAAGTCATTTATTTCCAGAACTGTTTAAGGGAAATAATTTGTCGAGTCTTCATTATGAGTCTTGTGAACTGTCAAAACATTGTAGAAACAATTATCCTTTGAGTAATAAAAGATCTTCTTCTCCTTATAATATTGTGCACTCTGATGTTTGGGGCCTTACCACTTACCCTTCATGGGTATGTCATTTTCGTTTGAATCATATTTCTTTTTCTGTATTAAGTCATTTATTCCCAGAACTGTTTAAGGGAAATAGTTTGTCGAGTCTTCGTTGTGAGTCTTGTGAACTGTCAAAACATTGTAGAAACAATTATCCATTGAGTAATAAAAGATATTCTTCTCCTTATAATATTGTGCACTCTGATGTCTGGGGCCTTACCACTTTCCCTTCATGGGTGGCTACAAATATTTTATCTTGTTCATTGATAACTTTTCTCGGTTCACTTGGATATTTTTTATGAAGTCCTGTGATGAAGTTCCTAGGCTTGTGAGGCAATTCCATGAATTTGTCCTAACCCAGTTTGATACTAGGATTAAAATTTTCAGATCCGACAATGCAAAATAATATTTTGAGAAAAACTTGACCTGCTTTCTCACTGATTTAGGGGTTATTCATCAAAGCTCCTATTTTAGGACCCTATAACAGAATGGAGTTGCTGAAAGAAAATATAGACATATTGTTGAAGTTGTAAGAAGTATTCTATTTGCCTCACATGTCCCTACAAAGTTTTGGGGTGATGCTGTTCTCACCTCATAAACCGTATGCCATCTAGGGTTTTAGGGTTTAAGTTTCCCTTCAGTCTCCATCCGGACAAGAATCTTTTTCCTATTCCTCTTCGTGTCTTTGGCTGCACCTGTTATGTACATATCCCAAGTTTCCAAAGACATAAATTTGAACCAAAAGCCCACAAGTGTATCTTCCTTGGTTATTCCCCCACACAGAAGGGTTATTGTTGTTTTGATCCGAAGACTGGAACTTGATATATCTTAATGGATGTCACATTTGATGAGCTTTCTTCCTTTTATGGTTCCTCTCTGGAGAGACATTGTCCAAAGGGGGAGGATTTGTCACAGGTGTTTGCTCTTCCTCTTCCTGTCCCAGTTGAGTCTTTTGTTGAGTCTCTTCCCCCAAATGAATCAAGGGAGGATCAATCACTTCATTCTCATTCTAGTGTTCCTATTCCTCCCCCTTTACCTCCTCGCCCTCTTTTTAATCCCAAGATGTATCAAAGGTAAAGAACCAGAAATGAGCAGGTTGTTTCCCCTATTACATGTGAGCCTCATGCACTTCCAATTACAGATGAGACAACAGGTACTGTTACAACCCCTTTGGAGCCATCCTTCCCAGACCTTGATATCCCCATTGCTATTAGGAAAGGAAAAAAGAAGTGTATACTGCACATTGCATTTCCAAACACTTTTCTTACAATTTGCTCTCTCCTTCATATTTTGCCTACCTTTCTTTTGTTGCCTCTAACCCAATTCCGAGGTCTGTGTTAGAAGCTTTTAATATTCCAGAATGGAAGGATGCTATGAGAACAGAAATCGATGCCCTACACAAGAATGACACCTGGAAAGTAGTTGATTTGCCTGAAGGGAAGGATCTAGTAGGCTGTAAGTGGATCTTTACTATCAAATATCATGCTGATGGCACCATTGAAAGGTACAAGGCTAAGCTGTTTGCAAAAGGCTATACACAGACATATGGGATTGATTATCTGGAGACCTTTGCCCCTGTTGCCAAGATGACTTATGTGAGAGTTCTTCTATCTTTGCCTGCAACTCAGACTGGCCACTTTATCAGCTGGATGTAAAAAATGCATTTCTGAATGGAGAATTACATGAGGAGGTTTATATGTCTCTTCCTCTAGGGATGTATGAAACAAATATGAAAGGAAAGGTCTGCAGGCTGAAGAGATCTCTTTATGGACTCAAACAGTCTCCTAGAGCATGGTTTGAAAGGTTTAGGGCTGCCCTTGTCAGCTTTGGCTATGTACAGACGTAGTCTGATCATACACTCTTTGTGAAGAGGAGATGATTCTTGGTTGTTTACCTGATTGTGTATGTTGATGATATTGTTGTGACTGGTAATGATGTCTCGGGAATTAATGATCTCAAATCTTTCCTTCATATAGAGTTTGAGATCAAAGATCTAGGGGAATTGAGAAACTTTCTTGGCTTAGAAGTTGCTAGATCCAATGATGGGATTCTTATCTCTCAAAGGAAGTATGTTTTTGATTTGCTCTTTGAAACAGGGAAGATGGGTGCTAGACCAGTTGCTACTCCTATTGATATGTGCCATAAACTCTCTGCTTCAGATGGAATACTGTTAGAAAACAAGGGAGTCTTCCAGAGACTACTTGGAAAACTTCTTTATCTATGCATGACTCGGCCAGACATTGCATACGCTGTCAGCTGCATCAGTCAGTTCATGCATGCTCTCAGGGATACTCATATGGCAGCAGTAGAGTGGATTCTGTGTTATTTGAAGGGCTCCCCTGGAAAGGGAATTCTATTTGCTAAGCATGGCCATATGAAACTTGAAGCCTACACAGATGCTGACTGGGCTGGAAACATTGATGGCCAAAGATCTACCTCTAGGTACTGTAACTTGGTGGCAAGCAACATTGTCTCTTGGAGAAGCAAGAAACAATCAGTTGTTGCTCGATCTTCAGCCGAAGCAGAATACAGAGCCATGGCACATGGAGTTTTTGAACTATTGTGGCTTAAATCATTGGAGGAACTGAGTATTGAGCATGATAAGCCAATGATGTTATACTGTGATAATCAGGCCCCCATCAACATTGCTCACAACCCAGTGCAACATGACAGAACTAAGCATATTGAAGTTGACAGACACTTCATTCGAGAACGAGTGGCTTCTGGTGAAGTGTGTCTACCTTTCATCACCTCTAAAGGACAATTAGCAGATTTTCTCACCAAGGGCATTCCCAAGGCTAAACTTCAGCATAATACTGGCAAGCTTGGTATGATTGACATCTATGATCAGCTTGAAGGGGAGTGTAGAGAAGATGGACCGAATGGCCCATAGACTGTTTATCCTTTTTTATCTTTTATGTTCTTTGCTGTAATGGGCCTTAACTGGGCCTATTCTTTCTTATGTTATGTCTTTTTAATTTTCTGCCCAACCAAGGGCTTCTCTGAAAATTACCAAAGTTTAACTTAATAAAATAGAATTAAGGGTGTAAGAGAAGAGATTATGTTCGAAAATCTCTCTCTCTGAACCCAAGTTGCCGCCACTTTCTTCTTCATCTTCTCCCCTCTTGAACTCTGATTTCTGCTACTTTCTTTTGATTTTTTGCATCTTTCTAAACAGTCCTTTATTCTCAAAAGTGAGCAATAGACTTGCTCACCATTCCTTGAGCTTCACCCTTTGCAATCACCTCAGCAAAATTCCTTTGAGCAGCAAAGCCTGCATGGAAACAACTCCTGGTTGCAGCCTGAATCAAAGCAGCAGCTGAACGACCAGATCCAGCAACTGCACCTATTAAAACAAAGAGATGAGGAAATGCAGGAGTTAATAACTCCGTCCCAAGAGCAGCATTTTCCAGAAGATCTGCAAATAACCTCCATCCCTTAGGGTGCACATCAAAATGGCTGCCATACTTTGACAACATAATTTTGCTGAGGTACCCAATTCCATCCTTAAGCACCCAGTTAACAGCAGCCGCAGTTGGAATAGCACCTTTTCCCAACCCAACAGCATAAAGTAATGCCTGGGTGGCAAGGACGCCACTGATTTGACTAGCGATACCTTGGACCCCTCTCCAGAGAGAATACTCCAAATAATCGCTGCTAACACTTTGGGGATATCCCTCCGGAAGCATTAACTGAAGGAAAAGATCCCTGCACTGCAGCCACAACTTGGGTCCAAGAGACAAGGATGACTAGGGGTCACCGAGTTGTGTGGACGGAAACGTGGATGACGATATTCCAGACATGACAAAGGAATCCTTTGAAGGATCGGAATCAGGGACGAGCCTCATCCACTTGCCACCTCTTATTTCCCAGACGACCTCTGGAGAAGCTCTTGCAAATGCAAATGAACCCAATTGGAAGTACCAGAAGGAACCCAATGCTGTCAGAAGAAAGAGGAATATTTCCCTTTGAATCGAAGCCAAACTCATTCTGTCGCTCTGGCAGTCCAGCACATGGGAGCAGAAAAGGTATAAGGGAGCGAAAGAGGACCAATCCCACCATCCATCAAAATTGAAAAAGTTCCACCCATGACCGTTGTTGTTGTTGCTGCTGCCGCCTCCACCACCGGTGCCATCGCCGGCTAGTTGAGGCAGTGCCAGAAGGAGAAAACGATATACAAAGGAGTCTGTGTTGGTGGTGGGAGTGGAGAAAAATGGTGCAGTAATGGTTGTGGGCGTCCAAACTCCATGGAAAAGAAATTTGGACTCGGATTCCTTAGGGGGAAGTGAAGGAGGTTGGAGGGGTAAATTCAGAGAGAGTCGACAGATAGAAGAACCTCTTATTCTTGGTACCGGTAAGGGTGCTTTGCCATTTCCATAGCAGTAGCAGCAGCGAGAGTCCTGAGATGGTGCACAAGTAAAAGAGATAGTGACAGTTGTACCAGCAAATCCCCACTCCAAATGGAGAACGACCAAGGGGCCATATCTCTGTTCTCTCTCTCTCCAAGTGCTTCTCCTGCTCCATTACCTCGCCATTTATTTTATTTAAGGCTGCGTTTGATTTCAATGTAAACGCAAATATGTACACAGCAGGCCAGCCTGCAAATATCAACATCAGTTGGATGCTGGCAGTCATCTAATTTGCCACATCACTTTCAGCCAAAAGCATTCAAGGATTATTGATTGCAATCTCCACAGCATATGTCAAATGCCCATACCCTGCTTATCGAAATTGCCTAGATAATTATAAACCATGCATCTACTAGCATTTGGATTTTGTTTCTCTTTCTGCCTTTGTAGTAAATGGTTGTGTGTTGCTCTACTTACATTTCATTGCTCTCTATTTGTTATTATCCAGCCCAAGTGGGCAGCAGTTTGTGTCCTGCAAGGAAGTCTCTTCATATTTGATCTCTGTTTTTGGACCTCAAGATGCAAGCAAACTCATTTCTGGTCACAATGATGAAAGCACTCATGTAGCATATAAATTAACCTCTGGAACTGTAAGTCATTGTTTATAACATTCATTTGGTTCACCACATATCTGTTCTGTTATATTTATTGGATATGCTACAGACTGCAGGTTTGACCCACAATGATGGAAACACAGGGAAAAGCCCCAATTTCTGTTCAATTTCAACTGTTGCAGCTATATCTAGTGACCATGACAAACAAGTTGCTTTATTGAGAGTTGAGAATTTGGCAGAGGTCCAAGTACGGGACCTTTTAGAATGTCAAAAATGCAATATGACTTTTAATGAAAAGGATGCATATTTGCAGCATTTGTTATCATTTCACCAGAAAAATGCAAAGAGGTACAGGCAGGGTTCATCAATTGCTGATGGGGTAATAATTAAAGATGGAAAGTATGAATGTCAGTTCTGCCATAAGATTTTCCAAGAAAGGCATCGGTACAATGGTCATGTTGGTGTCCACATGAGGAACTATGTCAGGAGTCTTGAAGCATCACCAGGTGAGATTACTATGCAAAAGAGTATTGGTCCTCCATCCTTGGGTGTAATTCCTTCAGCAGTCCCTAAGATGGATGCATTGCTTGACATTGACAAAGTTCCTATTCCAGAAACTTCAACTGCCAAGCCTAATAATGCTCTGAATGTTGGTTCTCCTCATAGTAAAACGGGTGTTGTTTTGACTTCAGAAACTTGTACTGCTAAAGACAACTATGAGTCAGGTGTAAATTCCTTACATAATAAACAGGCTATGCACAGTAATAAGATTGACAAGTCCATGGTCAATGAATCTTATGATAAGCTGGATGTTGATCCTAAGATAACTGATGATAAATCAAGCACTTTGCACAAGGACATAAAGACCACATCTGTTGAAATTAATTCTTGCTTGGATTATGGAAGTGCATTGCCTGCTAAGGTAGAAAATGTTAGCTCTGAAGCTTCTTGTGGAAAAGATGGTTTTGCAAGCAATATTGTTGAAATTGATAAGCCTGCTACCAAGCAAGAGAACTGTCATATGAGCTCTTTACTTGTGCCATCTTCTAATGGACAAACTTGCATGGTGGTTATTAATTCTGAAACTCTATTATCTAATGACAAGGAAAATGTTATATTTGAAACTGCTTGTGGAAAAAATGGTTCTGCAAGCTCTAATGTTGAAGTTTATAAGCCTTCCGTTGAGCCAGAAAGGTCTTCTCAAAGCTGTTCATTTACTCAGTATGCCGATGAGCAAACCTGCAGGCTCAAAAATAATATAGATAAGGTTCTCTTAAGTACTGCTGAAGAACCCAAGCTTGACAAAGTTGAAAATGTTGGAAGTATTGATATAGGAAGTGGGTTTAATGACAAGCAAGCTAAATCAGGTAAAGATTCTTTAATAGAAGCTAATGAGAGCACTGTTGAAAATAATGTAATAAACAGTAGGATGGTTGAACCTTCACTGCAGCAATCTGATTGCCTTCCCACCCTTGATCAGATGGGAAGTGCTGGAAGTGAGACAGATGTTGTAATAAAAGCTACTGGGGACACTAATGAAAATAATTCAATGCAGAATGGAAGGGAAAAACCTTCATCACTGCCATTAATGCAATCATCCTCTAATTGCCATCCCACAATTTGTGAGATGGTAAGTGGGCCTGATGGCAGTCAGGAAGAACTAGGTAAAGATGTTTTAACAGAAGCTAGCAGGGATGCTGATGAAGAAAATGCAGTGCACAGTGAGGCTGTAGAACCTTTGGTGCCATCAATGCAGTCATCCGGTTGCTTTTCCACACTTGATGAGATGGAAAGTCAGTTTGATGGCAACCAGGTTGGACCAGCTAAAAATGTTGTAACTGAGGCTACTGGAGGAACTGTTGAAGAAAATGCAATTCAGGGAATGCAAACCTCTGATAGCTTCCCTACACTTCATGATATGGTAAGTGGGCCTGATGGCAGTTGGGAAGAACCAGGTAAAGATGTTTTGACAGAAGCTACCGGGGATGCTGATGAAGAAAATGCAGTGCAGGGTGGGATTATAGAGCCTTTGGTGCCATCAATGCAGCCATCCGATTGCTTTCCCACACTTGATGAGATGCAAAGTCAGTTTGATGGCAACCAGGTTGGACCGGGTAAAACTGTTGTAACTGAGGCTACTAAAGGAACTGTTGAAGAAAATGCAATTCAGAGAACGCAGTCCTCTGGTTGCTGGCCCACACCTATTGAGATGGGAAGCGGGCCTAATGGCAATCAGGAAGAACCAGGTAAAGATGTTTTAACAGAAGCTACCAGGGATGCTGATGAAGAAAATGGGATGCAGAGTGGAATTATAGAACCTTTGGTGCCATCAATGCAGTCATCTGATTGCTTTTCCACACTTGATAAGATGGAAAGTGAGCTTGATGTCATCCAGGTACAACCAGGTAAAAATGTTGTAGCAGAGGATATTGGAGGAACTATTGAAGAAGATGCAATTCAGAGAATGCAGTCCTCTGGTTGCTGGTCCACACCTATTGAGATGGGAAGCGGGCCTAATTGCAATCAGGAAGAACCAGGTAAAGATGTTTTAACAGAAGCTACCAGGGATGCCGATGAAGAAAATGCAATGCAGAGTGGAATTATAGAACCTTTGGTGCCATCAGTGCAGTCATCTAATTGCTTTCCCACACTTGATGAGATGGAAAGTGAGCTTGATGTCATCCAGGTACAACCAGGTAAAAATGTTGCAACAGAGGATATTGGAGGAACTATTGAAGAAAATGCAATTCGGAGTGTCACTACAGAACCTACACTGCCATTAATGCAGCCCTTTGATTGTTTTCCCAGCCTGGACGACATAGGAAGTGGGTTTGGTAGCAGTCAGGCTGGACTGGGTCAATATGATGAAACAGAGGCTATTGAGGGCACTGGCAAAGAACATACAACGCAGAGTGGGATGACAGAAGCTTCATTGGTCCTGATGCAATCATCTGATTGTTTTCCCACCCTTGATATGATCCCAGATAAGGTATGCGGCATCACATGTTATCTCCACCACAAGATGTTAATAAAAAACTATAGGAATGTCATAATAATTGTGGACACAATAGAGGAAATTGTTCTCCATCTATGTTTGTTTAGTTGTCATGATTATCCATATGGCCCCTAAAAGAGAAAAGAAATGGAAACATGATAAATCCAAGCGCATTTGTCTTCCTACTAAAAATATGAAGGGACTTGATATTCTGTGAAACCAACTTCTTTTTATGGATTTCATTTTTTCTTTAGTATTTTATATTTTTAGGGGTCGTTACTTGGTGCAATGGTAAAATGTTGGGCTGTCAAGCATGAGAATGTGGGTTCAAGTATGATAACAACCACTTTGTGCCAGAAAAAACACAAAATGTTAGGACTGTATCCAGTCCACCCCTCCCAAGGCCCCAGATAGCTGGGACTAGCTTTGGGTAATGGCCTTTATTTTATATTTTTATTTTCATTTTTAATGCCAAATTCTCTAAGTGCAGTAATTTGGTTTTCGTGAAGTGGTTTCAGTGCTCGTCTTACTTCTGGAAGAATAAATTAACTTCTCCAATTTCTTATTTCAATGGACAGGAAGGTGATGACTTCTGCAATGTCAACCAGAAGCTTGACAACATATCAAATTTTGAAGAGTTGAGGTTTGATGAAATAGAGCATCCAGAGTTAAGTTTTGTTAATGGGCAAGAATCAAGCTCTCTTCCAGGGGAATCCATGGACTTGACATATGATGTTGAACTGGAACAAGGACTCGATGCCTCTGATCAGTTTGAGTGGGAAACTGTCTTACCAAATGTTGCTAGCAGTCGGCTTACAGCTGTATGCGTATGGTGCAGAATAGAGTTCAACCATGAGTCAATCACCTCTGAAACACATGTAAATTCAGTTGGTTTTATGTGTCCAACCTGCGAGGCGGGTCAATTGAATGTATTGGACAATGGCTTGTCTGTAAATCCTGATCAACTGTGAAGAGGGGCATGCTTCTTGTATTTCTTTAAATGTCTTTTCAGATGTCGGTGATTTCTATACTTCCAGGGAAATGTTATATTAGATGATAATTCTGCAGATCAACTCTGATATCTGTTTGATGTTCTCATCAATTGCTGTTGACCGATATTAACTGTTCCAGGGGGAATTCAGTAAAAAGAACTATCTGTGTATTAAGTTTTCTATGGTTTTTCATTAATAAAAGGAAAAAATAAATAAATAAGACTTTATTATTCTGCACAAAAGAAATCAATGAGTTTTCTAACCTCATATGAATCTGAAAATCGAAATTCATGTTGTTTCCTTTTCCATTCAAGAGAAAAAAAAAAAGAAAAAAATGCATGTGATTTCTAAAACGAAAATAGAGATTTCAGTTGTGGACAAAGTTTTTGTCTTACAATAAAACCTAGATCATTATGCTGCTGATATTAAAAAACCTCAAGCCTCACATGTACTCGTGAAGAATAACTTTTTCTGTCCTATATCTACAATGATTGAATTAAGAATAAGTGATGAAATAATGATTTTGATAAAGAGGAAAAGTTTAAAACCAAGTAATGTGGTGGAAAATGAATTTAGGGCTTCCTGAGAAGTTAGACTTCAAAAGACTCCTGATAAATAAGAAATATGATTCACCGACTCCGAAGAAATAATTCAAGTGGTGTTTACTAATACTCAGAGAACGGGACCGGCCACAAAACTGGAGAAGGGAGAGGTTCATGGGTCAGAGGTGCAATCAGGGTTGAATGGGAGTTCAAACTATGATGATGTGGCATATACATGCATATACTATGGGTTATATAAATACTATATATAATATATTTTATAAAATTTTGATATATTTAAATATGATAGATAGATACAAGCTCCTTAATTTTTAAAGGAAATGGTTAGGGTTCAAGTCTTTTAATTTACATTTACTTTAAAATACATGTATAAGGTCTCCTGTTAATCGTAACACAAACTTGGGATCGAATTCCCACACCCGGGTTTGGGAGTGTTATGGGTTGGGGGATGGGCTACCCCCGTTGTGTATCCCTTCAAAAGATATCAAAAAAATATGTACAAGAAATAGTCATTAATTAACATAAGTAAATAAGTGGATTAATGGTAATTAAGCAAAATAAGAGGTCATGGGTTTAAGTGTTATTAAACACATTTTAAAATTTCAATTGTTTAAGGACCCGGGTGGTTTCATAAAACTGGGACCAATCACTGGTTTTCCGATTAAACCTAACAGTCAGCCAGTTCTTATCGGTTTTTTTTTATCAAATGCGGTTATTGGGGCATGACTGACCAGCCAAGGTCCTGAGTCACAATCAACCAGTCCGGTTTTCTAAACATTGGTGTTTACTAAGATGTTCCAAATTCTGGAAAAAAGTTGTTGGCGATATCTTTAAAAGTGGTTGCCTCCGCACTTTTTCATGGTTATGCATGATTTTTTTTTTTAATTTCTTTTGAAGGGTTATACAACGATGGATAGCCCACCCCCCAACCCAAGTATTAGGAAGATCCAATCCCAAGTCTCCACTATGACCAATAGGAGACCTTACCAACCAGCTGGTTGGCACATGAAAAATTATTGCTAGGAGGCTGGATTGCTTCTAGCTCACATATGGATTGCTACTGGCATGAATTGTCTTCATTGTTGTGAGTTCCAAACACAAATTAAAAGTCCTAAAATGTGTTAGAAAAAAAGCATTGATGTTTCTAATCAGTAACTAAATAAAACTTACTAAGTGATGGTTAGGGGTGCTTAGGGTTCAATTAACTTGGTCTTTTGTTTTTTTGCAATATTGTGAACTAAAAATGAAACCAAATCAATTGGTTAATTGGTTCTTTCTTTTTGGTTTTTTATATTTAGGGTAAATTGCATATTAGTACCTTAGACTTTGGAGGTAGTCTCACTTTAGTACCGAACTTTAAAACATGTTTCTACTGTACTTGAACTCCCAAAAACTGCCACATTAGTCCAGAACTATTAACAGATAGGGAAAATTCCACTTTAGTACTCTGAACTTTGGGGGTAATGTCAAGTTAATACCCAAACTTTCAAAAAGTGTCAAATTGGTCCTTACGACCATCAGTTATCTGTTGAAATGTCAAAACCATCCCCAAAAGAAGACATTATTCATTGTCTTCTACCTTGAGACTGAACCGGTTGAGGTATTTGAGATTCTAGACTCAATTAAAATATCTTAGAAGGGAGTTAGAACCGGAGAAGACGAAGGCAACGGTTGTTCCATTTTACCCAGTTCCAAGCTATCGGTACCAATGACCATGCAGCATTTACTACTCTCCTACACCTCCTTTGTACCACAACCTGCACTACATTTTTCCACTTATGCAAACTGTACCATTGCTGTAAAGAGCTAGATTAGGATTCTATCTTGGTCTAATTGTTTTGAGGAAATAATTTCATGGGTGCCATTGTTGTTTTCTGAATTCCATAACAAATTTTAATAAATGTTCATATTTTCCATTTTTGGTCTTGGGCCAAAGTTGAGAAAGCAGGCTGGTTTCTGGGGAGGAAAGAAAGTGAAAATCTGGGCATTGATTCTTGGGGTGAAAGCTTGATTAATGAAAATTAAGTGGGGAAGAGGAAGATTTTTGTGGATCTAATCACAAGAATCTTGTTGGGAAGCGGGAATTCAGGAATAAACAAAGAAACCATGGAGTTGAGATTTTTGAGAGGATTAGATTTAATAAAGAAACAAGAGTTTTATTTTAATATTACAGAGATGAAGCAATGGGAGAAGAGGAAGGAAGCCATGTTTGCATGAGAAGAAAAGGAAGAAAGCAACATACAACGAGGTTGTTGTCCCCTGGTTTGGATACCCACCTTTGTCCTCACTGGCTTGAAGGAAGTGATGATCGGTTTCTTGAAGTGATGGCGATCGACAAAGCTTGGAAGTGAGGAGAAAAAGGAGATCGATGGTTATATGGGTTGTGAGGAAAAGAAACATCTCTCTGTTTTAAGTAATGGAAAAGAGACTGAGAGCTCTCAGACCCACCTCTCTGAAAACTGATCCACCTCCATTTGTGGTCTCCAACCCCGAAGAGCTCTTAGACCAAGGTGGAAGTTTGGGTGGAGCATTCTCAACCCTTGAAGTGTTCGAGAGAAGCAGAGAATCATAGAGGAAAACTGAAAAAAAAAAGAAAAAACATCTTTATTTCTGTGGATCCTCTTCTAAATCTAGAACTTGTGGAGCCCGTTTAGATCAAACTGTGCTGCTGCTGCCCTGAAGTGTGCATGCTAATTTTTAATTTCTATTTGAACTTAAAATTCTTGTGGACGTGAAGTTGGCCCCCTGACAACATGAAAGCAAAACCACTTGCATGTTGCTCGGGCTAGAGACTTCAGATTGACAATGAACACATTGTCCCCGAACTTTAAAACAAGATAGTTCAGTCTGAAGGAAGATAATGAACAGTATCTTCTTTAGAAGGATAGCTTTGACATTTTCAATAGATAATTAATGGTCGATTAATGGCAGGGATCCATTTGATAATTTTTGAAAGTTTAGATACTGCAATCACACTTTTGGAAGTTCAGGTATTAACTTGACAATACCCCTAAAGTTCAAAGTGTAGTAAAATTACCAAACTGCCATTTATTCTTCTTCTTCTTCTTCTTCTTCTTCTTCTTCTTCTTATTTATTATTATTATTATTATTATTATTATTATTATTATTATTATTGTTGTTGTTGTTGTTGTTATTGTTATTATATTAGCAGTTGGGTGATCTCTTGGGATTGCTTCCAATAGGTGATCTCTTGGAATGCCATAAATTCTGCCATCAATCCAGTGAGGGAGTTCACAAGCAACAGCTTAGGCTTGTCAAGTGGTGTCATAAAGCTAACTCGCAAAGAATTCATGAAGGTTGATTTCACTATCGCTCGGTTCCAGAAGAGTACAAATACAAATATGTATTGTACAAATAGATATAAAATAATATAAAATACACACTCTATATTTTTTCATCTGTGCTCCTTACTATGGGATTTATTGGATTCCTCTTTCGGCATATTTTTATACTCACCAACAGCATCATTGTTCGATCTTGTTAGGTAATTTGGAATTATTAGTTGTGAATTTTGAACATGATGTTTAGCATTGATTCCATTGCTCCAGAAAACAGTGATACATCAGCACTACATTGGAAAAATCAATGCTCCAGAAAATGATAACAAATTTGGAACTATTTTTCTGTAAAAATGGTGTTCCAAACCACGCTTTGGAAATCGAGAATGTGTGATCTGGGGAAACATCGAATTCGACATTTTCTCAATTTGGAACTCATTATTGTCAATGAGGACATGATGTGACAGTGACATAAATTTCCTATAATGGGTACCAGTGCTGAAAACAAATAAGGAGAATGAGTACCAAACAGAAGGTGCTGCTGTTGCCCCAGGAAACGTCCTACCTAGTGGCAACATTTCCAAAAAAAACATTGTTTTCTCAGAAAACAATGCTTCCAACACACATATATGGAACACCGTTTTTCTGTATATGCAGCACCGATGCCAAATACATACAGAGATGCTTCATATATATATATTCATATTCTATGACCAAGATGATTGGACGACTGGAAGAATGTTTCATTTTTTGGTTGGATTTAAAAACATAGTCTTTTATGCTATTAAAATTACATGGTATATCCATTAATGAAAAACAAAAATGCCCTAAGTATGGGATTTAATGAGAAAATATGTGAGTTAATAATCTAATGAAAGGAAATCAGATGAAATATAAGTGGTGATGATGATGACAATTTTAATATTCTTATAAAAACCTATTTAACAAAGATCGTTGAGTTTAAATTTGGTGCCAACACAAATGTGCAAACTTGGTTGTATGATCAATCACGAGTAAACACATAGGTGTTCCTTTTGCATATCACCCATGTGAGATGTGGGCCCCTGTGTATAGATCACTGGCATATTCACTCGTGATTGATTACACAGTCAAATTCATATATCTGTTTTTGAAATAAAAATCTGATGGCAACAAAATCAAGTAACTAGAGAGATTATTTTAAATAAACAAGTTATTCAAATCATTTTATTAAATATTAATGAAATACAATAGCAAATTCATTTTAGTTCTCATTAATAATATATAACTTTTTTATCATTTCGAATAAATTCTATGGGCAAGATCTGAATGGAATTTGAATATAAATGAACAAAATTTAAATTAATTACCTAACCTACATCCATCCTATTCAATACGTTTGTAGCCCTAAAACACTCCTGTGGTGTTGCACCGCTGAACATTGGAAAATGAACAAACAAATCAATTTTGTCAGTTGATCCTATTCTAACTGCATGAATTTCTTTTTTAATAAAAAAGCTATAACACTTTAAATTAAGGACTTAAGCTCATTTTGGAAAGAGTATAAATATAAATATCTAGATTGCAAACACATACAAAATGATACAAAATGCAAGGCTTTGCACTCTATATATTTGGTATAAGGGAATAAAATGAAATACAAATATGTAGAGTGACAAAATTTTATGGAGTAAATTCAAAAAGAATAGTATTTTGGTCAAAAAATATTTTAGAAATCATGGGGAGCTATCCCATATTTTATATTATATATATACTCGCGAGGATTAAAGATAAACAATAGAAACATGTAAGAGTATACAATTATTTTATATTGTAACTAATAACGATTTATATTTTATATACTACTTTTAATTTTTTTACAATACAAAAAAAAACAATAATTAATTTTAGATAGGGTTGTTTATCAAACTTAGGGATGGCAATTTTCCCCATTTCCCGGATCCCGTGGGGATTTGCCCCGAATGGGGCGGGAATGGGGATGATTTTTCCCCTACGGGGATGGAAATGGGGAAATTTTCATCCCTATTGGCAGAGACGGGGAGAGCACTCTTTGCCCTGCATGGACCCCAATCCCCATTAGTATATATGTATATATGTACACATATGTCTATATGTAAATATTTTTAAAAATATGGTTGAATATGTTTGAATGTTTTTTAATAGGATTGTAAATTTTAATTATTTTATTTTTATTTTTTAAATAAAATAAAAAACAAAAATATAATGATTGACATTATAAAGAATCATAGGGAGTGAGGATCCTTGCCAGGATGGAGATGGGGGTAACTTTATCCCCATTAGCAATGATGGGGACAGGGATGTGGATGAGAATTTTTGCAGGGATGGGGATGGGGATGGAGAGAGGGTCCTCGTCCCCACCCTGCCCCATTGCCATTCCAAATCAAACTAATGAAACTGACCAACTCGATTTTTAGTATTTCCAGTCGGTTTTGGTTCAACAATTTTCCAAGTCGATTGGGTTGGACCAATTTTTCTTTGGCCATTTGTAAACTAAATAAAATTGAACGACCCGACCAAATATATATATATAGTTTATATTTTAAATATACTTTTTTAATATGGGAAGTGGGAAATTTTCAATATTTCATAGGCTAAAATAGCTTATATCATAAATTTAATTTTTAAATTTATGTTTTTCATAATGCCATTGTAATATTTTTAAATTTAATTTTTCAAGTTTAAATTTTTTGAATCGATCGACCAAACAAAAAGTTGATCCAAATCAATATAACCTAAGTGACCAACCCCCAACCTGACCAAGTCGATTTGATTGGCCAAACAACCTACAATTGAATCAAACCAACCCATGAACAATAGTTTAATCTCCAATAATTATTACAAATTTATAGCAAAAAATACAAAATAAATTAAATTTAAGAAAATAAAGAACAACAGTTTAAACTCCAATAATTATTGAAAATTTTCTATTGAATAATAAAATAGAAATATTGAAAATATATTTATAAAAAAATAATAAATATTAATTTTAGTATAGATAAATATATAATAGATAAAGATTAAGTTTTTAAAATTATTATTAATAAACAATAACTTTTTTAAAGTTATTTTCTAGAATTATTAATTGGTATAAATGAAATTAGTTATTTATAATACTATTTATTTACTGGAATAATATCATTATTTAAATTTTAAAATATTAATTACTTGTTGAATTTAATAATCCATAAAATTATATTACTATTAATACATAATTTTGTTATTTTAACTATTTAAAATCTAGTTATGTTAAATATTTTGTTATTTAAAATATTTAGTTATTTAACTAAATATTTGAAATCTTAATCGATTTATTATAATTGAAAGTTATTCAGTAACTATTTAAAATATATTATTAATTGATTTAAAATATTAATTTGAATATTTTTATTTAAGATATTTAGTTACTAAAAGGTTTAAATAATATTTCATTTTTAATGTTATATTTTTATTATTTGAATAACATTTAGATTGAATAATCCAGAAAATCTTAATTTAGATTGTTTGTACATAATTTCGTGTTGAATTTGTAAAATATATATAATTGTTAATAATATGAATACTATTAAATCGATTATAATTACTTTTTGTCTTTTTAATAAATATTTTAAAGTTATTATATAATTTTGTTAGAATATTTAAATAATTTTTAAATCTTTATAAGAATTAGAGATAATTTTGGAGAAAGTTGGAGATGGTGGGGGAGGTTGTTTAGGAGAAATTTTAGGATATTAGATTATTTAGATTATTTGAATGTGGGAGAGAGAGAGAGAGAGGTTTTAGGAAGATTCTTTTGGGGAAGGGAAATTGTCTAAAACTCACCATGAGTTTTCAGCATTTCTCTAAACTCACCACAAATTTTCAAAATGTCTAAAACTCACCATGTCAATAAGTTTTTATTTTCCAAAACTCACATTCCGTTAGTGCACCATTAATGTTTCTCAACAGAAGTGTCCACGTCAGCATAAATAACAATTTTTATGACCAAATCACCCTTGAATGGTGAGTTAGAGGAAAATGGTCTTTTTCATTTTTCAATTTCCTTTTTTTTACATTTTTAGTGTTTTGTTATAATTTTTAATGTTTTTTATAATTTCTGTTTGTTTTACATTTTTCTATTTTCTACCATTTATAATATTTCCTGTATTTTTTGT
This sequence comes from Nelumbo lutea, assembly GCF_056320005.1. Classification (NCBI taxonomy): domain Eukaryota; kingdom Viridiplantae; phylum Streptophyta; class Magnoliopsida; order Proteales; family Nelumbonaceae; genus Nelumbo; species Nelumbo lutea. Next base: position 109,619,010 of record NC_142684.1, read on the forward strand.
TATTTATTAGCAATTTCTGTGTTTTTCTATAATTTGAAAATATATTTTTTATTTTGTGTGCAATTTTTATAATTTTTTTATATTTTTGTAATTTCTGTGTATTTATATTTGAAAATATTTTTTGAACTTTTTCCTTTTTTCATGTCTAAATATTAAAATATATGTATATATTTTATATTTTTCTATGAATGTTAAAATGGTAATATATTAACAGCCGTTAGTGTCTTTAACGTCAAGTTAGTGACATGTGAGTTTTAGACATTTTGAAAAGTTATGGTGAGTTTAAGAGAAATATTGAAAACTCATGGTGAGTTTTTGACAATTTCTCTTTGGGGAAAGTTGAGTTTCTAATTGGTAGTTTCAAAAATGGCATGGATTAAAAAATTAAAAATGAGAAAAAAAAAAATATATATATATATATATATATATAGATAGATAGATAGATAGATAGATAGATAGATAGGTAATAGATAGATAGATAGATACTTGGGGACCCTTGTGATGCACAGGATTTGTTAAGCAAAAGCTAAACAACAGAAACACATAGAGTATACAGTTGTTTTATATTTATAACTTTTAAATACTTAATAATTATTATATTTTATATACTATTTTTAATAATTTTTGGACAATACAAAAATAACAATAATTAATTTTAGCTAGGGTTGTTCATCAAACTGATGAAACCGACCAACCTAACCAATTCAACCCGAGTTGGTCAGTTTTCTAGTATTTTCCATCGGCTTTGGCTCAACAATTTTCCAACCCGACCAAATTGGATTAGTTTCGCTTTGGCCATTTGTAAATCGATCAAAATCGAACAAACTGATCATAAATAAATGGGAAATTTTTCATATTTCTTGGTCTAAAATACTTTATATCATAAATTATTTTTTAATAATGTCACTATAATTGTTTAAATTTAAATTTAATTCTTTTTAAGTTTAAATCCCTTGAATTGACCAACCAAAAATTGACCCAAATCGATACAACCCAAGCTGGCCGGCTTTCACCTATGGTTAGTCAGTTTCGAGTGACCAACTCCCCAACCTAACCGGGTTGATGTGGTTGGCCAAACAACCTACAACTGAGTCGAACCAACCCATGAACACTCCTAATTTCAAGTAAGTTAATAGTCTAAGCCCTAATAAATAACAATAGTTTAATCTCCAATAGTTATTAAAAGTTTATAGCAAAAATACACAATTATTAAAAATATATTGATAATGAAAACACAATAATTACAAAAATTACAAAAATACAATAAATACTAAAAATTATATTAAAGTAGTCAATAAATAGTTTAATCTAAAATAATAGTTTAATCTCTTATAAATATTAATCAATAAATTATAACAAAAATAGAATATACTTATTGAAAACAAAAATATACTTAATCTTCAATAATTATTGAAAACTTTCTATTAAATAAAAAAACAAAAATAAATCTATACATAATTTTTAAAAATATTCTTATCACAAAAACAATAAATAATCACTGGAAATACAGTAAATATTAATTTTAGTATAGATAAATATAGATTAATATTTAAAAATTATTATTAATAAATATTTATTTTCTTGAATGTTATTTTCTAGAATTATTAACTGATATAAGTGAAATTAGTTATTTACAATATTATTTAGTTATTTTAATAATATCAATATTTAAATTTAAAAATATTAATAATTTATTGAATGTAATAATCCATAAAATTATAATTTATACTATCATTACATAATTTGGTTATTTGTTTTGTAAAATATTAAATTATTATATATTTGAATATTATGTTATAATTACTTTTCTACTTTTAAGAAATTTTTAAAATTTATTACATAATTTCGTTATTTTAACTATTTAAAATCTAGTTATGTTATATATTTATTTATTTAAATATTTAGTTATTTAAATAATATATAAAATATTATTTTTTTAGTTATTTGAATTTTTTTTTATTTTAAAGTTATTACATAATATCAAATATTTTGTTATATAATTATTTAGCTACTTTTAATATTTTGTTATTTAAATATTTAAATAACGTTTTCTTTTTTTAATGTTAAGTTTATATTGTTTGAATAACATTTAAATTGAATAATCTAGAAAATCATAGTTTATATTATTAGTACATAAATTCCATGATGAATTTTGTAAAAATATATAATTATTAATTATATGAATTTTATTAAATTTATTATAATTATTTTTTGTGTTTTTAATAAATATTTCAAAGTCATTATATAATTTTCTTACAATACTTAAATAATTGTTAATTTTTTTACTTCAAACTTTCTTTCTCAGATGATGAAGATTTATGGTTAATAGGATTTCATTAACGAGATTTGCTGAAATGGAATTTTAACTTAATAGTAGATTAAATGAGAGAATCTTAGGGTGAAATTTGGTGGGTTGGAATTTTTGAATGTCTTGAATCTAATAGAAGAGATGAATCTTTGATTAAAAACATGATTGAAAGATTTTTTTAAGCCAAAGTTTTAGCTTGTGGCTCATCAACTGATGAGAATATTTGAAATGAAATATAGCTTTTAATGGTCAAATAAATGAATTAGGTAGTAAAACTTGACGTAGTGGGATTTTTTTGGGTCTCTAAACACATTTGTGAGGTCCATTGGTTAAATAAGGTTTAAATGATAGAGATCTACAAGTTAATATGCTTTAATCAATGAGATTTGCTAAAACAAAATCTTTCTTTATTTTGAAAGGAAATTAAGGTTGAACTTAGATTATTGGGTTATTTTGAGGATTTTGAAGTTAATAAGAGGGGTTTGGTTGCTTTGGTTTACGATTTCTTGTGTAACTTAATCATAAGTATCAAATTAAAATCTTTATTGATTGGAATGTTAAACAAAGGAATTTTGAGTTGAAATTTGGAATGTGGACATAAATTAAGATGAGGAATCGTGTAAAAAGTTTAAATTTGAGAAAGAATTTGTTGATCTTAATTGTCTAGTTTATTCATCTAAGGTCGTTGAAATAATTAAGTTATAGTTCCTTAAGTCTAGGGATCATGTCTAATGGGGGTACTAAAGCTTATGTAGTGTTAGATGTTAATCTCAATGTTCTCGATAATTTTAAATTTATTTATGTACTTTAGGCGAGTTTTTAACACACGAGAGTGGGGGTTTGAGTTATAACAACTTTTAGGTTAGCATGCTTATCTTTTTAAGTTTTAGGTCTTAAAAGAGATAAGGTAAAGGAACCAAGCAAAAATTGGGTGCTAATAAATATGCCATTGAACTAATGCAAAGGAAGCTAAATGAAAAACCTTATAACAAGGACTAATTCTAATTCTAGCACAAGATCTTTTTTCTAGTATTTTGGTAATATGTCTGTATCCCCCATAAGGGCCGTTTGAATAGTGCAACACCACACTAATAACACCCTCCCCAAGGTTAGTGATTGTAGGAATTGAATGTATGTATCTATTGGAACAAACTAGTTAACGTACTAATTGAGCTACACACTTGTTCTAATGCCAAATTACTGATAGACTGATGTGTGGCTCATTGTGACACTAGCAAGTGCACTAGCCGTTCAAGTAATAAAGTAGTGAGTGAAGTATCGTTCCCACGAGGATTTAGGAAACAATTACCAATACTAAATTGAACATTTCTTATCTGATCAACAAATAAATCAAAACTCTAATGAAAGCTAAGAAATCCTAAATTAAAATCTATCTAAATCATTGGTCCAATTGCCTTCAATTCAGGTTAGAAGAGTAAGCAGTAAATGTCAATCTCAGAATTCAGCAATCTATCAATTTGGATCATTCGAATGAATCATGATTGAGCCTTGGTTTGGTGAAACCCCAAGGTCATGAACAGCCTCTCTCAAGCGCATGTTCATCCTATGCATGAGTGACGGTTCTTCTATCTCTAGCAAGAATCTAATCCCCATGCATGCATTTCTTCAAACACTTCTAAGGCATCAATTCAAATCTGAATTGATCACCAACTGAATTGTGCAAGTTATCTCTAACCTTGCACTCAATTCAGTTCTTGAATAGTAGATCTGAATTCCTAGAGTCTCTCTCAAGCACTCTAGGAATTCCAAGCTGTAGATTAATTCGCCCAATCTGAAATTTGCAGATCTGAATTCTCTTTCAAGCAATTCAGATCTTGCAATCTCAGATCTGAGAATTCAGATCTGAGTTTTGAAGGTTAGTTGGCCGAATTGATCTGCAATCACACCCTTATTCAAGAAACTTCAAGTACAATGCATGATCATTTGAATGAATCAAAAAGAATTAGATTGCTGAACTGAAATTTTACAAGCTGAAATACATCAAGGAAGAATGGAAACAAGGAGAAAGAAGAAAGAACATATAACTAAGAAACTGAATTCAAATCAAAAGAGAATGAAACTACAAATGATTTATTACAAAAAATCTTTGAATCACAATCCCTCAATTCGAACTCACCTTCTTCTTCTAGCTTGCTTGTCTTGAACTTCCTTCAGCCCTTCTTCTTCTTCTTCCTTGCGCCTAGCCTTCTTCTCTTCTCTTCTCTCAAGGTGGCTGAACCTCTAAGAGTGGGAGAGCCTTTCTCTCAAGCAATTGAACAACTTTCTCCCCTCCTAGAGGCCTCCTTATATAGTTTTTCAAGGGGCTCTTGCCCCTTCTTGAAGCCTCTAGAATGGGGTGTATTACACCCCTCATGAACCTTCTAGAGTGCTCCCTCCTTCTCTTCAAGAAACTCCTAGAAGTTGCCGCCCCTAGCTCCCTTTGGGCTGCTATTTGGGCTACAACTTAGCTTGCTTTTGAGCTCATGTGGGCTACACTCTAGGCTGTTATTTGGGCTAAAAATGGGCCTTCCTTGCTGGGCCGAATTCTCCTCATAGCTAGGCTTTATTTTCTTGGGTTTTCTCAAGGAATTCACTTGCTCTTTTTGGGCCGAAGTGCTCTCTCTTGCTTCCACGACCGGGCTGGACTGAAATTGGTCTTTTTGAACCTTCTTTTCTTGCCTTTTTCCTTCATTCTCTTGGATTGATTATCCCTGAACCTATTCTTAGCATTAAGCTAAATTAAGGCAAAAATTAATAAAACCGGCATAAAAATCCATGCTAAAGTCCTCAAAAATTATAGATAAATTGTAAGTTCATCATAGACATACTAAACAGAGATAGACATGATACATCTTGAAAAGATTGTCCACCTACTTCAGCCTTTTTGGATCTTACTATTTGGTCTTGCTGGGTCCTTTTCCTACAATACCACCTGGCGTTTCAAGATGTTGCCACAATGTGAGATGATTTTCAGAATGCCTTCTTAGTGTTGCCAGAAAAGAAGAAGAATGGGCCTTAGGTTGTGAAAGGGCCTTAATGAAATGAAGAGATGCAAAAGTGGTTCCTAGTGAGAGAGACACAACCAACCTCCTAATCTAAGTTTCTTTCCCCAAATGTACTCCTTCCACCCTTTATAATAGAGTAGGGAGAAAATGAAATTAAATAATATTTTAGAAAATGAAATAAAATGTGATATGATGATCATAATGATTTTTATAAGAAGAGTAAGAAATGCTCAAGAGATCATTTCAACACATTTTCATGCAAATGATCAAAGTCTCATTATGGCCCTACACTACCTGTGGGTCATGTCAACCCTCTAGGGCACCACAAATACGGTAAAAACCATTATTTTATTTAGTGTATGGCAAGTGGCATCCTTCCACATCAGCCATATTGGTGGCGGGATCCCCAACTTGTGGACTTGTCTAAGACAGGGACAGTAGGGCATCCCAACATGCGTTTAGTTGCTCTCCATCATGTGAACTAACCTTTGGGGCATGTCTTCCCAACCTCCAAATTAACCACTTTCTCCGTAAAAGGTAAATGAGTAGATGCCAACTCATAAAAAAGCTAGCATAGGGCATCCACCTTGGCTTATTGGGTAACCAAGTTGAATTAGACCCATAGGTTGAAGGTTTCATGTTGAGGTCGGTATCTAGGTCGAAGATTCCAGGTTGAAGTGGGATTGGACCTTAAGGCCCAGTTTGACTCTAGGTCGAACTAAACATCTAGAAACACATTGTTAGGTCTGGATAAGTATAAAGGTCCCAAATTATTGAATTACGAGGGTCTATGCCAGCTCCCTTTTGTCTTCTTGAAACAGAGTTATACTCATGGCTAGTGTGCCAAAAATATGTACTACAATTTAAAAAAAGAAATCAGAATGTTCTGGCACATATAGGTTGTGTTTAGTGGTACCATTGATGTTTGTACTTGAAACGTTTTTTGGGTTGGTCAATACAAATTGGGAGATATGTGGTCACATCACATATGAGAATTACTTTAACTAGAATGATTAGACTTTACCATCTCGGTCAAGAAACGCCAATTTGATTTTAGAAACAACCTCTCATACATGCATTTTTAAGATATAACTATTTTAATCATAAATAACCTCAAATAATAATTGTATAGCAATTTATATTGATCACCAGAAAATGTTTTTAATAGAAATAACAATAGTATTGATGTATCATTTTTTTTGGCTAAGTACCTCATCATCTCGTCTGCTCCCAAGTGGTCGATGACTCAGAGGCTGAAGTGGAGCTCCCTAGTGTAATGCAACCCGGATGCTCCTTACAGGAGATGATCTGCTCATCTTTGTAGACGGCGGTAACTGAGGAGCCCATCTTCCCTGCAAGAGATGATCTGCTCATCTTTGTAGATGGCAGGAACTGAGGATCCTGCAAGAACTGGATCAGAGAACCTGCGGGTGTTTACTCGGTGAGGTCACTCCGATGGCTAAGTTAGCACTTAATAGTAAGCTAAGAATGATATTAGAGAATGAGAGAGCTAGAGAGCAGGGGTTACCATCCTCTCTTCGCTCCTGGGGAGGTGAGGCCTTTATATACTGGAGTCCTCATGGGTTTGGTGGAGCAATTCTTGGATTCCCGTTGTGATGGGACTTGCTTTCGTGTTAGGTGGGCATAAAGCCACCAACAAGTAAGGTTGCCCATTTCTGCCTAAATCGGGGAGTGGGTGAGCTAATATAGCCGTTATAAGTCACAATCCCATAAAACGTGGGGTACGGTGGTGAGCTCCTCAGGGTTGTCATGCGGTGGTCGATCTGACTAGGAGGCGAGTTGCCCGTAAGTGGCGAGCTGCCTGTGCAATGCCGAGTTGTTTAAGTTGCCAGGCTACATGATGGTGAGCTGCCTATAAGTGGCGAGTTGTCTAGTTGTCATGAGGCTGTCATTGGAGGGCCAAATCCGCCCTCATCATTTTCCCCCCACTCCCAAGCTGAAAGTAACTCGACGAAGGGAGTAGATTTCTCCTTTTGGCTCGTAATTCGACGAACTCGTAAACACTGATTCAGTTTCTTAGGCTCTAGGAACTGCTTAGAAACGAGTTGTCCGTAAGGTGTCGAGGTCTCTGCCAGTTCGGTACTGTAGCCCTTAGGCTTTGGGGACAACTTATAGTCCACTTTTGTTGATTTTGTCCATGCCGAAGAGGCGATTGTGTCTTAAGTGCCCATGCCAAGGAGGCAACTGGGACTAGCTCGTCCATGCCGAAGAGGCGACTAGGTCTTAAGTGTCCATGCCAAGGAGGCGACTGGGTCTTAAGTGCCCATGCCGAGGAGGCAACTAGGACTAGCTCACTCATGCCGAAGAGGCAACTGGATCTTAAGTGCCCATGCCGAGGAGGTGACTAAGACTAGCTCGCCCATGCCAAAGAGGCGACTGGGTCTTAAGTCCCATGCTGAGGAGGCGACTGGGACTAGCTCACCCATGCCGAAGAGGCAACTGGATCTTAAGTGCCCATGCCGAGGAGGCAACTGGGACTGGCTCGCCCATGCCAAAGAGGCGCCTGGATCTTAAGTGCCCATGCCAAGGAGGCGACTAGGACTAGCTCACCCATGTCGAAGAGGTGGCTGGGTCTTAAGTGCCCATGCCGAGGAGGCGACTGGGACTAGCTCACCCATGCCGAAGAGGCAATTGGGTCTTAAGTGATGAGGAAGTCTTTTATTAGTTTGCCAGTTCACGCTTGGGCCAGGCCGCCAGGTTGCGCCAGGTCGGCGCATGTGCCAGGCTGCTAGGCCGCCAGGTCGCGCACAGGTCGTCGGGTGGGCGCCTTAGAGCTATGATTGCGCTGCATCAGCCTCGTAATGTCGGTCACCCACTCCTACAAGAAGCTACTAGGAGCTTGACCTTCAAGGGCAGCACTACTAATTTTAGGTCACCATCTCACATGGGAGCCTTGGAAGGCTCGACCAGCAACGACACCCATGTAGTCTGTTGGCCGCCAATTGCCACGGGAGCCACGAAAAGCTCATCTTTGTAGAGGGGACCTTACGAAGAGAACTGATAAGGTTTTATCTAAATTGAAAGTAAAGTTGGTAGAGCTGCTTAGTCTGTTAGATCCCTTCATAGTCTTTGAGTTCATAAAAAATGGAAACTATAAAGGGAGAGCTTCAGTTTCTAAAAAGTGAGGACTTAGCTTTCTGGGAGAAGAGGACTTAGCTTTTTGTAGGATGATAACTTAGCTTTTTGTAGCATTTCCCACAGATGGCGCCAAATGATGTATCAATTTCCAGTCACGTATCATTTTTTTTGGCTAAGTACCTCATCATCTCATCTGCTCCCAAGTGGCCGATGACTCAGAGGCTGAAGTGGAGCTCCCTAGTGTAGTGCAACTTGGCTGCTCCCTACAGGAGATGATCTGCTCATCTTTGTAAACGGCGGGAACTGAGGAATCCATCCTCCCTACAGGAGATGATCTGCTCATCTTTGTAGATTGTGGGAACTAAGGATCCTGCAAGAACTGAATCAGAGAACTCGGGGGTGTTTATCCGACGATGTCACTCCGATGGTTAAGTCAGCACTTAGTAGTGAGCTGAGAATGATATTAGAGAATGAGAGAGCTATAGAGCAGGGGTTACCATCCTCTCCTCGCCCTTGGGGGGTGAAGCCTTTATATACTAAAGTCCTCGTGGGTTTGGTGGAACAGTTCCTAGATTCCCGTTGTGATGGGACCTACTTTCGTGTTAGGTGGGCATAAAGCCACCAACCAGTAAGGTTGCCCATTTTCGCCTAAATCGGGGAATGGGTGAGCTAATATAGCTGTTACAAGTCACAATTTCGTAAAACGCGGGGTACGGTGGTGAGCTCCTCAGGGTTGTCATGCAGTGGTTGGTCTGACTAGGAGGCGAGATGCCCGCAAGTGGTGAGCTGCTTGTGCAGTGCCGAGTTGTCTAAGTTGCCAGACTACATGATGGTGAGATACCCGTGGTGAATTGCCCGTAAGTGGCGAGCTGCTTGGTGGCGAGCTGCCTAGTGGTGAGTTGCCTGCAAGTGGTGAGCTGCTTGTAAGTGGCGAGCTGCCTATAAGTGGAGAGTTGCCTGTGGCGAGCTATCTAATTGTCATGAGGCTGCACTTAATTGTCATAGTGTCATTGGAGGGCCAAATCCACCCTCATCAAGTACCAAACACAACCATAATTACTAACAATGTATGTAAGAAAAATAGGAACTTGGGCTATCAAATACTAATCCTAGTATGGATTTCCAGCTATTTACTAGCACTATATATTGATGTTAGGCTATATTCGGTTTGAAAGAAAATGTAGGGAAAAGAAGGAAAAGATAAGGAAATTTTTACAAAATTTGTATAGATTTTTATACCTTTTGCTTCCTTTCCCTACCTTTTCCTTCAAACCAAACATAGCAAGGCTTTGGTGTTGATTGAAAAACATAATCATACATTTGAAGTTTTGTACCCGGCCTTTGCCTGCCGGCTGGGAGGCCAGGACTACTATCTGATATTTGGGTTTAGAACCCTACCCTATTTCGTCTGTAAACCAAGCATCCAGGCCTTTGCCGTCCGATTATTTTAATCCAACTACCCCTCTCACGTGATTGAATCATTTTCCTCCTGAAATTTTGAAAAAATATACCTTATCACAGTCTGGATCTGCTCTTGTTATTATTCCCTCCGCTGCATGTCAAAGATTTTAGTAATCACGTTAAATGAATGCTTGATAAATATTTTGATAATTATTAAAAATGGGTATTAATAGATTACGAGTATTTTAAGAAACAGGTATCAAAAAAATTTCTTACAACGTCGTACTTATCCGACCTGTATGGAAGACTTACACACTTTCAGAGGCTCAATTTGGAAAAAAATATAAATATAAATATATACAATATAAATACATACAGAATACGATGAATTTATACTCTACATATTTGCATTTATACTCCTTCCAAACCAACCGTACAATCCTCAGTCCTGATCCTCCAATCTTTTGTTATCGTGGAAATGTAATAAAATATGGGGATTTAATCCAAATCCAATGGCTATCAATTCACATAAAGTTTGACCCAGGTGGAGCAGCAGCAGCAGGGGCCAGGGGGTCTTCTCTTCTTTCCGGTGGTCCCCTTCTTTAAAGGTGTGAAACGTCGTCCCGCTCCTACTTTTTTAACTTGATGGTTGTTGATACACGCTCCGTTTGGTTCATCTTCGACCTGCACTACCCTACGCAGTACGCATAATGCACCATTCGTTTTAAACTTATCGTCAACCATCAGCCAAACGTCACACCCACACCCTCTGGATCGAATCAACCCCCCCTCCCTCCCTCTCTCTCTTTCTCTCTCTCGTACAAAAATCTAAAGAGCCGGCCCGGCAACCGAGCAACATGAACCCACCTCTTCTCCGTCACCGTCTTCTACCATAACGATGATGAATTGCCGGAGCTCCAACGCTAAAATGTGCTGGGCTCTCCCTGTTCCTCCTATCCTCCGATTCTCACCACCTTTCCTCCATCCTCCGCCCCTTCTTCTTTAGGGTTTCTTTTGCCCCTCCTAATTTCGCTGCCCGCTCTTTTTCCTACCTCTGACCAATCCATGGCCACGACCGTTTGGCAAACGGGTTTCGCCCTTCTACTGGTCTTCGGGAGGTTAACATGCGCTGAGCCCGTTAGGGTTTCTTCAATGGAGGTCTGCCCCATGCCGTCCCTGGCGGATTATCTTTTGCTGTCTCGAGATTTATGTGTGGATTCGAGTTGGCTATCAAATGGTGCTGGAGATCTTATCGGTGTCACGGAGGTATTTAGGAGATAATTTCTTTTTTTTCTTCCTTTTCTTATTGGAATCATTTAATTTTCTTGATAGCTATTTCCATAATCGATTGTCAATTATGTGGGGTCTTGATAGCTAGTTCCATAATTCTTCTTCTTATGTAGTGGTTCCTTTGTTGCTATCGTTGTTAAAAATCAGACATTCAGACTAGCATTTCTTGAAAGAGACGATTTTGGAAATGATGTTTGTGATAGTTCATGAGCGCAGCATTTCAAAGACAATGCATCCAGGAAACCCAGGGGGATGACTAAAACTCCTCGTTTGCACTGCCTCTTTTAGCTATCATTATCTGATGGTGTGATGGATTCTAATTAAACTGATCGGGAAATACTTAAATCGAACTTCTCGTGTAAAGATATCAGTATTTCTGTCTTAAACTCTACTTAAACAAGCTATATAGAATAAGTTAGGAAAGAACCACCTCTCAGGGACTAACCCCCTTTTGACATGTTCAGAATAAAAGATATTAGGGTTTTCTCAAAGGAGAGAGAAAGAAAACAGAAAAGCACATTAAGGGGGCGTTCTACAACATGAATGCTTTTGTTTTTATTTGTTTTTGGAATTTTCACATCAGCAAAAACACAAAAACATCTTCTTGAACTCTGTTTTTGTAAAGGGAAAAACAAGTTGGTTTTGTTTCAAAAAACAATACATGTTTCTGGAACCAACAAAATAATGGTTTTTAAAACAAAAACAAATTTTCTAGTATAGAAATTATATGGTTTATGGAATACGTTTTAAATAATCAAATGAAAACATTTTTTTAAAACCAGATTCAATAACATGTATTAGGTTTCAATTTTGAAAACAAAAAACACATACACAACCAAGAACATGTTTCTTGTGTTTTTTGTTTTAAGAAACAATCTTTTTTTTAAACAAGATTGTTTTGATATGTTTTTGGAACTGACAACAAGAAAAACGATTCGTGTTGTAAACGCACCCTAAATTAGAAGAGAAGAAACAATTTGATAAATTGATAAGAAATAGAGGAGTGGTGGCTTGTTCCCATTGTATTGTATTGCAATGTTAGATTAGTTTTTTGTAGAACAATAGTTTTTTTTTTTCTTGTAGAACAATAGTTGTAACCCATTTTTTAGGAAACATTAATTTTCTCAAAATAGGGTTAGTTTCTTTTGTAAGCTAAATCTTTGGCCAAAGATTTGGTTGTAAATAGATTACAAAAAAAAAATTAGAAAAAAGAGATTTAATATTTAATCTCTAACTTTTGATTGGATTAAAGTTCAATTAACCTAGTCATTTGGTCATTGACCAAGTTAACATTTTTTTGTAAACAAGTAGTTTGGTGGTGAAATGGACCTGAAATCTTGGTCGAGTGATGGGTCAATTGATCCAACTAGTCAATTTGACTGGGACTGAAGAATACTGATAAAAAAAATGTTCTAAAAACTGATTGGAACCACATTTCCCTCACATATCATTTTTTTATAAGCTTTCCTAACATATCATTTTGCTTTGGGCTGGAGTGATTCCGTTGCAGAAGGGGATCGTCAAGTGATTATTATATTGGTTGGACAGTGGAAAATTTAAAGGGATCTTGGACTCTTAGACATTTCACTAGAGAAGACAGGGAGTTTACTTCTAGGTTGAACAGCTTGTTTGGATACTACCTAACCAGGCAATGACCTTGCTGGCTGTCCAGCAAGGAGTGGATTTGGAAGAGACAAGGTAGATTGGGGGCCCGGGGGCTTGGTTGCAACAAGACTATTTGCCTTTTATTCCTTCTGGTATATTTTGTTCTTTTTTTTTCTTTTGATAAGTCCGGTATATTCTCTTATTTTACCCTAATATGTTACAAATGAAGGAGAATAGACTAAGTCTAGAAGTGTGATATATTGCAAGTTGAAGGGTCTAGAAGACCAGAGGGACAGACCAAAAAGGATGTGTTGAAGTGGTAGGAAATGATTTGAGGGCTTAGTTTAAAAATGGACATGGCACTCAAGAGATGGCCAACCATTTAGTTAAGTTCTGTTTTTGTATGATTAATTGATTATGTATTATCAACTCTCAGCTGTGTAATTTTCTGTGCATAGATACCAGTTCTGAAGGCAGCTATTATTATATGTTTTCTAGTTGATTAGACTACTTTTGCTTGTTTTTGATGATAAAAAATATCCTTTACATTAATATTGTATTTTACTGTCTGATGCTCATCTTAAGGAAGTTATGACAACCCCATGCTTTGTGAACATATATGGGCATGTTCCAAACTTCCAATTTATCTGCCACCTGGTATATTTCTGATCAATCTTTATTTTTCTTTTGTTAAGGGGGATGAGGTCTCATTGCAGAGAGCACTCAATCTGGTTCACAAGAATGGTCATGAATATATATCTTTGCTTTTCCATGCATCTTGGTGCCCATTCTCTAGAGCTTGTAGACCAACCTTAGGCATTCTGTCTTCCTTGTATCCTTCCATCCGCCATCTTGCTGTTGAAGAATCTTCAATCAGACCAAGGTTTGGGCAAAAAAGAAAAAAGAAATCTTGTTTAATATTTTTTGAACTCTACTCGTAGAAACATATGCATTGACATTGACAGACTTACTGCAGCATACTCTCAAGGTATGGAGTTCATGGATTCCCAACCCTCTTCTTACTGAATTCCACCATGCGGGTGCGGTATCAAGGTTCTCGGACACTCAAATCTCTTGTTGCTTTCTACAATGATGTTACAGGTTGGACTGGTTCTTCAACTCTTTTTGTTCAGGTTTTTTAATCTCTTATAGGTTAAAAAATAGCTCATTTTGTTTCCTATTTTCATAAATAAAGTCTTCAGATATTTGGAATTATTAAATTTTAGATGCCATTCTTGGAACATGAACCATTTATATTAAGGCTCCGTTTGGTTCATGGGAATAGGGGTCTGGAATCAGAATCGGAATGAGCTATTCCGATTCCAACTGTTTGGTTGGGCGGAATTGAATCCCATTCCCATTCCTGCTGGAATGGCATTGGGATAATAGCATATAAGGGCAACTTTTGAGGTTTAATATCAATAAAAGTAATATTTAAAAAAAATTCAAAAATAGATTAACTTTTTAAAAATAATATCAATAAAGGGCAAAAACACTGTTCATTATCTTCTTCTTGCCATTTGTTCATCAGCGCTGCCATCCACTGCCTCCGCCCATCTCTGCCTCCGGCAACATTGCCGGAGGTGACCGGAGGCAAAGGTGGCGGCGGCATCGCTAGTGGTCATTTCTCTGCCCAACGTTGCCACCTCCGCCCACCTCCGCCTCCGGCAACGTTGCCAGAGGTGGGTGGAGACAGGTAGAAGCGGCAGCGCTGGGCAGAGGAATGACCACCAGCACTGCCGCCACCACCTCTAGCAACGTGGCGGACGGCGGTGCTGGTGAACAAATGGCAAGAAGATGATGATGAACAGTGTTTTTGCCCTTTATTGATATTATTTTAAAAAGTTAACCTATTTTTGATTTTTTTTAAATATTACTTTTATTGATATTAAACCCCAAAAGTTGCCCTTATATGCTATTACCCCAATAGCATTCCCCCATTTGAGGGTATGGCCATTTCCTGCCCCTCCCTTGGGAATGAAATCCCATTCCTGCTCACTCCCATTTTCATTCCCATTCCTGTCTGAACCAAACAGACTATGGGAATGGACTATTCTGACTGTGAACCAAATGGATCCTAAGATCAAACTTTCATCTGCCGTGTGGAACTCAATGAGCACATTCAAGTAGGGATGTAAGCGGATCATATCAGATTCCGACACTGTTCATGTTGGATCCAATCCGATCCGAAGATCTGATAAGACTCGATTTGAATTCAAATCCTATCAGTAAGTTGGATCTAATCCGATCCAACTTGTATTCTTTAAAAATTAATAAATTATGAAAAGAAAAATAAAATATACTAATTTAAATCAAGTAAAACAAAAAAATATAAGTATTTTTTAATTATTTTCATCACATATATACATGTTTTTTATAAAAAATAAATGATATAATAAATTTATAAAAATATAATATAAAAAAATATTTATAAATAAATAAATAAATAAATAAATAAATAACATATATATATAATATACATCGGATTGGATCTTCTCAGATCGGATAGGGGGTGATCCGAATCTGGTCTGTTTTATCATTTTATCTGATCCGATCCAAAGATCTGAACGGGGTGACCCGAATTCGACCAAATATATGATCCGATCTATTTGCACCCCTACATTCAAGTGTTTGTTTAGAGCAGAGAGGGTCTCTTTCTGATTACTAATTAGGCTATGATTTTGGGCCACTTTCAATTACTTTTGTCAACTTCATGGTTTTCAAAACCGGACCTGACGGTTGGACTGGAAAAACTGGGAACCAATCAGGTGATTGGTTTCGGTTTTCCCCAAAACCGTTGATTTTGGTCAGCAAACTGCTGACCCAGGCAGTTAACGGGTTGAACCGTTTGAACGGTTTTAACCCTTTTTTTATATTTTTTGTCAAAATGGGGTTTGAATGGTCAGACCGTTCGACCTGGTAACCGGACCCCTGACCGGTTCGGTCTCCGGGATGTTTTTAAAAACCATGGTCAACTTACTATCATGTGCCACCATCTGACTACTACCTGCCTTGCTTAATGGTGTTGAAGAAATCCACATGTTCTTTTGTTAAATATTTTATTCTTTCTGTATATTTTGGTTGTGTGTTATCTTTCTTGTTCATATTGTTACTTAGGCTGTGTTTGGTTGCACTTTGCAATAGTACAAATGCATGGAAGTGTAAATGTAAAAAATGCAAATTCTTGTTTAATTTTGTTTTGGATTTTACTTTATTCTGCTTCATGTCTTAATTAACTTCATTTATACTGCAATCAAACAAAATAAGCTAAAATTTGAAACAAAAATAGGTTAAAGATTTTACACTCAAATCATTTGCACTGCCATGGTTTTGCATCAGTGCGAATTTATTTGCATTGCAACCAAACACAGCCTTATAATCAACCATAAAAAAAATATTGTTACTTCTAATCATTTCCCTGAAAATTGATTTTGTGCATGTGCTTGAATCTAGGCATTAAGCTAGCATCACTAGATGGAACATCCTTGGAAAAAATTGAGAACCCATCAAATCTTGCATATCTTGAGGACCCTGATCTGGAAGGTTGCCCATTTTCATGGGCAAGATCCCCAGAGAATTTGCTTCGACAGGAGACGTATCTGGCACTGGCCACCACATTTGTAGTCCTAAGGTTGCTTCACTTCCTTCTCCCAACACTGCTGGCATTTGTTCAGCATGCTTGGAGAAGGTACGTTCAGAATGCTAGTTTGATGAGCTTGTGGAAGTATCCCCTGGCGTATTTCAAACAAGCAATACATGTATTTAACGTACCAAAGGAGCCTTGTAAGAGGAACAATTTGCAGGAAGGAGCAATGAGTGCCAGGGCATGGGCATCAAAATCACTGGCATCTGTTTCCATTGGTGATTCAAGTTCTAGCAAGGGATATTTAGGGAAATAAAAGGTATTGAGAACCCTTCAATTTTCATGTGTAATTGAGATCCCTACAAATGTGCTTCCTTGCAATATCTACTATGGTGGCGAAGCTTTTCTGGTTCGAGGTAGAGATGGTTGCTCCAATTGGGACTGGGGATAAAAGTTATATTTTTTCCATTGTAGTGACTAAGTTTTTCAAATGTGTTTATATATGATCATAAAGTTCATGTTCATGAATAGGTTATATGGAATACCGTGTTGGCAAATGAATTTTAGGCTCTGGTGTTCCATTTTCCCAACCTTGGACGTGGATATGTTTATGGGGAGTATATCCAACACGGGTAGCAATTTAAACTTTTCATATTTTCTGGTTCTTTTCAACTAGTATCTTATTATTTTGTTACCGATATTATTAGGGAAAATTCCTGATCAGTATGTTGTACTTTGGCTTGAGTAACAATTTGGTCATCGAGTTTTAAAGTGCAACAATCCAGGGCCCAAACTTTCGAAATGCAGTAATCTAGTACTTGTCGATAATAGATTGTCAGTTATGTATATCACGCGACCTCATGTGCTATTTAAGATTTTTGAAAATGTCAAAATTGCCCTTGGAAATAAAACACATTGTTCATCTTCTCCTCAAGAAGATGAAACAGTCTAAGCTCTTTGTCACAAACACTTGCAATGACTGCTTATCTCACAAAGTCATTGTAAGTCTTTGCTAAGAACAAAACATTTCAAGTTTTATACAACTTATTTTTATTTTTCTTAACACAATATTTTGTTCTTACAGGTAAAAGAGAGAACAATTGGAAGCCTTGTCTTGATCAAGGTTCTAAATATTGAAACATAATGGCCTGCATTAGTGTTTTTTTGTGTTTTATTTATTTATTTTTTCTAAACCGGTTCAGAGGGGTCGGTTTAAGTCCCAGCTATCCTCTGAATCATGACTTGACTCGATACATCCCCTATAAGGAAGGCCCAGATACGATACATATCAAATGATACGAGCCGATATATAACTATTTTGAACCTTGGTCTTGATACTTGAGAAAGAGATTAGTGATGGTGGCTGGAGGCTTTTCTCCCAAAAATTGCTTTGGTTTTGGTCTGAAGATGAAATATTTAGAGAAGAAAGACGAAAGTGTTGTGCAGGGATGAAAACTTTGACGGTTGGTTTTGATTTTAGCGGATGGTTGATAAAGAAAATAAAATGACACTTGAAGGGCATTTTTACCTTTTCACATGCCACTTAACGAGTGGTCGAGTGGTACTGATCGAAAGTTCAAGTACTGGATTGTCACGTTTCGAAAGCTCAGGTATTGGATTGTCACATTTTAAAGTTTGGGGACCAAATTGTCATTCCATCCGAAGTATAGAGTACTGATTGAGAATTTTTCCATGTTATCATATCAATTCACCAATGTTAACAGTCTGAACTGAAGTG
Source organism: Nelumbo lutea (assembly GCF_056320005.1). NCBI lineage: Eukaryota > Viridiplantae > Streptophyta > Magnoliopsida > Proteales > Nelumbonaceae > Nelumbo > Nelumbo lutea. The sequence continues at coordinate 109,637,039 of NC_142684.1, forward strand.
CCATTCAATTCACTATGATTTTGATTCCAGCAGGGAATTATGCCTCCACTCGAAAAGATTCTGACTCTAGTTGCCCAAGATGCTACTGGCCACAAGACTACAACCACACATCAGGAACATCTGATGTCCTTTTTGTTGTCAATTCATTGGGAGATGTTCCAAATGTGAGGCTGCAGTATATTGTGCACAGGATGTGGCAGGTGTTTGTGTCTCATTTTTAATTTCTATTTTTTGCCGATCGCCAAACATGTTTCAATTTTCATCATGCACAAGAGACATTTCTTATGGTTTTGCTTGGTAGGGATCCGCTGCCAATAAACGCTACCAATCCTATCGCAACAGGCCTCTGCCGCTCACATTGATAACATCTCTCAATTGGCGCCATGTATTGGTAGCTGATCCAATCTCTTCAAGTGGCAAAGAAAACAAGCTTTTCACGGTCAAATCGAGGGTGCAAAATTATATCCCAACTACTTTAGGCTGAAAGATATCATACATTCCTAGTCTATGTTGACATCAAGGTTCAACATAATAAATCAAATTTTAATAGAATATATAAAGAGATACATTACAATCAACAATATTAAAACTTCAGTTAAAATATCGTCAAACAATACCAAAGCTTCCGATTTATGATAGACCCATCTCATATAGTTCTCTATTACTGAAAGCTTACAAAAAAATTCATTGACAAATTATTATGAGATGAGTTTAATATATTTTTCATTCATCCATATTATAATTCTTCCTTAACATGAAAATCATTCATTAAAAAAAAAAACTTAATTTTTATAATTATGGACGTTTAGTTGCAGTACAACTACAGCTAAAATTTTAGTGCAATCAAGATCACCCGTTCACCACTATAAGCCTTCAACAACATCCATAACACCCACATCACATGCCCATTACACAAGATCCCACCAATAGGAAGGCGTGTTGTATCATGTCAAATGAACCACGGTTGAAGCTTGAAAAAGAGTGTAAAAGCTCAAATGGATAATCTCCATGGCATAAACCGAGCCGTTCATTTCCTGCTTAAATCTCCTTTAATGAATACATTAACTGATTAAATAAGTTGAATTTTGTTAAAATTTCTCATTTAAAGTGAATTATCAGAAATTTTCTTAAATAAAATTCAAAGGAAAAAAAAGGCATCTAAATGTCTTTTTAAAATTTTCTTCATACTACTATATTAAATCACATATACAGACAGCCAATATATGTTGGAAATCATTTGGACCCTTTTTCTTGGTTAATCGGGAGAACCATTGATGGTGCACTGCTGAGGCTTTGCCAAGTAGAGACACACCAACGATGTAAATGCACTTTGTGAATGTTCAATTGATGTAGAGTGTATCTATAGACAATACATCTTACTCTTCCACATCATTTGTTCCACTTATAAAAAGAGATACTCGCTAGTTCTAGTGTCCTCATCTTTAGTAGGTATGGACGTACGGTATCTTCCCTAGCATCAAATCAGCCCATAGAGCCAGCAAGAATTCTTCTCAATTGAAAAACACAACACGGCATCGATAAAACGTGCACGTATAATAAATACATTCGAGTTCTGGTAGAAGGTCCAGTTGGTTGTTTGTCTAGTTGAAGAGCTACAATGTAGTAGGATGTTGAAAATTTTGGCACTTGTCTTTTGGTGTTCATGTCCATAGGATCTAAATTTGACACTTGTCTTCTAGTGTTATATACAATGACATTTCTTGCTTCTACTAAACATACTGCTGGACTGGACCAAGAGGATGCTTTAAAAAGTGAGTAATCAGATTGCTCTCTACAAATATATTAAGGGGGATAGATATCTAAGTTGTATTTTCAACATCTACCTCAGATAATGACCGAACAATTTGCAACCCATGAATCGAAGATGGAATGTCAGTCAATTTCCGTGGAAGCAGCATCTTTCTTCACAATCTGCAATAAAAATTTTTTTGCAAGAGTATCTTTATACAAATGTAAAACATGAATTAGAAAATGGTCAAAGGAACCATCACTAAAGAGTAAACAGCCTACTTGTTGAATTTCATTACTAGAATTGCACACTTGCACAGACACAGACACAACGCACACATTTATGTCACTACGAGAGGACAAAAATGGCAACTTGTTTTAACTTTTTTTTTTTGATAATTTAAATAATATGCATGTAATGTGATTTGAACCTTCACCACTTGTGTAAACAACAACCAATATTACCACCAAGGTAAATCATCAAAAATCCCAGGTGAAACCCACTATTTAACTGGTCTTACTGAAGAAATTTAGACACCAATACTCAGCCCAACTAGATTGCCATGAAACACCAACTTTTCATGTAAATACTGATTATAACCATAAATGTCATTCTCAGAAAGCATGTCAGGGATAGGGGTGTCAATGGACTGGTTTTGGGATGGACCCCATCCAAACCAAAATCAATTTGAATGGATTGGACGGACCAATAAGACATTGAATTGGACAAGTCCAGAATTAATGGTCCAAAGTATCTATGGGATTGGATTGGACCTGGTCAATCAATAATGAATTTATATTGGATTGGGTTGGATTGAGCCAATATCTGGTCCATTGATGGAAGATAAGAATATAGATAACGGACCAGGTTTGGGTTGGAACTAATCTAAATTAAGTTGAATTTGAACAGATTGGATGGTCCAGATATTGAATTGGACCGGTCCAAAATATTCATTGAATTGGATTGGACCTGGTCCATTTGTAATGGACTCACATTGGACTGGATCAGATTGGACCAAATCCAGTCCATTTGACACCCTTAGTCAGGGATATGAAACCCACCATTTCAATGGTCTTTCTGAGGAGATCTAGACACCAATACTCAACCCAACTAGATTGCTATGACTTGAATTTTCATCCTGTAAAGAAATACAAGCTAGGTAAAGTAAACAGAAAAACCTAGCACACTTGAGTTATATAACTAGGCTACTTTTCAGCTTTAGAGATAAGAGACCTATTTAGCAGGAACCTGCAAAATTTCTTATCTTTTTCCACACCAGCTCTTCTAGGGAATTTCTGCCGTTTTTTATTGAAATAAGTTTCATATAAGACTGTTGTTTTGTAACTTTTAAGAGATAGGGATTTTGTATTTCCTCAAAAGAAACATATCAGACCTCAGAACAGAACTGAAACCGTCAATTGCCAACTATAGATGCTTATCTTAAGCATACCTGTGATATGTGTTCTCTCACTCTCTGGCTAACTGGGCCATCTAATGCTCTCTCTGCAAGTTCATAAAACAAGGTATTGCCTTCTGGCCCATTAACTTTGTTCTTCTGCAAGTACCTAAAAGAGAATAAAGAGTCTAAGATAGAAATCTATGGTCCACAAGAAGACATTCCAGAAACATGAAAGCATTATGCATATATAATGGATGCTACTGAGACCATTCTAACCTTTGTTGGACAAGTGTCTCCAGTGCCTGCTTGATATTTCCAAGAACTGGATGACTTTCATCAGTTTCAAATAATCCTAAGCGCCTCAAATGATGCCACAGATTCTCTGGAATGTCTCCACAATTCCAGACAAAATCAAATCAACAAATGGACTTTGGGTAGATACATATATGTATATCAGGATGGAGGTGAAAAGTGCAGGTGTTGCAAGTACAAAGCACAAGATTTCTAGTCAAGGACAAATAAATAGATCTGATAAACTGCATTCTTTTTTTATTGATGTGATATACCGACTTAATTTAGGACAGTAAAAGTAAATTTGCAGAGGGTTAAAAATGTCCAATAAACAGGTTGTATCTCCAATCAGGTCAAAACTTTGACCTAGAATATGTCAAAGTGGGATATTAGAAGAAACAAGTACCAATGCAAAGTTGGCACCATTTTTTTTATCAATAAAGTTAGCACCATTTGTCTTAACATGCTCTTTGTAAAATGCAGACCAATGCCTAACTGAATTATCCATATGAAAAAAAAAAAAAATACCTTCTGAAATTTTGCCCCCTTCAAGATGTACAATACTGATAACAGCAAAGGTAAAACCAGTCAGATGTGAATTCTGTGTATCCTCAATGTAATTTCTGTATGCATCTGCAGGTAGCTGGCTAAAAATAACATATGATTTGGCTTCAGCAGTACCTGGATCCATTGGATAGAAACTATATATTAGATTCAATAAGGTAAAAGTAATGCATGAAAATTGGCTTAGTTGTTCAGACCACCAAATGCTCCTCATCAACTAGAGCTGAATGGCCTTTAGCTTAAAGAGCTCACATGGATTATAGGATCCCAATCCCTCACTCGGTGAAGTTTTTCAGCCAAGATAATACTAACTCTTTCATTTATCAACAGTTGAGATCTTGTTGGTCTGAAGTGCCCTATGGAAGAGCTGCCATATGACCGAGCACTTCAAGTGGGCTCATCAAGGACATCAATGGAAGTGAGGCATCAATTTTACAAGTGACTTCCACATCATGCTGTATTGAATTATGTGGCATCCACACTATGTTCAATTGGATTATATCTTATAACAGGGAGTGGAGAAAATTCTTTCCAGCAAAACAACCACATCAAGGTACATCGCAGTTTGAGCCAAATAGAAGCTTAGGCAATATAGCCAAATTGAGTGACACTCAAAAAGAAGTGAGAAGCCACTTTTATTGATGGAAACCAAAACAATGCTCTATTGGATTATTTTCTTGTAACAGAAGATATCTCACTCTGTTGTGACAAACGACCCTGATTTGTTGATGAAGGGCGAGCTCGTTGAAGTTCCTTCATTTCATAACCAAAAATGCTTGAGAGCTTCTCTCTGGCCTCATTTATAACAAGTGAAGGAAGTGCCCTCTGGCGATAGTTTTTAGTTACTAATTGAGTAAGTTCATCCCTTTTGATGGGGCAGCCAGAAGTCTGATGAGTTTTGAAAAGGATATAGCGGACTACTTCTGCAACAAGCTTATCCTTTTCCTGTAAGAAAGTCATTCAGAGGTTACAACACATCAATTCTTCCAAAAGAACACATCATATAAAAGAGAAACAGGTCATAATTCAAACCTCCTTGGATATATCAATTTGAGATGAGTCCTCATGGTAAGTTGCCATCCTAGAGGGGAAAAAACATATCTTAAAAATTGTTTAGAAACTCAATTAATATCTTCTTTTTGAAAGAGATTGTGTGACAACCATATGGAGAATAGTTTTGTAATGTCCAGAGATCTTTACAGTAGGGACCCCTTAAATGGAAGCAATCACTTCCAGATTCAAAATGTTACTGTTGATTACTAAATAAACTTCATAGTTCAATTGGTTGATCTTTTGCACTGCATCTGTTGTAGAATTCAGCTTAACAAAAATAAGAGGGAAAAGTAGAAAACAAGAACAATTTTGTGAAAATATAAATACTTATGTTTGTAGCCTACACAGTACACACATATATGACACATCTGACTGTGTCATGGAATCATGTCTACCCATGGCATGTCCACCTTGTGCACCACCCCCATTTCCCCACAGTCTCACACCCAGAGTCAGTTAACTCATTTGCAATCAACCTGCCGTCTAGCTAGGATCTGCCTGTCTTCAACAAAAGCCCCTTGACCTTGGGAGATATAGACCTCATTGCATGCCCCATTTACCAGCCAGCACCTATAATACGATCTTATACACATCAATTTTCTAAAATGATATGTTTAAGATAGAATAAATACATGAAAAGTGTGTGTTCCAGAAATTAGCCCCATGTCCTGTGAGATGGGCATGTAAGACCTTTAAGCAAGGTTCAAAGTATCGATACGATACGAGCTTCGGCCGTATCGTATCGGCACTTAGAAACGACGAAACTCTATTTTTTTTTAGTTTTTTTTTTTCAAAGTTTGGTTTTTTGGAAAGTTTATAACCTGTTTTTTATTATAAAAAAAAAAATTGGTTTTCAAAAGATACGATACGATACGCCCGATACGGGGCGCGTCGTATCGATACTTTGAACCTTGCCTTTAAGCTCCCAATCAGTCACTCACATTGAAGACTCATTGATGACTTGTACTTTTTTCTCTTAACAAGCTCAGAAACAGAATCAAGAAAATGCAAAATCTTCCTTTAAATAATTTGAAAGATGATAAAAGGGAAAAGACATTGAGTAGTCCAAAAAATATCTTACTCAAAAAGTAATGACCTGGATCAGTGATGATTAATATTCTCTGTGATTCTGGCACATGTTTGCGAGATTGTCATGTAGGGCATACAAGTGTACTGGAAGATGAAAAAATTTGAAATTAGACAAAACAAGAAGCAAATTTGTACAACAAAAGAAAATTGATCACACAAGAAAGCATAACCATAGTTGCACATAATTTCTCATATATGTTTTTGTGCATTTCTATGCTGATAGTACAATAGCCTAGGATTTTGCAATATCTTTTTTTTAATGAATAACAGGGAATTTTAATAAAAGATATAAACAACAATGTACAAGTGCAAAAGAACCCTTTATGATTACAATTAAATACATAGAAGACCATGACAGCATAGCCCCTGCTATCTCTCCCCAATTACATTGTAGGATCATTGAAATTACAATTATGCAAAAAAAAAAAAAAAAACGCATGATTTCTGTTAACCCCTTGCTTTGCTAACATATCAGCCAAGGAATGTGCAGACCTCTATACCCATCTTTTTTCTCTTTTGGCTTCAGGGGGCTACTGGCTACACAATGGGGGGTAGCCCGTCCCCCATCCCCTTAACCCCCTGGTGGCAGAAGGATTTGATCCCAGGTCTCTGCGGCAATGAGTCAGAGATCCTACCAACCTATATGGTTATACCCATCTTATTTTCAATTTCATACTTCTTGACAGCCACTTAAACTGTATGATGATCTTGTTCTTAAGAAATCCATATTCCAGAAAGCTCTCTCCTAATTCAGCAACCAACTTATCACCACCTTTGAATCACCCTCAAAGATTAACTTCTCTACTCTCATTTCCATAGCTGTTTGCGCCCCATAAATTGCAACCATAAGTTCTACTCTTATTGAGTCACCTACTCCAATTGGACCCAAATAGAAATGGTCCACTCTATTTCTATTCACAACTGTTTTATTTATGCATAAAGATGGAAATTCATGAAGCTTGGCTTCTTTACAGAATTTACTATCATAATTTCTTTGGTCTTGGGTTTGGAATAATGTTATCAATGTTTGTGCTAAGTCCAACACATAGAAGCAGCATTGAACAGTGATATAGTTGAACAAAATAATTAAATGGATGGAGTACAAAGAAGAAAGCAGCAATGAACAGTAAATCAATGATTCAGAACTATTTATCCCTTGGTGGAAAAAATTGAGAGGGCTTAACCCTATAAGAAATGTATTTTTCCAAAATAACCTTTTAGGTAATTTCCTTAGATTCTGCCATCAGTTCCATGATGTAATTAATTGATGATGACAAGTGTTCTTGCTTGATCTTAATGGTATTTTATAGCTAGTTCTGTATCATATGTATGAATTCCCATTGTATATAATATGGTCCTATGCGTTTGCAGGATATTGAATTATCAAAAGAGATAAATGAATCATTCAAGCAGTAATCCCAAGCTAGGACAACACTCCCTTCGGGTATCGAAATGAGTGTTCATGTCTTAACAACTGGGTAGGTCTTGCTTTCTCCAATTTAGTATTTGTAAAGTTGGTATAATACATTAAGAGCACAAGCTAACACTGCTACACAAGTTCAATTTCCAAAAAAATTGTAATTTTGGTCTGGTAACTGGGTACAGGTACTGGCCAACAAATCCACCGATGGATATATGGCTTCCACATGAACTGAAGGTATACCAGGTTGGTGAAAAATGGTTTAGGAGTTGTACCTTAGCAATTAAGCTACTTTGTGTTTACCCACCATCTCTTTTATCTTTCATGGTGAGACAGGACATTTTCAAGGAATTCTACTTGAGCAAATACAGTAGAAGATGCTTGATGTGGCAAAATTCTTTAGGTCATTGTGTATTGAAAACTAAATTCCCAAAAGGCAAAAAGGAGCTGGCAGTTTCAATATTTCAGGTTGGTCTTTTCTTAGATCATTCACTTTTTTTTTTAATATTTTAGTCAAGAATTAGATTTTATTAAAGATCAAAAGCTTACAAAGAAAGAACTAGATTGGTCTTTTCTTGGATCATTTACTTTTTAAAATATTTTACTCAAGAACTAGATTTTATTGAAAGATGAACATGATACTAGTGTGCTTCAAAGCATAAGCTTTGTAAATGTCAATGCTTACTAAGCAAGGGAAAATACCCAAACAAGAATACAGGAAAACAGTACTAAGCTTGTACCTAAGAGCTCCAATGGGGTATCTTTCTCCTAGCAACTTCTCATGCAAGGAAATGAGATACAGAAATAGCAGATCTTAGTTCTGATCAGTGTGGTTTGCAATACCAGTGAGATTTGGTGAAATCTCCCTTTTTTACTAGGGGGCAATATAGAATATTCCTACCATCTTTCTAATATTTCATTAGAATTGTCAAAAAATATTTGAAAATATTTTCTTAAAATAAAGTTGGATGATTGTCTTTCTATCTTGAATGTAGTCCATTTACTCAGGGGTCATTTGATAACAGTCGACCTGAATTGAATGACTTACTGTTTTGCCTTATAATAGATAAAATAATTGAATAATAAAATATCCGGGGGGTATGGTAATCTACCCAATAACTAACAAACTGTAAGTCTCCACCAAAATCTAACAAACTACCAATCTCCTTCCAGTTGTACCACTTCTGACTTTTGTTTCACATGAAACTCTAAAAACTGTTAATCAATGGTGGAGCTTCTTCAACTTCGAACTAATAACACTCCTCTTTCGGAAAGAAAGTACAAAGGGAGAAGATTTCAAGTCCAACAACCAACAAAAAGAAATCTATATACGTTGATTCAATTCCAACCAAATCTAATATTTATCATCAATGTTAAAATCAAATCCCAGGGCTTTTTCATCAACTTAGAATAAAAGAACCTAGCAGCAGTAAAAATAAGAGATACCTTGGCCAGAACGAAAACTAAGGAAAACTTACCTCGCCGTGGTCTGGTCTGGTCTGCAATACAAAGACAGGGGAGGAAGGAAAAAGAGTGTAAGAGAAGGAAAGGAAGATGAAGAAGAGGAGAGGAGAGAGAGCAAAATCGACGGTGATTTACTTGCCGTCGCCGGAGCTTCAATCCAAATCCGTTCTTCAAACTTCAGCTGTAAGAAAGTTCGAATCCGGTAGTGAGAAGGGTTTGATGGCTGTTTTTTTTTGTTTATATTAAGAAGGGGGAATGGGATTCCGATTTCTGGGGGTAGGTCGATATCGAATTTACATCTGCGCCCCACAGCGTATCCCAACCGTGTATCGAAAACATCTATCACTAACAAAGATAATCTAAATACACGCTGAGATGTATATGTAGTACGTTTGTGGGGGCATAAATGTGATCTCGTAAGGATCGGAAATAGTCATTCCCTAGAGGTATAAATTGGGTCGGGCCACCCATAGCCCGTGGAACGAAATTGGACCGGCTCGGCTCGGTCCAGCACGACAGCCCACACCAAGCCTGGTACGATGGTCCGTGTCATGCTAGGCTAGGGGTTTGTAGCCCACGGGCCGACATGGCATGCCCGCAACATGGCGCATCACGAGTCAGCACGACACGGCCCGCAAGGCCCATAGCGGGCTGCGCCCAGCCCGTCCAAAAACTAGTTGTTGCCCCCCCCCCCCAACTATAAACAGCTATATAGAGGGTATTTATGTATTTTGCTTATAGAGGGAAGAAAATGACATAAATGCCCCCAATAGTTATATAACAACTACTTTAGGGAGGCTTTTTGGGTAAAGTTATAAATAAGTTTACAATGATAAAAATACCCCTTCCAACAACTAAAAAACAACTAGTTTTTAGGGTATTTTAGGCAATTGAATTATGTTTAATTCCTATAAATAACCATATCCTCTACCAATCTCATCACACCAATTCAACAATTTTCTCTCTCTCTCTCTCTCTCTCTCTCTCTCTCATATTCATACATTCTCAATTCTCTACAATCTGAGTAATTCTAATTGGTTGATTGTCTGATTCTCCAATTCTCAAGTCTCAACATTATTGAAGTTTCAACTTTCAACAAAAAGGCTTGCTCAACCAACTCAAGTATCTTAATTTGGGAGGCTTGGATGTTGAAAGGCTTTAACTGTTGAAATCAATTTGGGATTCTGAACTAGCAATCCGGGTAAGTCCAGTTAAATTAATTTTTATCTTTTTAGAATGAAAAAAAAATGGCCAGCTCTTCCGAAAACCGATTCTCCAACATGTTAATTGTTGACGATATTCAATCACATCATGATAGTGTTAGCACTGATGTTATTGATATTGATGGAAGTGGAACTTTCACCCTTGGTACTGATACTAGGGGAAAAAGAGAATGGTTTCTAAGTTGAGTAGCCAAGTTTGGAAAATTTTAAAAATAGAGAATATTGAAGGGAAGGGAAAAAGAGCAGTTTGCCAAAAATGTAGAAAAGACTTTAATTATTGTAACAAGGGTGGTACAAGTCATTTGAACAGACATTTGCTCACACATGAGAATGAAAAAAAAAAGAAGAAGCGAGAGAAACAACACAAACACAAATTGGGAATGAGAGTTTTGGTACATTTAAATATTCACAAGAAAAAATGAGACAAGAATTAGCAAAGTATATTATACATGCAGAACAACTATTTATATTAGCTGAAGATCCTAGCTTGAAAAGATGGCTGCATAATTCTGTAAATCCACAATATAAAAAAGTTTCTAGGAATACTATTATATCGGATGCTTTAAAAATTTTTTATTCATATAAAGAAATTTTAATTTCTTTGTTATCAAATCTTAATTTTAAAGTTGCAATTACTTCTAATGTTTGGACATCTAAATTTAACATAAGTTTATATTTGTGTTACTAACCATTTTATTTATGAAAATTGGCTTTTAAATAAAATAATTTTAAGTTTTACTATGCTTGAATGACCACATACTTGCCTAGATATTGTTTCAAGTATTTTAAATACTTTGCATATTTATGGATATTAGTTTTAATAATGCCAGCAATAGTGATTCTGCAATAAATATTTTAAAATCTCAATTGAAATCATGTTTAAATTGTAAATTATTTCATATCAAATGTGCATGTCACATCTTAAATTTATGTATTCAAAATGCTTTGAATATTATTTCTACTCATATTTCTAAAATTAGAAATTGTATTATATATATTAAAAGTATAGGGGTAAGGAAACAAGAATTTAAATATTTATCTCAAAATTATGGTTTAAAATATAAATATTTTATATTAGATATAAAACATATATGGAATTCTACCTATGCTATATTAGAAATTTATATTTCTCATAAACAAATTCTTGCTGATTTTTATAATGCAAAAATGTCTAATGATATTATATTTGAGGAAGACTAAGAAATGACAGTTTGTATAAGAGATTTTTTAAAACATTTTTATGATGCAACTAATGATTTATCAGGTATTTATTATTCAAATAGTTGTAATTTACCTTATCAATTAATGGTAATTAGTGATTGTTTTGCAAAATATAAAAATAATCCACAATTTCAATGTATTGTTGAAATAATGGAAAATGAATTTAAAAAATATTGGGAGAACATTTCTCCCCTTTATTGTTTAGCTACAATATTAGACCCTAGGACTAAGAAAGATGGTTTGCATATTTTACTTAAATCATATTGTGAAAATATGAATATTGAAATTGAAAATAAAAAAGAAGAAATTAATAATTTATTATTTGAAATGTATATTTTATATGAATATCAAATGGTAGGAAATATTCCTACAATTTGTACATCATCTTCTACTTCTGATCTTGAGCCCAGTAGTAGAAGAGAAAATTTTTTTATTTAATAAGTAGAAAGCATAAATCTATTACTTCTACAACAAGTTCATTTACTGAATTTAATTTTTATTTACAAGCAAATTTTTTATAGTTTAGGTGAGGGAACAAGTAATTTTGATATTTTAGCCTGGTGGAATGAACATTAAAAAAATTATCCAATTTTCGCCTTCATGGCACGTGATCTACTAACCCCTCCAGTGTTTACAGTTCCATCGGAGTCTTGTTTTAGTGTATGTACCAAGGTGTTAGACGACAAGAAAAGCTGCATAAACGATGAAAGTATAAAAATATGCATCTACTTTAAGGATTGGTTAGATGTAGAAGATATATTACAAGACAAAGGAGGGCATGATACTACACCGAATATTTCACCTGAAGCAAATAATAAAAGTCATGATTCATGCATTGACTAGTTGTATAGAATTTTTTATTTTTTCAAATTATTGTAAAATTTTTTAATTTTTTGCTATTTTTTTATTTTTTAACAATGTTTTATTTTCAATTTGTAACTATATTGTATTTTTATATTTTATTAATTTATTCCATTTTCATATTTCATTCATCCAAGTATCCAATGATCCAATCATTGTATTTATAATTTGTATCATTCAAATTTAAATGAAATAAAATTCCTATTTTTCTTTCGATTTGTTATTTCATCATTCTTATTTCAATTTTGTTAAGTATTTTTTTTTTCATTTATGTGTTAGACAACTTAGATTTCTCATTTCTTAAATTTTCAAATAATTCCCAAAGTTCAAAGGAAAGTTAAATATTTTAGTTTTACACTTTTACTTAGAAAATAAGTCAAAATAAAAAAAAAACAAAAAAATAAAAAAAAAAATCAGTTTAGCCCGATTCGACCCAAGCCTGCCTTGTGGCCTGGCTCAGCATAACCCAAGCCCACAGCATGACCAACAGCCCGGCCCGCCAGGCCTGTACGGGGCTGACCCCCAAAACTTTACACCTCTATTGGCATTCCCTCATTCCCTCAAATGGGGAGAGAATCGGATTCCCATTCCGCCGAACCAAACGCCTGGTTCCATTCCGATTTTGAACGGAGACCCCTATTCCTGCAAAGTGCAAACCAAACAGGGCTAAATCTTTATTTATTACGTTCTGCGGTGGCTACCGGGTAACCGCCGCTAATTAGTGACGTGCGGTCAAAATGCCACTACAGTGGATCTATCCTCTTAGAAATAATGATGTGTATGACTTGGGCCTTCTTAGCTTAAGCTTTCAAATAATGATTATCAAAATCAAAGGTCTAATATTCGTGGCAGGCAATACTTATTTTGTTTTGTTGTTTTTATGGCATTGACCTTGCGGCCAATGCCTTATTTGGTTCAAAAGGGTTTTATCATATATAGGTTGTATATACTACTCTAATTCAAGGTTCAAAATATAATAACTATAAAGTATGTATCATATATAGGTTGTAATGTTGTATATATATACCAGAGTATGTATAACTATCAGAGTATTTATACATACTCTGATATGTTAAATATTAGGGCTATATATATAGGTTGGTTCAGTTCAGTTGTACATAATTTTCTTAATCGAATTGAACTTCTCGGGTTGAATTTTCAGCCAATTGAAACCAACCAAATGAGTATAAAAACTAACTTATTATCTGAACAGTCAAGTTTGTCGATTTTGTCAGTTTAAATTCATCCAACTTCAAAAACTCGAGACACAAAGGATTGTATAAATGTTAATATACCAAGTCATAGAGAACAGGACCTTAAGGGAACCGAATTGTGGGGCATTTTTTTGAAGGGAATTGGTACTACCGGTTTTCGGAAAACAGGTAATGGAACTGAACCGAAGCTAGTTGGTTAACCGGTTGATCGGTTCGATTAACCATCGATTCAATTCGTTGGTTTTTCGGTTTTTTAGTTTTTACAATATATATTTTTATATAATGTATATTTATTAATTTATAATATAAAAAATATAAAATATCTATAATATACATAAATATATGTACCTTTGGTTTTTTAAAAACATCGAACCGACTGGTTCAATTAACCAATTTTTTTATTCGATTATTCGGTTTTTTTTTCTTCACCCCTACTGGACCTTTAAATCTTGTAAAAGAAACTTGAAAATCAAATAAAGGTAGATCACTAAACCATCATCATTCAGAGGAAACCAGAATATTGACCATTAGCATTTTTCTCCCAATTGAATATCCAACCGACTTTAAAAACTTAAGACTCGAAGGGTTGAATAAATGTTGATGGTGCGCAATCCGGTCACTCCTAGCTGACGCTCGTGTGGCTCCTCAAAGGTACCTGAGATGGAGAAGATGAGGAATCCCCAGGGGCTTGCTCGACGGGAACACTCCGACGCTTAAGTTAGAGTTTTGTGAAAGATGAAAAGAAAGGAAGAAAGCTAAGAGTGTAGATAGCGCGAGTATTAGAAATTACCTCTGTCCTTTGGGATTTGGCTACTTATAACAGAAATCTGTCGAATCAGGCCCACCTACCTCTGACAGGGCAGGTATAACTGCCACTGTCGTCCTGCCGCAGCCGTTATAGCAAGGGCTGAGGTGGCACGTGCGGGGCCATCCTTGCAGGGTACGTACCTGTCAGGTGTAAGACACCTTCTAAAGGTGGCGAGCTGACGAGAGACGTGGGTGCAGTCTCCAGGTTTGTCGAGTACGGTGGTCGAGCAGGAGGCCTTCTTGTGATGTGTCGAGCTACTCTTCTGCGAGCTACCCTGCAAGTGGCGAGCTGCCTGTGGCAAACTACACCGAGCTGTTTGGCCCGAGGTGTCTCTACCTCAGGGGTATCTAGAGGCGGATCATGGTGTTCCTGTTTGGGAGTGGCCTAAAATCCATTGGGAGGAGCTCAGGCATTAAAAAAGGTCAGGGGGCCCCGAGCTCGGAGGTAGCTCGGAGTGCCTCAGCCTTGGGAAGGAGGTGCAAGCCAAGCAGCTCTCGACGAGTAGCCTAACCCACCGAGTTGCTAGACTAAACTCGGTGAGCCCTTCCCATCGAGTTGCGGTTGCGCTTGTTGTGCTGTCACGCTGAGTCATCGCTTGAGCAAGGTCACGCCCACGTGTACCCGTGCTACGAGGTTGGGCCAAATCACCCTCCATCAAATGTTAATACCAAGTTGTAGAGAATTGGACTTTTAAATATTGCAAAAGAAACTTACAAATCAAATAAAGGTAGACCATTGATTGAATCATCATCATTAAGAGGAAACCGGAATCATGACTGATGATTCATGTTTTGGCAGCTCCCAGATGGCAGGTGACTTGGATGTCTAATTGAACAGTTTCTAGCTAGAAGGTGGCTCGAACGCCTAGCTAAATAGTTCCTAGTTGAAAGGTGGCTTGGATGCCTAGCTAAACGATTCTTAGATGGAAGGTGGCTTGGATGCCTAGCTAAACAATTCTTAGATGGAAGGTGGCTTGGATGCCTAACTAAACAATTCCTAGCTGGAAGGTGGTTTGAATGTCAAGCTGAATAATGACGAGTTGTATAGTTTACTAGGGCAACCTGCAAGGAAACAATGTCAAAGTGCCCGGGGTGGGCAATCCAATGCTTAAGTCAGCGAGCTAGAGATTTTTGAGAGAGTTAAAAGCGATAGAGATAGAGAGATGCGAGAAATAAATTGCGCATACCTTCTGAGGTTGGAGGTAAGGCCATTGTATAGGCATCATTTGGCATGGGCTTTATGCACCGCATCCGAGATCTCCGGGAAGACGTGCCTAACTGGTTTGAAGTCCTTGGATGTAGTCGTGCACGTAGACCAGTCTTTGCGTCTTATTTGGTTTCCTCTAGAACATTCAGTGTGGGAGCCAACTTCCAAGAGACCTAGGAGTGACGGGATGCATGCAGGATTGGTCGATGAGCATATCTCGCAAGTCGCCACTTGGACCTCAATCAGATCGGTAAGCCCTCGAGGAGGTCGCTCCTCACGTCGAGGTCACTTCGGCTAATACTGACGAGGTACCACAGGTCGGCCTTGGACGAGGTGCTGCTAGCCACCTTGAGTTGTGGACAAGGTCGCCAGCTAGGTTTCCACTAGGTCGGTGGAGGTAGGTTGCTAGGTCGGCGGAGGCAAGTTGCCAGGTCAGCAATAGAGGCAGGTCTCTGGAGGCAGGTTGCCAGTTGGGACTCCACCATTTTGGCTAAGGCAAGTCATCGCCTAGGTGGTGCTAGGGTGTCATCCAACTGTTCTGAGATGTCATGTGTCATAATGTCAGTGGAGGGCCAAATCTGCGCTCATCAGTGACCATTTAACATTTTTCTGCTAGTTTCATGGGAGATTTTCTACAACAGAGAAAAAACGTAGTCACATAAAATATCTAATCTTCATTGTGGAACAACCGAATTTTAGTGAAAAATAGGTAAAAGACTTACCTTGCATGATAAGATTGCTCAAACAAATTCACCAAATAACACACCTGATTGTGCAAAAAATCCTAATAGCTCCCAATAAATGACCATTTCCTCGGTATATGTTTATTTAACAGGCGTTTAACATTGTTCCTACCACTTCTTTAATTGAAATCTTTGCATCTCAAAAATACCAACTTCTTTGCAAGTAAGAAGGAAGAAATTCAGACTAAATATAATTTGAATAGCTTTAAATTTCAAACTATACCATTTTATTCCTTAGACTTCGAGAGCTTCTTGGTCTTTCCCGTCAGGTTATTAATGCTCAATCCTCCAAAGGAGTGAAAGATTGCTTTTGAATGAATACTAACTTCTTTTCTCAAAACTAGGAAGGAAAATTTGGGAAATGCAGATTCTATATAAATTATAACCATTTTTTTGAAACTAGGAAAGAGGACAAATTTGGAAAACTATGAAATTTGAACATTGGAAATTGAAAAATTATATTGTCTTTTCTAACTTATATATGGTTAGTTTGTGTTGGGTTATTTTCAGTTTACAAATACATAAACCAAAACTGAACCGACCAATCGGGTTATACATGTTTATAAATTGAAACTAAACCTAACAAACTTTGAAAACCAACCATATTGGTTTGAATCGGTCCGATTGATCGATTTGGTCGATTTAGCCCTTCTCATGAACAACCCTACTAACCAATATTAAAGGACAATACCACTTAAGTGTATTGATAGTTAGATACTTAATTTGAACCACTTAGACAATTTATGCACTTAGCTCTAATCATATTGATGTACTTATTGAAATTAATTGTAAATGAATAAAGTGCATAATTGTTTTATGTTATTTTGGTATGTTTCTATGTAATACCCTTAAACTGGACACTTATGTGACTCGTGTTATTTTAAAATCTTCAGAGTTGTTGGATAGATTTGGGGAGATTTATCCTACCAAGTCTGACGCTGATGTATCGCCAAGTGGGTTGGGGTGGCTTGTCTCAACTACCAAGGTGAGACCTGAGGTACATGCAGTGAGGGTTTTCTTGAAACTCTAAACCAGACCAAATTCCAGTATTGTTATGGACCTTGGAGACAAATGGGCAAAACTAGAATGTTACACCTAACCCCTAGACTCGATTATTGTACTACACTAGGTGTTGCATTGGGCTATTTTTGATATGCCAATCAGTGAGATCCTTAGAGGGGTCAAAACCTATGTATATTGGGGCAGTCCGAGAATTCACCTAAGTGGGTGATCATAGTGACAGGATCAGCCCCTTTGTTGGACAAAGTGAATGATTGGGGAATGCACTCTCTCTAATGGAAACCTAAAACTACCGGTAGTTGATTTCAAAGTGTTGAGATTTGTTTTACAAAATATATTTATATAGAGATATACATATATATTAAGGTTTCACAAAATATTTGCAAAACGTTTTAATTCCCGTGATCCATGTGAGTAGAGAGTGCAACATTGTACCTTGTAACTGAGGGAGAGGTCCTCTCTTGTCGGGCAATGTTTGATCATTATTGGGCTGAGGGGTTAAGTGTAAGACCATTGAGGGTTATACCTGATGGGTTAATCTTGCATCTGCCCATAGTCCTTGGGCCTTCATAAGGTGGTTGGATTCAAGGGCATTTAGTGTAAATGTTGGGCCCATTAAGATCCCATATTGGTGGACTCAAGGGTTCACTGTGTTCTATAGTGAATTCGGCCAGACCTTGTAACAAAGGCTGGGTTGAGCCCATGTAGTTGATGTGTAAATCAATGCTAGGGTCCCATTCCATACAAAGAGAGCCAAGCATGCCAGCGTTTAAAGGGAAAGTGAGCTATGTGACTAAATGGGCCTAAAGCCCATTCGAATTGGGCTTAAGTGAATTAATTAAAAAGGGGCGAATTCTAGTTTATAATCTGATTAGGATTAACTAAAGGATAAGATAAGTCTTATCCATTTAAGAGTCCATATCCAAATATCAGATTTGGATCAAGAAATTCTTCTCTAATTGGATCTGATCAAGAATAGTTCTTGATATGGTTTCTTGGTAGAAGAAACAATCTAAAGTCATGTTCACCAGCCCCTTGCATGATTCTTGCTGAAGAATTAGGGTTCTTGCTAAAAAACCACTTTGTTGATCCTACCTCACCATAAGCTATGTCATCTACAGTGGAGGTGGGTTTTGGTCACCTCTTTGGGCGTGAACACCTATGTTGGGAGTTACTTTTATCTGTATCAGGTACATCCCTACTTGTTTCCTTTTGATTTTATATCTGGTCCGATTTGCTTCAAAAACGAACATTGAAAATGCAGTTTTCTAAATTAAGGAATATGATTTCTTAAAGGGAGAAAGAAATTTTTTGAAATTTCACCCAACCTCCCTATAAGGTTTGGCCATCCATATGATGGATCTCCCTTCCCTTCAGTGGTATCAAAGCTAGGTTCAAGTCTTGGACCAAATTTAGACCAGATCTGGATTTGCGCAAATGGGTAGAAGGTGCTCTACCCGATTTGCACAATTTGTAGCTTTTTCTGAGAATCAGTTCCTTGCTTTTGGGCATATGGCCTGAAAATTAATTCTTTATTTATCTGGAATAATTATAGAATTGTTCTATTTTTATTTCTTAAATTTTGGGTTGTTCGTATGGTGGAGATCGAAATCTTTATTGGCACCAAGAATTTGTGCACCATGTTGTATCATTCTATTCAATTCATTCTGTAAAGATTTTTTTTTTTAAATGAAATGTATAGGATTTATTCTTATGTAAATTAATAGAAAATTTTGGTTTTTCTATTTTTTTCATTAGAAGAGATGCTGGTACACATGGAGGAGAAGAAGACCCATTCGCATATACAAGATCAGCAATTTGCAATTTGTAGAAAATAAACCTACAAACCGTGACTAACTTTTTTCTTGCAGGATTGCAGCACCATGAACAACCCTTTGATTATTGTTTTGCTACTTTTGAATGTCTTTTTCGGCTATAATTAATTTTTAGATCATAACCTTGAATTGGATCTTGTAATAGACACCAAACCCTAGGGCGATTTGACCCAGATTGGACCAAATTGGTTGGATCAAATTTGTGGTTCAATAGGGTTTGTTCTCAACCCTAAATTTTGATTATGGGCCAGGGGTTTGATGGCCCATTGCAACTTGCAATTCAGCCCACCATATAAAACCTAGTTTTGTTAAGTTAAAACTACATCAACCCTAATTTAGCATAAATTCTATATGGGCCGAACTGATTTAACTTAATTAATTTAGGGTTTTACAGATGATTTAATTGATTGGATCAATTATGTGATTGTTTCATGCATGCGATGTATGATGTGTGATGTGCTACGTACATGGGCCATAAGCACTTGACCCATATTAATTCGATAGTGGCTCTTTCGTACACCATGGCTGAATGCACATCATTGCCATAGTGTCCATAAGATCATTGGATGACCTCCCTTCTTGATGGCCCCACATCAGCTTCCTCCTCAAGAGGAACAGTGTGGAACCCTAGCTCATTTAGGGCCCATCTAAATCTGACTTTGAAAAAGTCAGTGGAAGCCACTTTGGTTTGACCTAAATAAGGACTAGTGTGTAACTACTCGTTCCCTCCAGCAAAATATAAGTGCATGTGATAGGGAGACTCATATGATGAACTCTTTAAAGGCCTTTCATCATTAGCATGAAGATGAGTTTATCAGTAACGAGGAGATGCACCATAAAATTGGGCTATCCATTTGCTGGTGAGTCTATTGGATTGTTTTATAAAATGATAGGTGCGTCATAGACCGATGTGGGAGGGGCCTATCCTAAAATGGAAGACTCTGTCATGGTATCTTAGTATTCACAAATATGATGGGTAACCACTTATTGAATGGAAAG
The DNA here is from genome assembly GCF_056320005.1 of Nelumbo lutea. NCBI lineage: Eukaryota > Viridiplantae > Streptophyta > Magnoliopsida > Proteales > Nelumbonaceae > Nelumbo > Nelumbo lutea. The sequence goes on from NC_142684.1 coordinate 109,657,199, forward strand.
GTTTAACTTACAATGGCAATGGACACTGTTTGACAGAGGCTAAAGGGAAAGCTCATAAGATGAGTAGATATGATCATTCACAGAAGGTGGTGGGGTTATGCAGCTAAAACAATTGGCTACATGCATTGTATGCGGTTTCCCACATTTCCAGAGACATACAGCACAGTCTCCGTTACTGAGATGAGAGGGAAATCTTAGAGATGAATAAATGGAAATGGAAAATATATTAAAAGCCATTTCTATGTAGTTAATATGAATCAATTTAGGTTGTGAAATAATTATCTACTTTTCCTTTATCAGAAATGGCCAATGAACAGTTCGCTAAATTGTTGGATGACAACAAGCTTAAGGGCCCAAACTATGCTGATTGGTTCCATAACCTTATGCTGGTATTAATGTCCAAGAAATTAGACAAGGTTGCTAAAAACCTTGCTCCAAATCGTCTGGGTGATAGGGCTTCTGAGGCCCATAGGAAGGAATATCAAGAATGGGAAGATAAGAACTCTCTTGCCCAGTAACACACATAACCTCCTTCGACAATCCGATACCGAGATAGTTTGATCAGATCGAAGTATCCAATGATATCCTAGATAGTCTAAGGATGATGTATGAAGAGCATAATCGTTCTACACGATAAAAGGTCCTAAAGTTGTTTATGACCACTAAAATGACTAAGAGCCAAATGGTTCATGATCATTGTCTAAAGATAATTGGCTACATCATTGAACTAGAGGCTCTTGGGTCAAGGCTTGATCATGTCACCAAAGTTGATGCCATCCTAAACTTTTTGCCTCCCTCTTTCAATCAGTTTATCATGAACTATAATATGAATAAGCTAAATGTTAGCCTTCAAAAACTCAATAATATGTTGCAGAGGGCTAAAGAACTGATTAAGAAGGACAAACCGATAGCCATGCTTGTTAAATGTGGCAATTCGGGTAAGAAAAAGAGGAGAGCAAAGAAGAAGCCTAAAAAAAAGGTTAACAAGCCTAAAAGGCAAAAGAAAGACAAGACATCGGATGCTTATCACATTTACAAGTTGACCTACCACTGGAAGAGGAATTGTCCTCAATACCTGGAGACCAAGAAATAAGGTAATCTCATAGAGACCAATTTGTTGGTCACTTCTTCTTTTCGGTGTATTGACTCTAGGGCTTCTACTCATGCATGTAACACATTGCAGGGGTTCAAGACAAGTAGAAGACTAAGTGACGGAGAAGCTACATTCTACTTAGAGACTTCTGCAACAATTGCAACTACAACCATATGAACTGTAGAATAAGTTTCAAAGAAGGAATCATTGTACTTAAAGATTGTCTTTATGTACCTACACTTAGAAGAACTTTGATTTCAGTTTCAAAATTGTGCATGGATGGTTATTCTATTTTGTTCAATAATGTGATTACTATTAAACGGAATAACAAATTCCTCGCATATGGAGAACTTGAGAATGGTCTTTATGTTCTCCATCCTTCCCTGAAAACAAACTTAACTGAAACTACGTCGGAAATAATCCCCAAGAAGAGAACACGTGAAACAGTTAATCCCACATGCCTGTGGCATTACCGACTTGGCCACATTAACATAGATCGTATCACAAGGTTGGTAAATGATGGTCATTTGGATTTTCTAACTATAGAAAATATTCCAACTTGTGAACCTTGCCTTCAGGGTAAGATGACAAAACAACCATTTATAGGTAAGCCTGAAAGGTCTACAAGCACACTTGACCTAATACATACTGGTATGTGGTCCCTTGAATGTTAGGACACATAACCAGAATGTTTATTTCATAACTTTTACCGGTGATCATTCATGGTATGGTTGTGTGCACCTAATGAGACATAAGTTTGAATCCTTTGAAATGTTTAAAGAATTCAGGCAAGAGGTCGAGAAACAGTTGGGGAGAAAGATCAAAGCCCTTTGATTAGATCAATGAGGTGAATATCTCTTCGATGAATTCAGGGACTACTTAAGGGACAATGAGATTGTTTCACAGTTAACTCCTCTAGGCCTCCAGTTCGTCACGGCTATGACCAAGAAAGTTACTTGGTGGAAGCCACGACTAGTGAAGAAGATGCCATGACTTATACGAAAGCTATGTTGAACATAGATTCTTTGAAGTGGGTAGACGTCATGAAAGCTGAGATGGACTCGATGGAGACCAACAAGGTTTGGACTCTTGTAAACCAGCCCCCTAGGGTGAAAGCAATTGGTTGCAAGTGGATTTACAAGAAGAGAAAGGGTCCAGATGGTAACGTTGAGACCTATAAAGCTCATCTTGTGGCAAAAATGTACACTCAAAAAGAGGGAACCGACTATGAGGAAACCTTTTCGCCAGTGGCCATGCTTAAGTCTATTAGGATCTTGCTAGCTGTAGCAGCATACCATGATTATGAGATTTGGCAAATGGATGTCAAAACCATGTTCTTAAATGAAAATGTTACTGAAGATATTTATATGTAGCGACTGCAAGGTTTCATAGTTGCAGGTCAGGAACACATGGTGTGTAAACTTAATCAATCCATATATGGACTTAAGCAAGATTGTAGGAGCTGGAACATCTGGTTTGACTCTACCATCAAACAATTTAACTTTGAGTAGAATCCGGATGAGCTATCTATTTAGAAGACAATAGTGGCTGATAAGGTTACATTCTTGGTTTTGTATGCAAATGATATTCTACTCATTGAGAATGATGTAGGAATGTTAACTACGGTGAAAGTGTGGCTTTCACAGCAATTCTCCATGAAAGATCTTGGAGAAGCCTCCTACATCTTGGGACTTTGACTCTATAGAGATAGATTGAAGAGGACAATAGGATTATCCTAGTCTACTTACATTGACAAGATTGTCAAAATATATAGTATGAAAAACTCAAAGAAAGGAAATGTTTCTTTTAGGGACGGAGCCACTCTCTCCAACGGTATGTCTCCTAAGACTTATGAGGAGATTGAGGGCATGAGAGAGGTTCCCTATGCCTCAGTCGTAGGGTGCATCATGTAGACTATGTTGTGCACTCGGCTAGACATTGCTCAGGCTATAAGTGTGGTAAGAAGATATCAATCAAAACCTAAGACAAGGGCACTGGATAATTGTGAAAACATACTGAAATACTTTTAAAGGACAAAAAAAGTTTTGTTTGGTACTCGATGGTAGTTTACTACATATCATTGGATATACTGATACCGACTTTCAGTTAGACTTAGATGATAGAATGCCTACATTTGGTTACATCTTCACGAATGAGTCTTATGTAGTAAGAATAACAGTTCACAACCCAACCCGAGCACATTCCCATAAGTGAGGTTGCCTATGGATGAAGTGGTTCATCTTAGAATTTGGAATCCAACCACTGTTGTGTAACAACACTATTGGTAGAGGGGACGCCCAGATTCAGAAGGTAGCATCAGTGGAGAATGTGGCAGACCCATTGACACAGAAAGTGTTTGAGAAACACGTAGAAAGTATGAGACTCTAACTTGTACCCGATTGGACCTAAGTACAAGTGGGAGCTGTTAGATTGTGTATGTCCTTAGATTTAATTAGATTGGTGTACTTATTAACATTTATTGTAAATGAATAAAGTGCATAATTGATTCATGTTATTTTGGTATGTTTCTGTGTAATACTCTTAAGCTGGACACTTATGAGACTCATGTTATTTTAGAATCTTCATAGCCGTTGGATAGATCTGGGGAGATTTATCTTGTCAAGGTTGACATTGATGTGCTGCCAAGTGGGTTGGGGTGGCTTGTCTCAGCTGCTAGGGTGAGACCTGAGGTACATGCAGTGTGAGTTTTTTTGAAACCTTGAATCGGACCAAATTCCAATATTGCCTTGGACCTTAGAGACATATGGGCAAAACTGGAATGTTACACCTGACCCCAAGACTCGATTATGGTACTGCACTAGGTGTCGGATTGGACTATCTTTGATATGCTAATCGGTGAGATCCTTAACCGGGTCAAAACCTGGGTATGTTGGGGTAACCTGAGAATTCACCTAAGTGAGTGATCATAGTGATAGGATCAACCCCTTTGTCGGACAAAGTGAATGACCGGGGAATGCACTCTCTCTGATGGAAACTTAAAACTACTGGCAATTGATTTCAAAGTGTTGAGATTTGTTTTGTAAAATATATTTATATAGAGATATACATATATATTATGGTTTAACAAAATATTTGCAAAAGGTTTTAATTCCCGGGATCCATGTGAGTAGAGAGTGCAACACTGTACCTTGTAGCCGAGGGAGAGGTCCTCTCTTGTCGGACAGTGTTTGATCATTATGGGCTGAGAGGTTAAGTGTAAGACCATTGAGGGTTATACCTGATGGGCTAATCTTGCATCTGCCCATAGTCCTTGGGCCTTCATAAGGTGACTAGACCCAATGACATTTTGTGTAAATGTTGGGCCCATTAAGAGTCCATACTACTGGACTCAGGGGTTCACTATGTTTTATAGTGAATCCGGCTAGGCCTTGTAACAAGGTTGGACTGAACTCATGTGACTGATGTGTAGATCAATGCTAGGGTCCCACGCCATACAAAGAGAGACAAGTTAACCAACATTTAAAGGGAAAGTGAGCTATGTGACTAAATGGACCTAAAGCCCATTTCAAACTGGGCTTAAGTGAGTTAATTAAAAGGGGGTGAATTCTAGTTTATAATATGATTAGGATTAACTAAAGAATAAGATAAGTCTTATCCATTTAAGAGTTTAGATAAGAAACTCTTTCCTAATTGGATTAGGAAGCTGATCCAAAGAAGGCTACAAATAAGGGGCGAATTCACCAGTTTATGTACTCAACAATCTGCAGAATTCTCCTCCACTTCTTGCCGCCCCTACCCAGTTCGATTTCCACCTTTGGATCTGATCAAGAATAGTTCTTGATATTGTTTATTGCTAGGAGAAATAATGTAAAGTTGTGCTCACTATCCCCTTGTGTGATTCTTGCTGAAGAATTAGGGTTCTTGTTGAATAACCACTTTGTTGATCTTGCCTCACCATAATCTATGCCATATTCAGTGGAGGCGGGTTTTGGTCACCTCTTTGGGTGTGAACCCTACTTGTTTCCTTTTGGTTTCAGATCTGGTCCGGTTTATTTCAAGAACAAACATTGAAAATGCAATTTTCTAAATTAGGGAATAGGATTCTCAAGAGGGAGAAAGAAATTTTTTAAAATTTCGCCCAAACTTCCTGTGAGGTTCGGCCATCCATATGATGGCCCTCCCTTCCCTTCAGAACCTTGCTAGTTGTAATATACAGGGATATATAAGGTGCAACCTAAATGGGCCTGAGTTGAGCATTTGCTAAATTTGAAGGGGCTGATGGAGTCAGCCATCAAGTGTATAATTGTATATGCCCCATAACCATTCTAATCTCTCACTTTGTAGGGCATTATTACTATTTAAACTTTAAAGTTTAAACATTGGAAAAGTGCAAATAGGCCTAATGCAGATTTCTGAATTCCAATGTAGACCTATAAACATTCAAAAGATTCAAAACTCCTATTCTGTGCACTAATGCCCGCCCGTGAATTGAAAAATTCTGAACTGACACCTACCAATTGAAAAATTCTAAACCTGAGATGAACCGTAATTCTTCCAATTGAAAAATTACAAACACCAATGCCGCCCGTGCATTGACATGCATTAAAGACATCCATCCATCAAATACAACTCATCACACTCTTTCAAACCCTACCAATGCCGCAGTAGCAGGTATTGACTTCTGTTTCAAGATGAAGGGGCACTTCAGCTGCGAAATCCATTTAGGTAACATGTGTGATTTTGTTGTTCCAACAAATTAAACACAACTGCCAAAGTGCCAACGTGTGTCTGTCTGTCTTGAGAAACAAAAACGTACAGACCATATGTAAATGAGTCACAATCACAATTAACAACTTTGTGCTTGGGCATGCAGCTGGCTTAGTCCAATTGGTATGACCGAATTCGGATTAATCCAGCTCTTACTCGCGGTCTAATCCAATGTTAGGCTAAAAGAAGGTTGCATTTCAGCATTTTGTGATGAATGTCAAAATCCACAAAGCAAAGCCGTGGCATATTTATTTTGTTAAATTCATGGATGCATGCATGGGACCTCATTTGAGTGTGGTTACGTTACTTGACACTGAGAAAGCCTGGTACGTACAATAACAATGTTACGTTTGAAATGTTGGAGATTTGTAGGAGAACGTCCATGTATGATTATGTAACCTAAAAAACAAAGGGATCGAACAATTAAATTAATACCTGAATTATACAAAGATCATTATTGATCAACCATATAATTAATTAATGGATGAAATTTAGGAAATGACAGGTATATATATCTTATTTATCTGTCTCGATCATTTCGGATGAATCATTCAAGGAGAATAACAGAGCAATCCTAGTATGAGAAATTTCCCTAGAATTTGTGTGCAAATGGGAAGGAATTAAGGGGTAGTAAGACCCACTACAATTCAGTGTAGAAGCAAGTCTTTGCGGGATGCATCACACCATCGAACATAGCTGGCCTGCAGATTGGGCCAATCTGAGTTGGGGCAAGAGATAAAGTGGTCGAGCCAGAGAGCCAACACTTGTTCCTGCTCTTCCTCCCGGTTCAACATCTCTATTGTCTCTTCCAATACTTTCTGCACTTCTTCTCTTTCTTTGGCACTCATTATCGGTGCATCAGTTCCATTGCTTGCACGGCACAACAATGGCAACCAGGTCATTAGTATCTTCATCTTCCTCCCTTCCTCTTTTTCTCTCTTGTCTTTATCGTCTTTGACTTCTTCTCCATCTCCCAATTCTTTGACGTGCTTGAACAAAAATGCTTGAAAAGGGGGGGGGGGGGGGATCAGAAAAAAAAAATCTCATTTTGAGTTGACATCAATTAATGTAAACTAGTTCAAGTTAATTCATCTACTTTGGAAGAATCAATTTTGTTCTTTTATATAGAATTGACCAATGGTGAGAAATCAAAACAATGCAACAGTGAAAAGAATGTGACAAATTCTGGAAACTTGGGCTGAAGCCTGCCTCTTAGTCTTTACCCTCTTACTTACTACCCACTAGCTCGTTTTCTAGAAACTTAAGTCCGTTACCCATGAACCTACTAACTTAATTTGTCACCTTTGTGGCACTCCTAGGTTCTTAATTCCGTAGTCTGGGTGTCATCTTTCTTTGAACATCTATGTTTATACCAACGTTTTAAAAAACGGTCTGGAAAGGGAACTGTTGTAGCCACCAGTTTTTATGTTGATGGTCTTACTGTCTGGTTTGAATGGATAGTCCGTTCTGAAAAATAAATTAAAAATAAAAAATAAAAAACAGTCAAAAAACATTGAATGAATCAATAGTTCAACTATTCGGGTCAATGAATTGTTGATTTTTTCAACGGTTTTTAATTAAAATTAGATTTGAGATAGAATGAAACCAGTTGCCTAAACGATTCCTGGGCCGAACGGTCCGACCGTCCAAATCAACAGCGGTTCAAAAACCTTAATTTATATATTATATAATATCATATTTGTCTTGATTTATATGTAAGTCATTGTAGGGGGAATCTACTCTTATCAAAAGAAAAAGAAAAAAATCTTCAATGGGAGAATCAACTTTGTAAGAGAGGCAGGTATAGCATATCAAGGATAAGGGTGTTCATTATACAGTCTAGACTTAATTACCAACCCCTCATAGGTTTCTTTCGCACAATTCAGTAACCAAATTAAAATTTAAATGTCTTATCATTTAATATTTTTAATTTTAAACGTGGAGGGCAGCCCTTACACTAATACTAGATAAGCTTTTGGTGTAAAAACAAAGTACAATCTCTGCTTTTCTTAATTAAATTAAGAATGTTGCATGGGAATATCACATGACTATAGTCATTAAACAGCAACTAAAAATATATAGCAATTTTCTATGTAGTAGGAAAAAGTTGTTTAAATTAAAAACCAAGAGAACAAAACCTGAGTTCAAGGGAACATCACAACGAGGAGGAAAAACAGAAGAAAAATGCTTTTGTTTACAGTCTAAGTGCCATCTTTTAATTGTGCTTTATAAAAGATATGAGATTTGCTGCAAATACAAATGTTCTACATACATGGGGCCATTCTAGCCAGGTTTGGGCACTTAGCTTGTGTTTGCATCAGATTTGGACTCTTTCTAAAGTTGCAATAGATTCATTAATGGATTTTTCTCCATGTCCGATGCGTGCAATTGCAATGAAACACATGGCTTTTGCTTTCTTATGTAAATCTCCAATTTTCCATGGTATTGGAGGCAAGGTTATAGGACGTAGGACTTGGACCTCCCTACGGGTCCTTGTTCCATTCCAAAGAATTTGTGGTAGTATTCCTAGGTTATCTGCTCAAGTAGGTCAATAAATTGCCCTACGTTTCAATAAGATTTTAAAAATCCACTCGAAAATGGAATCACTTTGGCCACTAGCTTTTGGGTCAGTGGTTCAATCATCCTGTCTGAACAGATAAACTCTTGATATTTTGAAAAATAATTAAAATAATGAAACAGTCTGAAAACCTTTTATCAATAAAATAGTTTAGTGGTTCAACCATCCAAATAAACAGTTTAGTGACCAAATCAATGGTATTTCAAAATTTTCCAAATCAAGCATAAAATGAAACCAAACAACTGATCAATTCCCGGGTCAAACAACGGTCTGATCATCCAATCTAATTTGGTCTGATTTTCAAAATAGTATAGGCCAATGACACAATTGTCGAGATGGTCGCTTGGGCCTTACATGCACCCTGCAATGCCCTACCCCCGATTCCCCTGCCCTGAATTGTGTAGCAATTAGCATGCATGTAATATCAAGAAAAAAAAAAAAACACTAAGCAGTCTCTAATGCATTGTGGTTGGTTAATGAGTCACTATTTTTTAATTGTATTTCTCTGTTTATCTCTTAATTATTTCCTATTTAGTGTACAGTTTTGGGATAGTTTGTTTGTTAGTGTTGTTGTCTAATTGTCTTCGAGGCAATGAATGGTTATGTGAACTATTTCTATCATTAATTTCAAATGCCTTTCATCAAATATATAAAAGGATATGGTATTTTACCAAAAAAAAAAAAATCTCAACGGCCGTTATACGCAAATAAAGTGTTACCACGAGTCGGCATCCCTTAAAGAATTATACGCAAATAAAGTGCACGAGGGGGAATATCCCCCCTCAGTCATCTACATTGTACTGTATCAAGCTCCTGAACCACAGGCTGACCCGTGAACCAACCAATTTCATGTTGGGATCATGTGGATAGCAGACAATGCATGATAGTTTTTCTCGTATTAATTATGATCTATGAATAAGTGGTGGTAAAGAGGCCACCATACTTTTGTTATGTTGCATGGTTTCATTTTGGGTAAATAACTTTTAATTAACTGTACTTAGGATTATCTAGTCAATTAAGATACAGATTAATTAGAAAAATTTATGGTTTGTTTATCTTTAGAAAATTTTATTATTTTCTTAGGGGAAGTTATTTTTTTGGTTTTTGAGAGGGGGAAGGTTGGTCAATGGGATATTAGTTCTCATTAATCAATAAATTCATATTCATTTTTTAGATTTATTTTTTCAGGTAAATGATACTCATCTCCTAGGTGTGTACGTAAATAACTTTTCCTCCTGGAAAGAAAATTGCTAACACTTCAATGGGATAAAAATGTACCTTTTAATAATGAATTTTTATGACTAAAATGATCATTGCCTTATTTACATGAGAAATAAAAGAATATGGGTAAATTCACTTACCCGGATAAGTAACTTATTGAAAAGTGAATGGGACCTAATGCCCTGTTTGTTTTTCGGTAAATTACTTACCTAAGTAAATGTACCTACCCGGATAAGTGTTTCCTACGAAAGACTTACCCAGGTAAATGCATTTACCATGTTCTTTTATTTCTCGTATAAATAAGGAAATGACCATTTTAACCATAAAAATCTATTATTAAAAGAAACATTTTTGTCTTGTTGACAATTTTCCTCCCATAGTCAATTAAGATACAGATTAAGACAATGTTTTTATAATTTTTACTATAGTCACCGGTTCAAATTTTATAAAGATTATTTTTAACCTAGCTTAGAACATAGCCTCGAGTAGAGCAACAAATTACGGGATCCGGCTCTAATTTCAGTTAGCTAGGGTGGCGCTTCAGTTGATACGTTAGCTACATAATCCGAGTTCAAATCAGTCTCCTAGAAATATTTGTCGATAATGATATCATTATTTCTGATATTATTATCGGGAGATATTTTCCAAGCACGGCGAAGATGTGCGAACGTTGTGGGGGCTGATTTGATCTCAGTCCGATATTTTCAAATTTGATTCGAATAGTCCAGCGGATACGCGGATCCGAATCCCGCTATTGTCACCTTTTTTTTAGAGTAAATTAATGTGATATGCTTAAATACAAAATGGAAAAACTCTAGTTCCAGTTTTATCTTGAATCAAACTAAACTATCAAAGTAAGGGAAGATGTTCGGGTCGGCCAATGATACGTTACGTACCAGATACCTTGACCAGAGAGCCCTGAAGTCGCGGCGGCGCCGAAAGAGCGAGACGAGCCAAGTTTGAAGCTGATCCCCATCGCCATACGGCTTCTTCTGCACTCCTGCAAGCCGCTAATTTTTCGGCCAACCAGAGCAGCTCGGCAGCCAACTTTTCGGCAGAAGCTCCGGGAGGCAACATGTCCTCCCTCGATCCCCCGACCCCGAGGCGGGCTCTGGCTCCGTCGCCCAACGACCGGACTACTCTCAAAACCCGATTCAACGAGTAATCAACCCCATCGAACTGCTCTCGCTCTTGCTCTGACATCGCCCTTTCGAGCAGGCAAAGAGTCCTGGCGAACGCCGTCGATAGAACCGATTGGTTGACTTTTCTCAGCGACTCGCATCCTTCCTGGAGATTTTCGTCGATGAGATTTTCAGCTAAGTTTCGAACCGTTTCATATTTGCGGGAGCTGACTGGGATATCGTTGATGATGGACAGAATCTGAGAGAGTGCTCGAGCGATACCGGAGTCTCCCTGGGTCGGGAATTCCCGCTTAACGTGGTGGGATTTGTGAGGAAAGTCGGCCGCTGATTTAGCAATTAAGGAAGGAAAGATAGAAGGTAGGAAACGAAGAAAAAATAAGAGAAGTTGGATAAGAAGGTAGCGAATGAATTGGAGAAGCTTATATCTTTCTGATAAATTGAGAAGGGATTTATCAGCGGAGATGAATATAGAGGTTATCAAATTCCGAAGAAGAAAAGGAGCCATAGCGGTAGTTGAGTTCTCCATCGTCATCCTATCCTATCTATCTGGTTCCGGTCTGAATGTCTGAGTCTTCTCCCTCCGCTGGTGTTGGTTTTAAAGAAGGGAAAGTGCTAAACAGCAAGCAATGAATCTAATGACATGTTGCGGAGGTATTTGGAAGTTGGATTGTTGGATGAGAGAGCCACACACAAGCACAGGGTCTTTGAATCGCGGTCTAAACAATACGGCACCCCGGTATTTGTGATCCATGCTATCTTATGGTGGAAAAGGGAGGCCCGAGTCCTCTCATGTAAGAGTAAATGCTGACGCGGACTTCCTTACCCTTTCCTTTTTTTACACATGTAATAAGTTTATTCTTTAAATGTAAGATATAAAGGGCTAAATAGTACTCCAATGGTTTAACAAATGGATAATAAGCTTATCTAGTGATGTAAAGTGGGCCGTGCCAGCGGTCCGTGTAAAGTTGGGTTCGTGCCGTGTTGGACCGTTGGCTGTTACGGGCCGTGTTGTCTTTACCGGTGAAAATTTTAGGGGTCAGCTTGGCATGGCCCACGGGCCTGGGTCGTGCCATGGGTTAGGCTGGCCTGTGGGTCAAGCCTTGGGCCAGATCGAGTTGTGCATCGGGTCAAAGCTATTTATTTAAAAAAAAAATTGACAAAAAACTTAAAATTTTAACTTTATATGAATTTTGTGTATATAATTGCTTATATATATAATAATTAAATAAATTAGTATAATAAAATTAAAAAAAATATTTATTTTATTAATATATTATATACTATATATTATTATATAATTATAATTTATATAAATATATATAAAATACATATAAATAATACATTCGTGCTGTGTCGTACCGGCCCGTGGACCTAAAATCCTAGCCCAACACGGCCCGCATGATCGTGTTGGGCCTAGCACGACCCGATTTACACCTCTAAGCTTATCTTATTACTAGCGAGAAGCCTGTGTGATGCATGAATGAGAGAGAAAATGATAGAATCAACAAATGAAATCAAATCAAACCTATTATATTTAAATTAATAAATGAAGCATTTAAATAAATGCTATTTTTTTAGAGTTCAGTCCTCCTAAAAATTGTTTTATTAGTTTTCCAGATGTACTTACACCCACCCCCACTATAAATACCACCCCCCGTGAATTGGTAACCCCCCTGACACTGGCCTGAACTGTATTAACGTAGAGGTATAAATCGAGTCGTGCCACTATGGCTTGGCATGAATTTTGATCGGCCTGACAGCCCACAGGCCATGCCAGGCCTGGCATGATGGTCCGTACCGTGCTGGGTCAGGGTTCTTAGTCTATGGGTCGGCACGACCCAGCCCACGGCACGGCCCATAACATGGCCCATTCGAAAACTAGCCGTTAGGACCCCCCCCCCCAATGGCTAGGTTCAGCTTTTTGGGGGGTTTTTACATAAATACCCCCATAACAGCTATATAGGGGGGTATTTATGTATTTTGCTTATGGAGGGGAGAAAAATGTCACAAATGCCCTCCAACAGCTATATAACAACTAGTTTAGGGGGCTTTTTGGGTAAAGTTATAAATAACTTTACAATGACCAAAATACCCCTCATAACAAATAAAAAACAACTAGTTTTAGGGTATTTTGGGCAATTGAATTATTTTCAATTCCTATAAATTAATAGCTCTATCCTCCACCATTTTCTCATCATAGCAATTCAACAATTCTCTTAATCTCTTTTCTCTCTCTCTCTCTCTCTCTCTCTCTCTCTCTCTCTCTTATACATTCTCTACAATCTGAGTGAACTTTGATTAGCTAGTTGTCTGATTCTCCAATTCTCAACTTTATTGAAGTTTCAACAAGAAGAAGGCTTAGCTCAAGTGTCTCAAGCTAGCAATTTGGGAGGCTTGGATGTTGAAAGGCTTTAATTGTTGAAATCAAGTTGGGATTCTGAACTGACAATCCAGGTAAGTTCAATTAAATTAATTTTTTATTTTTTAGAATTAAAAAAATGGTTGGCTCTTCCCAAAACCAATTCCCTAACATGTCCAGTGTTGATGATATTCAATCGCATCATGATAGTGTTAGCACCGATGTTATTGATATTGATGGAAGTGGAACTTTCATCCCTGGTACTGATACTAGGGGAAAGAAAAAAGAGGGCCTCTAAGTTGAGTAGCCCGGCTTGGAAAATATTTAAAGTAGAGTATATTGAGGGAAAGGGAAAAATAGTAGTTTGCCAAAAATATAGAAAAGACTTTAGCTATTGTAGCAAGGATGATACTAGCCATTTGAGTAGACATTTGCTCACACATGAGAAGAAGAAGAAGAAGAAGAAGAAGAAGAAGAAGAAGAAGAATGGAGAGAAACAACACAAACACAAATTGAGAGGGGGTTTCTGGTACATTTAAATATTTACAAGAAAAAAATGAGACAAGAATTAGCAAAATACATTGTACATGCAAAACAACCATTTTTGTTAGCTGAAGATACTAAGTTTGAAAAATGGTTGTGTAATTTTGTAAATCCACAATATAAAAAAATTTATAGGAATACTATTAGATCAGATGCTTTAAAATTTTTTTATTCATATAAACAAAATTTAATTTATTTGTTATCAAATCTTAATTCTAAAGTTGCAATTACTTCTGATGTTTGGACTTTTAAATTTAACATTAATTATATTTGTGTTACCAGCCTTTTTATTGATGAAAATTGACTTTTAATACAAGAATTTTAAAATTTACTAGGCTTGAATGGCCACATACTGGCCTAGCTATTGCTGCAAGCATTTTAAATACTTTACATGCTTTATGGAATTGAAAATAAATTATTTTCTATTAGTTTTGATAATGCCAATGATAATGATTCTGTAATAAATATTTTAAAATCTCAATTAAAACCATGTTCAAATGGTAAATTATTTCATATAAGATGTGCATGTCACATCTTAAAATTATGTATTCAAGATACTTTGAATATTATTTCTACTCATATTTTTAAAAATAGAAATTTTATTATATATATTAAAAGTTTAGGGGCAAGAAAACAATAATTTAAATATTTATGTCAAAATTATGGTTTAAAATATAAACATTTTATATTAGATGTAAAACATAGATGAAATTATACCTATTTTATGTTAGAAAGTTGTATTTCTCATAAATAAATTCTTACTGATTTTTATAATGCAAAAGTGCCTAATGATATTGTATTTGAGGAAGACTGGGAAATGACAATTTGTATAAATAGATGGGGTCATAATGTAGATTTAGCCTCAAAATTTAATAAATAGATGCGGTAAAAAGTAGTCAACCCCTTTAAAGTCCTGCTTGGTCAAAATTTGGATCTGTGGAAGATTTTGAACCATTTTATATATGAGGGATATCAGATATGTTGGCATATATCATATGCACACAAAGATATTTCTTGAGAATTTAAAAATATTACTCAGGAATATCAGCATGGCAGACTGAATGGCTTGGGCTTCAGTCCGACTTTGCATGGAACTTCCATGAGTCAATGACAGCAAAGTCAGAATGGAGGCTCTTGGCATCCACACTTAAAAGTACTTTCTGTTTTCCTCCTATAACAAGAGATATACCATATGATATATGGTATATGTATCATATATATAGCGGTATTTATTATCCAATTAATTGTAATTTACCTTATCAATTAATGGTGATTAGTGGTTGTTTTGCAAAATATAGAAATAATCCATAATTTAAATGTATTGTTGAAATAATGGAAAATAAATTTAAAAAATATTGGAAGAACATTTCTCCCCTTTATTGTTTAGTTATAATATTAGATCCTAGGATTAGGAAAGATGGTTTAGATATTTTACTTGAAACATATTGTGAAAATATGAATATTGAAATTGGAAATAAAAAAGAAGAAATTAATAATTTATTATTTGAAATGTACAGTTTATATGAATCTGAAGCAGTAGGAAATATTCCTACAACTTGTACAACATCTTCTATTTCTGATCTTGAGCCCAGTAGTAGAAGAGAAAAACTTTTTTATTTAATAAGTAGAAGGCAAAAATCTGTTACTTCTACAACAAGTTCATTTACTGAACTTAATTTTTATTTACAAGCAAAATTTTCTAATTTAGGTGAGGGAACAAATAATTTTGATATTTTAGCCTGATGGAGTGAACATTCAAAAAATTATCCAATTCTTGCTACCGTGGCACATGATCTATTAACCCCTCCAATGTCTAAGTTCCATCGGAGTCTTTTTTTATTATAAGTACCAAGGTGTTGGACGACAAGAGAAGCTGCATGAACGATGAAAATATAGAGATGTGCATCTACTTTAAGGATTGGCTAGATGCAGAAGATAAATTATAAGACAAAGGAGGGCATGATATTACACCGGATATTTCACTTGAAGCACATGATGAAAGTCATGATTCCTGAAGATGACTAATTGTATAGAATTTTTATTTTTTTCAAATTATTGTAAATTTTGTTTTAATTTTATTTAATTTATTTTCTATTTTTTAATAATGTAATTTTGTATTTTCAATTTGTAACTATATTGTATTTTTTTATATTTTATTAATTTATTCCATTTTCATATTTCATTCATTCAAGTATCCAATCATTGTATTTGTAATTTGTATCATTCAAATTTAAATGAAATAAAATTCTTATTTTTCTTCCAATTTGTTATCCATCATTCTTATTTGGTTAAGTATTTTTTTTTTCATTTATGTGTTAGATTTCTCATTTCTTAAATTTTCAAATAGTTTCCAAAGTTTAAAGGAAAGTTAAATATTTTAGTTTTACACTTTTACTTAAAAAAAAAATCCAAAATTTCAAAAGAAACAAAAAAAGTAAAAAAAAAAATCAGTCTAGCCTGGTTCGGCCCAAGCTCAATGCCCACCCTGTGGTCCAGCCCGACATGGCCCAAGCCCATGGCTCGATTCGAGTATTGTATTGGATAGCTCATACAAATACGAATATGGATACGCTTTGGAAACACATGGATACAAACGAAAGATATAGAAACACTTGGATACACTAGTGAAATTCATACAAATCACATAAATACATTAATTATACTAAACCAAAAGTTGAAATATCTATGAATAAGATAAAAATACATGAGAAATGCATGCTTCAATAGGTTATATGAAGAGAAATATTATAATAAACAATACCGAGACTCTAGAACATTCAAACATTATACAATAATTATCACTCTTTCAATTTTATAATTATAATTTTCAATTTTTATTAATTTTGGGAATATTTATTAATTTAGTATTTTATTTAAATAACAACTATTTTTTAAATAATAAATATGTTTTCATTTTTAACATATAATATTTTTATTTTACATATTTGTAAAATAAAACAAATAAATCATTTAAGGTAGATAAATTAAATTATATTTAATTTTCAGTTTTTATTAAATTTTTTTGGGAAAATTAAATCTTAAATTATTCGTTTCAGTTTTTATAATTATAAGTTTCTATTTTCCATTAATTTTGTTGGGAAAATTTATTTATTTAGTATTTTTATATAATAACTCTATTTTTTCAAATAATAACTATGTTTTCATTTTTAACATATAATTATGTGTAAAATAAAATTATAAATTATCTAAGGTAGATGAAATATATTATTTTTATTAATTTTTTTGTTAAAATCAAGTCTTAAATTATTTATTTTAGTTTTCATAATACTATTTTTTAACTTGTACTAAAGATGAAAAACAATCCACAAGTACTCGATGTACAATTTTGTCAAACTAGACACGGATACACCTCCACATTGGTATATTGGCATGTATTAGACCGTATCCACCGATATGGTGCGATATGATCCAATACAGAGCCATATCGTACCGATACGCATTACTCGTAGGATATGTATCTAGTCGTACCGTATCCTGTATCCATGATCATGGATACGGATATGACATATTGATAGTATCGTATCGATACCTTAATCCTTGATTAAAATAGGTTCCTTTGGCCATAAAAAAAACATAGGTTCTTTTGGAATTGAATAGCTTGGAAGATTATAAAAGGAAATTGCAAAATTATGAGAAAATGGAAATGAGATATCAACCAAATAGCACCAAAAACTAAATCCACAATTATCTTGTATGAATCCACTTCAGTAAAAAAAGAATAATTATAAAAGAATGTAAAAGGAATTAGATAAGAAAAAGGTAAATATCAATCAAAATCATGGGACTTTGATTTCTTGATTTGATGAAGACAACAAGAAGTTATGCATATTTTGCTTGAAAGAGAAGGACAAGAGTAAAGAAGAATTAGATGATAGCAATAAAGTGCATCTCATGTCAAAGGAAATACCAAAAATCATAATAGAAATGCATAAATACATCAATAAAATTATGCAAAAATGGCAAAGGAAATAATAAAGTAACCCATCAAAAGAACCAACAAATTAAAAAAAATAAAAATAAAACAACCTAGCCTAAACCAAACTAAACCCCATAAAATAGCAGCCTAGCCTGTTTTGATGAAGCACTTCCAAGGAAAAAGAGCGACAAATATTAGAAAATAAAATACATTTAGTTTCCCTTCTATCATACACCACCAAATCTTGCCATCATCACATCAAAAGTAACTGATGATTCTAGTGAATTAAAAAAAGAAATATGAAACATAATCACTTACTTGGGATTTCTACTAGATTCTCCCTTGTAACCAGCTTTATAGCTAATAAGATCACTTTGAAACAATAAAGGGTAGCCACTAACTCCATGAAGTAAAATAAAAATAGGAAAAAAAAGATACAAAACTTACTATGATGGTTGATATATGGTAATCTCTAGCAAGTTATGTGTAACAATAATTTAAACTAATAATAGAATAGTCACCCTTTTCACTGAAATAAAAAAAAAAAAAGAGTAAGCATTGGTCCTGATAGAAGAAGGAATAGTATAGTATGGTAAGGAATAGCATATATAAAATTATAATATTCAAAAGATTAAAAAATATGGGAGAGGAAGAGAGAGCGAGAGGGGGGGACTCACAAAAGCAAATGCTGAAACGTAGGGGTGAGCAAAAAAAACCAAAAAACTTAACCGACCGAAACTGAACTAAAAATTTAGTTAACCAAATCGGTCGATTCAGTTTTGGTTCAATATTTTAAAAACCGAAGGTACCAGTTTGATTTCGGTTAACCAAAATAGAAAACCAGTGGTTAACCGAATTGACCGGTATACAAATATTTATATATATTATATTTTCTATACATTATAAATTAATAAATATGCATTATATATAAATATATATTTATAATATATAATATGTTATTTATTATTTAGAATATGATATTATATATCTAGTATTTTATTATATAGTTTTCTATAGTAAATATTGTAATTAATAACAAACCAAAAAACTGATGAACCGACCTGATAGTTAACCGAACCGATCAACCAATTAACCGACTGGCTTCAGTTTAGTTTTGGTTATCGGTTTTCCAAAAATTGGTAACCCCGGTTTGGTTTCAAAAATTAGCCCACTGTTCAATTAACTAAACCATGAGCACCCTAGTGAAACATATACGGGTAAAGACTCTAATTTTAGGTGATTAGTTAGGAACGGTTAAAGTGAAACTAATGGGGTGGTGGGAATTAAATAATGTGGTGTAATATACTATTAGGATGGATTAAAGTGAATATTATAATGGGGTGGTGGGAATCAAATTTCGTCAAACTTAAATTTTAATTTAAGTAATTAAATGGGATGGATTAAAGTGAAACTAATGGGTTATGGGAATTAAGTAGGACATTGTACAAAATTGTAATGGAGAAGAAGTGATTATGATTTTTAATATTTTATTTTTACCTTTTGAGGCAATACGTGCATTGTACAAGAATTGAGAGGAGTCTGTGGGGAGGTCCCCTTACCTCCCCTCTTTCCTCTTCATATTATAGATATAGATTTGAAGAATTACTTAAAGTATTTTAAGTGTTTTGATAATGGATATCTCCTATAAATATTAATGGAAAAAGTGAAATATCAAAGTTGCTTTCTATTATTCCTCAAATTTTTAAAATAAAGCCACTAAAGAAAATTTTTAAGAACGGTAAGAGAACATAAGGAAGAAGGGACCCACCTATATAGTCAATCTAGTTCAACCTCACCCTCCATTATCTTACTATCGTTAACAGAAGAACACAATGTTGTTTGAGTCATTATGTAGTCTTGGATGTAGGTGATGCTAATTCTTTTATGAATAGCTAGAATAACTAAGAAGTTTTGATGCAAGTGATTTTTTTCCTGTTCTTATATACACAAATATGTAATTGACCATAATATACATTGATCTTTTTTTTTTTATTTCTTTTAAAATGCTACACAACGGGGGTAACCCATCCCCTTACCCATAACCCTCCAACTTAGATGCAAGCAGGATTTGATTCCAAGTCTCCACTATGACCAACAGGAGATCTTACCAACCAGCTGGTTGGCACCTTGCACCATAATACATTGATCTAGTTCCTTGATTTCTCTTAATTTGTATTTGAAATTGGAATTTAATTTCTCGTTTCTTGTTTCTTGTGTAATGTAATTTATGGCAAAACTGTTAAAATAGTAGCCTTGCACACCTCATTGTCATGGTGAGGCGATTGAAGAGGAGTGGGAGTTGACGATTGTCCTGCCTCCCTACTTTGCCATGGTTGACAAGAGTGTTTTCTTGGTTTGGACATTTTCTAAATATTGTAAACATAGAATATTTTTCCATGTTAATTTATCCCAATTCATCTAATGTTATTTCATCAATAAACATTACTATTGGGTTTTGTTTTGAAAATTTGAAGAGCAATAAAGGGAAAAATTGATTGCAAAAGGTAGTTTCAAAATTAAGAAAATTTATATAAATCACGTGACCGCATGCGAACAAATAGAAATGGCGCTTTAATGGTAGGGGAGGATTTTGTTCATTATCATAAAACTTAAGGGTACTTTGAGTAATCCTTCAAACAGTAGGGTAAATTATTTTCCATTTGCTAAACCATAGTGGTAGTTTAAGTATTTAACCATAAATAAAAACCTCCCAAACTATATTTCTTTTTGGTAAAAGAATTCAACTGTGGTGCATTCATTAATATTGGTAGCATTTTAAATCTAAATTACAATCAATCACCTTAGATACATCAAACTTGGATTCAATCATCAAAACACCATGCTCACACCGTCCTCAGAGCCAATTGCAATTGAGCATTGAGAATACCTCCCCATGAATGAAACATACAAGTATCGAGATATTCCCAATACACGTTTGCAGTTGGTAGTGAGAATGGTGTCAGCACTGTTTTATGAGGGTTGAATCCAATTCCAAATACATCTTAATTTTCTTTAGTTCATGTTTTGCAAATATAGATTCACACTTAATAAGATATAGCTAGGAAAAATATATGATAATGGAAATACATGGTACTTGAAGATCTTTGACTAATCAAAGCACTCCATGATGAAAAGTATTTCCGCTATCAAAGTTGAACGTGATCTACTTGACATTTAACAAGACCTGAACCAAAGAAATGATTGGTCCACGTCTTTCGTTCCATAATGCATCAAATGCACCATAGATTTTTCCTTGACAAAATTCATCATAACTCCCCTTTTAGGGAAAAAAATATTTTTTAACTTTCTATTTTTATCTCTTCAATATTGTTGGAGAATGATGTTGCACCAGTGCCTACTACCGGTGCAACTTAGGTAGATTAGTACGTGTGTATGTGCTTTGCATGTGACAAATTTTGTGATGATGATGATAATATATAATATGTTTTCAAAATTTTTTACAGTTTTTTATATTTCTATGTCTATAAGAATTAACCTTATCTGACACACTTATTATTGTTCTTTAATATATATATATGCCCAAATGTTTTCTACATAATTTATATATATTTTTCTATATTTTTGTGTTTTTATTTTTTAAAATTTTATTATTTAATTATAACTACACGAGTTGACACATTTGACCTGAAATGTTGAATTGATCTACCGCCAAACTAGAAAACATTTCACTTTTGGGTTAGTTTTGAATTTTGTATTTTATTTATATCATCAATAAAAAGTCAAAAACAATTCTTGCTTATGATGTAAAATTTTTAATATGATTAATATTTTATTTCACTTTTCTCTTCCTGCAAGAAAAGGTATCCGCACGTGAAATTGTTTTTTTTTTTGTGCGGAAATAGCGGGATGTGCTTTCCATATGACGAAACCAAACAATTTGATATAATAAGACAAAAAATAAATTTTAGAAGATCACTGGTGGAACCAGAGCCCATAGAAGAAGTGTAGATGAATCTCAAAAGACTGTGAGAGAAACAGAAAATGGAAAACCACCGAAACCGTCGATCACAAGCAGTATTGGTGTTACTTTACTCAAAAGACTATACTTCACCCCTTTATTCTTAACATCAACTGTTCACTTGGAAGAGAGAAGGGTCAAAGAGGACAAAAATGAAATCATAGATGTTGTAAAACCTAGACTTCGAAGAGAGAAGGCCGAGGGACGAAAAGCATAACAAGATTGTGAAAAAGCTAAAGAATTTTGTTATTACCGAATAATTTTCTTTTACATGTTTACAGTTTGTTGGCTTATGCATTATTTTTATTTCGTTTATGCAGAGTTTATTTTACAAATGCCCTGCTAATCTCAATAAGGTTTTAAAAATCTGCCACATGCATGCTATAGATAATGAATATTAGTGTAGAGATACTTTCTTATAAATATGTAAGGAGAAGTTTTTCGTCTATGTTCAAGTATATTGATTTTTCTTTACAAATTAATTTTGTTTTTTGCTTTATTTGTTCATGTTGTTTTTAATTTATTGATATTGAATTTAGGTTGATGTCTTTGTTTTGAACAATTTAATGTTATTCATGTAGGATATAAATCAAACCCGAATTCTTATTACCCATTGTGATTCATTAGATTTGTTCATTACCTTGGATTTCAGACAGTGCTGGTACTATTGTTCAGTTTCTATTCTCTTTTTTGAATTGCTTATTATTCGGTGTAAAGATATGTAATTGTTCAGTTTTTGTTTAAGCTTGGGAATTTTGGTGTAAAGATATGTAACTGTGCAGTTTAAGCATAAGCTCACCTACCATTATAAGGGAATTTCAATGACATGTAGGGATTAGGGCTATTAACCGAAACCAAACCCAATTCAAAGGGTTTTATTCATTCGGTAAAGAACAAAAATAAAATTAATGATCACCATAGTTAGGCTGCTTGATAATGTTAGAGGTAAGGGGACAAAATAATTTATAACATAACAAAGTAAAAAAAAAAAAACAACGTTTAAATTTCAATTTATGTATAGAAGTTTTTCAATATGTGCATCTTGTCAAGGAATTTTATCAAGTAATGCTAAAGTGCATCATCTAACTTATACCACTAAAGGAGACATTAAAAGAAAATTTCCATTTTTCTAATCAATTTAAAAAATTTTTTAGGAATCTTACTTAGAAAAGAATATTTAATTTCTTGTTATTATGTCATTGAGAATAAAAAAGTATTAGTTTTTATTGTTAGTGTTTTTTTTTTTATTTCTTATGATGCAATACATTTCTAATTTTCCATTTTAAATTCATGGTTCCAAGCTTATGACTGAACCAATATAATTGAACCAACAATTTAAAAATGACATATCTAACATCTAAAAGTCCAAGATCTTAAAATGCTTTTAAGAAATTTAGACCCATCACACGGTCTTTGTAATGGAACACGACTTATCATAAAAAAACTTAGAAATCATGTCATAGGAGCAAAAATAATCATAGGAATGCGTGTTGATCAAAATATCTTCATTTTATGAGTAATAATGACACCAATAGGAGTATCACTTCCTTTTCACTTTAAAAGACGACAATTCCTAGTTAGGTTTTCATTTGCTATGACAATCAATAAAAGCCAAGGATAAACTCTTCAACATGTTGGTGTATATCTAAAAGATTTAGTTTTCACACATGGGCAGCTGTACGTAATAGTTTCTAGAGCAACATCAAAATTTGGCCTGAAGATCCTCATAAATAACAAAAAAGAACATTTAAAGGTCTATACAAGGAATGTTGTCTACAAAGAAGTACTCAATGAAATTTTAACTACAATATTATGAATTGGTAATTTTCTTCTTAAATACTATACATCACATTATCTTCCAACTCTTGTATATTAAAATTACAATTACCTCATACTACTTGAAAATTGCTCTTGTAGAATGCCATTTTCACTAGCCCTAATTTATCTCATGCACATTCATTACCCTTATTGGGACTTCAAAGGCTGATTTTTCAGATTCATGAGAGTTCATACCTATCAAAGAGGGCAATTGGTGTATCCGGAAGCGTGTCGTTAACCACTTCGGAACACCAGTTTCAATATTTGTAAAATTCTCCAATTCTCAAAGCAACTACAAATGCAATTAGTGGTGAGAAAGGGGTCGTATCCATAGAGAAGCGAGGAAAAAATCACTACATACTTTAATCCGGACAAAATAACACGACGGGAAGTTGCAGAAACACAAAACTTTAATTAATTAAATTGGAATCCATTAAAATAAAATTCGAACAAAGCTGGAAGTGAAAAGTATAGAAGGATAAGTAAATAGCAAAAGTAAATAAATAAAAGAAACTAAATAAAAAGTCTGTAATTCGATCAGAGGTAGCAGTCTCCAGATCTCTCCTTTGACCCTCAAACTCCTCGAGTTAGGCCTTCCATCTTATCTGGCCAAATCGCAGATCTGCGGAAAAGAAAAAAAAGTTAAACTAGATAAAAATAAATTATAGAAAGGAAAAATCAAAACTAGAAATTAAAGGATGGAAATTAAATCTAAAGCTAAAGTAAACTGATTGGGATCCAAATCCATAGGTGGCAGTAGTGGCTTGGCAAACTGCAAGCAAGAACCTCTCCTCTTGCCTGGGCGTTCTCCTCTTTCTCTACCCTTGAACTTCTCAAGATCAGCCTCCCGTCTTACCTGGGGGTAGAATCCAATCCATTCTCAGGACCTCTTGGGCCCTTTTTATAGAGAAGGGTGGATAAAACTGAGATTAGAGAGAAAGAGGGGGGCGACGGCTAGGTTTTAGCAAAAATATGGGTGCCCTAGGGTTTAGAATGAAGGGTTAGGATGGTTCTGAGGTGATCCTAAGGCTGAGAAGAGAAGGAGAGGGTTGAGATCTAGTGGATAAAGGTTGAATAGTGAGGATTAGAAGTTAGGTGGCGCCCTAGGGTTAGAATGCTAAAAAGGGAGTTCCCTAGAATGAATTGTTTAGATTAAAAGGGATGGAAGGTGAGGATTTAGCAGTTAGGGGCAGCTAGGGTTTGTTAGAGATGAAAAGGAGTGGGGAGGTGCCCTAGGGTTTACTAAGGAGAGTGGAGTATGCTAATACAGTAGGCGGGGCGCCATTCTGGGTTTAGCAGATAGGAGGCACCCTCATGTGCTCAGTTTTCCACAAAACACCCCTCTCTCAGTTGGAATTCACACTAGCTTCCTATAAACTGCATTTCAGCCTTTAAACTTCCCTAGTTTTCTGTAAGATTTGCACAGAGACCCTAAGAGGTCACTGTATTGAATTTAACTAGAAAAAGGAGATATTTTGACTATTCTAAGGCCTAAAATACCCCTAAACTTGATATGCACACTTATTTGTATTGCTACCTTCCACCATTTGACGCAAATCTCGACACTTGCCTTAGGTGAAGAAACCCGGTTACTAAGTGTTAGGTGATTGTCTTTGGCATTCCCTTTCCCATTTGACGCAAATCTTGACACTTAACTTAGGTGAAGAGACCTGGTTAGTAAGTCTAGGGTGTCCATTGACCTTTTATTCTCTCTCTCACTTTTTTTTTTGAAACATTGTTCAGGGTAGTCCAATGTTTCTAACAATTTGAAGAATTTCTGTCTAATTTCTCAATCTTTCTCTTCTTATCTTGGGAGGGGCAAACTTGGGAGTATTTTCAATTGCTAAACAGTTTCAACTTTCTCTTTAACTTTTGTCACTTGCTACCAATTTCTACAAAATTCAATATTCTTTTATCAGTTTCTTCAACTTTCTCTTTTAATGGAAAAACTTAAAAATTTCTCAGTAAAAAATCTTTGGTTCTGCATTTCTAAAGGCTTAGCTTTTTTTTTTTCAATTTTTCTCTCTTTCCTCAACCCCAACTTAAGTGCCATTGTCCCTAATGGCAAGGCTAGGATGTTGCAAAGGGACTTGGACCAAAGGGAACAATCAAGAGGTTTTTTTCAAGGGGTTCAAGGTCTGCCAACTGGTCTCGAATTAAGAAAAGAAACCAAAAACTCTAATCCTAAAAATAATTGGAAACTATGTTGGGTTGCCTCCCAACTAGTGCTAAGTTTAACGTCTTCAGCCAAACACATTCACACATTTCTCTAATCTATACTCTCGGACTCACTTTCTTCTTCCCACAGATAAGGTTCAGATTGGGCTAACCAAGGGGTAGACTGGGCATTTAAAAGATCATCCACTATACTTAGTGGCACTAAATATATTTAACAAGACTTTCTGCTCACCAAATGAAATGTCCTTTTCTCTCGATTTACAGTTGATGTTCGCATTGGCCGTTGCTAGAAACGGACATCCTAAGATTATTGGGTTATGGTTCAGTTCCTCAGTTGGGGTCATGTCTAGGATGACAAAATCTATTGGGAAGTAACAATCCTCTATCCTGACAGTGACGTCCTCAACAATACCTCGAGGAATCTTGATTGACCGATCAACGAGTTGTAGAATTATCGAGGTAGGTTTTAACTCGTAGATCCTGAACCTGTCGTAAATAATAGAAGAAAGCAGATTTACACTGGCCCCAAGATCTAATAGGGCCTGATTGAAAGTGATTCTAGAGATGACACAACTTATGAGAGGAGCACTAGGGTCTTTCATTTTCTGGGGAAGTTGGTTTAGGAGATCTGTACTAACATCTGCTGAGAGCATCATCTTTTGTGGGGCTAATCGTGGCTCCCTCTTTTGAGTGCACAACTCTTTCAAGAACTTGGCATTGGCCAGGACATGTTGGATCACGTCGAGGGGAGGGATGTTAATTTAGACTTACTTGAATAACTCCCATATCTCCTCATTGCGAGTCTCTTTCGTCTTTTGCGTCGGCCCAGTTGTGAGTGCGGTTGAAAAAGGAACTACAGATTGGTTCACTATAGGCTCTTCTTCTAAATTTTCCTTTCCTTTTTCTTTCCCCCCCAACTTATGGTCTTCTTGCTCATTTTCTTCTTCACTGATGTTTTCAACTTTCTTTTTCTCATACGGGTCCTCTAAAATCCTCACACTCCTTAAGCTTGTAATAGCCTTGGTATTTTCAAACTGAGGGTTCTTAGGAGGTGGTTGAATCTGTTGTGGAGGAAAACCCGACGTCTGATTTCTAGGATTCGCAACCGGTTGACTCGATAGTTGCCCTACTTCTCTCCTCGCCTTGGCTTCAGCTAGTTGTCCTATTTGGCTCTCAATCTATTGATGGACTGCAGCTGATTTAGAATCAGCTACTGAAGCTGCATGAATTGATCATCAACCGTACGGGTCTGAGGAGGTTGTGGGTAAGCCTGATAGGGTTGGACCAGTTGGTTCCTAGGGTACATATGTTGGCATTGTCTTTGCACTTGTGACCTCTGAAATTGTTGGGCCATGGAGTTAGATGGATGGTGTTGTTGGGACTATGTGTAGGTTGACATGGTTGAGCTAGTTGAGTCCCAGGTTAATCACTGTACTCATAGTAAGTCTGGGCTTCTGACCATTGAGAGTGCATATCTAGCAGGGTGGTTTCTTGGACTTGGGCTCTATAAGTGAAGTTGGGCCGATTTTCCCACCCATGGTTATATGGGCAAAAGAATGGGTTAGCATTGGGTTGAAAAAATCTGTTGGTCGCATGTACTTGGTCTGGAATGACTGGTTGACATAAGCCCGCTACAGGGCACTGGCTAACATGGTGGGCCGGGCTTGTACAGATGGAACATGTTGGATAGGATGACAAGGTTGGGTATGGGCCACTTTGTTGACGAAATGCAAGGACTTGATCAAGTCTTTGGGCCACCACATTAATCTTATCCAGTTGTTGAGACACATTGTTCCAATCTATCCGTGGCTCAGGTTGGAAGTAGTTTTTCATTCCACAAACTCCTGCCATTGAATTCATTTTATTTTATCTTGTTTTAACCCCCCTTTTTCTTCTTCTTTTTTTTTTGAAATTTAAATTTTGAATTTTAATTTCAATTTTAGATTTTGAA
The DNA here is from genome assembly GCF_056320005.1 of Nelumbo lutea. Lineage (NCBI taxonomy): Eukaryota > Viridiplantae > Streptophyta > Magnoliopsida > Proteales > Nelumbonaceae > Nelumbo > Nelumbo lutea. The sequence continues at coordinate 109,684,726 of NC_142684.1, forward strand.
ATTTAAATTCCTGAAATTTAAATTCAAAATTGAATTTGAATTTGAATTTTTTTAAATGCAAGCAATTCAAACACACGACCTATGGGCTAAACTAAGGTTTCCTAAACTAGTGGTTCTATCAATGTGAATCCTCTTAGGTTTACATGGAATTACACCCCTTCCTTTGGTTAGCCAGGTAAGAGGTGGGGATGTGGGAGGCTTCCCTTACTCTCGCAAGGACCTAATTTAGTAACAACAAAACCCGCTTAGGCTTAGCCGTTTAACCTCGCTCCTTAGACACCAACCGCTGGTTATGGAAAGTAATTACAAACTTCCCTAAAATTCAACACACTTTTGAAACAAATGTGAGGCTCCCTAAAGGATCTTTCTATCCAAATTTTAAATTAAGGTTTTTGAGCCAATGAAGGGTGATGAAATCCCCACCTTATCTTATTTAAGTTGGATTGCCCTTAAATGGATTAACGAAAAAATACAATAAACAAAATAAATGCAACTAATTACAATGCATGAACAATTATTTCAAATATGCAATTCATCAATTTAATATAAAATAATAAAACAACACTACTTCAGCAAAAAGAACAATTAAAAAAATAAAAACCCTAACACATTAACAACTAACAAGATAATTTCAACAATCAAATAATCCTATATGATGCATGCTTTAAAACATATCAAACCCTAAATGTTGGAATGCAAATGCAAAAATTTTAAAATATTAATTAATTTTTTTTATAATTTTTATTATTTGTTTTTTTAAATTCAAAATTTGAAATTTAAATTCGAATTTAAATTCAAATTCAGATTGGAATTTAAAATTTAATTTTTGAATTCAAATTTGAATTTTAAACTCAAAGTTGAAAATTTGAATAATTTCCTATTAAAAATTAATTATTCAACTAATTAACTAATAAAATGGGAATTAAATAAAGCACCAAATAATTATAGCAAACAGAAAATAAAAGAATTAATTATGATAAAAAAATAACAACTACAAAGATAAACTTTAACAAGAAAAATTGCTACTTTAAAGATTAAACCGTAAATAAAAAAAAATATTATGTGGCAATAAAAAAATAAAATAAAATAAACAAAGTGAATTTATTTATTTATTTTTATCTAAAAAAATAAGGAAAAAATGAACCGAATAAAACTGAAACTCACTCAAGAAATTGAAATAAAGAAAAAAAACTAGATCTAACAACAAAATGATAGAAAAATAATACTAAAAAAAATAATGAAATAAGTCAGATCTATATAAAAAAAACTAAAAATTCAAAAATCACTATTTTACCAAAAAAGGATTTGAAAAAAAAAACAAAAAAAACAGAAATATAATAGGATGTCTATACCTAAAACGCAATCCAATTTCTCTTCTCTTCTCTTTTCTTCAACAGTCCGACAATGCTCCGGCACCCCACCTTTTGCTATTACGTCCTGCAAAATCAAAGAGAAACAAGAATAAAAATGAGATTACAGATCAAGTAATCAAACGGAAAAAAAAATAATGAAATAGATCTGGACAAAGCAAATAAAAATTTTTCTCCTTTGCTTCCCCGGCAACGGCGCCAAAAATTTGGTGTATCTGGAAGTGTGTCGTTAACCACTTCGGAACACCAGTTTTAATATTTATAAAATTCTCCGATTCTCAAAGCAACTACGAACGTAGTTAGTGGTGAGAAAGGGGTCATATCCACAGGAAAGTGAGGGAAAAATCACTACGTGCTTTAATCCAGACAAAATAACACGACGGGAAATTGCAGAAACACAACTTTATTAAATTAAACTGGAATCCATTAAAATAAAATTCGAACAAAGTTGGAAGTGAAAAGTGCAAAAGAATTAATAAATAATAGAAGTAAATAAATAAAAGAAACTAAACAAAAAGTTTGTAATTCGATAAGAGGTACCAGTCTCCAAATCTCTCCTTTAACCCTCAAACTCATTGAGTTAGGCCTTCCGTCTTAGCTGGCCGAATCCCAGATCTGCAGAAAAGGAAACGAAAATTAAACTAGATAAAAATAAATTGTAGAAAGGAAAAATTGGAACTGGAAATTAAAGGATGTAAATTAAATCTAAAGCTAAAGTAAACTGGTTGGGATCCGAATCCAGAAGTGGCAATAATGGCTTGGTGAAATGCAAGTAGGAACCCCTCCTCTTTCTTGGGTGTTCTCCTCTTCCTCTACCCTTGAATGGTGAGGATTAGAAGTTAGGTGGTGCCCTAGGGTTAGAATGCTAAAAAGAGAGTGCCCTAGAATAAATGGTGGAGATTAGAAGGGATGGAAGGTGAGGATTTAACAGTTAGGGGCGACTAGGGTTTGTTAGAGATGAAAAGAAGGAGTGGGAAGGAACCCTAGGGTTTACTAAAGAGAGGGGAGTATGCTAATACAGTAGGAGAGGCGCCATTCTGGGTTTAGCAGATAGGAGACGCCCTCTTGTGCTCAGTTTTTCACAAAACATCCCCTCTCTCAGTTGGAATTCACAACAACTTCCCAAAAACTGCATTTAAGGCTTGAAACTTCCCCAGTTTTCCCCAAGATTTGCACAGAGACCTCAGAGGTCATAGTATTGAATTTAACTAGAAAAGGGGGACATTTTGACTATTCTAAGGCCTAAAATACCCCCGAACTGATGCCCTTAAGGCATCTAACTATAGAGTTATGACAACCCCAACTTAACCATTGCTAGTCCCTTAGCAATGCAGCCTTAAAATTACACCGAGTAAAGATATCATTCCATTGCAAGATCATCATTGACAAAAATTGCAAAAAGAAAGCAATTAAATCAAGTGGAATTTTTAGCTATCCAAATTGTCAATTGGAAAATATCGATACAACCACCAGGTAACTTTTGAAATGAAAACTATCTTTTTAATATGTCTAAATTATGTCACACTAATATTAATGTTTAATTTTAGGTACAAAGTATCCATCACTTTATAGGATCCAACAACAAATCAAATTTTCATTATATTTGACAAGCAAGATGAATATTATGGGAATGGCTGTATTAGAATTAAAACAAATACTCTCCAAGGTATGTCTAGTAATATTATTTGTTCGAACAATAACAAAATTTTTACATCAACAAAATCATTATAATAATATCTTCATAATATATAACCAAAAGTTTATCACAGGAGGATGAATATGATGAGGTGTCATGCTTAATACACTCCCACTTATGGAAGTACTATATCTTCATATCTGAACCTCCTCGATAGACTGCCTATAGTTATCTCAATCTTTGATGTGAATTGAGCTCAAGAATCAACAAGGATACTTACTGAAATTGCAACTATCAAATCTGATCAGAGTAACAACTATATCATTGCAATTGAAGCAAAAAAAACAGAGAAAAAATGCCACCATTGCGAATACGAGAAAATAGTGAAGCTACAAAAGGTAAGAGCTCTAAACACATGCATTTTCAGCATCATACACATTCAATAACTTCATAATTTGGTATACTGCCTAAGTTAATATAATAGTAATTTTAAATTCCATCTTACTCAGGTACACAACCAATCAAAGATGAAGGAAAAAACAATAAAGGGAAATCAATAATCGAATAATTAGTAGATCTGCAAACTCAACAAATAAAACTTAAACTATAAGATCTTATGTACCAAATTTCAATGTCTTTCTCTCTCTACCTATAATGTTATATATGACTACATCAACCAAATGCAATTAATATCTCCCAAACTCTCTTACATTAAATTTAATTGCTCAATTAATGGTGAAGGTACGAATTAACACCAAGTACAACCAAATAAAACACTTTCAACAAAAAAAAAAATACAAATATTCAAGCCCATGCTCAGCACATGTAACTCCACTAGTTATTTAATTAATTATGAAATCAATGGTTGACATATATGACCCAAAAGGTGGAATTGTTGACCTATCACTAGGAAAACATTTTAATTTTTGGGTTGGTACCATGATGGTTTAGCCCACTTGGGTCCAACATCAATAAAACAATTTAAAAGTTTTTTATTTTATTATGACATCATGGATTAGCTCACTTGCTACCATGATGGTTAAATTACTTACTTGCTAACATGAAGGAAAAACGGTTCCATTTTTGGGTAATTAAAAAAAACATGTATTTTATATCGTTAAAAGTATTGGATGTAAATCAATTGATAGAATTTATTTGTTTTTATTTTGTAAAAATAATATCTTAAATATAGGATTCAGTAAATGATGAGTAACGTAGTAGTTCAAAATATATTTTGTGCCATCACAATTAGAGAGAGACCAAATTCAAAAATATGGGTATTATAGTCAAGAAAATGATTCAATGAATGTTAATGAGAGTTAATACTTTAAATATGTGACTTAATGAGAGGGATTTGAATGGAAAGAAAAGTGGTTATTCAAATTACATTTCTGTCCTTAAAATTAGACAAGGATCAAGTTTAAAAATTGGGGTAATTTAGTCAAATAAAAGTTTCACACCATTATTCACACTTTTAATAATAGTATAAATAAGCATTAAATGAAAATGTAAAATGACATTTTTATTATAGATATTTTTAAATTATTGAATAAAAGAAGTACTTTTGTGTCTTTTTATCAAATAAGCAATATTAAATGAAGATGTAAAATAACAATTTTGTCTATGCTTTCTTTCCAATTCAAACTTCAAATAGGGGGTATTTGTTATTGTCCAATGAAAATTCTAGAAGCCAAGGACACCTATTTGCACTTTTATAGATGGTATAAATAGATATAGATTGGGTTAAGTTAATGATCAATTTATACCCAACCCTACATGTGCAAACCTTTGATTACCTGGCCATGAAAAAAGAGAAAAAGTGTTAGAGGTACATTTTTTTTTCTCTACCAACTATTGACTTTGAACCTTTAGTAAATACATTTTTCTAACAAGGCTACAAAGGAAATGGTGTTAGAGGTACATTTTTGAACACCTAAAATCAAGGAAATATATATATAAGTTTTTTATTTTTATTTATAAAAATGTTTTAATAAATATATATTCCTTGATTGAAAAAGGGTATAAATTATTACAGCTTTAATGGCTACTAAAATGCCCATAATTCTTGAAATTTGTATACACACCTATACTATATAAAAGTGTGAATAAAGAGTGGAAGTTTTTTTAGACTAAAATTACCCTCTATTTATTTGTTTGAGAAAGGGTATAAAAGTTATTTTATTATAACTTTTATGGTTACTAAAATGTCCATATTTGTGTACTTAGTCCATTTCTAATTATAAGGGTTGAAAATCTAACTTCAATTATTACTTCCCACCTCATTGAATCCCCTCTCATTAAGTCTTATACTTAAGGTATTAACTCTTATTTTCTTTTATTAAATCCTATATTTAAGTTTCTTCACTAATAAATGCTACTAACTAGATCTATGTCAATATTTTTAACAATATAAGCCCATATAGTTTAAAACTGGCTCAAAAATAAGACCATTCTTTATCCAAGTAGTGACTAAGTAATTCAACCATCCAAATCAAATTAATCAAAATATAAAATCATAGTTAGGTAATAAAAATTTTAAAATACAAATAAATATATAAAATTACAAAAATGTAGAAAAATTAGACACAATTATGATATTTTTATTAATCAACTTAAAAAGATAAGTGTAATAAACAAGTATAATTTTTATTGATAATGAAAATGAAATACATAATTTAGAACTAACCAAAAATGAAATTATTTTACTGTTTGACAAAGATCAATAGTTCAAAAAATTAATAAAATATAAAAATACATAAATTTTGCAAAAAAAACAACAACATTTAGGCACATGTGTAATATCATATATTTATCATAATAAACAAAAGTAAGTGTGGCATATTAGATTTATTTTTACACACAAAAATACAACAAAAAATTATAAAAAAATAAACACATCTATAATTCTATATTTACACTACTATTAAAAGTATGAATAAGATTGTGCAACTTTCTTTTAAAAAAGATTCTTATTTTTGAATATAGTCCCTATTTAATTGTGAAGTTTAAATTGTAAATTGAACAAGAAAAGTAAGGGTGACATATCATAATTATTTTTACACACAGAAATATAAAAAAAAGTATAGAAAAATTGAACACATTTGTAATTCTATATTTACATAACCATTAAAAATATGATTAAGATTGTCAAACTTTCTTTTGACCAAAATACTCATTTTTTAACTTAGTCCCTATTTAATTGTGGGGTTTAAATTGTAAATTGAACTACTAATATTCACCTCATTCAATTCCCTCTATTTAAATTTTACATTTATTTGATAAATGAACAAAAAACGATACACCAAGAAAATTTTGGGCGCATATCTAATGTTATATATTTATATAAAATAAAATATTGGGTACATATCTAATATTGTGCATTCATTATATTAAACAAAATTAAGTTTTATACATAAGAAATAATTTTATCAAGATGGAAATGTAATACAAAATTTAATGTCAACCTAGAAATCACACAATTTTTATTTTTAGATGGTGGATTAGTGGTTTGTGTCAAATGATACCATAGACAAAGAAAAATTAAGTGTGAAAAGTAAAAAAATATTTTATATAATGTAAATGAAATATATAATTCAAAGGGAAAATTATAGTCAAAGTTGGTTGTACATTTAAAATTAGGTTGTAGTTTGGTCCAGAAACCAAAACTCTGACAACCGGCTCTATATTTCAAATTATAAAAACCCCTGCCATGTCATCAAAGGCTTATGTAGCTGTTGCCAATGTGAGACTTTAAGTCCATATTGGACAAAGCAAAAAACCTATACCAAAAATAGGTTTTCAATTTCTCTCCCACTCCCTTGTCTCTCAATCTCCTTCCCTTCTATCTCACTCTCACAATCATCTCTCAATCTCCCACTCCCTTTGTCTCTCCCACTCTCTTAGTTTCGGTCTGTAGCCAAATCCAAATCTCTCTCTCTCCCTCCCTCCCTCTCTCTCTCTCTCTCTATTGTTCTCCCTTAATGTCTACCGTTCTCTAGTTGGTGTAAATTTCAATGCCAAGAGTTTCTTGTGAATTTTTATCAAATTGGTGTAATAATTTTTGAACCATACCAAGTTGGTCTCATGTTCTTTTATACAATCTGATTAATACCATATAAGTGTGTAAGAAAATAAAACAAATGAGAGGGGGAGTGGGGGATTAACTGAAGGAGAATGATAGAAATTAAGGGAGAATGAGAGATCGACCAAGAAAGAGAGCGAGAGAGATTAGGGGAGAATGATAGGAAGAGAGAAAGAGATAATGAGAGAAATTGATATATAGAACATAAATATAGAAATCAAAAACCATTTTTATTTATTTTTAAATCACATAATCATTGAGCAGATAAAGATGACTATGGGTTAGATGGTGTGTGTGTGTGTGTGTGTGTGTGTGTGTGTGTGTGAGAGAGAGAGAGAGAGAGAGAGAGAAAGACTAAAACCCCCCTTTTTTATTTTCCAATCACCCAACATTAAAGAGCAATTTCAATATAAGCTTTTTGTTGTGTCCAACATGGATTAAGAGTCCCATGCAACAAACACATAAGCCTCCGATGACATTGTGAGGGTTTTTATAATTTGAAATGTAGACTCGGTTATCAGAGTTATGTTGGTTTATGAACCAACTTGTAGCCTAATTTTAAATGTACCATTGACTCTGACTACAATTTTCCCTAATTTAAAACTAATATAAAAGCAATGTTATTTTCTTATCTAGATAGTGGGTCAATGATCCAACTTTTCCAAGAAACCCATGATGTCATAATTGAATAACAAATATTTAAGTTTATTTTTAATCATATTGTTACTTTTGTAAATTTTCAATTTCTATCTTAACTATGCTATATCTAAAATTCAAATAATTAATATGAAGAAAATTTTCTCATGTGCAACGCATGTACTTAATTACTAGTAAAATGAAAATGTAAAAAAAATAAAAATAAAAACAAAATGAAATGTTAAATAACTATGTAGGTCCAATATAGGGTTGTAAGTAGATTGAATTATATCGGGTATAGGTAAGTCCAAGTTTGATTTTTTTTTTATTTGAATTTGAATTGAATCTTAGCCATTGGATTTATGATGGTATTCATATTGCAATTGGATATTGAATGGTATAAATAAATTAAACTAAAAATTATCAAAATATTATATGGTATTAATAAATGAATTAAAATTGACTGGTATTAAATTTTATGACCAAAATGTATTGAAAATTACTTGTGTGAAGCTAAAATCTATAGAAAATTTAGTGAAAAAAATCAACTTCACCATTAGATACAATTAGACCTGTTCATGGGTCAGATAGCTTGATGGCCCGACTCAACCTATTCTAAGTCGGGCTTGGACATGATTTTAGGCCTGTTAGCTTGGACTCGGGCCTAAAACATTGGGCCCGAATTTTTTTGGGCCGGGCTCGGGCTTTGTTGAAAAGCTCAAGCCCGACTTGATAATATATATTATATAATAAAAATATATATTTTATTTAATAAAATATTTATAATATATACAATATTTTCTTTGTTCCTCTTCTCTTTTTTCAAGTAATAGTGAGATCTTTTATTATTTTTGAGGACATTTAATATAAATAAAATATTATTTTATTGAATAAAAAAGAAAATATTTCTATTTTCAAATTTCTGGCTGGGCTTGGGTGTGGGCCCAAGCTTTGGGCTTTATATGAGATCCAAACACGGGCTTGGGCCTAAATGTTTTCTGTTGACATATAGATAAAACCCAACCCATGAACAGGTCTAGATACAATATAAATTTGAAGTATATATGAACATATATATCTAATTGAATTGAATTGAATTATGTCAGATCAGATAGGGGTAGTCTCATATTCAACCAATTATAAATAGATCCAATTTGAATCACCCTTAATGGGTCGAATTCAAATTTAAATTCAGAAAATTGGATAATGTTTGCAGCCCTAGTTCCAGTAAGAGTGTAAGACCTTAAACGTCTCCTTCTTTGCCCCTTTTAGTTTAAATGAATACTGAACCGAATGTTGCTGAATGCATCAAAAGTACATGCCAAAAACCTGCATGACAATGTTTATCCTCCTATTTAATTTAATAGAAACAACTAGGGCTTCAATGGGGGAAAAAGAGAAACAAAAATTCGGAGTTTCATAATTAATACTGCAACCATCATTTTGTACTAAGCAACTCTCTCCATTTTTATTGATACTCAAGGTCTTTTAATGGTGCATAAGAATTAAGATACGAAGTGCAGAACTAAAAGCTTAGAATCAAGCAAAAAGACTGTATAAAAACTAAAATATTTACTACAAAAATAGAAAAAAGAAAAAAAAAGAATCAAAGATAAACTTTATTAGATGTTGCAACCGTTTTACAATCTATAGGACTCTTCTAAATTTTTTGTATGTTTTCTTTTTAAGTTTTTGAAAGAGAAACAAAAAAGAAAAAAAACACCAAAGGCTACTTAAAATTACTCACAACCAATTCATTTGGATAATTTTGTCTCTAGCCCTCCCCAAGCACCACAAAAGCGTATCTTTCTTTTGGTAATTTCAGGAGGAGCTACACAAGCCTGGGGTAGCTCGGCCCCATATATTGATCACACCAACAAATGAACCCTAGAAACTTAAGAAGGAAAAGGACATTGAGATTTAAAGGAGCCTTTGAAGCAAGAGCTTTATGTGCCATCAAATCTGCAACCCGGTTAGCTTTATTGATAGGCATGCCAATACACCACAATCCAACATATTAGACTACTTGAGCCATTCTTTGTTTAAAAATTTTATTCTCCTTGGAGTCTTGATCTTCTTCTTCAGGCACGAGATGGAAATGAGAGAATCCCCCCCTCCATGCAAATGGGTTGGCTGGTCACTAAAATTTAAAGCCATATTGTGGGTTTCCCAAGCGGCCCAAGATTCAGCAAGATTAATGGTAGCGATGCCAATAGGATAGGCCTTTGCATCCACAACAAATCTAAGATGGCTTCTGGCAATGCAAAAAACTACACAGAACCCATCCACATGGGAAGTATCAAAATTTATTTTGATCAATTCATCCCTAGGGCATTTTGATCAAAATAAATTTTGATCACAAAAGCATATCTATATTACCATTAAAAGTATGAATGAGGGTGTGAAACTTCTCTTCTTGACTAAAACACCCTTGTTTTTTTGAATTTAGTACATCCTATTGTGAGGGATGAAAATGAAATCTGAACTAATTTTCATCTTATTTAATTTCTTAAGGTTGCGTTTGTTTGTGGTGTAAAGCATCACCACTAGTTCGGTTTTGTCGGCGTTTGGATGCAGTGTGAAACGTCATCAGCGGTTTGGTTTTGTAGGTGTTTTGATTTACACCATAAATTGATGTAAAACGTCACTTATAGTGAAGTTTTACACCAATTGTAGATGTAAAAACTACATCGAATAGACACACATTTTCCAATGCTCACCTTTTCAACAGTTTACATTTTTCAAACGGTTTAGTGTGAAACTCCATCGGTGGAGTATAACATTGATGAGATTTACACTCCAAACAAACACAACCTAAAGGTATTAACTCCCATTCTCTCACATAAAATCCTATATTCAAGATATTTTATCTCACTAATAAATTATACTAATTAGATCTATATCTAATACTCTTCACAATATATTACTATTTTTTACCTCATTTAATTCCTTCTCATTAAGTCTTATTTTTTAGGTAACTTCCATTCTTTCACATGAAATCCTATATTTACGGTGTTTTTTTCTCACTAATAGATTATATTAATTTTGGGCTTAAACAATAAAAATAAATTATATTACTTAGATCTATATCTAACACTTTTTAACAACATAAAACCCTTTAAAATCAATCCAAAAACAAAACCCTTCTTCCTAGGAGTGCAACTTGGGTGGGCCCCAACCCAAGACTGGACTAACCTAGCCTATAATTTTACACAAGTTGGGCTTGGATTTTCGGTCATTGGGTTGGGCTTGGGCCTAAAAGTTCAGGCTCTTTCACTTTTTTTAGTTGGGCTCGAGCCTGACCCTTAGGTATCCCAGACCTGGCCCGACATTATCCCGACTCGAGCTTGGCCCGATTATGTACATACATATATGTATATACACATATGCATACATGCATACATATACATATATGCATGCTTTTTTATTGGTAAACCATACATATATGCATAACATGCATAAATATGCACATACATTTATATCAAATTCAGTGTGGTCTGATTGACTAACCCAAGTCTAAGCCCAACCTGTGTGCATCAAATTTCAATGTAGGCTAGGCTTGGACTGGACAGTTCGGGCTTTACCTCATGCTTAAGCCTTAGGCCCATGTTTTAGGATTGGGCCTGGGTTGAGCTTAAACTTGGCCTAGCTTGCTTGAATTGTGCCATAAATTCTTTCGTCTAGGTTGCAAGTAAGCAATTCAACCATCCAAGGCAAATGGGCCATGATGTCATAGTTAATAACAAATTTTAAAATATAAATAAAGACAAAAAATAAAAAGAATTTGTAAAAAATGGGCATGTTTTTGGTATTTTATACTAATCATATTAAAGAAAAATAAGTGTGATAAATAACAATTGTTTTTATTGAAAATGGAATAAAATAAAAATCAACTAAAAAATTGTTTTTGTATTTGGTGATGGGTCAATATTTCAACTTCTTCTAGGTCAAATTTGCCAACCTTTGATATCATAAAATAAAAAATTAAAAAATATTAACACAAAAGATGAAAAAAAAGGTAAATCAATTTTGTAGAAATCATTTGGGCACATCTCTAATATTGTAAATTCATCATATTAAACAAGAATAAGTGTGATAAATAAGAATTGTTTTTTATACAGAAATATAAAAAAAAAAATTGTGAAAAGACTACTATTAAAAGTATGAACGAGCTTGTGATTTTTTTTTACTAAAATTGCCTCTATTTTTAAGTTTAGTCTCTCTCTCTCTCTCACTCACTCTCTCTCTATTTGTGAGATCATAAAATGTAATTTGAACTATTAATTTTAATCTTATTCAATTCCCTCTTACAAAGTCTTATACTTAAGGTATCAATTCATGTTCTTTCTCATTAAATCTTATATTTAAGGTATTTTTTCTCAACCAATAAATTCAACTGGTTAGATCATTATCCAATACTTTTAACAATATAAAACCCATTTTTTTAATTGACAAAAAATGAAAATGGCATGTAAGCAATTCAACCATCCTAATCATCAAATGGGTCAACCCATGATATCATTAATTAAATAATAATAAAAAAAAAGATAAAATACAAAAATATGAAAATACATAAATTTTGTAAAAGATAATTAAGCACATCTCTAATATAATATATATGTTCATTTTATTAAACAAAAACAAGTGTGGTAAATGAAATTTATTTTTGTACACATGGAAATATAAAAAAAAAATTAGACACATATTATTAATATCATCATCATGGCCCATGCTAGTACACTTAAAAAGCCAACTACATCTATCACTATTAACTACATTTGACCCATGACCCATGTTTGCAAGGCAGTCCACCGCCGAATTGGTTGCTTTATAAGAATATGCAAATAGCACACATTCAATCTGAATCTATTCCAAAGGAGATGTCATTTTACACTCTTTTATTAATATCTGGATGCCCCATGGAAGATTTATTACACCTGAAAGACTAGTGATAACAAGTTTCAAACCACCTTCTATCATTATATTATGGCTACTAAAACTCATTGCAAGTAGGGGTGGTAATGGGGTGGGTTTGGGGAGGCTTTTGTAAATTATAGACTTTATCTACCTCCTTTGACCTCCCAACCCATACCCTCCCAAAATCCATAGTGGGTTGATTTTTAGAATTCAAAACCTCTCCACACATGAAAATACAAAACCCTTCTTGATCCTATCTTTCCCTACATTTGAGGGTGAGGTGGGGTGGGTTGGTGTCTGGAGTCCAAAACCCTTTCTCTTGCAAGAAAGTTAACCTTGGTCAATTTTACCACTTGTATTATGCCTCATTTATTTTATTATTAGATCTTTTAAAATTCCTTATAGTGTCATTGAGGATCTTTATAAGAACTAGAGAAATTTTATTTGGTCTAAATCCAATAATAGAAAACCAATTTACATTATTAATTGGAATCACACTTGTACTCCCAAAAATTGGGGTGGTCTTGGGGCAAGAAATCTTAGATGGATGAATAATGCTTGTGTTGAAAAATTGGGTTGGCATATTTTGACCAATCAAGATAATTTGAAGGTGAGGGTGGTTTCTAATAAATACCTGAAAAGGAATAATTGTTGGGAAGCCAAAACTAAAAGGAGTATCTCTTGGGCTTGGAGGGATATCATCTCCTTGAGAGATGTAATAAGAAGGGGCATTGGTTGGGTTATTGGTGATGGTAAAAAAGATAAAATTTGGACTGATTTTTGGGCTGGAAACACCCCCTTGCAAATGAGGTGGATCATGAACAAATTGAGAATATGGATCTTTTTGTTAATGACCTTATTGCTAACGAGAGAAGCATTTGGAATGAGTAGATGATTCGGTCCTTGGTGCCAACAATAGCTTGGTGGAGGATTAAACCTATTATTCCCCCCATCTATTCTTATGGAAGACAAAATGAGACTCATTGACTCACCTTCAGTGGTTGTGAGTATACTGTGAAGTCAGCTTACAATAGTGAGTGTTTGATCAATCTAGAAAATTTTGTGCCAAATAATTATTTAAAAAAACCTTTGGAGAATCCTCTGCTCTCTTAAGCTTAAAATTTTCATATTCCTACTTCTAAATGATAATCTCCCCACAAAAAAAAAACAATAATCTTATTGAAAGGGACTTTAACATTGAAGGTGCATGTGCCAACTATAGTGATGATGAGATCATTAACTCAAAATGGTTAGTCCTAATGATGGGGATAGCTCAATTTGTTATTGGTGGACACGAATCTCTAAAAATTTTAATGGTATCAATGAACCATTAATTAAAGAAAAATATGTGGTTATTTTATGGTTAATTTGGAAAAATATAAATGAAAAGTTTTTATTCCAATCATAATAAGGCTTGTTTTCTTATTTGATGGTCTAGCCCCCATGAGAGTACTATCAAAATTAATTTCAATGCCTCTTCTAGGCCTAATGGTTTTTGCTAAGTATTAAAATATCAACACGATATGCCTGCTATGAGGCGTATCGTATTGGTATTGAACTGCACCAACGTAGGATATGCCACAACTGGAGTTGTATCCTGCTAGTTGGGCATGTTGGTCCCTAGTTTCAAGACATATACAAATCATAGACTCACTATAAAAAAGTTGAGTATGAACCTTGGTCGCTCAATACCTAAACACATTTATTGCTTTAACCACCGAGCTAGCTTTTATTACATGTCAATAAATGTAATAAATTAACTTTTATTAACATTAATGTCTACATGCAATAAAAAGTAATATACATTTATTTTCAAAAACTCCAACTACAAATTAAAAAGAATAATGTAAAAATTTATTATTTTATTAATCAACAAAATAAATAATTTAGAAAATCCACACACACACACACACACACACACACACACACACACACACATATATATATATATATATATATCAAAATATGAATTTTAATTTAAAAATTTATACAAATAAAAATATTAATAATAGAATAATAATTTTAATACTTAAATTTCATAAATTTGCACATGATATCTATCTTAAAATTTTTATAAATTCTTAATTAATATTTTAATTTGCATTAAATAACAATGCATTTATTATTAATGAAATAAAAATATCATTTACAAAATATTTGAAAATACAATATAAATTGAATCTATCAAATCCACTAATCTACATTTATATACTTTTTTAATTTAAAAATTTTAAAAACATAAGAATATTAATAATGGAATAATTATTTTAGTAATTAAAATTTATGAATTTTCATATGATATGCATCTTCAAAAATTTAATAGATTTGATATATTAGTTAAGATTATATACTTTTATAAATTATTAATTGATATTTTAATTTACATTTTATAATAACCATGGTTTTCAAAACTAGACCAGACCAAGAAACCCGAGAACCAGTCAAGTAATAAGTTCTATTTCACCCTAAAATTGCTTTTTGGCCAAAAATTGTTTATTTGGTCAGCAACCTACTAACCCGAGCAAAATTGTCAAACTAGACACGGTTTTTGGCCATTTTTATTTTTTATTTTTGAAGTCAAAGCAGGTTGTCCATTTAAATTGGACGGTCAGAACATTCGACCTGAGAACCGATCCCCCAAAACGATTCCCTATCTAGTCTTGTTTTAAAGTCCTGAGAATAACATATTTATTGTTAATAAAAATAAAAAATATTGTTTACCAAACATTTTTTAGTTGATTTTTTTGTTAATGTTAAAAATTAAAAATAATAAAATAGAAAAAATTGATATAATAACTCAAATATAATAGTTGCATATGTTTTATGCCTTGCACTTTAATAGATAATAAAATAATAATGGATTTTTGCATGTAATAATTTGTAAAAATCAATATAATATGTGCATTGGAGTCTTGATTGGTACATTATTAACAAAATTTTATAATATCTACATATCCCACTATATTTATTATAATATATTTCTTCATATAGACCATTTAAGCATACAATTCCTATGTATTTATACATTATTTATAGTATTTTGGCCAATGTTTTTAAAACCGGACCAGATAGTGAATCGTTCTAGGTCCAGTTCCTAGGTTGAACGGTTCAACTGTATGGTCCGAAAGGATGGCCCACTCTAACAAACAAATAAAAAATAAAAAAAAAAACCCAAAAAATGGCCAAAAACCATTCTCGAGTCGAACAATTTGATAGTTTGACTGAATGTGTCAGCAATTCACTGACCAAATCAATGTTTTTTTTCCAAAAAGCGGTTTTGGGGTGAAACAGTAATGACCGGTTTTCGGTTTTTCTAGTCTGGTCCGGTTTGGAAACATTGATTTTGACATTAAACTTAATGCTATCAATACATTTATGAAATTTGTATGTGTTTTTTAGCATTTTCATACTTTTCATCCGTATTCATGTGTTTCTTAAGCATATCTGTATCCGTATTCAAGTTGTCCGATAAATACCCGATATCAATATTTTAATCCTTGGTGTTTGTGGTGTATAGTGTGTATTGTTAGAGACCATGCTGGTAGAGTTATGAATGTAAAAGCTTATACTATTAGTGTAACTTCTATTAATCTAGCCAAAACCTGAATTGCATGGGAAGCCCACAATATGGCTCCCCCTTCTCATGTTCTGCCCATCATTATTGAGTGTCATCTTCTTGGTTTGCATTTGGATCAAAGTATCAGGTACCGTCATGTCTATCACAATGCTACTCAAGTGGCCAAGTGGTTAACTCATGAGGTGGTCAATGATTGATTTTTTTTTTTTCGTTAATGAGCTTCCTAGAGCCTTGATGTTTATTTGTTTTTGTGATGTTTGTGGGCATGCTATTCCCCCCTCCCCCGGTCTTGTGTAGCCCCTTCCCATTTACTAAAAAAATGAAAATACATGTGGATTTGTTTTTATCTATATAAAAATAGATAAATTATCAATTATCTTTCACATAAAATTCAAATATTATTAAATTTAACACCTAAAACTTGTCTTGCCCCAAAATCCATTTTTACATGAAAAAACCTGCCCCATTAGGATTAGATGGGTAAAAATTGTCATCCCTCTTGTGATTTTTTTTTTTTTTTATAATTAAACAAGATTACTTAACAAAAGAAAAGAGATTATACTCCATATATCTCTCATGCGAGCTTATGGGCTACCAAAGTAGGCCATGCCTAAACAACATTGAATTTATCAATGGTCTTTTTACTATCGAATCTCAATGTAAATCTCACACTGAATATACTTTTACCCTCTTATGCGATGTACAAAAACACCGCAAATAAATGTGGGCATAACCGGACCGGATTGCTAGTTTATACCAATCTGGTGTTTACATTGCAAACAAACGCAACCTTATCTAGGTAAGTGCATTTATCCATTTTTTTTCCTTTCCCAAGTAAATAAGACAATGACCATTTTATCCATAAAAAGTCATTATTAAAAGGAATAATTTTATCCTGTCCAAATATTGACAACTTTTCCCAAGTAGGAAGGTTATTAAACCCACCTAAGAGAAAGAGAGACACAATATTTTTTTTACTAATTTGAATGGTAAAATGGACATCCTTTAAAAATCCAAAAAAATATCTTGATCAATCCGAATCAAAATCCCATTCACCAAATATATTCCCTTTCAAAATGGAATTTCGACTATCAATCTTGTTGAAGCTTAGGCGGCTTGGGAAGCCATTAATATGGCTATCAATTATAGGGATCAGAGAATCGTCATTGAAGGTGACTCTAATCTAGTTATCGACTCCCTCAATGGTAGACTTGCGCCTCCGTTGAGATTGGAAAGTGTCATCAAAGAATGCCGAAACCTAGTGGACTTCTTCAACTTAAATATCAAATTCAAGCATGCATATTGGGAAGCAAATCAATGAGTAGACTGGTTAGCTCGTAAAGCTCTTTCAGGCAGGAGGTGATAGGGGTCTTAGTTTTAGTGATTTTATTTTCATTTGTGAGTCAGATGTAAGGAGAAGAAAAATCCTTATCATTTTCATTCGACGTAGGAAGAATAGGATCCATTAATTATTAGCCAAACTTACTTAGTGCTTACCACAAATCGAGCACTCCATATTAATTGCCATGTGCTCTTGGTACTCACCACCAGTTCTAATTAGAGGTAAGCATTACCAAATTCGTTTGGTCAAGTAAAAATGGACGCTGGCAGTAATGGCAAAATGGTCATCCTTCATTAGCGGGGGCAATTAAAAGATGTAATTTTAGGGCCACACTTAAAACTTAGGGTAAATTTCTTAAACTGACTTTATGATTTATCTAATTGATTAAATGTATACTTATTCTTTGAAAATTGACTAATGCTACCTCTACTGTTTCTAATAATTGACTAACTTTACCCCTAACGTTAAGGCCTCTTAATATTCCGTCAAAACTCATTTGTACGTGATATATATATATATATATTAACCCAATTTTACCCTCCACCTCCCACTCCTCTTTCTCTCTCTCCCCTTTTTTTCCTCCAAACCTGTCGGACTTCTTGGGTGGAACTGCGACAGTTCCCCTCTGCCCCGAACTCGTGGTGTCGCTATTCTTTTCCTTGACCTTCTTTAGGATGGGGTCGGTCTCAAGCAGCTGGTCATCCTTCTGTATACCCCCAAAGATCCAATCCATAAGCCCTTTCTCCTCTCCGCTTCTCCCAAATCTCTTCATTGCAGTTGTAGCAAATACTCTCCCCGTCCAAGGAGCAAAAGCTATGGTGAATGATGCCATGGTACTAGAGGTCTCCAATGCCAGCCGAGATGGGGCCGATGTGAAGGAATGGGAGATCCATCATATGGATGGCTGAACCATGAAGGGTGGCTAGGCAAAATTTCAAAAATTTCTTTCTTCCATCTGGGAATTCTATTACCTGATTTAGAAAAACTACATTTTTCAAGATTCGTTCTTGAAACAAACCAGACCATATTTGAAACCAAAATGAAGCAAATATGGATATACCTGATACGGAATAACAGTAACTCCCAATGTAGGTATTCATGTCCAAAGAGGTGACCAAAACCCGCCTTCACTGAAGATGACACAACTTATGGTGAGGTAAGATCAGTAAAGTGGTTTTTCAGCAAGAACTCTAATTCTTCAGTAAGAATCACGCAAGGGGCTGGTGAGCATGATTTTAGATTGCTTCTTCTATCTTCTAGCAAGAAACAATATCAAGAACTATTCTTGATCAGATTCAAAGGTGGAAATTGAACTGGGTAAGGGCAGAAAGGATTGAAGGAGAATTTTGCAGATTGTTGAGTGTATGAAACTAGTGAATTCACCCCCTATTTATAACCTTTTTGGATCAGCTTCATAATCCAATTAGGAAAGAGTTTCTTGATCCAAATCCGATATATGGATCTTGACTCTTAAATGGATAAAACTTATCTTATCCTTTAACTAATCTCAATCAAATTATAAACTAGAATTCGCTCCTTTTTAATTAACTCACTTAAGCCCAGTTCGAAATGGGCTTTAGGCCCATTTAGTCACAAAGCTCACTTTCCCATTAAATGTTGGCTAGTTTGGTTCTCTTTGTATGGCATGTGACTCTAGCATTGATCTACACATCAACCACGTGGGTTCAATCCAGCTTTTATTATAAGGCTTGGCCAAATACACTGCAGAATATAGTGAACCCCTGAGTCCATCAGTATAGGATCTTAATGGGCCCAACATTTACACTAAATGGTCTTTGGGTCCAGCTACATTATGAAGACCCAAGGAATGTGGGCAACTGAGATAAGCCACCCACACTACATGTGCTTTGAGTCTTACCCTGACAGCTGAGACAAACCACCCCAACCTTCTTGACAGTACATTAGTGTCAGCCTTAACAGGATAAATCTCCCCAAATCTATCGAACGGCTATGAAGATTCTAAACTAACACAAGTCTCAGTAATGTCCAGTTAAGAGTATTACACAAAAACAAACCAAAATAACATGAATCAATTATGCACTTTATTCATTTACAATAAATGCCAATAAGTACATCAATCTGATTGGAACTAAGGGTATAATTGTCTAACACGACGATGGTGGTTACAACAATAAACAGTTGGGTGATGTGGTTGGTATTGGCATTGTGGTTTTGGGATCCCATTGGATGAAAGCTGGATGGGTGTAAATGGATACCATGAATCCAAGGGGAACCTTTTCGTCTTTTGGGTGGCAACGGGTGGAGTAGACGAAGGTGGAAGATGGACGGAGTGCTTTGTAATCCGGAATTTGTTAACCTCTTCTCTTATTTTCTTCTTAAAACGGTTAAGTATTTTTTATTTATTGTTTTAATATCAAAAACAGGGGAGAATGGAGGAATTCTGTTGGATGGATGTAAATTCTATTCTCAATGGAATCCTAGGAGGACATTTAATGGATAGTGGAGAATAGAGCTAGATCCATCCAGCTCTATTCTCTGATTAAAATTCTAAAAATCAGAACACTAATTTCTTCCTAAATGGGTTGTTTTCTTCCAAGAAAAAAAAACAGTAAATAGGACTCAAATAACCATCTCACCTAAAGAGTTACAACAATTATCTTGTGAAGGGTTGCAGAGTTGCAACCTGAGTTGTAGAGGTGCAAATAGTAAACCACTTGCAGACATAAATGAATGCATGGATTGAACCAGGAATAACTGCGCCATCAGCGATTTGCACAAATACGGTTGGGAGTTACCAGTGCTCTTGCCCAACAGGTTCAGAGGGGGACGGAAGAAAAATTGGACACAGGTGCATCCCTCTTCAACCTTCATTGACAAAACTTCAGGTGATTCAAGTCTTATAGGGTAAATTTCTTAAAGAGGACAATGGAAGGTTTTGGGTTTGAAATGTTAATGTTTTGATGATCCCCTTTTCCCTGTTTTATTTTGAAAATTTGAAGAAGAGTAAAGGGTAAAATAGTCTTTTTATCTTTCTGTAAAACAGTAGGAGTATGTTTTGATGAGCGTGCCCTTTTCCTTTTCCTGGATCACGTCCTCAAGGGGCTCTGCTTGGCTTAGTGATGCATAAATTTAAATTACTCCGCCATAATTCTGACATGCTTTCTTAATTCTTATGCCTTTACTATTTCCTCAACCTTGTGAATGTTCTCAATCCAAATCCGAGGTCATTTCTGGGTTTAATCCTCCAAAAGTAACAATTCTGTTTCTATATTCATAAGTTCATTCTCTTTAACTGTAGTGATTGATGGTAAAGAATTTCAATTCCCACATTTTCTCCCTTTCATTGGAATTAATGGATAAGAGTTTTCACTTTCGAGTGTCAACCCATTGTTTAGTTATACTACTTATTCACCAGCAGTTGACTTAAATCCCAAATATCCAATGACCGCCGGCACATTTAGCAAATGTTTAGTGGATCATATCACAAACTCCAGTAGGGTAACCTCTCCGGATATATAATTGACCCACCACCCCCAATTAGATGATTCCAACCATCCCACCACAAAGTTCAAACAAAGAATTAGCAATATATATAGAGTAATTCCTACATTTTGTTCTAGCTTGTAGTTTAAGGAAACAAAACAATATCAATCAATCAATCAATCAATCGATATATTGTACAATATGCATTTATGTTATCAATCAATTATACATACTTATCATCACCAATATGGATCCTTATTTAATTTGTTGCACATTTGGACTAAACCTTCCTCTGCCTGCCTTTTCTAAGAGTCCCACCAGACCACCAGCAGCTTCCATATAGCCATGATATTAGTTTAACAATGTAGTACGTATCAGATTAAACCAGTTCATCAATCTACTTTGTTTTCAAGAAACTTTGAAGGAGGATGCTGTGATGGAGGAGAAGGAGGAGGAGAATCAAAAAGGAAGGGTTTCAAGTGCTTGTATATCTCCTTGGGCCTCTCAAAGTTGACAGCATGCCCCGCATTCTTTATCACTACTAGCTGAGCATTCTCCCCAAGATAACTGTAAATAGTTAAAACGAAATCTCTGCTCCATCAATATATGCATATATATTAATTAATTAAAGAAGATAGAATCAAATCTAAGGCATAAATTAAGGAAAGACAATAAACTGCTTCCAGTTCCAGATAACTAACTACCTTTTCAATCTGTGTCCCAACACCAATGGGAATACCTGATCTTGCTCTCCCCAGATTATTAACGTTGGCTGCATCCATGGGAATGGAGAAGAATTAGAAGAATATAGATTTACCCATTTCACACAACTAGAACAATAACTATAAAATATGCCATCACAAAACGAAAATTAACCTGAGAGATTTTGGGAAGATCAGAAAGCTTCCTGTCTTTGAGTAAAGCATGGATCAACTCCTTTTTCTCTTCAACATATTCTGTACACATAACCTGCTCAAACAGGAGCATCAAATTTTATCTGATCATGAAAATCACAGAACCAAACATCACTATCTGCGCAATAAGGAATGAGTGAGGAAGGTTGGTATTAGTTGCTACTCACGTCGATGAAATCGCGAAGGAAGCACGAAGGAACGATCTTGGCCGGCTTGACGAACGATAACCGCATGAGCTCTCTAAGCTTCTCCGGCGTCTGCGGCAGCAAAACGCTGAAGACATCGTCCAAGTTGGAGACGATGAACAAGCCCTCCGACATGTCCTTCTCCTCCAGGCACACCCCGGAGCAACATATCACCACCTTCTCCACCGCCTCCGGGAACTGCGCCGCCATGCTGTACCCGACAAACCCGCCGTAGCTTAGCCCGATCAAGATCATCTTTTGCACCCCGTGGGCCGCCATCATTCTCATCATGCACTGGGCCTGGAACGATTCGGACCGCTCGGGGCGAGTGGTGAACGAGTCACCGAAGAAGAGGAGGTCGGGGACGTAAATGTTGAAACGGGAGACGAAGCTGCGGAGGATATCGCCCCATTGCCACATTGCGTTGGCTCCGAATCCATGGAGTAGGAGCAGAGTTGGTTTGTTCTGTTTGTGCGTCTTGGGAACCCAACAATGTACGACAGTGCCATCGCCGAGGTCGGTCGTGGCCGATCGGAGCCCAGTGCTAGCGAAGGCGTAACGGTAGCACCAGTCCCTTGATGCGGTGAAGCTGAAACATTTATTAGCCATGAGAGAGAGGAAGGGATCAATTACAGAGAGAGAGAGGGATGAGGGGTCCAAGTTCTTCTATCCTTACTATTATTGTTTGTGCGGATTTCTTGATGAAATTGGAAGGGACTCGCGAATGGAGGGTGTCTCTCCGGTTGGAGACCAGATAATTGGGGATTTTGCCATGGAAGGTTTGGGAGGGAATAGGGGGACCGGAACCACTACAAACTGGGAGGTTGTTCGATTTCAATCCAGCTATGAAATGGGTACGATAATTATACAGATCTGAGCGAAATACGCCTCCGAGTCCGAAGTATGATCAATCTGGGGCGATGCAGAACCGATTGAACTATAGGATTCCCAAAGCAGAAGAGGAGAAATGAGAAAGGGGTGCGGTGGAGCTGTAGCCAAACAATACCTACCTATTAGAGGTGAGGTCTCAGGTGGCGAGTGGCGACCCCAACCATACCAACGAACAGAAGGAACCGCAGATTTCGGCATCCAATAAGAGGGGAAAGTGAAAGAGAGACCTCAAGCTCAAACGAGAGAATACGATTATAAATGCTGCAGTTTGCAATCAGTAATTGGCTGGGTGATTTGATTTGGGAGAAATTTGTTTTTCTTTGTAAACCTTGCGTCTTCATCGAATCTCACAACATCTTACATCTTGAATGTTCGTGTGGTTTCAATTGGGTCCTACATGTGCCATAATATTAATAGGTGACCTTCACGTCAGGGATGTAAACGTATGGAATTCGAATCTAATAAAGCTATATTAAAATCAATGTTTTAATTCCAATTTGATTAAAATGTTCACATGTTTAATTCCATTCAAATTCAACCGATTAATTATTTTAGGTAATTAATTTATATAAAATATATAAATTATTTATATACTTTAATTATTTATATATAAAAATTATATAAATTATTTAAATATTTTGTATATTATAATAAGAATTAAATAATTAGTTAAATTCAGATATTTATTGAATCAAATCTGGTTGTATCTAAATTAGACTTAATTTTGGTATGAACAGAATAAGATATTCGAATTCGACTAATTATAATATTTGATTTACTTGAATTCAATTTGATTATGTTGAATCTCGAATTCATAATTGGATTTTCAAATACTGTTGATACCCCTACCCATGTTTGTGGCATGCATGATTTTTGCACACACACAAAATTTATTTGTAGCTCTTTTGGTCAAGGTTCAGAATATCGGAATGTATTGGTTGATACGTATCGTTCCGACAAGAACCCGATACATGGAACTTATATAATTCTTTGTTTCATTTCTTTTCGTATGTGTTGGCCAATACGGCCCGTATCGGGCTGTTTCGGATCTGTATCAGAAGATACAGGCCCAAAACAATTTGATGCATTTGATCATTTCAATTTATCATTAATTTCGTTAATCAATATTTAATACCGAATCTCTCATTAATGTCATTACTTTTGTATTTAAGTCTAATTTCTCTTTCATTAATTAGTCAATTACTCGAAAGAATATTTAAATTTGAATTTTAGCTCCTGATTCAAATTCTCTCATTAATTCCTTTAATTAATGATCCCCTCTCATTAATTCCTTCAATTAACAACCACAAGTTTGTCAATGAGCCACACATATTTGTTTTCTATGATCATATGTATTTTTAATTTTAAGTAAGTTTTCACTTTTCTTAATGAGTGACAAGTGTTTATTAATAAATGCTAGAATTAATTATTAAAATTTATATACTAATAAATATTAAGATTAATTATATTGGTTTTACATTTTAGTTATTCCTTCATTTTTCAACGGTTACTAAGTGTCCCGATATTTACATTAAATTCTGGTACACCTTACGTTTCTGATACTTTGAACCTTGCTTTTGGTGGATATTTTTCTAGTTACTAATGAATCTCATCTTTTCAACCAAAAAAAATCTAGCAACGAGACCAATGTAATATGAAAGGATTATCCTCCAAAATAACAATTTTTAATAAATGAATAACTGTATTTGGAGATGTATCAATAGTATGTCTATTAATGATATCCGAAAACCTGAGGCCCAACTAGATATCCATTCAATTTTCTTAGATTCGGATGTTGTATTTATGTAATTGGATCGAATTCAGATTCGGATTTGGATGTAACAATCCAATTAAAATCCGAATCCAATTATATTATATTTTTTGTTGTTTTTAATATATAAAGTTTATATAATTATAGTTAAAATTATAGAAAATATATTCTATTCTATATTAATTTTTATATATAATAAATTCAGTATGTTATATTTACATTAATTTATTATATGAAAGTTGAAAAACAATTACATTTTTAATTCTTCTAGTATTTTAAAAAAAGTTAAGTATGGTCGGATTAAATCCGAATCTGATCTAAGTCCATTAGGATTCGAATTTGAATCCAAGGTCTTTCAAATCCAATTGGATTTTAGATCAGATTTGGATGCAAGTTTTCAATATTCAAATCGGATGTGGATTTTGTTGAATCTGATCTAAGTCTAATCCAATTACAACCCTAATCAATAGCTCATATTTACATGGAAGGGGCCTTTTGGCAAGTCTTTCTAGATAGATTTTTCAACAGTCCAATAGACAAAAAGATGTACTGAGCAAGGTTTTGAAACCCAACCCAGAAACATAACCGATCAATGGACCAGTTTTTGGGTTGCCGATTCAACCATTCGGGTCAAAATGATTCGACCCATGATGTCATAAATAAATTAAAAAAATAAAAATAATTATAAATAATAATAATAGCATAAAATTAAATAAATTACAAAAAACATAAAAATTACAGAAAAAAACATCATATGGAAAATTAAAACCATCTAAATATAAAAACAATAAAATACAAAAAATGTAGAAAAAATACAGAAAAAAAAACATAGCAAAATGCAAAAAATATAAAAAGTTACAATAAAAATACAGAAAAATTTTCTGAATTACCACATGCTTTCCTATTCTTAAATCAGATTTGAGACAACATGAATCATATGGCCAATAGAAGTTACAACATTCTTATGTAAAACCATTAGGTTTTTTCTATTGTGATTTGGAAATACAATAGCATTTTCTGTGCTTATTTTCTACAAGTAAATTATTGTGGCCTCAGTGGGTTGTATTGCATATGATCTTTCAAATAGCACTATTTTGATTCAAAAAAAAAAACTGTAAAATAGCACTATTTTGATTAAAAAAATAAAAAAGCATCACCATCACTGGTAATGGTGGTGTGCCGGTGTTGGGCTTACAGAGAGGGAAAAAACCATTGGTCACCGCTTTCCGCTGCAAATCCTTCTCGCTGTAAAAATAACCGGTCACCACTGATTAAGAAAATTATAAAAACAACCGACCGCTGCTTATAAGAAAAATATAAAAAGTTAAAAACCTACCGGTGGCTGCTGCAAATTCTTGCCACTCAACCGCCGGTCGTCAGTCACTATGAATTGTAGGGCTGCAAGTCAGGTTGGGTTAGGTTGGGTTGAGGCTAATCTTAGCCCAACCCTAAGTTGTAAACCCCCAACCCGACCTACCCAACCCTAACTAAATTCTTTCAACCCTAATCCAAACCAACCTTCTTCCCATCCCTTAAAACCTCATTGAATTTCTCGATTTAAGTTTTTAATTCAACTTTCACTTCACATATTAATCCTATGTTTCATTAGTATTTGTTTGTTGATTTTTTTTTTTTTTTTTGTGTTCTTTTGGTATAATATTTAGAAAAACAAGTATTAGAAATAACTATAGTTTATTACGAGTTATGACATGATTTTTTTGTGGGCAACAAACAACAGAGAGGAGATGAAGAATAAAATTTTCAAAAAATATAAAAAAAAATGTTATTAAGGTTTTAGTCTTTCCGGTTAAGATTAAGTGAAGTGATTATTCTAAAAGAAATACATGATACTATGTGGTGGAGACTATACAAATATCATGCATCTAAACAAATCAATGTATGTTATATATTACATATAACATATATTTATATATGACATGTACTATAGAGTCACATTCGGGTTGGGTCAAGTTGCCTAAGGGGTCAATCCTAACCTAATCCAAAGTAAAGCCGGGTTCATAAATTTCAACCCTAACCCGAGCATCAACCTGGCCCAATACAACCCAACTTTTACGGAGTGGGTTAGGATTGGATCCAGGCCAACCCAACCCAAGTTGTAGCCTTAGTGAATTGCCATTGCGCAATTCGTCAGAGGTGAGCACCTGAGCGGTTGACAGTGAGAATGGGAAGGGAAAAGGGAAGAACGAAAATGCAAGCCTGCCTGCAAAGGTTTGTTCAAACCCTAGCCCAATTATTTGGAGTTGGGACATGAGCAAAATTTTCTTTTTTTTTTTCTTTTTTATGTTTTTTAAGTTAGAAAAGAACTTGTAACCCATGAACCACTTCTCGGGTTGAATGGTTTAGTAGTTCAATTACCCGGGTCAATGGTTCTCTGACCTTTTCAACAGCTTTCTAAGAATACTGAGTTTTAGCTTAACCGAAACCAAAGACTTGACCAGTTCCCGATTTTTCTAGTCCAACCATCCAGTCTGGTCCGGTTTTGAAAACATTGGTACTAAGTGTTTTGGAGTCTCGTCTTTAAAAACCAAATAATTGTTTGGTTTGTGTCATGGTCTACCAGGCTGCTAAAAACAGTTGGAAAGATTATTTTTAGTGCAAAAGTTTCATTTGAAGATTCCCAATTTTCAAGATTTTTTTAGTGTTTCTACATGTTTGACTTCACATCTTTCAAGCTTCTCGATACCAAACAGATAAGACCATTTTTTTGGTCTTTTGAGCTTTCTACTGACCAAAGGATACATTGAAAAGACATGCCAAACACCACCTTGGTGTTTTGGCCCACTTTAAAGGTAGACATGCCTTGAACCAACCCATGACAAAAAAAAAAAAGTAAAAACAAAGAATTTGGATTTGCTCCTTACAACGTATAAATTCAAGAGATATTCTGATAGAAAGATGATTTCTTTTTTCGGATTGAAAAGTTGAAACACAAACACTAAATACGCCCTATCCGAGAAATTTGGGAGTAAGGACAACGTTCTCGAGTTTTTGGGTGAGTGGGTGGGCAGGACCAAGCTCTTATGGGTTGAAAGTTGAACCCTTAACGTAGGGGTGGCAAATTTTCACCCAACCCGTTGAACCCACCCAATCCGCCCATTTACTTGGTGGGTTGTGTGATCAACCCATCATTCAATCCGCCCATTTAAATGGATTGGGTTGGGGATAACCATTGGGTTAACCACTACAGACATAAGTGTTAATTCCTTAATTAGCCTTTTTTAATTTTCTTCATTTGAATTAAATAATTTATAATTAATGCATTAATTGTCCATTAATTATTGACTAAATTTAATTGTTTTGAATCAACACACTTCACCCAACATAAATCCAAATCAATTTGACCCGATCCAACATAAACTGATATGGATCGACCCGAATCCGAAATAAACACCGGGCGGGATGGTTCGGTACTGCTTGCTCTGTCCGGTTTGGACTGTCCGGGCTAACCAGCATTCACATAGCCCAATTTCAGGCGAGATGGTTCACTGTCTATGCACTTTGCCCGGTCTGGACCGTCCGACCAACCAATATCCACACAAACCAACCCGAATCCGGACCGGCCCAATTTACTTACATTGACCCACTTCGGGTCAGCCGTTTTGATCTGAAACCCGTGCACAAACCTGATATGATCCAGTCCAAGTCAATCCACCATTGACTGAACTGGTCCGGTCCGACCGAACCGATCCAGATTTAAATGGTTCAACCACCCTTGATGTGATTAGTTCGAAAGTAATCCAATTAGATAGTTCAAATTGGTTTGATCGGTTTGAACCTAAGTGGTTCGGTCAAACCCGAAATTTGAACATAATCAAATGGCTTCGCTGTTCGTATAAAAATAACATGCATGTGATGTGATTTAATCCTTCACCACTTGTGTAAATAATAACTATAATTACCACTAAGCTATGACCATCTTATTTGTTAAAAGAGAGTTAGTTTTATTTTTTAAGTTCATAATATAAGATTAATGGGTTTGCGCAAGTTGGATTGGGTTAAAACAGGTTTGGATTGAACCCAATCCATTTAATTTTATATAACTGGATCATTAATGGATTGACGGGTTAGATGGGTCATTAACAGGTTGCAATCCGCCCAATTACCACCGCTACCTTAACCAGTACTGCTTCCTGCACAAGATTCATAATGTCTTGCTAAGCCATGCTTGAGATCAAGCTCTTATGGGTCAAGATAATGACTTTGAGAAATTCGGTAGTCCCTCAAGAGAATGGACAAGCAAGTGAGCAACTGGTTTGTTTGGGTCAATTGATCGTAATAATGGCACTATGGCAGTTCCCTTTCGTTAGTAGGAAATAACAAAGGGGAAAAAAAGGAAACTATGGCTTGAATCCTAAAATATATCAGAAAAGCATCATTTGAATGACTCCTACAGAAAAGCATCACTGATTAAATTAAACCTAGCTATATAAGACTTGTAATTTCTAACACTATGACACAATCCACGAACATTCTCACGAGTAAGTCTTTATTGGTTTGAAATATATATGCAATTAGGGTGGTGTTCGGTGGTGTGGAAGCACCACGATATATTGTGTTTTGAAATACGCCACCCCAGAACTAATAGTTTGGTTCTAAAATATCGTTTACGGTTATTTTTCGTGGACAGTCATTGTAATCGTGGATATTTATTTCCAATTTGTTTTTATACTTTTTTCACTACTTTATAGTGTATTTTGATGCTTCACACTATTCTTAACATATTGCCATTGCATTTAGGGCTCATCACTATGAAGCCCATGTCTGGTACATCTCTATCTTTTTTTCAAAATCGGACCAGATCGGAAAATCGGGACCGGTTCCATTTATCCCCAAAACCAGATTTTTTCCAAAAAGCATTGATTTGGTTAGCAAACTGCTGACCCGGGTGGTTGAACCGTTCAATGGTTTTGACCGTTTTTTATTTTTTTGTTAGAATGGCCGGACCATTTGACCCAAGAACCGAACCCTTGACCGGTTCATTATTCGAGTCGGTTTTAAAAACCTTGGATGTAAGTGATTCATCTCTATTTTCCACTATCATTTTGTTTGTTTTTTTTTTGTGCAATATTTCCCTCTTACCGTTTGCTTTCATTGGTCATTAAAGGCTTGCCGTTGCTAATCCATTGCTAGGTAGAAGCTCGCCATTGTTCACCATTCCCCGCTGTTAGGGATGTAAACGAATCAAATTGAATTCGAATCAAGGTATATCCGAATCTGATATGACATTGTTCATTGCAGATTCGATCCGATCGGATATGATAGACAAGGATTTGAATTCAAATCCGATCGAGAAGTCGGATATTCGGATATAATCCGATCCAATTTGTTTTCTTTAAAAAATAATAAATTATTAAAAGAAAATAAAATATACCAATTTAAATAAAGAAAAACAAAAATACAAGTATTTTTTTAATTATTTTTGTCATATATATACATTTTTTATAAAAAATGAATAATATAAAAAATTAGAAAAATACAATATAAATACTATATTCATAAATAATATATATATATATGTATTATATATTTATATAAAAAATATATAACATATATATATTGGATCTGATAGGGGTGATCCGAATCCGATCTGATTTTTTATTCGATCCTATTATTCGACTCAAAGATCCAAATAGGGGTGATACGAATTCAACCAAATATGATCAAATCTCAAATCAAATCAGAACATGATCCAATCCACTTGCACGCCTACCCTCATTATTTGTCGCTACAACAACTATCGTCACCAATGGTAAGAATTTATGCACTTGTTATTGTAAAATTAGCTAGATTTTGTGAGAAGCATTCCTAATTTTCGATTACTATCATAACGTGTGTTAACTCATGTTGTAACTAAAATACATGGAATCATAACACAAGGTGTAGACTAAAATGCAACAAACCTTGTAAAACACATACGGAGGTGTGGTGTGGTTCAATCTACACATTTTTGTCCACGGTGTAGAACAACTACCTTGTTAGGGGGGTGGTGTACTTTCATCCACACTACACCTGTGGTGTGAATGAAAACTCACCACCCAATTTTTCATCTACGCTATAGAACACCCCTTAGACCTTGAAACAACTTAAACTGAGGCTTGAAGAACATCACCACAACATCCTCGATCGTTTTAACCTAACACTTTGCAAAGAATAAATCCAGAAATTTTCTTTTACATGTCAAAAGCCTTCATCGTTAATCTTTATAGATCCATAAGTGGGAGCGTATCCCCTAGGTCTATCAATGAGTGGGCTGACCCAGATTGATCTGAACGGATTGGGTTGGTTCTACATCCTGATATTTATCCTTATTTTTATTGATTTGGAATTCGTTCTACCTAGTCCTATATCGACTCAGATCCAATTATATATATAATACTTTTAATAAATTTATTATAATTGGGTCATCAGATCCGATTTGATTGTCCCAAGATCTGATCGATTTCAGTTCTATGTCCTTAGTATTTCTTGTTGGATTGCTTTTAATTCCATCTGAACCTAACCTGTGGATAGCCCTCATATCTAAATCATAATTAATGTTTATAATCTATCTTAATGGAAATCTCCAAGGAACAGACCTTGTAACAGCTCGAGGTACACTTTGCCGAACTGACCCACCTTGTAACAGCTCGGTATACACTTCGCCGAGCTGACCTTGTAACAGCTCGGGTTACACTTCGCCGAACTGACCTTATAACAGCTCGGGTTACACTTCGCCGAACTGACCCACCTTGTAACAGCTCGGGATACACTTCGCCGAACTGACCTGCCCTACAGATAACTCCGAGCTCAAGACCGCCTCGCTCAGCACTTCGCATCACCTGGCACCAAAACCAAACAAGTCGTACCACGCCTGACACTAAGGAAGTTCGTGCCCAAGGGCGCCGTGCCTGACTGACTTGGGATCTGACATTTGGCGGCAGCACCCTAAACGGCCACCTGCCACCGCCACTGACACCGCCATCTCTAGTTAGATAGACGGTTAGGCAATGACGGTTCTGTCTCAGCAGAAAGGACGACGGCCGAATTGACAAGCACAAGGGTAATCATACCTGACCTGACAAGGGCCCCGGGACGAGTGCACGAAGTGATTATAAGATCCCCCTGCCCCCCGACAACGGAGGTATGCAAACTTTGCGCTATCCGGCATTACCTTGCTTTTGAAGGATTCTAACTTGAGCTTCGGAGCCTCTACACCGGGTTCCCCCCGGAGCTTCCCATCTCCTCCGTTTCAGGTTCCCTGCTACCCCGTTCGGAAGCAAGGCCGCAGACAGCTAAGACCGACCGGATTGCGCTCTATCAATTGGCTCCGTCTGTGGGAAAAACACTTCAAAAAGCCTCCCTCCAAACTTCGATAACCCCTTTTCTTCAAAAAAAAACCTAACACTCATGGCCTCCTCCAGCAACACCGAACGTAGCACGGAGACAAACGCCACCGGGGAACAACTTCAAGTTCCCGTGGTGTGCGTTGGACAGTTCACCATCCCCCTTTCGGCGGATGGGATCCCCAGCTTGAACGCGCCACAAGCAGTGGCACCCGTAAATCCTCCTACCACAAGCATCCCCTTTCCTCCCCCCATTGAGACAACCTTAACTGAATCGACTGTCGTCCCCCTGGCAGCCAGCCAAAACTGGTTGGAGGACTTGATGCAGTGCATGCGGGCAATGCAAGCCCAAATGCAACAGTTCCAGCAGCACCAGCTTCACCAGCACCAAGTGCTGCACAACATCTCCCAGTATCACTATCAACAGCAGTTCCCCCAACTGCCACTGAACCAACCACTACTTCCACCTCGCCACCCCGCTCCGAGGCCGGTCAAGGCCTCCCCGCAGGATGGACGCCCCCACCAGGCGAAGACCTCCCGGCCCCAGAACCACCCTAACAGCCAGGCCTCGTCCCCAGGCCGAAGAGAGAAAAGTGTCATCCCCGCCTCGCAACCCGCAGGCGGGTCGGGAACCTCACCCGCGAGGTCGGCACCCCGGCGCTCCAAGCCCGAGCTCCCGCTCACCGAAAACCGATTCAGCGCCCTGGCGGCGGACTACCAGCATTCTGGGCCCATCGAGCTCGGTAACACGGAGGCCAGCAGCGCCAGTACAAGGCCTACTCAACGGCGAAGGCGCCGGTGAAGTCGTCGAACCGCCACCCGTGCCTTGTCGGAATCCAGAGGAAAAGACACGAGCTCGAACGAGGTAGGGGCTGCCCCGGTTCTCTCGGTTCCTTCCCCCTCGCATCGGAACTCCTGGCGGTCCCCTTACCCAGAGACTTCAAACTCCCACCTCTGGACAAGTACGACGGGTCCTTCAACCCCAACGACCACGTTGACGCCTTTCAGTCCCAAATGCACCTCGCCAGGGCCAGCGAATCGTGCATGTGTGTGGCCTTTACCACCACCCTCAGGGGGGTAGCCCGCACTTGGTACAGGAACCTGGCCCCCGGGTCGATAAAGTGCTGGGCCCAGTTTGTGCAAGTCTTCACCACACACTTCGTCACCAGCCAACGGTGCCCCAGAACAGAGGAAAGCATCTTCAGAGTAATCCAAAGAGAAGGAGAATCCATTCGGGGCTACATCAAGCGATTCAACGAAGCATGCTTGCAGATACCACGGTTTGACCCCGCAGTGCAGCTCGTGGCGGCCAAAAGAGGGGTGACGCACAAAGAATTCAAATGGCACATGGTGGCCAACCAGCCCGCAATCGTGGCCGAATTCCTCAAATTCACAGATAAGTTCATGAGGACAGAGGAAGAAATCAACCAACGAACCGAAGGCGAGAACGAGAAAAGAAAGAGAGAAGGCGAGCTCTCGAACCCGGTGAATAGAAAAAACCCGACCCAGGAGCCAAAGCCGAACCAATCGTTCTGGGCCCCCCTAGCAGTTCGGACGGACTACACGCCGTTAAACACGAGGCGGACGGAGATCTTAATGACGATCAAAGATGCCCCGTACGTTAAGTGGCCACCTCGCCTAAAGGGAAATCCGAACGAGAGAAATAAGAATTTGTATTGTAGTTTCCATAGAGACCATGGTCATAGCACCAAACAGTGTAATAACCTCCGGGACGAGATAGAGGGGCTCATCTGTCGCGGATACTTGAGAAACTTTGTACAGCACAACAATAATAACAAGGCAAGTCGACAAGGGGAGCACGAAAAGGATCCCCCCGAGTCTAGCAACAGACCTGCCGAACTGTTGCAGAAGCAGCCTCCGGAAGAGAGGCCAGTTCGGGGAACCATCCATGTAATAGTGGGAGGTTCGGTGATAGCGGGGTGTACCTTGGCAGCAGCCCGGACTTCAGTTTACGAAGCGGCCCTCGAAGAATGGAACCCCCCAAAGAGACCAAAGACTGAAGAACCAATCTTCTTCACGGAGGACGACGCGCGAGGGGTCCACTACCCCCATGATGACGCGCTTGTCATTAAACTAAGGATCAGCGACTTCGAGGTCAGGCGCGTACTCATAGATTCGGGCAGCTCAGCGGACATCCTCTTCAAATCAGCATTTGACCAACTGCAGTTACAGAGGAGCGAGCTGAAGCCCGCGAACACACCCCTGGTGGGTTTCAGCGGAGAGGAAGTCAGGCCCCTCGGAAAAGTAATCGTCCCTATGGAAGTCGGCACATGGCCTTGTGCAGTCAGACTCAACCATGATTTCCTGGTAGTCGCGACCCCCTCCCCATACAATGCCATAATAGGGCGGCCGATCACGCATATCCTACGGGCGGCGGTCTCCACCTACTATTTGGCCATGAAGTTCCCTACGGACTTCGGTGTAGGGGTAGCGCGGGGCGACCAGCTCGAGTCCCGCAAGTGTTATGTTGCCACCCTGAAGAGAAAAACCAAGGCGGCCGACGACCTCGAACTGGAGCGGCCTACGGAGCAAGGTGAGGAACGAGCTTCACCCACAGGGGAAACTGTCGCAATCTCGACTTCAGCTACGGACCCAGCTCGCACACTAAGCATCGGAGCTTCCATCGAGGACCCCCTACGAACCGAACCGGTGAGTTTTTTACTTCAAAATTTAGATATTTTTGCCTGGTCCGCGGCCAACATGCCCGGCATTAGCCCCGGACTGATAACTCACAAACTTAATACTGACCCTGTAGTCAGACTCGTTAGACAGAAGAAACGCAACTTAGCCCCAGAACGCTGGAGAGCGGTCGACGAGGAGGTCGAGAAGCTCCTCGCAGCAAACTTCATAAGGGAAGTCCATTACCCGAGCTGGGTGGCCAACCCGGTGTTGGTAAAAAAGGCAAACGGCAAGTGGCACATGTGCGTCGACTATACCGACCTGAACCGAGCTTGCCCGAAAGATTGCTTCTCCCTCCCCAGAATTGACCGCCTAGTGGACGCGACCTCGAGAAACGAGTTGCTAAGCTTCCTGGATGCCTACTCGGGCTACAACCAAGTTAGGATGGACCCATCCGATGAGGAAAAAACCAGCTTCATAACCAAGTTCGGCCTGTATTGCTACAAGGTCATGCCCTTCGAACTAAAAAATGCCGGGGCAACTTTCCAAAGACTTGTAAATAGGCTATTTCGGCCCCTGATTGGTGCGAAGATAGAGTGCTATGTGGATGACATGGTCGTCAAGACTCAGTTTTCACAAGAATTAATACAAGACTTAGATTCTGTTTTCCAAATCCTGCATCCGTTTAGCATGAAGTTGAACCCCAACAAATGTGTCTTCGGCGTCACCTCGGGCAAGTTCCTAGGCTACATTGTCAATCGGCATGGTATTGAGGCCAACCCGGACAAAATAAAAGCCATTCTAGATATGAGACTACCTCGGAAAGTAAAAGAGGTTCAGAGGCTAAACGGCCGCATAGCCGCTCTAAGCCGCTTCTTGTCCAAGTCAGCAAACCGCTGCCTACCCTTCTTTAAGGCAATCAAAGGCAAAGGGTTCGAGTGGACCCAGGACTGCCAGTTCGCGTTCGACAAACTAAAAGGTTACCTCGCTAGTGTGCTAACCTTAGCCCGACCCGAAGTGGGCGAGGTCTTAGAACTGTACCTCTCGGCAAGCGACGAGGCGATCAGTTCGGTACTAAAAAAAGAAACAGACCAGGTCCAGCGACCCATCTATTATGTTAGTAAAATTTTGTAGGGAGCAGAGGCAAAGTACCCGAAGATAGAAAAACTAGCATACGCCCTAGTAATAGTAACTCGGAAACTCCGCCCATACTTCCAGGCTCACACCGTCATCGTCTTGACTGACAAACCTCTTAGACAAGTTTTACTCAAACCCGAGGTTTCCGGTCGACTGACGAAATGGGCCATCGAACTTAGCGAGTACGACCTCCAGGACAAACCGAGAACCGCTATCAAGGCCCAAGCTTTGGTAGATTTTATCGCCGAGTGCACTTTCAGCCACGAAGCCCCACAGGTCGAGCCCGAGGTCCCCAGTTCGGGCGAACCCGGAGCTCCTGAGCCCATAGAGTCCGAACCCCGTGAAGTAACAGCCAGTGTGGCATCTCTCCTGGTCAGGCAAAACGCGAACTGGGATGAGGAGCCCTGGATCCTTCACGTGGATGGTTCCTCGAACCGGCAAGGCAGCGGAGCTAGAATAGTCTTGTGCGGCCCGAGCGGCACAAAATTAGAATACGCACTACGCTTTGAGTTCGCGGCATCCAACAACGAGGCAGAGTACGAAGCACTGATCGCCGGGCTGGACCTAGCGCAAAAGGTAAAGGCAAAACACTTGGTCATCTGCAGCGATTCTCAGCTCGTGGTGAACCAAGTTACCGGCGAGTACGAAGCACGCGATCTCTCCATGATCGCTTATGTGGCCAAAGTAAAAGAAGCCCTACTCAACTTCCAGTCACACATCATCAGGAAAATCCCGATGTCAGAAAACACTGAGGCCGACGCCCTGTCCCGGTTAGCCAGTACAAGTCACAACAATATGAGAACTGTGTACATAGAGGACTTACCTCGGCCTAGTATTCTCGGGGGGACAGAGGAGGTCGCTCCCGTCTTGGAGGCAGAGCCGATCTGGATCGATCCACTCGCGAGCTTCTTGATAGACGGAACCCTCCCTGCAGAACGCAATGCGGCCAAGAGGGTGCAGCGCCAGGCAGCCAAATACGTCATAATAGACGAACGGTTGTATCGACGGTCGTGCACGCTCCCCTATTTGTGTTGCCTGCGACCTGCCGAAGCCGAGTTCGTACTCCGCGACACTCATGAAGGCCTGTGCGGCGGACACTTGGGGGCCAGAGCACTCGCACAAAAGGCACTTCGACAAGGATACTACTGGCCAACGATGAAGGCAGAAGCTATCGAGCTCGTCAGAAAATGCGACAAGTGTCAGAAGCACGCCAATATCCACCATCAACCTGCCTCCGACCTCAAATACCTCGCCAGCCCGTGGCCCTTTGCACAATGGGGCATCGACCTCCTGGGGCCATTCCCACCAGCAACAGGTGGAAGAAAATTCTTAGTTGTTGCAGTAGATTACTTTATGAAGTAGATAGAAGCCGAACCTCTGGCAACTGTTACGGCTCGAAACATACAGAACTTCTTTTGGAAGAACATTGTATGTCGGTTCGGGTTACCTCGGGTACTAATCTCCGACAACGGCAAACAGTTCGAGGATATCAAGTTCCAAGAGTGGTGCCAGAACATGGGGATTCGGCAAAATTTCACGTCAGTCGCGCACCCGCAGGCAAACAATCAGACGGAAGTAATGAACAGAGCCATCCTGCGCGGACTGAAAGCACGTCTGGATCGAGCTAAGGGATTGTGGGCCGAAGAGCTACCAAGTGTCTTATGGGCTCACCGGACTACCAAAAAACAGCCACAGGAGAAACCCCCTTCAACCTCACCTACGGCATTGAAGCAGTGATCCCGGCGGAAATCGAAATACCAACATTGCGATTAGAAACATACGACGATCGGACGAACGGAGACGAGTTACGTACCAACCTTGACCTACTGGACGAGGTAAGGGACCTCGTGCACATCCGAACAACGGCATACCAGCAGCAGGTAGCTCGCTACTACAATAGCAGAGTAAAGCAACGAAGCTTCCGAGTCAGCGACTTGGTCCTTCGTAAGATTATGGTGCCCGAACCCGGTGTGGGCAAGCTTGGACCTAATTGGGAAGGGCCCTATAAAGTAAAAAGAGCGCTCGTGGGGGCATACAAACTCGAAACCTTGGAAGGCAAACGAGTACCTCGAGCGTGGAACATCGTGAACTAAAGGCGATACTACCTATGAAACCCCAACCGAAGTGGACGAAATCAGGTCCTATGTGCCACGATGCAAGCCAAGAGGAACTTCGGCAAGCAAAGAAAAGCATATTATCAGCTCGGCAAAAAAATAGTTCGCGGCAGAACAGACCGTGGAAATTTAGTAACCCGGATAGTGGCAGACAGAATCAGTTCGGGGAAGAAGAACACGGGGAAAAAGACAGTCCATTGCAAGAAACAGTACATTGGCCATCAGAAAGGACTAAAAAAAAAATTTACATGCCCGGAGCCACTTCTTCTCCATCGGAAGGCACTTCAACAACACCCGAAGGCCCTGCCTCTCCTTCAGAGTCCGGCTCGCCATCGGCAGCATTGGCCATCTCCTGAGTTATACGCGAAGTGGATATGGCACTTACATCGAGGTCGGGGTACGTATTCCGGATCATCCACCGGCTCAACTTGAACCCCCTCTTGTAAGAATCCACCATCAGATCGTCAAAACGCGGAGAGGCAATGTAGTCTTCAACTGCCTTCTTCTTGGCTTCTTCAATGCCTTGGGAAAAAATCTGTGTTCTCCCCTTGATGTCCTCTTGAAGATATTCGACCTGATGCTGCAAATCCAACTTCAAGTCCGCCATATGCTTGACAACTACCCCCATAGCCTCGGCGTCACGCTGAGACCTCGCCTGCTTGGCCATCGCGACGCGAGCAGCCTCTTCAGCAGCGTAAGCAACCGCCTCAGCAGCCCAGGTATTTGCCTCTGCAGCACGAAAAGCTTTTTCAGCAGCATGAGCGGCAGTCTCAGCAGCTCGCGCATGTCGCGAGTTCCTCTCCACTTGGGCAGCCAAGGCATGAATTGAAGAATTCACCTACCAAAAGAAACAAGTAAGCAAATAACAGCAAAAGCAACAGAATAAAAAAGGAAGACGGAATCCAACTTACCACCATGGCATGTGTTACGGCGCGGCAAGCGACCTGATTCAAGGGAAGATCGGTCCACGCCGCGACCTCCTCAGGGAAAGTAGCGTCCCTACTCCTGAAGAGCATAGTTCGGCGTCAACACACTCCTAAACTCCCCTTGAGCTCCCGAGCCTGAGGGCCCAGCCCGCGTATGAGCAAACCCAGAGTGAGCAGGAGCACTTGAGTATGCAGGAGCGCCCGTATGAGTGGTCTCAGTGTAAGGCGCCCCGGCAGTTTCGTGCACCGGTGGAATCACTTCGGGCTCCCTGGGCAGATCCTCCGGCGTATGGTCTGGAACTTGGGGCTCCTCATCTAGGGGCAGCTCGGTACGAATTTGCTTGGCGACCCGCTTCCTCCTCTTCATACCTTGGAACAAACGCCCCCCACGAGTTCTCTCCGCGTCCATGACACCTGTAGAAACAAGTTTGACATAAAAAAAAACGAAAAGAACAGAGCAAGCAAGAACCGCATAGCTAGAAACCTACCCGAACTCAGGCCGGCTGCAATAAGCTTGGCCTCCATTAAGTAGTGGTGGCACTTTAAGCCTTTCCGTGCCCATTGCCGGAGGCCCTTCACCGTCTCTTTATCAAGAGTCACGCCTAAATCGGGAGCGGCCTCACCCCACCCGAAATAATCCCGCTTCTACGCCGGGACCTTATTAGGAAGATCGTGCAGAAGCTTAAAACCCTGGCGAGGAGAAAGGTAATACGCCCGTCTCCCCCCAAGAAGAGAACCCGCCTGTCTCTTGAGCATCAAGATAGAGGAGAATATCTCTAAGTCCAAGGGGAAGTTCTGCTCTCAAAAAAGGGGAACTGTCCCCACCAGGTTCCGAATAGAGTTTGGATGAAGCTGACCAATGGTGACACCGAAGTGGTTTATGACTTCGACAAGAAGGGGATGGAAAGGAAGTCGCAACCCCACAGCGAGCTGCTCTCGAAAAATCACGATCTCGTCAGGACCGTGTTCCCAAGGAAAGCTACCCGAAGGAATAAAATATGTGTACCCCCCAGGAAGATTGTAAGACAGAAGTATGGATTGAAGCCCCTCAGGCGTCATGGTCGAAGGACCAAACCTGTCTAGCATCCGACCTCGGTAGGAGGTGGACGCCAAACTACCCGAAGCGACTCGGCCTACTGGTTCATAGTCCTCAAGCTCCACCTCAGGATCACTGAGACAGTCGGGGGACACGGCTCGGTTGGTAGAACCTATGTCGGCCCTACTCGAAGAATCGTCTGAGCTATCAAAGCCAGACATTGGGGAAAAGATGGATTCAGGAAAGTACTCATCGGAAAGTTTGAAGAACAAGCCAGAGAACCGTGAAGACTGTATAACCAGCCTTGACGCGAGCTGGAAAAGACTTGGACGCGAACTCAGTAGACAAACCGCAGAAGTGACAAACCGACCGGGGTCCCCCACTATTTATAGCTACAGTAACCAAGAATCGACCCTGCAGACCGAAGACGATTCGACGGCCCACGTTCTTACTGACCGCACAACCCTTAAGGTTGAGACGTGATTGGCGCACGTCTTTCCGAAAAAAGCGAAACGTCAGCGCATGTCTTTTTGAAACCGACGTCGCTTCGACACGCATCTTTCCGAAACTGACGCGCCACACGTCTCCCTGACAGTCACCCGTGCACGTACAGCAGCGGCGCGCCTTTTTGAAATGACCCGCTGTCACGTCCCAGCGGCGCGAATTGGTTTGAAATTTAAAACGCGCGCGGTCACAACCACCAGTGTTCTTGAGTAAGCACGTTTCCAGCCTTCTCGGAAACCGAAAGAACCCTAGCAAAAGCAACTCGCGCAGTGAAGATTCGAAGGATGGGACAAATCCACCTGCTACCTCGCGAAACTCCCCGCACCATGGCAAGACCCCCAGCGCAAGGAGTGGGGGGCAAGTGATGAAGGAAGATTTGGCCTGACCTCTCTATTACGTGACATGTGGCAAAAACAACAGCTCGGCAAAAGGGGCCGAGCCTAGGCGGGAACAAGGGGACACGAGCGGACTGAACTCCCTACCGGGGGCCC
Source organism: Nelumbo lutea (assembly GCF_056320005.1). NCBI lineage: Eukaryota > Viridiplantae > Streptophyta > Magnoliopsida > Proteales > Nelumbonaceae > Nelumbo > Nelumbo lutea. The sequence goes on from NC_142684.1 coordinate 109,725,702, forward strand.
GAACTCACCCTTTGTAACAGCTCAGGGTACACTTCGTTGAACTGACCCACCTTGTAACAGCTCGGTATACACTTCGCCGAACTGACCTTGTAACAGCTCGGGTTACACTTCGCCGAACTGACCTTGTAACAGCTCGGGTTACACTTCGCCGAACTGACCCACCTTGTAACAGCTCGGGATACACTTCGCCGAACTGACCTGCCTTACAGATAACTCCGAGCTCAAGACCGCCTCGCTCAGCACTTCGCATCACCTGGCACCAAAACCAAACAAGTCGTACCACGCCTGACACTAAGGAAGTTCGTGCCCGAGGGCGCCGCGCCTGACTGACTTGGGATCTGACGTTTGGCGGCAACACCCTAAACAGCCACCTGCCACCGCCACTGACACCGCCATCTACAGTTAGATAGACGGTTAGGCAGTGACGATTCTGTCTCAGTAGAAAGGACGACGGTCGAATTGACAAGCACAAGGGTAATCATACCTGACCTGACAAGGGCCCCGGGACGAGTGCACGAAGTGATTATAAGATCCCCCTGCCCCCCGACAACGGAGGTATGCAAACTTTGCGCTATCTGGCATTACCTTGCTTTTGAAGGATTCTAACTTGAGCTTCGGAGCCTCTACACCGGGTTCCCCCCGGAGCTTCCCATCTCCTCCGTTTCAGGTTCCCTGCTACCCCGTTCGGAAGCAAGGCCGCGGATAGCTAAGACCGGCCGGATCGCGCTCCATCAAGAACCTTAGACATTGTGTCTGAAGTTTTTTTTTTACTTTTTTTTTTTTTTTTGTGCTGAAAAAACATCGTAAAGAGCTTGCTGGGTCTTCTCTATCTCCAACCGTTCTTCTATTGTCCAACATAAATGGCTTGTATTCTCTTTGATACTACTTTAATTTTAGTTGTTTCCAACAAACTCGAGACTGGTAAGAAACAGGAGATCGTCTCTGTTTGGGGGCTGAGGTTCATGGGTCAATGGATGTTTAGAAGATAATAAGCTATCGTCGAATGCATCCCAGATAAAAGAGGACCCATAGAAATAATCAATTTGGACTTTTATTAATGTATAGAAATAACATTTCATTATGGTAACAAAGACTAGTTCAAATTCAAGTTATCAAAGCAACAAACTGAGCCACTAAATGGGCAAACTTACATGCTCCTCTTTTCATAAACACGAGGAACTTTTCTTAACTGTCACATAAATATTTGATATCATCTAAAATAGGAAGACATGACTGAGGAACAATAGAAGGCAATCTAATTCCAAGATGACAGAACTCCATCCTTGATCTCTTCAAAAGTAATCGTTATTAGAATATCTCTTGTCTCTGCTTCAAAAGCTTCTCGTTGAACAAAACAGTAACCTGAATTTGGTTCGGACAATGACAACGGTGATTGAAGGAGAACGGAGGGGAGAGAGAGAGAGGCAAGGGAGATAAGAATAAAGGGGAGAGAGAGAGAGAGAGACGTTGGTCCTCAAGCTGCCAACGATTTGTGGTTGTAGTGGTTCGAGCGACGAGCATTGGGGTAAAGGAGAACGAAGGAGGGTATCCTCAAAAATATTTGATGTGCATATATATATATATGCATTTTAGTTCTCACAATGATAGCTCGCATATGCATTCAATCACTCTTTTTGGGTTCTTCATCATCAATGGTAATCGGCAACGAGAGCTTTTTTAAGAAGGTTTTAACTAATTGCTCAGAGTGAGAACAGTATACAATGGAAGAATGATGTTGGCGAGGAAAAAAATCAGCAGAGATTCACGTTTGCAGAGGTGGTTGCAGTGGCTTTGGTGGTTGACCGGTGGTTGCTCATAGAACCTTGACCGGTGGTTGCAACGGCTTCCTTTGAGCAAGCCATGGTCCGGTCTGAGTGTTTAGTTTGCTGATTCGGAGGAAGAAGGAAGAAGAAGAAAAAACAAAATTGGGGAAGAGAGAGAGGGAGAGACCGGTAGAGAGGGAGAAGAAAAAACAAAAAGACTCGACTGGGCGGGACCGGCGGGTGTTTAAATTTTTATAAAATAATAAATTATTTATTTTAGGCCCAAACGGCCGTTAACTATGACCTTTCCACCCCTCCGTTACAACACGTGACGTGGTGGATTGTTATTCGAGGTGACAGATTTTTTTTCTCAGAGGATGTGAGCTCGTGGAAAATGCCAATGTAATGTTACAACTTTTGAAATCCTATTTTTACAGTTGCCAAACTTTTGGGCTGATGATTTACTGAACTACCCTATAAGGTGATTCAGCAAAGGTTGATGAACATGGAAAAGATTGCATTCAGTTAGGGGTGTCAATTGGACTGGATTTGATCCAATCCGATCCAGTCCAATGTGAGTCTATTATAAATGGACTAGGTCCAATCCAATCCAATGAATATTTTGGATTATTTTGGACCAGTCCAATTGAATGTCTGAACTGTCCAATCTGTTCAAATTCATTTTGGTTTCAATTCAAATTCGGTCCAATGACACCTATATTCTTATCTTATATTAATGGACCAGATATTGGCATAATCCAACCCAATCTAATATAAATTTATTATGGACGGACCGGGTCCAATCCGATCTAATAAATATTGTGGATCAGATTAGTCTAATCCAATATGTCTTATTGGTCCATCCAGTCCATCCAAATTGATTTTGGACTGGACGAGATCCAATCCAAAACCAGTCTATTGACACCCTTACATTCAGTCAAATGCCATTGCTTTGTTCTTGTTTTATTTATTTTAATGCATTTCTATCAATCTATATATTGTATGTTCTGCCTTAACATAAACAGTAATAAGGGCACTGTTGGAAGTTTGGTCAATATTATTTGGATTTTATAGAGGGTGTTTTTTTTTGGGTGACAGGGTATGATTTTGCACATTTATTTGACAGATGAAAGGACATTTAAGGAGTTTGAGTTCATTTCCAAAAGAAAAAAAAAAAAAAAGGTTAGATTTTGTAGGTATTCTTTTTTTCTTTGGATTTTGAGAGGGGGAAAATTGATAATGGGATTTTCAGATTTATGTGGGACCAGGGAAATTTATTTTCCTGGATACCCATCTCTCAGATGGATAAATAATTTTCCCACATAAATAGAAAATTGCCAACACTTATAAAAGAGAAAGTCTTTTTTTTAGATAGATGCTGATATGCATAGTATGTGGTATTCGAATGAACAGTAACCACACAATATCCCCTGCATTGATTTGGTAATTTAGTATCCATTAAGACAAGTGAAAAATCTCAGCCTCTAATGTGCGACCAAGTGTATGGAGAACATATACCAATGCTAGGGTGAGTCGTGGCCACATTTCATTATGATACCATAAATTTCTACATACTAACATTTGCCATCACAACAACATAAACCTACCAAATGATAACAAGGAGAAGGACAAGGCAGGACAGCAACTACCACCTATTAAGGAAAAAAAAGAAAAAAAAAACCTTAAAAATGTGCAATGTAAATATCTAAAAGCTATAATAAAACATTTTAAGTACGAACATATGTAATTGCAGGACGCAAGTATGTGTGTATTTCAAATGTGCAAGAAGATTAATGATGTCAAATTTTCTTCTCTATCTTATTCCTTTGTTGGCTCAAGGTTTTTCACCTCCGCTCAAATTTTACCTGAGCACCAGCAAACCATAGCCCAAGTGATTGTGTAGGACGTTGACTATCGGCACCACCATTTCCTTCTCCATTGTAACCTCGACTTCCACCATCCACATCCGATTGTCCACCACCGCCATCACAACTGAGTTCCGGCACTCTCCCATCACTTTTCACATTAATCTTGTAAATCAACAATCTCTTCCATCATCACACCCACCGTCAGTTTAAACCAACCATTGGAAAAAGGCAAGATTCATCGACAAGGTCAACATCGGGAAAGGAAGAATAGGAAGGGCTCGCCTCAAGATACTAGAGGAAGTTTTTTCCTTCCTAATTGATTTGAATTTGAATAGGATTGAATTTAAATCCAATAAATTTATAGCTCTAACCTGTATTTTATCACTTGAAGAATCCAATGGCTGATTCTGTTTTTCCTTATGCCTTATTAATCGAAGTTATTTCTGAGTACAAAATATTTATCTTTTCATTAAGATGCTCTTCCTCATTGAAGAATTCAATGGATGATCCAGACTGTTCATTGAGTGGGCGGCTAATCCAAACTATCTATTGATACATTGTTCCCCACCCAGCGGAGTTGAACGATATACCTATTTGGGCTGTGAGCATGGTTCAAAGTATATCGTATCTTTTAAAAAATATATAGTTCGGATCCCTCAATTTTTTTTAATAATAAAAAACATGTTAAAATCTTTTCAAAAATTTAAAATATAAAAGAAAAACTAAAAAAAATAAAATTTTAATCGTTTCTAAGTATTGATACGATATGAGTTTCTGTCGTATCTTATCAATACTTTGACCTTGGCTGTGAGGGAAATGGGCAAAAGGATAATAAATTCCAAAAATTAGGACTAATGGCAGTGGTGGGTAATCGGACGTGGACAGCAGTGGAGAAGGAGATGATAGTACCGTCAGTGCTTTGGCAGAGTAGAAACCCTTCAGAGTTGAGCCAATGAACGAAGAAGACAAGACACCCTTCCGACATCTCAACTGTCAATCTTTTCATTTTTTATTTTTTTTTAATTTTAATATATTTTCTAATTCATTGAAATAAGAGAGAAGGACATTTGACATCATCAATCTTCTTGCACACGTGAAATACACACATCTTCTGATACTAATATCGGGTCTTGCAATTGGGAATGCAGGAATTTGATGGCAAATGTAAGAGAACATGTAGCCCAATCAAAGTCGCAATAACCTCGAAGAACTAAGACATTGTCTATGGAGAAGAAAATGCCTCGACTGGGATCTGATTTGATGTAGCGCAGAATACGCTTGGCCGCTCGCATGTGTTGCTCACATGGGGAGTTCATGAGCAGAGCGAGGGTATGAATAGATAACTCACATCTAGTTGTGTTATGGTAAATAAACCAATAGACCTAATAAGCGTCTGTATTGGGCTGGATCATCAAGTAACGGGTTATTCATGTCAATAAAATGTCGTTGTTGTTCCATTGGGTGTGAGACTGGTTTGTAGTCAAGCATTCTTGATTCAATCAAGATATCTAAAGCGTATGAAAATTTATGAGGAGAATCTAGAAATTTTGAAGTCCAAAAAATATCAAAGTGGGCCCAAATCTTTCAAACGGAAGCAATCGTGCAAATAAGCCTTAAGAGACTTGATTCAGTTTGCATCATCCCCTGTGATGACTAAGTCATCAACGTATATAAGAACAACAACATATGACCCTTCCTCCTTGGACGTAAATAAAGAATAGTCAGCCATAGATTGCACAAATTCAATATATCTAATATGCTTGAGTGCAGTTGCAAATTTTTTCTTTTTATGCTTAGGAAAGCTAGGAAGAATGGTCATGTAAACCTCTTTATTCAAGTCTCCATTTAGAAATGTGTTATTAACATCCAACTGGTAGAGTTCCCAACCACGGACTATAGTAAGAGAATGCAAATAACGGAGCATGACAAACTTGGCCACAAGAGCATATGTGTCATGATAACCGTACCCTTCTACTTGGGTACAATTGACCACTTAGAACCAATAGGTCGCTTTCCAAGTGGAAGGTCTACAATTGACCCCGTATTGTTGTGTTCAAGTGCAACAATTTCTTCTTTGGTTGCTTGTGAGTATGTAGTGGGTTCAACCAAAGGTTGGCAGGTGACAGACGAAGATAAAGTAGGAAGATGGCAAATGTTAGTTGGTTAATCGATGGTAGTAGTGCTATCTACAATGATATTTCCAGTCTGATCGATGGTAATGGTGGGTTGATCAGACGTAGTGATTTGATCATTAGTGACAGATCTGTTGACAATGGTGTTGTAATTGGACTGGTGGATCATCAAGAATTGGAAATGGGACTACAACTTGTGTGGGCTGGTTAATGGGCACAACAACGTTGACGTATGGGAACAAGTTCTCATAGAATGTGACATCTCTAGATGTGAAAATGTCGTGGTCATATCATAAACTTTATATCCCTTTTGTCGAAAGGGGTTCCCCACAAAGATACACTTGGAGGCCCGTGGTTCAAATTTATCACTAGAAAGAGGTCACGCTTGAGCATAAGATAAGCTTTCAAATGTACACATATGATCATAGGTAGGAGGCTTACCAAATAAAACTTCATAGGTGTTTTGCCCCAAAGAGGCATAGCAGGCAAATGATTGATAATGTAAGCTGTAATGAGAACACACTCCCCAAAATAACTTTGGTAATCCAGCATGGAATCATAATGTCCGGGCAATCTCCAAGAGGTGTCGATGCTTTCTTTCAGCGACCCTGTTTTACTAAGGGGAATCAACACAAGTTCTTTGATGTATGGTAACATTTTGGCTATAAAAGTGAAGCATAGGACTCAATAGAAATTCTTTTCCATTGTCGGATATTATTGTATTAACTACATGATCGAATTGAGTGTGAATCATATTACAAAATGCTACAAGAAATTGATGTGTTTCAGACTTGTGCTTCATGAGAAACACCCATATCGAGTAGTTGTGATCATCGACTATGGTCAAGAAGAAACATGCACCTGAGATAGAGGCAACACGGTAAGGCCCCCATATACCACAATGTATCAAATCAAATGGCGCTTGAGCTCGAGACATTCTTATCGGAAAAGGGGAGTGAGTATGCTTTGCTTGTTGACATGCATCGCAAACGAACGAGGTTGAACCATTGAAGAGAGGGATTACCTGAGCTGTAGTAGTGATAATTGTCGCCAGGATGCATGTCCGAGCCTATTATGCCACAATGTTGAACTACTTATAGTACTAGAACTAAAAACAAATATGCTATTGTTGACATAAGAAGCTTTCAAGTACAGACCATCACACAATTCCGCCTTGCCAATCTGAGTCTTCGAGGCTCGGTCCTGTAATAAATAGCAGGTAGAAGAGATCACAACAATGCAACCCAATTAAATGGTAAGCTTGCTGACGGATAGCAGATTATACTTGAATCCAGGAACATAAAGCACATTGGGAACAACAACTATAGTAAGCAAGAAAGATCCTATGTGTGTGGCCTTAAGAGCTTCACCATTAGGAAGCAAAACCAAACAGTGCACAGATAAAGGTTCACATTGGCAGAGGTATGACACATTTGAAACCATGCGATCCAAGGCACCACTATCTAGAATCCAACTAGGATCAAGAGAGAATAAACCTTACCGGACACAGTTGAGGCATAGATTGGCCTTTCAACATTCAAGTATTCAACAATCGAATTAATTGGGTATATTGGTCAGTCGTCAAGCCAGCTACTGAGGATGTTGCAGAAGAATTAATCTGGTCAATCTTGTGGAGTACTACTTTGTAGCGAGATGGCTATGCCAAGTTGTCTCCTATGTCGAGTCACATCCACGTGTCCCCTTAATATGAGGTCGGGCCAAATCGCCCCCACTCCCCGAGCCAGGGGTCTTGACCTAGTGGGGGAGTTCACGACATGACGGGTGGATTTGATTCGAAGTCTAGGTCGTCCAGTCAGATAGTTCGTCGGTCGAACCAGTTTGCTGCTTGGCTCAATCAAGGGTAACTCGAGTCGTGTACGGTTTACGCGCGGACGTCACGCGGTCTATAAACTCTGTGGACGCCAAAAAACGCGCTAAACTGATTTCAACCTCGGGAGTCCTGCAGCCAGTTTTCTTGAGAGTCGTTGGATCACTTTGATCTCGACCGTTGATTCTCGGACATAGCAGCTATAAATAGGGGGGACCCGAGACATTTTTCTTCGCCATAAGTTCACTAGCCTTCGCTCAGAGGTCACGTTTAGACTCCTTAGCTCGGGTTTTCTAGTTCGTTGTTTTCTCAGCTCGGTCGTTTTTCTGGGTGAGTCTCCCCTAGCTTTTCTTTTTCAATTTAGTTCAGTTCGCAGTTATGTCGCAACTTAGTTTTGATAGTCTCTTAGATGAGCCCGAGGAAGGTACTTCGGCTTAGGTCAATTCTCCCGAGATGGAGTCATCCTGGGAGGCGCAAGAGGCCACGAATAATCCAGCGTCTACTTCTCATCGAGGTCAGGCGCTGGACAGGTTCGGTCCCTCAACACTGACTGTGGATAAACTTAGGGCTTTGATAGGTCGATACCACCTCCTAGAAGAGTACACCTACAGTATCCCCGTGACTAACTTCCCTTGGGAGCACGATCATAATGAGATCGAAATCTTCGAAGAGCAGCTCGTGGCTAGTCTTCGCTTACCTTTGCACCCCTTGATCATAGAGGTCCTGAAGTTCTTCAACATCACTATAGACCAATTACACCCGAACTCAAGTCGGAATGTAGTAGGGACGATTTCTCTTTTTTACGAGTACTGTCTACCTCTCGACCTCGAAATTTTTTCTTCTATTTTATCAATCAAGAAAATTTCTTCCTGCGTCCTTCCCGAGCATAGGCGGACCTATTATCTGTCACCTCGCCCGGGCTATAAACTTTTACATGAACTACCTAATAGGATCCCAGCCTAGAAACGGAGTTATTTCGTAGTTCGCAATCCTATAAGGTGGCCTTTTCCTACCCATTGGAGGGCTGCCATTCAGGATTCTGGCGTCAGGCTAGACCTAAAGACAAGGAAGACGCTCCATTCGTAGGCGAAGCTCGACTTCCACTGTAAGGACTACCTTGCCGAAGATAAGCTCGTGCAGGCCAACTTGAGTCCTGGTAGGTCATCTTTGGTTTAGAGTTATTTTTGATAGCTAGTATTTTATTCTTGTCGATGATGCTAACGCTAGGTTTTGTTGCAACTCCCATGAATCTCAGCACGGACAAGCTTCTTAGGCAGATGAAAAGGAAGAAGAAGCGAGCTACTATAAAAGCTCGTATTGAGTCCCCAAAGCCCACCATCCCTAAACTCGAACAGCCCTCCAGTGTGCCTCCAGTGATCGACTTGGAGTCGGAGAAGGTCCCACCTCGTGCACCAGAGACATCTTTGGGACCCGCCCCTACGACAACCGTTGCTTCTTCAGGGAGCGAAGGATCAGCTCGGAGTATCCTGACCCCACAATGCAGCCTCTAAAAGAGCAAAGAAGCTGTGCATTCTAAGGAAGTCACGAGTTGGGCTGAACTAACACCTGCTCAGCTCGGGGCTCGGGCGGCTTACCCACTGTATGGTGGTAAGTCTCGTTCTACTTTGATTTTTGTATTTGTAGCTTTGCTGGTACTAATTTATACTCTTGGCAAGTGAACACCATTGTGCACGCCTTGACTTACCAGTCTGAGCAACACTTGAAGCGGGCTTTAGTTGATGAGAGTTCATCCTGCGAGGCTCATACTGAACTGAATCTAGCTCGCTGCAAGATCAGCCAACTGGAAAACAGCGTGCGAGCTCAGGAGGAGCTTATCACTTCACTGATGTCAGAGAAGGCGGACCTGGAGTGTAAGGTGGAGAACCTCGAAGCGGATGTCAAGGAACGGATTGAAATCCTTCTCAAGGCCATGGAGGAGGCCAAGGTCAAGGCTGTTGAGGACTACAAGAACTCAGAAGAGTTCGAGGGAGAGCTAGTCGAGGTCGGAGGGCTACTGCAAAGGCTTCAAGCTCAATAGGTGGCTGATCAAGCGCAAGTTCCTGCAGCTCGATGTGAGTGCCATCACTACCTCGCCAATCACAAAGGAGGTAGCCCTTGAAGCTGTTGAAGACCCAGACTCGAAAGCGGAGAACGACGGTGACGACATTGCAAAGGCCAATGCCGATGACAAGGCTAGCTCCTCCGCCGAGGCTTCGGGCAAGAGCGATGAGTGCCCCATGTAGTCCTTTGTACTGTGAGCCTGCGAGCTAAGCATCTATTTCTTTTTCCTCCCTTTTGTAACGAACTCTTTGTAATGAAATACACTTTTTTCAAGCAATTAATCTTTTATGATTGTAGTGATTTTTTCCCAAACTGTTGAGCTATCGAGCTAGATAACCGAAATGAGGGGTTCCTCACTTTGTTGTTGCCCCGAGTTGTCACCCAGTATTTTGGGGCAATTTATGGCGTACGCTGAGGTGAGCGACATAATAGGGTATATGCCCGACCTGTCTACACACGGGCTACTTGAAAGTATTTTGCCTATGCCGATGAGGCGACTAGGTCTTATATGGTGCTGAGGTCTTTCATGAGCTCGGTGCTTTTAGCCCTTAGGCTGAGGACCGACTATAGTCCACTCTTCTTTGTGGTTCGCCCATGCCGAGGAGGCGACTGGGTCTTATGTTGTCGAGGTCTTTTGTTAGTTCGGCACTTTGGCCCTTGGGCTGGGGGAGCGACTATAGTCTACTCCCTAGTTCGGCAATTATAGATAGTATTGCCTTAGGTTGACGATATTCCATGCTCGAGGTACCTATTTCCCTTATAAGGTCTCGAGCTCGTACGTACCTTCCCCGAGTTGTCACTTTACCTGGTAGGGTCCTTCCCAATTTGGTTTGAGCTTACCAACACCGGGCTCAAGCACCATAACTTTGCGAAGAACCAGGTCTCCGACGTAGAGATTCTGCTTCCTGACTCTGGCGTTATAGTACCGAGCTACTCTCTGCTAGTAGGTCGCGGTCCTAATGTATGCGATATCTCGTACCTCTTCAAGTAGGTTGAGGTTAGTGCGTAGCTCGCTCTCATTCGCTTCTTCGTCGTGTGCCTCCAGACATAGTGTAGGTACCTCGATCTCGGCTGGGATCACTACCTCCGTATTGTAAGTGAGGTTGAAGGGAGTCTCACCCGTGGCGATCTTCACAGTGGCCCGATAAGCCCAAAGTACGCTAGGTAGCTCGTCAACCCATAATCCTTTAGCTCAGGCTAAGTGTGCCTTCAGTCCGTGGAGGATGGCCTTGTTCGTGACTTCCACTTGGCCATTGGCTTGAGGGTGCGCCATCGAGGTGAAATTTTGTTGTATCCCCATGTCTTCGCACCAGTTTTGAAACTTTATGTCTTCGATCTGCTTGTCGTTGTCAGAGATGAGTACTCGAGGTAGTCCGAAACGGCAAGCTATATTCCTCCAGAAGAAGTTTTGTATGGTTCGTGTTGTGATCGTCGCAAGAGGTTCGGCCTCCACCCACTTTGTGAAGTAGTACACTGCGCGAAGGCCATGGGCTGGTGAGGTACTTTAGGTCGGTGGTGGGCTGGTGGTGGATATTGGCGTGCCTTTGACATTTGTCGCATCTTTTGACGAACTCAATCGCACCTGCCTTCATTATTGGCTAGTAGTAGCCCTGTCGTAACGCTTTTTGGGCGAGAGCCCTGCCCCCAAGGTGTCCGCCGCACAAACCCTCATGAGTGTCGCGGAGTACAAGCTCGGCCTTCGAATGTCGTAAGCAGCGCAGATAAGGGAGCATGTAGGATCTTCGGTACAACCGTCTATCTATCATGACGTATTTGGCCGTCTGACGCTCTACCCTTCTAACGACATTACGGTCCGTAGGGAGGGTCCCGTGGAGCAGATAGCTCGCGAGTGGATCAGTCCAGCTCGGCTCTGCTTGCACAACAGGAGCGACCTCTTCTGCCCCCCCCCCCCGAGAATGCTAGGCCGAGGCAAGCTCTCTATGTACACGGTTCTCATGGTGTTGTCACTTGTGTTGGCTAATCGGGAGAGGGCATCGGCCTCAGCGTTCTCGGACCTTGGGATCTGCCTAATGAAGTAGGACTGGAAGTCGCGCAGAGCTTCTCTGACTTTGGCTAAGTAAGCTACCATGGTCGATTCGCGAGCCTCGTAGTCACCGGTGACCTGATTGACCACGAGCTAAGAATTGCTGCAGATAATGAGGTGTTTAGCTTGTACTTCGCTTGCAAGGGCGAGCCCGGCTATCAACGCTTCGTATTCTGCTTAATTGTTGGATGCAGCGAACTCGAACCGAAGTGCATACTCCAATTTCACCCCGCTTGGCCCGTACAGAATGATTACAACCCCGCTTCCTTGCTGATTTGACGAGCGACCCACATGAAGGATCCAGGGCTCCTCATCCCAAGTCGGGTTTCTTCCAATCGGGGGTGGTGCTGCACTAGTTGAAGTTTCTCCATTCTTGGGCTCGATCAACTCAGGGACTGCAGTGTTGAAAGTACATTTTGCGACAAAGTCAGCCAAGGCTTGGGCCTTGATGGCAATTCGGGGCTCATATTAGATGTCGTACTTACTGAGTTCGATGGCCCACTTCGCCAGTCTACTGGAAACCTCGGGCTTGAGCAAGACTTGCTTCAGAGGTTTGTTGGTGAGGACGATGATGGTACGAGCCTGGAAGTATGGCCAAAGCTTCCGAGCTACGATGACTCGCGTACGCTAACTTTTCGATTTCTAGATACCTCATTTTTGCGTCCTGCAAAACTTTACTAACATAATAGACGAGTCGTTGAACCCGATCTACCTATTTTATTAGTACCGAACTGACTACCTCGTCACTCGCGGAGAGGTACAGCTTCAAAATATCTCCCTCCTCGGGTCGGGTCAAAATCAAGATGCTGGCGAGATACTTTTTGAGCTCGTCGAAAGCGAACTGGCACTCTTCGGTCCACTCGGAAGTCTTTGCTTCTCTTAATTGCCTTAAAGAAAGGCAAGCAACGATCTGTCAATTTAGACATGAAACGGCTCAGAGCGGCTATTCGACCGTTCAACCTCAGAACCTCTTTCAATTTTCGGGGCGGTCTCATGTCTAGGATTGCCTTAATTTTCTTGGGGTTGGCCTCGATTCCACGCCGATTAACGATGTAACCCAAGAACTTACCCGAAATGACACCAAAGACACATTTGTTGGGATTTAATTTCATATTGTACTTATGCAAAATTTGAAAGACACATATTGTACTTAAGTCTTTTATTAAATAATTTGAAAATTGAGTTTTGACGACCATGTCGTCTACATAACACTATTTTTTTGTCGATCAATGGCTCAAACAATCGGTTTATAAGTCTTTGAAAAGTTGCCCCAACATTTTTCAGTCCGAAGGGCATAACCTTGTAACAGTGCAGGCCGAACTCGGTTATAAAGACCATTTTTTCCTCATCGGCAAGGTTCATCCTGATCTAGTTGTAGCCCGAATAAGCATCCAGAAAGCTTAGCAACTCGTGTCCTGAGGTCGTGTCCACCAAACAGTCGATTTTGAGAAGTGGGAAGCAGTCCTTTGGGCAGGCTCGATTCAGGTCGATATAATCGATGCGCATGCGCCACTTACTATTGGCTTTTTTTATCAGAACGGGGTTAGCCACCCAGCTCGGGTAATAGACCTCCCTGATGAAATCGGCTGCAAGGAGCTTCCCGACCTCCTCGTTAACTATTCTCCAGCGCTCTGGGGCTAAGTTGCGTTTCTTCTGTCTAACGGGCCTAACTACATGATCAATGTGCAATTTGTGAGTGATTATGCTAAGGTCTATGCCGGGCATTTCTACCACGGACCATGCAAAAACATTTAAATTTTGAAGTAAGAAACTTACCAGTTGCGATCGCATGGGCTCCTCAATCGAAGCGCCAATCTAGAGAATCCTGGCAGGATCTTCCGCTGAAATGGGTATAGAGGTCGTCTCTTCTATTGGTGAAGCTCGCTCCTCGTAGTGCTCCGTAGGTCGCTCCAACTCGAGGTTGTCTGCTGCCTTGGCTTTCCCTTTGATGGCGGTGACGTAGCATTTACGAGACTCGAGCTGGTCACCTCGCGCTACCCCAATTCCGAAGTCCGTAGGGAACTTCATGGCCAAGTAATAGGTGGACACCACTGCACGTAGAGCGTGGGTGATAGGCCAACCTATTATGGCATTGTACGGGGAGGGAGTGGCAACCACTAAGAAAATGTGATCGAATCTCACTATGCTAGGCCAGGTACTGACCTCCACAGGTATTGTAACTCTTCCCAAGGGTCGGACTTCCTCTCCGTTGAAGCCTACCAATGGAGTATTTGCAGGCTTGATGTCGCTCTCCTGAAGTTGCAGCTTGTCGAATGCATCTTTGAAGAGAATGTCCACCAAATTGTCGGAGTCGACTAGGATGCGCTTCACCTCGAAGTCATTTATTCTCATCTTTATGACGAGCGTGTCATCGTGAGAGTACTGAACTCCACGCGCGTTATCTTCAGTGAAGAAAATTGGTTCTTCTAACCTCGGCCGCTTCGGAGGATTCTCTTCTCTTTCAACCTCACGAGCTGATGTCTTTGCCGCGGCTGAGGTGCAGCCTACGACAATCGATCTGCCGGTGATCATATCTATTATTCCATGAACGGGCCTCTCTTCGGGCAGCTGTCTCTGCGGCTACTCGTTTTTCCTGCTGCTGGATTCGAGAGCGTCTTTATTTTGCTCCCCCTGTCGACCTGTTTAACTTTTATTATCATTCAATACAAAATTCTTCCGTCGCGGAGGTTTTTACAATTTTCGGTGCTATGACCGTGATCTCTATGAAAATGGCAGTATACATTTCTGTTCCTTGTATTCGGGTCTCCTCTCAGCCGAGGTGGCCAATTTACGTAAGAAGCATCCTTGATCGCCAGGAGGATTTTTGCTCGCTTTGCGTTCAAGGGAGTGTAGTTTCTTTCAGTTTGAGGAGCTTGGGAATGTTGATCTGGCTTTCCTCCTCAAGCTGGCTCTTCCTTTTTCCTCTTGTTGTCCCCATTAGTCGAGGTCTCGCCTTCTCTTTTCCTCTTATCGGATGGATTCTCGCTCTTCTGGTTCATCTCCTCCTTTGTTCAGATGAACTGGTCCGCGAGCTTGAGGAATTCAATTACATCTTTAGGCTTGTTGGCAACCACGTGCCACTTGAATTCTTTGTGTGTGATGCCTCTTTTAACTGCTGTGAGTCTCACTATGGGGTCTAGGTCAGGTATCTGCAGGCATGCATCATTGAACCTCTTGATGTAGCTGTGGATAGATTCTCCTTCTCTTTGGATAATGCCAATGAGGCTTTCTTGGGACCTTGGGCATCTCTTACTAGTAATGAAGTGCAAGGTAAAGATCTGCACGAACTGCGCCCAACTCTTGATTGTCCCGGGCGCAAGGTTTCTATACCATGTGCGAGCTACCCCCTTGAAAGTTGTGGAGAATGCAACGCACATGCAGGATTCATCTGCTTCGGCCAAGTGCATTTGAGATTGAAATGAGTCTACATGGTCATTCGGATCGAACGACCCATCATACTTGTGTAAGGGAGGTCCTTAAAATCCTTTGGCATCGGAGTGGCCAAGAGTTTGGGAGATAGAGGAGACGACATAGTGAGAAGCGGAGTGGTCTTCACGGTCCCCGAGCTAGCCTCTTCTTTTCCCTTTGGTAGTTCGGTGGAGTTCTGGACTGCTGCTCGGTGAGCTCTGTGGCGCTGCCTTTGCTGCTTCCTTACCGGCTCTGCGTTGGTGCTGCTAGCCTCAATATTGTCAGGTACTGTTCTCACTGGCAGCTACTTGGACTGCTACGAACTGAAGGGTCTTGTCTGGAGTCCGGGACCAGAGTGCCAAACTGGCCTGGCAGGCTGGGTGCCTCCCGACCTATTTACTTGTTGCGAGGTGGGAGGAGTAATCTGTCTCTCCCTCCTGTCACGAGATGAGACTTGACTCCCCTGAAGGTTCTAGATTTGGGAGGTCTCTCCCCGGTGATGAGGCGTTCGCTACGGCGGCGAGACTTAATTTGCTGCGTAGTTGGATGCTGAGGTGGCAACAGTTGCTGGTTCTGAGGTAATGGTGGAAACTGTTGCTGATAAACATGGTGCAGTACATGTTGCTGACACAATTGGAATTGTTGGACCTGCTGCATCTGAGCTTGCATAGCTCGCATGCAGTGTACTAGATCTTCAAGTTGGTTATGTCCGGCCACCGAGGGAACAGACGGTTCGGAAAAGGTTGCACCTACCGTGGAGGGGAGAGGAGCATTCACAGGTGCCATGATCTGGGGCACGTTCAGAGTAGGGACCCCACCCGTAGAGAGAGGTATGGTGAATTGACCAATGCATACCGTTGGGATCCGAGGTTGCCCCCCGAAGGTGTTCATATCAGCGTTGCGTCCGGCGTTGCTGGAGGAAGCCAAAGAAACCTGAGTAAGAATGCTTGGTGGAAAGAGGCTTTTTGAAGTGCTTCCCACAGACGCCAATTGATGCTGCACAATCTGACTGCTCCTAGCTGGCGGTGGCTTAGCTTCCTATAGACGACGAACGTGGAGAATCTGCATAGAAAATCAAAGAACCCGGGGGTGCTTACCTGGCGAGGTCGCTCTGATGCTTAAGTCAGTATATGCAAGCTGAGAATAATTGGAGAGCAAGAGAGCTAGTAAGCAGTAATTGCGCGTACCTTTGGGCCCCGGGAAAGAGGCCTTTATATAATGGAGTCCTCGCGCATCAGATCGAACTTGTGGTCAATCTAGGAGAGGACCTCTCCAGCTCTGGTGGAGTTGGAGATCATGTAGACAGCCCTCTGAATCTTGGCCAAGTCCACCCCCTGGAACAACAGTTGGTGGCTGATAGTTGATACCACATTTGAACACAGTGAGACACCAGTTGAAAAACTGGATAAATCCAACACTTGTTATCACAACCGACCTGCAGAGTGCATACTTTGGCATTTATACAAACTGAAAACACCAAAACCGGCCTCCATGAGTGAGATAAAAACCATATAGGTTAACCATAAATTTAAAAAAATTGATCAAACAAAATCACATAAAGAAAGAGACAGAAACCAAGGAAATCTACAATTGAGAGAGACTTAGAGAGAGAGAGAACCAAATAACCCCCTTGTTCAACTACTCCCTCAATAGTTTAGCCATCAAGTGATAATCTCCGTGTAACCTGAATGAGAAAACCTGTATACCCAATCATCACTACCATCATCAAACAGGTAATCCAACACCCCATTTCCTATATCTACACAACACTATTCTCCATTTAGTGGACTTGGACAGAACACAACACCATTATCAACAGAGATGAAGAGGCAAATGAACTTCCCACAACACAATTCTCCATTTAGTGGACTTAGATAGGACACAACACCATTATCAACAAAGAGGGAGACGCAAATGAATCTCCCATTGTCCATGGTATCAGGTGATTATTTGTTGGCTGCTTGAACTGAAATTAAATGTCATTAAAACTACATTTACCTAACATAATTTATTACAATCCATGCAAGGGCACAACACAGAAGATGGTCAACAATCTAGTGAAGCTTTAAAAGCTCGCACATGAAAGTCCAAAATAGATAGTTGTAGTTGCATGAAAAATCCCAAAAGTTTCCAGAAACAAAATAAATAATCTACAACTATAAATGAAATGTTATACTCATTCCAATCAGTTTTCTTTTCAAGTAAAATCAACACTTTCTAACTGCATTAAAAGGTTAACTAAAAACAATCAAATAGAGAGGCAGAGAGAGGACCTGAACCAGACAATACTAAACAGAAGCTCCTAATGAACTGTACTTGTACATAAAATCAACATCTAGGGTTTGAATACCTATAAAAGCATGTAAAATGTTAGAATACATTGATTGATGAAACCTACAAACAAAACCAGACAGTAAAATGAAGAGCCAGGGTAATTTAAGGGGGAGAGAGAGAGAGAGAGAGCTAGAAGAATCCCCTGAGCCACTACATGTCTTTCTTGTATTCCAAGAGCCATTGTCATTATAATTGCTTGAATGTTCCAACTGCCAGGATTATCTAAAATCAACACAATATTATTCAGAATTTTTTCATTACCTAATTGGAAAGATTAATGTCGATCATCTAATAAAGAGATTTATTTAGGAGTAGCTCACCAATAAAATTAATACACAAAAAAATCACAGCCAAAGCAATTAGAGCAAACTACAGGCATCAAGTAATAAACTATTTTACCTGATTCCCACGACTATCTTGAATCACCTTCTATCAACCTTCTGATGTATTTTGGAAGTGGAACTTGCTTCCAGGAGCTAAATGAACCTATAAATATGCAACAGTAGTTATTTTAATATGGGTCACAAGATATGATGTGGAGGAATTTGCAGTTAAACCAACTCACAGATATGAAACCATGGCGCAATTTCAAATAAAGATAGGATAAGGGAAAATTGGAAAATTTGGCACAATTAGGGTTTAAGATCAAAGGGAAGGTGAAAAAGAAAGATAGGATAATGGAATCAGAACTAGGGGTAATTAGGATTTAGGTGGGCTTAGGTTTAATTTGATTCATGACCTCCCCCTGGTTGGAAAGATTTGGTTCAGATGTGATCTATGATTTCTAAAACCATAAAGCAACGCCACATTCACAAACAGTAAAATAATTTCAATTTGTAGCATCAAGATTGACACAATTACCAATGCGAGAAAAGAGAGATGTATTTGCAGGGAAAAACAATCAAACGGTGACTCAATTTCAAACATCAATCATGTTGAGAAAAGCAATTGCCTATCAAGAGGATCTCCATGTCCAATTTGTCCATGTGTACCTCTTCAACAAGAGAAAACGTTCTGCCTTTCTGTAACAGCTAGTGTATGCCCCCACCCATAAGAGAACTGTACCACTTTCTGCTAGGAAGCCCAGCAACGATTCATGAAAAATTAAAGGAAAACAAAACCATACTTCATATAGACCACATCCACCTCAAATGAGAAGTCAAAGAAAAAAGAAAGAAAAAAAAAAAAAAAAGTCATGGAACTCAATATTCTAGCCCAACAGAAATGTACCTATTCATCTGGAAGTTTTACTTGCACTGGAGAGCAGTGATCAACATTATCACCAACACCAACTTGCTCAAACTGTTTAAGATAAGGAAAGCATTAAAAACAACCAACCAGAATTTGTAAGGGAGAAAAACAATGGTCAACTGAAGCAAGTAATGCATGAACAAATTAAACTCTGAGAAGTCTGAAATATACATTTTTGAATGGCTTCAATTAGCTAGCAAAATAAAATCTGACAGCTTCTAATAGGTCCATAATGGTCCTACTTTTCACTTACCCAAGGATTCTTTTCAAGCATGCTAAACCCCATCTCTTGATCTCTCTCTTTCTCCTCCCACACCAGAAGAAAATAATAACCCTCCTCCACAATCCAAATTCCAACAGTAATGGAGATACCATTTACCAGAGAAAGTCCCCTCGCCCTTCATCCCAGATGCACAGACTTTGTTAATGGTTGTGCACACCACTGAATTAGGTATTCCTGCCCCTAATTCAGACAATCTGCTGGGTACTGCCTAAATTTAAGATTTGATAAACAGAGACAAATCAGGAAGGTTTTCATCTTACACTCAATTGCTATAGATCCAAGATAGGTGGCTGATAATGAAGAAAGGGAACCAAGGAAACCACCCATTGGTATACATGCAACACCAACAACACAAACACCGATACTAAATTAAATAAAAAGAAAAGAAAAATAAATAATAAGCACATTGATAATCTATTTGGAAATAGTACTCTACTAAATTGGCTTATGGAAGTTTTGATCTAAAGTCACCTATTTTTTTTTTTTCTAAAGAGATCAAAGGAAAATACAAAAAACAAAGAAAAACAAAACCTCGAGGCTTTATCAAGTCTGGAGCCGCTACAGCTGCTGGAGCCATTGGAAGATCAGCAGGGAGATCCGCAGAATGCTGGTGCAACCAAAACATTAGAATTGAGAGGATGGAGTGAAGCCCTGTATCCGCCACAGAGAATAAGGAACCAAGGAAACCACCCATTGGTATACATGCAACACCAACAACACAAACATCTATCCCAAATTAAATAATAAGCACATCAATAATCTATTTGGAAATAGCAAGCCCAACCAGAGTGCTTACCAGTGCACCACTCGAAGCACTCCCTACTTTGGTCTTCTCTGACCTTTGACTACAAAGTTCCCCAAGGCCCAAATCAAACCAAAGTTAAACGAGAGAGAGAGAGAGAGAAAGAGAGAGAGAGAGAGAGAGAGAGAGAGAGGAAAAATATATATCACGAATTGGCAGAATCAAAATCCCAAACACCACTGCTGATCTGATATAAATACCTAAAATTTCTAGAACAAAATGGGAAGAAGTGCACATGTGAAGATGCAATCTTGAACTCATGAGGTACTCTTCTTATCACTGTCATCAATAAGAAAAAGTAAATGCCAAATACAGAAGCAAATTAAACTGGTACAGAATACATACAAACACACCAAAGACACAAATTAATAGCTCCATCTGGAGGTGGGGATAGATTCCATATAGTTTAGCAAAACAAGGGGAATTAAGAAATCTTAAATGAGGAGATTAACAGAGGCTAACCACCTTTGAGGGGTTGTGTAATGCTGTAAAAGCAACTATATTTCCCAAGCAACTTCAGGAAGAGAGAGCTGTCTTCTAGCGCCCCTCTCAGAACTGTTTCCACATGGCAAAACCAACTATATTTACCAAGCAACTTAACCAGGAAGAGAGAGCTGCCTTCTAGACACCTGACAGTTAATCAATCTTCAAGACCCATCCCCTCTTAAAATCTACAAACACCAAAAATATCCAATCCAAATATTAGAAAACTTAAGAGGAAGTAATAGCTGAATTTGAAAAGAAAATATTGCAGAGGTGTACCAGCCTTACATGTAAACAGAAGCATTCCCTACAAAACAAACCACCAAAATGCAACACATACAATAAACATAAACAAAAACAAAAGAAATAGAAAAATCAATTCTGTAGCAGAGAAAAAAAAAAGTATCCCCATCTAAAGAGACGTGAATGCGTAGCAAATACAAATAACCAAACACATGAAAAAAAAGGTCCACTCCCAGCTTTTTCTACCTAAAAGAACTCGAAGAGAGAGAAAAAGACAAATGCATATAAATGGAAAAGCAAATACAAGTAACCTGATGCATGAAAAATCAATACTCTACCGAAAATACAAATATCAGAGAGAAAATGCCATTGTGTGTTCTATTTTACCTAAGAGAGGAGTTTGAAAGAAAATAAAAGAATACTTAGAAGTTGAAACCGACAGGCCAAGAGAGCTTACCTTACAATGATGAGGAAACCGATGGACTAAGAGCAGAGAAATGGCCATTGGCAAGAACACCCTATTCTGGAAACCAAAGAGAGGTGTTTGACAGAAAATAAAAGAATCAATACTCTGCTTGAAATAAAAGAATACTCAAAAGTTGAAACCGATGGGCTAGGAAAGCTTACCTTAGCAATGATGAGGAAACCGATGGACTAAGAGCATAGAAACGGCCATTGGCGAGAACACCCTATTCTGGAAACCAATGAGAGGAGTTTGATTGAAAATAAAAGAATCAATACTCTGCTTGAAATAAAAGAATACTCAAAAGTTGAAACCGATGGGCTAGGAAAGCTTACCTTAGCAATGATGAGGAAACTGATGGGTTAAGAGCATCAAGAAATGGCCGTCACTGAGAACCAACGGGCTTGATAAATAAATCCTAGACAAGCAAACCCCTGATGAACCCTTTGGTTTCACAGATGTAGCGATCATGGAGGTGAAGGCAACACGAGGGGGTGAGAGGGTTTCAGAGCAAAGAGCAAAGAAGGGGAAGAAGCGAGAGAGTGCAAGAGAGAGCAATAGAGGGGAAAGCTTGCCGAGCAAGTCTTTCCTCGAAAATGGAGGGAGGACACGTGGCCGAAAAAAAAGTGGAGGGCAAAAGGGGCAAAAACTAATATCCTTAATTCAATATCATTCAGCCCCCAACTGCTATTAGGGACTTTAAACTTGATTAATCCTATTAGATTGAGCATTCATGCCTATTTGCCATCTCTATTCCCTATTATATTATATAACACTCCAACCAGCTATCTTCCCAACTCCATTCTTCTTGATCATCTCCCTCACCTTCTCTGCATCTTTCCACCTTCCAATCGAATTATACATGTTGGAAAGCAGAACATAATACCCATCATTTCCAGGGTCAGATTCAATAGCCCACTTTGCAACTCGTTCTCCCATCTCAACATCATTGTGCATTCTACAAGCACCAAGAAGAGCTCCCCAAACACCTCCATCAGGAGCAATAGGCATTGATAGAACCATAGCTTCAGCCTCGCGTAGGTTTCCTGATCGACCAAGAAGATCCACCATACACGAATAGTGCTTCAATGTTGGTGAAACACAGTATTCTTTCATCTTTCCAAATAGGTGCTTCCCTTCTTCAATGAGTCCTGCATGATTACATGCTGAGAGAACAGAAAGGAAGGTTAGTGCATTTGGTCTTTCCCCTGATTCCTCCATCTGTTGGAAAATCTCAATGGCAGATTTGGCATCTCCATGTATTCCATATCCTGAGATCATTACATTCCATGAGATAACATCTCTCTTATCCAATGAAGTAAAGATTTCTCTTGCTATTCCAAGTTGCCCGCATTTCACATACATATCAATTAATGCAGTAGAAAGACATAGATCACACTCTAATCCCCTTTCCTTGATGTAACAGTGAACCTTTTCTCCAAGCTCCAGGTTTGCTAGATGAGCACAAGCTGAAAGGACGATAACCAATGTCACTGAGTTGGGTTTCATATTTTCTGAAAGCATCTGATCAAAAAGGATCAAAGCCTCATAACAATAACCATTGTGAACATAAGCCGAAATCAAAATGTTCCATGTGACAACGTCTCTATGCATCCAAGAAAATATCCTCCATGCCATGGTCATATCGTTGCATTTTCCATACATGCCCATAAGAGAATTTGCAATTGAAACATTCTCACTAATCCCAATTTTAATCACATAACAATGCAAAGACTGGCCTAGATGTGTTGCAACTGATTTGGAACATGAACAAATAACAGAGACTAAACTATTTAGATCATAGTTGAGGTCTAGATGATGCATTTTTCTAAACAATTCTAAGGACTTTGCCTCCATCCCAACTTTACCATATCCAAAAACCATCCAGTTCCAAGATTCTTCATCCTGTCCACAGAATTTATGAAAAAGCTTCCCTGCTAGATGCATGCACCCAAATTTACAATACATTGCAAGCAAAGAATTAATAATAATCTGATTCATTGTGAAATTTCTCCTTATAACCAGACCATGAAAGGCTTTTCCTTCATTAATCCTCATGGAATTCCCTAAACGTGAAAGCATACAACTGATAATGGTCCAATCAGGTTCAATTTCTGCAGCCAGCATTTCACAAAACAAATCCAAGCATTCATGAATATTTCTTGTCTTCGCATAAACCCCAATAACTGTTGTCCATGAAATGAGATCTTTAACTGGCAATTCACGAAAAGCAGAATAAGCTTCTTCAATGGTCCCGCACTTTGAATACATCATAAACAATGATGAGTTAACAACTTGGGAAACCCCAATTCCCGTTTTAATTGCATAGCTATGTAGGCATTTACCTTCTAACAGAGCCCCCAGATTCCCACTAGCTTGTAGAGCGCCTTCAATTGTTCTAGAATTTGGTTTCTCTTCATCTGTGCCACTACTATGCATTTCGTGAACACAACCCAAAGCCTTCTCATTCTCATCATTCTGCACGTAACCAATCACAAGAGCAGTCCAAGAAATCACATCTCTAAAAGGTATTTCATCGAACATACGAGATGCATCTCCCATTTCACCACATTTTGAATACATGTAAACAAAAGAAGACCCAGCTGCCGAATTATCATAGAATAGGCCGAGCTTTAAAGTGATACCATGGATGTTTTTACCATGATCAAGGGCTAAAAGTTCAGCGCAGGCGGCAACAACCATGGGAATGGTAAAATGGGTAGGAGGGGTACTTGAGTTGCACATTTCATCGTAGAACTTGAGAGCTCGTGAGTACTCGCCATTAGAGAAATGGGATTTAATGATTGAATTCCAAAGAAAGGTGTCTTTGGGATGAACGGAATAAAAAACTTGTTTGGAAAAGTCAATTCTGTTGAAAAAGGAGTAGAAGGAGATGAGCTTGGCTGCCAAGAAGATGTTATTTGAATGCCCAGATGTGATGATGAAAGCGTGAGATTGGAACAGAGATTGGGTATCTGAAACTTGATTGGAGAGGAAGAGATCGAGCTGATGGCTAATGTAGTTATTCTGAGAAGACGCTTTTGATGAAAGAGAGCGGATACCAAGTGGAAGAACAGTTGAGATACGTTTGCCCAGATAACTGACTTTGACAACACTCATGGGAGTTTAGCCAAGACAGCTGTGCTTCTCCGACGCATGGAGGAGACTTAGGAATTGGGTCAATTCCTGGACGAGCACAGATCCCCTGCATAACACCCACGCGCACATTAAGGCCTCATTAGATTTTACTTATCTAGGTAACAACTAGCTGTCAATGGATCGGGTCTAATCAATGGATTTGAAAAGAGGAAGTAGAAACAAATTTTCTAATGTTGTGTAATAGCTGAATTTGAAAAGAAAATATTGCAGAGGTGTACCAGCCTTCCAAGTAAACAGAAGTATTCCCTACAAAACAAACCACCAAAATGCAACACATATAATAAACATAAACAAAAACAGAGGAAATAGAAAAATCAATTCTGTAGCAGAGAAAAAAGGTATATAGCAAATACAAATAACCAAACACATGAAAAAGGGCTCATTCCCAGCTTTTGTTTTACCTAAAAGAACTCGAAGAGAGAGAAAAGGAGAAATGCATATAAATGGAAAAGCAAATACAAATAACCAGACGCATGAAAAATCAATACTCTGCCTAAAATACAAATAGTAGAGAGAAAATGTCACTGCGTGTTCTATTTCACCTAAGAGGATTTTGAAAGAAAATAAAAGAATCAATACTCTGCTTGAAATAAAAGAGTACTCAGAAGTTGAAACCGACGGGCTAAGAGAGCTTACCTTAGCAATGATGAGGAAACCGATGGTTTAAGAGAATTAAGAAATGGCAGCCGCTGAAAACCAACGGGCTTGACAAAGAAACCGTAGACGAACAAACCCCTGACGACAGACGCAGTGGTCGAGGAGGTGAAGGCAACACGAGGGGGCCGGGAGGGTTTCAGAGCAAAGAGGAAAGAAGGGGAAGAAGCGAGAGAGTGCGATCACCTGCTAGTTACAAAACCCTACCAACAACACGAAGACCCGGCAAAAAGTTGATCCAACTCGCGAGCCCGACCCAACCCAACCCGAAAAAGCAGGTTGGCGTCTTCATATTTACCTATCTGAATTTGAGAATGACCCGATTCCACTCTTTAATATTTAGTGTTTATTCTTGACATTTTTTGTATTTTTCATTTTATTAAAATTTCAGTTATTTTTCTATATAACCTGAATGACCCTGCATCAAATCTAATTGGAACGTTTAAGCTTAGAATCTAGCATTTGCCAATCCAACTCAAAATTCAACCCGACACGAAATCAATTCAAAGTGTCTTGATTCACTCCATCCAACCCAATTGCCAGGTCTAGTGAGATGTCAAATATTATTGGTAGGGTGTTGGAATTCGTTTTGTTGGCAAGTGATCCCAATTCGCAAAATAGAGCAAGAGAGGGAAAAGTTTGTTGTGCAAGGCTTTCCTTGAAAATGGAGAGAACACGTGGCCAAAAAAGTGGAGGGTAAAAAATGAATTATACAACTGATATAGGGATAGGTGTCAAGTTCAGCAAAATCCGAATCTAATCCTACTAAAATCTGCATCTCAAATCCTATTGGAATTTAAGACCTTGGATTTAAATTCAAATCCGATTGGATTTGGATTTAATCCAACTTTGCTTTAATTTTTTAAAATACAAAAAAATAAAAAATAATTACTTTTCAACTTATATATATATATGTGATAAATTAATGTAAATATGCATATTAAATTATTATTATTATTATTATTATTATTATTATTATTATATAAATTTATATAAAATATAATATATAAAAATATTTCTTATAATTTCAAATATAATTAGATTCAGATTTTAATCAAATCTGAGTCTGATCCGACTAGTAATCTGACGTAGATTGCAAAATCCAAATCCGATCCAATTACATAAACACACTAATCTGAACCCAATCTAAGATAAGCGGATCAGATATCGGATCAAGCCATAAATTTTTGGGTATTATTAACAAGCCTATTAATATACATTTTCTTGTTTTTTTTGTTACTTAGGCTTAGTTTGAAAGGAGTACAAATACAAATATGTACAGTGCAAATACATACAAAATACAAGGTTTTGCACTCTACATATTTGTATTACTCCTTCCAAACTAAGTCTTAGGCTCAATTTGGATGGCGTACAAATACAAATACGCATAATGCAAAACCTTATATTTTGTATTATTTTGCATTTATTTGTATTTATGCTCTTTCCAAATCGAGCCTTATGAAAAGCTAAATAAGAGAAATTTCTTAGGAATTTAAGATAAGGGATGAAGGGTTTGGTTCAACTAAGGGCATGTTTATTTCCTCTTAACTTTTATCTCTTAAGCGGAATCTCTTAACTTTAAAAGAAAAATGGTTGTTTGTTTCCTCTTATCTCTTATATCTTAAAGTGCAAGCATACAACTTTTGTTTTCCAATGATACCCCAAAAATGCAAACAAAAACTATCATATATGGGGTCAAAATGAATGTTTGATAATTATCAAAAGTCAGAACAACATTCTTTACATTCAGAGAGTTCAGAGGAAAGAAAAGTTCATCAATACCAATATACATCTTAATGTAATTATTGCACTTTTAGATGTCAGACTTCAGAGCAAACGAACAGGCCCTAAACCTATCCTAAAGCAACTCCATTACTCCAACCCAGTCCATCTTATATTGAATGCATGTATACTCAACGTCTCAACCAAGCCTATATATGTACACAAATATTTCAATGTAGTAATGCCAATAGGTCGGGTTCACTAAGTCTTCACATCAATCTGAACTCGACGTAAAAGCCAATTAAGGCTAACCCAACCCTAATCTTGATATGGTCAGGTCAGTGCAGGCTTACCACTTAACTCAATTCATTGACATCCCTAATCTATACTACTTTAAAAAGCACCAATTAGGGTTGTTCATAAGAAGTTCTAATCGGACCAAACCGACCAACCCGGACTGACCCAACCCGAGTTGGTCAGATTTTCATCAGCACGGGTTGGTTTCGAGTTGCGTAAATTCCTAAACCGATGATTCGGGTTGGTTTCAGTTTTCACACAAGAAAACCGAAATCGACCCGAATTGAACCAACTTAATTCCTAGTTCAAACATGAAGTTCCAAGCCCATTAGGCCACCTAGTTTTTGAATGGTTGCAAGAAACTTTGGATTAGTGAATAGTGATTAATGAACAACTTTTGTGATTAACTTTTCATTTAAATTTTATCATAGGAGATGGCTGAAATGATGTTCAATTTATGACTGTTTTTAAAATTAGCAAGATTTTATCACAAGGATGAACTTAGAACCGAAACCGACTGAAACCGACCCAACCCGACTCAAATCGACCAATCGGTTTTGCTTAACATTGGGTCTGTTTCGGTTTCTATGTCAGGTAACCCGACCAGGTCGGGTCGGTTGGAAAAACCACAGTAAACCGACCCAACCCGACCCATGAACAACCTAGCACCAATAGCCCAAGAATATTTTCAGAATTTTCTAAGGACAAACTATACCCCTCTATATTTAAAATTTATGAATAAAAAATAAGGGCAAATAGGGTAATTGGTTATTGATATTAAATGAATTCAAAAGAGTTAATTTTAAGATATTCAATGCATTCAATTCCCTTTCTTTAAATCCAACACTTAGGGTATTAACTTGCATTCACCTCCATTGAATCATATAAGACATTTTTGTTTTTTCTTATAATTAAATTCCATTAATTAAATCCATACATAATAAATTAATAATTCCATTAACATAAAAACTTATACTTTGAAAATCTACCTAGAGAAAATAATGTTTAAAAATAGATAAATGAATATATATATATATATATATATATATATATGTATTAAAAAAGTAACATTTTTAACATCATATATTCAACATATTAAATAATAATGAGTATGATAAATAAGAAATATTTTTATTAACGATGGAAATGGAATATAAAATTTAAAACCAATTGGAAATAAAACTATTTTTCTATTCTCTCTCATTAAATCTCATATGTAATAAGGTATATTCTCTCATTAAATCATATATTTAACATATATTTTTCTCATCATTAAATTCTACTAATTAAATTCATAACATTAATTTTCATAGTATGAAAATAAATATTTTGAAAAATAATTTTAAAACAAAACCATTTTCTTTCCTCCCGGTGATGGGTAAGCAATTCAACCATTTGGAGTCAAATAGATTAATAAATAATGCCATAATTAAATTTAAATAATTAAAATAATAAAATATATAATACAAAAAATAAAAATAATTGGGCATCTCTAATATTTTATATTCATTATACTAAACAAAAATAAGTATGAAACGTAAGAAGTATTTTTATTAATGATGAAAATGGAATGTCGGATTTAAAATCAACCTAGAAATGAGATGATGTTATAGTCAAATAATAAATTTTTAAAAATATAAAAGTACAAAGAATCATAAAAATAAAAAAGTAGAGAAATTTGGCTACGTATCTAATGTTATATGTTAAAAAAAATAAAATATTAGATACATCTTCAATATTATACATTCAATATTTGAACAAAAATAAGTATTATACATAAGAAATAATTTTATCAATGATGGAAATGTAATATAAAATTTAATGTCAACCTAGATGTCCAACGATTTTCCTTTTTGGGTGGTGTTTTAGTAGTTTGGATCAAATGGATTAATTGATGATATGACAGTTAAATAATAAATCTTTAAAAAATAAAAAATACAAGTAATCAAAAGAATATATAAAAAGTACATATTAATTATATCAAACAAAAATTAAGTGTGATAAGCAAACATTATTTATATATTGTAGATGAAATATAATTTAAAACTAATCCGAAAGCAAATGTATTTTTCTTATCTTGATAGTGGGTCGATCCAACTTTTCAAAAAAACTCATGATGTCATAATTGAATAATAAATAGTTAAAAAAAGATAGAACACAAAAATGAAAAATTCAGATTTTTGTCAAAAAAACATTTGGGAATATTTCTAATGTTATATGTTCACCATATTAAATAAAAATAATTTTTAACAATTATTTTTATTTATGACATAACTGAAATACAAAATTTAATAATAATAATAATAACAATAATAATAATAATTGTTACTATAATTTAAAATTTTCACGAGCACATTTAATACAAGCATTTAAGTTTATTTTTAATTATATTATTACTTTTGTTAATTTTCATTTTCTATCTTAACTATGATATATCTAAAATTCAAGTAATTAATGTGAAGATAAATTTCTTCTGTACACACATGCTTAATTACTAGTTAAGATAAAAATAAGAGAGGAAAAGGGGAATTAAGATGAAAAGAAGAGGGGGAAGGGAAAGCCAACCCAAACAATGTACATTTCATGCTTCGGGAGAAATTTTAAAATGAGAAAAAGGAAATGACATACAAACAAGTAATTAACTCTAATAAAATTTCCTCTGTTTAAAACATGGTTTTTGAACCACCATTGACTCGGACGGTTGGACAGTTCCGCCCGAGAACCGTTTAGGCAACCGGTTCCGTTTTACCACAAACCTGGTCCCTGGCCAAAAAATCGTTAAATCACTCAATGACCCATTAATCCAGGCAGTCAAATCGTCGACCCATTCAATGGTTTTTGGCCATTTTTTATTTTTTATTTATTTTTATCAAAACGGGCCGTCCGTTCGAATTAGACAATTGAGCCGTTGACCTAAAAACCAATGACTAAAACGGTCCCGTTTCTGGGTCATTTTTTAAAACCATGGTTTAAAATAGTATTATAATGTATCAAGGAAAATAAACTTTGCAAATTTGGAGAAAATTATTTTCGTAGACATATACGCATACATAGTTATGAATAACACATTAATGACAATAGATACATATCCATATCTAACCAATTAAAAATGGATGGACTCATTAGTAAGGTACTCAGTCTCAGATGCACACCGATATTTTACCATTAAAGAGTTCTCAATGCAGTCGTTTGCTGCTTTCTGCTATTCCTTTTATGTTGTTCACCACGTTGTACAACTAAAATTAATTCCTTTTTTCATTCAAAATTCTTGATATTTTATGATCATGCTTTCCTTAAGCTTCAATTATGTGTCGCAAACAATAGGTATAGCAATTGTTGGAGATTATTTCTAAAACTGCACTTTTTTCCTTTTCTTTCTCTTTGGAGTGGCAATGGCCTGGGGTGGAGAAATCTTTTACCAAACCACCAATAAAATCCAGAATAATTGAACATAAAATCTTTTAACAAATTCACAAACTCTACTTTAATAATCATTTGAGCATAGTATGAATAACAGTTAACTAGTTAAAGCTGCTCAATCTATAATTCACTAACAGTATAGAATTTTGTAATGCATTGAAAAGTAAAATAGAAAAAAAAGATAAAAAATAAAAGTAACCTTGTTACACATGGAAGCTTAAATGAACAAAAGCAGCCTAATGGGACATCAGAAGCTACATTAAAATGACTTTAGCTTCACTATGTGTACTGTAAAATAGCTATGAGGAAAAGCTAAACAAAAGACTCGACATTGCATAATCAACCCAAACTAGCTTTAAATGCACTCAAGGGAGACGTTTATAGATGTAGTTATTGCCAATTCATGAATAAGACCCCAATATTCAATATATATGAACAATCAAATTTTCATCTTGCAAGTGATTCATAAAGATCAACATGCACTGGTTGTTGGTCCATTTATGCCTATCAATTGGCTAAGAACAGAATTCTAGTAATAAATAATAAAGTTTCTTTATATCTCTTGTCTTTATTGCAATATGATGCAGACATATGAAAAATAATATCCTTAATTCAATATCATTCAGATTCATCTCCACCTAAGATGTCCGAGTATTGTCTAACTTCAATTTTTTTAAAACACAATGTTTTTAAATAACACGTAGAGTTCCTGATCAGCCAAGAAGATCCACCTACATGAATATGAATATGAATATTGCTTCAACGTTGGTGAAACACAATGTTCTTTCAACAAGTCCTGCATGATTACAAGTGGAAAGAACGAAAGGAAAATTAGTGCTGCATTTGGTCTTTCCCCTGATTCCTAGGCCTCCATTTGTTGCAAAATATTAGTTGTAGATTTGGCATTTCCATGTATTCCATACCCTGAGACTAAGATCATCACATTCCATGAGATAACATCTCTCTTATCCAATGAAGTAAATATCTCTCTTGTTATTTCTATTTCAAGTTGCCCACATTTCACATACATATCAATTAATGAGTAGAGAGTGCGGCACTGCACCTTGCAGCCGAGGGAGATGTCCTCTTTTGTCGGACAGTGTTTGATCATTGTGTACTAAGATGTTAAGTGTAAGACCATTGAGGGTAATACTTGATGGGTTAATCTTGTATCTGCCCATAGTCGTTGGGTTTTTATAAGGTGGCTGGACCCAAAGACCATTTAGTGTAAATGTTGGGCCCATTAAGAGCCCATGGTGATGGACTCAGGGGTTCACTGTCTCCTATAATGAATTCGGCCAGGCCTTATAACAAAGGCTGGGTTGAACCCATGTGGCTAATGTGTAGATCAATATTTGGGTCTCATGCCATATAAGGATAGCCAGCTGGGCAACAAGTTAAGAGGTTAAGTGAGCACATAGACTTAATGGGCCTAAAGCCCATTCGAACTGGCTTAATAAAATTAATTAAATAAGGGGCAGTTCTGGGATTTGGATTAGCAGATAGGATAAGGGATTATCCCTATCCACTTAAAGAGTCTAGATCCAAATAAAGATTTGGATCAGGAAACTCCTAATTTGTTTAGGAATGCTGATCTTTATCTGCAGATAAGATAAGAGATTATCCTTATCACTTGAAGAGAGTCCACATCCAAATAAAAGATTTGGATTAGGAAACTCCTAATAGGATTAGGAGATCCTCTCTTTAAGGCTATAAATAGGAGAGTAGGGCGGGCCTCCAAATACACTCACAGTCTGTTGAATTAAGAGAGAAGTCAACTCACACTTTGACTGCTCCTGTCTTCTGCTCTTTTCTTCCTGTTCTTGCCGCCCCTACCCAGTTCGATCTCCACCTGTGGGAGTGATCAAGAACCATTCTTGATATTGCTTCTTGCTAGAAGAGGCAATCTGAAGCTATGCTCACCAGCCCTTCACTACATCCTTGCTGAAGAATGTGGTTCTTGCTTAAGAGCTATCTTGTTGATTCTGCTTCTCACACTGTGTCATCATTAGTGGGAGCAGATTTTGATTTTTTCCTTGGGCGTGAACACCTTCATTGGGAGTTACTGTTACTCCGTATCAGGTATATCCCTCTCCTCCCTTTTTGGTTTCAAATCTAATCCGGTTTGGTTCAAGATTGATCATTGAAAATGCAGTTTTCTAAAATAAGGAATGTGATTCCCAAATGGGAGAGAGAAATTTTTGAAATTTCGCCCAACCTTCCTATAGGGTTCGGCCATCCATATGATGGATCTCCCATCCCTTCAAAACCAACCTCCAATTGAAAATGGCACAGTGTACGGTTGAAGTCAGTTCAACAATACTATTTTTAGCAAAACTGTTGGGTCATGATAGGGTTTCTAAAAGAGAAGAGAGAAGATGAGAGAACAAGAGAGTGAAGAAAACAAGTTCTATCTAAAGGGATGGGGGGATCTATTATATGGATGGCTGAACCTTGTAGGAAGGTTGGGCGAAATTTCAAAAATTTCTTTTCTCCCATCTGGGAATTGCATTCCCTAATTTAGAAACTGCATTTTCAAGGTTCATTCTTGAATCCAAAACCGGACCAAATATGAAACCAAAAGGGAGGAGATTGATATATTTGATACTAAGTAGTAGTAACTCCCAATGAAGGTGTTCACACCAAAGGAGAAGACTAAAACCCGCTTCCACTAAAGATGACACATTGTGTGTTGAAGCAGGATCAACAGGATGGCTTTTCAGCAAGAACCAGGATTCTTCAGCAAGAATCGAACAGGGGCTGGGGAGCACGACTTCAGATTATTTTTTCAACCAAGAAACAATATCAAGAACCTTTCTTGATCAATTCCACAAGTGGAGATCGAACTGGGTAGGGATGGTAAGAATGAGAGAAAATTTTGTAGATTGTTATGTGTAAAACTGAGGAATTCGCTCCCTATTTATAAGTCTTCTTTGGATCAACCTCCTAATCTAATTAGGAGAGAGTTTCTCGATCCAAACCTAATATTTGGATCTGGACTCTTAAATGGATAAGACTTATCTTATCCTTTCAGCTAATACTAATGAGATTATAAATCAAATCTTGCCTCCTTTTGATTAACTAACTTAAGCCCAGTACGAATTGGGCTTTAGGCCCATTAAGTTTATGTGCTCACTTACTCCTTAACCTGTTGCCCAATTGACTATCTTTGTATGGTGTGGGACCCTTACATCGATCTAC
Source organism: Nelumbo lutea (assembly GCF_056320005.1). Classification (NCBI taxonomy): domain Eukaryota; kingdom Viridiplantae; phylum Streptophyta; class Magnoliopsida; order Proteales; family Nelumbonaceae; genus Nelumbo; species Nelumbo lutea. The sequence goes on from NC_142684.1 coordinate 109,759,118, forward strand.
ACATCAGCCACATGGGTTCAGCCCGGCATTTGTTACAAGGCTTGGCCGAATTCACTATAGGAGATAGTAAACCCCTGAGTCCATCACCATGGGCTCTTAATGGGCCCAACATTTACACTAAATGGTCATTGGGTCCAGTCACCTTATGAAAACCCAATGACTGTGGGCAGATGCAAGATTAACCCATTAGGTATTACCCTCAATGGTGTTACACTTAACCTCTCAGCCCATAATGATCAAACACTGCCCGACAAGAGAGGACCTCTCCCTTGGATGCAAGGTATAGTGCTTTACTCTCTACTCACATGGATCACGGGAATAAAAACCTTTTGCAAACATTTTGAAACCATATATATATATATATATATTGCAAAATACAAATTTTAACGTTCAAAATCAACTACCGGCAATTTAGGTTTCCATTAGAGAGAATGCATCCACCGATCATTCATTTTGTCTGACAAAGGAGCTGATCTTGTCACTATGATCACCCACTTAGGTGAATTCTCGGACTGTCCTATCATACCTAAGTTTTGACCCCCTCTAAAGATTTCACTAATTGGCATATCAAAGACAACCCAATTCGATACCTAGTGCAGTAACACAATTGAGCCTAAGGGTCAAGTGTAACATTTCAGTTTTGCCCATCTATCTCTAAGGTCCAGAGAAATACTAGAATTTGGTCCGATTCAGAGTTTCAAGAAAACCCACACTACATGTACCTCAGGTCTCATCCTAACAGTTGAGACAAACCACCTTAACCAATTTGACAACACATCAGTGTCAGCTTTGGCAGGATAAATCTCCCTAGATCTATCCAATGACTGTGAAGATTCTAAACTAACACGAGTCTCACAAGTGTCCAGTTTAAGGGTATTACACAGAAACACACTACAATGACATGAATCAATTATGTACTTTATTCATTTGTAATAAATGTCAAAAGATACACCAATCTGATTAGAGTTAAGGGCATACCTATCTAACACTATCTGCCTTCTTCCTCTTAACCCCATTATATAGAGCACTCTCCTAATCTAATTAGGAAATTATCCAAATCTATATGGAGCACTCTCCATACCCAGAATCATGCCCAGTTTCAACTTTTAGATACAATTTTATTTTGTATGTATTTATACTATACATATTTGTATTTGTACTCTTTCCAAACTGACCCTAAGGTATAATTTTAATTTTCAAATCCTTTTGCCATTGCTGAAATCAACCATATACATCTCTGTTTGATTCCTAAATTAGATAATGTGGAGGAAGAGAGGGATTTCCGTCCAATTGGACTTGGGAATGTTGTATATAAAATGATTGCAAAAATTGTGGTCAATCTTTTGTACCCTCTATTTGACCAAATTATAAGCCCGTATCAAAATGCAATGACACCTAACACATACATCACTGACAATACTATTATAGCACAGAAAGTCTTAGATACTTTGAGGCAACAAGAGGTAAAACTGGTTATTTTATGCTCAAGCTTGACCTATCTAAAGCATATGATTGCACTGAATGGTCTTTTTTAATGAATATTCTTCGATCATTGGGTTTTGCTCCACAATTTTGTAATCTCATCTACAGTTGCATCTCCATAACAACTATGGTTGTTCTTTTCAATGGAAAACCCGATGCCACATTCAAGCCATGGTTTAAGACAATGGTGTCCTGAATGCTTTCACAATAGTTGGTGTACGTTTTGGCAGATCGGGCATGAAAATTAATATTTGGCAATTGCACTTCTAAGGAGGTTTAAATGCACTAAGCATATTCTCTCTACTTTCAATCTCCAAAAGAGGTAAGTTTTCATAAATCAGCCATTTCAGTTAGTAAGAACACTATTAGACGCCAACAACATAGGCTTTCTTCATTTTTGGGAGCCCGGGTCATGCCTATAATGAAAACTATTTGATATTTGGGTCCCCCACTTCTTTTCGCTGTTGAAAAATGTTCTTCCCAGATTGAATTAATAGATGGATCATGTAAAAAGTCAACTGTTTGGTTGGAAATTAAACTTACTCTCATAGGTTGGTCGCTCAACTCTCATTAAATCAACGTTAGAAGCAACTCCAACATATCATATGCACACACACACACTATCTCCCTAAATCCATTTTCCATCAACTTGATAAACTGTGTCGTGATTTCTAGTGGGGCCACACTTATAATACAAAGAATTTGCATTTTAAGGCATGAGAATAGATATCTACACATAAAAATAATTGTGGTTTAGGCTTTGTTCCAACCCATATCAGAAATAAAGCCTTATTATCTAAACTTTTATGGAGATTTGTTACTGATTGCCATGCTTTGTGGACTAAGATTCTATATGCTAAATACCTTTAAGGCTAATCCTTTTGGCATTCTAAAGTACCAAGCCAGGTGTCACAACTATGGTCAAGTTTCCTGAAATGTAAAGAATTGGTTTTAAAGGGAGCTATGTGGATATTGGGTGATGGTTGGGAGGTTGATTTTCTAAATGATACTTAGTGTGGGCGAGGCATACTTCTTAAGCCTTATTTTCTTTTCAGTAAGCTACTTATCAAGGTAAATGCACTTATTTGGGTAAGTGTTTCCCAGAAAATTATCCGGGTAAGTGCATTTACTCATGTTCTTTTAATTCCTAGGTAAATAAGGCAATGAGCATTTTAGCCATAAAAATTCATTATTAAAAGCTGAATTTTTGTCCCATTCAAATGTTAGTTACTTCCCCCGGGTGGGAAAGTTATTTACCCACCTAGGAGATGGGTGTAGGTGATACGTAGGAATTCCTGGTCCCTACATAAATTTGAAAAAAGAACATGGGTTTCTTTGTCAATGGGAATTTGACCAACTTTCCCCCTCTCAAAATAAAAAAATAAAAAAAAAAAGAATGCCCCTTTGTAATACCCCCCCAAAAAAAAACCCACTAAGATTAATAATGGGAGAGTGGGTGTTGTAGGGGGGGCTGTTTGGAATTTCTTTTTAAGAGGAGACTTTTTAGCAAAAAGGAAAAAATGTGTTTAGAAAAGAAAACCTAATTTCTTTAGCTAATGCAATAACTCTTTCATCTTTTTTTTTTCCAGTGCCAAGAGAAGGTGAAGACAATCCATCATTGGAGAATCAAGTTGGGGATTTATCTCAGTGATTTAGGTAAGTCTTTTTCTCCCTTGGATTTTCGTTTTTCGTTTTCTTGTGTATTAAACTTAAAATTATAATTTTTGCCAGATGTTCATTTTCTAGGTAATATCCAACAATAAAAATAGTTTTAATAGAGATTTCCTAACATTAGGAACCCAATGAATTCAACCATGTGTCTTTTGGATTTGTAGATGGAAAGCTAGGTTAAATTTTGGATTGAAACACAAGGGACATCAATCAACTTTATGCCGCTAAAAATATGCATTTTTATGATATTTTGAGTAGATTTTGGTTATAAATTGCAGTTCTCAATGAGATCTTCCAAACAGTACTGAGATCTCTTCATTTGGACTTCTGTATTAAAAGTTATGAATTTTTAAAGTTAGAATCCTAAATCTACCCAAATATGGGAATTCAAGGAAATTCTACTGACCAGCCATTTTTAAGCTACCAGAAAAGGGTTTTTTGGTGATCTCTTTAGACAGGATTAATGTTTAAATTGTAGTGGGTTGTGAGGCCTTCATGACGACATATCATACTTGCAAAATGGACTTTTGAACTAGAAGTTATGAATCTTAAGATTTGGATCCTTGAACATAGCAGACTTGGAAATTTGAGAGAGTCAGAACCTAAGCTAGTAAACTACCAGGGATTTAGGTAGACTAATACAACAACTTTACAGTTTTCACATGACAAATTTATCAATATAAGTTTTAAAATTGGAGGTGACAATTGTTCGTTGATTTATAGGCTTTTAGATACACTGTGAATCACTTGTATTGGTACTTTGGACTTAGCATGTTGAGTAAGTGGCTTTTCATCTTCCAATTATATATGTTTTTTTTTCTTTTTCTCTTTTCTTCTTTTCTCAACTATCAAGTAAATTAACAAACAAATTCATGGTTATATATATATATATATATATATATATATATATATATATATATATATATATATATATTGTTTATTTGAATTGAGATCCAAGCATGTGAATATTATGAATTTGGAATCTAGATGTTTTTTTAGTTGACTATTGTGAGTCACTAATATTTGACACATTGTTATTCCTTAAAAGAAACAATGACCTTTTTTTTTTAAGTTGTTATTCTTTATTTGGTTATGTTGTTATTCCTATGATATATTCTTTTGTGAGGCTCGTGCGCGGATTGATGTATATGTTATATTCTAATAATATAAGACTATGCTTTGGACCCTGCCATTGGGGATGAATATAATGGCATTTTGGATTAGTCCATTTTGAATTTGGGCCCTCACCATAGGGCATATATGTGGTACCTTAACATTGGAGTTAAAGTGGTCATAGTTTAATATATGACTACGCTTTGGACCATGCCATTGAGAATGAATATGGTGGCATCCTGGTACTGATCCATTTTGAATTTGGGCCTTCATCACAAGGCATATATATGGTTCCTTATCACTAGTGTGAAAGTGGTCGTAAGCTACTCTTGTGAAAAATGTTATGTGACTTTGAATTTGAATTTGAATATATCAACATTGGTCTGCAACATGTGTTTCATCCAACTTGTTTTTATGATTTGGTGAACTATTAAAAAATTTGATACTTTCTTGGCTATGTGAATTTCTCTTCTCCAAATTGATTAAGTGGTTTGAAACTTATCTTGCGAATGATATGAGGATTTTATGAATTATTTATTTTTATTAGTATTATTGTTTTCTTCCACGTGCTTGATCCAACTAGGGGAATGAAATATTACTTATTAAGGGTCGTACACATGATTCTCACTTCTCTTCCTTTTTAGATGTTGAAGCAAAATAGCTACTGCTTGGAATTGCTTGGGAGAGAGAGTGTTAGTGCAAATTTTCTTTTCATTAGAACTTGTAGTAGACTCTATTAGTTAGATTTTATATTTATTTTATATTTTTTTTGTGTGTAAACAAGAATTTTCACTAAAACCTTTTTATATTTTTTTTGTTATGATTTGTTTTGATTTAGAGTTATTGTTAGAATTTTGAATTTGATTGTAAACAAGTAAAGCCTTACATGATAGTAAGCATGTGGCGTTGTCTCATGCCTAACCTTGGTTGGGGGCATGACACCCTTAGGCTTCGTTTGGTTTGCGGGATGGGGATGAGAAAAAGGGAATATTCCAAAAATATTTCCTTTTCTCTTATTTGGTTTGAGGGAAACAGAAGGATGGGATGAGAAAAATGTGGGATGTCAGATCCCAAAATTGTGGATTTGGGGTCGCACCAAAACCGTGCGACCCCGGTGGAAAAATTTGAGAAAGAGGAGGGAGTGAGGGCGGTCCCCAGGTGGCATTCTCTACTGATGCCCCTCTAAAGTGAGAGGATCTTTCATTTTAGCAGAGAAGTGATATTGAAATCCAGAACTAACAAATGGGCCGACAACAGATTAACAACCGAGGATGAGATTTTGGGGAAGCAAAGTAACGATGGTTGGAAACCCCAAAGTGATAATAAGTAGAACCCCAACGGGAAGATAACTTCTGTTATCGGCAGCTGGCTATGGAACGCCGTTTCAAACTCCGAAGTTATAGAAACTGCCGATCAAATGGTCAAGATTTCATTCTTCCAGTCTCTCTGCGCCCAGCTATGGCATTCAGTCACATGAGCAAGAAAGTTCCTTCCTTCCAATATTGATCCATACTACTTCAAAAATGCGATTCAGAGCATTCCAACGGTCGCTTCTACTGTGGAGATACTTTCAGGGGATATGCGGGTGTGCATGCTTCTGCCGCACGGAAATGTAATCGTGCATTGTTAAAGGTAGGAGATGATGAATAGTACTTTCCCATTATTTTCCCATATATCAAACTAAACAATGAAAGTGTAAATTTTTACACTTTTCCATCCCATCCAAATCTTCCCACAAATCAAACGGAACCTTAGTGATAGATGATGACACATTGGTGTAATATTGGTAATTATATGAGGTGGATGTGTAACTAACCCTTACATTTTACTATAGAACAAAAGCAATTAATTGTGTGGACATATACTCGACATGGACATTTTACAACCTCTTCATGTATCAAATTAATCCAATCTGATCAACCCAGTGGGTCCACGCCCAGTTTCTTACATGGGGACATGCAATTGCACCACTTATGGAAATTGAAGTTCACTACGTATATCAAATCAAATTATTGCTGTGGAAGTGTGTGCATGATATCCTTACAACTAGAGTGAAACTTGATGCTTGATTATATATCAATTGCTTGTACGGAGTACTGACTTGCATGATCTATAGCATTAATGCCAATGAAGATGTTCTACATCTATTATTTCTTTGCACAGGAGTCCAACCGGTTTGGTACGGATCTTGCTTACATGTTCACCCCTACTACACATTATGGTTTCACAGCTAGATGAAGAGATTGAAGATGAATGGTTGGTTATTAAGAGGTGGCATTCGTATGGTTTGCTCGCAATGAATGCCTCTTAATTTCAAGGAACTGTTTTGTTTTGATCTACGTGTGGATCATAACAGCTAACGTGTGGCTCCGCCTTTGCGTTTCTCTAATTTGAGGTGGGTCCACACTCCACACTCACAGTAGTAATCGGATCACTTTCTAGCGTTGCGCTGAAACCGTAAAAATTGACGTCTTGGTGCGACCACAGCAACAAAACAAATCACTTCATAAATTTAAGGTTGCTTATATCAAATAACAAATATATCGAGGGCTGTGATGTGATTCACGGTTTTAACTCTGTCTCAGCGTGATTGCCGTATACATTCACCGTTTTACCACAAAGGCAAGGCTACGCCCTTCTCCGCGACAAAAACACGGAAGACTAGGAATGTTGACTGTTGACCGGAGAGTCAAAAGTGGAAGCTGGAGCATGGACGGATTAGCCCGCTGGCCCCGCTCCACTTGACTGAACTGTAACAGAAGCTCAAATGATTATTATTATTATTATTATTTTATTAATTTAAGGTAACAAAAAAAAAAAAATCGAAGATTACGCTGATGCATGGCAGCAGAATCTCTGGCTAAAATCTGAAGAAACTCCTTTACTCATATATCTGACAGGTAATAGTCTCTGTTTGCACTGTAAGAAGCTTCCAACTATGGCAGCACGCAGCAGAATCTGATCTATCTTGATCTTGGAAGGTTACCTTTTCTCTTCCCTTTTTATTTCTGTTTATATTTTAGTTAATTTTTGTATGTTTTCTATCTCTAGTTCGATTTACTACTCTACTTGTTTCCTATTGATCAAAAGCCAAGTTTTCCCCCTCAATTTTCAATATATAGAAATCTTTAGTTCAATTTTCCGTGGTTCTGTCTTAGTTCTACGAGATAACTGGGTTTTAGTCAGGTGTTGGTGGTTCTAAATCTTTTGGGTATGCGTTCGTGCTCTAGTTTTTGTTTCTTCCTATTTTCCTTTTCAGCTTATTTGGTTGGTTCATCTGAGCTAGTGGAATCGAATGCAGAAGAAAGAAAATACATTAATTATTCTGTTAATTTTATTGTTTGGTTAGTTTTGGCTATTATTTTTTTGATAGTGAGCTGCGGAATTACTTAGCACTGTTGAATTTATTGATGTACTCTAATGGTTTGGTGAGCTACGGGAGGTTGTTGAGTAATCGATTCACTTTTTGGGTCAGCTTTTCCTTTCTTTTCGTTGTTCTTCTTTGTTATTATCCTCCTTGTATTAATGATGGTAGGTTGGTTGTCAAAAGTCAAAACTCACTCCCAAAATTCAGATATCGGTTCATAAATCTAGAAGCGGTATATATAACTAGAGAAATGGATTTGGTTAGGATGGTGTAAATTACAGACACAGGAACAACAAAAACACAATGTAAAATTTCATGATGTTAGATATCTGGAATTACCATCCATGCATAAAACTAGATGTTAACTGAGATTATCTCTTCAGCAAATCACCTATTTATATCTTGAGGAAATACCTTTTCTGGTTCCTTAATTATAAGATATTTCATGACTGCTATCTATATATTGATAAGTGGAAAAAGTAGATGCTGGATTCTCATTTTCTCCTTCCCCCTAATAAAGTGTACTTTTTTTTTTGGCAGAAATAATAAAGTGTACTAGGGGACATGCTAAAAAACATATAGCATTTTGTTGTAGGTTAAAACTGGAGCTTAACCTGAGTCCTAGTGAAATTTAGATCCTCCTACGGAAATTTAAGAATTAAATGAAAAGGAAGAAACCTGTAATTAAAAATCCTATGATTTCTTTCTCCGTATTATTATTTTTCCTGTTTTTCCCCTTTTCTTGTCTCTTGATTATTTCATCTTCTTCTTCTTCTTCTCCTCTCTCTCTCTCTTTCTCTCTCTCAGCTCTGTTTCATGTATATCTATTTCACCTGATATTGAGACATTTACAGAGATGGCACTCATTCCGGTGTACGTTAAAATTCAACTAATGCATTGGATTGCCTACTGGGAGTAATGTTTGATAAAGATGGAGTTGATTTATGCAGTTCTATTACTGGCTTCTCTGCATTGTTTTGTGGCAGCTAATATTCAAGGTAGAATGCTTTGTTTTCTTGGTATTTGACAGCACAAGTGGTTTCAAAATGATGGAATACCTTGATAATGTGGGGCCATTGCTTGGTGCACTGGGAAAATCGTAGGCTGATAGTATGAGAATGTACGTTTGGTTCTGAGTGTGGTCACTTTAAACAAAAAATGCCAAAGGTTGGGCTAACATCCATTCACTTCTCCCAAGACCCCTTCTATCTGGGACCAACATTGGGAATGACCCATTAGTATAGACTTTATTGATAACAATACAAAATGATATTATGATTATATTGTGCTTTGACACCCTAATCCTATTAGATGGTAGACTCTTTGCCACCCTTATGCATTTTGTCATTATGCATTCATGATCCTGCTCAGTTGCCCACTTTCCTTGTAATTTGATTAGCACATTGGCTGCACCCATATGAATTATATACTTCAGAATCCTGTTCAGCTGTCTCTAGATTTACCATTATTAGGTGAACTTAATTAGGAAAGTTGAAGCAACCTTTTTCTTGATTTGTTTGAAGCAAGCTTATTATTGCCCTTTTCTTTCATTTAGAACCTTTTAAGGTGAAGCGAATTTTACAAAACTGCACTCAGGTATGGTTCCTAAACTCCATTACTATACTACCTAATTATTTGGATCTTGGAGAACTGACAGCTTCTATGGGAAGTGCTACCAACTAAAGAAGGTTGTGCAGTATAGTCCTGAATGAATTAACTTATATTTTAACATGTTTCTTGGACTTCAATTTTACACATTGTTGGTATGATGACTGCTATTGTATGAGTAGGATTATGATGACAGCTATTGTGTGAGTAGGAAGCATGAATCCGAATGCTAGTCTTTCTTTATATGCAGTATGCTGAAAAGAAGGAAGATTGGAAGATGTAACTGAAGCCACTTTTATTTGTTATGTCGTTTTTTCCCTTTATTTCTGAATTTTGAAGTACACTTCGTCATTCCTGCAACTCTTTCAGGCTTGGAGTTTCTGAATTTTGAAATCCTAGGATATTTTCCCTTTTTGAAAAAATACATTCTAATAACTAATAGTACAAAGAAAGTTCCTTGTGAAATTATTAATTGATTGATATTAGAGAATGCTATAAAACCGTAGAACCAGTTGGTTCCTAAAAATATTATTAAGGTTACAGGAATTACTAGAGTGCTACTAATTGTACCTGTAGCTCAATTGGATGATGACTGCTCCTAAATTTGATTTCAGGAGATGCCCTGTATTCATTGAAGATTTCACTAAATGCTTCTCACAATCAGCTCTCTGACTGGATCCAGAATCAAGTTACTCCATGCACTTGGTCCTACGTTAATTGTGATTCTAATTCTAATGTTGTTGCTCTGTAAGTTAGGTTTGATATTTTGTCTAAATAAATTGTTTGATGTATCTTCCCATTCATTTTGATTGATAACTGGGATGTTATTCCATACTGGCTATATTTACCATGTTCAAGTATCTAATAAGAATATTTTATCAAGTGGCCAAGTCTAATATGAATGTTTTCAGCATGGTCTATTCTTAATTGGTGACTTCATGTTTGTTTGCAGAACATTGTCGTATATGGGATTCTCTGGATCCTTGTCGCCTAAGATTGGAGTTCTGAAGACTCTTCGTAGCCTGTATGTATGGAGTGCGATATATATATATATATATATATATATATATATATATATATATTAGATTTTGTTTTCCCTAATTCATCATTATGTTGAAAGAAAAGAACTGGTAACAGTTCAAAGAAACCCTTCTTGATGAAGGAAGGAACTAATATTTCCATTTCGTAAAACAATTGAAGACTATCCGTGGCATGGCATTCTTAATGATAATTGATAGAAAGGGGGAATAATTGAGTACACACTAAATCATGTGGTTCAAGGGATACAGGCAAGACTTAAAAGTTTCTAATAGGTTGGACGTTTGAAATTATCATAAGTTAATTAAAATCAAGTAAAATATCAGGGGTGAGAGTCTTGTAATTTCTTTGAAGATTTACACAGCATCAGTTAACAAATCCCCAACCTGAGCCTGCCCAAGTTGCACTGTATAAAATATACAGTTACAATATTCTGTCGTTCTGCACAAAAAGCTTCCATCGACACCTCTATTTAGAGTTTTATTGCCACGATGAAGGTGAAAAAAAGGAAAACAATTTGCCTAAGATTGCTGGGTGATGGGATTATGAGGAAGATGATAATGCTACTAAAGCAAGATAAAAGGGAAAACTATGGGAGGAAACAATGGGTGGAAGTAAGAGTTTTATTTTCTACAGAAGGTGCAAAAAGGACTGGATAACAGAATGGTGATCCAGATGTCTCCTTTGTATTTATGATGGGGAAATAACATCTTCTTCTATGCTCTTTTCAGGATTTTTTTTGGTATAGTTCACATGAAAAGAAATACCTATGAAAACATTCAAAAGAAGCCTTTTTTTGTACATATCACTGCAAATGTTTCAAATTTACTTCTAGAGTAGATACTGAAATATGTAGAGAACATATCATTTTCAAGGCAGAGGTATTTCAGTTTTATACATTGTATGGATGATTGGTCATTATGAGTTCCTTTTAAATACCAAATATTCAAAGTCATTCCAGCTTCCTTCTGTAATCCTCTGAAGAGTTCTAGAGTCCATTATTAATTTTCCATCTGACAAAGATCGAGATTAAGCTTAGATGGAAAAAGATCACGGAGAAAAACATAGAGGAAAAACTATCTACAATATATGTAACACTCTTATCTTGCTAACATCTAGGCTATTTATTTTGCCTTTCTTGAAACTTGGATAAAGGAGATATTCTTTCACTTATGAAAATTAAAACTGAAAGAAATAAATTGATGGTTCGAAGTCTCCACGATACTGAATTAAAACTAGAAATATGGTCACTTTAGATTTTTGCTTCATAGAGAGTTCAGTTGTATGAATTTTCATATTTTTTGGCATATGTTTGGAAAAACAGTTTTGATTCTTATGTTCCTTCTCATTTTTTAATAATTAATTATGCTTTCATTAATGAAACCTATTATATTCATGTTTGCAGGACATTGCAAGGTAATGGCATAACTGGTGAGATACCAAAGGATTTTGGAAATTTGTCTGGTTTGACACGCTTGGATTTGCAAGATAACCATTTAACTGGAGAAATACCATCTTCCCTTGGTGATCTTAAAAAGCTTCAGTTCCTGTAAATATTACTTTCTGCATCAGTTGGATTTTATTGAACTACTTTATTCTAGGAGGCATCTTGCACGTTTCGTATTTAAAATTGTGACTTGCTTGATTATGAAAGCAGGATTTTGAGCCAAAACAATCTCAGCGGAAGAATCCCGGAGTCCATTACTGCCCTTCCAGAATTGATGAATCTGTATGTTTTAGAAAGCATCATGAAATGGAAATTTAGTCCTATTGGATGAATGCATGAAATGAGTTGAATTGCTGTGCTTAAATTTATATCTTATAAGTGATATGTTGGTGTGTATTCTTTTAAATATTAGTTTTTAAGTATTGACAATACGGAATGGACCATTTTGACAGTCAGCTAGCTTCCAATGATCTCAGTGGTCAAGTACCTGAGGCTTTATTTCAAGTACAGCTGTACAAGTATGGGTGACATCGTCTGATATGCTCCATATTTTCCATTGTTTTGTAGTCTTTATGCATGTTCAATTGTTAATGTTGCATGAATTTCAACAGCTAACTTGATCTCACATGGCATAGTTTTACAGGAAACAACCTGACCTGTGGCATAACTTTTCCACACCTTTGTGTGTCTGATAGTAACAATTCAGGTATTTAAATGCTAATTTATGTGATGCTACCTTGACTTAACCTTTTCTTTTAGAGTTTCTTTGTAAGAACACATTGTTCTCATCTTTTGATAGGCCTACTTCCTATGTCTTTCCTTTCTTGGTAGGTACTTCAAATAAATCGAAGATTGGAATTATATTCGGAGTTATTGGAGCAGTAGTTGGGCTCCTTTTGGGAGGATTTGTATTTCTTCTGTTGAAGGGCAAACATAAACGCTACAGATGTGAACCCTTTGTAGATGTTGCAGGTTTTTATTTCTTGTTGGTTAATGATAAAAATGGATAGTTATATTGCTGATTGACTTGCCAGGTTTGTAATGCTTTAGTCATCTATCCTCTGCTGCCTTTTATTTTGTTTGTACTAATTCATTAGCATTATCAAATATAATATTTTTCTGGAACTATATTTATTCCATATGGGTCAAGTAGCATCTCGATTAGATGTTCTTATTGTGATCCAGACATCAAGTAGCCGCTTATTTGCAAATCAAGAAAAGGAGAAGATAAGATCATGTCAACTTTTTGTGTCAAACAATTTTTCATAACCATTTTAGACTCCCTCATTTTATCATCTATGGGCTACTGCTATTCTTAGATTTCCATGAATGCACTCATTTCTAGTTTTGCCACTCATCTATTTCAGCATCCTCGTCTTTTCCAAGGTTTAAAATGTTGGTTGTGGTCAAAATGTCGATTACTTAAGAATAAAAATGTCAGAAATATCTGAAATTTCATGTGAATTTATTATAGTACAAATTTATATGCTTACAAATTTATTATATCATTGTACATTATAATATAATATAAAAAAGTACCAGCTGTTGATAGTTTAGTTATAAATATATTATTTTTATTTAATGTGAAAGTTATGGTTTACATGTGAACATGCTTCTCTTGTTATTATATGTTTTTATCTTTTTCTAAGAATTTAAAATAGTAAAACATTAACTATATTTAATTAAGTTATGTAAAACAAAAAATATTTTATAAAGAAAAGTAAGAAATAAAGAGTTATCTATAATGAATGATGTTAAAGAGAAAAAGAATCATATCAAAACAAACTATTTATATGATATCTATATACATGCTAATTTATTACCTTACATTGATATAATTAACAAAGTAAAAATTAATGAAATAATATGAAAAATATTAAAGCACTAGGGAATATGTTGAGATATATTCCAGAAATATTTTGTTTTAATACCTATGAAATGGAAATATCTTGTGAAAACTAAAAAATGTTTCAATTTTTTTAATCATGTTCCTTGCTTCTTATTTTATGGATGTTTTACTTTTGATTGCACAACAATCTATTCCACATAACATTGCTGGCTTGACAGCCATCTTATCAAATCACTCTTTTAATCTGACTGGTATTTTCCTATCATATAGTATTGAAAATCATGATGTTGGGTTACCTTGTTTAGCTGTGTTCTCTTGCTGTAATCTGGCCAACATAGACTGCAAAATGCAAATTCACTCTGCACTTCATCCACTTGAGATCTAAAAATATATTATTAATTAAATATTTTCTCTACTCTAGAAAAACAGGGAGTTGATAGACCTCTATTTTGGGTTAAATTGTACCTGGTTATATTACAACAGTGGGATGCTGATCTACATAATCTGGGTTTCTTTGTATATTATAATATTCTGGAGTGCAGAGCAGATAAAGAAACTATAACCTGTTTCTCAACTTAATAAATAACTAAATTCTCTTTTGCTGATAAAAAAATTAAATATTTTCTCTACTTCTGTCATGGAAGGGATTAGCTCTTAATTTTTTTAGATTATTGTGCTTTATTGAGCTGTTTTATTTTTCTTTTTTCGTAAAATTATTGAGCTGGTTTGGGCAGAGACTTTAATAAAATATCCCATGCATTTATGAATATCTGGAAATTGCTGAACGAGTTATGTCTATGACACTCAGGTGAAGATGATAGAAGAATTGCATTTGGTCAATTGAAAAGGTTTGCATGGAGAGAACTACAATTAGCTACAGATGACTTCAGTGAGAAAAACATTCTTGGACAAGGAGGTTTTGGAAAGGTATATAAGGGAGTCCTTACAGATAGTACAGAGGTTGCAGTGAAACGAATAACTGATTATGAAAGTCCTGTTGGAGAAGCAACTTTTCTACGTGAAGTTGAGATGATAAGTGTAGCTGTTCACAAGAATCTCCTAAGGCTAATTGGGTTCTGTACAACACCCTCGGAGCGGCTCTTGGTCTATCCCTTTATGCAGAACTTAAGTGTTGCTTACCGCTTACGAGGTATTACTTATTTTGTTCAGTGATCATGACTGTTCTTTGCTGCAGTATCGTATGATTTCATGTATTTATGGTTGAAAATGGACCTAGTGGGGTTGGTCTTGGCCTTGACAAAGAAAGCATGTTTCAAGGCTAAATCTGGTTTGGCCAGCCAAACTGATGTCCTGTTTCCTTATTTCTACAAAATAGTTTTGTTAGATCCAGAGTTCATGTTAAATCTGATTAATTGAAAAATATTTTGAAACTACACAAAACTTACCATTTATAGGATAACTTTATGCCTTCTTAGATATATTTACTTTTGAAAATTGAGTTAATCAGTAGCCTAGTTACATAACCAACTAGAAGTACCATATTAGGCTGGATAGGGCAGGCTTCTTCCTTTAAACATACTGAATGGATACACAAGGCCCCTGAAGTGACTGAAATTGTAATGTCAGTGCTAATTGTATTCAAAGTCCTTTAGCCTGATTTGGGACCAAAATTAGCTAATCTTCAAAGAGCTTCAAAGAGAAATTGGCTGTATTGATCTATTTGCAAGTATGAATTGTCATAACGGTGATGTTGGACACCGATATCCAGAAGACCTTTTCCATGATTATTTATCCTTACAAAATTCCCTTTTCTCTAGGAAATTGCCTAGTTCAGCTTGTCAATGTGATTCAGGGCATGGTAAATTATCCTGTCAATGACCTTAAGGGCCCTTAGGCTTAACTATTGTGAAAGAAATGGGGAATTTAGGGTTGGCTTGGGTCTCCTATAAAGGGCCCTCAGTGCTTATGACACTGTTTTAAGGGTCCTTAGCTCTTGTGAAACCACATCAGGGTGGGGAAATCTCTGGCCTGATATCCTCATTCAGGTGGATCCAGATATCGGCTAGTTCATTGGCTGACAGCTTAACTAGGGAAGGCAGTGAGGCGAAAGAACTGTGTTGGGGCCCAGCTGTTTTGATTTAGCTCCTGAGATTATGGGTGGATGGTGAACTGGTGTATTTTATCTGTTGGACATTTTGCAGCAGGGCCAGTGGTGGGCCTTGTTCCTCATGATAATTGTATCATAGTCATAAGAGAACAAATACACTCTTTGAAACATGGTGGAGTCGTCTGTCCTCCATCTAATTTCCTGCCCTTTCTTGTATAAAATTTGGGTCCACTTCATTGTTCTGTTCATTGCCTCTTTGCTGTTGAGTGGTTTCAGCTGTTGACCATTGTGGAACCTGGTTCCCTTATTTATCTGTTGGAGCATTTGGAAAGAACACAACAGAGATTTTTGCAGGAAAACAATGCTCAAATGCAGTGGTTATTGGGAGGGTTGAGACTTTTGCTGTTCTTGGTGTTCATTCTTAAAGAGTTTCATAATTGCAGATATAATAATTTCTGTGGGAAATATGACCAGATAATTTTTATCCTAATTTTATTAAACAGAATCTTTTCTTGTTCTCATGTATAGTAAGTGCATGATGTTTTGTATGGCTGTCTATTTGGACTCTGATGTAATCTGCTGCTATGCTGGTCACCTGAACACTCTCACAGGTGTAACAGATCCCCCCAAGGCTAATATTAGCCACAAACATCAGTGTGAGCTACTGCTGTACCAGCCAGCCAATTCAGGTCACTATGACCTATAAAAAATTCTCACAAGAAACTTGGTTTCTGGATCATCCGACCCACAAAGAAGGGGTTAAACCCACCTTAGATCATCTGGTTGGGGAAAAAAAAAGGTTCAAAAAAGGTCTCCCTGTTCAGTCCGAGAGAATTCTGAGTTTACCAGCCCAAGACAAAGAAAGAAAGAACAACAAAAAGGGAACAGCCGATCTCGTAGGAAGAATCAACCAATCATCAACAATTTCTGGAATCGCTCAAGTTTATTTTCAGCCCAGAACAGATGAGAGAAATCCTGACGAACAGTTTTCAGTCCAAAACAGAGTTTGTTTCCTTCATTCTCAGTCCAGGAAGAACAGAGCAATCCTTCAACTGATGCAGTGAGGAGATTTACGCTGCATCAGTTGAAGAAGAAGAAGAGCATGGGAGCCAAAAGTTAATTCTGGTGGCGCCAGCTTTTTAATTTAAATAGTAGGGTGACCAAAAACATAATAAAAGAAAAAGAAAAGGCAAGAATGCCCCTCTGCGGCATATAGTACAGATTATATCAGACTCCGTGCATTTGAGTCTCGACCCCTCTTTTCTTTTTTCAATTATTAATAATAATATAATCTTTAATCATCAAAAAATCATAGGGAAGGTTGATTTTAATGGAATTATGAATGATGAATCATATTAAAAACTGTACGATTATTTCTGTTTTTTTTTTTTCAAAATTTGTGAAAAATTTACAAGTATATGAAATGAAACTTTGGATATATAAATAATACTGTTGCCCCATTTTTAATCCACATGTAGTTGGGATAGGGAATGGATGATGATGATGATGATACACCATATAAGTATCATCAAGGTTTAAAGTATTGATACACCCAATACACACGAGCAAGCGTATCGGGTGTTTCGATACTACAAAACATCAATATTTTTTTTTTCCTCAAGATTGGTCAGGGGGTCAGTCTTAGGCCTGCCTCCCCCCCATCAAAATACCCACAATTCCGAACCTTTTTTTTGAAAATAAACATTAAATTCATAAAAGAAAGATTACAAAAGGGAAGGTGATAAGAAATCACTTGAGAGAGAAAGATAGACACTGAGCATTCAAAACACCCACTGAAATATTTTGAGTATTGGTGGCTTGCCGATACACTATGATATGCCCGATATGGGGTGTATTGTGTTGATACTTTAAACCTTCGTATCAATACAGCATAATTTGACACTTGCAGGCAGTAGGCTATAAGCACAAAATAATATAAAAAAGTTTGAGAAAGTCGATTAACTGAAACATAATGGTTCTTTTAACCTACATATAATAGAAAATAAAGTCAGATACATCTTCAGATATGGCGTTTTATTATAATATCAACAGTCTTTAAATAGGGGTCACTGCTTGATGCAATGGTAAAATCTCGGGCTGCCAAGTGATGACAAGGGATTTACAGCCCAACCTTACCAAGACTCCAGATTGCTAGTACTAACTTTGGGCAATGGCCCTTTATCAACAGTCATCAGAAAAGTTTTAAAGAACCAAGATGAGTCTTATTCTAGCAAGAGATTTACAAAAAAAAAAAAATCTTGTTAAAAATTAAAACTAAAAAATAATAATGGTACTAGGTCCCACTTAAAGTGATTTTGAATTCCATATTTTGGATAAATATAGGATTCAGCAATTGAATCATAGGATTAGCAGAATAATTATAAATTTTTTTGAGATATCCGATGATCCAATTGTAATATTTGATCAGAATTCACAAATTTGACAACCATGATGTGTTGACATAAATGAAATTCTAGAATCTGGGTCTCTGCAGGCTGCACCACCTCAGAACACTGTTAGTGCAGAAACTGAATTTGTGTTTTCAACAAGTAGAAATTAGTGACTCTTAGTTATTTCTTATGGAGGGACTTAGCAATGGCTCTGCTTATCAGTGTAGTTTTGTGCTTAAACAGGTAACATGGTATAATGTAAAGAGACATTCTAAGTTAAAATATTCTGGCATTTTATTATTTCTAGATGTGTACATCTGTCCCTCCCCAGACTCCGCACTGGTGGAAGCCTCATGCACTGGGCTGCCCTTCAGTTGCTTATGAATCTTGGAATATCTCCTAATCATGTGTATAGATTCTCCCTCTATTTCTTATAGTATATCTTTTTTCTGACATGCACAGAGATCAAACCTGGGGAACCTGTGCTAGATTGGCCTACTAGAAAGCGAGTGGCTTTAGGCACAGCTCGTGGGCTTGAGTACCTTCATGAACATTGTAATCCCAAGATCATTCATCGTGATGTCAAGGCTGCTAATGTATTACTAGATGAAGATTTTGAAGCAGTTGTTGGTGATTTTGGCCTGGCAAAGCTGGTAGATGTAAGGAAAACAAATGTGACAACACAAGTTCGTGGAACCATGGGTCATATAGCACCTGAATACCTATCCACTGGAAAGTCATCAGAGAGGACTGATGTCTTCGGTTATGGGATTATGCTTCTAGAACTTGTAACTGGACAGCGTGCAATAGACTTCTCACGTCTGGAAGAAGAAGATGACGTGTTATTGCTTGATCATGTAAGATTACTTAATCTTGATAAGTTTCTATTATTACCTACTGGAAAATGGTCCCTTTTTTATGTTCTTGTTTTTTTTTTTAGAAAAACAAGGTATTTGGTTGAGGCTAGCCAGTTCTGGGAGAAACTATAACATCTTCATTTTTTTTTGAAACTGTAAGGTAAAGTATTTCATTAATAACAAAAGGCCAAAATACAATAAAGCCCATGTACAATGAGAAGCTGAACAGAGGATGTACAGTCTTCCCAATACAGCCAAACCCCCAAAACAAAAACTATCCACTCCTTACAAAAAGGAAATCAAAATTGAAAAAGAACAAGAATGCCTGTTTCTAAATAAAGGGTGATTTTCCAACCATGAGTGAACTATCCCCAGAATTTTGTTAAGGATCTCTACCTTTGAGGTCTGACTCCCCTCAAAGATTCTACTACTTCTTTCACACCACACTGCCCAGAAGACTGCTGAGGGGAGGATGCTCTATGCTACCTTTCCAGACCTGCTTAATCCTCCTAGGAACCATGCCCATCTTTTCACATCAGCTGGAAAGCACAACTTAACACCAAGCAAACCTAGCAGTCATAGCCATATTTGGCTACGATTAACCTTCTCCACAGACTATCTGTATACTCATTAAATCTCCATAACCATTTTCCAAGCAAGGCATTGTTTACATCTCTTTCACTGATCTGATCCCTAGATCCCCATTAACTTTGGAAATTTTGATTCCTCCTTCCACCCCCTCCACAAAAAAATCTCTCATCTTTTTTTCTAACTCTGCAGCCCACTTAGTTGGATATAAAGATCTCACTCCACCTTGTATGCATACAAACACAAAAGCATATAAATAAATCTATACTCAGCCATGTAAAAGGCACCACTAACAACCCTTTCCTAAGGCTCAGTTCGTTTTAAGTGTAAATTTCATTTGCATTGGTGTAAAACTGTAAATGCATGGGAGTGCAAATAAACCGAGTAGATTCTGATTTAGTTTTCCTTCAAATTTGGCCATTTTTAGTTTGTTTGTAAGAAGTAAAATGCAGTCCCTAATTTATATGAGAAAGAATGAATGGAGGAAGGCTATTTGTTTGGGAGGAGTAGGGTAAAAAGCAAATTGATGTGGTTCCCACTTATAAGAGGGAATTAAGGTAGGAGAAAGTGGTGCAAAATTTGCATAAGTTTTTCAGCTGCAAAATTTGCACTGCTAATGGGTGCAAATGAGACAGAAAAATCAAATATTACATTGGGTAAGAGTGAAAATCATAGTCACAAATAAACAGATGCAGAACCAGTCGGTGCAAAATTTGTATCCGATTCAGATTTGCTTTGTAAGAAAATGGACCCTTACAACTACATTGTATTTTCTAAACTGAATCCACATTGGTGGATTTTCTGATACTTACAGTAAAATAATATCGGAGATAGTTACTTCATTCAACTTAGTCCTTATGAAAAATCCACCAAGACACTTGTCAAAGAGTTGCAAAAGCTACTTGGTGATTTTTTTCTTGACATGCTTTTTGCCTTTATGGACAACTGAAGATGATATATTCAATTAGTTGGGCAAAAATTTCCAGTGAAGGTTGAGAAAATCTGGGTGAAATCACCAACAAAATGAATGTTAAATCCTTCATTCCTTACATGGCAATATCTAGTTCATTGCTTGGATCATTGGAATCTTCTACAGGTTGTTTACCCATTTCTTTACTTGTGGTGCAGGTGAAGAAGCTAGAGAGAGAGAAACAATTGGATGCTGTTGTAGATCGCAACCTAAATATGAATTATAACAGCCAAGAGGTGGAGATGATGATCCAAGTTGCATTGCTTTGTACTCAGACATCACCTGAGGACCGTCCAACAATGTCAGAGGTGGTTCGGATGCTAGAAGGGGATGGACTTGCTAAGAGGTGGGAAGAGTGCCAGCGGGTTGAAGTTACTCGTAGACAGGAGTATGAGAGAATGAGGAGAAGATTTGACTGGGGAGAAGATTCCATGTATAACCAGGAAGCAATTGAATTGTCGGGTGGAAGATAAAGGGATTATTAGATGGAATCATTTCCTTTATTGTTTGGACTAATTCATCTTTGGCAGGTTGATCTTCAGGGTCATTGAGAGGTCAAGTTTGTGATGATATACTGCAAAGAAATCACAATAAATGCGGAATATGTATATAAAGGTCAGCTTTTTTCCCTACTTCCAGAAGAGAATTGGTTTGTATGCGGTGAAATTTTATTTGTACTGGTGCAAAATTATGATAGAGCAAACGAATTGAGAGCAAATACTGATTTTTAGGTTTCACTTTGTTCTATTCATTGGCATTTACAAATGAATTAAAGCCCGAAACAGAAGTGAACCGGATTTGCACTCATACATTTGTACTAAAGTAAATGAATGTGCAGAATGGCCTGGGTAATGTCAAAAGGATTACCTACTTGAGCGGCTTTAAATCAACTTCATAATAATGTGGCCTTTCAGTTTAATGGTGAAGTCCATATAAATGTACTTAAATAAAAGGATAGATGAAGCCAGTGTCACATTCAATTCTAATAGCAAATCAAAGGTATAGAAGACAGTTAAGAACTTAGAAGCTAGAAGTCAATTCGGCACCAGCTGGAGCCAATTTATGGTCGCGGCCAAACTGAAGAGCAAACAGCGTGGCGTTTGTATTCTCAAAATGGAGTACTGCACGAGTCGAACACCTCGTGTGCATAACTCCCTATATGTAACAGTATTCTAAGGATCAATTTTCACTAATAATTTCCAAATTCCAGCAGTATTTACAGTAATTTGTACGAAAAAAATCAGTACTTGCTAAAAAAAGTTGGAAGACTTGTCGTCACTAACAAAAACTAACTAGCTAGCAATTGCTTTGGTTCATCACTGATGAGTAATGTTCAGTAACGCGTATCCAAGACCAAGAGTTAACCTTCAAGGAGATGGAGTAGTGGGTAAAAGTAAAATTAGTAAAAGCTAATTACAAAAGCGCAAACAAGGAAGACAGATAGACCATAAAGAAGTTGGGTAAGGCAGTTAAGAACTGTCAATTGTAGCAGGAACGTACACACAGCTGCAATATGTAGTCCCTTTCTCAACAAGTTGTTATTAGTTGTGCTGGTAATGCCTTGCATCCTTTTCTAGTTCCATCGTAGTTTTTATCGGTAGCCTTGTTGTTGCTTGTAACATCATGGTCGTCAGTCGCCGAGAATTCTAGTCCGCCGGTCATCTTCTTCCGTTTGTCCATAATTCTGGGGAGTCCCACGTTTTGATGACACCCGATAGAATCTAGGCCATCACCCTTGCCATTGACTGTGGAGTAAGCTTCTTTGCGGAACAAACTAAAAGATGATGGCTTCTTACGGGCATTTACCAAAGAGCGGGTGATAGGAGAGCCATAGAATTCAGTCTTTCTGTAGGCATCTTCAGCAAGTAAATAAGGTGGAGGCGGTTCAAATTCCCTGCGTTCCCATTCGTCGAGATCTATACCGCATTCCATGTAGTCCACTCCGGCCATCGCCAGAGCTTCTATTGAAACCGACATGGTCGAGTTTCTATTGAAGTCATGATGAAAGAAGTTTAACATATTTGAGCGTGATCAGCAGGATTGAACTTTTCTCTCACAATTCTTTATAGAGATGAAGAATTTAAGCATAAAAGCAATTGATTATAGATACGTACCTGATCAGTTCAGTAAGGCCGATGCGTGAAAAAGAAGAAGAAACCTTGCTTTATTCTCTGAGAGAGCTTCGAAAACAACCGTTTTTGAAGCCAAGGTTCCCAACCCAAACAGACAAGGTTTTTCCGTATAATTGATAAATTCTACGGAATCTCTAGGTTTTCTTTTTAACGGAATGGTCGTCGAGGTATTTCCAATCACGTTTTTCTTGCACCTAATTTTTATTCCACGAAAAACAGTAATTAATAATAGCGGAGATTCGAGTCGAATACGCTACACACAGCCCAATGTGATATTTTTTGAGGCTAAGCTTGGAAGAGTGTAAGTACAAATATCTATATCTACCGTGCAATTCTAAACGTGTATTTGCACTTGTATACTTGTATTTGTATTAAGGCTCAATTTGAAAAAAAAAAGTATAAATTAATACAAATACGTGCAGTATAAAAACAATATAAAGTATAAGGCTTTGCACTATGGAAGGAGTACAAATGCAAATATGTAGAGTGCAGAATCTTATATTTTGTATCATTTTATATGTATATATGCTGTACATATTTGCATCTGTACTGCTTTCAAACTGAGCCTAAAGTTCCATTTGAAAAAAGTACAAATACAAATATATATCATACAAAACCTTATATTTGATATTTCTAAACTTTATATTTGTAATGCACATATTTGTATTTGCACTCTTTCTTAATTATAAAAGTTTGAATATAGCAGATTGACCAATCTCTCTCCCCTACACATCCACAATTGATTGGCCAAAACATGAGCATGCTTAATAAAGTTGTGTTTGTTACTATTGCAACTTCTACTTGTAATGTTTTGCTTTGGTCAATATAAATTTTTTGAGAAATTGTTTTGTCACACTACATTAGATAATCACTTCCTCTAAAAAAATATAGACATTGAATTAGGTGTTGAAATTTATAGAAGCACCAAATTTGCGTAAATATATATACATATATATATTCTCATAAAATTTGTATTGACCAACCTAAGACATTGCAAATAGAAGTGACAATGATACCAAACACAACCTTAGTGATTTACCAATAAATTTCTAATGAACTGCTTAAAAAACATAAAGCTTTATTTGAATATCTTGAAAGATGTACCCAATCCTCACTGGGGTGAACTTTCACACTTGTTTGAATATCCACTAGGAATTTGGATTCCATTTCAAGGGAATTTGAGAAAGACATGTTTTGCCAACTGAATCCTCAGGAGAACTGAAGTAGTCTTAGTCTCTCAGAGAATAAAGCTAAGTGGGAGCAAATACATAGGGTAGAGGTTTTAAAAAAATGGATATATTTTTTTTCTGCTTTGCTATTTTAAGACAAAAAAGCATAAACACCATTGAATAAAGAAGCATTCACCACCAAACCATTATGGAGAGCTCTCAATATAAAATATTTAATCTTAGGATTCATTTTCAACTTCCAAATAAAGTTCCATACTCCATTAGTTCAACCACTAGAGCCAGCTCCATTCCGGCTCTAGATGATTCCATCAAATGTCTTTTCATACTTTCATATTAATCTATTTGGAGCACCATCAACAGGAATATAAATAGACTCGACATCATCAACAATTGGGGAGGAAATATTGAATGTATAACCTGTGACTTCCACTTGTGGTTGGAACTTGGAAGGGTCAATAAGATCCTTAACGAGGACTAACTTACATCCATTAGACTCGAAAATCAACACAATTTGGAAGCCAATGATCAAGCTACAAATTGATCATATTCCCATTTCCAATTTGGTACAGACATCCTTTCTTTAGAATATCTCTCCCTTGGAGGATACTCCTCCAACCCAAAGAGCAAGAAGAGGTTGGTTTTTTCTTTAAACAAGTCACTATTATAAAAATATTTGGCCTTTGATATTCTTGCCCATAATTCATTTGGATTGGAAACAAGTCTTTTGGCTTGTTTCATGCTAGGGCAAATTGAAACTAGGAGTGTAATTGAGCTGAGTTGAGCCAAACTTTGGCATATCTTATGAACATGAGTCGGGTTTGATTCAAACTCTATTTTCTGATTCAAGATTGTTTCGATTAAATATTTGATGAGCTTAAATTTGGCTTGAAAGCTTGAAAATGAATATTTTTTATATTCTATAAATATATATGATATATTTTTATAATATGTAGTATATTTTTATACTATTTGTAGAATATAAAAACATATTTTCATAATGTATATTATAATATATATATAACTAATCAAACTTTATCTCTATATTCAAATTTGATTTGAAGTCAATTAAAATCGGACTCAAGTCAAGCTTAATTGAATTCAGCCCGAACTATTTGATTAAAGATGAATTTGATTCCATCCGTAATTGAAACAATGCAAGTTCTTAAAATTAAAACCCATCTTACTCTCATTTTCGAAACAATGCAAGTCTCAGCCCACCCAGCGAATTTTATTAGAATCGTGATTTGCTCTCACAAGAGCGCACCTCACACCGAAATTTCTTTGGTGCTTTCCCATCTGCTGTTTGAAAGTAAAAAAAAAAAAAAAGTCAAAAGTTCACGTTGCAATGAAATAAATTTCATTTTCATTTAATATTATTTTTTTTTTCAGAATTATTAATGTGTTTGGTATGGATGAGTTTCACAAATGTTCTCAGGTTTTTTTGTTAGGGATTCGGGTGGGATGAAGGGTAGGATTGTTCACGGATCGGGTTGTGTCGGTTTACTGATGTGTTTTCAATCGACCCGATTTGGTTGGGTTACCTGAAATTGAAACTGAAACCGATCCTGTGTTAAGTAAAACCAACCTGATCGGTTTGGGTCGGTTTCGGCTCTACTTAGTGGTGACTTAGTTGCTGTTCAAGTGTTCATTTCTGACTTTACATTCCCAAAGGAAACCAGCATTTCCTTAATGTTTTGTGGCCCATCCATGGATCCAGTTGTGGAGGGAGCAGAGTTTGAGAGACAACTTAATTAAGTAGGTTGTAACTATGATATATACAATTTAGTTAAGTAGGAACTAAGTAGGTTGTAACTACTAACTAAGAACTAACCACTAAGTCGATTCGGTTTGGGTTAATTTTGATTTTCACATATAAAAATTGAAACCAAACTGAATCATCGATTTATGATTTTTTATAACCTAAAACCGACCGATACTGAAGAAAACCCGACTGACTCAGGTTAGATCGGTCCGAATTGATCGGTTTAATATCTACGGGCCTAAAGACTTTTTCAAAGCCCGACAAAGTATGGAATGGGTTGGGCCAGCCCGTTGGACTACCGGGCCCATGAGTAAACGATGTGCATTTTATCGTTTATCGATCTGAATGATCTGGCAACTAACTGGCCACGCTAATCAAGATTCTGAGAGTGATGCATAACGCATTCCAGCTGTGCTTATTGTATGAAATCATTTTTGTATTGAAAGATAAAAGTTTTTGACTTTGACTGGTGAAATTGTTTGAACTTTTGATTTATTTCGCTATTTTAAGGTTGACCAAGTAAGCTTAGAGCTCCAACTGCTAGTCCTACTCACACGTGGGCCGCGGGAGTAAGAACCAAGTGGTCAACCCGCCGCCTTCAACTCTTTCCAAAGTTTGAACAGAAGAAACCAGTTTCAATTCTCAGGTGTTCTTCTTGTGATATATCGATCGACAGAGTTTCTGTGTAAATTCTCTTCTGTGGGCGTCTAGCTAGTCTAGAGGAGATTTGGCAACTACTCTCTCTCTCTCTCTATATATATATTTGCGAGAGAGAAGTAGAAGAGTATTACCCTGAAGATACAGTAAAAACCAACGACTCTCTCTCTCTCTCTCTAGTAAGAACCGACTACTCTCTCTCTCTCTCTGAAGATATAGTTATTTCAACTTTTGCACCTGAGAAGAGTCTCCTGCAATATTTATGATGAGAAGCTGTAAAAGTTTGATGATCTGGAGTACGGGTGGAGCAAACAAGGATTCAGCCATGTCGATTGAAGCTCTGGCAATGGCAGGTCTTGATTATACAGAATGCGACATCGACTTGGACGAGTTGGATCAGATACCGCCATATCTACTGTTTGAGAAAGGAAGTAAGGGAAAAATTGATGGGTGTAGTAGGATGAATGAGAATAAGGTCAGGGATGATGAACAAGTTAAAGCCTGGTTGGTAGCATGGGCTAAAGATGTCGCCTCCTCGATGGCGTTGAAGTTTAAAGCAACCTAACAGTACTCATCGTAAGCCATGGCTTATTCGGTGATGAGCGTTCATAAATCATAATTCTTTTTCCATGGAAACCAGGGTGATCAGGATTTTTTGCTAGCTGCATTACTTCAATTACTCGACGCAGCAGTTGTATATATGTTTCTTATATGCGTTCATTTTTTTCATTCATGTAATTAATTATTTTTCTCAAAGTTATTAACTCTCTCTCCCCCATAACACAAGGTCTGAATTAGAATGCTCAGCTGTCCATCAATGAAGCCATAAATATACCCTGGTTCTCAGTCTTAACAAAAGGTAATTGTAGAACAAAAATTGCAGAGGTCGAGAGTGGTGGGTGGGGGATAACAAAGTGATTAAAGAAGATCAAATACTCAAATGTACCGTGGCGAACTTGGGTTAAAAAAACAGAAGAAGAAAATCAAATATTCATGGCATGGCCCATGTGGGAAATTAGGCATGCATTTGAACCCAAGCTCGGACTTGGACGTTTTTGAAGAAAATTCCACGCTAAAACTATGAATATATAAGAACATGGTGGCTTTTGTATATATGAAATAATATACAAATATAAGCAATTTAAATTAAGCTGATTTTTAGCAATTGCCCCAGACACCTAGCTAGGGCGCTTAATGGGTCGGGTTTAGGGTCTTCTGGATCTACATTACATGTTTCAATTAAAATTGGGTTGACCGATTAAGGTCGAGTTTGTCAAATTACAGGTTCAGGTTCTCTGCTCGGATTTGGTTTTGCAGATTTAGGGGGTGCTTATAACATGAATGTTTTCATTTTCATTTGTTTTTAAAATTGCCAATACATCATGCACCAAAAATAAAAATATATAAAACACGTTCTTATACTGTATTTTTGTTTTGAAACTTGGGTTGTGTTTGGTTGCAATGCAATTTCATTTGCACTAATACAAACGTAAAAAATTAATGCAAATTCTGGTTTTATTTTGTTTTGAATTTTACTTTATTCTGTTTCATGTCTTAATTATCAAACAAAAACAGCCTTATGCTCAATTTGGAAGGAATGTTACTATACATACAATATGGAACTGACAACAAGAAAAACAATTCGCACTAGAGGATGCCCCATTGTTTATCCATTTGGGACCGACCTGACCTCATCGACAGCATTACAGATGAGACCACAGAGTTGAGAATACAGACATCGCCAGCTTCTGCCGTAGTTCACATAAACAGTAGTGGTTCCTTTTATCGATCTTCACGTCGATCGGTCGGTTTACCATCCATCCATGTAGAGAACTCTATCTTGTTTGAACGGTAAGAGAGTATTACCCTTTCATATATAATGTCAATCTCTCTCAAGATGAAAAGGAAGTTTCCTTTCACCTGTTTTTAATTTAACTGACGAGAGATCAATTTAGTTTCCTATTCTCAACATCTAATATATGCCAACAAATTAAAACACGCAACTACAGATCCAGAACCATTCAAATCCATAATTGAGAGTTTATAATAAACCTCGATTCACCTCCGATTAATTCATGCATCGCCAAGTTAACGTAACTCGATCTGCTTCCAAAATGCGATTTTAACTGGGAAATAAAGTGGGATTAGTCAAGGTTCCCATAGACTGATCAATGATATCACCATCATACACTTTATTTCAAAGGATTGACATGACTGTTGATCACAAGTCCGACTTTTTCAACTATGCCCATGAGCCCATGACTATTAACCAGCTTGAGACGAAATTTCTACAGCAGCAACTAATCTCCATTACGCATATGCTAAAAACAGTATTTTCAAACCGTCATTGACCCAGACGGTTGGACCATTTGGCCTAAGAGACAAACGGTTTTATTTCACCCCTAACCCATTTCTTTGATAAAAAACCATTAGCTTCTTGGTCAGCGATCTGCAAGCCCAGGCAATCCGAGTGTCAATCTGTTCAACTGGGCCAATGGTTTTTTGGCCGTTTTATATTTTAATTACTTTTTTAATTTTGGAACGAGCCATCCATTTGAATGAGATGGTTGAACTGCTGACTCAAAAATCGGTGGCCCAAACGATTTCGAGCCTGGGTCGGTTTTTAAAACATTAGCTAAAAATATTATTGATATCAGCTAAAATCAAACTCGGCCTTGTAATATGGTTAAACACATGCACAATAAAGTGGATTCAGATCCAACGGCACCCATTGATAATTTGATACCAGAAGAAATGTTCTTAGAACCCCCCTTCCCCCTACCAGCAATAGAAACCATTCAGGTATTGCTGGCATTGTCATGAGAGAGATGAGAAAAGTCTCTTCATTTGGGGTAGATAGATGGGCTTTGGATTATCTGATCCATTAACCACAGAGGCTAAAGCCATTTGGAAAGCCTTGATCTCACCAATATCTGCGTTGAAAGTGACTCAGATTTTCATTACTCCATTGTTGGGGTTATCTTCAACCCCATCCTGGAGGCTATGGGCCTATGGCAGTTAGTGGCCGGGTGGAAAAGAGTAGAGACTAGCTATTACTTTCAATGTTTGCTTTTGGCAACATAAACTACGTTGCAATTAGACATGTTCATGGGCCAGGCTTTTACTCTTTACAAACAAGATTTTATAGGCCCGAGCCCGAGCCTGACCCGACCAACGGGCTTATAATTTGGGCCCGAGCCCAACCAAAATAAAAAGCATGAAGTCCGATCTGTTGCCAACCTAACAGAAAGATGGTCACTAGTGCTGAGTTCGTGTGATTATGTTTGTCGGTGTTGAGTTCGCGTTGATAAAGCATAGGGAGGAAGAACCCCTATTTTCTGAGAAACCCAAAGAAGAAAAGAAAATTAAACGAGCGACCATAGAGAGAGAGAGAGAGAGAGAGAGAGAGAGAGAGAGAACTCCTATTTAACCGGATTGGATGAAGCTTGCTATTCCATCAGGGTTCTCCATTGACAATGACCTTGGCAGCAACATCTTGTTTGACAGAGTGAGGGAAGAGCGGACGAACCTTGCTATGCATCACTATTTTCTACCAGTGGCAATCTTGTGACAGCGATCTCGTTCGGGAGAGTGAGGGGGGAGCAGATAAAGCTTGGTATTCCATCATCCTTCTCTACCAATCATGATATTGTTTGGCCGAGGGAGAAAGAAATTTGAGAGACCAACCCTAAGGTTGTGTTTGGTTTAAAGGAAAAAATAGGGAAATAAAGGGAAAGTTTGAGAAACCTTTACAAAACATAACCAAACCGCCAGTTCGTCGGAATCCACTAGTTGCGCCGGTGAGTGTTTGCTAGTTTTGCCTACTGGAGACTGTGAGGTTGTGACTGTAAAAACTGAGAAGAGAGAACTGGGGTTCGACTAAGACTAAGAGAAAGAGATGAGTGAAAAGAGAGGGGTTAGGATATTTAGGGTTAGGGTTTTTGGTTTAACCTAAAGGTCGGGCTCGGACCAGGCTATTTTGACAAATCCTGAGTCTGACCCGAAATAAATTCGAGTCGGGCTTTTAGGCCCCCAAGGTCAAGCCCGCTTGGTGGCCGGGCTGGGTCATTGGGCTACCAGGCCCATAAACAGTTCTAGTTGCATTGATATGTCTCTCTCCAGCTTTTAATTTCTTTACGTGGTGCAATTGGAACAATATATTGTTGCAGTTGAATGAAATTTTAAAAAGAAAAGAATTACCTAACACCCCATCATCACCACCAAAAGAAAAGTAGACAAGGGGCAAAATGTTGTTTAATCATCCATGATCAAGCATAATCATGTAGAAAGAAATTTCCTAGTTACTCAACACAAAGATTCATATGACGGAGTAGAGAGTGTTAAAAGTTACAAAATTTGCAATACTCAACAGAGTCATGTGAGGGAGTAGAGCGTGTTCAAGCCTAAAAGTTCCAAAATTTGCAAGTTGAAGAAAATGATTAATAATGTTGTGTCGGTTCGCATTTGTAAGCATTTATTTTCCGTGTAAAATTAGACCAGTGGAAGACTCTATACTCGGTCTAAATTTTTCGACATTTGTTTCCCATGTAAAGTTTATATTGAAAATCGATGTAAATACATTGATTTCGATGTATATTTACATGAACCATCACATTAATAGAGCTAAATGCGTGAGGTAAACCTTGCCGCCTTTTTCTTTGGAATTTGGATGTAAATAAAAGATCTTGGGAACTTAGAAGCTCAGCATAACGTTGCTGTGGATGGTTTGATACAAAATAACAGAGAAAAGTTGTTGAAGGAATTTCACAAGACCTGAGAGAATAGGTTAAGAGCCAAACAAAACCTGAGAGAATAGGATGCAGAGCCACGCCTGTGTAGATTCTTGTTTTTATAAACTATTAGATGCTTTACCAAAAGGGAGAGGACTGAGGCTGAAATTTGCCACGTGGAAAGTGGAGATGAAAATATGGTAGGTTAAGAGCCGATTTCTCAACCAATTAAAGCCTACAACCTGATCGATCCTCCGCCACACCCTTGACCCAGCTTATGCAGAAAATCTATACCAGCGACGGAGACCTCATAGCTGTCCATTAGACAAAGCATTTCTATATGATTGAAACCTGAAATGGAATGGGATAAAAAGAAAAGTCACAAATTGAAATTGAATGATTGTTAACTGCTCAACTACTGGATTTGTCAATAATGGGAATTCTTTTCTTATGTCGGACGGAAACTATGTATCACCATCAGGTTTCAAGTAGAGGTGTAAAGTGGACCGTGTTGTGTTGTATTCTCTAGTGGAAATTTTGGGGGTCGGCCTAGTACGGTTCACGGTTTAGGACCAAGCGGGTTCATGCCATGCCATGTTGATATGCGGGCCTGGGCCGAGCCAGGGTGTAGGCTGTGCCGTGGGCTTGGACCGTATCGGGCTAGGCCACAGGGCGGACCTTGGGCCTAGGCCGAACCGGGCTACATTGTTTATTTTATTTTTTATTTTCTTTTTTTTAAAATTTTGATTTCTTTTCTAAGTAAAATTGTAAAACTAAAATATTTAACATTCCTATGAACTTTGGGAATTAGGAACTATTTAAAAAATTAAGAAATGAAAATTCTAAATTATTTAATACATAAATGAAAAAAAATACTTAACCAAATTGAAATAAGAACGATGGAATAACAAATTGAAAAAAAATAGGGATTTTATTTCATTTAAATTTGAATGGTACAAATTAGTGAATTACAAATACAATGATTGGATAATTGCATACTTGGATGAATGAAATATAAAAATGGAATAAATTAATAAAATATAAAAAATACAATATGGTTACAAATTGAAAATACAAAATCACATTATTACAAAATTTAAAAAAGTATATATCAAATAATTTGAAAAAAAATGAAAAATTCTACATGTAGTCAAATTTATGAATCATCATTCATGACTTTCATCATCTGCTTCAAGTGAAATGTCCGGTGTTTTATCATGCCCTCCCTTGTCTTGTAATCTATCTTTTGCATCTAGTCAATCCTTAAAGTAGATGCACATCTTTATGCTCTCATCGTTCATGCCTCTTCTTTTATCATCCAACACCCTAGTACCTTTACTAAAACAAGACTTTGGTGGAACTGTAAACACTGGAGGGGTTAGTAGATCACGTAACATGGCGGCGAGAACCGAATAATTTTTTCAAGTGTTCACTCCACTAAGCTAAAATATAAAAATTATTTGATACTTCACCTAAATTAAAAAAATTTGCTTGCAAATAAAAATTAAGTTCAGTAAATGAACTTATTGTAGAACTAGCAGATTTATGCCTTCTACTTATTAAATAAAAAAGCTTTTTTCTTCTACTACTCGGCTCAAAGTCAGAAGGAGAAGAAGAAGATGATAAACAAGTTATAGAAATATTTCCTACAATTTCATATTCATATATTCGGTACATTTTAAATAATAAATTATTAATTTCTTCTTTTTTATTTCCTATATCAATATTCATATTTTCATAATATGTTTCAAGTAAAATATTTAAACCATCTTTCCTAATCCTAGGGTCTAATATTATAGCTAAACAATAAAGGGGAGAAATGTTCTCCCAATATTTTTTAAATTTATTTTCCATAATTTCAACAATACATTGAAATTATGGATTATTTCTATATTTGACAAAACAATCACTAATTACCATTAATTGATATGGTAAATTACAACTAGTTGGATAATAAATTCTAGATAATTCATTTATTGCATCATAAAAATGTTTTAAAAAATCTCCTATCCTTCCTCAAAAATCATATCATTAGACGTTTTTAAATTATAAAAAACAGAAAGAATTTGTTCATAGCATAGGTAGAATTCCATCTATACTTTACATCTAATATAAAATGTTTATATTTTAAACCATAATTTTATCATAAATATTTAAATTCTTGCTTTCTTGCCCCTAAACTTTATATATATATAATACAATTTCTAATTTTTGAAATATGATTTGAAATAATATTCAAGGCATTTTGAATACATAAATTTAAGATGTGACATGCACATCTAATATGAAATAATTTACCATTTAAGCATGGTTTTAGTTGAGATTTGTTTTCTATTCCATAAACATGCAAAGTAATTAAAATACTTGCAGCAATAGCTTGGCCACTATGTGGCCATTCAAGCATAGTAAAACTTAAAATTCTTTTATTCAAAAGTCAATTTTTATCAATGAAATGGCCAGTAACACAAATAAAACTAATATTAAATTTGGATGTCCAAACATATAGTATTCCTATAAACTTTTTTATATTGTGGATTTACAGAACTATGCAACCATTTTCTAGTTTTGAATCTTCAGCTAACATAAATGGTTGTTCTGCATGTACAATATACTTAGTAAGTTCTTGTCTCATTTTTTCTTGTGAATATCTAAAAGTATCAAAACTAGTCCCCCTCCCACTCTCTGTTTGGGTTGTTTCTCTTCCTTCATCTTCATTTCACTCATGTGTGAGCAGATGTCTGTTCAAATAATCCGTACCACCCTTGCTACAATAATAAAATTCTTTTTTACATTTTTGGCAAACAACCATTTTTCCCTTCCCCACAATATCCTCTACTTTGAAAACTTTTCAAACTGAGCTACTCGGCTTAAAAGCTCTCATTTTTCCCCTAGTATCACTACTACCGGGGATGAAAGTTCCACTTCCATCGACATCAAACGCATCGGCATCAATGCTAACACTAATACTATCGTGATGTGATTGAATGCCATCCATAGTGAACATGTTGGGGAATCGGTTTTGAGAAGGGCTGGCTATTTTTTTTTTAATTCTAAAAAGATAAAAATTAATCTAATTCGACTTGCCTAGATTGCCGATTCAAAATTCCAACTTGATTTTAATGGTTGAAGCCTTTCAACGTCAAAACCTCCCGAATTGAAATACTTAGCTGGTTGAGCAAGCCTTCTTCTTATTGTAAGTTGAAACTTCGATAAAGTTGAGACTTGAGAATTGGAAAATATAAAATTAGACAATCAGTTAATCAGAAT
The DNA here is from genome assembly GCF_056320005.1 of Nelumbo lutea. Taxonomy (NCBI): domain Eukaryota; kingdom Viridiplantae; phylum Streptophyta; class Magnoliopsida; order Proteales; family Nelumbonaceae; genus Nelumbo; species Nelumbo lutea. Next base: position 109,793,304 of record NC_142684.1, read on the forward strand.
TTCTCAGATTACAGATAATTGTGAATGTATTAGTATGAGAGAGAGAGAGAATTAAGAGAATTGTTGAATTGTTGTAATGAGAATGGTGAAGGATATGACTATTTATAGGAATTAAACATAATTTAATTATCCAAAATACCTAAAAAACTATCTTTTATTTAGTTGTTGGAAAGGGTATTTTGGTCATTGTAAAGTTACCTATAACTTTACCCAAAATGCCCCCCTAAACTAATTGTTATATAACTGTTGGGGAGCATTTATGTCATTTTTTCAACCCCATAAGTAAAATATAGAAATACCCCCTAATATGGCTGTTTATAGCTGTTGGGGGCTATTTCTGTAAACATCCCCCCCCCCCCCCCCCAAAAAAAAAATGCTGAAACTAGTCGTTGGGTCCTTTGAGGAGGCCCAACAGCTATATTCCTGGGCGGGCCGAGCCCGGCCCATTATGGGCATGGCGGGCCGTGCTTCATGCAGAGTGCCACGGGCGGCACGGCACATGCTGCATGCCATGCCATGCTGGCCCATGGGCCTTGAACCCCGGCCCAGCACAGCACAGACCTTGCCGGGCCTGGCACGGCCCGTTAGCCGTCGTGCCGTGCCGGGCCGGGCCGCGCCGATTTACACCTCTAGTTTCAAGTCAACAAAATCCAAACTACGCAAGAAAAATATCCGTGGCCGGATTCTCAAAATGTTCAGTGACACACGGCAATGTAACGACTGCAAATAGTCGGCTCAATGTACAGTTTATTTATCCCTTTTATTTTTGGCAAAGAGGGAGAAGAGAATCAAGAGATGATAGTGGCTTGGATATTTACCTTCTTTTCAAGAAACTTGTACACTTACCACAACCGCACCCAAAGCATAAAATTAACCAGGCATTGCTGCCAATTTTAACTTCAAGAAACATAACAGACTTGATGCGAAGGCCCCAGGATTTTGATGTAGCAGAGAAAAAGATATACTTCAATCCATGAGTATATAATTCAGGGGCTCCCACCCAACCAACTAAAGGATTTCCCTACCTTCTACAGCCAGTTGGAAAACCTCTAGCTCCATGCCTCCACCACTAAGAATATTGTTTCCTACTTTCCTTATTCCTTCATCATGGAGCCCTGAATCTTTAGCTAAAATATTGATACAATAAGCAACAGCTTAACAAATGAAACTTTCTACGGAAAAGAATTGTCCTGTTACAACCCAACCCACAAGCTAAAAAATCTCTATGTGAATTGCTGAGTTGCCATTCAAATTCATCCAAAGAAATAAGATCATCGAAAATTTTTCAAAACTGAAATTTCATATGATAACTGATGACTTATTGCTGCAACTCAGAACCATAAAAAAGGGGGAAGAAAAAAATATAGAAAGGAAAAGAATAGATAAATAAGAAGTAATAGCAGCAGAGTAGTAGTCTATCAAAAATAAAAGCAACAGAATAGTAAGTAGATCACTGGAAAGCTAAAAGAGATTGCCAACAGAAATTAATAGGAAAAATAATTATCTTCTTTTTACATTATTGGAAAGGATATACTACAAAAACAAAGAACTGAGGAGTCGGAAGGGATATGTTACTGAATGTTAAATTTGAAATATATCATCCATTCCTGCAACTAAACTAGGAGATCCTAGAACATCTTTGAAACTATCATCGTCGGTAGGCACAAACCCATCTAACAGATCCTCGAATAAACCATACCCCGAGCAACTAGCTGCAGCATCGCCTTCTCTCAATTGGGTTTCTTCATATTCTTCTCCTTCCTCCTCGGCATCTTCTAAATCTTCGTCATCATCCATTACTACTGCCTCCTTCGATTCCTCATACGCTTCTGCAACAACAGCGGGCATGTGACCTTCAAACAGTGCCATATGCCCGAAGAGCTTATCCTTTCTAGAGAAGCTCGTGCCACACGTGCAACGCCACTTGGGCTCGCCGCAGTGCTTCAGGTGGCTCTTGAGATCGGCCACGACGGAAAAGCTCTTCTTATTGCAGCGGTTGCAGGAATACATCTTTGGGCAATGGCTTCTTTTGAAATGATTCTTCACGCAGATGGCCGACTTCAAGGGTCGGAATTTCTTGTGAGATTTGTTCCGGTTGCAGCCCACGAAGGGGCAAGAGAAACGTATCTTCCGTTTTACTCCGGCCAATCTGTCGGGCTTTGCCAGGGCCTCCGGCGTCTTGAACTGATCACCGTGAGCGCGCATGTGCATACGAAGATTGGCATCTCGTTTGAATCCCTTACCGCAGATATCACAGATGTGGATGTGCTCCGCCAGTAGTTCCACCGCATCTATTTCGACAATTTCACCTCCTTCATCATCGATCTCAGCTTTGATCCAATCGTCGGAGATCGCCGGCGAAAATTTTGTACTTGTCATCTCTTTCGAACCCAAAGAAATCGTCATCGGGGTTTCAAGATCAGGATTAGTGGGTAGCGTTCCCGGGGTCAAATTGGACCTCGAACCTTTCGTCGTTTCTACGGTAATGGGCTGGGTCTTGGGATGAACCTTTCCAGCGATCAAGTAGCTCGAATCAGATGCTTTTGAGGAGGTGGCAAGAGAACTCCCCGGAGCCAAGGGATCCGGCTGGAATGGAACTCTTCCGGCCATCGGGCGAACACCCGAGGGTTCTAGTACTTGAGAAGAAGCAAGATTGTGGTCAGGCGGCTGCTGCTGGTAACAAGCGAGTAAAGCCGCGCCGTTTACAATGACGTGCTGAATGGCAGAGGAGATCTCGGTGGAAACCATATCCATCTTATTCTTCCCAATAAAAGTGTTCCGTTTGACCGAATCAGATAGGAATTCTTGAAGCGAGTCCATCTTCTGGCGAAGCAAGGAGAGATTGAAAAGAGGGATTCGAGGATCCCCACTGGAGAAAGGGATCTGCTGGAAACCAACCCCGTCCCCTGTTGAGACACAGGAAAGATTAGCCTCTGCAGCCGCTATTTCATGTCCTCCAGCCGAGCAGCCGCCGGGAGAGTGAAGAAAACACCGGTCGGAATCAAGCATGTTGTTGTGGCTAATACGGGAGCTCAGAATTGGTGGATGACATGTTTATAAACAAACAAAAAGAAAAGAAGAAAATTCAAGGAACCGTGTGTCATGCACTCCTTCCCTTGGAGCTGACATCTGGGGCTCTCCTTATGGTTCTAGAGACTAGAGACTTGACCCACCAAACACTTCATTTTAGATTTGCTAGCTCCGGGGCACATGCAATCAAACGGAGAAAAAGAGAAAGAGAGCACTTATTTTTAACATAATCATTTCCAAACATGACCTAAGCTACGCGGGTGAAATGGTTTTTTTAATTAGTATAAATAAATAATAATATACTTAAAATGTTTTTTTAAGGAATTTATTTGTATACGGTTATTATTATATAAAGTTGTTCTTAGATGCAAAAATTAAAACAAAAAAAAATAAAGTCATTGAATTGCTCAAACTTTTATGAAATCAAAGGGAATCTTTGTTTATAAAATGTCAATTATACAAAGAAGATAAAAGGTTGTTTTGAGTTTTGACAACGAAATCACGTGAATTTTTTGTTTATAAAATGCCAATTGATTATGAAAAGAAAACAAAAAGTTGTTTTTTTGAGTTTTGACAAGAAATCATGTGAACTCTCTTGGCTTACAGGGGAGTTTCCTCAGCATTACTTCTCCGGTCAAAGAGGGTTTTTTTTTTTTTTATTTGCTTTGGGCAGATTTTCTCCTAATAAGATGACATCTTCAGCTTGTAATGAAGTTGGATATCTGAAAAGCAGAAAAGCCTTTTTCACGGATCTCATATGAAAAACAATAATTTTTTTTTTCTTCTAGCTATTTAGAGACTTTGTAACTATGGGTACAATTGAACTGAATTTTATTTGATTCGACTATAATAATTTTATATTTGAATTCGAGTTCGATTTCAATTTGAATTCTATTTTATTATTCAAATTCGGTTTGACTAAATTGAGCTCGGTTCAGTTCAAATTGACCTATATTTTCTTGTTTAAAAGTGCAAAAAACTAATTGAATTTACAAGCTAAAATTCGAACCCATATCAAATTTAGTGAAAGAATAAGAAGTTGTGACTTTCCCACTTATACTTTGCTGGTGGTGAAAACAGAAGAGCAAAAAGGATACCATATAGGCTAATATTATAAGTTTTATTAATTCTGCCTCCACTTATTATTACTATATAAATAATAATAATAATGGTTTTAACAATAAGTGAGACTCGTTAATATATTTTATACTTTCTGATCACGTGGAAACTATTTATTTATAACGGAAAACATTTTCAAAACCCGATGGCACACCCATTATTTAGAATTAATCTAAAATTTCTGAGCCAACAACATCTTAATTCCTGGTCCGTTAAGGCTCAAATGCACACACTATTATATAATTTTAGGAGAAAAGGACAGTGAAAAAGCACAATCTTACAAGGATTAAATGGGATTCTAATTTTAGCATGAGCGTTCCCACATGGATATATGAAGATGAACTAACTCTGATGAAAATCGAATATGCTCCTCACACACACAGAGCGCCTCACACCCGCTTCATATGCATATCCTACCATGCATTTGCATTTGAAAACATTTTTCGTATTTATAAATTATTATTCATAGGTGATATTTCCAATGCAAATGTAAGGTGGATGTAACTGTGAGGCGCTCATATGTGAGGAGCACATCCCGTTCCACTCTAATGGCCTCTTCCCCGTTTGGTGGAGAGTATAGATCAATCACATCCCCCATCCGCATGAGGCGGAATAATTATGATTATCGTCGTTTGGACTTCATAAAGTAAACTCCGACTTTTATATTATTTTATATCCAAGCTTCTAATAAAGCAACAAAAATAAAATAAGGCTTTAACCCTTTAATTGGATTGGGTATAAACAAAAGTGTATAAAGATATATTTGGCGTGTATATTTGCATCGGTTGTTGATTTTTACATCTATGACATCATGAGTTTTGGTTTTATTCCGTTTGGTTCGGAAAAGATTTAATTGTGAAAAGTTATAATAGTAAAAAGACATAAAAATTTTGAACTATTTTTATAAAATTTTAAGTGGAGTTTTTCATCTTTTCTTTAACTGTTTTTGAATGGAAGAATGCCCTTAATCAAACAGTCTTCAAGCTACTAAGATTTTGAAGTAAAAGCTCACGTCATCTTTTGACTGTTGGAATTTCTATAAAAGCTTTCTAAAAATGCTTGCCAAACGGCTCCATAGTCCCCATTCAAATCCTAAAATCTCCCTTTCTATCCTTCCCTCTCTTTTCTCTCCGTTTAATTTTGATTTTAATAGGGTTGGAACTTGGAACAAACAATTAGGACCCTATGTCATAACTCAAATTCTGATACAAATCCAAACTTAGGGATGACAATTTCCCCCCATAAAATTGGGGTCCACCCCACCCCGCTCCGAATGGGGCAAGTTTTCCTCAACCCTAAACAAGAACGGGGAAAATATTTTTTCCCTGAACCGGGGTTGGGGCGGGGACATGTTTTGTATATATTTCCTTGAACCTACCCTAAACTCGAAGGTAAATTAGTAAAATATCTCTAGCTTTAATATTGATATTTAAAATATCTTTAAGTTTTTCCCTAAATTCTAAAAATCCTAGGCTCTCATAATTCTATTTTTGAATTACCTCTAAAGTATTATAATTGAATTCCTAGAATACCCCCAAATTCCTATATCCTATGTGTAAGTTGTGTATAAAATAGATACTTTTTAAATAGTTGCCTTGGAGCGTGAAAAATTCAGGGATTCCCCATCCCCAACGGGGAGTGGATGCCTCGCCCTGAACCCACCCCGCCACTAGGAACAGGGCAAAGTATCTTGACTACGGGGTGGGGACAAGGAGGGGGTGCCCCACCCAAAACCTTTTTTAGTGGGTATTATACCAATAGGCCTATGCAGCCTTGCTCACAATAAAATATTTTCCCCACACGTTTGATTTGTATCCACACACATCTCACCGTGGTGCGTCCTAGTTTCATGAGAAGATGTGTGAATATAAATCATATTGGAAAAATATTTTGTTGAGCAGATCCAGCCCCTCTACAGTTGTACATTGGGAATATCTCCCTTGTCATTCATGGGAAGATGTTCCAAATTATGTGTGGCTATAGTGGCCAGGTGGGACATGTTAGAGAGTTTAGTTGGTAGTAGATTTGTATTCGTCTAATAGATTAATAGGGTCAAGTTTGATATAAAGTTGATCTAGACCATTGACAACCCTTTTTTCCAACTATAAATAATAAGAACAATGTTAGAGTAATGGGGAAAATTAGTAAATAAAAGAAATAATGTAAAGTATTATTTGTTTGATAAAAAATAATTTAAATTTATAAAGTATTATCCACATATTTTGCAATCAAATCAAGCCCTAATCGAATAGTTCAGGCTTGAGTTCAATTCTAACCAAGCTCAAATCGAGTTTGAATCTTGGGGTAAGTTTGAACTTGAGCTCGACCAATAAAAACTTAAAAAGTTCAATTCAAAAGCTCGTGAGCTTGGCTCAATTAAAACATACATAATGTGTATATATTATAGAAATATAAAAATATATTATAAAAATATATCTTATGCAAAATATATTATTATATTCCATATATAATATAAGAATATACTATATATTGTAAAAAACATGTCATATATAATATAAAAATATATTTATTTTCGAGTTTCTGAGACAAACTCAAACTCATCAAATATTTAATTGAATCAAACTTAAACTGAAAAATATAATCTAAATCAAGCTCGAGCTCAAACTCAAATATGATAGTATTTTAGTTGAGCGTAGTCAAGACATGCCAAATATTGGCTTGACTTGGTTTGATTTCAATGCCAAAAGTGATCGAAGTAATAGCACAAGACTACAATTTGTGGACGCAAAACCAAATATATAGAAAACACAATGCTACATTCAAAGTGATGTAATGGTTTTTGGTCACGTATCGATTTTTTGGCTAAGTACCCCGTCATCTCGTCTGCTCCCAAGTGGTCGATGACTTAGAGGCTGAAGTGGAACTCCCTAGTGTAGTGCAACCCAGTTGCTCCCTACAGGAGATGATCTACTCCTCTTTGTAGACGACGGGAACTGAGGAACCCATCCTCTTTGTAGGAGATGATCTGCTCATCTTTGTAGACGGCGGGAACTAAGGAACCTGCAAGAACTGAATCAGAGAAGCCGGGGGTGTTTACCTAGCGAGGTCACTCCAATGGCTAAGTCAGCACTTAGTTGTGAGCTGAAAATGATTTTAGAGAATGGGAGAGCTAGAGGGCATAGATTACCATCTTCTCTCTTTTTCTTCCCTAGGGGGTGAGGTCTTTATATACTGGAGTCCTCATGGGTTTGGTGGAGTAGTTCCTGGATTCCCGCTGTGATGTGACCTGTTTTCGTGTTAGGTGGGGATAAAGCCACCAACCGATAAGATTGCCCACATCCGTCTAAATCAGGGAGTGGGTGAGCTAATATAGCCGTTACAAGTCTCAATCCCGTAAAAAGTGGGGTACGGTGGTGAGGTCCTAGGGGTTGTCACATAGTGGCAAGCTGCTTGGTGGCGAGTTGCATGTGAGGTGCCGAGCTACTCGAAAGCGAGTTGCCCGTAAGTTGCCAGGCTGTATGATGGCGAGCTGCCCGTGGTGAGCTGCCTGTAAGTGACGAGCTTCCTGTGGCGAGCTGCTTGTAAGGGACGAGCTGTCTAGTGTCAAGAGGCTGCACCTAGTTGTCATGAGGTAGCAGGTGTCATAATGTCATTGGAGGGCCAAATCCGCCCTCGTCACAAAGGTTTTGGGGTTGTTTCGTAAGAATATATGTTTGTAATGAAAATGAAGGAATGAAGGCAATTTTGCTTTTTTTTTTTTTAATTCTTTTAACGTTTTTGCATTTAAGATTTGGACAATTTTTACTTCCAAAAAATGAAAGCAAACTTGGCATTCGAGGTTGGTCAATATAAAATGGATAAATTTTAACCTTGACATTCACATTTGTACCCATTACAACTAAACACAATACAAGACTAATCAATACAAAATCAAACCAGACTTATATTTGTAATTTTATAAAATTTGCATTTACATGTTGCATATACTTCATCTTACACTTACGTTTTGTATGCCTTAAAAGTTACTTGTATAAAATTTACCCAATTATTGAGAATATACATGGAAGCCAGATAAGAGGGCAAATGTCTCGGTCAAAGCAAGCCTTTGATTCAGTTAAGAAAACCATGTGATAGTATCTACAAAAACATATTCAAAGCAAGGAATGAGAGTATAAATTTGTATATACATTTCTTTTCAAACTGAGCTTATATTTATATATAATGTATGTAGAATGCCCACACGATCCAAATGGCTGTTGCTTCTCGATACCACAACTTCCGGTTGGATTTCTTCAATCAGGCGTGAACTAGGTAAATGGATAATACAAGAACCCATCTAGCCTTCTCAAATATTGAGTGAGAAAATGAAAGAGACAGTACAATACATCTGAAGCAAGAATTTACAGAATCTGTGTGGTTTTGTTTTTCTAGCCCGTGTTTAATTTTAGTGGAAATTTCATCCACGTGAAATTCAATTGATGCGTTTAAAATTTTAGTGGATTATTGGAGTTTTTTTAATATGATAATTGATAAAAAAAGTCAACCGATGGGAAAGTTTATATCAATTTACATTGAAAATAAATGCATAAAAATACAGATTGAGGGTGAAGTTTTTAAACCGATTCATATTTACACTGAAAACAAACGTGTACAAATGCAAACCGACGTTAAAATTTTACTCCGAAAATAAATGCAGCCTTATTTTCCATTATTTTAGAATATATATATATATATATATATATATATATATATATATATATATATATATATATATATATATATTTATGTATGTGTGTGTGAGTTAAAAAAAATTGTTCCTAAGGCTTAATTTGGAAATAGTACAAATACAAATATATAGTATAAAACTTTATATTTTGTATAATTTTATATGTATTTATACTCTATATATTTATGTTTATACATCCAAACTGAGCCTAAAGAAAAATAAAAAAACAAATCAATCATTTCACCTTCTATGAACCCAATTTTCCGCTAAATTCTTTGCATATTTATTTTCCATATTATTACCGTTGATCAATGGGCTACGGGGACGAGTTTTCAACAAATAAAACCTACAAACTTGGTTTCTAATTTATATAATAATATTTATGGATTATCAACAAATAATATAATTCCAATGATCAGAGTGATGACTCCGTCCACATCCCACAAAAGAAAGAAAAATATATAAAATATTGACTGCACTTCCATGTTGTTTCCACAAGCCCCTTCAAGAGAGTTTGTTTCCAGCTATGCACCAGAGAGTTTGCTTTACTCGTCAAAACTATTTTATACTATTTCAAATATATCAGTAACACAACTGCTCTGAATGCTGAAGCCATGGTCACTCTGCTCATCTGCGGACAAAATTCACAAGAGATGGTCAAAGACGGCTCTTGGGAAGCATGAGTAGACATTGGTGTGGTGGACCAACTCTTAATTGTTAACACTTTAATAAACCAAATTACTACATCTCCTTATGTCTTTCAGAAGAATCAGAACTATTGTAAACGCTTGAAGATGGTGGGAGGTCATGGCTCCACATTGTTGGTGACATGGCAACGTCAAGGTTGATTGGGTCAATGTTTACATGTGAAGGGTGTTTTGTGTATTTTAGCAAGGGGTGGTCTGATAATTACGCCACCTTGCAAGGACAGTTCATCTTTGCCACATCAGCAGGATAGTAAGGCCAAATAAGCAGTTGAAATAGTACAGCACCAAGTAATCGTATATATCCACCATCCGAGACAGGATCTTCTACCAACAACATCCCAACGAGTCTGGATCTTCTGCCCACACAAACTCTACTCATCTCTATACAGTTACACATGTAGAACATCTCATCCTCATACATAGTGTTATGATCCAAACTCCCACTATGCAGCCCAGAGGGACACCTGTACCCCACCCAATGGGTGGACAGAGCTAAGAGCTAAGATGCATGTGGTAGATAGGGTTTACTTTTGACATCACCCCAAATAGAAGAGCATCGATTAAAATGTGATGGCTGTGAAACCAATGATAAGATTTCATGTCAAAATACCTTTGTTTTGTACTTTTCATATGGGGGGCTCATGAATTTAATTTTGACATGAAATCTCATCATTGATTTCACTGCCTGCTCAACCGTCATCCCGTTCAATCGTCATCCCGTTCAATTAATCCAAAGTCCCAAAGAAATTACAGCAGGGTTCTCAGCCTTAGGAAGCCCCAAAGAAATGATATTGATAAATGTCTCACTCAGCCTCGAAAATGTCAAAAATTAGATTTTATATAAAACAAAAGGATGGAGAAATTGCAAAAATTCATGTTTGATAGGATAGTGATGTAGTGCGATTCGGGCACTCCTAGCTGATTGCTGACTAGCTCCTTGTTGGCAACGAATGGCACCTGAGAAGATGAAAAGAAGGATTCTCGAGGATTTATCCGGTGGGAATACTCTGATGCTTAAGTTAGTACTGTGTATGGGAAGTAAAGAGAAAACGAAGGCTAAGAGTGGGTGTTGCGCTTTATCACTATATTCGTGCGATTAGAGGGTTTTTTTTTTTTTTTTCCAGAAAAAGCTTCTCCTCTACCCTATGGGCTTTTATAGGGGCGCTTTTGCGAGATTGGGCATAACCGCCACTGGGCCCCTACCACAGCCGTTACCTGCCAGGGCTGCACAGGTGGCCATTGTGACGTACTCCTTGCCCGGGGAAGTGACACGTCTCCAAAGTGACAGGCATGCCTCCACCTGCTGAGGGACGTGGGTGCAAACTGTCGAAAGGACAGGGACTGCGCTGTCAGTTAGGGACGAGGCACAGTCTGACTGGTACAGCCTATTAAATAGAAGCTTCCTGAGGACTGCTCATGCAGCTCATTCGCGAACTACTTTGTAGCGAGCTTGGAATACTTCAGGAGTACCCTTAATAGAATTAGTCCTCAGGAAGACTTGTCTGTTTGGGAGCTCAGGCGAGCTGACTTTCTTAGCTCACAAGTTAAAGTCGCCTCGGAATATCCCTTTCATGGTAGCTTGAGGAACCCGGAGCTCGTGTCGTGGCGAGCTCCTCCTTTTGTGCGCCACGATGTAGTGAGCTACTTTATGGGCCTGCTACTTAGTTGTACTGGACCACAATGCTGAGCTGTCGCTTACGTTGAGTCAGTGTCTACGTGTCGCCGTTTCATAGGTCAGGTAAAATCATCCTTCATCAGTTGCCCCCCACTCCTCGGGCTAAGAGTATTGCCTTAGCGTGGGGAGTTTATGAAGCGCGATGGACTGATTTGACTGAAATTCAAACTTGATGGACTATCCTAATTAAATGCATTTGCGGGAATCAATAGATCTTCTGACTTCTCCAACTTTTCGGATTCTGAAAATGTGCTGAGGTGGCCTTTAATTCCAAACGTCATGCGGCTGCGACTATCTTAATTGTGGAAGATGTGCCGCCAATCGCCTTCAGTTTTCAGAAGGTGTGCGATCAGGGTGCCCGCGGATCGTTGGATCTGCTTTGATATGGGCCGTCAGTTTGAACTATAAATAGGAGGCCCCCTCGGGCCCTATCTCCTTCCACGTTGTCTTGCTGTCTTTGGATTCTGAGGCCGCATACTTTGCCTAGTCTACTTGAGTTCCTCAGTCTGCTCCATTCCGTCAACTCTGGTGAGTCCCAACCACCGTCAGCCATGTCCGGGTATTCACGCCATATCTATCACAGGGGCGATAGCCAGGATTATGATGCTCCCTCGAGCTCGGGAGGAGCCTGAGAGCGGATCCCAGAGGCTCGGGAGGCCTCTGGCGACATGGCATCTACTTCTAGGGGGAGGGAGCCTGATACCTTTGGCCCTTCCTTAATGACAGCAGAGAGACTCAGGTCTCTGATCCACTACTTTCGCTTCCCTGGGGACCTGGTTTACAGCCTCCCTACCGGCAACTTTCCTTGGGAGCATGGCCCCAATGATGTAGTAATCTTTCAGGAATAACTCGAGGTTGGCATGCGTCTCCCTCTGCACCACTAGATAGTGGAGGTGTTAAATCACTTCAGCATCACTATTGACCAGCTTCATCCCAATGCCGTTCAAAACATGGTTGGGACTATATCCCTGTGTCATGAGTACTGCCTCCCTTTGGACCTTGGCATTTTTGTCTCTATCCTTTGTACAAAGAACGCTGCTCCTAGGGTTCCTCCGGAGATGTGCTTTTATTACCTCTCTCCCCACCGTGGCTATAAGCTATTTTACGAGCTGCCGAATAAGATTCCCGCGTGGAAGAGAGACTACTTTGTGGTTCGTAACCCCGAGGGGTGGCCCTTTCCCACTGCTTGAAGGGGCGCCATCTAGGACCCTGGGATCGAGCTGGACCCTGAGACTCGGAAAACGATGCTATCCTAGGCGTCGGTAGGCTTCCTTTGCTCGGACTACTTGGCCGAGGAGAAGCTCGTGCAGGCAGGCTTGAGCCCGGGTAGGTCGGCCTTTTAGGTCGCGTAGTGTCTTGTGACTATTGTGTGCACATGTATTTTGTTTCTTGTTGGACTAATATCTTATGGTCTTTTGGCAGCCATCACGTCTAGTGCCGATTCGTGACGCCTTCTCTCGGGCAGCCAGAGACGCCAGGTGAAAAGGATGCGCCCCGACCGGACCCCTCCTTCGGGAAGCACTGAGTTTGGGTCTGCCGAGCCGGTCCTGCCCTCTCCTCCGCCTGAGGTTCTGATGCCCCCTCCGGAGGGGACTAGTGGGATTAACCCTAGAGGAAGCGAGCTCCCTCAGTCGGGGGAGGTACCCTTTAACTCCCTTCAGCCCCGTCCTTACCCCCGGTTCCCAGTGGAAAACTGGGAAGGGGTAAATGATTATCTGGTCGCTAACCGGAGGAATCGGAAGGCAATCACTAATGACGAGACCGATCAGTGGGGAAACATGGAGCCCGGGGATCTCTTCGCCTTCGCCTCTGCCCACTGCATGGAGGTAAGTAGCCTTTTTCCCTTTTTCTCTCTTGTTTTGCCCTTTTTCGCTATTTTCTAATCTTCTTTTTCGCCGATAGGTAAAGATTGCCATCCATGCCATGGCTCTCTAGATGCGCATCCATCGCGTCAACACCCTCGACCAGCGTGCTGCCAACCAAAAGCTCCAAGTCGAGCTCGACCGGATCCGGGGTGAGCTCCATCACACCCATAAGGGGAGCGAGTCTTAGGAGCTGCTCGTCCACGACCAGGAGGCTCAAATCGCTCGGCTTACTGAGGAGAGTACATGCTATAGGGAGGAATCATCGAGGATGGCGGGGTAGAGGGAGCTCCTCAGGCAGCAGGTGCGGGAGTTGGAGTCCACTCTTCTGAATCGGACCTGAAACTTTGATCAGATGGTGGAGGCTGAGTGAGAGAAAGCGGTTTGGGATTTTAAAGACTCCCAGGAGTTTCATGACCTCTAGGCGGAGTACGGTTCAGGTTCATATTGCTCAGGGTTTAAGCTCTGCCGGTGACTGGTTCGGAAGAAGTTCTCCGGGCTCAACCTCGACGGCATTACTATGAAGGGTCTGTCCCCTGAGACAGCAGACCAAGCGGATGAAGAGGAGCTTGACTCTCCGGAGGATGAGGAGGCAGATCCTTGAGGTGGCTTCTAGGTGCCGTAAACCTAGTCTTTCACAAGTTTTCAGTTGGGCGGTTGTGCCCTATGATGATCAAACCTTTCCCGGGCTGTTTAGCTCGGTTACTGCACTTGTTATTTATTTATTTATTTTGACAATGAAAGTTTCTTCCTTCTTCTGAGTATGATGAACTCCCTTTATTTTTACTAAAGCAATCTCATCATTTGAGCTATTAAAGTTACATACTCGAAGTAGGGCTCTTTGGTAGGCGTTATCCCGATTTGTCACGTTTAAGGCCCTTGTGATATACCGCGGAGTGATTACTATGCATTGTCCAAACTAAGCATTGGTTGGTTATTCCTCAATTCGACCAACGTATCGAGACGAGCTATGCTTCGCAGGGTTTGAACCCGAGCTGCTTACGCCCAAAAGACACTTTGACAAGTGGCTTGTGACCCACTCGCGGAGTTTGCCCATGCCATAGAGGTGGCTAGGTCTTGTTGTGCCGAGGTCATATTAGCTCGGTATTCTGGCCCTTAGGCTTTGGGAGGGACCCGTAGTCTGCTCATAGATTTCTCCCAGTCCGAAGTGGCAACTGGGGTCTTCTTGTGCCGAGGTCATGTTAGCTCGTTATTTTGGCCCTTAGGCTTTGGGAGTAGCTTGTGGCCTACTCGATTCTTACAAGTAATATTGCCTCAGGTTGACAATATTCCATGCTCGAGGTACTTGTTTCCCTTCGAGGGTTTCGAGCTCGTATGTTCCTTCCCTGAGTACTCGTTTCACTCGGTAAGGACCTTCCTAGTTGGACCCGAGCTTGCCAGCATCGGGCTCAGGCACCATAACTTTATGAAGGGCCAGGTCGCCAACGCAGAGGTTTTGCCTCTTGACTCTAGTGTTATAGTACCGAGCTACTCTCTGCTGGTAGGTTGCGGTCCTAATGTATGCGATGTCCCTTACTTCCTCGAGTAGGTCAAGGTTGGTACGTAGCTCATCTTCGTTTGTTTGATCACTGTATGCTAGGCGCAACGTAGGTACTTTGATCTCTGCGGGGATCACTGCTTCGGTGTCGTAGGTGAGATTGAAGGGTGTTTCTCCCGTGGCGGTCTTCTCCGTGGTCCGGTAGGCCCATAGGACATTGGGTAGCTCATCTGCCCACAATCCTTTAGCTCGATCTAGCCGTGCCTTTAGTCCGCGGAGGATGGCTCTGTTCGTGATTTCTGCCTGACCATTTGCTTGAGAGTGTGCGATTGAAGTAAAGTTCTGTTGGATCCCCATGTCTTGGCACCAGTCTTGAAATTTGATGTCCTCGAACTGTTTGCCGTTGTCGGAAATCAATACCCGAGGTAATCCGAAACGGCATACGATGTTCTTCCAAAAGAAGTTTTGGACATTTTGGGTCGTTATTGTTACGAGGGGTTCAGCTCCTACCCACTTGGTAAAATAGTCCACTGCTACCACTAAGAAGTTCCTTCCACCCGTTGCTGGCGGGAATAGCTCGAGTAGATCGATGCCCCACTGTGCAAAGGGCCACGGGCTGGTGAGATACTTGAGGTCGGCAGCGGGTTGGTGGGTAATGTTGGCATGTCTCTGGCATTTGTCATATTTTCTGATGAGCTCAATAGCGTCTGCCTTCATTGTTGGCCAATAGTACCCTTGCCGGAGTGCCTTTTGGGCGAGGGCCCTGCCCCCCAAGTGCCCACCGCACAGACCCTCGTGGGTGTCACGGAGTACGAGCTTGGCTTCAGTAGGTCGCAAGCAGCGTAAGTAGGGGAGTGTGTAAGATCTCCGATATAGTTGTTCGTCTATCATGACATATTTGGCTGCCTGGCACTGCACCCTTCTAGTTGCATTGCGATCTACAGGGAGGGTCCCGTGTAGTAAGAAGCTCGTGAGCGGCTCAATCCAACTCGGCTCTGCTTGAACGACGGGAGTGACCTCCTCTGCTCCGCTAAGAATGCTAGGCCGAGACAGGTCCTCTATGTACACAGTTTTCATGGTGATGTCGCTGGTGCTGACTAACCTGGATAGGGCATCGGCCTCGGCATTCTCTGACCTAGGGATTTGTCTGATAAAGTGTGACTGGAAGTTGAGCAGGGCCTCTCTGACTTTGGCTAAGTAGGCGATCATGGTTGGTTCGCGAGCTTCGTACTCGCTGGTGACCTGGTTGACCACAAGCTGGAAGTCATTACAGATAACGATATGCTTGGCTTTTACTTCTCTAGCTAGATCTAGTCCAGCTATCAACGCCTCGTACTTCGCTTCATTGTTAGATGTCGTGAACTCGAAGCATAGCGCGTACTCCAGCTTCGTGCCAGTTGGGCCGTGCAGAACTATTCCGGCTCCACTGCCCTGGTGGTTTGAGGAGCTATCTACGTGAAAGATCTAGGGCTCCTCATCCCAGCCTGGGCTTGGACGAACTAGGAGAGATGCTGCACTGGTTACTACCTCACGGGGCTTGGAGTCGACCGGCCTCGGAGCTTCGGGCTCACTTGAGTTGGGAGCCTCGTGCTCAATCGACTTGGAGGCTTCAGAGCTGAATGTGCATTCAACGATAAAATCTGCTAAGGCTTGGGCCTTAATGGCAGTTTGCGGCTTGTACTGGAGATCGTACTCGTTGAGCTCAACGGCCCACTTCATCAATCGACTAGAGACCTCGGGCTTAAGTAATACTTGCCTCAGAGGTTTGTCAGTGAGAATGATAACAGTGTGAGCCTAGAAGTACGGGCGGAGTTTCCAAGCTGCAATTACCAGTGCGTACGCTAGCTTTTCTATCTCCGGGTATCTCGTCTCTGCTCCCTACAATACTTTACTAACATAATAGATGGGTCATTGGACCTGATCTATTTCATTTATTAGTACCAAACTGACCATTTCGTCGCTCACCGAGAGGTACAGTTCTAAAACGTCGCCCTCTTCGGATCGGGTTAAGATCGGCACACTAGCGAGGTATTTCTTGAGCTCGTCGAACGCGAGCTGACAGTCTCGGGTCCACTCAAACCCTTTGCTCTTGATTGACATAAAGAACGACAGACAACGGTCCACCGATTTGGACATAAAGCGGTTCAGGGCGGCTATGCAGCCATTCAACCTCTGAACCTCCTTCAACTTACGAGGTGGTCTCATGTCTAAGATGGCCTTAACCTTATCCGAGTTGGCTTCGATGCCGCGCCGATTAACGATGTATCCCAGGAATTTACCTGAGGTCACACCAAACACACACTTGTTTGGGTTTAATCTCATATTAAACTTATGCAAAATTTCAAAAACAGAATACAAGTCTTGTATTAATTCATGTGAGAATTGAGTTTTGACAACCATATAGTCTACATAGCATTCTACTTTTCTGCCGATTAATGGCGCAAACAATTTATTTACAAGCCTTTGAAAGGTTGCCCCTTCGTTTTTCAACCCGAAGGGCATAACCTTGTAACAATATAGGCTGAACTTCGTGATGAAGGTAGTTTTTTCTTCGTCTGTCGGGTCCATCTTGATCTGGTTATAGCCCGAATAGGCATCTAAGAAACTTAGCAACTCATGCCCTGAGGTCGCATCCACCAAACGGTCGATTCGGGGGAGCGGGAAGCAATCTTTCAGGCAAGCCCGGTTTAGGTCGGTGTAGTCAACGCACATGCGCCACTTGCCGTCGGCCTTCTTTACCAGGACGGGGTTGGCTACCCAGCTCGGGTATTGGACTTCTCTTATGAAATCCACTATGATGAGCTTCTCAACTTCCTCGTCGACTGCTTTCCACCGTTCTGGGGCTAAGTTGCGTTTCTTCTGTCTAACGGGCCTAACTACAGGACCAGTGTTTAGCTTGTGAGTTATGAGTTCGGGGTCTATACTAGGCATTTCTACCGCGGACCATGCAAAAATATCTAAATTTTGAAGTAAAAAACTTACCAGTTCGGATCGTAGGGGCTCCTGGACGGAAGCGCCAATCTGAAGCGTCCGAGCTGGGTCTGCTATCGAGGTCGGGACCGTGACTGTTTCTTCTGTGGGCGCGGCTTGCTCTTCGCCTTGCTCTGTGGGTCGTTCTAGTTCAAGGTCATCGGCCACCTTGGTTTTCCCCTTTAGGGCGGCAACGTAGCACTTGTGGGACTCGAGCTGGTCGCCTCGCACTACTCCCACACTGAAGTCTGTTGGAAACTTCATAGTCAAGTGGTAAGTGGAGACTACCGCTCGTAGGACATGGGTGATCGGTCGACCTACTTATTATTATTTTGTACAAAGTTTCTCAAATATCCGCGACGGATGAGCTCCTCTATCTCATCGTGGAGGTTTTTACAACTCTCGTTTACTGTGACCGTGATCTTTGTGGAAACTGCAATATAGGTTCTTATTTCTTTCATTGGGATTCCCCTCAAATGGGGTGGCCACTTCACGTACGGGGCATCCTTGATCGCCATCAGGATCTCAGCCCGGTTCAGTGGGGTGTAATTAGCTCGGCCTGGTGCAGGAGCTCGGAACAATTGACCCGGCTTTGCCCCTCGAACTGTTTCCTTTTTTCTTCGGGTGTTCCCTTGCTAGAAGACTCTCCTTCTCTCTTTCTTTTTTCGGGTGCGCCCCCGCCCTTCTGGTTGATCTCCTCTTCAGTGGCTATGAACTTATCTGCAAGATTTAGGAACTCGGTTATGGTCGCGGGTTGGTTGACGATCGTGTGCCACTTGAACTCTTTGTGCATCACGCCCTTCTTGGCTGCTGCAAGGCGTATGGCAGGGTCTAGGCGTGGTATCTGCATACAAGCATCGTTAAACCACTTGATATGGCTTCAGATGGACTCTCCTTCTCTTTATGCTACGTGAAAGACGCTTTCTTCAGTTCGCGGGCACCGTTTGCTAGTGACAATGTGGGACGTGAAGGCTTGTGTGAACTGCGCCCAAATTCTTATTGACCCGGGTGCCAAGTTCTGGTACCACGTTTGGGCCGCTCCCTTGAAAGTAGTGGAGAAGGCCACGCACATGCACGACTCACTGGCTCGCGCCAGGTGCATCTGTGACTGAAAGACATCTACATGATCATTCGGGTTGAAGGACCCATCATACTTGTCAAGAGGGGGGAGTTTGAAATCCTTAGGCATTGGAACCGCTAGGAGTTCGGAAGACAGGGGGATGGAACCGAGAGGAGGGGAGCTTTGGCTTCGGCCGAGCCTACCTCTTCTTTGCCCATGAGCTCGGGCAAATTGCGGGTGATAGATCGACGAGCTCGGCGGCGACGTCTCTGCTTCTTGATGGGCTCGGTGTTCGTGTTGCTCACCTCCGCGCTGTCCAGAATGGTTTGCACCGGGAGTAGCCCAGTCTGCTGGTGATAGCTACGAACAGAAGGGGCCTGCTTGGAGTCTGTCGCCACGATCTTGAACTGGTTTTCAAAGATCGGGGTTCCAAACTTCGACTGTCGAGGCGACGTAGACCTGCCGAGCTGGGGTCCTCCCGACCTGTCCGCCCGCGGCGAGATCGGGGTAGCTAGTCTCTCCCGTCTCTCGTGGGGGGAGGCTTGGTTTTTTGGGAGATTTTGGGGGGCCTCTCCTCGGCCGGAATGCTCGCTCTGGCGGCAAGATTTGGCTTGCTGTGAGGCTAGGTGCTGAGGCGGGAGCTGAGGCTGGGGTAGCTGGGGGAACTGCTACTGATATTGATACTGGGAGACCTGGTGCAGTACGTGCTGTTGATAGAGTTGAAGTTGTTGGAACCGTTGCATTTGAGCCTGCATGGCCCTCATGCACTGCACTAGGTCTTCCAATTAGTTCAGGCTGGCCGCCGGGGGCACGACCGAAGGTTCGGTGAATGTCGTTCCGACTGTACTAGGAAGTGGGGCGATGACAGGTGCCATTGTGAGAGGCACGCTTAAGCTGGGGATTCCGTCCGCTGAGAGGGGGACGGTGAACTGTCCGATACAGACAGTAGGAAGCTGGGGTTGTTTCCTAGAGTTATCCATTTCCGTGCTTCGTCCGACATTGCTAGAGGAAGCCATGAGCGTTGGGTCGTTTCAAGGAAGAAGGAACTGAAAGAGTTTAGAGAGAAAGGCTTTTTGAAGCGTTTCCCACAGATGGCACCAAATGATGTAGCGCGATCCGAGCACTCCTAGCTGACTACTGACTGGCTTCTTGTTGGCAACGAACGGCACTTGAGAAGATGAAAAAAGGATTCCCGGGGATTTACCCGGTGGGAATACTCCAATGCTTAAGTTAGTACTGTGTATGGGAAGTAAAGAGAAAACGAAGGCTAAGAGTGGAGGTCGCGCTTTATCACTATATCCGTGCGATTAGAGGGTTTTTTTTCTAGAAAAAGTTTCTCCTCTGCCCTGAGTGCTTTTATAGGGGTGCTTTTGCGAGATCGGGCATAACCGCCATTGGGCCCCTGCCACAACCGTTACCTGTCAGGGCTGCGCAGGTGGCCGTTGTGACATACTCCTTGCCCAGGGAAGTGACACGTCTCCAAAGTGACAGGCATGCCTCCACCTACTAAGAGACGTGGGTGCAGACTGTCGAAAGGACAGGGACTGCGCCGTCAGTTAGGGACGTGGCGCATTCTGACTGGTACGGCCTATTAAATAAAAGCTTCCTGAGGACTGCTCGTGCGACCCATTCGCGAACTACTTTGCAGCGAGCTTGGAATACTTCAGGAATATCCTTAATAGAATTAGTCTTCGGGAAGACTTGTCTGTTTGGGAGCTCAGGCGAGCTGACTTTCTTAACTCACAAGTTAAAGTTGCCTCGGAATATATCTTTCGAGGTAGCTCGGGGAACCCGGTGCTCGTGTCGTGGCGAGCTCCTCCTTTTGCGCGCCATGATGTAGCGAACTACTTTATGGGCCCGCTACTTAATTGTACTAGACCACAATGCTGAATTGTCGCTTACGTTGAATCAGTGCCCATGTATCGCCGTTTCATAAGTTGGGTCAAATCTTCATTCATCAGATACCATGAGAGAAATGTTTTAATTTTTTCCTTTACCAAAAATCTAATTAATTAAACCAACTAATTATATTAGATATATATATTTATAATATATTATATCGAATATCCAAATTAACCGATTGGGTTAAATGATTTAAAGAAGAAGAAGCGAGAGAGAGGGCATCCGCCAATCTATATTTTCTCTTAAAAAATGAAATTTCAAGTGAAACCTATTAATTAAATAAATTTTATTTTATTTAGTTGCCCACTTGTAATTTTTCATGTATTTTTTTGGATTAACACCATGTATTTTTTTGGGATTAACTATAGTCTTTTCTGCTTAATCTAAAGTCTAAATTGATCTCTCAAATTTTAAAAAATAGAACACAACTTTTTCACAAAGTCCAGAGATCACAGGCAAAAGTCCCAAAATATAAGATTAAAATGAATATCCCTGCCTTTTTTTTTCATATAAAACTGATGTATGAACAATCAGCTAATTCCTCGTTCACTTTACAAGGGACTATCAAAACAAATAATACATCGGGCCGAATATAACACCTCCAAAGTAGATCCCTGTAATTTATCCAATTTGGTAATAAAAGATAATCTCATATTTTTTTGGTAGAAATAAGATGTTTTATTATTTTCATGCTTTTTTTCTCTCACCAAATACTATTAACAATACCCGATTATACAAACCCCAGTTCAAAACTCAACGAAATAATAAAATAATATTCAGATCAAATCTGGATGAATTCAGATCTGTTTATCACATAGCGATAACACATCTTAAAATTTGAGTCCGATAAAGGTAGTACGAATATGCATGTCCACATAAAATTGACAAGTTGGTTTAAATGTCAAACTTGAACCTATTTTTAGCAAATTTTATTAAAGATAGAGTGAATGGTTTGTAGTTTATATTATTAGTATCATTTTAGAAGTTTATTCTTTTTGTAATGCACGGAAATTAAGAGAGAAATAGAAAATTGTAGAAAAACCATCAATGAATTTCACAAATTTTCAGCGTTCCCTCATCTTTCCCTTTCTCTCTTGTTTTCTATTGAAACCAAGATAAACTAAAGTTTCTTACAGATTCAAGTGTTCACCGTTCCAATAACCTGAATTCAACCTGTTTATAATTGATTCAAACATGGACTCATTCTTATCTGTATTATAGATCAATCATGCTTGATATGGTTTCCAACTTGGACATCAGCTTGAATTCCACATTCACAAGCACAAAGACTGCTCATTCTCTTTGGTTTGTCTGTTTTTCATAAAGTATGAAAGAATTTGCAGAGACTTTCAGACTCAAATCAGAAATATGTTAAATCTGCCACCTTGGAAGACACAAGGTCCTTCTGGGATAAAGATGCAGTTAATAGATTAGGCGATAGAACCATCGAGAGCCAAGAAGAAAATAGCAACTAATGTTTCTCATTCTGTACATCAAAACTTGGAGGAACAAATCTAGCCATACGAGCTAAATTTTCTTCTCTTCTTTTGCGTTCTAAAATAAGCAAATCCTTGAAAGAGATTAGGAATCGGAATATACCAGAGAAGGGAATTCCAGAGAAGCAAAACAGCAACTCATGGACGAAGAAGTGCCCAAACTCTGGGATAAATATATGCCTCCAGAACAAAGCCATCAAGAAATCGATCGATTGATCTCAGCTCTTGCAGCCGAAAGGAGAGGCGGTGTTGTCTTGTAGACTAATTTAAATATAGAAACCAACGAAAAAAATATACAATGCACACATCAAAGCACAGAAGAGAAAACCACCATTTGTTAAGCTTACAGACGATCACCCAACCGGAAGATGTTTAGAAGTTAGGAGAAATATCGAATCGGTAGTCGATAGAGCACTATCGGGATTGCAAAGGAACCATCGCGGTGCTTCAAATAAATGGATTTAGAGGGATATATAATACGCAGAGCGGGAGGTGGAAACCCAGAAACCCTAGAAAAGCCTCCCTTTGGAGTTTGGAGACATGCGATAAAACAGAAACCCTAGAAAAGCAAAAGCCTAGGGTTTAGGAATTATTGACGGAAACTACTGTCTACAAACGCAAAAGATTTCGAAAGTTTAACCGTGTAACCATGGGGCCGTTCAGTCCACCCCTACGGTGGAACTAAGATGCCTAGGGGGTGGACTGAATACTCACCGTGCATTGATGCTAAGTCCAGCAGTTTTAAGGGGGCTAGGAGGGGCTGCAATTTTAGATTTCTGACGTAGATTGCACTTCATTTATCTCTTAAATATATATTAGCGGATTGTTATGCAAAAGTTAAATAATAGAAATATATGAGTATATAATTATTTTATAATTTATATTTTAAATAATTAATAATTCTTTATAAATGCAAAAATAATAATAATAATAATTAATTTCATCTAGGGATGTTCATCTAATGATGAAATTGCCAATATTGACCCAATTCGATCCAAGTTGGTTACTTTCTAGTATTTCTAGTCAGCTTCGGTTCAATAATTTTCTAATTTGACCAAGTTAGGTTAGTTTTGTTTTGGCCATTTGTAAACTGATCAAAATCGAACCGACCCAATTATAAATATATATTAATATTTTCTATTTCAAATATAATTGTTTAATATATGAAAGTGGGAAAGTTCACATATTTCTTAGTCTAAAATACTTTATATTGTAAACTTAAATTTTTAAATTTTTTCTTTTAATATCATTTTATTTTTAAATGTAATTTAATATTTTAAGTTTAAATCTTTTGAATCGACTAACCAAATTGAAAGCGACCCAAATTGATACCAATGTTTTCAACTTGCCATTGACTTGATTGGTTGAACTATTCAAACTGTCATCGACCTTGATTCCGGGTCTGATTCTATTGACTCGCCTTTTAGTCAAAACTATTGACTTGGTAAAAAACCACCCGACTTGGAGGGTTCAACTGTTGACTTGTTCAACCTAGTCACTTGATTACAAGTTGCATACTTAATGCATGTGCAAACTTTTTGAGGCCATAACTTTGCACTCTTCCAATTGAGGTGACCTTTTTTTCTTTTATTTTGGGTAACGTTTCAAGATCCATGCATCCTAAGGTTCTATGGGTGTCTTGCCCTTCTATTTTTTTTTGCAAAAAAAAAAAAACCCTTTTTTGTCCTCAAATCACAACTCTTAACATTTTTTTATGAACAAAAAAGTTAAAACTGAATTAAAAATATAAATAAAATATAAAATAATACATATATTATATGTAAAACATAATTATCAATTATTTATTAATAAAATATGTATTTACACACATGTACATATATGCACATTTATATATGTATATAAATACATATTTATTTAAATAGATAGAGTGCTGATGTGGAATGGTCTAACCCGTTTGACCAGGAAAGTTGAACTGGTGACCGTGACCCAGATGCAAATGCGGGTCAATCTCTAGGTTGGTTTTTAAAACATTGATCGATGCAGCTTGAGTTAGTCGGTTTTCACATAGTTGGTTAGTTTTGAGTGGCCAACTCCTCAACCTCACCAGATTGGTTTGGTTGGCCAAACAATCTACAACTGAATTGAACTAGTGAACACTCCTAATTTCAGTTGAATTGATAATCTAATCTCTAATAAAAAACAATAGTTTAATCTCCAATAATTATTGAAAACTTATAATGGCATTACAATAAATAACAAATAAAGCTTTAATACCTTTAAGTTATTTAATCTACTTTCACTATTTCAATAATTTTTTAATTATTTATATTTTATATTCTTATTATAAAATATTATTAAATCTATTATAATTAATTTTATGTCTTTGATAAATTTATAAAGTTATTACATAATTCCATTATTTAATCTATTTTGTTTTTTTTTTAAATAATGTTTAAAGTATGGTTTAGTATTAAATTTTTTGATATTTAAATTATTTAACAATTATTTATTATTTTTTTATATTTAGTTATTCTTTTAAAGTTATATCATGATTTAATTATTTAATCTGTCTTTTGTTTTTGAAATAACATATAAAATATGATTTAGTAATTAATTCTTTGATATTTAAAGTATTTAAAAAATAGTTATTTACAATACTAGTTAATTATTTAAATAATACTAATATTTAAATTTTATAATATTAATTATTTATTAAATTTAATAATCAATAAAATTAT
Organism: Nelumbo lutea; assembly: GCF_056320005.1. Taxonomy (NCBI): domain Eukaryota; kingdom Viridiplantae; phylum Streptophyta; class Magnoliopsida; order Proteales; family Nelumbonaceae; genus Nelumbo; species Nelumbo lutea. Next base: position 109,818,009 of record NC_142684.1, read on the forward strand.
TATTTATACTATTATTACATAATTTCGTTGTTAACTTTGTAAAATATAAAATTATTATTACTTCAAATATTATTAAATCTAGTATAATTATTTTTCTACTCTTAAGAAATTTTTTAAATTTATAACATAATTTTGTTATTTTAACTATTTAAAATTTAGTTATGTTAAATATTTCAATAATATGTAAAATATTTATTTTTTTGTTATTTAAATATTATTTCTTTTAAAGTTATTACATAATATTAAATATTTTGTTATGCAATTATTTAGCTATTTTTAATATTTTGTTACTTAAAATATTTAGTTATTGGAATATTTACATAATGTTTTATTTTCTAATTTTAATATTTTTAATAATATTTAAATAATTTTATATTTATATTTTTAAAATATTATTTAGTTATTGAATTGAATAATCCATAAAATTATAATTTATATTGTTATTATATAATTTCATTATGAATTTAATAAAAATATAAAATTATTAATAATATGAATATTATAAAATCTATTATAATTATTTTATGTGTTTTTAATAAATATTTTAAAATTATTAACTAATTTCATTATAATATTTAAATAAGTGTTAAACTTTTTAATTGAAACTTTATTTAGATAGATATAGATGAAAAGTGGGGTGAGTATAAATAGGAATTAGAGATAATTTAAGAGATAAATAGGAATTAGAAATAGTTAAAGATAATTTTGGAGAAAGTGAGGGATAATTAGTTTCCTAAAAATAGGAGAGGAAAAAGGGAGATAAGCCATGCAGAGTGGCAACTCCATGGGCTTCTAAAGGTAATTTTGAGCCCCCCTTGTAGAATTTATCCGTTGGTGTAATGGAGCAAAGAGAGGCCATCTGGTGAGATCGGATTTGCTCCTCACGTAGGGCGCCTCACTCACACCTCACATGCACATCGTACCATGCATTGGGAGTATCTCTCGTACTTCGAAGTTATTATTCACGGGAGATGTTCCCATTGCACGGTGGGTGTGCATGTGAGGCGCCCTTGTGTGAGGAGAAGATCCCGTTTCCCATTTGATATGTTCTACTTTAGTATATACTAGTGGGGACCTGTGCAATGCACATGCTTTGTTAAAATAACTTGGGCTTGAGTTTTCAAACTTCAAGCTAAACTTAGGCATAAAAATTGAAGTTTAACCTAAATTCAGGTTGACCTTGAGTTGAGGGCATGGGTAGCCCGAACCCGATTTGATCAATTTGAGCACGCCCAACATTTTGTGATATACATATATGCATATTATCAATATATTCTACTTAGAAATTGGGCCACAAAGCTCAACACATCCAATCCTAATACCAACCCAAGATGTTGGGTTAAAGCTCAAGTTAAGGCTAGGTTGGTAAGAGAAAAATTGTTAGTAATTTTTAGTAATTACTGATAATTTACTTATATATAACAAAAATAGAATGACAATAGTTATTGATAATTTACTAACTCGAACCCGAGTTTAACAACCCAAGGTTAAGCTTGTGGTTACCAACTTAGGCTCAACTCGAGCTTAACCTAACATCTTGAACTAGACTTGGGCTTGGGTGTATTGAGCTATATAGCTTAGTCTATCATAAAATGTTGACATGAGCTCAAATGGGTTGGATCGAGCTCGAACTTGATGCCTCAACCCAAGCCCATTCTGAGTTTAGGTTAGCCTTGAGTTTTTTGGCTTAAGCCCAACTTAAAGTTCAAAAAACTCAAGCCCAACTTGTGCAAAAGCTTTGGTTGAGTTGGGTTGGGCTCGAGTTAGGTTCCTGCTAGTAATTAACAACACTAATTTTAATTTATAGTTATTAACAATAATATTAATTACAAAAAACAATAATACTTTAAGGTATTTTTAAGTATTTCCAAAATAATTAATAATGATTTTTAAATTTTATAATTAAGATTTAAAAAATATGAATAAATCTATAATTATCATTAATAATTCTTAATTATGAATTAATAATTCTTAATTATGAATTAATAAATCTTATAATTTTTTTGTAAAAAATATTACTATTGTTAATAGTAATATTCAGTAATATTATTAGTTAATATAACTAATATTATGAATTATTAAAAAGTAATAACATAATTAATTATTATTGGTAATTAATTAATTTGTTGGTAATATGTCACTAACATTAATTATTAAAAATAGTAATATACTTTGGTATTAAACTTTGGTAATATATTTTAATCCTAATATTAAAATAGTAATAAAAATAATTAATTTAATTATTCATGAAAACAATTATTAATTTTTTAATTTTAGTATAATAAAATAATTAATTATTATTGGTACTTAATTAATTTTGGTAATATATCACTAATATTAATTACTAAAAAAAGTAATATATTTTGGTAATTCTTAATAAATCATAGATATAAATAATAGATTTTAAGTGAATTTTGGTATTTTGTAATTAATCATGAAAATAATTAATTAATGTTCGTAAACTATCAGTAAATTGTTTAAAATATTAGTAATTAATCCTAAAAATATTAATAAAATAAAAATTATTAATTATAAAAAATAATAACATTGTTCGGGAATTTTTAATTAACCACAAAAATAATTAATTAATTTTGGTATGAGTTATAATAAAATAAAATAAAATTATTAATTATAAACAAATTTTAGTATACCATTCAAAGTAAATGGGTCATAACTAAGTTGGATTAATGAAAGCCAAACCATGCCCAATCAGTCGTGGGGAGAAACTTGGGCTTGTCTCAGCTTGCTTGTGCTTGTAACAAAGCACTGTTTACTAAAACGGCTTTGCATTTTATCACACATAAAAGTTCCATCTGGACAAACATATTTTTAGTCAAATATCTAGAAGGTGGAAATTTCTAGAAAGTGAAACCTAGGACAGGGGCATCGTACACTTAGAAAAGTTTACTAAGGCTATGTTTGGTTTGAAGGAAAAGGTAGGGAAAAGAAGGAAAAGATAGGGAAACCTGTACAAGGTTTTAGGGATGACAATTTCTCCCATAAAATCGGGGCCCCACCATGCCCCACCCCACCCCGAATGGGGTGGGTTTGCCCTGACCCTAAATAGGGATGGAGTAGGGATGGGGAAAATATTTTTTCCCTAAACCGGGGACAGGGCAGGGAGGGGTTTTGTATATAATTCCCCGAACCCCAAGGTAAATTAGAAAAATATCTCTAGGTTTAATATTGATATTTAAAATATCTCTAAGTTTTTCCTAAATTCTTAAAACTAGGATCCCATAATTCTATTTTTGAATTATCCCTAAAGTATTATAATTCAATTCCTAAAATACCCCCAAATTCCTGTATCCTATGTGTAAATTGTCCATAAAATAGATAATTTTCAAGTAGTTGCCTTGGAGAGGAGAAAATTTGGGGATTCCCCATCCCCAACAGGGAATGGATGCCTCGCCCTGAACCCGCCCTACCATCGGGGATGGGGCAAAATCTCTTGACTATGGGGTGGGGACAGGGAGGGGGGGTGCACCGCCCCATCCTGTTGCCATTCCTACAAGGTTTGTAAGGGTTTCCCTACCTTTCCATGCATGCATTTTCCTTCAAACCAAACATAACCTAAGTGTTAGATCTATCTATACTAAGGGGAGATTTATAGATTATTGTTAATTGGTGATGGCTAGAACATGATTTTTAAATTTTTTTTTTATGATCCATGGAGTGGTATTAACTCACGTTTACAAACCTGCCGGGAGCTTGCACGAGTTTTTTCTACCACCTGCCTTTTGGTTTGGTGAATTGCACCCATCGATTAACAAATGATAAAATAAATAGTAACTTTATTATATATAAATATATAATGAATATATACTATTATTGTAAAATTATTACTAATAAATCTTATTTTTTAAAGTTATTTTCTACAATTATTAATTGATAAAAGTGAAATTAGTTATTTACAATATTATTTAGTTATTTAAATCATATTGTTATTTAAAAATTTAAAATATTAATTATTTACTGAATTTTATAATTTGTAAAATTATAATTTGTAATTTTATTACATAATTTCTTTATTTTAACTATTTAAATTTTAATCATGTTAAATATTTCATTATTTAAATATTTAAATAACATATAAAATATTTAAAATTTTTACCATTTGAATTTTATTTATTTTAATGTCATTATGCAATATTAAATATTTTCTTATATAATTATTTCACCATTTTTAATGTTTTTTATTTAAGATATTTACTTATTGAAATATTTAAATAATGTTTTATTTATTAATGTTTATTTTTTATTATTTGAATAACATTTAAATTGAATAATTCATAAAATTATAATTTATATTTGTACTACATAATTTCATGATGAATTTTGTAAAAATATATAATTATTAATAATATGAATATTATTAAATCTATTATAATTAATTTTTGTATTTTGAATACATATTTTATAGTTATTATATAATTTTGTTGTATTATTTAAATAATTCTGAACTTTTTTAATTGAAACTTTATTTAGATAGATGTAAATAAAAAGTGGGGGAGAGGATAAATAGGATTTAGAGATAGTTTAGGAGGGAATCTCTATACTAAATTAGAAATAGTTTAAGAGATAAATAGGAGTTAGAGATAATTTAGGAGATAAATAGGAATTATAGAGAATTTAGGAGAAAGCGAGGGAAAGTGGTGCCACTTGGCTAAACATTAGAAAAGCAAATCCTTCTTTCTTTATGGTTGTTAGAAATAGTTAAGCCTATGTTATTTCCTTTTTGGTTCAATGGGTAATTATGTGGAATTAAAAAATAAAAAATTTTAAAAAGTAAGAAATTAGGAAGGGGGTTTGGAGCGAGACCGGATTTGCTCCTCACACAAGGCACCTCACACCGACCTCACATGGACATCCTACCATGCATTGGGAACATCTCCCGTACTTATAAGTTATTATTCATGGGAGATGTTCCCAATGCACGATGGATGTGCCTGTGAGGTGCCCATGTGTAAGGAGCAAATCTCGTTCCGTTTGGAGCAAGGAGAGGCATGGTGACGTGGACTATCTTGCTGTATAGATAGATAGATAGATAGATAGATGGATAGGTAGATAGATAGTGGGGGTCCGTGCGATGCACGAAATGGGGCACCCCTCCTTGTTCCTCGCCCCTGTAAGTCAAGATAGTCTACTCCATCCCCGCCCTAACCCCAGTGGTAGGGTAGGTTTAGGGCGAGGCACCTATTCCCCATCGGGATGTGGAATCCCCAAATTTTCCCCACCCTGAGGCAACCACCTAAAAAAAATTAATTTATGGATATTTTATATATAGGATTATAGGGATTTTGGGGTATTTAATTTAGGAATTGGATTATGACAATTTGAGGGTCTTTTATAAATGAAATTATGGGATCCTAGAATTATAAGAATATGAGAAAAACTTAGAGATGTTTTAAAAACCAATATTAAATCTGTGAATATTTTACTAATTTACCATTGGGTTTGGGGAATTATATGCAAACCACATCCCTAATTTGGGGCAAAAATATTTTTCTTGTCCCCACCCCATCTTTGTCCCATCATCATTTAAAACTTGAGAAAATTTGCCCCGTTCGGAGTGGGGTAGGGAAGGGCCCCTATTTTTCAAGGAAAATTGCCATCCCTACAATTTTAATAAGTTATTATAACTAATTAACTAACAATAAATTAAATAACAATATTTTATGATAATTTTTCAAAAAATTGTTGAAATTGCTATTGATTAGTAGTAATGTATAGTAAATTAAGTATTTACAATAACAATAAATTAATATAAATTATTTATTATTAATCAAAGTAAATATAACTATAGTAAATTAATGTAATTATGATAAATTACATTATTTTTAATTAAAAGTAAACCATTTGTTGTTAATTAATGTAAAACCAGGTATGATCAAAGTCAAACAAGTGTCTAGATCGATATGGATAGAATTAACAACTTTCCTAAATTATTGCTGATAGATTAATTTCCCAATTTAATTTTTGTAAATTTTTAATAATTATTTAGTTGAATAATAATAATAATGGATTATTATCTAAATAGTTTTGAAGAATATTTTTTTCATAGATTAATTTCTTAGTTTTTTAATTACTTATTTAAAAAATAATTATGGATTATTAGTTTAGAGAGTTTCCTTAAATTATTTGATAATTGTTAACTATAATTATTGGTTTTATAGAAATTAGTAAATTAAGATAATTACTAATATCTTTTATCAATAGATTATTATCATAAAAATTATTAAATTACAATGATTAATGTAAATTACACTAAACGTTGAAATTTTGAACATTTATTAATAACAAAAAATTATTAAATAATGGATTGTTTATTAATTTTTGGTAGGTTATTAAATTATTTATATTTATTAAATAATGGATTGCTTATGAAATAATTATTTCATAATTTTTGGTAGAATATTTTCCAAAAATTTTAATAATTTTCATAACTAATGAATTATTTAAGAATAAATTATTCAACAATAATGGAAGATGCCATGAATATATAAGAAACATCGAAAGTGAGAGACGTGAGTTATGGGGAGAGAGAGAGAACCCAATGGAAAGGGAGAGGAGTGAAGAGAGAAGGTGCTGAGATGGCAAATTGGGAGTGGTGGAAAGAGGGAGAAGAGAGTCAAGGAAAATGTAGGATTGGGGTAAAGGAGCAAGGAGAATCAAGGTGACATGGACTGTCTTGTTTATGCATAAAGATAAATAGATAGATTGATAAATGTGTAATATTAATTATATAATATGATAAATAATATATTTATAAAATTTATTTTTTAATTTATATAACATAAAATTAATTGGGACTCGTGCTGTCGTGCACGTGTAGTGGATAGGCTTTAAGCAAAGCACTATAATATTCCCAAGTAAGCTGAGCCGATCTGAATCCAACCAAAACCTCAATTTATTAATGTTTAATGTTGAAGGGATTTAAATTAATGTAATCAAACTTTGAAATAAATCAGTTTGTGTCGTTTTGTACTATTTTTCTTATTTTCTTATTTTTAAATATTATTATTATTAGATAATTCTGTAATAATTTTTAAATGAATATTTATTTTTAATTTATTCTATTATTTCTATTAATTTCATTAAAATCAACAAATTTTATTAAAATCACATGCCATTCACATGTGCAATTAAAGATAAAAGGGCGAAAAGATGAAGAGGCACTCATATTTTGAATTCTTCTCCTATACATTTTAAATGATCTAATCAAAGGATTAGATTTAAAGATTAAAATGTTTCACATTATATGATACTATTATAATATTCAGATGTAATTATTGGCCCTAGTGGAAAGTCAAGCATTAGCATATAGATTCACTATAGATCCTAAAATAGGTCAATTGGCCCTCTACATCTAGGACATGCAGATGCCAGTGGGCTTGTGCATGCATTGCTACCAGGCCCACCACCAATCCACCAACCCCCACTAAATAGTAGGGATGCAAGTCAGTAGGTTTTGCTAGGCCTAGGTCTAACCTTAAGATTTGGGTTTAAAATCCGAGTCTGGACTGAGTCCCGAGGTCAATTCTAATTTTTTCAAATTGTCTTGAAATTTGATGCACTTGAATTGGATTGAGATTGATCTCTAAAATTTAATATAAATGTATGCATGTATACATTTATGCAAAAGTACGTATATGTATATGTAAATATGCATGCTTGTGTATATTTGAATATATACAGTCAGTTTGAACTTAGGCTAGGATAAAGGTCGGATTGGACTGACCAGGTTTGGAATACCTAAGGTACCTTAGGCCTGGGCCCAACCCATGAAATGAAAGGGCCTAGGCCCAGCCCGAGAGCTAAAAATCCAAGCCCAACCCACATAAAATTATGGCTTGGGCCGGATCAGACTCGGATTGAGCACACCCAAATTGCACCCAACTAAACTATGTGTACCACACCACTATGGCATCGCCCTTGTGGTTTTGGTTAAATACCAATACCTCCCCCCTTCCCCAGGGGTTTTATTTGAACTTATTCAGTGATTGAAAGTGTTCAATCACTGGTTGATACATGGACAAATTAAAATATTCTTAATTCTCAGAGCGGGGCTACTCCGACCAGGTTGGAACAAGTTAAGGTCAACCCAAGCCCAAGTTGAGGTAAGGGTATCTCAACCTTACCCAACCCAACCAGAGACTCAATGCGAGAAACCCAACATGAACTTAAAAATATATGCCCCAACTCAACTTGGGTGGCCCAATAAATACATGACAAAATTCTCAAAATAGCTTTTCTTAGGTATCATTAAAAATAAAATTACATTAACATTTGACAATACTCTTGATTCATCTATACCCCACAGAGCGCGCCCCACGGGAGATGTTCTCAGTGCACGCATGTGCATGTGGGGCGCAGATGTGAATTCGATCTCTGAATTAAGAATTAAGTCCGAGTAAATCAATGTATTATTTGTAGATGGATCTTCCGGCAAAACTAGTTGTTGATGTAATTAGAAGCATAACCTTAATGAATGACCAGGGGATACAAAGCCCATGGGAGATAGAACCTTTAATTGAACCCTCCAGACACCTAGACACTAGATAATGTTTTCTTTTCTGCTACAATTTGTGCTACTAGTATACTTTACCTAAATAGCAAGAGCAACGTTTTTATGTATCAGCACTCTACACAAGGCTCAATTTGGAAGGAGTGCGAAAGCAAATGTACAATGCAAAACCTTACATATGATATTTTTAAACCTTGTATTTGTATTGTACATATTTGTGTTTGTATTTTTGGCAAGCTGAGACTAATAATTATGAGACTTAGTTCGGAAAGAGTGCAAGTACATATATATATATATATATATATATATATATATATATATATAGTATTTAATAGCCTAATAATTATAAGGCTTAAACCAAGTTTGAGAGTGCTTATTTGAAAAACAAGTGCTTATTCTAATGATCTACTTGCATAAACCAACTCTTGTAAGAGTCACAAAAATAAATAAATAAATGACACAAAAAAAAAAAACCTGAGTGGGGGTTTCAATAACTCAATATGTCTAATGTTAATAGCCATCACCTAGAAATGATCACAGTCAATTTAAGTAAGGGAGAGAGGGTGGGTTGGGATGGGGTGGGGGGAGGGGGCTCATTATTAAAGGTCCATTTGGTTTACAGTCAGAATCAGAATAGGAATCAAAATTGGAATGGCCTATTCCCTTCACCTGTTTGGTTTAGTCTGGAATTGAAATCGGAATCAGAATTGGCTGGAATGGATTCTCATTCCTTGGGAGGGGAGAGGGAATGGCCTTTCTCTCTAATGGGAGAAAGCTATTCCACTGGAAATGGGAATGAGATTCCAATTCTGCCCAACCAAACAGTTGGTTCTGGACCCCTATTCTTGCAAACTAAACGGACCCTAAATGGTGCTTAAAACCTATCATATCTTATGACGGGTTTTTGTTTTCCCTAATGGATGATTCTGTAATTGGCTTCAATGTGCTGCAATTAAACGTCAAAAAAAGTTAGTGTTAGTCTTGAGAGATGCTCATTGAGGTCTACCAATGATTTTCTTCGTATGGATGGAGCATATAGGCAGCATATCAATATCCTCATCATGAACAACAAAACCAGACTTTCCATTAATTATCACAAAAAACCGTCTGTCCACTATATTGCATCATGGATTTCATGGAAATAGAAATTAGAATAAAAAAGAGAAGGAAAAACTGATGGTGTACAACAGATTGCTAATAAATGTTGAAGAAATCAAACAATATCAAAGCCCACAACCTAGGAAAAGGAAAAAAAAAGAAAAAAAATTTACAGCGGGATTCTGTGAGGACCACCCCACTGAGGCACAAATCTCATGGATGGTGTCGTCTATAGATTGGCATTCCACTAATGGAGATTCCTAAGATATGCAAAGCAGCAGCTAAGGATAAATTGCACCTTCATGCTTTACCAACTAAATCGAACAACGATACAGGATATATCATCTTTACTATCTCTATTTATTGCTTCAGCTGTTAGTTGCTTGGCTGCTTTCTGTGGGTCCTTGATTTTTCTTGCAATATCAACTGCCTCCTGATTGGCCACAACCTGTATAAATAACAAAATATGCATAAAGATATTCCACACATAAACATAAATAATACTGGAGAATGGTAAAAAATCAAGACGTCAAACCTTCCATAGACCATCACTTGCAAGGATGAGAAGATCAGTATCAGAATCAATGTCTGCATTTTGTATGTCGGGATCTGATCGTAAGTGTGATTTAAGACTCTTGTCTCCAAAAGCACGAGAAACTGCTAACTGGCCGTTCACTCTTGGGACATCCCCTAATTTAAGATGCCAATAGATGTGAGGTTTATGACTACCATAAAATTACGAACCATCAAGATTAATGTATCAGATTCCCATACGAACCAACTAATTTCATGCAATTAATTTGGATAAAACCAAAGCCAAATTACTGCTTATGTATTTGTTTTTGGAGTGCATAAGCTTTAATTTGAACATGAACCCATGGTTGTAGTTCAGAGAGTACAGTATGCAAAGTAGCCAAGCTCCACCAGCTTCACAATCAAGATTATCACTTCATCCATTGAAATATTTGCACCTGTGTCTAGAACTGGAAATCCAGACTCCACTCTCCACAACACCAGTCACACAAAAACTTAATTTTACTGATATAATTGAGGCAGTACTCCATAAGAATTTTATTGACCCAACAAGGAATAGGATTTTTCAAATTCTAAAATTTGCTCTTCTAAATTTTGAAAATTCATTAATAGAACCAAGCAAAGAAGGAAACCCAGAAAAAAGGCTCAATAACTGGAAGAAAAGATTAAAAAGGGAATATGAACTGAGAAATCTTACCTTGTATATTCAACAGGACGGGAGGATTATTGCAAAAATTGAAAGGGCCATCTTCTTCTGGGCATCCATTCTATTGCTATTTAGATATCTAATGTTTTAAAATTTTTGCTTAGATTGGAGTGGTATTATCTTTTCAGGGGTCATTGTTTGGTCCAATGATAAACTCTCAGACTAACAAGCATGAGAAAGTAGGTTGGACTCTGAAAGCAGCCACTTTCTGCAAAAAAGAATGCCAAAGATTAGGTCCCTATCCAGTCCACTCTCCCAAGGTCCTGGATAATTGGGATCAATATTTGGGTAATGATCCTTTTTGTTGAGAGATATATTGTATTTGGTTGTATTTGTAATATTGATAAGTTATGGGGACCTATATGTATTTGGTTGTATTTGTAATATTGAAAAATCATACCAAATATTTAAAGAAGGTATCAGTTATGAGGTAGAGAATGGAGATATAGTTTCTGGAGGGATAAATGGTGTCTAGGGACACCGCTGAAAGAAGCATTTCCTGTTTTATTTGATTTATCTCTAAACAAAGAAACGTCAATGAAATAAAGCTACAAAGAGGTGGATCGCTTGGTTGTGTGGGACCCTGTTTTAGGAGAAGCCTAAATGACTGGAAAATGGATTCTGTTTTGGAGCTAATGCTGATCTTAAACATGCAAAAATAAACAGAAATCAGACTGACAGGAGGATTTGGGATGGAATCCCTCAAAGAAATTTTATGTGGTATCCTTTTATCAGAAATAATCCCTGGACGGTGACAACACCTTCCTAGGAGCTAAAGTGTGGTGTTCAAAAGTGCCTTCCAAGACCTATTTTCTCTATTCGGTGGTAATTCAGAACAAATGTCTCACTTCTGAAAACCTGCTAAAAAGACGCATAGAAGTTGATACTCCAATCAGTGTTTTTTTTTTTTTTGTGACAGCTGCCTGGGTTCTGCCAATAATATATTTATCCACTGTAAATTTGCATTCCATATTTGGTCAAGGATGTTTGGCTGTTTGGCTCTCAAATGTGCCTGTCAGGGTCTGTTAAGGAGCCTCTGGATGCATGGCGTTTGGGGGACTTGAGTAGGGGTGAAAGGAATGCTCATATTTTTGTAAATAATGTTATGGAAGATGTGTTGCTCACTAACAAGATCATAAGAATGTTGCTATCTTGGGCAGGTAGGTTTGATGAATTTAAAGGGAGCTCTTACAGAATTTTTCTTGATTCAGATTAGGAATGGCAATGGGGCAGGGCGGGGATGGGGAGCCACTCCCCATCTCCGTCCCCACAAAAATCCCCATCCCCGTCCCCACCAATGGGGACAAGGTTATCCCCATCCCGGTTCCCCACGGGGATCCCCACTCCCCGTGATTTTTTATAATGTCAACTATTTTGTTTTTGTTTTTATTTTATTTAAAATTTTTAAAATAAAATAATTAAAATTACAATCCTATTGAAAAATATTCAAATATATTCAAACATATTTAACCATATTTTTAAAAATATTAATATACATACATACGTACATAGACGTATGCGTACATATATACATATATATTAGCGGGGATCGGGGTCCCCGTGGGGCAGGGAGTGCTCTCCCCATCCCTGCCAATGGGGATGAAAGTTTCCCCATCCCCTCCTCATTCAGAACAGGTCCCCATGAGGATTGGGGAAATGGGGAAAATTGCCATCCCTAATTAAGATTTTCTTTTCATGTAAAGCAGTGATATTCAAAGCAATTTTTTTGTATATGTCCCAATGTACATTCTTTTGTTGTACATGAGTTTTTTGGCATAATGAAAATATATTATATTTTAACTTTTGTCAAAATAATATTAATAATATATATGCATATATCTATAAAAAACATATATTTATTGATAAAAGGGTTTTGTTTAAATGTCATGCTTTCATTAATGGCTTATAAGTTCAAGTCTTATCGAAGTTATTTTTATTCATTTTATTAATAATATATAATATCTAAGTAGCCTCTAATTCATTTTATCAATAAAATATAATATTTGGTCATTTTAATTTAATTTATTAATGATATATAATATTCTAATTCACTTTTAGTCCGGCAAACAAACTTCTAAGAACACTCCTTTAGCAATGATCCATGGGTTATATTGACTTCCTGCTAGATCACTTTAGTCTAGTAATTTACGGACATACACATACACATGAAATTTCAAATTTTAATTTAACAAATTTCTTGGAAAAGGAATATTTTGCAGCACACAACAAAGGGATTTTGGAACTGAAATACCATTATATCACTGAGGAAAATAAGAACTAAGACTAAAGGTTATCAATAAGATAGGAGAGTTGTGTACAATAAAACTCAACAGGAACTGCCATAAAACATAATGGATCACAGGCAGAAATTTCTAAAACATTTTCAAATATTAAGAAACTTGAGGTGTTTCCATAAGCAGTCATTTTTACATAAAGAATACCTCGTTAGTTGGCTACCTATGCTTAAAGATAGATAAAATATTATTTTTTTTTTTCTTTTTGAATACTAGCTTGACAACCGCATTTGATATAGAATTATAGACTGTTGCATTTGAAATAAATTAACCCATTTAGAAGAAATCTTTGCACAAAGGCAAATTTTAGGAATAAAGCGAAGGTTAACTTGGGTAACCTGGCATGTTTGAGACAAATCCACCTCGATCCTCTATGCTTCCTCGTTCAGTGTTAGGCTCATGATCAGTACTCATCTGTATTGCCTGTCCCCCTCTTGAAAGAACTGCCCGTGAATCTCCAACATTGGCTATCCATAACTTCTGACCATTTATAAGTATTGCAGTAACTGCGGTTGATCCACCTCGTCCCAGATCGGGACTGTGGGAAAGAATTGCTTCGTCAGTCCTCTCATAGGCTTTTGAAATGGATCTACTGGGGTCAGTCCAAAATTCTTCCTGGAATGATGAAACAAATGGCATTAGACTGCACCTTTTCAGGTAAGTATCATAATTAAAGTTAAATAGCTAAAGTCTCAAGCATAAAATCATTATACTTTCATCTCAAATAAACAACACACCTCCTTTAGAATATTGGCAAACAAATGCTTCTGTAAATATGCAGGCACACTATCTCCCAAATGGCCATCATAAATAGCAAATAATCCAAGTTCACGACCCTTAACCTGGACAAACTTGGCAACATAATAATCCTCCATGGGATGATTTGCTTTACCTTTCACGAGGCTGAATCCATACTTGATTGGACCTCGATGGCTTCTCCCCTTACCGGAGCCACATGAGGAACGCACTCCTACAAGCTAAAGATACAATACTAACGTTAAACTCTTTTGTTTTTGGTAAACTACTAACATTAAACTAATAAGAACTAGAAACTATACATAGAGATGCTTATTTTCTTAAGATTATTTAAGGAAAACAAGAGGAGCAATTTCCAGAACTTTTCATATGGGCAAGAGGCCAATATAAATCATGTAGAAACTGATTCTCTACGTGATAAAAAAAGCAGAAACTAAAATTAAACCAAAGCAAATGTAATAGGAAATTCTAGCTAAGATACAGTCTTGGTTTCAGTTTGACACATTAATCAGCTCAGAAGTCTGCTAGGATGCCAATTACTGAAACCAGAAAACTGCTGAACGCAATAAAAAAAAAAAAAAAAAATCCATTGGAGGAGACCCAAATTATAGGGATAGAAAAGAAGTTAACCATGCCCCCTAAAATCAGGACTTTCCCAACAAAAGAAAACAAACAACCCAAGCAATTTCTGAATGAACATTTCCCCTCAATAACCAGCGGCAAAATAACCACTTAGCTCAGAGCATCGAACCAGAAAATAAGTTGAAATGCGAACACAAAAGCTATCTGCAGCTACTACTTTTCCAATCAATTCTACACGGCAGTGTTTGAGGGCACCCCAAATTTAAATGGCTTTCATGCTTTTTCAGAGACTACCAAGCAAGTTAATTACTACAGAAATAGCTAAGAATCACAGAGATAATAAAAGGGGTAATTATACTGACCTCAGAATAGGCATCATAAAAGCAGCATAACCTATCCATATAAACCTTCACCACCTCTACTTCTTCCACCAAATTCTCAACATCTATCTATTCTTATATTCTCAAATGGAAATTTTAGGCAGAACCCACTGAGAAAAACAACGATTTCGACCAGAATTTCATAAACTGCATCATCAAAACCAGAAATCCCATCATGAAAACAATAACCCACCAATAAAAACAAGCGCAAAACCCCACATGGACCACCCCAAAACACAGAATTAAAGGAAAAAAAAAATAAAGAAATAAGCGACTTGGGTACCTCGGAATTTCTCTTACCGATCTGGCACCAATCTCCTTGTTTCAGAATCGAAAGCGAGTGCAAGGGCAGAGAGGACTTGGGCTATCCATGCTGTTGAAGTTCTTGTTCTTCGATCGCACAAGTAATATAAACAATAATTGAAAATAAAAGAAAAAGAAAAGAGGGAAAGCGAGAATCAACATGTAAAAACTTTCTACTCTGGGAAGACGAATACGAAAGAGATAATAAACTAATACAAGTATGAGAGGAATCGCTGGTGTTGGTGTTTATTTTTCCGAATTTGTAACCGTTTTGTTGTGTTCCTCGCCAGTGCAGAAGAGAAAAAAATAAAAAAGCTGCTACAAGGGCAGACTTCTTTCCTGTTGACTTTGCTGTCTGTAATCTGTACCGCCTCTCCCTTTCTCCTCCTTCAATTATTATTTTTGATTATTCATTTACAAACTGTACCTCTCTGTTCCAACTCGACTGCAAAAAGAAGAGAGAAGGGAGCTTCCTCTTTCTTTTTTTACTTAGAGGAAAAAAGCCCCTACTTACTGCCATAAATACGACATCTAACCCTCAATTTTTTTACATGTCCAAATTACCCTTTAATTGTTCCCTTCTTGTTTTGTCACTTTTTAATTCCTACCCAGTTGACTTTTGATTGACTAATTGACCCGCCAGATGTGAAAGAACAAACAAATGCTAAATTATAATGTCTTTTTTGTCCTCTTTACGTTCTTATACCCTAATTATTTTGAGTTTGATTGTAGGTTGTAGCTCTTTTTTAACTCTTTAGTCTGATTGGACACATCTGGTCAGGTCAAAACACAACAGCTAAATAATGGTAGTAAGTTATATATAGGGTCACTTTTGTACTTTCGTTATTGGCGGTATGCACAGTTGAAAGAAGGGGATTTGCCCAAATCACTTTCTCCTGCCAATCACTTCTTATGTTGATTCATCTTGCTAGTAGTCAACCCTTTTAATCTCAAGGCTTGTTGTTTTGCATTGAAATTTCATTTGTACTGATGCAAAAGTATGAATGAGAATGCAAATTATTTGGAAGATTTATTTTGGTTTCAGCCTTTTCTCCTGTTTTGTTTGCATTTGTATAGATGCATGGGAGTGCAAATGAAAAAAAAATGCAATTTTAGTTTAATTTTGTTTTGGGTTTTATTATATTCTGCTTTAGGTAATTTTATTTTATTTTATTTGTATTATAATCAAACAAAATAAGGTAAATTTTAAAATAAAAATAAATCAGAATTTGCATTACTATAATTTTACATCAATTAAAATAAATTTGCACTGCAATCAAACACAGCCTTTCTAGGTAATTCCGGGTCAACGGGTTTCCATTGTAATAGAGAGGTGGGGATTGATTTTACATGTCCCAGTCCAATTAAGACCCAAACTGATTAACCGGCTAAAAGTTTGTTAGTTATAATCGGGTCATATGGCCCGACCCATTGAAACCCGATTAGCAATAGGGTTGGGAATGGGATGAGGTCTCAGGTCCGTATGTTTTTGTTGTCGGTTTTGGGTAGGGTCAACCCAGAGCTGGTCGAGACCTGACCAGTTGACAGACTTGCTAATGACCCTCTGAATTTTGTGCTGCGGCAAGAAAGAAAACACTCCGTATTGTTTGGCATGGACAATAGATCCAGAAAAAAAAAAAAGTAACATATGATTGAGGCTAGAAAACTTCTCTCAAGTTGATTGTCAAATTTGATGATTATGTATTCTTCAGTGTAGTGCGTGTGGAAGGAGCCAAAACTTTAACTGGATGGATAATTTGGCAAAGTTCGAGCCTCTTCTCTAACAATTCATAGAATACTGTATTTGGCTTGTAATGAACCCGGCCTGCTCAACTACTGGGCTATTTTCTGGGTGGACCAATTGTTGGGATTTACATCTGAGTAGTTAGTAGTGTATGAAGAGAGTCCCATAACCCAATAACTTAAGATTTTTGTGTGCAAGTCCTACGCGCGTGTGCATGTACGAACCCTTGATTTTGATGATTCCCCCAGCACCAATCTCGTTAGAATCAGAAGCTAAGGTTATGTTTGGTTTGAAGAAAAAGGTGGGGAAAGGAAAGAAAAAGTAAGAAAACGTTTACAAATCTTGTATAGGTTTTCTTACCTTTCTCTTCCTTTCCCTATTTTCTCCTTCAAACTAAACATAGCCCAAGTGATTGATCTGAGAGAGGATAAGATTATTCAGTTTCAGAATTTTGGATGAGTGAAGCACTGGTGAGCTCCATCAATCATGGTTTATCTATTATATGAATGAGCAGAAGCTTGCCAGAAAAGTCTCTGGGTGGTTGTAGCTGAGACTTAGAATTTTATCCAGCCTTCACCAGGTTTGAGGGAAGTTTGGTGGGGGACTACTCGTCTACTACTCCCCCATCCAGTGTTAAACCAATTTCTTTTCTGTTAATTTTAGACCTTGGTATCTACTATCAACTGCATTTGTTTTGGTTACCCTGTCGACTCCTTTGCTTTCATGGTGGTTAATCAATTGCTATTTACAGATTTATTATAAAGTCTCTTCCATTTTAGAGCATTACATTCCCACCAAGTTGGTTGGCTAGATAGGAATTTTATATCTTGTCCTTACTGACTTGTCATAGTCTAGCCAACCAACTTCTCTCACAAATAAAAAGGAGCAAGGTAGGCTTTGTGTATAAGCAAACATACATGTTTTACTATTTCAGGCTACAAAAGTTGGTCAAGTCTGTGAGGATTGTATGTTGATTGAATCATCATCATCATCTAAGCTTTGTCCCGATTATGTGAGATCGGATACATGAATCTTGTTTTCGCCATTCCACTCTGTTTAATGTCACATTAATCGACAAATTATGGCCACATAAATCATTTCTTACTACTTCTATCAAGTACTTTTCAATTTGCCCCCAACTCTTCAACTTGATGTTATGTTGATTGAATACCACAAAAGAATCTCTTATACCTAAGAATGGAATGCCTTCTACGCTTTCTATCCGAGGAGTGGTGGGCATTTCACTGGTTGATGATAAAGCATAAAGCAAAGTAACAGAGTTATGACATCTGAGGGTCCATTTGGTTTGCAGTCGGAATTGGAATTGGAATGGTCTATTTCATAGTTTGTTTGGTTCAGAATGGAATGGGAATGGGAATTGGAATCAGCAGGAATGGGAATTCATTCCCAAGGGAGGGGCAGGGAATGCCATTCCAGCAGGAATGGGAATGAGATTCCGATTCTGCCCAATCAAACAGTTGGAATCAGAATAGCCCATTCGATTTCGATTCCAAACCCCTATTCCTGCAAATCAAACCGGGCCTGAAATTGAAAAGGATATATATATGGTTGCATTATTCTTACCAATACATCCAAACTACCTATCTGTCCATCCCTCTACAATGTAATGCACCTATGGCCACATAATAATTAAGACAATGGCATCCATTCTTGGAAAAAATTGCCCTTTCAAGGATAGAGCTTTGCATCTTGACTGGTTTAGCAGACAAATTCCCATTGGAATTTTAGTACAGGATTCACGCTAAGATGCTCATAGTAAATTGTTCAAATTCATATTGTCAATTGGATGACCAAGCATTTAGTAATGGGCTTCTATTGTTGTTCTTCTTGGAATTGCTAATCATGTTTTCAGTAATCCATTCAGAAGGAGCACAATTGGATAATTACACCAGTAACTTTCTTTCATTACATCTAGTATAAGAGGTTTAACTATAAATTTCCATACTAGGTCACTAACTAACCATAGACAATGTATGCATTACAGAACTGTTCTGTTCTGATATATGACAACAGTGCACATCAAAGCAGTGTCTTTTCTTTTACTGTTGGTTAGGGATAATAATGAATATAAGTGGCATTCCTTGACTCGACTCCCCACTGTCCTGCTTTTCTTTAGCTCATTTACTGTTGGTTAGGGATACCATGACTTAAAAAAGTAGTTAATAATTAGCCTACTCTGTTCTGGACATCTGCTTGTTGTTGATGAATACTAGTGGACCTTGAACCTGACACAACCCATCTTTACAGAATGTAAATGGGATGTGGGAAGACCAAGAAGAAAAAGATATGAGAAAACACAGAAAGAAATCTATATGCTTGGTTTGGCAGAAACAAGAGAGAAATAGAAAATTGGGGGAAAGTTCTTATAAAAATTTGTGAAATTCCATAAGCTCACTTTGGAAGGAGTATAAATACAAATATGCACAGTATAAATACATACAAAATATAAGGTTTTGCGCTCTACACATTTGTATTTGTACTCCTTCCAAATGGAGCCATAAGAACTTTTCTTCAACTCTCTGTTTCTCTTATTTCCTTTCAATCCAAACACATCCTTAATTAAGGCCCATCTGTTTCACCATAAAAGAAGTGGAGATATTTTCATACTGTAAAATTTAGCAAGAGGTAGTTAGTTCTATCCTATTTCCTAAGAACAGTTTTGCCCATCCACATTAATAATAAACCTATTTCCTTTGGTTCAGTTTGAAAAGAGTACAAATACAAATATGTAGAGTGTAAAACTTTGTATTTTGTATGTATTTGTACAGTACTTATTTGTATTTTTGCTCTTTCCAAACTAAACCTTAGGGAAAATGCTCCATTAAAATTGTACCATTTTGCCCTAAACAAAAAATAAAAATCACATTGACGCAGCCTTAGTGCTTTCCAGGTTAGTGGGTTGATAGCGGATGAAGTGGGGGGTAAAGCTTCTAGATAGCTCTTGAGCTGGGGTTATCATCATTTGTGTTATTGAAGGAGACGTGCAAAAGAGTGTTTCTCACGTTGGATCACACAGCTATGATTCCTTGATGAATTAATGCTATCATACCATCATCGCCAACTGCAGGGCTATTTTGCTTGAATTTACTGATATCTCATCTCAAATACCATCATCACCATCTTATCTTATCTTATATTATTATATTATATTTTATTTTATTTTATACTATTATAAAAAATATGAATAGAGTCTAAGATTTCTAAAATTGTTTGGACTAAAATACCCCTTATTTGAAATAGGGTCCCTATCTATTATGAGGGCAGAAAACGTAATTTGAATTCTATTATTCATTGCATTCAATTCATTCTCATTAAATTTCATTTAAGGTATTAACTCTCATTCACCCTCATTTAACCATACATTTAAGGCATTTTTGTTTCTTTTAATTACTAAATTTCACTAATTAAATCCATACATAAATAATTCTAATAACATAAAAACTTATACTTTCGAAATTGACTTGGAAAAGCAGTATTTTTATGTAGTAGTAAGAAATTAAACAATTTTGGGTCAAATAGGCCAAGCCATGTTGCATTGTTGCCACAGTTAAATAATAAAAAAGATTAAAACTTGATAAAATGCAAAAAATATAGAAATTAAAGAAAAAATTGGGAACATCTTTAATATCATATATTTCACCATATTAGATAAGAATAAGTATGATAAATAAGAAATACTTTTATTAATGATGGAAATAGAATATAAAATTTAAAACCAATTGGAAATAAAATTATTTTCCTATTCCCTCTCATTAATTCTCATATCTAAGGTATATTCTCTCATTAAATCCTATATTTAAGATATATTTTCTCATCATTAAATTTTATTAATTAACCACAACACTGATTTTAATAGTATAAAAATAAATAATTTGAAAATAAAACCATTTTCTTCCCTCCCGGTGGTGGGTAAGCAATTCAACCATTTGAGTCAAATGGGTTAACCGACAATGCCATAATCAAATAATAAAAAATAAAAATAAATAATATACAAAAATACAAGAAAATGGAATTGAGCATATATCTAATATTATATATTCATTATACTAAATTAAATTAAGTATGAAATGTAAGAAATATTTTTATTAACAATGAAAATGGAATTACAAATCTAAAATAAACCTTGAAATAAAATTAAATGGTGTCATAGTCAAATAATAAAATTTTTAAAATAAAAACAAAAAATTACAAAAATAAAGAAAAATTAGAGAACAATTTGGGCACACATTTGATGAATATATATATATATATATATATATATATATATATATATATATATATATATATATATATATATATATGGGTCCATCTATAATATTGTACATTCATTATATTGAACAAAAATAAGTATTATGCATAATTTTATCAATGATGGAAATGCAATAGTAAATGGTTTGGGTGGTGGGTTCAGAAAGTATAGTAGTTCTTGCAACTGTGGTGATGAGTACAAGGAAACTAAACAAGATCACTGTATGTGTTCATGACAAAGGGGATTGTCTAAATGGTTACGATGAAGGAGACAATAGAGGAAGAAGAAGAATGAATGGAAGAAAGAAAGAAAGAAAGAAAGAAGAAGAAGAGGAAGAAGAAGAAGAAGAAGAAGAAGATAGATAGATAGATAGATAGAGAGAGAGAGAGAGAGAGAGAGAGAGAGAGAGAGAGAGAGAGAGAGAGAGAGGAATTTTAAGTGGACCCACCTATTATTTTTTCCTTAAAATTACTTTTAGGTTTAAAGAGCCATATTATTATTTTTCGTTTTATTAATAGTTCATTATAATTAATTATTAAATAAAAAATATTATTTTTGTTTTATTCTTGATTACATGCGAACATGTGAGAATTTTTAAGTGGGACCCATGTGTAAATTTTCATTTTTTTTACTTCAGTAGTACCACATTTGTAGGCATTATTATTTAATTATTTGTTTAGTAGAATTGTCAACAACATCCTTAACATTGTATTATTTGTTTAGTAGAATTTTCATTATTATTTTATTATTTGTTTAGTAGAATTTCCAATATTGTCTCAACTTCAACCACAAAGCATGAATATAAGGGTACCCCTATTACCAATATAATGTCTTTGTATTGTACCCTTTTTCAAATAGGAGGTCTAGCCTCTTTGAAGGAGAAGACCTTACATGCATACTAATAAGAGAGCTATGCATGTGTAAATGACAACATGAAGAAAAAAATTAAATAAAAAAACTCAAAGTGAGAGGATAGTTTTTTGGGTGGAAGAGAGAAAATAAGAGTTTTAGGGTTTGGAAGCAAATTAGGAGAGAGATGTAGTGTAGTGATTGATTATATGCTACGAATGAAAGATGGTCAAGAAAAAAAAGTGAGAGGGAGCACATGCTTGATATCACGTGCAAATTAAATTTTACAATTTTTTGAAAAATATAAAAAAAATTGTAAGGAGAATCATGTAGTTATCTACCTAATCCCTACTATCACACACACACGGTAGGGGAGCTCATGCAAGGTGCACAACAATGACATGAATAGTAAAAAATAAAAGTAAAAAAAAAATGACATAAGAGGGTGGTTATTAGGGATGGGAGAGAAAGAGCAAGTGGTCTAGTGTTCAATTGTCTTATCCCATTATAATTGATTAAATTTCTGCACAAGGTATGGATGGGCCTGTATTTATTCATTCTTCAAGCCTAATAGGCCCTCATGAAAGGGGACATATTAGAGAACGAAAACCTATTTAGGGACCTCACCTAACAGCTTAAGCTTTTAGGTTGAACATATTCATTAAGAAAATTTCATAAAGAGAAAAAAGCTATAAAGTAAAATAAATTATAAGTTTTAGGAATTGAAAGCAAATTAGGAGAGAGATGGATTGTAGTATAGTCATATGCCAAAAAAAATTAATGAAGGGAAAATTTAAAATAAGAGAGTAAACACATGCCCAATCTCATATTTGAATTGCTTTTTTTTCACAAATATTTTAAGAAAAAAAACATTGGGATTGGAGAACCACTTAAACTGGTGAAATCAATGGCACCCGTATTATAATTAGGGCCCAAAATGTATATTCACACCTGTAATGGGGCCGTACCAATTCAGGTTTGTAGGGTTGACCAGGACCACTGAACTGATGGGCCTATATGTATCGTACCTTAATTATTATATTATTTATTAGTATAAAAATTGGTTTTCCTCAAATTCAAAATTTTGTTTAATTTTTATCCCAAATAAAATTTATTTACACATTTGTTGCAAGTTAAAATAAGATCTTAAAAGACACATTGTCTATTTACTTTTCATTGTACATTTTTCCTATTTTGCTTCGTGGTGGACCTGGTGGTGACCGTAAACTTAATTTGTCTTAATTTTTTCCCTAAAGTACATTACAAAATTGCTCAGAAAAAATAATAGATAGCAAATTTAAATGCTATTACATGAAGGTTGTAGCTTTCTCTATGTGTTCCTTTGGATCATGAAACTCCACCAATTTTTTGAAAGAAGCTAATAATTGATTAACAAAATGATAAACTGATTATGTAAATCCAACCTGACCCAACATTTACACCAGTGCAATCTGGTTTTGGTTTGGGTTTTTAATTATCTGGGTCCAAATTTCTCCCTCAGTGATCACCACAGATCTTGTGGGAGAACAATTATTGCTGTACGGGGATCTTGAAATCCATTACTCTAAATATGCTACATAAGCT
Organism: Nelumbo lutea; assembly: GCF_056320005.1. NCBI lineage: Eukaryota > Viridiplantae > Streptophyta > Magnoliopsida > Proteales > Nelumbonaceae > Nelumbo > Nelumbo lutea. Next base: position 109,841,636 of record NC_142684.1, read on the forward strand.
ACACTAAACTTTAGTACAGTGTACAGATTGCTCCAACTCTACATATGTTTGACTATGCAGCAAGGCCATCGCCATTATTGAAAATGAAAACGATAGTACACACAGGAAAATCCAACATACCTGAACTTCATTGAAATAAATCATATGCATGTGTGAGGGATAAATCCAAAAATGTTCTCACACAATTCTGAGCAATTGGTACACTAAGCGTGGCATCCAATAAGCCCATTGTACATGCAATTATTTAGGTTAGGTTTGAACTGGCAATCCACTTTGTCCAACTCTGCTAAATTGGCTTACCCACATAACATAACAGTCTGCAAGAAAAAAAAAAAAAAAAGGCCCTGTTTGAATGTTCTCAATAAGATAACTACTTACAAATGGATTGGGGTTCTTGTTCTATTCATTTCTTTCTGCAGTATAGGTTGTTTAATTTTCACCAAATCTCACACCCTTGTATATGGGGTTGCAAACTTTATCCAATCGAATTCGAATTTGAATTCGATCCAGTTAAAATTTTCAATTTATATTGTACTGGTACAAACTTTATCTGATTTACTCTGATACGGTTTGTTTCTTTTCTTTTCTTCCATGGGGTATACAGTGGGGGTAGCCCGTCCCCAATACCCATAATCGCACAACAGGATTTGATTCCAAGTCTCCACTACAACATGTCAGAAAACTTACCAACTAAGGGAGTGTTCAATAACAAGATTGTCAAAAACAACATTGTTAACACCCCTTGGTAAAATTAGCTTCAATGTTGAAGTTGTAATGGTGGAAGGTTTTAGCATTAAAAATTTTAAGTGAAAGTGATGAAGATTTGGTAATAAAAGACTTAAAAAAGTAGAGCCTATTCCATGAGTGGAAAAACTTTGACAGGATAATTTATCCATTTAACTTTGACAAATTTCCTCATTCTTTTCTAAGAGTCAAACATTGTTTTCTGTCATTTTCTTGAACGGAAAGAAGCCAAATCAGTTGAATTTTTGAGTATTTAAGCACTAATTTGGACTATATTAAATTGGTAATAAGGTTTTTGAACCAATGGGCCATTAACCAAAACTATAATCATCTTCGGGATAATGCAGAGGAATGAGATTATAAGCAACATTGTCGGACTTATTCAAAAGAACTGTTTTGGTGACTGGGTCAAAGTTGATTCCTTCAAGTAAAATATGTGAAAAAATTAAGAAAATGAAAATGATTCTAAAATATCTTTTAATTAAAGTCACAGAAAATAAGCTTAAAACAATAAATATTGGACGGCTTCAAAATAATAATAATAATGGAGAATACGACACATATTAGCGAGTTCCCATTGGCACCCCACAGGGTGTGCCAACCGTGTATTACATTTTCTATTGACAAATAGGGGAGATATTCCGAATACATGCTGAGATGTGCATGTAGGATGCGGACACTGATGTGATTTCCATATTACAACTTCAAGTTTAAAATGTTTTAAGTTTGCCCAAGTCAACATTTTTAAGAACCGGTCAACTAAAAACTTGTGGCTGAGATTGGATCTGGTACCAGTAAATACACCCTTGTAAATACACTAATTAAGTGCTGAATAAATATTCTGATAGCTATCTTACAAATTTTCTTTGAATCATTTCAAGCATAGGTTGGGGTTATGTATATATGGGAGAGCTGAATGCTTAGTCCGAATGCTCACCGAATATGCATACCTGATCCAAGGCTCATAACACAAGTTTTGAGAATGAGAAAAGGAGATCAAATCAGCCCTCCCACAAGATTGTGCCCCAAAACTTTTTAAAGCATATATCTGTCTAATATTAGAAACATCTCTCAATGATAATATCAGAAATGATGATACCACCATTTAAAGATATTTTCAATACACACGGTGTGATATACTGTGGGACGTTGTGGGGCACTGTTAATCAAATTTTCCATTGACAGAGCCATTTGGAAAATGGGAAGACAGTATTACGTGTGAATCTTTGCCCCATCCAAAATTCATTCCAAAAGGCCAAAATGTTTTATGTGGCCGGTCGTAATACGTCAGTTTACGCGGTTATACAATTGATGAGAACTTAGAAATTGGAATTAAAGGTTGAATCAGGCTGTGTTTGGGTTGAAAAAAAAGGTATGGGAAGGTGACTAAATACAGCCTAAAGGTTTGGTCATTTAGAGTTTTTTCCTTGATGCCGTGTTTGGTTTGAAAGAAAAGATAAGAAAACTTATACAAGTCTAAGCTTTTCTTTCAAATCAAACACAAGCTTAATGATTTCACTAGCAAATCTGTTCTATATAAGATAAGACAGACATTCTGTTTAAAGTACCTATAACCTATGCTAAGATTGTAGTCTAGATAAAAGACCGCTGACTACCCTAATTATCCCATAGTATGTTTTTGAAAGGCAAGAAGTTGAATTAAGCTGTATGTTTGGTTGCAAAGAAAATAAGAGAAAACAAAATAATGAAAAAAAAAAAAGAAAATAAAACAAATATTTGCTTTTAGTGGGGACTGGGGCCACTTTTACTTTTCTCACTGTCTATTGTTTTCCTCTGCTTTCTCTACCTTTATAGGAGAGAAAATAAAATAATTCAGAGGGAAAATTTACCTTCCTATCTGCATTAATAACTTTCCTTGTTATCCAAACTAAGGTATTTCTTTCCATATTTCCTATTCCTTTCTTTTCAATAAAATGCTGTTCTAACTTTTTTATTGGATGAATAATGGAAAATTTTCTTCTAATTAAAAAATTATGGAGTTTCTAACTCAATAAAGAATATTAAAATAGATTTCATCCCAATGGTCAAAATTTTAATACGATATGACCTATATCATATTGGGAACGTGTCAATATAGGAAATAAATGACATTTGGGATTTTGTCTTAAAAAAAAATTATATGCTGTCGAAACATCTGATATGCAAGTTCAGGCATACAAGGTATATGGATACTTTTAACCTTTCCTCGTCCTTCTCTTGTGGTTTTACCATATATAGAAATAGAATGCCAATGTAAATCTTTTGGGTCCTAATAAAAATTTGTAATACAAAAGTATTTAAATTTGGGGTTGTTTGGAAGGTCTCATAAATTATTGAACCTTTGGTTTAAGAGAATGCCAAAAGAAAAAGAAACAAAAAGAAAACAAATTTTCTTCTGTCATGTCATGTGGAAGGGGCTGAAAATTTACCACGGAAGAAGGTGACAAAAAAGCTGCAAACTGAACAGGCACATGGAAGATTCTTGGATCACTTTGACTTTTATGCTTTTTGCAAGGAGATTTCTTTGCTGGATTTCTTGTCTAGTAAATCTGTTCTTTCCTGCCATGTATGTTGGTGTGTTGGTGACGAAAGGGCCCATTTCACATTTGTTGACTTGCAGTACAAACACGCCAATAACCATGTAGTCTAATGGTTCAATTGGCATCCCTCCATTTGAGAAGGCATGGGCTTGAAAGTAACAGGATAAGCTATACAAACAAAGGCATGTACAGCAAGCTATATATAGAACCAATCAAGAATGTACATGTCAGTGTTTCGTTTCGTATACCGGATAACCACATCCTATTTATATGAAATGCTGGTGTGTTCACTTAATTTATTTGTAACTTAATTAGGTTCAGTTTAAAACCATGGAAACACAGGTTACCAGTGCCCCATGTGCATGCGCATCTTTGTTACCCTAACACCACCGAGTTCACTTTTGCTACGCACAGGGCTAAAATATAAAATCAAATCATGTGGTCTTGGAACTATTGCAGTGCCCTCCTCTCATCTAAGGTTGGGCCATGACAGCAAATCAAAGGCTTTGATTTACTTGTTTCAGCGCAGGACAAGCATACTGTTGTAGCAAAATATGGGTTGAACACCACTGGGGCTAAATCTGTATCATAAGGCTATGTTTTATTTGAGGGAAAAAATAAGGAAAGGTAGAGAAACCTATACAAATTTTGTAAAGGTGTTTTACATCTTTCTTCCTTTTCTTACCTTTTCCTTTAAACCAAACAGAGCCTAAAAGAAAGAAAAAAAAATTCTTATAAGAGAGAGAGAGAATGATGTTACACTTCAATTTAGATTTTAGAGCCTTTTCATCAAACTGTAGCTCAATATTTCTCTACAACATTTCAAAAGTTTTCCTTTATTCAATTTTGTTTTATTTAAAAATGCAGGAAAATTTTAAGAGTTTCTGTACGTATAGATAGCCATGGATTGTTGGATAGGAGCAGGAACCCTTAAAACAAAGGACAGGTGATGAAGAATTTCTTTCATCGCTGATCTTAACGCATCCCTGGAGATTTTGGTGTTGGATGTGCTTTGAGAGGGGAGACATGATCTTATGTGGACCAATTTGTATAATCTGGATTAGTTAAACGCAATGTCTGTGAAACAGGTTATGGAACTAATGATAACATTTCATGTCAGCCATTTATGCCAAAGAGATCTTGAATGGTTATGGGTATTATCAGGGGTATTCATGAATCATGATCTGGTTTGGTACAGTTTAACGATTTCTAATATGGTTTGGGCCATTCTATTGGGCTTAATCCAATTAAAAAGCACAAACAACATATATGGCTACATACGGTTTGGAGTGGTTTCAATCTATAATTTATACTTTGGTACTTTGGTTTGTGATGTTGCATGGTTTGGTGCTCTTTGTTGGAGGACAGCTCAGATGTCGAGCTGGTGAAGTTGCCTGATCGAGCTGCAAGAGAATAGTATCAAAATATCCAGGTGGGCACTCGAATGATTAAGTTAGTGAAGAGTTGTTGTGAAAGCTAAAAAGCAAGCGAGCTAAATCGTGTGTACCTTTTTTAAGAAATGAGATGCCTTTATATAGGTGCAGGTTACTGTGGGTTTTACGTAGCACGTCCAAGATCACTGCTCCATTTGGTTCGGAGGTGGTTTCACGCTTGGAGACGGATTCTGCATAAAGCAATAGAGCTTATTTGGTAATCTCCAAAGTGGGCGGGATGGGAGTTAGCTCTATCGATGAGGCGACGTGATCCCGGAGGAGATGGAGATGATAACTCACTCGTGATAGAGGTCGCCCCGTTACAATGTGCAGGTCACCAGATGGACCCCGATCAGGTTGCCTCTTACACCGAGCTGACTAATTCTGGGGCGTTTGTAGGTTGGTCTGTCAAGGTGGGGTCGAGGCGGATAAGGCAGATGTGATATGTCCGAAGTTCTTTTGAAGTCATTGCCTACATGACGTTGAGGTGTCATGTGATGATTTCTGGGTGCCACATGCTGCGATATCACTGGAGGGTCAAATCACCCCTCATCCGGTTGATTTTCAAATGAAGGAAACCAAACCAAAACAATAAACCATAATTTAGAAGAATCCCAAATTGAACCAAACCAATTTCTACGTTTAGACTGACCCAAAATTTCAGTTTGGTTTAGTTTAAGGGACTGAACTGTATAATGAACACCCCTAAGCCTCAGGTATTCTACGACCGGTGTGAAACATTATTGGTTGGTTCCATGGCCTACTAAACAGCAATTGCGTTCAGTTAATCCAATCCCCAATTTGTGAGGGGACTTATAAGATGTTGGGGCATCTCTTGGGATTGGATGGAAGGTAATTTTAATTAGGTTATAAGTGGATTGGATTTCTTTTTTCTTTCTTTCTTTCTCTTTTTTCTATTAACGCCCCGACAACAATTTCAATTAACTAATAAATCTTGTTTTAATACACGAAAAAGAGCAGGCCCTTGAAACAAGTAAAATTTTATTAAACTCAAACTTGAATCAATTAGCAAACGAGCCTATATATTAGCAAACGAGCCTCACAAGTCAAATTTTATTAAGCTCAAGCTCAACTCGTGGCCGGTTAATGCAATAAACTCATGGCCAACCCGAATCCAGCCCGATATAACCCAATCCCAAAATACTTTGGATTGGGTTGAGGTTCCGGTCTAACCCGGCCCGACTTGCACCCCTAATAGTGGGCCGGGTTAGATATTGAGCTAACCGGATCACCGGCCTTCAATTTCTTTGCATGGCACGAGTCCCGACTCCGGTATGGATTCTGCATGCATGGCACGAGTCCCGGCGCCGGTTTTGTGATTAACAGCAAGATAGAGCTTATCCGTTAACAAGCAGAGCAGAGCCTGCAGAGGCGAAGCAATTGACGGCCGGACATGCCACGACGTCGGAGCACCCGTCGTTACCCAAAACGTGGCAACTTGTTTGCTGCATGTGTCCACACTCTCGTCTCTACGTGTCCTGTCGTTCATTCTTTCTTGTATTATTACATGTAACATCTGCACTTATTTTTGGTAGAAATAACATCTGAACTTAGTTGTTCACTTTAATGCTCACACTAGCTACTTAGATTTGTTAATGGCGTCGCTGGTGCGAATCGAACGCTTCGTCTTCAAGAACGGAATGTGGAATTACAGGGAAGTAGTCCCATATTCGTTCGACTGGTGGACGAATGAGAATGACAACTCCAAACAGCGACAGGAAGGCTTTTTCTACACTCTCTGCGCTTTATACGCCCTTGTTGCCTTCGTCGCCTTGGTAATTTCTTCTATGTTTCTTCGTATTTCTTTGAGACTGTCTTGTGGAATTTTTGAATGTTTCATGTTTATTATTGTCAAGGGTCGAGCGTATTAATTAAGATGACCAGGAGATGATGTATGAATCAGATTTGGGGAAGCTTAAGTACTGGGTTGGTATATATATATATACCGTGATAGAAGCTTTAGTATATGCAGAAACTGAGAGGCGATCGATGCTCTAATCTCTTGGTGACCAGATAGATTTGGAAATATGATTGTTTTATTTGTGAACACCTGCTTGAGCTTGAAAAGTTGAAATTATAAATATATAAATATATAAATATGTGGGAGTTGAGAATTCATTCTTGTATGAAGGAAATGGTTTACTAATCATCTTCCAGAAACTTTTCTAGAGCTGAGATGGCATAGGAAGAGTCGATATTTTGCAAGAAATAAAGGATGATACAGCTCTGTTTCGCAAGAGCTATGTTCTTCCCTGGTCGTATTACAGTGTAGTAGTGGTAGCTAGCTAATAGTTACTTAAGGCTTTATGCAAATCAAGAAATACCAAGAGGGGGATTTTTTTTTTTTTTTTTGAGGTAGACGAGGGTTATTTGTTTGGAAGTGAGGTAGGAAGCAAGATGATGTCTTCCCCACTTTATACGAGAGAGAATTGATGTAGGACAAAGGTGATGCAAAATTTGCATCAGCTTTTGGGATGCAAAATTCGCATCGCCAGTGAGTGCAGATGAGACGTACAAATTTGGTATGAGGTAGGAATGCAAATCATAATTATACACTAACAGATACAAAACTGAACTGGTGCAAAATTTGTAACTAGTTCAGACTTGCACTGCAAACAAAACCTAAGAAAAATTTCTAGTGGTTTGAAGTTGCTTTTTGATTTTTAATCATGTAAAATAATGACAGTAACTTTGTTGTAGTGCCAAAATGATCACAAATTAAGTCGGCATTTTGGTGAAGTTCCATCAAAATACTGTTTCTGATTGTTAGGAGAGCAGAAAATAGTTGCTTTTTTGGTTTCTGGGACACCGGAAATGATACCAAATGCCACCATAATCTCTTTATCTTTAAGGAAATGACAGAGTTGAGGTTGAACTGCATATTTATTCTATGATGTATTACCGACATCTTGTTTTTAGCATCTGAACAATAACCAGAAACCACCATTATACATTATGTATGTGTCTTTCATGTAGAAAGAAAAACTCTATTTTGGAGTTTTCTTAGCTTTTGAACTCTATTTAAATCTTCCGAGGTGAATTCTTTCCATAATGTCAACTCTAGGTATTTTACTGAAATGATTACTTAATTATTTAAGCAATCTATACATCTATTCGATTTCCACTGAAAACTTTAAATTGCAGAGACCTATTCAAGTTCAAGCTTACTGTAACTTAGTAATTAAAAAAAGTAAATAAGTTATTTAAATGAAATAGTGATTTGTATATTTCTTCTTTTTCTTGTTTGCTCACCTTTTCTTCAAAAGAGATATTGAATTATGGCATCAGAGTAGTGGCTTACTCAGAGGGTGTTTGCCAATATGTATGATTTTTTTTAAACAAAAACAATAGCTACCATCAGCATAGATTATGCTTTTGCTGATGTAGCAGTTGTATTTTGTTTTAAAAAAAATCATAAACATACCTATCAAAAAAAATTCATATATAGTGATGAACACGCCCTAGTAAGCCCAACCAAATGTGAATGTGACTTGATCCTTGAGATAAACACTAGTTGGAGAATGCCAGAGTTTACATTCAAAATTGTAAATGTTAAACCAGAACATGCTTAGTTAAGATTTGTTGGTATCTTTTAGTTGCACCCACTGTTGTTTTCTTCTTTCTTTCATCCTTTCTTTTTTCATCTGGTGGAGAATCACCTATGGATAAACTTAAAGCAGACTTTTCTCTTTGCAAGATTATACTTTATATTGCTTCCTTATCAGTCTTCACCTAACTGATATTAAGGGCCCGTTTGCTTCACAGTTGGAATTGGAATTATCTATTACGATAGTCTGTTTAGTTCAGACAGGAACCAGAATGGGAATTGGAATAAAAGCTGGATTGGGATTTCATTCCCAAGGGAGGGGGAGGGAATGACAACCAAAAAGGCCCTAAATGTTTTAGAGGGTTATTTAACTGCAGTCATTTCAACATTGCATACTTTTATTTGTCATTTAAGAGCTTAGAAATTAGTTTGAACTGAACTGATGTCCTCTGCCCTCTGTTTCTGTTGGTATGATTGACTATTTATTGGGGTCCCTTAAAATATTACCTTCAATTGGTTAGAGGGTATGTTCTTAATCTTGCTGTTTATTCCCAATTAAGTTGTTTATAAGCTGTCATTTTTTCTTGCACCTGGGTTAGGATCATAATGCAAATGTCTTCTTTGTTTCTAATTCACCAAAGCCAATCATATATCCTTTTTTATTTTTGTTCATTTCTTGTCCTGCATCATTGACATGAAAATCATTTGGGTCTGTGATTTACAGGTTCAGCTTACCCGGATTCAGATGAGAGTACCAGGATATGGTTGGACAACACAAAAGACCTTCCACTTGATGAATTTTATTGTGAATGGGTGTAAGAGACTGAATTTAATACTGTATACTACATTAAGGCTCAGTTTGGAAGCAGTACAAATGCAAATATGTTCAGCGTAAATACATACAAAATAATACAAAACATAAGGTTTTGCACTCTACATATTTGCATTTTTACTCCTTCCAAACTCAGCCTAAATGTTGAGTTTGTTTTCTTCCATGCTTTCTAAGGCTAAATTGCATGTTGACAGTGCGTGCTATACTCTTTGGACTCTACAAGAAAGTGTTTTTCCTCAGGCCAAAAGTAAGCTTCTTGGTCTTAGATGGCATAACCTATGGTCCTGTCTTTGGTGTTACTTCTATCTGAAGAATATGTATATCATAACTTTGAAGTTTAAAGTTTTTCTATTCTAAAGATGGAAAGATCCCAAGGGAAGCAGCAATCAGTTGTTCAATGATAATATATGTTATGCTATCATAATCTAATTGACTGGAGAAGATAGGATTTATAAGGTAAAGTGATATATCAGAAAACATTACATTTAATTTAGCAGATGCTCATGAAAATGCGATGATTAATAAAGTGAAAATTCTGAGAACAGAGAGCTGATGAAACACTCACGATACAGGAGATTACAGGCATTCCAACCTATCAAAGTAGTGAGGGAGCAGATAAGAAAGAGGTGCAAATCTTGTTAGAGTTGGGGATGCATGTTATATACAAAGTGCAAGAACAGGCTCTGATCTGTTTTCGACCTATCAATAGACCATAAATGGTTTGATGGGTTATTGCAGTTAGCATTGTAGTACTCTATTTACATTATCTCTTTCCCTTATTATGCCAAATGTTCATAATTGGAATCAAGTATATGAGCTTGCTCATCTGTTACTTCATATGTTTTCTGATTGATGCTAAGAAGCCACATAAGGAGTGCCTATCCTGGGTCACCTCCTTAAGTCAGTAATGTTTTTCATGTTATATGAGCATCACATACAAAAAATTGATATAAGAATATGGAAAATTCTGAAAACTAGCTGAAACTGCATATTCAATAGCCGTTCTTGAGCTTATACCATGCAATTTTACCATTTTGAGTGTTATCCAACTGGGAATAACATTGAGCATAAGATTAGAAACCTAAGCTTTTAGTGTTAGAGAAAGCCTAATAGGTACTTCTAAGAGCTATAAAATTGGGCATTGGATTAGAAACCTTATTGGATTGTTTATATTTGTACCAGCATGCAATTCTTAAAAGATAAGCCTCCGAGTCTATTCTTATGATAGCAGAACTGCAGACTAGCAATCATTCTATTGTCACAAATGAGAAAACTCAAATTCTTAGTTGTGATTGTTGACCACCTAAGTTGAGCTATTCTTGACCTGAAGGAGTATTCTCCAAAAGTCTTATTCTCATAAATCCTGCATGAGATACCATCCAGATCATAGCTGGATTAGGGGAGGAAAACCTAATTGTAACAATCCGCTAGGGTTGTTCTAATAAGGTTTCTTTAGCAGGGATTCTGGCATTCTGCTCATGCCAGATTTGCAAAGTCATGCACATTTATTTCTGCTTGAATGACCTTCATATGGTATACTAAAGAATTTTTGTTTTCACAAACATATATTGAGGAACAAAATATGAAAATGTGTGGACTTCCCAGTAATTGATTCCAATTGAGTGGCCCTTGCATGTTTAAAACAGAATGCATCAAGGTAATATTATGCTGGTGCAAGATCATAGTTTCAAGAGGTCCGTAAGTTCCAAGCTTAGAGGTCTGATGTAGTTCAACCTGTACATGAATGCATACTGCTGCAAATTCACCCAGGTGTTTTTACCATTTGTCAGCTTATGTCTGTGAACTTCTTATGAAATTCACCTTGCAGTTTGGACTGGACAATACAGAAGAAAGGTTCTCTTTCTCTGTTATAGGTTTAGGGTTTTCCAACATCAACTGTCTCCTTTACAAATAGTTGTTTAACTGATTCCCTTGTTTTTGCTAGTGTACTATCACAGAATTTAATTTTAGTACAGATATTTGAGATGATACTTCTGGATATCCCTGGACTTCTATTTTTCTCAACATACACATTGCTTGTCTTGTTCTGGGCAGAGATATATCACCAGGTACTTCTATTCTCAATATCATGATCTCTACTTCATAATTTATCTGTTTGGGTTTGGGAAATTGATATTAATGGGATGGTATTTTGATATTTTTGAGTCCAGGCTAGAAGCCTTCCCACAAATAAACTTAGACCTGTGTATTTTATTGTTAATGGAGTTATGTACTTTGTACAGGTATGGGATGAAACCTTTTGATCTATGAACTTGATAAAAGCCACATTGATTTTAAGGTTTCACTAGGTTGCTTTTCCTGTAGTCACTTTTATTAGTTTATCTTTTGTGATAGGTATGCATCTGGATATATCTAAGACTAAGTCAGAAGCCCATTGCAGTGGCAGTTGCTAAACTCTTCTTTTCAGGTCAGTATGGCTAATTTTCTTTTTTTCTTTTGTTTCAAAATCATTATTGCCAAAATTCTTTTCTAGAACTTTTTTTTGTGTGTGCTAAAGTGGCCTCTTAGTACATGAAAAGTTGATGATCTTACATTTTTCTGGATGAAGATATTTAACTTGGTACTCTGCTGTAAGATATAATGATAGATCCCTTTTCCATTGAAACATTAATTATAAGAAAGTAGAAGTTTAGACAATGGTGTTGCTGAACCAACTTCTCTATTGCAGTTATTTCTTTCTTTGCTGCTCTTGGATTCTTGATATATGGTGGAAGGTAATAATGATCCTTGTTAGTCTTAGTCGGCACGGGCAGATTTGTCTTTTTTCATTTTAATTCTTCTCTCCTATCTTCAGCTTATGTAACTGGGGACGTAGTTGTAATTTTGACTCTCAATGAATGAGAATATATCTTTGGGTCAACTCTCAAGAGATTGAAGATTTGAAGGGCTTCTCTTGATTGTTTTCCCTCTATGTCTTTCCATCTTTCTCTCTAATGTTTCTCCTCCTTTTCCCTTCTTTTTCTTTCTCTTTCTTCTTATTTTCTTTTGCTTTTCATGTCAGCACAATCCTAACTGGAGAAAAGAAGAAGAAATTTCTAAGTTTCTTTTCCATGTAAATGATATGTATGTTTGAAATTGTCTTAATGCCTTTCAGGTTATTCTTCATGCTGAGGCGCTTCCCAATTGAATCTAGAGGACGTCAAAAAAAGCTATATGAGGTTTGTAAACTGGGTGTGCATATTTGAATTTTGTTTTACCTTTATCCAGGAAGTGTGAGAAATGATTAATAGAACTGTATTTGTTGTTAGAGAATCAGAACATGTAAATCTACTACTTGTTTCATCATTGTTGTGGATATGGCAGTTAAGTAATTGCCATAGCCATAGGTCCTTTGTGTTTTGACAATTGTTTTAAGCGCCATATAATACTCTTTATTGTTTTACTTAAAAGGCTTTCATTTATTTATTTATTTTTTAATTTAACTTGAAATGACCTAACCCAACAGGGAAATCCCAGTGAAATGTGAATTAGACATCTTCAGTAGAACTGAATGTACTCCACTACTCCTAGAAGGTGCTTCAAACAAAAAACAAAGACAGAATCAGACCAGTTTCCAAGTGAGATTCCTCAATGCCCAGAGAGAGAGAGAGAGAGAGAGAGCAATTTCCTGTACTGCTTCTATTATTGTATCCATAATTCAACCCTATGGATCCCTAGGATTATGCTCTTCTTTTTCCTTGCACTCTTCCACTTATCAACATCCCCCTACTTTTGCTTCATAAATCATAATCCACAACCATATCATAATAAATTTGCTATAATTTAAGAACAATGATACTCCATCCCATCTTTGTTGTTTCATTTCATTCTGTTTTATGGTATACAGTTTGATTGTTAAACCCGTCTTCCTGGTAGGTTGCTTCTGTAACTGGGATTTGTTGCACATGTTTCTTGATAAGATGCTTTGTGGTAAGTTGGCTTTCTTTTCATGATTTTTACATCTATGAGTGAAACTTTTGTAGAGTGTAGACCCAAAAATCTTCATGGGTTTGTCTTGTAGGTTGCTTTATCTGCATTTGGCAAGCATGCTGACATTGATGTCTTGAACCATCCCCTCCTCAATTTTGTTTATTACACGGTAATCTCAATCTATTGATGGTCTTTTAATCTTTATGTGGCATTTATCTGTATGGGTGCAATATTTATGATGCATCATGCATTGGGAGGTGTTAGAAAAGGGAGTACTCCATCTTACTAATACTAGGTGGGTAATAGTTAAAAAAAATAAAAAATAAAAAATAAAAGAAACAAAAATGCACCAGCAGGGAATTGAACCCGGATCTGTACCGTGGCAGGGTACTATTCTACCACTAGATCACTCATGATTTTTACATCTATGAGTGAAACTTTTGTAGAGTGTAGACCCAAAAATCTTCATGGGTTTGTCTTGTAGGTTGCTTTATCTGCATTTGGCAAGCATGCTGACATTGATGTCTTGAACCATCCCCTCCTCAATTTTGTTTATTACACGGTAATCTCAATCTATTGATGGTCTTTTAATCTTTATGTGGCATTTATCTGTATGGGTGCAATATTTATGATGCATCATGCATTGGGAGGTGTTAGAAAAGGGAGTACTCCATCTTACTAATACTAGGTGGGTAATAGTTAAAAAAAATAAAAAATAAAAAATAAAAGAAACAAAAATGCACCAGCAGGGAATCGAACCCGGATCTGTACCGTGGCAGGGTACTATTCTACCACTAGATCACTGGTGCCTTGTTGAAAATAAGTTCTGTTATGTAATAGAAATTAAAAAGCGAGACGCAGATAGTGGCAGATACATGGTCTATTTTAATGAGAACTAGTGCCATCTTTTTCTTCTTGAATGCTGATTCATTTCAATCTCTAAATTGTTATTTTGGGCTGCGTTCAGTTGGTTGAGATAGTTCCATCTTCTCTGGTGCTCTTCATCCTTCGGAAGCTTCCCCCCAGGCGTGTCTCTGTTTCTGATCAGTATCATCCAATAGAGTGAAACGAAGAAGCTAGCAGTCATCAATTCAATGCCATCCCTCTCCCTCTATAGCTCTCATCTGCTGGAAACTCTTTTGACATGGTTTGGCTTGCATCAAGACTCAAAGAGAGTAATATTATGTCTATTCCATATAATTAAATCATGTAGTATTATGTCTATTCCCTTGGAAAAGAATAAGCATTCAACAGCGATTAATTATAAGGTGGTTGACATATAACATGCATATTTGAAAAGCAGGGGCTGGTTGCTTGGTTTAAGCAGCTCAAGAGTGAAGATAGTCTTGTGAATGCAATTGGCTAATCTATGATCTATCTACGGTGGTCAGTGGTGGGATGGAATTACCTCATATCTGCAGTGCAGTGTGCCCTCTGCCCTGTGTGCTGTGTACAACAGATTTATTGATTGTTTCTCTGAGAATGGAGTTCAGTGGACAATGGGAACCTTGCACTGCAGCAGTTATTATCATACTTCCTCGGAATTTAACCATGCATTCTTATTTCTTTCTTATGGGTTGAGGATTCGTAATTCCTCTCTTTTTTTTTTTATATATGTTTTGTGCACTGTTGGATTTCACATGGTAGATTAACTAGAAATTGTCAGTCTTGTGTTTTTAGAGAGAGAAAGAGAGAGACTTTGCTGGGGACCTGATATATATATATATATATATATAATGAATTTAAAGTTAAAAATATTGAAAGATCTTTCTATGGTTTTAGAAAAGATAAGTGAAACAAAGAAATATATAAAATACTAATATTATTGGGCCGGGTTCAGGTTTAGTCAGGCGTCAAAAGCCTGGGCCTGAGTTGGCTGAGCCTGAGCACGTGGGTTTAAAATTATGTTCAAGCCTGACAAAAAATGGACCAGGCCGGAGCCGGATAGCTGATTGAGCCTGAACCTGTGGTTTTAAAATTATGTCCAATACAGATTGGGCCCCGGTCCGGCCCGTTGAATTATCCGGCTATGAACAGGTCTACTTAATCTCAACTCGTTGAGGGCATTCGTTTGTTTGCAGAAAAGTAGAACTATTTTTCAACTACTACTTTTCCTCTATCCTATCAAAGGATTGAAATGACATTCTGTTCAAGTTGATTTTTGGCCATAAAAACTAGAAAGAGGACATTGACATATAGAGAACATCAAATCAAATAATTCAGAACTAAAATATCAAATGAACAATGCTACATTGATTTTCCTTTATGCACCTCAGGTCGGGTCACATACGTCAACATGAGGTCCCAGAAAGAAAAATGGCAGACAGTAATGCAAGGATAAGCCATGGTACAGTTGCATACTTTTTTCAACTTTTTATAACCCTTGAATTCATGGTCCAACTTCTACCCAAAAAAAACAATCTTTCTTTTGGGGCTCTTTGCACCCTTTTTTTTTGGGTGAGGATGGGGGGTAAGAGGGGTTCTTTGCACTCCTAGTGAATTTGACTTGCATTTTGTACTCCTTTTGTGCTTCACTGCATCTTGGGCCTGCAGAAAACGTAAAAGGTGTGCATTCCTATTAAGTAATATCAGTGAACGAGCATGTGCAAAAAGCTGGTCTCTATTTATAGAATTGATACAAAAGAATATTCTACTTAACTGATCCAAACCATCGTGGTCCATAGAATGTTTAGAATCTACAAGGCCTCTTGAGGAATTAAAGAAAATATTTCAACTTGTTTTCTATCTCCTTACTTATTAATAGAAAATTGAGGAAAAGTTCTTAACAAATTGTGCGAAATTACTTCTCTCTTATTTATGATTGTCATCATTCTAATTTTGGTAAAAATAGAATTTTAGTTCTGCGGCTTCTGCCATAGATCAGTTTAAAGCGATAAAGACATTCAACAATTGGTCCCAATTGACAAACCACCAATGAAATCCTACTTAAGCCAGGCTGAGTTACATTATTCATGAGCCTAAAAATGAAATCCAGGAAAAGCCTGGTCCATAGCCAGATGATACCTGATATGTTATTTTTTCTCTTGCTGCTCATCTTTATTTTTTATTGCAAAAATGTCAACAAACAATACATCAAATTATAAAAAAAACACATTAACAATTAAAAAACATAAAATTGAAAATAATATAAAATCTACCATATTTTTTTTTCGGAAAAGTACAGACAGGCTCAATGCAGAGTTTTGAATTCCATTGCAGAGCAGGGTGCATATGATCTCATGCTTCCCAATTTTGGAGGGATGCCAACACTGGGGTTGTATTGATACTATTGCTGTTTTTCCTGAAACATTTTGGGTTGTTCGATGCAAATTGGTTAAGAGATTTTTCAGATACAAGGGTTGTGTTTGGTACTATTGCTGTTTTTACTTGAAACATTTTGGGTTGTTTGATATAAATTGGTTAAGATTTTTTTTTTCTTCTTTTTTCTACCTGAAACATTTTGTGTTGACCAATACAAATTGCTCTTCAGAAATGCCAATTTGACATTTTAACATGATCAGCCTCACATATGCATTTTTCTAAGTGACTCTCAAATGTGATGTGACAACACATTTTTCACCAATTTGTACTGATCAGCCCAAAACGTTTCAAGTAGAAACAGTAATGGTATCAAACACAACCTGGGTCATCGGTAATCTCCCATGAATTGAATCATCAACATGATAAGATAAACAACCCAGTAGTGTATAAGAAAGAAGAGCCAGATTAAGAAACAAATTGTTGATGGATCCATTGGTTTGATAGATCATCCATAGACTCTTATGGTTTTCTTTTTCTACCGTCGGAAAATAAACTTTTCTGTCAACTTTTAAGCATTAAAAGTGAAATCTTTAATTACTGAGCTAACAATAGTAAGCCTGTGATGGACAGCATCACTAAGGAGAAACGAATTTGTTAGGGTGCATAGGTTTTTTGTGCAGCTTACCAGGATACAAGTTATCAGACTGGATGCTACACTGCAAACCCTCAATCTTGTCATCGCATAATTGAATCAAGTTATCAAAATCCTACACAAGTTAGTTATGTGACGTGAAAAAAAAGAAAACCAAGTATAGAGCAAGGAGGCCTCAGATCACTTAGGCATGGATGGTGGCAAGTGTACCTGCCTTCTTCATAAAAAACGAGGCAACAACATGGTTTTATTATATACCACACCTTGGTAGCACTCTTCTTTCCTTAGGAGAATACCAATAACTATACAACAGAGCTATATATGATACAAACAGGAAAAGTAAAAAAACGGGGACAATGAATTGGATGACTTAGACCCCCAGTATCAACTTTGTATTGCAGACATTTTGGTTGGAGGTCGAAATGCAGAGCAGAACAAGGAGAAAGATATGGAGAACATTGTAAATTAGGAGTTGGTCCATCAGTAGACTAGCCTATGGTGTTAGGTAGCACAGCATTATCTGCCTCCCAGTTTCTTGTCCTGCAGTTTGTAAATGTTTTATCTGTTAGCAAGGTATGAATCAGATACGTTTATGAAGAATGCAAAAAACAATTATGTAATTTACCAAGATCTTGTTGTAGTTGTAGAAGGGCAACCCCTTCCCCTTTTCAATCATGCTCAGGGGTTTTATCGGAGAGATCCTCAAAAGTTTTAAGCTAAATGATGTGAAAATAATTAATGTAAATAAATTCTAAGATATATTGAACAAATTTATCTTTAAAAACATGACACCAAAAGACATGTAGCTAAACGATTTTACACCAGAAAAAATTGGGGGGCTTCCAGGGGAAACCATGTATAGAGATAAAGAAATGCTAAAATCAAATATAAGAAAGTATTTCAAGATTCTCAGTAGTGGAATGTATTTAGCATCAGAACTATTCAAAACAGTTAAGAGTTCTGGGTATCAGAAACATAACTCCTACAGCTCAGGGTTTTTAAATCATTAGCCCAAACAATTAATTAAATTGGATCACATAGAATTGCAAGAAACACCAAAACAATTAACAGGGGCCTATCCTAGTCCAATTGAATGCTCAGGAGTTAATTTGTTACCAAGTTTGCAAAAGCTGCCTCCAATTCACTAGTTGGTGGGACTGAGATGTCTCTGCATATAAGATCAGCTTCTTCCAAGACCACTATTTTCGCCCACAAACCACTCTGAATAGCTAGAACTAGAAGCGGAGGGAGCTGAAGGAGACCAAACTGGAACTAGGCCCCCATCTCTCCCTTTTCTACCACTATTGCTACTTGAAGATTCTGTGGAGTCTTCAACATCTTGTAGCCCTCGTGTAGCATTAAACAGTGGAAATGTGTCATTGTACCTAACAAATTGTGAACCACCTTGATTTAATGTTTCTCTCCTTGAGTCCAAACCTAAATCTAAATTTGCTGGTACTTCTGGTCTGCTATCCCCAGGCAGGTATCTGAAATCCACAGAAGATTCCTCCTCTTCAACTCTTAGAAATGAAGTCATGCTAGGGACCATCTGATCCTCGTATCGTTGAATCATGGTTGCTGGGTTGTTCCTGATGGGCTCACGTTCCACCTCCATTTGCACATATTGAGGGAAGGCAAATCGATGTGAACCAGAAGAGTCCCCAAGTCCTTCCTCTGTTCCATTCTCAGCTGCAGCTCTCGAAGCTGCTTCATGCTGCCACATCTCCAAAATAGCTTCCTGCAGTCTAGATTTTGCTGCATCTATTCCTATAATGGGTAGTGGATAGTTAGAGCCCAATTCCACCCCAGCAGCTTGAAGTACAGATTCTGGTGCATCCCATGGGTGGTGTATCCATTCAGTAGGTAGCCTAGAAAGTTCAGGAAGCCACCGTCGTACATATTCACCTTTTGGGTCAAATTTGTAACCTTCAAACTGTTAAAGACCAAGAAATAAATATGAGAAAGCAGAAATTAATCAAGTCAATGTACAAAAAAAAGATTAAGCAGACAAATCATGTAACCCAGTTGGGCACTGGAATTTGCATGGTTTCTATTCTTTAACAGTGTCTTTAATGCCTTGCCAAATGAGAAACTATTTCCATACATAGTATGAGTAGAAGAACAAAGAAAATAAAAATTTAGGATATCATAATCATGGAATGCAGGGGTCATTGCTTGGTATAATGGTAAAACCTTGGGCTGGCAAGCATGAGAATGCTGGTCCAAGTCTGATAGAGGCCACTTTAGTGCAAAAAAAAAAAAATGCCAAAGGTTGGGAACATATCCAGTCTACCCCTCCCAAGACCACAGATAGCTGAGACCAACATTGGAGAATGGCCTTTATAATTATGGAATTTCATTCAACAAAAAGAAGAGACTAAGCTGTATTTCCCTGACATCCATTATTCTTTTTCTTCCTTTTTTTTTTTATAAAAAAAGAATCCAATCTATGACATTATTTGAGTACCAGTACTCAATAAAAAGAAAAACACAATTGTCCATAAATGGGCTTTTTGTATTGGATGGTTTATGGTTATAACCATCCAGTTATAATTCATTTTAGAGTGGCTGACTCTTTTGCAGGCATGTCCTTGTTTACCATGCTGCACAAAATTTCCTGGTACAAGTATTTCCTACACCTATAATGCAGGTGCAGATGGCAAATGCATTATAGCTGAATCTTTCCACACAAGCTCTTATCTATTCTTACCTAAGGCCTACACTCATCATCAATAGGCACATTACTCAGCAGGCTACCACATGGAAGGTTTATAGTCCAATTTAACATAAGCATAGGATATTGCTCTGTTACAAAACTAAAATGGAAAGCTAGCCAATGAATTCCCATGTGTCTAATAACAACAAGGTGAACTCTGATATCTAAACCATAGTCCATCAACCAAGAAGGTAATGATATGAATGGACCTATGATACCCAAAAACCTTCACATGCCTAGTTTACTGGTATCGGGCACGATATGTACCAAAGTAGACAGTTGACACCAGATACTGCATGGGCAGTTCTAATTAAATTTGGCAAGAAAATATCTAGACAGAGTCTGCCTGAAACTCCATTGTCACTATCCTTTTATTCAAGAAAAAAAAGGTCCTAAGAAAGACAGCTTCAAGGACCAGATACAAAAACATTCTACAGGCATATAATATAAGGGGTACCAGTACCCATATTCATTGGGAGTACAGGAAATTGAGAGTTATATCCCCATTTCCTGTATCCATGTCAATATCCATATTTGGGTATCATAGGCTTGGATCAAATGAGTAACGCCATAGTGTCTACTTGTAAAGGGCTTGTCTATCATAAATATTTTTCTCCCACAAGCCATATCCAGAAGCCTAGCATGTAGTCTACAACAGGGCAGACAAGCCCCTTTGCCTGAGACAACTCAGCTTTTTTTTTTTTTTAATCCCATTCTCTTTTTCCTTTTTGTTGCCACATAAAGTAGTTAGTAGAGATCATGTGCATTCATGTGTTAGTGCTTCTCCAGAAGGCCATGGAACATTAGCCAAACCAAAAAGGGAACCAAACTGAGCTAGAATCTTGAAAGACAATTCATCTGCACCTGTGGGTTATCTATGCGGTCCAACTCCCGACCATCAGGCAGAGTCCCAGATATATATTGCCAACCAAGAGCATCACTCTCTAAATCTGCATCCAACAAGGTATCCCAGAAATACTTCATCCCCCATCTCCATGGAAGCTGTAAAACCTTCACAAAAAAACTAGCTACCACAACTCGTATTCGATCATGTAACCAACCAGTGGCCCAAAGCTCTCTCATGCCAGCATCAACCAAAGGATAACCAGTTCGACCTTGCCTCCATGCCTTGAAATAGTTCTCATCAACCACCCAAGGGAAGAACTTAAGGTGTCCAAGAAGAGGCCTTTCATGACTGTAAGGATGGTTAAAACTCGTGTATCTCGAATACTCCCTAAGACCGATAGACTTGAGAAACAAGTTGACACTCTCTTCACCTGTTTTGTTCCCTTCATTGGCCCATATAACCTGTTTGATTCGGACTAGATTGAAGACTTTCCGCACACTCACCTCCCCAAAATGTAAATGTGGTGAGAGAAATGACGTTGTAGCGCTATCAGCCTTCTTACGGTTTACAGAGTACTCAACCAATGGTCCATTTATGAAGTTGGTTAGAGCCTTATCAGCACTGCTCCATCCAGGTGACCATGCGCGAGCAAGAAGTGCATTGCTTCCTTTCTCTGATTCATCCTCAAACACTAGAGTGTCTGAAGGGCATCTTGATAAATCACCTGAAAGATTGCAAGGCACAGTTGAATGTAAGCTGTATGCACAAAAAGTAGTTGTTCAAAGAATAACAACTAAAAACAAACTGTATTATACACTGATAAAGTAGTACACAAAACATTTATATATACAAACAAAACATATTAGAATTTGTTTTATTGTATTCCTCTGACCATAGAGTAGATTATGGAGATTTTGATTAAAAAAAGGACTGGATTAACCACATTAGAGTTGACAATCAAGTTAAGAAGAGAACCACTAAAAATCACACACACATACATAAAAAGAAAAAGATTCTGTGGATGCTATTTACAGAATATGCATGATGAGAAAAGTTGGGCCGTTTTTTTTTTTTTTTTTTTTTTTTGGGGGGGGGGGGGGGGGTGCATTTACACTTCACAATAGAGACCTGGCCTTGGAAACCCATTTTCTTAATCAATCCAAAGTTCAGTGGCAATTCTAGACAATGGAAATGAGTGGTTTCCACATCTAGACTCAATAACCACACCGTTCGAACAGCCCCTCACAACCTTGCATTGGAATATCTCCCATGAAATAAATCACCTAAGTATGGAGATATTCCCAACGTAAGGCTGTAAAGGCTGTTGGAACGGGCTTTGCCCTGACTGAAGCTGGACTCCACCAATGGAAGTATATGCTAATTGCCTTTTTCTAATATAATATCATTCATAATGTACAGTTGGTTAATCAACTAACTGGGTCTAAGCGCAAAATAAAACCAAAAAAATAAAAGGAAATAGTAAAAATCATAAATATACTTTTGTATGTCCTAAATTCTGAACCACCTTGTGGTATAAAAAGGGTGCAATATAGGTGCTAAAAAAAGGTTGGTTTACAGCTAGTGAGCAACACCGTTTATAATTAATAGAATTTCAATCTTCTCAGAATGTGCTTTATCTTCACTGTTGAGCATTTCTTACTGTAATCTCCATATATGCTAAGCATTCCTTTGACAGCTCCTGCCCCTCACAACTCTTACTCTTTCATCTTTCTTGAATTTGACAAATATAGGAAGATTGGGTAACCTTTATGTTCTAAAGTTTATTCCCATGCCACAGTACAAACCCAACTTGACAATTGATAACAAGATAAACAAAACTTTTAAGTGTTAGACATACTAAACAACACTATAATTAATCCAATTTAACCTACAGTGTTTAGGACTTGCTATAAAATGAAAGATTAAGTAGTAGGCCTGGAGGAAACCAAACCTGAAATTATCTTTTTAGGAGGGAGCAGGGGTGCTGCTGGATCATAAGGCATGCTAAGGCACTTATTCCAGAAATCCACGAAGGTGGTGAATGGGCGACCATCCACATCTTCAATCTCCCATGGCTCATAGAGCAAATCTGCATTGAAGGAACGGACAGTTATGCCTTGAGCGGACAGCACCTCCTTTGCTTGGTGGTCCCTAACAAGTGACAAGGGATCTGCAACACAGAAATGAAGTTCTCTTACATTTGAACTTCTACTCAACAAAACAGGTTACAAAGTTATCGACGCTCTACTTCCATAAGTAGTATACTGCAAAATCACAAATAAATAGGTGATATGGGTAGCCACTCGGGAAACATGATAGAAGAAGAAAAGATGGGAAACAACATAGGAAAGACATGAAAAAAGAAGCTGATTAGACCAATAGAGCGAGATCACACATTCACACCAGATAGCAAAAAGTGTATATCAATAAAGAAAAGAAAGGAGATGGGCATTCTTGAAATCCAGAACTCAAAAGACACGCATCCCAGACATCAAATAATTCTATAATAATGAGTAACAGCACTCTGTTGTATATAAAAAGAAAAGAAGGAAAGAAAAAAAATCATTATAGAAGACCATTTACTGTAAACATCACAAGCACTATTTGAACACTTTTCGCATTAATTGAAAAAATTAAATATCATATCATAACACTTCCCAAAAATTAACAATACAAGCATATTTATTAATACAAGTTACGGGCAACTTACCATTTCCATTTTCGGCAATATCAGAGAGAATGTTGAAAGAAAAAGTGATTACAAAGAAAAACAGAGAGGAAAGTAGAAAGAAACTTACCATAGAGGTCATTGAAGAAGAGCTGAGTAGCACCAGTGGATTTGACAACCTCTATGAGAGAAGAGACACTATTAGTAGACCTCTTCGTGACAAGAGAAGTACCCAGACTCCTCAAGGTAATATCAAGGTGAGCCAAGGTCTGCTTGAGCCACCATCTTGAGACCCTGCCAGGATAATAATGACCCTCTTCCTCGGGTGCCCATATGAACACTGCGATCACAGCCCCTGCCCTCACACCAGCAGCAAGAGCAGGGTTATCCTCGATCCTCAGATCCCTCCTGAACCAAACTATGCTGCACCGGCCACCTGACATCTATCCAACAACCAACCCAAAACACAACTCAAATCTCTCAATGAAATATCATCTATCAATCTGTTTAGTTTTTTCAATTTTTACTTCATATCAAGAAAATGATGGCAAATAAAACCCAGTTGCATCGGACTTCTCAATTCATATACTCCAGATCCTTCGATTTTTCGTGCATAAAGAGAATAGGGTAGGGGATTACAAGAGTTGTCAAGACTAGCTGTGTTCTTATCCGTTGCTTTCATTATAACTTAACCCTTTCTAGAAGATAGATAAGAGGAAATCATCTTCTTCTAAACATTTAAGAGAAGAGTAATGGTTAATCTTTAATCATTAATGGGGACAAGGAGGGAGGGCCATACCAATGTGATAGATGGGCAAATTGCAGCCACAGCCGATAGACTGACAGCTCTCTTTTTTCTCTCTCCGTTTTTCTTTTCCTTATCCAACGCGACAAAACATCCTGCCACAACCTTCCTCAAATTGGAATTTTGTGAAAGGCGGTTTGAATTTTTACCTATTTTACTAGTTTTGTGGAGAATTTCTACTCCTCTCTGATGCTCTTGCATCCGATTGACGATCCATAAATCGGGCCCGACGACACACGCGCCGTGTCGGATACGGTACGATAGATTGGACCTTGCCGCCCACGACCTATAAATATTTATACGGGAAAATCTATGATGCAGTAAAGAGATGACATCCAAAGAGTTTTGATCAATCAAAACCCACCCATCATTTTTCATAAATAACATTTCATTGGCAATCACATTTATAATTATAGTTAATTAGTCAGACGTTTTTCAGTTATTATATCTTTTTCATATCATAGTCGAACCCTTATTTATACATATAAAATATATAATATATTAATATATATAATTTTATTTTCAATTTTATTATATTATTTCATTTTATTATTACATATATAAACAATTGTATACATCAAAATTCATATAAAATAAAATTTTAAGACATTTTTTTATTTTTTTCTATTTTGTTAATTTACTTAAATTCTTTATAATTTGTTTCAATTTTTTTAAATATCCTCTCATGGCTTGGCCCAGTCCGCGGCCCGGTTTAACCCAAGGCTTGGCCCGTGACATGGCATGGGCCTGCATGGACTTGAGTCGTGCTGAGTTGACCTCTTGAAGTATCCCAAGGTAGGGAAGCACAATCCTTGTCGTGAGCCACCCATAGGTCGTGTTGTGACAACCTAGCATGACCCGGTTTACACCTCTATTGAACTTGAATTGGGATTTACTCCACACAAAGCACTCCTCACACCGACCTCACAGTCACATCACACTATGTATTGGGAACATCTCCCCATGAACATCATTTAATGTTGGTGTCACAAATTTGGATTTGCGCTTCATAAAGCGCACCTCACACCAACCTAACAATGCATCGCATCTATGCATTGGGAACTACCCATGAATATCAAGCCCATCAAATGTTCTCCATCCATGTTTGAAATGCATCGTGGGGTTGGTGTGAGGCATGCTCTATGATGAGCAAATCCGATCTCCAGTATCAAAACGGGTAGAGATTTGCTACTAACCAAACACTCCCAACACTATCCCAACCAACCATTGCAACAGTACATTAGGGAATTCACATCTACGCCCCATAGAGGGTGCCCCATAGCATATACCAACCGTTATTGGGAACATCTCCTTCGTCACTCTTGGGTAGATGTTCCTAGGGGTGGATTCGAGCCAAATACTTGGCTATTCGAGTTCAACTCACTGAAATTGTGTTAGGCTCGAGCTCAATTCAAGCTAGAGACTTGAGCTTGTTCAAATCTTGCAAGTTCAAGTTCAAGTTCAAGTACAAGCCAAGTTTTTTCTCAAAAAAAATTATAAATATATTTAAAAATATTTTTTATTTTACATGCAAAATATTAAGAATTATAAAAATTATTTATTATTATACATATAAAAAATAAAAAATATACATATAAATTTTTTTTTATTTTACATACAAAAAATATGAATTATAAAAATTATTTACTATTATACACAAAAAAAATATTATATATAAATATTATTATATATAATAAAAATGATTTATTATATATATTTATATATTTATATGTATATGTATATATATGTGTATGCATGTATATAATACAAAATTATTTATTTATTATATGAGGCTCGATTAAGCTTACAAGTCTCATAAGTTGAGTTTATTTGGCTCAAGTTTGGCTCGATTAGCAAATGAGCCTATATATATCAAGCTCGAGCTTGATTTAAACCAACCCAGACAACGAACCTAATATGATCTTAGTTTTCATGGCCTGACCATCCAATCTGGTCTAAGACCCATTTGGTTTGCAAGAATAGGGGCCTGGAATCGGAATAGCCCAACTGTTTGGTTGGGTAGAATTAGAATTTCATTCTCATTTCTGATATAATGTATTCCCCTTCAAAATGAAATCCCATTTCAACTAATTTCAATTCCAATTCTGATTTCTGTATGATAAAAATAAATTATGAAAATAGACCATTCGGATTTTAGTTCTAAAAGATCTTGATTATGATTTCGATTACACTGCAACTAATGACGATGAAGATATTGAAATTTCTAGGAGAGTCCACCTCTTTGGTTAGTGATGGTTTTCTCCACTGTAATTTTGCAACAACAGACCAAGTTTTGGGCGGTGTGCCAATTTTTGAAATGGACTCAGATTTTACAGGTGGCCTGATTTAGGTAACAACCTTCAATATGAATGGACCTGGCCTTCCACGTGGCTCTGACCTTCCACATGGCAACAAATTTAACCATGTTAGATCATAGGTGGCTCAACCAACGGGGACCTAATAGCTGCCCCTCCAAGTAGATGCAGCCAGCAATTGCTGGGACTCTCATAGGGTGCAAGTCAGGCCGGATTAGATTGGGTTGGGATTGAGTGTGTCCGAATTGAGTTCAGGTTATCTAATTCTTTTTGGGCAATTATAACTGTTCAAATCTTCTTTAAAGTTTGATAATTGTATTCATCTTTCCTGAATTTTATGACAGTTGCAAATAGATCCCCTTTGTTTGAATCTTCTAACAAGAGACAGAAAAGTGTCCAAAATATACCTATGCAATTATTATTAGGCTGATTTCTACAGAAAAAAAAAAATTACAAACTTTACAAACAACAGAAAAAATAAGAGAGCTTAAAATCCCCTAATAATAGAAGTGTGATATCTCTCTCTCATTTTACCAACCATGTGATTCATTGTTAATGAGTCGTATTTGGACTTAGAATAATTAGATTATATCCCATTCTTTGGCTTCTTGGTTCTAAGCTTTAAATTGCATGTCTTCTTATTAAGATCGATAATCAAGTGTTTTGGTCATAACTAGGTAGGTGGTGAATACCCCCATGGAACATCTAATAACCACGCACATAGTTCAAAGCTATGAATCCTAATTTGTGTTTAATTAGACTAATTAAGCATTGATAGTTAATATTAGTCTCCATTAATTTAAATTCAAACAACTCTAGTCTAGAACCAAAAAAAAAATTGCACCAAGCATGCTTAGTACCTAAATGGTTTATATATACTTTGTTTTCTATTATACTCCATCCTCTTTCAGGTTGCATTTGGCATTCCTTATTTTATGGACTTATTTTCTTTTTATAATTAAGATGTCAATATTGAGTTTTTAAATGCAAAAAAGAGATAAGTCCTTAAAATAAGGAATGCTAAATACAATCTAATGGAGTAAAATATGAATTTTTTCCTTTTGATTAGAAATAACAAATTCATTAAAGCACGTGTCAGTTTTAGCTTATTTCTCTTGTCTTAATTCATGAAACAAAGGGCCTGTTTGGAAGGGCTTCAGGTTTGATTTCTTGGTTGAATGAAAGTATATTTAGGGCTTTCTCAAATTTTCACCAGATTTAACTATTAAGCTTTTCATTTGATGCCCACGGCCCACCTTGCAAGTTGCAAAGCAATACCCTCTATAGGGACAAAGAGAGTTTGCAATTAAAGGTCTCTGAGCTTGTGGTAGGTATTCATGGATGGTTAATAATATGTGGAGTTGTGGACAACTCCAGCTATACCATACAAAAGGTCTTTTTAGGGTCATTTATTTGGACAACCCCTATATTTTCATATATTTACCAAAATCTACTCACTAATTTGTGTATTATTAAATTTTACTTAATCAACCTTCTATCAACAATCATTTATGTTTCCTTCTTGAAAAAGGTCATGTGATCTCTTAAAAGGAGTGGAAAATGTGAAAGGGCATGGGTTCAAAGTTTTAGAAAAAACCCTCCCCCCATTATAACTTGGTTTAGTGAAGGTTTTGAATGCACATGATGTGATAACTATTAGGGGAGGTTTCGGAATAAAAGAAACCAAATGCATGCTTTTTCACATTCTTAACTCGTTTAAAAAGTCACATGACCATTCCTAAATAAAAATAGGGAAAGGTTCTTGGCGAAAGTTTATTAAGTTAAGCAGTTGCAAACTATAGAGGGTGTTTTAATTATAATATATAAACTAGAGGGTAAGGTTTTAGTAAATATGTGAAACTATAAGGAGTGCCTAAGTAAATGATATTTTTTTTTCTTGATAAAGAGACAATAGAGTGCACCCATAAGTATTATAGGTTTATCAATGCATTTGTTGTGTAATTTATGCATAGTTAATTCAGGCAAGTGTACTTTAGTCAAATGTACGTATAATGATGAGATGAGTATTAATCCCATAGAGACTAGATCACAGTACCAAATCAATTTTAAACTAACCTAAGTTGAACTCGTGAATTAATTGAATGAATAAAAAACTAAGAAGAATTAATGCAATTCTAAAACTGAATCAGTGAATGAATGCAGCTAGGGTTTAGATTTCATTTAATCAATGTTATTAGGGATGTTCATAAGAAGGCCCAACCCGACCAACCCAGACCGACCCAACCCATTAGGCAATTACAATTAGAATTATGTGTTATCTTTTACCTAGATTAGATTTTAGAAAGTTTCTTTAAATATAAATGTTTCAGCCTTCTTTCTATAAAACAGTTTGACTTTCTATTTTATTGTCTTATTGAATATTGATAACTTTTGTCTTCTATAAAACAATTTTGCCTTTTGTGTTATTGAATACAAAAGCTTTTTGAGTGGAACAAGGGTTAGTAAGGTTGGCACTGGACCAAAGGTGAGACAAGTTTCAAAAATAAGGATTGACTACAGGAGCAAATCAAAACCGACCCAAACCAACCCAACCCAACTCAAACCAATCAGTTCGGTTTTGCCTATCAATGGGTCGGTTTTGGTTTCCACCTCAGGTAACCCGACCAGGTCGGGTCAGTTGGGAAAACCCCAGTAAACTGACCCAACCCGACTCGTGTACAGTCCTAAAGCTTATATAATTACTTATTTAATCCAACTCATGAACGAAATTACCCTAAGGTATATTAAAGTTATTTGCATGTGATGGTGGATTTTCCTAAATTAATTAATAAGCTTTCTCAAGTCATATTAATCCTTTATGAATCCAATTCTACCATTAAATTTCTAAGTGGTTGTTAAAAGGAAAAATAAGCATTAAGTTCTTTGAAAACTTCTAATCATAGAAGGGGATTTAACTCACTAAGCTTCCTTGATTCTCACACATGAACTAATCATCTTTTGATATCATAGTCTAGCATGTGATTTTTATTGCTTAGGGATCTAATTCATAACAATCCTTTGGTAAGTCATGCATAAATCATCGAATCATTAAAAGATTGGCCAATTTTTTTAAAGCATTAAGCACAACATTAAAAATTCCTCATGCAAACTGTCAGACCCGATTCAGACTCCTGATTCAACACAAATTGAATTCCTATCTCTTCTACATAAATCTCAATGCAGACTCTTGAATCAACACAAATTAGGTCTCCTAGTCTTTATCAAAGTTGAATTCCTATCCCTTCTGCATTGCCAACTGTTAGACCCGAAACTTGTAACTCAAATTGGGTGTGTGATAAACATAAGAGTTGTTTCCCTATCTCTTTGCTGTAATTAACCGTTTGAATTACCTCAATCCGAGTTATAGGCAGAACGTTATGCCCAAAATATGGGAACTATATCAAAATGGGAAACTTCCATTTTTTGTGCATGCATATCAAATCCGATTTTAATGGATTCTCTCCTTCATAGCTATATCATGGAATATCATTGCTGCATTGACTTTTCTCTATGATTGCCTTGATCAATTAAATCAAATTATTCCTTAAAATTTCACAATTAAGCTCCAAATCACCTTGTAAAACAATTTCATCATAATTAGTGCAACACCATACTAAATTCAAAAAACATTATTACTAAAATCATCAAGCTAGAGGAATGAAAATATGTATAAATATAGGCTTATTAGCATTCTTTATTTCTTTTTGAAATACAATTTAGAAGCATCAAAATACATCGATGATTGAATTCCATATACAATGAAATCATGAGTAAAAGAATGTTTTCAATGTGACAAGCATGTTGTGCAATTTTATAATTAAGCAACGTTGTTGTGATTTCTAGACACAAAAAAGAAAATTGCACAAGGAAAAGGAAGTAGCTACACTCACAATCGTGCATTTTTTATAGGTTGAGGATGTCAATCCCATCCAATGAAGACTTTCAGTGAGCTGTGTACTTTTCTTCTTTTTAATACTAGTGTAACGAGAACGTGTTCAAGTAAATGGTAAAGAATTAAAGATACAAGTTAAAATTATATAATCAAATTTAACTTTTATGATTTACATTAACTATAATGGTATAGATGAAAATATTATGTTTAGATCAATTCCCGAAAAATGGCAAATTTCTTAAATTACCCTTATGGTTTAGCTAATTGACTAACTCACATTTACTATTTACATATTATTTTAAAGTATCCCTACTATTTCTAACAATTGTCTAAAACCTCCCCTACTATTAACTCTCCATCATAAACCGTACGTTCAAATGTGGCATCACGTGATTGATATATTTTTCATAAATCCCTAAAATACCCTTTTGTCATAAAAAGTTTAGAGCACTGAGACTAAGAGCTAAATAGTAGCACCTTCATTGATGAGCTAAATCATTAAATGGACTTGGAGAAGCATGATACATTGATGAGAATCTGATCAATGTGTCAATTTCATGGTATTTTAGGATTTAGCTTGACATAATTACTTTTATGGTCATGTTAATGGCATGCAGTCATGGTGGCTTGGTCTATGGCTTCTATCATGCTTATAGATGTTTTGCTTGCATGAGTCGATCGAGTGTATGTTCTTTAACCCAGAATCAATCATTATGACTGCCTGGTGGATGTACTCTCCTGCAAAGGGCTTCTAGAAGAAGCAAGCATGTCACAGAGAAGATGACTGTTGAACCTGATAGCATGTCATAGAGAAGATGACTGTTGAACCTAATAGCATAGTCATTTTTTTCTTTTGTTCATGAGTTTTTAGCAAGATGCTAAGGAGATGTTTGCTAATAAGCCTATATTTGTACATATTTTTATACCTCTAACTTGATGATTTTGATAATAATATTTTTGGAATTAGTATGGTATTGCACTAATTATGATGAAGTTGTCTTGCAAGGTGATTTGGAGCTTAATTATGCAATTTTAAAGAGAAGTTCGATTTAATTGATCAAGGTAATCATAAAGGAAGGACCATGCAGCAATGATGCTCCATGATGTAGCCATGAAGGAGAGAATCCGTTGAAATCGGATTTGATATGTATGCACAAAAATCGGAAAATTTTCTATTTTGATATAGTTTCCGTATTTTGGGCATAACTTTCTGCCTACAATTCGGATTGAGGTGATTCAAACAGTGATTAAATCTAAAAGATAGGGATACAACTCTTGTGTTTATCACTCAACCTAATTTTGCCGCTAATCAAGTGAAATTCGAGCTACAAGTTTCGGGTCTAGCAATTAGCAGTGCAGAAAATATAGGAATTCAACTGAGATAAAGACTAAGAGACCTAATTTGTGTTGAATTAGGAGTCTGCATTGAGAAGCAATTGAGATGAGGATGCACTATAAAAAGGTCTATAAGGCAGAAAGAAATAAAGAAGCATCAAAATACATCATTGTGATTTGTTCACCGCCTATGAGGACTTTCTATGTTCTCTATTCCATTTTCTTTTATCTATGGACTAATGTTGAAAGAGCAGAGCAAAGCTTTTTCTCTATTGGATCCCATTTTATTATTTACAATACATTCATTTTTAATATGAAATTTCATCGTTGTGTTCTTTCTTCCATTCCCAAAAGTAGATCGCATGGATCTCTTTCTCGTGGACACAGTTCATGGTTGTTGTAGCAAATGTAGCATTAGTAACCGAGGTTAAAAAACAAAATGATAACTATATCCTTTTGTGTAAAACAATGCGACAACAAATGAACACAATTCCTAAAAGCGCTGAATATCCATGACTATAACCTTTTGGAGAGGAATGTATCTTCATCTTTGTCATTGGTATTACTAACTTGAGTGGCGATTTGAACTTCTCCACCTTAAGTGGATTGGAAATGTTGAGAAATTTGAGCCTTTTGGGGATGTAGTAAAGACGATGGTGGTGGCAATAGTGAGATATGACAAATGCATGACGATGGAGAATTCGTGAAGGTTCTTGAAATTTTTCATCAATTAGGCTTTATTTTAAAAATTTGAGCAATAGTGGAGATTAAGTTCGATACTTCATTTTTTTTTTCTATTAGTGCTTAATCACGATATCAATTGTTAGAAAAAGTAGGGGTACTTAAGACAATATGTAAGCAGTAAGGGTAAAATTGGTCAATTAGCTAAACTATAAGGGTAATTTAAGAAATTTGTCCCAAAAAATATCACAACTCTCCTTGTAAAGCTTTAATTTGAAATTCTCAATACTCTTGTTGGGAATGCCATATTTATTGCTTTTCTCTATCATTACATTGACAGGTTGGTCTTCCTGTCACGATCTCAACCTAATATTTCATCTATTTCAGACTCAAAATCTGAACCAAAGTTTCAACATTTTTTTTTGGGATTTGACTACTAGTGCCAGAAAAAAAAATGTAACCAATGAACTGGTATCATAAACATGATGTGGTGATATTTATCAAAATTCACTAAGGCAGATTGATTAGTCAAAACCCTTATAACAATACAAATTTTTCATTTTTTTGATATTTTTTAATACATGATTTGCATTTATATTTATTATTATAGATTGTAAGGCTGCAACATTGGTGGGCTCAGGTTGTGTATACCCTGGATATTTTATAATTTAATTATTAACAAGTAATTCTACAATCATTATCAAAGAGCTCCAAGAGTCCTAATTGAATCAAAACTCATTATAATGGTTCGATAGAAAGTGACACTTCATACTCAAATTTTCTCTTAGAATATGGTGTTAGAAAATGACCCCTCATTCACTAATTACAAGCCCCTCCTCTTACCCACTTCTTCACCTTTGATATGACCATCCATGGTTGCAATACATTCCCCATAAAACAGCTCAATTGCCGTGTTAAAAGTTTGTCAACATGTTTTTGCTAACAACAGATCCGGTCTGACTCTTAAAGAACAACTTACAAAGGAATCTGGATATAGGTCCAACTCATGGTCCCAACATCCATTGCAATGAGGGAACCCTGTGAATTGTTAGGATCGCGTATTGGGATCAGATCCAATCTCCTCGCAAGGAGTCCATAAGTAGTTGACATCAAGTACAGATGGATATTTAAGAGGTCCAAAAACTACTTGTTGTATCTCTAACCACAACAAAGTTGTTTAATATCAAAAGATAGTTTAGGGGAATCAATACGGATCAAAATTTAAAATTTACTTTCTTTCGATTTTTTTTCTAACTTTAGCTCTTTGTTTTATGCATCTAAAATTGATACGAGTAACACAATAGCCTATTGTTTTTAAGGGTCATTTACTAAAACACACCTATATTTTCACAGTTTTATTAATACCTAGCCTATTGTTTGCATTTTACTAATACCTGCCCCATATAGTTTACATCTTACTAAAAGCTATCAAAAACCCAAGACTCCAATGCCACCATTTGGACACACCATTCTACCCGTTCAACTGTCATGTCAAGTCTGAATAAAATTGTACTGAATATGCAAACGAAGGTGAGCATGTATTTTATCGTGATGTAGGGGATGTTTGGCACTATATTTGTTTCTATTTAAAACGTTGTTACACCAGCACCACTTAGGCATTTTGAATTTAATGGTCAATCTTTTGTTTGGTCAAGATAAATTTGGGTTTCTTGTTTTGGAAAAATACTTGGCTTCTATCATGTTGGAGGACATGCATCCTACCATAGCCATTTAAACACTAATTTTAGGGTTTAGGGGTTTAGGATTTATGATTTAAGGATTTAGAGTGTAGATCAGTATAGAGTTTATGGTTTAAGATTTAGGTTGTGTTTGGTACCATTGCCACTACATTTTAGGTTAATCAATACAAATTTTATGAGAATATATATTTTCTCTACCCCAAATGCTTTGAGTTATCAATAGAACATTGGGTACCATTGCATCTTTGTTAGGAAGCACCAAATTTGGTGTTTCTTCTATAAATGGAAACACCTAATCCCATGCATATAATTTTTAGTGAAAGTGGTTATCAAATGTGATATGACAAGACAATTTCTCATAAAATTTGTATTGATCAACAAAGAACATTGCAAGTAGAAGTAGCAATGGTACCAAACACAACCTTAGAGTTTAGATTGTAGGAATTGTGTTTTAAGACTTAGGATTAGGGTTTAGGATTTAAGAGTTTAAGACTGGCATTGGCCTCCTATGTGATAAGAGCCAGACACTTTGACTAATGTGTGGCATTGGCTTGGTGTTGATGTAGATGAAAAACACATATTTCTCACCAAATGGTACCAAAATAATGACATTTTAACTCATACTAATATAGGTCGAAACACCAATGGTACCAAACACAACCATAGTAATTAAACCAGTAAAGTC
Organism: Nelumbo lutea; assembly: GCF_056320005.1. NCBI lineage: Eukaryota > Viridiplantae > Streptophyta > Magnoliopsida > Proteales > Nelumbonaceae > Nelumbo > Nelumbo lutea. The sequence continues at coordinate 109,876,240 of NC_142684.1, forward strand.
AAACCCTGTTCTCCATGCACTTATAGTTACAGGTATTTCTACAAGATTGCAATTTTTTTTGGATATTACATGGTACGAATTAGTAGGGACTGAGGGTGGGGATAGAGCATATTGTACATGTGACTTTATAGAAAAAATTTTGAGTTTTTCCAATGTCCTATACATGCCAAATAATATCCAGCTTGGCTGGCCCATATGTTCACATGGTTTGCTGAAATGCATGGCTTATGCCTCCTAGACACATAATTGATGCCTCCATTAGTTTAGATGCTCTAAGCACATGCAATTAGGTTTACCATTACTCAAAATTTACTTTGTTTTTATATTGTTGGTGTGGAATCGAAATAGTTAATACTAGTTAATCTATGCTAATTGTTTGATGGGACATTCTTAGTTTAAGTTAATTTTACAATCTAGGTTATAGTCCAACCATGACAGCCCAATTCTCATTAAGATTGATTAATGTATAGATCTTTTCTCCAATTAAATGGTACTTGTTATTCATCCTTAGAAAGTGATTCATTATAATGGTTGAAAATCTATATCTATCTATACTATTTATATAAGTGTGAACGGGTCTTATTTTTTAGAATTTTCGTTGGACAGAATTTACCCATTGATCTTGAGCTATCATGGAGGCGAATTTGTATTTTAATTAAAAAAAGCCTTAATCAATACAATAAACCAAATGAACAACATTTATGAATAGAAAATTTAAGACCAAATCTATACTACTATTAAAGGTGTGAATGAGAGTGGAATTTTTTGCTTGACTAAAATACCCCAATTTCTCAATTTGATCTCTCTCTCTCTCTTTCTCATTGTCAGAATAGAAATGTAATTTGAACTATTACTTTTCTCCTCATTCAAATCCTTCTCATTAAATCTTATATTTAGGCTATGTTTGGTTTGAAGGAAAAGGTAGGGAAAGACGGAGAAACTTATACAAGGTTCGTAAAGGTTTTCTTGCCTTTCCCTTCCTTTCCCTACCTTTTCCTTCGAACCAAACATAGCCTTAAGAATAGCATTCATTGAATCCTATTCTTGGCTAGAATACCCCTATTTCTGAATTTGGTCTCTGCAATTGTAAGGACATAAAATGTAATTTGAACTACTACTTTTCTCTTCATTTAGTTCCCTCTCATTAAGTCTTATATTTAGGGAATTAACTCTCATTATTTCATTGACTCTTATACTAATTGATCATATTAAAAAAATAAGCATGCCAAAAAATATTCTTTTCATTGACGATAGAAATAAAATATAAATTTAAAATCAACCCAAAATAGAGTTGTTTTCTTACTTGGTAGCAAATCAACAATTCAACCCTTTAGGTTAAATGTGTAAACCCTTGATGTCATAATTAAATAATAATAAAAATTAAAAATAATGAAAACAAAAAATGTATAAAAAATGCAAAAAAATATAAAAGACACCTAGGCACATCTCTTATATTTATCATATTAAACAAAAATAAGTGTGATAAACATGAATAAAATTGTACAAAATTTTGGAAACATATCATTTACTATCATCATCATCATCAAAATTGTTACGTGAAAAGCACGTACACACTTACTAGTCTTTACAAAATGTGCATACTTCAAATTCAAAACAAGTATCCACAAATTGCATACTTTGTATCTTTAACAAAAAAAATTCAAGAGGCGAAAATTAGTTTTGTTGTTTTAAGGTTGCAGAATTTACATATAAGAATTGAGTACCACCTTTAACATAAAAGCTTAAGCTATTAGGTTGTGAGCCAACCTTGTATATAAGTCCCTTCTTCAGTACATTTTTGCTTATCCCATAGCATTGTAGTTGATTAAAAAGAAAAAGGTATTGTAGTTGATTATCCTCCTAAATTTTGTGTTATAGTTTTGCACTTTTTCTCTCTTAGTAATATCATATCTAAAAGTTATCATCAAATAAATATTACATTAATTTTTGTTATTTGTGATGCTTATTATTGTCTCCAACTTTTTACATTAATTTGGATATTCCATCTTTTTTTTTTTCATACTTTTAACAAATGAGTTTGGTCTAGTAAATACATCTTTTAAGAAAATGTGCCATGAATTGGTCAATATATCTATAAGAGTATTTCCTCATACAGTCATACCAACTAATGAGATGATACCACATCAAATGGATGCTAGATTTAGAGTAGGGCCATGCTTGGGAGTGCTTATGTTAAAAATAAGTGTTTAAAAAAAGTGCTTATTCGAATAAACACTTATCTACATTTGGCACCCAACTTTTTCAAGTGCTTATTCATATTGGGAGTTTGGTAGTCTTTTTCTCCAATAAGCACTTAAATAAGCATTTGTGACTATTTTGTCCTTTATTTTCTTTCAAATTTTATGAAAGCAGTTTTATAAAATTACTTTTATAACGAAAGCACTTTTATGAAAGCATTTTTTATGAAAGTACTTTTATAAAATTCAACTAGGGATAGTTTTATAAGTGGTATTTTAAAATTGAACTAGGGATAATTTTGGAAGAAAAAGTTGAAGAAGTGCTTATTGTATAAGCACTTAAAAAAAGCTGTAAATTTGGACTTAAAAAAAGCCCTTAATTTTTAAAATAAGCACTTATTTTCCAAACACCAATAAATGCTTAATGGTGTAGGATCGGCCCAACTAAGCACTTATTTTTAAATACTCCCAAACATGGCCTAAAACTCAATTAACAAAAAAGCATCTATCATCCACAAATTAGATTGAATATCAAGGTCGACTCAGATTGTAGTCTAACTTTGATGGGACTTTATTATTTCTTGATCACCCTTGATGTTGAATTATCTCATTGATGGGTGTGAGGAAATAACTCAGAAGGGGAGGGGGATGGGGGGGAAGGAGGGTAAAACACCTACCAAAGCCAGAACAAGATCTCGTAAGCCGTAACTATCCAGATGAGAGGAGAAATGCACAGGAATAGGGAGTGAGATGGGAATAAGTTAAGGAGAATATAAAAATCAGTTATATACCACTAGCTCTATGGTGCTGTGATTGTATTGAGATCAAGACAAAGAGCTAGCATGTAGAATTCTCTTTACAAATCCACAAGAACTTACCGAGAAGAAATTTTTAATTTTACCATGTTTTTGAGTCTACAGGTTAGGCAAAAATTTCCAAACCTCTGTCATGCCGAGAAAACTTTGTCTCCAATATATCCCACCAAATGCGTTTTACACTAGTTAATTTATCGCACTGTATCGGGGCATATCAATCAATACATATCGTATTGGTGACCCTCCGATATATTTCAATACTTAAATTTTTAGGGTCCCACCTATTTCAGGGATAGACGGGCCTTAAACCGATCTCCTGAATCATCACTTTGAAACAAAAAACTAAAAAGACAGCCTTCATACAGGCCGATACCCCCATCTCGTGTATCGACCTCTATCAATAGTTTGTTGAACCTTGATTTTAAGTTTGGTCTGCGCTGAATTAGACCCGGAGAACGTACAGGATCTGAACATTTGAGATATCAAATTCGGAATCTATCCGCCACACACTTACAATCTAATAATTCTGGGAGCGTTTATTGAGGATAGGAAGCAGAAAATCCAATTCATGTGAAGATCATACCATGATGGTCCACCTTTGTCTCAGGAGGGAACAGTTTGCTATGATGGGATTGCTTGTACCTAATTGGTGAATCTAGATATTTTTCTAATCTGTTGGAGATAAAGATTTATTTTCTATTATTTAATTTGTACGTAGTTTATTTTTAAAGTCTAAAGGCAAATTCATTTAACAGACACCTTTGGTCTATTTGGTCATTTCTCATTTGGTATCGTGTAGACCAAAAGACCCAAAGACGTGTATGGAAAGACCGAAAAAACTGAAAATTGGGAATCTTCAAATGATGCTTTTGATTTTCTTTTTTGTGCTGAAAATGGCATTTTCAGCTGTTTTTAACAATGGGTGGATGGACCGCGATGCTAACCAAAAAATCTTTGTTTTTAAAGACAAACCCCAAAAAGTTAGTCGAGTTCTAGTGGGAAGCATATTATGAATGGTGCGCCAAGTGAAATTATTAGAAATAATATGTGCCTGACAACAAAAGGCCCGAGAAGATGCCAATAGAAGGTATCCAGAAGCCGTAGCATACCGACCATGGGGAGTGAGTTTTCATGAGTTTGTCTTGCAAATCTGAGGGTGAGATAGGAAGATGAATTCCACATATTTCCTGTGCTGTGCGGGAGTCAAATAAATTGTGAATTACCTCCCTTCGCCATGTCATAGTGCCTTGGTTAATGAGTTCCGCAACTCTTATCTTTCTGGGAGATTATGAATTCAGGCATTGGGGTTTGAATGGTAACCATGGGTCATTCATTGCATCCACAGCCCAACCATCACCATTACCCAATGACAACCCTTTTCAAGGAATTCCTTGCATTTAAGAATGCCATTCCAAATCTAGGAGTCGCAACATTTTTGCTTTGCACACCAAAATGAAGAACTTCTTAGATATTTGGCATGAAGGACATGAGCCCACAGTGAGTTAGCTGAAGTGAGGAATCGCCATCCTAGTTTAACAATCAAAGCTTGATTTTTAAGCATAGCATCACGGATTCCCAAACCCCCCAACATCTTTTGGTGATAGAAAAAGATCCCAGGATTTAAGATGAAGACCAGATTTGTTAGAATCAGTCCACCAAAAATCCCTACACACAGTTTTTAAGGCCGTACAAATGGTTTTCGGAAAGAGATAATTTTGCATTATGTACTGCGGCATGGATTGAAGGGTCGATTTGCTAGAGAACCGTTCTGCCCATGTGTGATAATGTTTTCTTCTTCCACCCTGATAGTCTTGATTTAAGTCTGTCCACCAAATATTGCCATTATCGAGTCTTCGAGTGGCTTAGGAAAAGAGTGCTGCCCAGGTATCTCTCTGACTCCAAAAAGGTGTGCAATTCTTATTCTAACTCGGCATTGGGTATTGGAGCTAAAAAAATTGATGACTTCTGAAAGTTGATTTTCTGACTTGACCAATTGCAAAATGGATGTAACACTTGTAGAATGTGAGAGACTTCTCTGTTGTTACATTTGCCCAAAATAATGAGGTCATCTGCAAATAAAATGAGCGAGAGTCAAACACCAGAGTTTCCAAATTTGAAACCATGAATCAGCCCTTACTGCATCTTCTTTTCCAACAAACAAGATAGAATCTCAGTGCATATTATGAATAATAGGGTGATAAAGGACACCCCTATCTCAAACCTCTCGTAGGGGAGAAGTAGATAAGCAATAATGAATCAGATTGCAAAATTCATCAGAGAAGAAAAAGCGACCGAGAACATTTAACAAGAAAAACCATTCCATCCTATCATAGGTCTTTGAGAGGTCGAGTTTAAGTAAGAAATATACATTACAACCCTTCAATTTCCTCATTGAGTGAATTACTTCTTGAGCGATAATAGTATTATTTGCAATATTTCTTCCCAATGTGAAGGCACTCTGGACTGGGGAAATCAGATTTGGGAGAATGTTCTTCAAACGATTGGTTATGATTTTTGTAATGATTTTATAGAGAACATTAGCTAAACCAATAGGACGAAGATCCTTAGGAGTTTCAATTGAATATGTCTTGGGAATCAAACATAAAAAAGTAGAATTTACCTCAGCAATTTCTTCTAGGTTTCTAAATGCTTGTTGAACCCAATGAGTTATGTCCGTTCCCATAAAGTGACAGCCCTTTTGCAAAATAATTGCATGGATCCCATCGGGGTTTGGAGCCTTGCATGGCCCAATATTAAACAAAGCAGTTTTGACTTCTTCACTGGGGGGCTCAATAATAAGAGATGGTCTTGCTCAGTTAGAGAGTAACTCATGTCAGGAGAAGGTTCAATTCACTCAAATTAGGGTTGGATGATTGAAAGAGCTATTTGAAATGCTCATTTAAAATTGAGACAATTTCTTGTTCACTTGTTGTCCATGACCCATTAATTCGGCGGATGCAATGAATTCCATTTCTCCTTTTCCTATTGGTTGCTATAATGTGGAGAAATTTTGTGCACCTATCTCTTTTGAGAGTCCAGTCCAAGCGAGCTCTTTGTTTCCAGTAAGATTCTTCATGAATCAGCCAAGTCTCGAGTTCTTGCTCAAGTTTTTTTCTCTTCAAGACGAGCCTCTAAATTAAGCAAATTGGATTGGCATTGCAATAACCTATGTTCTACATTTGCAATATTTTTCCTTATGTTTCCAGTTACCTGCTAACCCCAAATCCAAATTTTGTCAATAGTAGATTTCAGTTTGGAATGGAGAGCTCCATTTGAGTTATCCCACGAGGCATACAGGGCATCCGAAAAATTGGGTTCCTGGGTCCAAGCTTCTTCAGTTCTTCGAAATTGGACATAATTTTGCCTTCTACATTTAGTGCTTAACAAAATAGAGTGGTGATCACTTCCACAAGAGGCCAGGTTTCAAACATGAGCATGGGGAAATTCAAGAATCCAGTCTTGATTGGCCAGGAATCCATCAAGTCTCTTGCAAACAATATGGGAATCATCTCCTCTTAGTCCATGTAAAAGGAAGGCCTGATGAGCCTAAGTCAATAAGATTGCACACATTCATGGCTTGTGATAAAAGACTTGTCTCACCCCTTGTAACTGCACAACCCCCTTGTTTTTCATTACTAGAAACAAAAAGATTAAGATCTCCGCAAACACACCAAGGCCGAGTTGACTTCTCATGAAAGGACTTTAGTTCATCAATAAAGTGAGATCGAGCACTGAGAGAGGGATGCACATAGAAGTAGAGCGAATCCCATTCAAGGCATTGTGGTCTGTTCTTCTTTACAGTGCAGTAAATTGAGTGGTCTATAAACCAAACCACAAACCTCCAAATCTACCAATTGTAGGAATAACTTCAACATGGTATTTATGAAGATGACGAAGAATTGCTTTGGACTTATTCAAGTTGTTCTTTGTTTTAGAGATAAAAAAAAAAAAAAAAATGTCTGGATGGTGTTTTAATAGGAGTCTATTGAGATGAAGAACTATCAGGTGACTCCCCCCTCCCTGACAATTCCAACTGAGGATTTTCATGGCGACCGTGATTGCAGTTTGAGCCCTGCCGCCACAGTGTCAATGTTAGAAGAATCGGAGTCATTGGTGTTAATGTTCCTTGCTTGTCTTTCGAGTCTGACACGCCCTGGGGTTGAATTAGCTAAATCTTCAAAGCAACTCTTTCTTTTCTTTGTGCAACAATCAAATGTATTAGGGTGATCATCAACAGCCATCGGCGTTTGCTCCGTTGTGGAATCAAAAGGATGCCAATCAGATGTATTAGGTGACATGTCTGGATTTGTAGCCACATTATTACAGGGAGTGAATTTAGAAGACTTGCCTGATTTGGCGGATATACTAACCAACGGATTGGTAGTAAATCTGCCATCCATCAAAGAAGGCAGTGATGTGATTACGTTCAGAGGCTCTTGATTCTTCATCGTATTTGCTGCTTGAGTAACCGCTATTGGTTGAATTGTGTCATCCGAGATGGAAGTTCGATGGGGAGGCTCCGTGAATGTTGGTGGTGAAGGAATAAATCTCCACAAGACTTTCATCTCATTGTGTAACGGATCAGAACGTGGGGCATCAATTTGAGAATTTGAATGACGAGCAGGATTAATGGCTGAAGCGGGAGAGTTATGGGATGGGAACTTGCCTGATTTGGCGGGTTCACATCCAAAAGAATCTGCCCGAAATCCGCCATCTCCATTTTCCTTGTTGGAATCAATTAACAGACCATTACCGCCGGCCAACTCCATCGATTTTTCTAGCAATGAACCTTGTGAAGTATGAGATGATTCACCACTGTCACATTCCCCAACAGGTTCGTCATCCTTTCCTCTTGGTAAATGTGATTTGTTGATGGGAGATGCTCTGATTTCCAGTGTAATGAAGTCAAACAGAAGGTTTTGAATTCATCTTTTTCCTTCTTCCGAAGTGCATCGATCTAGAGCCTCCAGCAGCTTGTGCTCTGTTCGACAGGAGAGATCTTCATGTCCCACTAAACCACAAAATTTGCAATGGCGTGGTAGTCTTTCATATTGGACTTTAATCAGGATTGTATCAACATTCAGAAGCGTAAATGGGACCTCTTTTCGAATTGGATCGTTGACATTGATTTGAACTCTTATTCTGGCGTATTTGCACCATTTGGAAATGCTTTTGCTTGCAGGTTCCAATGGTTTTCCCAGAGCTGAGGCAATCTTCTTTACAGCATTGATGTTCAGATATCCGATAGGTAAACCTGTAAGATGAATCCAGAAGCTTGCCTGATCAAGAGGATAGTCGATTGGTCTGAGCTTTAGGATCCCCTTTTTGAGTGATAATAAGGTCGTTTTCAAAGAGCCAGGGTCCTTTTTCCATGATTTGATCTCTTTCAAGGCTGCTTGGGAATTTAACTAAATACGATTGAGGACCAATTAATAATTAGAAATGAACTTTGTCAGAGTCTGATGATCCTTATTGTTGAATTGCGCGGATCGAATAAAACTTGTTAGCATCCTATTTCTTATTGCCCATTTGGGAATTATATCCCACATGGCTTTTGGGCTCTCTGGATCCAAAGCCCACCAAGAACGCTGACTAAGAAATAGGAAAGCTTGCTCCTCAGCTTTCCATAAGTTAAGCCATGAAGACCAAACTAAAGTTCTGCTTAGCTCAAGACTCAAGTTGCTCTATTTATGCCTCTCCCATATCGGCCCCTACTCTTAAACATCAAAACTGCAATTGTGTGTCGCACGGCCCCTAATCTTAAAGCCCAAGCCCATCCCCCACTGGAAATTTGGGAGAGATCGATCCTGGCTTATGTGATTAGTGCTTAGTTTGGGAAGAGTATAAATAAAATATGTTCAATGCAAATGCAAAGTTAGTTTACAAATATAATATACAAGGTTTTGTATACTCAAACATAATTTATAAATACTTATTTATATTTGTACTCAATGGATGAGTACAAATACAAATATCTACACTGCAAATATAAGTTTTGAAACACGAAATACAATATTTTGACTGTACATATTTGTATTCACATCAGTTTCAGTTTGGAGGAGTACAGATACAGATATGTACAGTGCAAATACATACAAAATAATATAAAATATAAAGTTTTGTACTCTACAAATTTGTATTTGTACTCTTAAACTGAGCCTAAGGCTGTGTTTGGTTGCAATGCAAATAAATTTACAGTGATGCAAAACCATGGCAGTGCAAATTATTTGAATGTAAATTCTGACTTATTTTTGTTTCAAATTTTAGCTTATTTTTGTTTGATTACAATACACATGAAGTAAATTAAGACATGAAGCAGAATAAAGTAAAATCCAAAACAAAACTAAACAAGAATTTGCATTTTTTACATTTGCACTCCTATGCATTTGTAATAGTGCAAATAAATTTACGCTGCAAGCAAACACAGCGTAAGGAGTTAATTGTTTTAAAATAATTACAAATTTAGTAATGCTAGATTAGAAGGAAAATTTGCTAGGGGCCTCTGGCCTTGTTGGTTTATTGTTGTGTGACAATTCAACTAGCCTAGACGGTCTTATTTATTGGGCTCCAAAATCCAGATTGGGCTAGTCAACATTCTGGGCCAGCTGGATAATGAACCCTGTCCAGGAATTAAGAATTTAAATACCTTGAAGGTACCATTGAGTAAAGTTGTAGTGTACAAATATAAATATATGCACAATGTAAATACAAGGTTTAGAAAAATACCATATATAAGTTTTAGCATTGAATTCTTTCCCAACTAAGCTTAAAATTTGGAAATATCAATATGTAAATTGTGTCATGTTTATATGCACATAGGTATATATTTGTTCATATACATATGTTTATACATGTATAAATATATGCACATATACACATGTATCCTTATATATATATATATTTGTTCATATACAAGTGTTCATGTATAACTTACGAGTATAGGGATCATGTATGATATTTTGCTAAGGGATCAAGTATAATATCTTAGTGCAAGTGTACATCCTATGCACATATGCAAGTAAATGTTAACCATATATCATATATGGTACTTTGATTTTTCTTCACGTCAATCAAGAAAGCTATGGGAATGGTCAAACAAAGCCAATAACTCCCACTGTATAAGGGTTTGTTGGTTTGCACTAAATTCTAAGGTTTGATTGTCCGAATGCCTCTGAAATTGTAATAATTACTTTAACAGGTATATTGGAGTTGATGAACTTTTCTTGGCTCCAAAGTTTGAATGTAGAGAATTTTGTTCTTAAATCTGAATGTTGAATTCTGAAAAGCAACAAATGGTCATTTTAGCTTTGGATATGAAAATTTTGTTTAACTATTTAACAAATTAATTTACAATTAATTAAATGAATATAAAATAATTAGTGGAATTGATGAAATTATTAGATTAATTAATAATTATTTATTAAGAGATATTTACTATGTAATACTTTATTAATTATTTATTAATAAATAAATAAATATTTACTAAAAAAATTGAAAATATAATAAAATAATCATTCACATATAATAAAATATTAAAATTATTTATTTTAATTTATAATATTTAATAAATTAGTTATTTTAATAGTTAATTATTAAATAAATAAAAATAAATTATTTATTTTTAATATTTGTATGAATGTTTAATTTATTAAAAATTAATATAATCATATTAATTATTAAAATAGTTAAGAGTTTTTAATGATATTATTTAGATAATTATGAAATTATTATTTCTATGGTTAAGCATTAATATATTTCAATAATTATTAATTTATTTAATTAGTTAAGTAAAAAATAATGACTGAAATGGTTATTGTAATTATTAAAATAACTATTTCAAATTATAAAATTGTTTTTATATATTAAAATAATTAGTTTATTTAATAATCCACTCTTAAACTAAATTAAATAAAATTATTATTATTATTATTATTATTATTATTATTAAAAGGCATACTCCACATGGATCACCTGAAATGGGTACCCTTGTGACTGGTGTAGAAGATGGGTGTGTTGTAGAAAATAGAATGCAAATATAAAGAGAGGGATAAAACTGGAATTAAATTTATAATGCCAAATAATTGATAGGATATCAGACCTATTGCCGATACTAAGTAGCAGTCACAAATTTGTATCCATTTTTCATAATATTATGCATGGATCAGATATATCATGGCCAATTCCTTTCAGAGGTTTGAAGATTTTGATAAAACGAAAGCTGGGAAAACCTCTTAAAAGTGCACATTATCTCTTCAGCATTAAGAGATAAGTGGTAACCAACAGGCCCTAAGTCAGAGTTGAGCTTAATGGGGTTGTTCTGTTAGAGCTTTCCTACATGAGTCATGACCCCACCTATTTTTTGCCACGTTGAAAGATCCTACAACCTTTTGAACCGCAAAATTGGAACATGGAAGTGAAGTTTCTACTTATTAAAGAAAAAATTCATCACAAACAAATGATCCCACTGCGTACCTGCTCCAAAGAAATCATCGAAGTTGAAAAATGATCCACACCAATCTTTCATGGTTTAAGCCTCATGTCGTAATTAATTTCAATGCCCTATTTGTTCAAATGTGTACATCACGTTTTAAACTCTTAATGACGGAATCTAATTTATCTCGTAGCCAAATGTCTAAACCCAATAACGATTGACAATTCTGTTGTACGCGTTTTTTCGCTGTTCTGGACCCTACATTTGTTATGTAACTCTAGTAATCGTCAAAACATTGACTCCGATGGCTATGATTATCACAACACTACCAAACCAAATAACTAGAGGAATTAACCTCATAAATCAGAGACATTGTTCAATAATCGTCGATTTCATTTGTTAGCATTTAATATTTGGTATTAGCAATGATGTCAGACTTGGCCACCGGGAGCCGATGAATCAGTGACCTTCTGGGTCTTGCTCTCTTGACAATTTTTTTACTACTAGTTGCACAGTTTGAACCTCCTGTTGAACTAGTAAAACTGTGAGTCGTCTAGTCATAGGTAGACTAATGTATTTATATTATAGAATCATTCTCAAAGTAATAATTAGCTGTCTGTGTTTCTCAATCCACAGTTGAATTAATATGTTGTTTTGTTTTTCATATACAAACCACTAAGCCAGCCTTCTGAAACTAGGAAAATTGTTTAGCTCAGTTTGAATAGAGTGTAAATATAAATATATTCGGTATAAATACAAGGTTCAGAAATATTATATATAAGATTTTGCATTGTTGATATTTGTATTTCCACTCTTCTCAAATGGAGTCTTAATGATCATCAACCTTTGTGCTAACAGGTTTTGTATCAAAGACCAAAATAATTACTCATACTCAGATGTTTGTTTCTTAAATCCTTAATGGTGTGTTTGGTTTAAATCTTTAATTGTGTGTTTATTAAATTTTTTTCCTTCCTTTCTTTACTTTTTCCTTCAAACCAAACATAACCTAAATGAAAGAGTAAAAGTACAACTTTTTTCCCATTTTAGTGGTATTTTCAATTTGTTGTTCCTCATTTACTTTTTCCAAACTCAATTCTGGGAGAATAAGGTCCCGTTAAGTTAATGGGAATAGGGGTCTGAAATCGGAATTGGCATCCAACCGTCTAGTTCTGATTCCAAAGGATTTCAATTCATGTTCTATTCTAATTCTGATTCCAAAGGATTTCTATTCCGATTCCGATTGCAAACCAAAGATACCCTAAATATTAATTAGTTTTTCATTTGCTATGGAAGATTGTAGTGAAGAAAGAATTCTTGAACGGAACAAAGCTTCTAAATGCCACATATAAAATTGAATTGAAAATGTAAACGAATAAAAAAAAAAGTTTTATGCTGATAAGCTCGATTAAATTCAATCCAATTTAAATACCAAAAAATAATAATAATAATATACCAATTCAACTTCATTAACAATCCTTAAATGGTTTGACAGCATTAGGCCTTCACTAGAACTCTCTTTGCGGGACACATTATTTTGTGTAGACTAATATGGTTTCTAGATGCATTAATTTGATGTAGTGCCAAAGGTTGGTTCGGCTAATTCCGGACTCCCATTTAGCGCAAATAAATAGGTAAAACGGAGCATAATATTGCAGAGATTAGGGTGGTGTTTGGGATAGATGCTGTTTTCTCATAAATCGACCTCATGTTAGAGCCACATCAGTAATTAAAAATTTGTTAATTATTTTGGTATTTGGTTAAATCTATCAAAAAATGATTATTAAAATCGAGCTGAAAAAAATCAGCAAATTCGATGATTTTTCTTTTCAGACCGATTTTGATTATTTTTGGATGATGTAGCACTTAATAAGAATGAGAGATATAGTTGATCACTACCAAACAAATTCATAACCGGAAATCGGTTAATATGTCAGCAAATGGTACCAAACAAACAATTTATCCAGTTAATTTCTTAAAAAATAATGATTTTAAAAATCACTGCTTTTTGAAAAATCTCATCAAAGGAATAATCATCGGTCCCAAAAATCAATGTTATTTCATGATAACACAGTTCTCTCTCTCTCATAATTCAAATAATTTCGAGAAGAATCTTACCAAGCTATGTTTGGCTTGAAGGAAAAAGTAGAGAAAGGAAATGAAAAGCAAGAAAACCTTTATAATCGTGGTTTTCAAAATCGGACTGGACCGAACGGTTGGACCGGAAAAACCGGAAACCGGTCAGGTGACCGGTTCCATTTTCCCCCAAAACTATTGATTTTGGTCAATGAACCGTTGAACCAGGCAGTTAACTATTTGAATGGTTTTAAACATTTTTTTTTTCAAAACAAGCCGAGCATTCGATTCGAACGATCAAAATGTTCGACCCGATAACCGGACCCCTGACCAGTTCGATCTCCGGATCGATTTTAAAAACCATGTTTATAACAAATCTTGTATAGGTTTTGATACCCTTTTCCTTCAACCAAACATAACCTTAAGGAAAAAAAGGTTTTTGTTGATCTACCGATTAGACTTACATTAAACTACCAATAAATATTACCAAAAACAGAAAAAAAAAATACTCCCATAAGCTATTCAAGAATGAAGAGATCCAATTAAAGATTGAAAATTTGAAGACTAGATTAATTATCCAAAGCAACATAACCAAGCACCCCAGCCACTCGCAGCCATCGTTTCAAAGACGTTGTATATATGGAATGCATGACCTAAGAAACTTTGTGTACTATCCAAAACAGATGGGTCCGGATTAGGTAATGAATCTTCTCTTTTTCCCCCTCTCCTTTAAATTAGAATTTGATAGGGGTGGATACCTACCCATATCAGATATCATATTTTCTTCCTTTCTTTGACAAGAATGACCTACTTGACTTAAATCATTATTTTCCACCATAACCCTAAATTTAGAAGCTTACTCCATTAATCATAATGGATTGAAGATGCATGTCATAGAATAAATTTAAATGAGAAGAAAACATTTGGTTAATGAGTTTATCGGGTCAAAACCGGATTGGATTGGACAGTCGGATCGGAAAAACTAAGAATTGGTCACTTGACTGGTTTCGTTTTCCTTCAAAACCGTTTTTTTCTCCAAAACTGTTAATTTTGGTCAGCAAACCACTGAACCGGCCGGTTAACTATTTGAACTGTTCGAATAGTTTTATTCGTTTTTTAATTTTTAAAATTATTTTATTTTTTATTAGAATGGGCCGGTCGTTCAAGTCAAATGGTCAGACCATTCAAACTGGTATTCGGACCCTGACCGGTTCGATCACCGGTTCGTTTTTAAAAACCATGATTAGTAGTCAATCCCTTGTTAGAAAAGCAATTAGTCTCATCTCACCTACTCTTCAAGGAAATTGGGTCTTGATTCTTTTCTCTCCGTTTTTTTATCTTTGATTTCTTTCTTTCACCCATGTTAGTTGTACAGATTCTTGTTTATAAAATTGAAACAGCCCCAATTCCCAACCTGTCTCGATTGAATGAGGCCATCGCTGTTATTATTATTTTTTTATTTTGTTCTCATTGAATTTATTTTATTAATTATTATTATCGTAGCTAGTGTGGAAACTGACACTCCTATGTTTTTATTTTAAGTACTGGGGCCTGCTTATAATTACAATTCTTGAATTTTTTCTGCGTCACTTATTTGACATGACTATCTTCGTCAATTCTCTTCACACCCCCCATTAGAATAATGCAAACAATCCAGAAGAGTAGAATTAATCTCTATGTACAAAATCATCAACGTATGAGAGTTTGATTATTTTCTGTATGGGTGATGGATTGTGTATTTACAATATTTATAATAACAAAAGACACGGTAAAGGGGATGGTGTAGCATCAAACATTTCACACAATCTGTAAAACTAACCAATTTCCTGAATAAAAGATTCATCAAGAAGCAGCTCAGCCCAGAACGGAGCTCCTCCATAGCTAGAGGTGCTGCAGGCGTCACCCAGGTTGCTGACTGTAGTCTCGATTGCACATAGAGCAGATGGAGGTGGAGGTGGAGGTGGAGGAGGAGGAGGAGGAGGAGAGGGAGAGGGTGGAACGACTGATGGAGATTGAGGCGAGCTTTCTGCTTGGCTGAATCCTGTATAATCAGAACCTTGGGCTATCTCACTGTTGAAAGGCGTTTGGAAACTGCATGCAGCTGGTTGCAGGTTTGGCAAATGAGCTGGGAAATGGACTGAATCATGGACTGCTTGACTAGTAGCGATTCCAAGAGATGATAGGGTGGAATTCTCCAACTGGGGTAAACTCAAACCTGCTGGTCTGTCTTTAATTGAAGAAATTGAGTTCAATAGATTGAAGGCATCCATGTTTGTCATGCTGCTCAGGTTGTTTGAAGAAGAGCTGGAAGTCATCGAAGCTGCCGTCTGAAGAAGGTATTGACAATATTGAAGCTTAGCCACTCGAAAAGCTTCTGATTGTAGTCTCACAGCATCTTCCTCCCATGGATGGTAATTCATAAGCTCTCTAATGTTAGCCAGAGCTAGCAGCTGGGGGAGGTTTGAGAACATATCAGTTCGAGGTCGGTGGGTCATTGGGTCGAAACCCATCTGTATCAGCTTCTTTTTTAGGTGGGTGTTCCAGAAATTCTTAATTTCATTGTCAGTCCGGCCCGGGAGATGGGTTGCAATTGCTGACCACCTTTAGACCAAATTCAAATTAAGATAATTAGATGAAATAATAATATACAGAGAGAAAGTGTAACATTTCAGGGTAGAGGCTAACGAAATTACTTGTTGCCAAGAATGGAATGGAGATGCAGAATTGTCTGCTCTTCTTCTTGTAAAAATTTCCCTCTCTTGATGTCAGGCCTCAGGTAATTTGTCCATCTTAATCTACAGCTCTTCCCACATCTCTTCAGACCTGCAAGAACAATAATCAAACACCTTTAAGACGGGCAGAGATTGAGATAGATAGATAGAGATAGAGATATAGATAGATATAGATAGAGAGAGAGAGAGAGAGACCTGCAAGTTTAGGAAGAGATCGCCAACTTCCATGGCCATGTTTCTGAATGTACTGGATAAGTTTCTGGTCTTCTTCAGGAGTCCAGGGGCCTTTCTTGAGACCGTTATCATCACAACAAGGAGACCTCCCCATATGATCTCTGTTTCTAATTTCTGGTTTGAATTCGCTCCCCCTCCCTTAAGCAAGCTACAGATTCTACTTATATACATGCGTCTCCCTAGTTCTTCTCTTTATTTAATTCAGTTGAAAGTGTCCTACGCGGCCACACATTTGGCTGCAACTTCAATTTCACCTTTTCTCTCTTTTCTCTCTTTTCTCTCTCCCAATGACATTCATGTCCTATCACTATTAATTTCCTTGTTCTCGCTGCTTCAGACTATCTTCCTTTAATTTACAGTTACGCCACCTTCTACCTTCAAATTTAAATTTTGGAAATGGACAATGGATTAATTCCTCTAGCAACCTAATTATAAAGTGGGATAAGGCAGACCAGAATGACAATGATGGTAGTAGTGGTATAGGTACAAGAGGGAAATCTCTAGAGACCCCATTGATTTGTTCCAATCCATCCATTAACAATGCATCCTCTGTGGACCCACTTAGAAGGAGGCCCAATTGATTTATTCGGATCCATCATCCGTTGATTAATCAACTTAAAACATGGGGTGTTACTGTATTTTCACAATATCTTCATCGGTGAGCTGTACGTAGTCTGTCAAATCCAGACTTTTCATTTTATACTGCATTATTGGTCACAAGTCACCCATAAGGGAAGGAGCTGTGCATCAAAGAGACAAAGATCTTATTCTTTTATCCTTGCCACTAGGGGTGTCAATTGGACTGGATTTGGTCCATTCCGATACAGTCCAATGTGAGTCCATTATAAAATGGATTCGGTCCAATCCAATCCACTGAATGTTTTGGATCAATTTGGATCGGTCCAATTTAATATTTGGACCATCCAATCTGTTCAAATTCATTTTGATTTAAATTAGTTTTAACCCAAAACTGGTCTATTGACACATACATTTTTATCTTATATTAATGGATCAGATATTAGCTTAATCCAATCCAATCCAATCCAATCTAATAAAAATTTGTTACAGATGAATCAGGTTCAATCTAATCTAATAAATATTTTGGACTGGATTGATCTAATCCAATATATTTTATTGGTTCGTCCAATTCGTCCAAATTGATTTTTGACTGAACGGAATCCAATCCAAAACTGGTCCATTTTCACCCTTACCTGCCACCACATGATCTATCTGCTGCCATCAACTCGGAATTAATGGGACAATATTGGTAATACGAGGAAAGGCGGGACAAGAAGAGTCTTTCACGTTTAACAGTTGCAGGCAATCCATTTAAAAAAAAACAAAACTTTGATACAAGTCCACATCAAGAACACGTGGCAAGTTACTGCTGGTCAGAAGAACCTGCAGTATGCACGCAATTTTCGTCACCGATTGCATGGCTGCCATAGACTTACGTGTTAATAATTTTTGTCTACCAAAGTAACAAGCTAATAAATAATCGAGAAGAGAAGAGAAGATCTAGAGACGCCACGAGCCCTGGTCATGGCCTCATGGGTAATTCTTGTTATCATTATCAGTCAACCCATTTTATTTATATAACCCGTGTGTGTTGACCCGACTGGGAATAACATTAAAAGAAGCCATGACTCATGAAGAAAACATATATACGATGGTATTATTATCCTTGTATTAGGTTTTGGTCTCATAAACTACTTTCAACAACCAGACAGCAATCCTGCCAACTTGGTTGAACCAACCCACGTACGAGTCCATCACACCATATATGGATGGGTTGGAAATAACCCGGTGCCATCAGGTAATGCCTCCCTTAGCTGTAAATCATTTTAATCCAGAGAGAGAATCTTGAAAGCTAGCCATGTCTCCTTCCACGTGTAAATGACAGGCTTCCCACCCCAACCAACTACAGCTCATTGGCTGACCCCCAAAATCATGCACCTGATTCACTAGGCTCAATATATTAACCATTAAGTACGTTTCATGAGCATTTAATAAATATTTTGACTTTTAAATTTTTTTTTTCATGTGTAGGCTGAGGGTATTTTCAGGGATGGGTGTCAAAAATTTCCAAGTGTTCATTGAACATGCTTACAATGCTGTGATTATCTGATTTCTAATTGCCCAAATCATGCATAGATTGCAAGAGACCCAGTAAAAAAGAGAGATACATTGTATTAAAGGCCAAACATACTGTTAAGACATAAATTAAAGCCTATTTGATTCGTGAGACTAGAATTGGAATCCGAATAGTCCATTCTGATTTCAACTGTTTGGTTGGACAGAATCGAAATCCCATTTCTATTTTTGGAATGGTATTCTTCCATTTGATGGAATGGTCATTCCCTCCCCCTCCCTTTCCTTTGAAAATAAAATTTCATTACAGTTGATTTCAGTTCCTATCAATCAAACAATCTATAAGAATAGAACATTCCAATTTCAATTCCCACAGGTTGTGATTCAGATTCTCACTACCAACCAAATGGACCCTAATGTAATGGGTGAGTAGTTTGATCAAATAAAGGATATTATTACTGTGAAGTTCTAGTTGCCGTGACATATATATCCATGGGAGTTGTGGAAAAATGGTAGAAATAAATAATAAATAAATAAAATATTGCTGGAACTCATCGAGAACAAAAGTCTCTGTGGTTGGATAGAGACAGAGACATCAAGGGATGCGACCCACTTGGCCACGGTTGCTTGTTAGCTAGAGAAGAAGTTAGTTCAGCCAATTCCCCAAATCTCCACCACTTTTGAAGCACACACACATACCAAGACATTCTTCTCTAATTCACCCATGAAAATTGAAAAGGGTCAAAATCCGTTCATTGATGACTTGTTCTTTCCCAATTTGTTAATTTATTAATGGATTTTCCCTGTCCCGTCACAGTGGAAGAGAATATGTATATAAGCCAAATCTGTCAACTTTATTATGTGAAACCCTGTGGAGCAGCCACATGAACAGATCCCTTGTTGACATTTGCCTCTTAGTCCACTTTATATATTGCACTATTTCTCTCCCAATATTCAATATATACAATTAAACATTGTTCAATCCTTGTCATAGATAGAGGATCAACAAAATTATATTTCTTACAACGTGGCAAGAAGGAATAGTGAGAAAAACTTTGCCAGGTAGAACACTAAGGTTTTAATTAAAAACCGCACTGGACACACAAACGTTCTGAGAACTGGTTCACAGGTTGATCGGTCTGATCATCCAGTTAAAATAGACAACTCGTTCTCACTACTTAAAAAATAAATAAAACAAAAGATTGATCAAAAATCATTATCTGGGTCAGTGGTTGGACCATCCAGATTAACGTATCACTGACCAAACCAATGGTTTGACTAAAAAAAGTTTTAGGATGAAACAGAACTGATTACTTAACCGGTTTCCGGGTCAACTGATCCAATTTTCAAAATCATGATGAACACAATTATCAACTGCAAAATTGGAAAATATCATGGATTGCATCCAAAAAATTGACATTTTAACATCCAAAAAAGTTGTTTTCAAAAGCATGAGGCCAAAACAATATCAATATGTAAATAATCCAAAAAATATTTGATATAAAAAAGTAATAAAAGATGTGGTTTAGGGCCTTTAGCTACTACACAAAGAAGAACAAGAACCAGAAGTGCAGCCCTAAGGAAAACTTATTGAAGGCAAGCTACTAATTTTATCCGGTTCGACCAGTTGATCTGCTTAGGTTCTTATACTATAGATTAGTTGGCACATTAATTGTGCAATGGCAGCTAGAAAGAACACTTAAGTACGGTTTGTTTGTATGTCTCAAAATCAAGGTCATAATTTAATTTGTGTCCTACCATTAAGGCTTCAACAGTTATGGAGTACAGTACTTGTACATTACTTGTTGGGCTGTGTGTCAAACCTAAGTTCATATTAAAGCGTCGTATCATCAGCCACAGATTGTCAAGGAGACCGGAGAGGATGGAAAATGATGCTTTCGTTTTACTCCACCTATCTCTCTTTCTTGCCTCATTTGCTGCCCTGGACAAGTTTAGTTTTGCTCCAAAAACTGAACAAAAGATTTTAGGGTCCAAAAGTCTAAGAACATGAGAGCAATAGGACGGCCTAAGGCCAAAGTACTAAGCCCCTGTTTTACATATCTCTCTCTCCCTCTCTAAATCTAAACATTTGACGAAATAAGATTATTTAAATATCATTTCTAGCAACATAAAATAAGATAATAATACTATGAAAAAGCAATAGGATATCTAAAGATTACTTTTAGGGGGCGTTCCATTTTTGGATTTGGAGAGGGGAAAAGTTGGTCGATGGGGTTTTGGCTCTCATTGATCAAAAATCTCATGTTCTTCTTTTTCAGTTTTATGTGGAGACTAGGAAAAGTTTATTTTCCTGGTTAGATATCATTTACCCAAGAAAGTAATATCCATTGCTAGGTGAGTAAATAACTTTCCTATGCCAATACTTGAATAGGATAGAAACGCCATTTTCAATAATAGATTTTTATGACTAAAATGGTCATTGTCTTATTTACCTAAAAAATAAAAGAACATAGATAAACACACTTACCCGGGTAAAGGTAAATGTGTCCCAGAAAAAATTTACCTAGGTAATTACATGTACCCGAGTAAATAATTTACCAATTGAGCCTACTTATTAGTATTCAACAACATTACATTGACATTGACGTGATGCTGTTATTAGCAACTGTAATCTTTATTCTAAAAATGACAGTTGAAATAACTCTTTGACTTAAGGAGTTAAAGCCAGAATTTGTGTAATTTCTGTCTTCTTTTTTTTCTTTGTGTTTTGATTTTTTTATAATTCGTAAGATAATAACGTAATAAATTAATTATTTCGAGATGCTTCAGACCTAATTTTCATACTAAGATGTTAAAGTTCGTCAGACCATGCCAGCTATTGTATGGTCTAGATTGAATCTGAGACACATTTAGTATGGAGAGAGAGAGAGAGATTGCATCTTCAACCAAGATTTCTCTTCAGGTGGACCATTTCACAAATTACAACATCAAAAGAAGCTTAAGTCTATTTTAAACATCTTTTTTTTTTTTTTTATCATGGCCAGAAAATTCATTTCTTAAGGGTATATGAGGTCATCCAAAGATTGTATCTGGATGGATTTAATCTTGGTTTTAGTTTCAACTAAAGAACTAATTTTCTTGCATTAATGGGTTTCTACCCAATACATCTAGAACTGATGAGGACATGTTTTTTTTTTTTCTTTTTTGGTAAAATAGAACTGGGGACTTTAGCATTCAATCTTTAATTTAATGTTTTCTCTAACTATTATTTCATATAACACATTCATCCAAAAGTAGAAGCCATGACAAAGGGATAACTTATGCCTATATTCCCAACATTCTTCTTCAACGAAGGGTTTATGTGATATATATTATTTTCCCTTCATATCTTACAAGATTCACACTTTTTTTTTTTTTTTGTTTTTTTATGAAACTTTGGAGGGAGGTTATTTGAAAGAATCCATGAGCTCCACACATCTTGAAACCAAACTCCTTAACTGCCACGGGGGGTTAGGGTTTATTGAAGGCAAGAGGTGACCAGTTTCGAGTCTTCTTCAATGATGATGAGAGAATCCTTGAAGTTCAGAGCGAGATTGTACACTTCCCATGCCATCCATGCTTCTGCCACGTTGATAGTGGCGCAACCCAATTTATACCCTTTAATGTCCAAAACATTACCCAAATGGCCCGAGCGATACTTGCAACAGAACATCGACCTCCCATGCATGAGGCATCGAAATTGATTTTAACAAATCCCTTTTTGGGGCATTGCCAGAAAACTTGTTATAATTTCCACTTTGCTTACTCTTGCTGCTGTTCCAGAATTCTGAAAAAAAAAAGAGAAAAGAACACCAAAGCTCTGTCGATGATCAAAGGGGGAGGGTTGGAAGAGTTAGAAAATGTTTACTGATTTCTTTTCAGCTAGATTGACCACAGAATGAAAGCATTTTTTTTTTCCAGAATTTGGTTCTTAACACTGACTCGATCCCCATTCAAACTACCCACCACTCCAAAATACTATTGACAATGGTAGAGGGGCTTTTAATCTCAGGGGAAACCAAACGCCAAATTTATTTTGCCATTTCACATCTTAGGAAAGTGTGATCTGTAACCTCTTGTTCTCCACAAAAACTGCAAGAAGTATTAATGGGAACTTGGGAAGCCCATCTCTTTCCTAAGTTGAGTTTGGAGGGGAGCCTATAATTCAATAGTAAAACTAGTGGGGATGTGTGCAATGTATGGGAAAACGAAATGCAAGTTTTGATAAATAATTGTAATTTATTTAGGTTCATATTACTTGATAATTTGAAGTAACTATCATCCTAAGTTCTACTACTTTTTGGAATTTAACAGTTATTTTACAAAGGTATACTAATTTCATCTATTTTATCATGTTCTGTGGAAATTAGTGGTTATTTTTCCCTAAGTTCTACTAATTTCTGGTAATTTCTATTATATAATAATTTATAATAATTCTTGGTAAATATAATATTTTATGGAAATTAGTTGTTAATTTTGGCTAAGTTTTACTAATTTCTGGTAATTTCTATTATACCAATTTATGAGAATTCTTGGTCAATATATACTTTTTTTTATACGTATTATATGATAGTTTATTGGTCAATTAGTGGAAATTAGTTCTATTATATAATTTCTACAAATTTCTGGTAATTTCTATTATATACTAATTTCTTGGTAAATATATACTAATGTATTATATTTATTATATGATAGTTTATTGGTCAATTATAGTAATTTATCGATTTTATGAAATTTAGTGGATATTTTTGGACATTTTTACTAATTTATGATAATTTTTGGCAAATTATTTTAATGTATTTAGGATTATATTATTTGATAATTTCAAGTAATTATCATCCTAAAGTCTATTAATTTGTGATAATTACTGTTGATTTACTTTTAGTAATTTTTTTATAAGTATTGGTAATTTACGTCTAATAATGGTAATTTCTTTTAATTTATATTTGATCATTTTTATAATTATTTGACAATTGTTATTGTTACATTATTTGACAATTTTAGGTATAACAGTTATCAAATTTCAAAAAAAAAAATCAAATAGCAATATTTTTAACTTACAAATATGTAACAATCTTCAAAGCACAAAATCTATAAATGTAAACGAAAGCAATTCAATGTTCAAAGTATCAACACATATCGGCCCGTATCGGCCGATACATATCGTATTGGTGTCTTCCTAATACGCCCCTACAGGGGTTGTATCGTGTCAACCACTAGTTTAGAGCGTAGTCGTGCCTTAAACCGGCCCCTCTGAACCGATTTTGAAAAAAATAAGTAAAACATAAAAAAAAAACACCAACACAGGGCATATCGGCCCATGTTGATATTTAGAACCTTGAAGCAATTCATTAAGCTAAATGCAGATAGCATTTTTAACTAACATTATGAAACAATCTTTAAAGCACAAAACCCAAAAATTTAAACCAAAGAAGTTCAATAAGAAAAAGGACAAACATTATTTTTGCTGATTTTTGTTAACATTATTTATTAAATATTTAATTATTAACAAAATTTATCAATAATAGTAAGTAATTATAATATTTTATTAAATAATCAATAATGATATAGTTTTAATAATATTATTTAGTTATTTTTAATATAATAGTAATTATTAAATTTATGAATAGGATTTATTAACAATATTCATTAAATTAATAATTACCAAAACTGAATTAAATAAACAGTATTTATCAGTAATAGTCAGTAATTATAATATTTTATTAAATAATTAATAACAATACTTTTAATAAAATTTTTAATTATTTTTAATATAACAATAATTACTAAATTTATTAACAGTATTCATAATGTTAATTTAAAGTAAAATTAAAGTAAATATCTATTTATTAAATATTTATAATAATAGTAATTATTAATTATAATCACTAATTATATATTTATTAAAATACTGTAATAATCAGTAATTATTAAAACCGGGTTAAAATAAATAGATAACAGTATAATCGGTAATGACAGTAATTAAGTCTCTCCTTTCGTATTAATATATATAAAATGTTTCTAATTTCGGTGGACACCTAATCCTCCATATCCTCCAACAAATCCGGTTTTGGTTATCATTTAAACTAGTGGGGGAACAAATAGGCAGATTTTGTTGAAGAGTTACCATCTGGATTGAGACTCCATATAAATTTGTCCTTAATCGAATGAGAGGGGATGATAGTTTTTAATTATTAAGAGCCAGGCCTGATTGAGAACTAAATTCCACATAACATTCGCAACTCTCAAGTTAGAGTTTATAATATCATTTCTATAACTAATTTCATATGCAGCGGGGCTTTTGTATGCCCATTTATCTTTCCAAAAACTGATATCTTCTCCATTTCCGACAATCCAACCAATTCCCTTTTTTAATAATATCCCTACATGATAAAACTCCTCTCCAATCTCAAGAAATACTCTTCTTGGATTTTACATTCCAAAATCCATCCTTCTTCATGTTTTTATCCTTAATAATTCTTACTCATAGATTATGTTGTTCAGAAAGGATTTTCCATCCTACTTTTGCCAGGCTAGTTTCATTGCTCCTTTGCAAATTTCTTACGCCCATTCCACCGCATTTTTTAGGTGTACAAACCCTTCACCAGCTGATGAGGTGAATTGGTTTCTTACCTTCTGAATTAGTCCAAGGGAAACATTTCTGAATCCTATTAATTTCATTAGTGACATTAATAGAAATCTTGAAGGACCTAATAATGAATTGGGGCATCACACTCAGAGTGGAACTGATCAAAGTTAATCTCCCAACAAGCGAGAGTGAATTTTTTTTCCAACTTAAAACTTTTGCAATAATTTTTTTCATTTGGGCTTTTAAAAGTGTACTTAGTGACCCTACCGTTAATCACAGGGGCCCCTAAATATTGGGGGGAATTTCTATCAATGGGAATACTAAGGATTCTAGAACGAATTTTTTGAAGCCTAAAAGGCACATTCTTTGAGAAGCAGACCACAAACTATGCATAATTAGGCTCTTGCAAAGCTAGAAAGAATCCCCTTAATTTTAATATAGGCCGAAATGGTAGTTTTTAAGAAAACGAGGCAATCATCATCAAATTGAATGATGGGTATAGAGGGACTGCCCCTAGGGATTTTACAGCCTACCTATAGGGTTGCCCAGTTCCTTGAGTTTTGTTGGCGCTCTTCTAACCCGTTTGCTTCTCTTGTTCATAGAAATGGAGGGAAACAGAAAATGGGTTGAGGCCGAGGCAGCCCGAAAGAAGACACTAGCACAGAATCACCCTGCATAAACAGCTCGAGACCCTCAAGCCAAAAGACTTCAACTGCATGAGTAGTGCCAGCCCGAGGGGACCTCGGGCAGGTCACATCAAATGGTGCCTTGGTTGTCTGACCCTCGAGAGAATGAGTCATTCACCACTCGTGGTACCTTCCCGCCCTAGTTGGGTGTCCGAGAGGGGGACTCCCTATTGGTTCCTAAGGCCAGCCGGTAGCTAGCGGTCAATATGGTTCTTCCTAGGGACTGATAGTCCTAGATGCAGCATTTAATGGATTCGGTTTGGGATACACTTTTAAACAAGGTTGTTGAGGAATGCGCGCACTTCTTTGAGTCTGTTGTGTCATCGAGGTCTTCTTGGTGTTATGTGACTGACGATTTTCCTTTTTCATGTGTTGATCCAACAGCTTTGGTAGGCACAAGAGGAGATTAAGCACCTAAAGTAGCAGACGACCAAGGCATAGTCCAGTTGGGAGGTGGCCAAGGGTCAGGCGCGCAGTGAGCATGACCATTGCAAGAAAGTCAAGGTCGATGTGGCAAATAATAGGTAGCTCATGAAGGAGCTAAAGTCCTCTTTGGCATCAACGGAGCAGTAGCTAAAGGAGTCGGCCGCAAAGACGGTCAAAAAGTACAAGACCTCGGAGGAGCATGAGACAGACTTGACCACCTTTGCCTCCCAAGCTTACTTGGAGGGCTTCGACAACTACAAGGCTCAAGTGACAAAGATCCTTTCGAGCTTTAACGTCGGTTAACTGAATCCGTTCTCTACTGAAGCTCAACAAATAGTAGATATACTCAAGACGGATGAGAACCCAACCGTCAACACTACTGTCGACGTCACTGCCCAGACTGCCACTCAAACTGGAGGGGGCCAGTAAACTATTTTCTGTCTTCTTTTGTTTGGGCCTGCATACCCTTCAGACTTGTATATTTTTCCTTCTTCCTTTTTTGTAAGGGGTCGACGCCTCCCCCATAAGAGGCCTTTTTTTTTTCTTTTGTATAGACACTTGATAAATGGAACTTAAGTTTCTTGCCAAAATATGTTATTCCTTTCTTCTTTCTTCTTCTTTTTTGTATAAGGGGCCAATGTCTTCCCCCGGAAAAGGCATCTTTGTAAAAAAATGTTTCATCCTTTAATAAAGTAATTCTTTATTACAAAAGTGTTCTTTACTTAGTCTTTCGAGAGGACATTTTGTATTAGAGTCTTTTAGGCCAATGCTGACACCACAAGCCACTCAATAGCAGCTATCAAAGTCTTAGGACTCCTTTCCTTAGCGGAAAAGAAAGAAGGTGATTGTGGTCGAGGTCAACATCATGCTCAACACATCATTATGCAAGGGCTTTGTGGCCGGGGTCGCGAGTGGTTGCCTTAGTGGGAAAGTGTCTTTTACTTAGTGTATTGTTCATTGTGTTTTTCATTAAGTAATTGGTCAACATCGGTTCTTTGGCCTCCAAAGAATCGCTTCTTTAAGGGTTTTTTAGGCCAAGGCCAGGGTTGTAGCCTAATCAATAGTTGCCAAGGTCCTAGAAGCTCTTGCCTTAATTACATAAGGTCAAAAAGGCAACTAAGAATATGACTTGCAAAGTGTCGTATGCCTTGGACTAACGTCTGGTCCGAGCGTATAACCTTAAGAAAGGTTGTATGCTATGGTTAATTGGTAGAGGGGGCCACCATCTGGTCCAAGCATATAACCTTAAGAAATGTTGTATACTATAGTCGGTCAGCCAAGGCATCCTAGCAGTTGGAGGGGATGACAACGTTTACACAAAGAAAGATTCGATGTGAAAGGAACTTGCACTTTTAATTTACAATTTCCCACTAAAGTAATTACATTGCTATTGATGCTACATCTGAATATTTTCAAAGTTCCATGTACGAGGTACAGGTCTTCCACCCATATACTCTAGTCGAAAGGTGTCGTGTCCTACTACTTGCTTGATTCTGTAGGGCCCTTCCTAGTTTGGGCCAAGCTTTTCAACGCCAAACTCAGTAACCATGACTTTTCTGAGGATGAAGTTGTCTTCCTTGAAGTGACACTCTCTGACTCAGGAGTTGTAGTATCTTGCAACTCTTTCTTGGTATGCTGCAACCTTGATTTGGGCTTGCTCTCAGACACCTTCCAATAGGTTGAGGTTGTTCCTTTACTCTTCACTGTTCTCGGCTTCCTGGTATGCCTTGGTTCGAAGTGTTGGGTGGCCACTCTTTGTTAGGATGATAGCATTTGCCCCATATGTCAAGTTGAAGGGGGTTTCACCTATGGCTGTTTGAGATGTCGTCCGATATGCTCAGAGAATATTGTACAGTTCGTCCACCCAAAGCCCTTTGCCTCTGTCTAAGCTTGCCTTTATTCCGTCTAGGATTGTCCTATTGGTGACTTTGGCTAGCCCATTAGTTTGAGGGTAGCCGACTGAGGTATACTGCGACCTTATCCCTAGGCTTCCACACCAAACTCTGAACTTGGAGTCGTTGAAATATTGCCCGTTGTTGGTAACTAGCATGGATGGGATGGCAAATCGACAAATGAAATTTTTCTAGAAGAAGCTTTAAATTGTCTTGGCCGTAATAGTTGCCAAGGACTCGACTTCGACCCACTTAGTAAAGTAGTCTACTACCACGATAAGGTATCTCTTGTTTCCAGTGGTCAGGGGAAAGCCCCAAGGAGGACTATTCCCCATTTTTGCGAAGGGCCAAGACGGTCGTCGCAGGCCAATGGAGGATGTTAGAGTGCCTTTGGCATTGGTTGCACTTCTCTACCAACTCAATAGCGTCTTTTTGGATGGTCAGCCAAAAGTATCCTTGCGTAAATGTTTTTTGTGCCAGGGTCAAGCCCGCAGATAAGTCAGGGTGAAAGATCTTTTGTACAACTTGCATTCAAGTACGACATACCATGCCAACTACTGTCGGACTCTCCTTGCCTTATTCCTGTCGAATGGTAGCTGCTCATGTTGCAAGTAGGCGAAAACAGGATCCATCCAACAAGGTTCAGCTTGGATGGGGTGCACTTGCCTTTGTTAAATGCTGAAATGTGTCAAGCTCTTGATGTGTATAGTACGGTCGAGGGCCGACCCTGAATAGCATGCAAGTTTTGACAAGGCATTGGCTCGTATGTTCTCGGTTCGTAGGACCTGGTGCAGAACGAAGTGTTGGAAGTGGTCGGTTAGCTCTCGGACTTTGTTCAAGTATCTGGCCATGTTTGGCTCTCTAACCTCATACTCTTAATTCACTTGGTTCACAACCAATTGTGAGTCATTGAAGACCTTAATGTGCTTGCCTCTGAGGTCTTTTGCAAGATGGAGGCTGGCAATCAAGCCCTCCTACTCAGCTTCATTGTTAGAAGCGAGAAACCAAACCATAGTGAACATTCAAGCTTGTTATTATCTGGTGTGAGAAGTATGAGGCTAGTTCTACTTCCCTTGGCATTGGAGGATCTATCTACGAACAAGGTCCATGTTAGCAATTGCTCCTCCTCATTCTCGGGGGTGTAGTTGTGTTCGTGGATAAAGGTGCACTCAACCAAAAAGTCTCCCAATGCTTGCGCCTTTATTATAGGCCTTGGCTAATAGTGTAGGTTGAACTCCAACAACTCAATGGCCCACTTGGTTAGCCGACTCGAGGTCTTGGGCTTTGAAAGCACAGACTTAAAGGGCTAGTTGGTCAACATCGATATGTTACGGGATTGAAGGTAAGCCCTCAGTTTCCTGGCCAAGACCACTAGCGCAAAGGCTATTTTCTTAAATTCTAGGTACCTAGTCTTGGCCTTGTGGAGCACCTTGATGATGTAATATATTGGCCTCTGAACTCCCTTGTCTTTCCAAACCATCACTAATCTAACTATCCCGTCCCCTATTGAGAGGTACATGAATAAGGTTTCCCCCAAAAGGGGCCTCGTGAGCAATGGTGGTGACTTGAGGTAGGACTTTAACTCGTCAAAGGCTTTCTAGCAATCTTCTATCCATTGGAAATCCTTCAACTTCTTGATGGCTCAGAAGAAGTGTATGCATTGGTCGACCGACTTTGACATGAATCGATTCAGGGTCGTGACTCAACCAATGAGCCCCTAGGGTTTTTTGATTGACTGAGGGGGCTCCATGTCCAATATGGATTGTATCTTCTCAAGGTTGGCCTCTATGCCTCATTGGGTGACTACAAAACCCAAGAATTTTTTCGATGTGACCCCAAAGGCACATTTGTTGGGGTTTAACTTCATGTTATACATTCTTTGTACCCCAAATGTCTTGCCGAGGTCTAAGATGAGTTGGCTAGCCCTAAGACTCTTCACAACCATGTCATCGATATTCCTCCCCATATGCTCTTTGAAAATCTTGTTCACTAGTCTTTGGTAAGTGGCTTCGATGTTCTTCAATCAAGAAGGCATCACCTTGTAGTAGTAGTAGTAGTAGTAGGTGTTGTGCTTTATGATGAATAAGGTCTTTTCCTCATCAAACAAATGGATCTTTATCTGGTTGCATCTAGAGAATGCGTTTATGAAGCTTAGTAACTTGTACCCGGTGGTGCATTGATGAAGTGATCAATCCTCAACAAAGGAAATTTGTCTTTGGGGCAAGCCTTGGTGAGATCTGTGAAGTCAATGCATATGCGTCATTTCCCATTAGATTTTTTAACCATGACCACTTTAGTTAGCCATTCGGGGTAGTGTACCTCTCTTATGAAGTCGACGCTAAGTAGCTTGTCCACTTCCTTTATGATGGCTTTCCAATGCTCCGATGCAAAGATCATCTTCTTTTGCTGAACCGGCCTACAACTCGGTCCACACTCAGCCTATGAGTAATGACCAAGGGGTTAATTCTTTACATATCAATGGCGGACCAAGCAAACATGTCGGTATTGGCTTTGAGAAAGCTTACCAGTTCGAAAAATATGTCCTAAGGGAGGCAAGACCCGACTAGTACCATTTTCTTGGGCTCAGCCTCATCTAAGGGAACCGTAATGAGGTCTTCAACTAGATGGCCTTGGCTGGAT
The DNA here is from genome assembly GCF_056320005.1 of Nelumbo lutea. Taxonomy (NCBI): domain Eukaryota; kingdom Viridiplantae; phylum Streptophyta; class Magnoliopsida; order Proteales; family Nelumbonaceae; genus Nelumbo; species Nelumbo lutea. The sequence goes on from NC_142684.1 coordinate 109,907,047, forward strand.
AGTTCATCCCTAAGTTCTATCCCCTCTAGTGGTAGGGTTTCCTTGTTCTTGCCTTTTATCACCGTAACGTAGCATTGTCTAGCAACTTATTGGTTTACCCTCATTATCCCTATACCATGCTTTGTGGGGAACTTCATGGCGAGGTGGTAAGATGAGATGACCACCTTGAATGCGTGAAGGGTCAGCCTCCCTGTGATGGTATTGTAAGGTGATCTTATCATCACGACTAAGAACTCAATCATCTGTATAACGTCCCAAGGTTTAGCCCCTACGGTGATCGATAGGGTTATTTTTCCATCGGGTCTAACAACTACTTCATAGAAGCTGACAAGTGGCATGTCAACAGGCTAGAGTCAGTCCAATGTCACCTACATCTTGTCAAACGTCTCATAGAACAAGAGATCGGCTAAAGAGCCATTGTCTATGAGGATCTTTTCACCATGTAGTTGACGATGGTCATTGACACCACTAATGCATCATCGTGGGGCAAAGATACCTCCCATAGGTCATCTGAGAAGGAAATGAAGTCTTCCGATGAGGCAGATGCTCCCCCCGAGGTCGAGCCTCTAGCTATGACTTCAATAACTCTAGCGAGGGGGCGATGATTGCAAGGTTCGGCCTTTGGCTACTACGAGGATGACACTAGAGCATCGCCTTCAACAAAATCCTTTAAGTGTCACGGAAGATGAGGGACTTGACCTTGTTCTTGAGCTCATAGTAGCCTTCGGTGTCGTGGTCGGTGTCGTGGTGGTACTTGCAGTACTTCTTGGGGTTCCTCCTTCTTGGGTACCTCTTCAACTTAGCCAACCATTTCAGGAATTCTTTCTTCCCTACTTACATCAATGTGTGTGTTCATGAGGAGTTTAGCGGCATGTACTTATTGAAGGAAGGGGTCAGTGGCTTCTTCTCTCCCCCTTTGTTGGTGAGACCGTCATCACAGCCATCCCTTTCCTTCCTCTTCTTGTCACTAGCCCCTCGGGTGGCCTAGTTGGTGGGACCGTCACCTTTGTTGGCTTCCAGTTCTTGGAGGCGTTTGTTGGCTTCGACCTTTTTGATTGCGATGTATTTTTAAACCTTCCTCAAGAACTTGGTTTTAGTATTGGGCAGAGTCTTAGAAATGGACTAGCTAAGGGGCCCAGGTTAAAGGCCACTAATGGCCGCATCCATGGAGGTCGAGGGGTCAAGGTCCTTGACCTCAAGTTTTTTACTGCTTGAACCTCTTCATATATGCCTAAAGGTTCTCCCCGCACTTTTACTTGACAAACATCAGGGAGATGACGATTTTCTGACACCATCGACTGCTTATAAAGTGACCTAGGAAGATGGAGAGTTCCCAAGAGCCGATGGAGTGTGGAGGTGGTGTAGAGAACCATTGGTGCACTCCTCCTATGAATGTGGCTTGGAAGGCCCAAAACATGAAGACGCCAAAGTATTCGTGTAGGAGCATGAGGGCTCGGAATCTTTCTAGGTCGTCCTTAGGGTTTGTACTCCCATCGTAGGTCTCCAATGTTGGGGCCTTGGAATTTGCCAAGACGGGCTCGGAGAGGATAGAATCTATGAATGCCTCCATTTGGCTAGATGAGGCGGGGCAATTGGTAGTGTCACATTGGCCCTCCTTTACTTACTAAAGCTGGTCCTAAATGGTGCCAATCTACGCCTAAATATCTCTATGGTGCTAGTCGATATATAATATAGTTGCTTCGGCTTGGTCCTAGTTCTCTCTAATGCAAGACGGGTCGACCCCGTTCCCAGAGTGCTCAGATGCCGACACGTCTTGAGCCTTGCAGGCACGACGATCATTGAGGAGGTCACAAAGGTCGAAAACTGGTGGGGGAGAGGCGTGGCGCCAGCCTCCCGCCCTTGGAGGGGGACTATAGTGGCTCGAGCGCCCATCGTCATCCCAACTAGTCGTCGTACGATAGTGTTGATGTCTGCGATTCTTGTAATCGGTGTGGGACCCCACGAGGTCGGCCCCTCGACTAGGGAGCTAAGGGGTCTTGAAATGGGGTTTTCCAGCCCATCAACTACTATTGTCTGACTTCGAGATATCGACTCTTTCTAGGCCACCCAAGTGTTGGCTTAGCGGAATATGGGCAGATTGCTCGCTGTGTTGTCCATGGCTTTAGACGGAGTAGCCACCTCGTGAGTGGCTTCCTGTTGGACGCCCTATATCGCCCAATTGCTAGGCCAAGTTGTCCAGTCTGCTTAGGACCAACTCAAATGGGTCAATCATTACTAAGTTCCAAACGCCAGGGACGGGATCCTGCTTGTATCCATTTTAGGGACACTACTTGATTAAATTAGGTTTGTTTTTTCTTAAGGGAAAGTTTTGAAGACGTTCCCATAGAGGGCACCAATTGTTGCTGCAAAATATGGAGCCAAGGGCAACAACATAATTTCTAGCATCCAAGGTTGATGGGTCCAACCTATTGAGAGAAAGAATATGTCATAAGCCTCAGGAGTTATCCTAGGGACAAAGACTCCGACAGTCAAGTTAGCAAAGGGTTGTGAGGGGTCAGACCAAGCAAGAGAGGAAACGTATAGCTTAAGTTCTAGAGAGTGTTTATCTCAATGTGAGAACCCCTTTTTATAGTTAGAATTGCCTTAGAAGAGGAACATATGGGAGCAAGTGAAGGCGATTGACAATGGTTGGTGATGAATGGCCTGGATACATCCAACCAATGCCACTTGTCAAGATCCATAGGTCGGCCAAATATTCCTAAATCAATGTACAATTAAATGGGGTTGATTCTTTGAATCAGTAGGGAGATTGTAATACTGCCAAATGAGCATTAAATAGATAGTTTGGCTAGAGTCGATCCATCAAGATGATTTTTAGATGAGACAAACTGGGTGGTCCGGATCCTTGTGTAATATGCAACATGACAACTTATCACCTCTTAGCTTGCACGAGGAGGAGCCGATCCTTGTTGAACTGCCCATGGAGATACATTCCATGAAAAGATTAGGTTAAAAAAATGTCTAGTAAAAAGAAACTAATATTTTATTCTTTCTTTAATTAGACCCACTACAAAAAAGAACCTGATCCCAACCCAATTAACCCTAAGAGATCCAAGAAACTCGAACCCAAATCACAACCCAAGCCACGAAAGACAAACAAACCATCCAATGCAAGAGCTTGACCCATCATTGCCTACAATGGTTTTTAAAACTGGACTAGATTGGATGGTTGGATCAGAAAAATCAAGAATTGGTCAGGTAACCAATTCCATTTCACTCTAAAACCATTTTTTGGCCAAAAACCATTGATTTCACCAACAATCCATAGATCCGGGCAATTGAATCATTGATTTGAACAATGGTTTTTTGCCACTTTTTTATTTTTTTTTAAGTCAAAACAGATTATCCATTCGAAATAGACTATCATACCATTCGACCTGGGGACCAGTCTCTAGTTCCCTATCCAATTCGATTTTAAAAACTTGCTGCCTACCACGGTACCACCTTCTTCTAAGGCCCCGTTCATTTTTCGGTAACTTACTTACCTAGGTAAATGTAGTTATCTGGGTAAATGTTTTCTGGGAAACACTTACCCGGGTAAGTGCATTTACGCATGTTCTTTTATTTCTCATGTAATAAGACAATGACCAATTTAACCATAAAAATCCATTGTTAAAAGGGATATTTTTATCCCATTCAAGTGTTGACAACTTTCCCCCTAGGTGGAACGGTTATTTACCCACGTAGGAGATGGGTAAGTGATACCCAGGAAAATAAACTTTCCCTGGTCCCCACGTAAATCTGAAAAAAAAAAAAAACATGGAATTCTTGGTCAATAGAAACCCAAATCCCATTGGCTAACTTTCCCCCTCTCAAAATCCGAAAAAAGAACACGCCCAAGTGGAAGCATAACACCAGAACAAATAAAAATGCCTAAAGCCCCCCAATAGGTAGGTAGACTCCAAGCTCGTGCTTGGGAGGCAGAAAGAATTAGGTTAATTAACGTATAGGGAGCAAATGCATCTAGGCCTTTTTCATGTCAGGGTTCATATGCAGCGCAACAAGAGACACCATCCGTGTTAAGGGGCACAATGTTCCTACTTTTGGTCTTCCTTAAGGATTAATTGTTCTCCTTTTTTTTCTCACAGTTAGATTATTATAACACATAATAATAATAATAATAATAAAAATAATAATAATAATAATATAAAAGAAGAAGAAGCTGTTTTTTTTCTGATAACTAATTAAACAAATAATTAATAGTAAGTTGAGGATGTCTTTAAGCTGGGATGTATCTGATCTCCTTGTATTTAACAGGCAATGGCGATTTTGTAGTACAAGATGAAGATAGTGACACGATGATGAAATGAATAATCAAACAACTCCAAAACCGCTTTGAACAGCCCACTGAACTCTGAAGTATGAAAACAAGTAATTATATTACGCCTGTTAGACTTGAGAATCCTTTTTCGCCTACTAAGTACTAACCAACCAACAACCCAAATATATAATTGTTATAACTTGATTTAGGATCACCATAATCTAATAGTAATAATAATTAGTTTTGTCTAATCCTTAACAATTCAATGATAATTACGCGTTGAAAATGGATGATGGCCTTCCCCTTTCAGCTGGCTCGAGGGCATCGTTGTCCAAAGTCTCTGATGCCTAGGTTCCCCATTAGGGTTTTCAATAATAAAATGGGGAAATTAGGAGAAAAAAAATAGGTTTTAATTAATTTTCCTTTGACATCTATAAAATAACCCCTTCAATCCATTCACTAAGAAGGATTAAATAATAGAATGATTAGTTTTAAACGATAATGACTTTCACTTGATCTCTACACTAATTTTCTCAACTGTTATAACTAACATCTTGGGATTGTTCAATATTTTGTCCTTAATTTGTATTGATAACGATTTTTAATTAATCAAGTATATATAATTAAAAAAAAAATGCGAATGCTTGTACGTACTATACCTAATTAGTTATTGTTTCAGCCATCAACAACTGCGTCTTAGATCGACCTTTGGTGCTCAACTCTCACTGGCAATGACATCACCACCACAAGCTTACAAGTTACAAGATGAGCTTGAGGATGAGAGCGAAATGAGAATTATAGTTCAATTGTGTCTATATTAGGCAAAAGCTAGCATTGATGACAATCCATATCAAGCATTATATTTTCTATTAAATATTTGTTTAGTTTCATATTGATGAATTCTAGATCAAGAAATATTTTATATACATCGATCAACCTGCTGATCATGGATATTCATATCTGTTCAAAGATATCGGTCAAGATATTGTTGTAATATTTTTATTGACTGCTCCTACAAATGGAGAGTTACAACTTATATATTGTAAATACCTCTCTTACTTGAGTCTTTTAAGTTTGATACAATTAATATGCAGTTATTTGAGTTTTCCTCAGAAAATTAATTTCTTTCTCTGATAATGTACAGTTCCTTGATGGTTTTTGAATAAACATATACTTCATAGTTCCTTGAGGGCAAGTAACTGATAACCCTTGTTTTTTCTTATCGACTTTCCAACTTGGACCGTCGTCCTGTATGCTCTTAAATGAAGTTTTTTATTGTTCAGTCCACCCCAGAAATCTGAGCCCCACCATATAGGTGATGGGATGAATCCTGGCCGTTGGAGGGGCTACTAATAGACTAAAAGGGGGCGGGGCCATAATTTTAGATTTCTGAGATGGATTAAAGTCTATTTATCTCTTAAATTTATGGATTTTTTTTTTTTAATTTCTACTGTCATTCATTCTTTATTTGAATCTTTGTTTTCTTTGAAATATTATTCTCAATCAAATCCACATCATTGCCATTAGTGTTCATGTAAGTGACTATGTACAACTTCCAGATTATTATGTAGAACTCACTCGTCAATTCAACCCACCCAGAACTTGATCTGGCATGCATCTTCCAAACAGACCCACATTGATCATCAACGAGGTGTGTACAAAATTGGTCTCAGCCGGCAATATTAATTTTATTCTCCTGGGCTATAGGAACAACTCAGTCAACCTTGAAACTAATACATCAAAAGCAGCTGGGCTGCAGACATATTATACTATATATACCAAACCCAGAAGCGGCTTTAATTTGTACATGTAAGTTCTTCTACATTAAAATATATAAATCTACTCAAGCAAGCCGCCTGTCACTGTGAGTGCATTCAACGCAACGTAATTACTACATTCATTCAAATATTATAGATGATGTCTTGCTTATTCTATCGAATGAAAGTTATATATTTACATAAATTTACTGTTACATACATTCATTCACCTTATCATCATCAGCTAAGGAAGTTACACGTACTAGGACATACGACATTGAGGTGTATTCTCAGATTCCGAATCACCTGCCAACCAAATATCCTCCCAACTATTATCTCACACTCGTACATCTCCTGCATGATGGATCCCTGTTTTATGATGGGTGTCAGTATCATGGTAAAATACATGGTGCGTTCCAATATCATGATGCAGTACTGTCAGTTCATGTTTCCCAACCCACAACCATCCAATATTGTACTATTGAATAGCTGCATCAGTCGAGTCCCGATCATCTACCAATAAAACACCTTCCAACCCAATCTCATAGCAAAATGTGCGGTGTTAGATCAATTGAAAGATATATTTTATTAGCAGAAAATCTCAACTCGCATCAGTCATAAATTTGCTACTGGCCGCATGTCATTGCCACTAGAATAGCCATTATAATTTAGCACTGATAATGGCATTAAAACAATTAATGTAAACCAAGCAACAGTCCATCCGTTGAATAATGTTAAATTGCTGAGGTATGTGGCGTTTAGCTAATTTATTTTTGTTGAAAATTATTCTGCCAATTGAAATAATATAAAATGAAGCCAATTATATTTTCTATTTAAAAAAAAAATCCAATTTTCTTTCATCTTGTTGAGAAACAAGGATTTTTAAGGCAGATTCATGCATAGTAATCAAAACGTAGCATCTCAAGTAACTGTTTAACCTCACCAATTTTTTTCATCTTATCACCAAGGTTGATCTTTCATCCATGGTTTTCAAAACTGGATAGGACTGGACGGTCGGAATGGAAAAATCAATAACCAGTCAGGTGATCGGTTTCACTTTACGTTTTACCCTATAATCGTTATTTTATTAAAAATCGTTGATTTGATCAGTAAACCGTTCATTCGAGTGATTGAACTATTCGATCTGTCCAATAATTTTGATCACTTTTATTTTTTTTGTTAGAATGTCGTTCATTCGGTTCGAACAACTGGACCATTCGACCTAGGAACTGGACCCTTTTGATTTTAAAAACCTTCCTTTCATCGCTCCCATTATATTATAATTAATTAATTTTAACATAAGGTATAGTGGGCTTGTGCTTGTTCAAGTTTCAAGCCCAATAAGCTTGCTTAAAATTCTTGTAAGGGTTGCCAACTTGTCATGGTTGCCATAAAAATTAAGATTTGGTCTAGGGATGGCAACAAGGCAGGTTTAGAGAAGGTTTTGTAAATTCTAGATCCTACTCCTCTTTCTAAACCTCTCTATTTATATCCACTCCAAAAAACATAGTGGATTGGATTTTGAGAATCCAAGTCCTCCCGGCACATAAAAATGCAAAATCCTCTTCAGCCCTACCATTCCTGCATTCAAAGGTAAACACAGATTGAGTTTAGAACCTGAATCTAATTTCCTATTATTTATTATCATATATAAACAATAAATAAATAACACAAATATACAACAAAATTTCCAATTAAATTACGATAAGGATAAGACCAAGAAGCTTATGCCAGGCCCAGCGTCCATCTGATCCTAAGAAATTACAACTTCTCGACGAGAATGGAGCGTAGAACTGAAATATAATATGTCTATGTATAATTATATGCTTTTGGTGATTTTCTAATTAATGGGAATAAATTTTGTATAGTTGTAGGGAAGCCTTCAGTTGTGGAGTACTGGAGGATAGTATTGAAGTCGAGCTGAAAACTATTCTGGTTGGTCTTCATTTTGTGAAAAGCCAGAATTAAACCCATGCATGTTTCTTTTCGTTTATGTTAGCTATCTGGCAGCTCATATGATATTATGATAGCCCAAAAGGCTATAGACCTCCTATGTTTTTTGAAGGACATTGTATTAATTAAACTTTTCTGTTGGTAGTTAATATAAATAAATTTAGTTTTATCCATAAAAAAAAAGAGCAAAGATATTGATCCGTTAGAGAAATTGTTTAGAGAACTCCATGGCCCAATATTCTTGCAAACAATGATTTGTTTAGGCAATTTGGTTGGAGATTTTTTTATTTATTAAAAGGTTGAAAACCATTTTCTAGGCTCAATTTCGAAGGAAGGCATAGTGTAACACTATTTTTTCTAAACCTGCATTTGCATTGTACATATATTTATATTTTTAACCTTACTCAGTTTGAGAAGAATACAAATACAAATATAAGGTTTGAAAGAATATAAATGTAAATATATACTGTGCAAATACATACAAAATAATGCAAAATATAAAGTTTTGCACTCTACATATTCGCATTTGTACTCCTTTCAAACTGAGCCTAAATGTATGGATTGAACTTAAATTACCCCTTAAGAATATCATATCCAAGATTTTGCACCAAACATAATTGTATTTGCACTCCTCCTACAACTAGTGAGTTTTTAGGGATTTGAGGAATTGTTCATTTTCTATTAAACTTATTTGATAGAAATAATGCTATCATGACAATTATAAGTACATACACGTCACTGCCATATAAAAAAATCAATTTAAAATCACCCCAATTGTTGAGGAATCGGTCTTATTAAATAGGACTTTTTTTTTCATTTTTCACACGAATCACACAATTTGGAAATCAATTAATTGATGTAACAAAAAATAAATAAATAAATGGGAGTAGGCATACATCTATTCCTCCAACCAAACATCCCATGCATGGTCCCTACTGTAATAAAGGCTTCATATATTTCCTCCCTTTGCCTTCCCAACAGTAATCCATGCACCTGCAAAGGTAAAATATAAAACTCTCACATTGCCAATCACATTATGCCACATCAACCTGATTATGTGTTTCCCACAAGTATGGAGCTGACGTGGTGTGTCATGATTGGCCTAGTATTACAAGTAGCATTCTAGACGATTTTTTAACTCATCTCAACGACTAACAATACTTGGAAGTCAACCCATTGCATGTTGCATTTTCTTGTTATTATCAACTTATATTCCTTAACTATTTTAAATTAATGAGAAATTAATATATGTTATCAAAATGTGTTTATATATATTATTAAAGGGTCAAAGGTTATTAATTAATTATAAGTTTCATGTAAGTCATGTTATCTTAACTTAATTTATTAATAATATAATATATAATCTCTGCATCTGATCTGAGTCAAATCTAAATCCAACGTAATAAAGATTAAATTTAATGAGTTTGGATCTAAGTCTTGTCTATCAAATCCATTTGCATTCTAGGCTGATTAGTAGGTTTTTTGGGTCCAGCCTAATAGTTAGTTAGGATGATGCATTACACATTGCCTGCTAGCGTTGCTCTTATTTAATTTCTAAACTTACCTCACTTAATCGGGTGCCGATCCGAATTGCCATGTGTTAAGTTTATCCGTATCCGTGTTTGAATTACGCTCCAGTCCAGTTCACTACCCCACCACAGGTCCACAGCCATCATGTCCTAGCTAGACCTTTCCCCAAGCTAATATTAGCTAGCTATTGAAATTTCAAACCCCCTGACATAAGATATATGCCCAAGGAAAGCTTTGTTTTTGGAATAACTTTCACTTACTCTCACCTAATAAGTTGTAATTTCACATTACAGTTGACAAACAGTAATAAAATAAAAAACTGATGTCAATATAAGGAAGGTATTAGTGTTTAGATAGGGGGGTATTAGAAGATGGATTTCATGAGAATTTTTCTGCGCCACGAAAGATTGTTAGGCTGATTTGCTTGTGGTAGATTATGATACGACAGAAAGGTCGAAAAACATTCGGAATCCACCATAGAACAGCGGCTACAGTGCCAATTATTATATGCCACATCAGCTAAAGCCCAGGTGTTCAGAGGTTGACATGGTGTATCATGATTGGCCCAATATGGTAACCCATGTAAACGATATGATCGTCCAAAAATAAATAAATACCCATTTGCTGACCATAGCCATACTAGAACATCTTGCTCCTGGTGTGGCGAAACTCAAAAGGTTAGTTAATCACAATAGAAATTACCAACGGTTGTCGATATGTTCGAGTGGTTAAGGAAAAGGACTCGAAATCTGTTGGGCATTTTACACCTTAACATTAAAAGAAGAGCAAAAGACTTGAACTTCCTTGAAGTTGCAGTTAAATACTTATACCTCCTCAAAATTTTCACCCTTCAAATTTTTAAAGAGAGCCACCGATATTGAATCAAATTCATCATTCATTTGCAGTTGCTGTCACACGAGAAAATCAGATTCTTTTTGCTCATTCACCCAATCTACCGCCTATTTGTAGCCTGCCCACGCCCACCCACAATACACTACCCCCGTGATGAGATGTTCTCCATGTGTAACTATGATAAACGTGGACAGAGTTCTCGTGGGTAAGAGATCCAGACTCTGGTTGGTAGTAGCACAAAAACAAAATCAGTTTGAGAGTAAGCATTCCATCTAGAGGAATAAATCGAGCCGTGCTACCCGCAGCCCAGTACGAATTTGGACTAGCCTGGCCCGGCATAGCACGATAGCTTGTGAGCCGTGCTAGGCCTGACACGATGGTCCATGTCGTGCTAGACTAGGGGTTCGTAATCCACAGGCTGGCACAACACAGCACAACTATGCACATTGTCACAAGCCAGAACGGCACAGCCCACAGGGCCTGTAGAGGGTCGCACTTGGCCCATCCAAAAACTAGCCGTTAGGGGACCCCCCCACCCCAACCAACAGCTAGTTTTAGCTTTGGGGGGAGTTTTTTACATATATAGGGGGTATTTATGTATTTTGATTATGGAGGGGAGAAAAATGACACAAATGCCCCCCCAACAGCTATATAACAATTAGTTTAGGGGGGCTTTTTGGGTAAAGTTATAAATAACTTTGCAATAACCAAAATACCCCTCCCAACAACTAAAAAACAACTAGTTTTTAGGGTATTTTGGGCAACTGAATTATTTTCAGTTCCTATAAATAGCCCTATCCTCCACCATTCTCATTACACCAATTCAATAATTCTCTTAATCTCTTCTCTCTCTCTCGTGCATTCTCTGCAATCTAAGTGAAATCTGATAATCTGATTGGTTGGTTGTTTGATTCTCCAATTCTCAACTTTATTAAAGTTTCAACAAGAATAAGGCTTTCTCAACTAGCTCAAGTATCTCAAGTTAACAATTTGGGAGGCTTAGACGTTGAAAGGCTTTAACCATTGAAATAATGTTGGAATTCTAAACCGGTAATCCAAGTAAGTCCAATTAAATTAATTTTATTTTTTAGAATTTATAAAAAATGGCCAACTCTTCTCAAAACCAATTCCCCAACATGTTCCCTGTTTAAGATATTTGGTCGCATCATGATAGTGTTAGCACTGATGCTATTCATATTGATGGAACTTACACCCTTGGTACTGATACCAGGGGAAAGAAAAAGAGGGCATCTAAGTTTAGTACCCCATTTAGAAAATATTTAAAGTAGATGATGTTAAGGGGAAGGGAAAAAAAGCAATTTGCCAAAAATGTAGAGAAGACTTTAGCTATTATAGCAAGGGTGGTACTGGCCATTTGAATAGACATTTGCTCACACATGAGAATGAAGAAGAAGAAGAATAAGTGAGAGAAACAACATAAGCACAAATTGGGAGGGGAGTTTTTGGTATATTTAAATATTCACAAGAAAAAATGAAACAAAAATTAGCAAAATACATTGTACATGCAGAACAACCATTTTTGTTAGTTGAAAATACTAAACTAGAAAAATGGTTACATAATTTTATAGATCCACAATATAAAAAAGTTTCTAAGAATACTATATTAGATCAAATGCTTTAAATTTTTTTTTATTCCTATAAACAAAATTTAATTTATTTATCATCAAATCTTAATTCTAAAGTTGTAATTACTTCTAATGTTTGGACTTCTAAATTTAACATAAGTTATATTTGTATTACTGGCCATTTTATTGATGAAAATTGGCTTTTACTAAGCTTGAATGGTCACATACTGGCCCAACTATTGCTACAAGCATTTTAAATACTTTACATGCTTATGGAATTGAAAATAATTATTTTCTATTGGTTTTGATAATGCCAGCAATAATGGTTCTACAATTAATATTTTAAAATCTTAATTAAAACCATGTTTAAATGGTAAATTATTTCATATCAAATGTCCATGTCACATCTTAAATTTATGTATTCAAGATGCTTTAAATATTATTTCTACTCATATTTTTAAAATTAGAAGTTGTATTAAGGGCAGGAAAACAAGAATTTAAATATTTGTGTCAAAATTATGGCCTAATATATAAACATTATATATTAGATATTAAACATATATGGAATTCTACTTATGCTATGTTAGAAAGTTGTATTTCTCATAAACAAATTATTACTGATTTTTATAATGTAAAAATGTTTAATGATATTATATTTGAGGAAGACTAGGAAATGGCAGTTCGTATAAGACATTTTAAACATTTTTATGATGCAACTAATGAATTATCAGGTATTTATTATCCAATTAGTTGCAATTTACCTTATCAATTAATGATGATTAGTGATTGTTTTGCAAAATAAAAAAAATAATCAACAATTTAAATGTATTGTTGAAATAATGGAAAATAAATTTAAAAATATTGGGAGAACATTTCCCCCCTTTATTGCTTAGCTACAATATTAGATCCTAGGATTAGGAAAGATGGTTTAGATATTTTACTTGAAACATATTGTGAAAATGTAAATATTGAAATTGGAAATAAAAAAAAAAAGAAATTAATAATTTATTATTTAAAATGTACAGTTTATATGAATATGAAGCAGTAGGAAATAATCCTACAACTTGTACAATATCTTCTACTTCTGATCTTGAGCCTAGTAGTAGAAGAGAAAAACTTTTTTATTTAATAATTGAAGGCAAAAATCTGATGCTTCTACAACAAGTTCATTTACTGAACTTAAGTAGAAGAGAAAAACTTTTTTATTTAATAATTGAAGGCAAAAATCTGATGCTTCTACAACAAGTTCATTTACTGAACTTAATTTTTATTTACAAGCAAATTTTTGTAGTTTAGGTGAGGGAACCAATAATTTTGATATTTTGGCTTGGTGGAGTTAACATTCAAAAAATCATCTAGTTCTCGCCGCCATGGCACATAATCTACTAACCCCTCTGGTGTCTACAGTTCCATTAGAGTCTTGTTTTAGTGCAAATACCAAGGTGTTGGAGAACAAAAGAAGCTACATGAATGATAAAAGTATAGATATGCACATCTACTTTAAGGATTGACTAGATCCAGAAAACGGATTACAAGACAAAGGAGGGCATGATACTACACCGAATATTTCACTTGAAGCAGATGATGAAAGTCATGATTCATGAACAATAGTTGACTAGTTGTATAGATTTTTTTTCAAATTATTGTAAATTTTATTTTCATTTATTTAATTTATTTACTATTTTTTAACAATGTAATTTTGTATTTTCAAATTGTAATTATATTTATTCCATTTTCATTTTCATTCATCCAAGTATCCAACCATTGTATGCTTTGTAATTTGTATCATTCAAATTTAAATGAAATAAAATTCTTTTTTTTTTCTTCCAATTTGTTATTCCATCATTTTTATTTGGTTAAGTATACTTTTTCATTTATGTGTTAGATTTTTCATTTCTCATTTCTTAATTTTTCAAATAGTTCTCAAAGCTCAAAGGAAAGTTAAATATTTTAGTTTTACACTTTTACTTAGAAAAGAAATCAACATTTTCAAAAAAAAAATAGTCTAGCCCAGTTTGGCCCAGTTCTAAGGTCTGCCCTATGGCCCAGCCTAGCACGGCCCAACCTGTAGCCTGGCTCGGCCCAGGCCCACAGCATGATACGACACAACACGGGCCCATGCAGCTTGAGCCGTGTATCGTGCCGGGCTGACTCCCAAATTTTTTCACTGGGGAGGGCAGCACGGCCCGTCATGGCCCGCAGGCCAGCACAACACGGCCTGCACTTTGCACGAGCCACCTGCGGGCTGTGCTGTGTCAGGCTGACCCCCAAATTTTTCACCGAGAAGGGCGGCATGGCCCGTTATGACTCGTGGGCAAGCATGACACGGCCTACACTTTGCACAAGCCACTGCAGGGGACACGGCCCACTTTACACCTCTAATTCCATCTCCAATCGGAAGAAGAAAAATAAGTTCCAAAGAATAAAAAACAGCCCAGTTAATGGTAGTCAATTAAAGCTATGATACTTCTCAGAATCATGATTCTTGCTTCTTGCAATTCTCACGGTAATTTTAAAATAACGAACACATGCCTATGTTCCACGTGCGAAGTGAACATGGACACTTCTGTAATTTTACAGAAAAATGCTCGCCCTAAATTTTCTCGTAGTGTTCTTCTCCATCTCCAAGCTCCACGCCTCCAACAGCTCTCTTCTTCTCCAATAGTTTCTCTAGTAAGAATATCATCACTCATCATTCAAAAGTACCAGTGTTCTGGTTCTCCAAGAAAAAGAAGATTGGCATATTCCTTAGTTGATTTAATGGATCCCCAATTAAATAAAAAGGATATTATAGTTTAAAACTCACCTACTATTAGATTTCTATTAATTCACCGATAGTGATTAATAATGGAAGTTGTCCATAGAAGACTTTGAGCATTTTATATAATCAAACTACCGCTGAATGGCCAGTCAAGCTTGTCAAATATTTTTATGAAAAAATTACCCCTAAACCAAGCGCAAGTCTATGACAGTTGGAGGTAATTTTAGCATAAAATATTTAATAAGGTTGATTCATCATTCAAAGGTAATTTAGTCATGTAAAGTATTTAAATTTTTACGTGAAAAACTATTAAGAATCACTAATAGTGATTTAATGGAAATCTTAACAGAAGTTGAATTTTGAACAATCAAACTCACTAACAAGGGGCTTCTGGAGGTTATGAAAAGTCATGGTGAATTTAAGAAAAATGCTAAAATGTTATGGTGAGTTTTAGACAATATCCCAAAATAAAAAGAAAAAAGAAACCTTCCAACAAGGGAAAAAAAGGGTGTTTTGAGATATTCATTTTGGGCCTTAACAAGAATGCCAGTCATTTTTTTGAACCTGCAGTGAATTTGCTCTTTTCTTGCATGTTTTGTAATAGATGAATAAGCTTCATCCTTTGATCGATGCAACAATAAGGTTGTGTTTGGTTTGAAGAAAAAAGTAGGGAAAGAAAGAAAAAGGTAAGGAAACCTTTTTCCTTTGAACCAAACATAATCTAAAGAAAGATCCTATAGATAAAACCTCCCCATTTGATAGAGAACCAATTTTATTACAAGACATGACTGGACTGTCAACCAATTAAATGATATGCTAGTTTTCATTTCATTTGATTCAATGTATCTTTGTCCAGACTCCGAATAAAATGGTTCCATATGATATTTTAGGAAATCTAGTTACCACAAAATCTGGGGTACATTTCAGTGAAGAAAGTACAACACTTTGTTAAAAGTCTTAGGGTTCAATGACAGGTTCAACCAATTAGGGCCTAAAAGGATGAAGTGCCATCATTGGGATGGAAATCTGGGAACAAAGTTTGAATATTTCATACTAGCTACTTGTTCTTTAAAATAGCACAACAGCAGATATGATACCCTTTAAATATAATATTTTCATTACTTCATGTTTTTAATGTTAGAGTGAAACATGAGTCAAATTGTCTTTATCTTAAGTACGATTTGAAACAAGAATAGATAATATAAAACCACTTGCAGGGTTAGTTTAGAATTTGAGTACCTAACCTGAGAAGTTTTGCCTCTACCACTGAAAATGGTCTAACATTTCCTTTATTTGATTAACTTCTTGACCAAGAATATTCAGGTATCTGTGTTTTCAGATTGAACTGATGAAATTGTCTATGCTTATGGGTTTTTTTTTCTTTTTCTCTTTTTGATTTACATGCTTGTGCAAGTATCTAAACAGCAAATGATATGAATCAGAGGTGATTACAGACAAGTTTACTATATAAGAAAAAATTTCCCTGTATAATGGCTGCTCCACTAGGTTGCCTAGGCGTTGTATTACGAGGGTTCACAACGAGATTCTCCTTGGCAAAATATCAGCCCAAAAGGTTGCTTCAGTATTGCAAGTACGACTCTCTTTATCATCAGTTACTGCTTTTTATTTTAAAAGGAACCGATCTAATATATTCAATGCTTGTATTATAAGGTAAACAGACGGAATTTGACTCTTGTTTTCTTTGTAAACCCCCCACCCCTCCCCCCATCTAATAGTAGTTCTCAAAAACTTAAGGATCTTGATCCAAGATTGACCTGGCCCAATCTGAGCCCAACGGATAGGGGCGGTCATTGCCAGACAGGCTAAGCCCGGGCCCGGCCCATGGTCACCTCACAGAAGACAGAAATTCCTCTCCAAAGAGTATCTCTTTCCGTTCCTAAAATTAAAGCTCCTATTAAACCCATCTGTCGAATGTCAATGACCCTAATCGTTACAAGATTGACAAGAACAAGGATGGATTTCATTGAAATTTGTCAATGGGGCTATGAAGGAAGACCCAGGTTTCAGCAAGGGAGGAGGAATTGGCCGAGATCATCAAGGTAATCCCTTTTCTGGCTGTAGTTCTTACCAAGGTCTTGGTGTAGTTTGGGTGGGCAGGTCTCAGTGGAGCATTTGTTATTATTAAAGGCCCAGTCCAGCCCAATTCAGTGGAAATTCTTAAAATCAGACACCCAATTTGCATTCCTTGCAATTAACACAACTATGAATTAATTAGCATTTAGCAATTACCCCAGTAATTATCAGGTAAGGAGTAACACTAGACGATAGCCATGTTTGTCAGGAGCATTAGGTTCATATTATGGTCAAAACCCATTTGTTCAATCTCAGGATCTAAACAATTTTGGGCTTTCTCAATTGTAGTCGAGTTATAAGGAGCCGCCACTTGTATCCAGCTTTTAAAGGGCTAAGGCCCAACATTTCAGTTACCGAACGAGGGTTTTGTCTCTGCCTCTCTGGGGTTTCCAGAGGTTTCTTCTCTCTCTCTCGAGGTTTCCTCGAGTTTCTCCTCATTCTCCACCTTTCATCTTTCTTCTTCCGCCATCGGTCCACTGGGTGGCTCCCCTTGGGGGTCCCCCTCTCCCTTTTCTTTTCTTCCTCCTTTCTCCCTCTTTAGTCCTTCTCGTTTTTTCTTCTCTCTCTCTCTCTCTCTCTCTCTCTCTCTCTTGATTATTCCGTTCCATTGTTTCAGTTCTTCACCCTTTTTCCATCCCATCGTTTTTCCCTCTCGCCCATTATTCTCCTTTATTATTTTTGGTTTTTCTTTACTTCTTTTGTGCAGAGATTTTGGTATAAGGGGCTGACTCTTCATTGATTTGGTGCTGGGCGGTGGCTAAGATCATTGCTTTGGTTTATCGTTCATGGCTGTATCCCAACTATTTTCCACCGCCGGTTGCAGTTCTTAGTGGCGGTTGCAATTTCTTGGTGGCAGATGCAGTTCACCAACTAAGTTCCATTGTTGGTGACGATTCCAGTTAATTTGAAGCTTTGTCGTCTTTTGCGGCTTTCTCCGATCATGTTATTTCTGACACTTTGACCTTTCCTTTGAACGCCCCTCCTGTCTTTTCTCTCGATTGATGGAGATGCATTGGATTGATGTTTCTTTTTATTGGTGATTCTTATCTGGTACCTCGCCGTTTGTAGTATCTTTCTAAGAAATTATTTATGAGCTTTCTTTTTTGGTACTGTTATCAATTCTTCATTTCTTTATATTTATAAAAATTTCTTGATTGAATGAAATATATTTTACTTTTTGAAACATTCAGCATTTTTCAAATTATTAATAAAATTAAATATGACCACCTCTCAACTTGGAACAAACTTTGGGGCTAGACCGAAAAAAAAAAAAAAAAAAAAAAACTCATGTTAATTTTACCTAGTATAAGTTAGTAATGGCATACAAGTTGTGTTGCAAAGCATAGTATAGGACTTTTCCACGTGGCAAATTAGTTGGGAGCCAAAAGGCAAAATGCCCCGTATTCATCTTGCTATTGCTTTAGTTTTTGAGGACATTCATTTCATTGTGGAACGGCTATTGGAAGAACCACCAAAACAAAGTGAAACATATACATGGTCGATATGAACGTACTGTGGGATCGAACACAGATTAGATAAGATGAATCTAACACTCACTGCATCAAGACCGTCCATTAGATAAGAGATTCACTGGATTGGTCAGATGTTACAATCCCTCAGTCCATAACAGCCATGCTCCCACCTTGTAATCGCGGTTTAAGTGTTAGTTTTCATATGAAACTTACCCATAGAAGTGCTATTATTTTTTCCACGCGGCAACTATATGTATGCGCATGTATTATTGTGTATATAGGTATACATGATAGTCGTTGCTTATGACTTTATATATTCATACCACTCAGTTTCGAAAGCATTTTAATTTATTGAAACAAGGAAAAGCAATTTATCACCAAACGCTGTTTAAATCCTACAGATTTGAAGGCTCAGTGAAGGACCATGCGTGGGGAAGTAAGTAATTAATACAAGGCAGTGAATATTGCAAATAAGACAGCAAATAAGCCTTTTAAGTGAATGGTAAAATTCATGTAGGAATGTCACTCTTTCTGCCTAAATGATGCATCATGCATGTGTTCATGTTGTTATAATTAATATTTACATATGATATATTTATGATCACACATTAACACTATTTTCCATATAATATATATATATATATATATAATATTTTGGGTAAACGAGTCATTTACCCCGATAATATTAATATCCTTGGTACCAACTCCGTTCCAACCTCTTACATTTGTTTAAAACTAAGCACTTCATGGAAGAAAGGGTCATCAAGAGGAAGCTGATCAGGGCAAAATGAAGGAGATTCTCCTTCATAGCTACATCCGTCCACACTGGGATTGCTGATCATGATCTCGCTGACTGGTGGCGGAAGAGGAGGCAGAGAAGAAGCAGAAACCCGGCCTGGATACCCATGAAGCGAGCTTTCTCCTTGACTGGTTACAGTAATCTCAGGTGTTTGCAGATTGCAATATGGCAGTTGCAGGTCTGGAAAATGAGAGAATAAAGGGAATATTGAATCTGCAGGAACTGACTGAGTTGTGGCAATTCCAATAGAATTTGGGCTTATTGGGATAGGATTCCCGGCCGAATGAGATGAACTCAGAACTGGGTTTTCATTGTTGTAGGAAATCGAGCTCTCTATCAGCTGTGGTAGACAACTAATAAGCCTAGCCAACTGATAAGCTTCTACTGGTATCAGCTGGGGTAGGCTGGAGAGGATGTGAGTTCGAGGTTGGTGGGTGATGGGGTCGAAACCCATCTTTATCAGCTTCTTCTTTAGGCGAGTGTTCCAAAAATTCTTGATCTCATTGTCGGTACGGCCTGGGAGATGCTTGGCAATTACGGACCACCTTGTAAACAAATTAAACCAAGTAGTAGTTTGAGATAATAGTTAAGTTGAAACACTAGTAACACATACATACATACATCGCAAAATCAAATTAAATTACTTGTTCCCGAGAATAAAATGGAGATTTAGAATCGTCTCCTCTTCTTCATGTGAAAATTCCCCTCTCTTGATATCAGGCTTCAGGTAGTTTTCCCATCTTAATCTACAGCTCTTCCCACATCTGTTAAGTCCTGCAAAAGCAACCAAATACTCAGGCAAACAAGCAGAGAGAGAATGAGAGAGATGAGTTTGTTTGTATATATATATATATATATATTAATTTGAACCTGCAAGTTTAGGGAGGGCTCTCCAATTTGGGTGGCCATGTGTTTGGACGTATAGGACAAGCTTTTTGTCTTCTTCTGGTGTCCATGGACCTTTCCTGAGACCACTTTGATCACAAGGCGGAGACCTTCCCATTTCTGTGACTTTTTTTTTGTTGAATTTCCTCCGGCTTCCCCTTACCTCAGCCCAACTGGGGAACAACTATTCTATTTATACACGGGCGAAGGCCTCGAGCTCCCACTGTTCTATTTATAAATATCATAATTGATAATTTACTATCACTTGAAAGTGACTCATGCACGTTTTCATATATAGCATTTTCTTATAAGCTCTTTTATCTTCTTTAGGCTGCGTTTGGAATGGATAATAAATCAATAACGATGTAATTCAGTTTTGTTGGTGTTTGTAAGGAGTGTAAATGAAGATCGGTGTAAAACTCCACTCAGGTTTAGATTTATTGGCATTTGGATGAAGTGGAGTTTAATGTCGTGAATCATTGTAAAACCTCATCAAGCATGAAATTTTACATTGATAATCAATATAAATACTACATCGCTTTTATCGATATAAAACTTTACACATTTTTATCACGGTTTTTAAAATGTAGCGGTCACCTATTATACGGTTTGACTGCATTTTGATGCGATATAAATTTTACATTGGTTTGGTTTTGTATTCGTTTGAAATTATGGTGTAATTATTATCGACGTAAAAATACACTCCGGTTCAGTTTGGCCTGTATTTGGATGGAATATAGTTTTACGCTGATAATAGGTGTAAAACCTCATCAACTCTTCCACCCATCACTATTTTCAAAAAAGCAACAGCCACTTTCTTGTTCAGTGCAAAATGTCATAATGTATTTTTACACCAATTCCGAATGCAGCTTTTTGTGTAAAATATCATTAGTGTACTTTCACACTGATGACGTTTTACACTAAATCCAAACGAAGCTTTAATTTATTCCCAAGTTTCATGCATGTCCTCTTCCATTCCTAACGGTATTACTGGCATTACTTTCTCTGAGTCCGGATCCCCTGCCAATGTTTGCTCATAACACACTACCCCCCATGAATTGGGAACATCTCCCTCTACATAATACTATGCAGAGATGAAATATCCTCCATCTATGACTACGATAAACATGAACAGGGTTCTTGTGGAGAGAGTGTGGGTAAGAAATCTGGTTAATTCCCAAATACCCTTCATTATTTTAATTAATACAACTAATTCTGTGTATACTATCACCCTAACAGAAGTAATTAATGGACTAGGAATGGTATTCTTCCTTCAATATTTGCTGCCGGCCCACCAATAAGTTTCATTTCATCCTTGATTAACGTTAATTGGCTGGCTGCCCACAGCTGCCAATCAAGATCAATGACCGATTTTGGTTGGTCTCCTATATAGTATATGCCATGCATCCCTTTCAATTAACCAAAATGGAGTAGAAGGAAATCCCATGCTGTTTTTGTTTGCTTTGTAAACTTCATCGATGTAAAACTCCACCGATGGAGTTTCACACCAAACCGTTTGAAATTTTCTGAACTGTAATAATAGTACATCGATTTACAATATAAACTTCATCTCCTTTCAAATACCGATAAAACTGACTGATAATGACGTTTTACACTACATCTAGATGTCAACAAAACCGAATTAACGTTTTACATTACAAACAAACGCAGCCTTAAATTTTATCATCATCATCTAAACCTTGCCCCAACTATATGGCATCATTTAGTCATAGCTATATGAATCATGTTTTGTCATTTCCTTCAGTGCATGGTATCTATTAGGGGTGGCAATTGGGTGGATTGTGTTGGGTTTGGTTTGTGTTGACTTTCAACTCAATCCATCTAACCCGCCAACCCATTAATGATCTAGTTATATAAAATTAAATGGGTTGGATTCAAACCAAACTCACTTTAACCCAATCCAACTCATTAATCTTATATTTATGGATTTAAAAAACAAACACTCTCTTTCTTAACAAATGAGTTGGTTGTAGCTTGGTGGTTATTGTAGTTATTATTTACATAAGTGGTGAAAGTTCAAATCATATTACATGCATGTTGTTTTTACACAAGCAGCAAAGCCATTTGACTATGTTCGGATTCCGAGTTTGACCGAACCACTTAGGTTCAAATTGGTCAAACCAACTTAAACCACTTAGGTTCAAGGGTGGTTGAATTGTTTAGATATGGATCAACCCGGTCGGACCGGACCAGACCATATTAGGTCTGCCACAAGTTCGGGAGCAGACCGACTGACCGAACCGGGTCAATGTAGCTAAATCGGGTTGATAAAGATTCAGGTGGGATCGTGTGGATATTGGTCGGATGGATGGTCTAGATTGGGCAAAGCACACAGAGGTCGAATCATCCCGCCCAAAACCATTTTGGATTCTAATCGACTTGTAACGGGTCCAGTCGGAGTGTGTGAATATTGGTTGAATCAGACAGCCCAAATCAGACAGAGCAAGTAGCATCGAAACATCCCACCCGGGGTCTATTTCGGATTTGTGTCAACCCAAATCAGTATATGCTAGATTGGGTCAGACCGTGTTGAATTGGTCCAGACTCAAGTCAAATTGATTTGGATTTATGTTGGGTGAAGTATATTGATTCAAGACAAACCTAAATTTAGTCAATTATTAATAGAAAATTAATGCATTAATTATAAATTATTTAATTCAAATGAAGAAAATTAAAAAAAGGCTAAGGAATTAATACTTATATGTCTATAATGGTTAACCAAATGGTTATCAACAAACCAACCCATTTAAATGGGTGGGTTGGGTGGGTTAGATACTGGGTGGGTTGGACGAGTTCAGCAGGTTGGGTTAAACATTGCCACCCCTAGTATCTACATCCATGGTTAAATTACAGTCATTTAAATCAATTCTTATTACTTTCACTCAAATCATTATAATTATGGGTTCAACTATGATATGGAAAAGATATTCCATACCATATATTTCCTGCATCATAGATTTTCCCTATAATTATTAGTCTGCCCTTAGTTTTATTTTTAGCCCCTTTGAACTTAGGGATTTTTACAGTTCAATCCACCTCTATAAATCTAGAACTCCACTTTATGGGTGGACTGAATCTTGATCATAGATTGATGCCAAATTTATAGTCAGGATGCCGTTTATAGGGGGCTATTAATAGACTAGGAGGGGTTGCAAATGAGATGGATTGCAGTACAAAAATCCCTTGCATGAACTTGTTGTAAGAGAGAACCTTTTTCTGATTAACAGTTTGCAGGTGAGAAACTTAAGTTAAATTGGCCAAGTTCAACAATTTCTGTTGATTGAAATCTTTGTGGAAACGGATTGATGAAGTTTAGGATGATTTGACAACTTCAAATTGAGCACTGTATAGTATTAAGGAGCTTCCATATGAGTGATCCTGCTCTGCCCTAGGGCCATATAATGAGGCCACATCAATAATAACCCAAGAACCGTCTAAAACGCATATATATGCAAAAAGTAACGTTGAAAGAGGTTGATTGCTTCTTTTAGTAGTTCCCTTTCGTCAATAAATATGCAAAAAGTAACGTTAAAGCATGGTTTTTAAAATCGGACCGAACTAGAGGGTCAGATTGAAAAAATCGATAACCGATTAGGTGATTAGTTCTATTTTTTCTCAAAATCGAAATTTTGTAAAAAAAACATTGATTTGGTTAACAAACTGCTGACCCGGGCAGTTGAACCATTCAAACCGTTCAACAGTTTTGATTGTTTTTTTTATTTTTCAGAATGGGACATCCTTTTGGTTCAAACGGTCAGACCGTTCGACTCAGGAACCAGACCCTGACCGGTTCGTTGTCTAGTTCGGTTTTAAAAACCTTGCGTTAAAGGGACTGTTTGATAACCGTTGAAGCAACTAAACTAAATGATTTATTGTTTAATTTGACTTTTAGTGAATAATGACCAAGTAGATGATCAATTAATTAAATTCTTTGAGACAAAGTTTTAAAAATCGACCTGGAAACGGAATTGTTGTGGCCACTGGTTTTCGGGCCAGAGCTTTGACCGTCCAGGTCAAACAATTTAGATGGTTTATATTATTAGGGCAAATGTTGGTACTAGTCTCTTATAGTTTTTATGAGAAAGAGGATGTAGCTTTCGGCTGAGAAAGAAAGAAAAAAGAAGAAAAAAAGAAAAGAAAGGAAGAAGAAAAAAAAGAAAAAGAAAAAGCAAAGGAAGGAAGAAGAAGGAAGAGGAAGAGGAAGAGGAGGATTCAACCTTCACCGGCGATGATGATGGCAATAGCAACGACGACTATGGTGACAAACTAACAATAGAAACGCAGATCTCAAATCTGAGATCTGACATCTAATTTATCTTAAGTCTCCAACCTCTACAATCTTCTTCTTCTTCTTCTTCTTCTTCTTCTTCTTCTTCTTCTTCTCTGTTGTATCTAGATCCCAGATCAGATATCGTTTTTGTCTCAAATCTAAGATCGTTTTTCTCTCTTTTTGTTGTACCCATGAACCACTGTCTGGGATGGATGGGTTGACGATTCAATCGCCCAAGTCAGATGTTCTCTGACAAGTCAATGGGATTTGGCCCATGAATGGGTTAAGCATGAAGTAGAATCAATTGTCTGGACGGTTTTTGGGCTGAACGGTCTAACCATCCGAGTCAACAATGGTTCAAAAACACTACTTTGAGCTCTGAATGGTCAGGTCTAATTTGGGATAGGTGGACCAGTCCCAAATCAATTCTTAATCGGGATATCAAGCCTGACCCGATTATCTATAATTACCAATTACATTGACAACTTGGAACTTTATTTTTTGATAATATAACTTCAATAAAAATGATAACATGTAATAAACTGCTTATATGTTGATAAAACAAAGTGCTTTTATCCTCTTATATATAAAATACAATAAAAATTACACAAAAAAAAACAAAAGACCTTTAATTTATATATTATTAACTATGCATTCTTGTTTTCTTCCTAAATAAAACCATATATTCTAGTTCGGTTCTTAATAGGTTTAGAACAATAATAACCGGCCAGTCCAACCCAATTATTAATCAGGACAAAAACCACAATACGATTCAATCAGTTCAGTTTTATGGGGTAGACCTGACCCATTGACATCTATATCTATACTACTATTAAAAGTGCCCATGATAGTGTGGAACTTTTATTTGACTAAAATACTCCAATTTTTGAATTTGGTCCCTCTCTAATTGCCAGTGCAGAAATATGTAATTTGAGCCACCATTTTTCTCCCCATTCAAATGCATTTCATTAAATCTTATATTTAAGGTATTAATTTCCATTAACATCTATTGAATCCTTTTCTTAACTAGAACAATTCTATATATGATTTATGAATTTGGTTTCACTATAATTGTGAGGGCACAAAGTGTAATTTGAATTATTACATTTCTCTTCATTCAATTCCCTCTCATTATATCTTATATATTTAGGGCATTAATTCTCATTATTTCATTGAATCTTATATTAATTAGCCATATTAAAGAAAAATAAATGTGACAAAGAATAATTGTTTTTTGTTGATTATAGGAATAAAATACAATTTTAAAACTAACCCAAAATTGAAGTTATTTTCCAGTTTGATGGTGAGTCAATAATTCAACCTTATTATTAAATAATAGTAGTTAAAAAGATAAAAACACACAAAGGTATAAAAACAGAAAAAAAAAATGTAGAAAAAATTTAGACATCTCTAACATTATATATTCATCATATTAAGCAAAAATAAGTGACAAATAAAAAATATTTTTATAGACATAGAAATATAAAAAATTTTACAAACATATTATTTACTATTCTCATAATCTTTGAAAGGGTGAAAATGCTTTATGGTTAAAATTAGAGGCCGGTACTTATCTACTCAATTAGTTAAAGCACACGGGAAAATACAGTGGAAGTATTTCCCAGATAGCGAGCCAGAATTCAACCCCACCTTCACCTTTCTCCCTTCGCCTAGCCAAAACTGAAAATTGCTTGCCGTTTTTTTGTCATTCTTCCACCAGATATCATCAGGTCAGTTAACTTCGATTCTTTCTTTTCTACAGAAGTATATAAGACAGTATATATAGTCGAAACAAGTAAATTAATAATATTTAATTAATATGAGACATAATCAACTTGAATCATATATAAAAATGCTGTAATATTTAAGACCCAGTTTAGATAATTAAAGCAATGTGATATAAATTAGGAAATATTGTATTTTTAAAATGTAAGACTACCTGTGATGTCCCATTTGTTAATTAGGAGCACGTCGCCCTTAAGCTTGCTGGGAATATACATATATATAATTCAACTACCTATACGTTTATATTTATAATTTAATTTGCATACGACGTAAGTGCATGCATGAATTACAGCGTAGGTTGCAGTTCTTTAATACATGGCACTGATGGCAGATGGAGTGAGTTGGCCCAACCAACCATTTTAGTGACAAACGTATGTATGTCAATGTATATACATATATATATATAGCTTTTTTTGATTTCTAGTCTTCTCTCCAGCAAAATAATAGGAACCGCCTTTGTTTTCAATCATGTGTGATCCAATTAGTATGCTTTTGAAAATAGCGAAGGAGGAAAGCTAGAACTATAAGCTTTATATATAGAGAGAGAGTGAGAGAGAAATCAAGTGACATTTCTTTAATTTGTTGCGTCTGAGTCCAACCACACCCAGTCGGTATAGTTAGGTGTGTTGACATCGACCAGTTGTGCAATGGCACAGCCAGGCGTACGTAGTGCTTTAACTTTTGTTTAGTTACGTACAGAGACGTAGTACGTCCTACTTCATTGTTTCACATATAGCTAACAAAGACCGAGGCCGGATCTGCTCCTCACACGCACATTGTATACCATGCATCGGAAACCTCTCCAGTGAATATTAGTTATTATTCACGGGAGATGTTTGAGGCGCCTATTTGTGAGTTTGCAAACCCTGCCTGATTCATCAGCTCAATATTCTTAAACTGATCACACTATTATTTATTTAAGATTTGAAGTATCACATCAGCCATTCAAATTAGAAACAAAAAGAATGTAGCTAATAGTGGAAACAATTAATATTGTCTGGTTTCATGATTAATTTAGCTCTACTTCCTCTCCCAGTACTCTTGCTTCATTCAAACAAACCAAAGGACATACACATGGAGGACAACGTAACAGAAGCAATCACATTTCACAAAGAGGGTTTAATCAAGAATTGATTAGCCAAAAACAACAATTAATATATGATTGGAGACTCTTGGACACTTGGGTTTTCCTGAGTGGTTTTAACTAACTTTTAACAAGATTTTTATGTATAAAAGCCATGATCTCTGTGGCTTCCAAATGGGTTTTAGGAATCTTCTTTTGTTCCTTCACGTCATTGCTAATAAAGCTCAGGTACCCTTATTTTATGGGCATCTTTGGTCATCCAAAGATTATTGTATTTGTAGTTCGATTTGATACCTCCTGCAGGCTTCAGACACCAAATAAATATATTGCACCCTTTCTAAAGAATATCCCTGTATCTTAATTTGACTGTGAGTTTGGACTATTACGATATATATTTGATAATTAATGCTTGTACTATGCATTTATATATATAAAATGTGGTAGTACAAACTACAAAGGCTGCCTACTTACACCCTATATTATTAATACTTGCTAAATTATAAGCTGAACCTTCAAAACTACAGGTTTAAAAAGGCAATTAACAATTGTCAACAGTTGATGTTCCATCTATTTGAATCAAGACCGTCCATTTGATTGGGCCAAGTGGCATCTGATTAGTAAATCAAATCTATTTTATCTAGCTAACACGCCAATTAACAGCCCCTCTCCCCACCATCAACGGACACAAATTTTGGATAGTCTTTTATAAGAGATGGATTAATTGTCCAAAAGTTTTTCTCTTTATTTCCTTTCTTTTTGTCAAGTTTATGATATTGCAAAAATGAATATTTGTGATACATTAAATCTCAATTTCAACCAATCAGATTAAAACATTCCACTAAAGGCCTCAAAAACATTAAAAATATCAATCTGTGATGTATCACTTTGTCACTAATTCACCTTATTTTGCTTCATGGTACAGTTTATACACCATAGATTTTGCTTTGTCATGTCGGATGGTGAAAAAAAAGGGACAGAAAAGTTTTCAAGACATTTTCATCATCATAGAATAAAGACACCAACTATATAAAGCCTCCGCCATCAACAATTATCAACCATCCTTCCTTCCCTACTCTATCAGTAGAAAAAATTTAAAAAAAAAAAAAAAAAGAATATATAGTTTGGTGATAAGATAAACCTCTACAAATTGGAGGGATGTAGGCCATGTTTGTAAGTGTTTTAAGTTAAAAGCAAGTGTTTTTAAAATCAAGTGCTTATTTGAATAATCACTTATTTGTATTTGTCACCCAATTTTTTCAATTGCTTATTTTAAAACATAAACACTTATTTCATATTGGGCATTTGGTAGTATTTTTTTCCAATAAGCACTTAAATAAGAATTTGTGACTATTTTGTCCTTCATTTTCTTTCAAATTTTCAAAATATACCCTTATGAAAGTATTTTTATTAAATTACGTTTATAAAAACACTATTATGAAGGTACTTTTATAAAAGCATTTTTGTGAAAATACTTTTATAAAATACTTTTATAAAATTCAACTAGGAATAATTTATAAGTGGCATTTTAAAATTTAACTAGGAATAATTTTGGTAGAATAAAAATTGAATAAGTGCTTATTGTATAAATACTTTAAAAAAAATAAAAATTCAAACTTAAAAAATAATCACTTATTTTTAAGTACTCTCAAACATGCCATAGTCTCGAAAGTTTGTGATCAAGACTTTTTGGTACATGATGAAGACACTCACGACATACGTGAATCTTTCAGTAATGTGTTAAAAAAAATGCAGGAAAGAGGAAACCTCTAGCTACATACAAGCAGCGCACTGAAGGTTGAAGAAAAAAAAAAGTAGACTGATTGTATTTGTGACTAATAATAAAACCCAACAACTTTGACACTTAGCTACAGCATCTATTATTATTAATTTGATCGTATTTTTCTCATTTCAACGTTAGTTACACATCGAAAGCTTCCTCCTGTTTCCCTTCTGAAGACTACGTGCCACCATTAAGGATCAATTCCTTCTAAAATTGAAGGATACTATGACATCAATTTGGACTCAAGGGTCCTCAATTTGAGATTTTAACAACAAATTGACAAAGAGTAGAAATTAATTAAAATAAGTTTGCTATGAATCTCAGTAAATTAATTATTTCATCAAGGAAGGTCGCAACTCCACTTGTATCTTGACAATGATTTACCAATGTATGACCTACGCTGGTATTGTATTTTTCTCAACTGTTATAGCCAACATCATACGACTTTCTAAATATTTCTTTGTTCAAATTTTTAATTATATATATATATATATATATATATATATATATATATAACACGGGCAATTAATTAAAATTGCGAGCATCTGTACGGCACCAATTCATTGTTTAAACTACCAACTACTACAGTAGTTTTTTCTTTTTTTTTGAGAGAGAGAGAGAGAGAAAGAGTGTTTTTTTCTTACGAAAATTTGAGAGGGGCCTCTACTCGCATTAGCAATGACATCACCACATCAAGTTTTCAAGATAGAAAATGGGAATTATAGTTTAATCACCGAATTAGTCAAAAACATAGATTTCAAACCATATTAATTAAGTAGTTTATTTGCTTTATTTCTCTTTTGTTACTGGTCAAATTCGAGGTTAAGTCATTTTTATTTTTTTACAGAGAAGCAAAAGTAGGGCTGTAATCAGGTTGGATTAGAGTCAGATTCAATTATTGAAGTTCTAAATCCGGCATCTGATTCTGCTTTGTATTATTGAATCTATAATCAGATGTCAGATTGTTATCGGGTTTTTGGAGTCTGCTGACAGCACTAAGTAAAATGATTGATCAACATTAAAATAACCTTAATTTTGAAATTGATTTATACTGAGGTGGTTAATCAATCCGTCTGTTTGATATTTGGAGTTGCATTCAGGAGTAATATCTGAATTCAAATAAACCTCAACCATTTTTCGATATTGGGCTCCTTGTTTCAAGTTCAACTTATCTGCTATTGTTACATTTACCACCCAAGATATACATATCTTTGGGAATTTGTGTTCTCCAAGGCAGTTGTTCTCCTTCAAATTTAGTATTTTAAGCTTGAAGCATGGAACTGAATTGCCATAGTTTTTTATTTTTCTTATTAACTGCACATGTTTGTTTCCAGAACATCCACTATAACCATTGATCAGGTTCTGAAATAGTCTATATATGAAGGCACTCTGATTCTTTTGAAAGTGCATCTGTTGCTCCCAAAATCTAAGAAACCATAACTGTAACAATTGAAACCGTGCTAAAAAACAAATATTAGTGCTCAGAGTTTGACCTTTTCTGCCAAATTTGCAAGTATTTAAAAAATATTCATAAATGAATCCATAACAACTAACAAGGTTTTAAAAATTGACTCAGAAGTGGAACTGCTTTGGCCATCGGTTTCTGGGTCAGCGGTTTAATTGTCCAATTCAAATGGATGGCCCATTTTAACTTAAAAAATAAAAATAACTAAAATAAAAAAAAAAATTGATCAAAAACTGTTGTCTGGGTCGAATGAGTTGACGGTTCAACAACCTAGGTCAACGGGAAGTTTTGAGATTTTAAAACATGTATGAATATGGGTAGGGTATGATATTAGACTAAATTCAACCTTCCCCCACCCACATATATTGAATTTACTAAAATACCTCTAATGCTAACAATTAAACTATTTATGAACTTATGTATTATGTGTTGAATTTAATAATGTTTTAGATCTTATATAAAAGATAATTGATAGTTCATGTATTTTCTACATATTTAAACCGTTAATGTTTCTTCATATTATTTTGCTTGGTGGCTAATGGATGCCTTGTGGAAAAAAGAAAGAGTAGAGAAAATTGGCTGGTTTGTAAAGTAGATCTACGAAAAGCCTATGACTTGGTTAATTGGGAAGTCCTAAAAATATTAGAAAGACTAGAATTTGGAGCTAGATGGAGGTCTTGGATTAAAGGATGTTTAAGTTCAGCTCATTATTCAATCTTAATCAATGGTACAACAAAGGACTTCTTCTCAGCCAGGAGAGGAATTAAGCAAGGTGATCCCCTATCCCCATTCTTATTTACCCTAGTGGCAGAAGTGTTAAGTAGAGTGGTGGCAAAAGCTAATGCTCAAAGCCTTATTAGAGGTTAGAGGGTAGGTAGAAATAAGGAGAATGTTACCCATCTCCAATTTGCATATGACACTATCTTTTTTTCATAAAGGAAACAATGAGGAAGTGGTGGAAAATTTGAAGGTGCTGCTGAATAATTTTGTGGGAGTGACAGGACTAAAGATAAATTAGACCAAAAGTGGAATTGTAGGGGTTAATTTGGAGGAAGGAGAACTAATAAGATTTGCAGAGATCTTGGGGTACGAGATCAGAAGTTGGCCTATTTGTTACTTAGGTCTACCCTTAAGAGGAAATCCCAAGTCAGTTGAGTTCTAAAAACCAGTTTTAGAAAGGTTTGATAGAAAATTAGCCCTTTGGAAGAGGAATTATATTTCTTTGGGTGGAAGAATAACCTTGATTAAAGCCACTCTGGCAAACCTCCCCACCTATTTCCTTTCAACCTTTAGAATCCCTTCTACGGTAGCAAGGTGCTTAGAGAAGTATATGAGAGATTTCCTTTGGGACCTAGGAGAGGAAAGGAATGACCATTTGATTAAGTGGGAGCAGGTTGGCAAACCTAAGGAACAAGGGGGTTTAGGAATTGGGAACATCCTTTTTAAGAAACACAACTCTGATTTGTAAGTGGCTTGGAGGTTTCCCTTTGAGGGCAACAGACTATGGCACAAAGTGATTGAGAGCATTCATGGGGTGGATGGAAATGGTTGGAATGCAAAAGTTTTCCCTCACAGTTCTTCATCTTCTCCTTGGAAAGTAACTCATGAAATCTACCCTACTTTCCTCAATTCCATCTGGTATGATGTGGGACAAAGTAATAAAATTTTGTTTTAAGAAGAACTATAGATAGGGAAAATCCCACTTAAAGACTAATTTCCTAATCTCTTTGCGCTATCTTACCTCAAAGGGGAAGCTATACCCATGTCGGGAACACCGTGTCCAAACGGTATGAACTGAAATTTGGGATTTAGATGGGGACTAAGGGAAAATGAGTGTGAGTCTTTAATCCGATTGCTGGGCCTCTTAGGGCAAATCCACTTGGACCCTTCATTGGAAGACTCTAGAATTTGGGTAAGCTCTCAGATGACCTCTTTTCTTGCTCCTCTTTCTTCAAAGTACTTGCTTCCCCCAACCTCCTAAGTGGGGATTTCCCTGTGAAAGAAATTTGATGCAAGCCTATTCCCCCCGAAGATCCAAGCCTTCTGCTAGGAAATATTCCTTAGTAAGGTAAACACTTCCAATATGTTGTAGAAAAGAAGGCCATACATTTGCCTTTCTCCTCATGTGTGCTCGTTGTGTAAGGAAAGTAGTGAGACCCTTTCTCAATTAATGATATCATGTTCTTTTATGACTCGAATTTGAGAATTCTTTTGCACTCTCCTTGGCTGCAGGTGGGTTCCCCCTCAAGATGTGGCAATACTTTTCAACCATAAATTCTTGAGACAACAAAAGAAAAGAGAGATGGTAATGTGGCAACCAACAAAAGCCCCGTGTTTTGCTAAACCATTAGTTAGCCCATTTGCACTTCTTATGGTACATTTAAATTCAGCCTCAACCTCCTTTGCAATATTCTCCACTTCCTTAATCACATGTTTAAACGTCCATGGGGTATGGTTGTTGTTTGCTGCCCATGAAATTATTACTTTTGATTCCCCTTCACTTCAACATGTTTGTATCCTACTTGTTTGCCTAGCTTTAACCCTTGTAGTAAACTGGTAATGTCAATAGTTCGACCTTCAATGAGTTTTTTGTGCCAATTGGTCATGAAACCATACCCAATATCCGCCTTTCAAAATTTCTTAATACTCCTATTCTTGAGATGCCCGGATTGCCAAAGGAGTTCCCATCAAAATTCAGTTTTACTTTATTGCCTTTTGGTGGTTTCCACTCCAGCCTTACTTTATCTCTTACTCTCGAAGAGTGTGCTACTTCAGACAATGTTCTTAGAATGTTTGTGATTGAGAAGACTTGAAAGCTGTCCAAGAGTTTTACCCAATGGACTACTTTCAGCTTGATACTATCAATAACTCCCTCTATTGTTCTACTTTTTTCCAATAAAATTTTGTTGTTCCTCTCTTCCCATATTACCCAGCAAATTGATGTTTTTGTTGCTTTCCACATTACCATCCCTCTTTTCTTTTGTTGTCTCAAGAATTCATGGTTGAAGAGTACTGCTACATCTTGAGGGGATACCCACTTGTAACCAAAGAAAGTACAAAAGAATTCTCAAATTCGAGTCACAAAAGAACAAGATATCATTAAATGATAAAGGGTCCCACCACTTTCCTTACACAACGAGCACACGTGAAAAAGGCAAATGTATGGCCTTATTTTCTACAGCATATCACAAATGTTTACCTTACCAAGGAATATGATAAGGGGTATGGCTGTTATTTACCTTACCAAACAACAGTCATCCCATAGATGTTTAAACATTTGATTAGGGAAGTGGAAAATATTGCAAGGAACGTTGAGGCTGAATTTAAATGAGTCGAAGAAGTGCAAATGGGCTAACTAACAATTTAGCAAAACAGAGAGCATTGAGACAGTAATTATTCTGGGCTGCACTATAATGAGAGATAGAATAGAGTGATTAAGGGGGATCAATAGTCCCATCACCTAGTTGTATAAACTGTTTACAATCTGAATTTTAATAAAATACGTGTTTACTAATAAAAAAAATAACAAGACAATAGTTGTGGAGAGGGTGCAGATTAGGTGGTTTGGAGAGCTGGGGAGGGTTTAGAATTTACACAACCCTCCCCAAACCCACCACATTGTCATACCTAGAGATATTTCAATTAATACCATTTGATAAAACCCTTAAATGCCCTTTGCTTACTATTTCTATCAACATTATCAAAAAAATATTTCAAATCAAATTCTTTTAAAACATTAGATCATACGTGGAGTTCAAAGCCAGTCAACTAATCTTGAAAATCCAATTGATATACAAAGGTTTCAACTAATCTAGGGCATGGTAAATGGAACTAATATATAGCCCATCAATGTTATATCCTATATCAGTCCAGCAATCTCTGTCCTTCAAGTGCTATATATCAAATCTAAGTCTCCTAACTGATGTACCAAGTAACCCAAAGACCCAGGCCTTCAAAGTGGTATCTTGGTGAATCAATTTCAGCCATCCAAGAAACGAGATTTTAATCAATTTGAGCCAACCAAATAAATCAACCCCAAGAGCCTATACCATCCAAGTACCAGACCCCTGAAAGGGTGCTGTAGCCAACTCTCTATATCCTAGACCCAGCATCCTACTGCATCGAATACATAACACCCTAAATAAAGTCTCCATAAAAGATGAGCAGAGCGATGCAACGCTACAACTACATTGCATTTCCATAATTCTATTATAAATCAAATATTCTCGACAGTGAAGAATACAGACCGTCTCATTCATCATTTACACTTTGTTATTGTCAAAACGCACCAAAGGACAGTGTGCTTCCACCGTCCACTGTACATGGCAGCCACCTGAATATTACTTCAACATGTCATCTCATCTCACTGATATCCGAGAGCTCTTCCCACAGGTTATATAAAAGGGGAAATGGAGAAAACTGTGAAAACAAGAAATGATTTAAAAAGGATAGCATATACATGCTACCCATAACTGAAAAGCTCACCATAAAAATAATCCCCTCAACTCTTGATAGTAACAGCAGCTTGGCTCTCGTAGAACAGGATGTACCCATGATCTGTGTTACTAGAATACTCCTGTGCTGACCCAAAGAACGTTTGAACAGCAGACTCATCTATCATCTCCACATTCTCATCATCAAAGAATAACCAGTGGTTGTGGCTCTTCACAAGGCTGACATAATGCCCATGGTTTGGTCCACTTCCAACATGGACAACAACCGCAAATAGTGAATACTCAGAATCTGCTTCTTCCACGGTATTACTCAGTTTCAGTTCTAATGGAAACACAACACGGTAAGATAGTTTCTTGTACCGGCCAAGTTGCTCAATATACTTGAAGCGTTTCAGATGGATAACCAAGATGTGAGGTGGCTTTTTTATCTTCATCCGCTTCTGTGCTTCCTGCAAACTGCATTAGAAAGTAACATAATCCAATATTGGTGGTCTGAAAACAATGAATGCAAGTGCATAGGACTTCTCTTTAAAAAAAATAAAATAAAATGTAGTTCTTCTTAACCATTCTGTACACAACAACCTGCATGA
Source organism: Nelumbo lutea (assembly GCF_056320005.1). NCBI lineage: Eukaryota > Viridiplantae > Streptophyta > Magnoliopsida > Proteales > Nelumbonaceae > Nelumbo > Nelumbo lutea. Next base: position 109,942,467 of record NC_142684.1, read on the forward strand.
AAGCTGCAACGCAGCCATCATTTGACAGGTCCTATTTAAATCTCCTAGGCCAAAAATTTTACTCGCATAGAGTGAGACACCAAGGATTAACTCAATATGAACATTTTGTCCTAAAAGAGCTAGTAGGGAGAAACTACAAATGGTGGATAAGAATTGCTAGCATGTACTTAGCATCTAAAGTAGGTGGGGTAAAGAGTATATTCAATGGTAAATATTTTGTTTTAAGCAAAACAAATATAATAGAGAAAACCTAATTTCACATACTTTAATAGGGAGGATGCTCTTAATGCTATATTGCAACAAATAAGGATCAAAGCAGCAAAGAGCACCTGCAGCACTTGTCACAGAAGAATTTGTCCTCAGCATTCAAAGTCTCTGTAGAACTGAAATTTTTAAGACAGCTTGTGATTGAACTGTTCTGTTCTATGTCAAGGCTCAAGTCCAGAAATGTTTCATCCCTTGCTGTTACCGTCTCACATCGTAGGCATCTCGTCTCATTAGTCAGTATACCCTGCATTTGTAAAGCCATCAACAACACAATTCTTTAAGAAAAAGCAAAAGAGAAACAGTAATCATGCATAAATTGGAGAACAGAGATCAGCTCAGTCAATTCACCTGAAAATTTTTGTGAACCCAGGTTACTAGCGGCTCCTTTTGAAAACCATTAGCCTGAGCACTCTTTAGCCCATTTGCAGTCTTCTCTGATGGTGATGAAGTTCGTGGAGAACTTCTTGCAGCATGAGACTCTTTCTCCAGTATATCAACAAGCTCATTTAGCAGAAAGTTCAGAAATTCATGTGCATCCTACAAGGAAAGCAAGATGTTTTGTGTCGAAGGTTAAATGAGATATGGAACCATGGAGTTATTTATACAACACCCAAACTACTCAATCACAACATACTCTTTCAAAAGAGATTTCCAAGAGATCCATCTATGAAGCATGTAATAATATGTTAAAGAAGAAAAAAGCATACAAATAAAAAGAAGCAATCAAAAAAGAAAACATGAATATAACTCTAAGATATTTCATTTTAAGTGCATTTATCTTCTCCACCAATTATTTGTCAGTGTGTACATCTGCCAAAAACAGTTTTATTTTCATAATAAAATTACAAATTTTGTTAAAATGAAAAAAAAAAAAAAAGTTACAGCTGGAGAGTGCTGAGACAGCACTCAACCAAGAACCCTTAAATGCCAGCCCCAAACCCAGCAACTTATTTAATGATAGCAACAAGCATAAAAGACAAGAAACAAACTATTTTCAGCAACTGATTACTGACAAATCAATCAGTTTTCACAAAATAGCTTCATTCAATTCAGATTATTCATCTCTGCCCTTTATTGGTTTCTTGCATTCCCCAACTCATCAGTTCCCATAATTCACTACTCTCTTCCCTGGATTGTCCCATTACTAAAAACTACATTCCCCCACCCGAAGATGCTCTACCTCCTTGAACTCCTCACCCCCCAACACCAACATTCCCATTAACTTCATTTTCAATCTCAAACCCATCCCCTCTCATTGGCATAACAACCGGTACACCATAGGTTGGCCCAACCCAGTCCTCTCGTACTAGGGTTGGCTCCTCGCAGTTCTCCCTTTAACACCAACGGTAGATAGGAACCGAACTGTCTCACGACGTTCTAAACCCAACTCACGTACCACTTGAATCGGCGAACAACCGAACCCTTGGGACCTTCTTCAACCCCAGGATCGCTTGTACAAGACAGAGAGGAGATATGGCCCCTTGGACAAAACTAGGTAAATCAATTACAGGTAGGTCAAAAACATGTACTTCTAGTTTAGATCATACCTTGCTATCGATTTAGTACACTGCTCTAGAAGTTGATAGCAATATCTAAGGAGAAAGATCATATTCATATGTTACCAAGGGATCCTTCTCTTTGAAAAGGACCACTAATGTTCAATAGATCCCCAGGTTCACCTTGGATTTCTTCAACCTCTCCAAAACATTCTCTTTCTCTTTCAGTTTCAGAAATACTTCTGTTGAAAATTCCTCCCAAGATTTATTATAAGATCCAAAAAGGAAGTTAGTTGGGCTGGTTCAAATAAAAGAATAACTAATGCTTCTCTTAAACCCCTGAAAGAAAGGAACCAAGTCAATTTCAAAGAAGTCCAAGAAGGAGGTCTGGAGAGGAGACGTTGACCAAGATTGGAAGAAAAGGTTTTGGTGTGGAAAGAGAGTTAATTGAAGACATCTTAAGGAAATCTATTGAGTCACCAGCAGAAGGAACAGCATTAGAGGCAAGTATAAGTTTAACACTTAGTTTCAGCATACTCAACAACAAAGGATGGTAGATTGGTAATGGTACCCCCCCCCCCCAATCTAGAAGTGCTCAAACTCAATTTTGACAGTTGCAGCCTTGGAAACCCAGGGCCCTCAGCAGTGGGAGGAGTTGTTAGAGACCATGAGGGCAGTATCATACTTGGTGTTTTAAAAGCACAAGGGCCAATTTGTGCCTGAGGCGCAAGGCGCAAGTCGAAGCACGCGCCTTTTTGAAGCAAGGAGCAAATTTTAAAAAAATGCCAAAAAAATGCAAAAAAGGAAATTCAAAAAATATTAAACATAAGGTTAATAAAAAATATAAACTTAAATTTTAAAATAAATGTTTTAAAAACCTATTATCTAAAATTAAAATACATAAACATAACACGTAAAGTGTATTCAAATGAAAATTTAAAAATAAAAGCAAACATATAAAGCATTTTCAAGCATGTAAAACCCACAATCTCTTTTTTTCCTCAATTGCATTATTTCAAGTAGCTAATGTGATGCAAAACATATTGCCTTCTTGATTCTATGAGTCGCCTTTGTACCATGCCCCTCGAGGCAAGCCTGAACAAGTTCATGTTAGGGTCCTAAATTCTTATTTCCCACATAAAAAATAATGATTTTATAACTTTAATTGCCTTTTAAGAAGATATTTTATTAAAATGATTGAATGAATAACATTAGCAAATAAGGGGTTAGGCTCAAAAAAGAAACAAAAAGCTTAGAATTTTAAAAAGGTACATGCCTGGACTAAGGCACAAGGCGCATGAAAGGGGTGTGCCTAGGACCTAGGTGAGGCGCATACCCTAAAATGCGCCTTGCCTGTGCACCTAGGCACACATTTTAAATCACTAGTTGGGACAGGGAAGTTCTTCCAACGCTGAACTTTTGGCCTTGGTTCAGGATTTGAAGTTGTTAGTTAGGCAGGAGTTATGGAATGTGGAAGTTGAAGGTGACTGTCAAATGGTTTTACGCCAGATGACAAGGCAAGACCAAATTCCTTGGAAGTTCAGACCTTTAGTCAGAATGGTCAAGCTCTAAGTGCTGATTTGAACGCCTCATTCAAATGGGTGCCTAGGAATGCCAATATGTTGGCTGATTCTCTGGCTAAGACCGGGTTGGGAAATCTTGTGTAATTTTGAGATGCCCAGGACCAGCTGCTATATGTGCAATTTGTAATCAGTACTGTTTTCACTTTGTTGTATTTTATTTTTTCTGTTGTCATCTGTGGATGGCCTCTTGGGTAATAATGGTAGTGATTTAAAAGGTGCGCCTAATAATGGTAGTGATTTAAAAGGTGCGCCTGAGGCACACCTAGGTGCACAAGCGAGGCACATTTTAGGGTTCTGGCTTCTTGTGTGGCAGTAAACATTTTTTTAAGGATTCTTAAAGTTTTGTTCATTTGTACAGATGTTTGTACAGTGAGCAATATACTTGTATTTCTCCTTAGATTAATAAAATTTTACTTTACCTTTACAAAAAAAAAGGTGCATGGCTGGTGCACCTAGGTGTGCACCTGATGCGCCTTCTGCCTCAGCCCAGGTGTGTGCCTTTTTAAATTTTTGTGCTTTTCTTTAACCTAGAGGCAGGGCTAGGGGCTCCCCCTATTTTCTATTGTTGTTCATTCATTCATCATAGTAAAATATTTTCTTAAAAGGCAATTAAAATTATAAAATCATTACTTTTTGTGTGTGGATTAAGAATTTAAGACCCTAACATGGACTTGTTTGGACTTGCCTTGAAGGGATTGGTACAAAGGCGACTCGTAGAATCAGGAATGCAATATATTTTACACCACTAGCCATTTGAAATTTTGAAGTAATGCAATCAAGGAAAAAAAGGGATCATGGATTTTACATGCTTGAAAATGTTTTATATGTTTGATTTTATTTTTAAAATTTTCCTTTGAATACGTTTTACATGTTATGTTTATGTATTTGGATCAAAGGAGGTGTCTGAGACATCCCCAGAAAGTGGAGGTTCTGGGGATTGGGTCGCTTGCTACTAAGATTCATAAAAGAAAAAGAAGTTACAGAACAAGACCTCTTAATGATAATGTTGAGAGTGAGTTGGAAGAGCAAGGAGAAGAGGCAAGATAAGAAATGCAGAAGAAGGTATATAGATTTGTATGAAACTCATACAGTGAACAATTCAGTTGATTTGGACATGGTGGTTAACAAAGAAGTGGAAGTTAGTAAGATCTTGGGGTTATCTTTCTAGGAGGGTGAGGAGTTTGCAAGTAAGTATATTAGAGAGTTCGAGGAGGATAGTCGCGAGGAAGAACTGTTAGGGGCAGAGGAGCTTCAAAAGAGTCTTAGTTCATCTATAGTTGAAGAAGATGTGGATAAAGAAGAAGATGAGAGGGGTGCAGACCAGACTTTTGAGAAGAATGCAGTGTTAGAATTGGAGAGAATTAATGCAAGTAATGAGAATTGACAGGATTTTTGCAAGACTGAAAGCATAGTTGTCAAGGCGACTAGGCAAGGCTAGGCGACCATGGGGCGCCCTAGTCGCCTAGGCGATGGAATCTGACATAAACTATTTTGTAAGTTTGAGAACTAGGTAGGGAGCAGAGTAGGTTCAGCTGTTAAAAATAATAAGTGCAGGAAGCCAGTAACAAGGAAGGGAAGAAGAAGAAGAAGAAGAAGAAGAAGGAGGAGGAGGAGAAGGAGGAGGAGGAGGAAGGAGGAGAATAAGGGCGGAGCCCCTGTTTTTCGAAAAAAAAAAGCATTGAATCTGGGCTGGAAGAAGAAGAAGAGGGGCGGAGCCCCTGTTTTTTCAAAAAAAAAAAAAAAGCATTGAATCTGGGCTGGAAGAAGAAGAAGAGGGGCGGAGCCCCTGTTTTTTCAAAAAAAAAAAAAAGCATTGAATCTGGGCTGGAAGAAGAAGTGAAGAGAATAGGGGTGGAGCCCCTGTTTTTTTGAAAAAAAAAAAAAAAAGTATTGAATCTGGGCTGGAAGAGGAGTATAGGGGCGCAGCCCCTGTTTTCTCGAAGAAAAAAAGAACTGAAGCTGGGCTGGAAGAGAAGAAGCCCCTGTTTTTTCGAAAAAAAAAAAGGAGCACTGAAGCTGGATTTAGGCGGCCTAAGTCTCTGGGTGGTCGCCTAGTATACAAAACTGTAGAAATAATTAGTAAGCCACGAGTGTGGGGTTCCATATCCACACTCAGGCTCTAGTATGTGTGGTTCCATACCAACATCTAGTTGTTTTTAATTTCTTTTAAAATTGGGCCAGCTGGCCTTATCCTTATCCATATTATGTTTATCCTTTCTATGTTTTGTTTTATTATTAGGACTAGGATTTTATGTTTTATTTCCTAGTCTTGTAAGGAACCAAAACTATAAATAAAAAAATGTATGGGGTGGCAGAGATCATCAACCGAACCCCTTTCTTCTCTCTTCTCCTCTCTTCCCTTCTCTTCTTCTTCTCCTCTACTCTTCTTTTCTTCTCTTCTCTTTTCTGAATTACAGTAGAACAGAAATCTACTTGCTTTATTCAAGTTGGTATCAGAGCAATTGGCGAGAAAAACTAGGTTTTTCATGTAAGCCTGATCTGGTCGGCTACATGAGAATCCATTAGATCAAGGCTTCTGCAGAAGTTGCCTGGTTCTTGGAGGTTACTGGAGTGCTTAAGACTGCCCAAGAAAGATTCTTGGAGAATTACCCGGTGACCATGAAGAATCAGAGATCAGATTCAATCAAGGCTAGGGTTTCAAACCTAAGTGGACAATCAGAATTCTTTTTCTGAGAAAGAATTCAGGTTCGATCAAGGTTAGGGTTTCAAACCTAAGTGGACGATCAGAGTTCTTTTTTCTGAAGTGGATAATCAGGGTTTCAAACCAAAGAGTTCTTTTTCTGAGAGAAGTACAACCTTTAAGCTAATTCGACCTTAGATAGAAGTTATCAAGAATTCTTTTTAGCAGCAGCATAATAAATCTGAGAATACCTTGCTGTTTTTCAATATCTGAGAATACCTTGTTGTTGTCTCCTTGGCATTAAACCCTTCGATCTCTTTTTGAGGAATCAGGATCTGTTCTTTATTGATATTGAATTAGGGCTTTGGTTTTTACTGAAGTTACAGTTTTAAGAAGAAACTGTCGACTGAAATTAAGTTCTAGCCACCTATTCTTTGCTGAGATCAATTTCTGGACTGCTTTTCTCTCTCTCTCTCTTAGTGTTTCAGCAAAAAAAAAAAAATAGTCTTCTTCTTGGAGTTTTGTGACCTATTTGCAATCTACATAGTATGGAAAAAGTTGGAAGTGAGGTGAAAACACAAGGGGAATCAGCAATGGTGGCCATTGGGGGCAGAGGGAAATTAGGGTATGTAACCGGAGACACAAAAGAACCAGCCAAGGAGGATGTATCTCATCCAAGATGGGTTCAAGAGAACTACTTGGTGATGACCTGGCTATGCAACTCTATACAGCCCCACATCAGCCGAAACTATCTCTGGGCAAAAACAGCCAAGGAGACTTGGGACAGCATGAACGAGACCTATTCCCAACCCCTCAATGTTGCTAGAGCTTATGAGCTGAAATGTAAGGTGAAAAACCTCAAGCAAGGAGAGGAGCCAGTCTCAGTATATTTTACTACTCTAAAATCCCTTTGGCATGAAATTGATCATTTGGAAACTATTGAATGGGAAAGCCAGAAAGACGCAGCAACATATAGAAAACTGGTTGAAACAAATAGGGTTTTTGAGTTCTTAGCCGGTCTAAATTCAGATTTTGATATTACAAGACAACTACTTCTCACTAGGGAGAGTGTGACTCTATCTCAGGCCTACTCATTAGTCCACAGTGAAGAGAGTACGAGGAAGGTAAATGCTATCTTTTCAGCCCACAGAAGAAGCCTTGGCAGCAACAAAATTCAAGGTTTGAGGGGAAAAGGAAAGGGAAGTTAAGAAGGAGGACAAAAGAGATATTTTTTATGATCATTACAAGAAGCCCAAACACACTAGGAACATCTGTTGGAAGTTGCATCCTCACCTAATGCCAGCTAAACTTAGAAACAAGAAGGGAAGTGCTAATACAGCAACTATTATTGACAGTACATCCTCTTCCAGCACAAGGACCACATCCTTGGATGCCTTAGCAGCTTCCAGGCTGCACTGACACCGCTAGAAAAAGAAGCTGGCATTTCTGGATCTACATCTCAGTTTTCAGCTACTACACCTGCTCAGCCTATTTCAGCCCTTGCACATACAGGTACAAGAGCTACTGCATGTCATGCTTCTGTCCTAGGTAATACTAGACCTTTCTGGGTAATAGATTCAGGTGCTTTAGACCATATGACCAACTTATCTACTTTGTTTAGCACCTATTGTTTATCCTCTGGGAGAGACAAAGTTTCTATTGCTAATAGCTCCCTTGTACCAATTTCTAGCAAGGGAGGCATCAAATTTTCTGATGCCATCACCCCAACCTCAATTTTGCATGTTCCCAAGCTTAGTGCCAACTTACTTTCAGTTAGTAGTATGACTAAAAATAAAAATTGTTCAATAACCTTTTTCCCTGATCATTGTGTTTTCCAAGATCTGGAAATGAAGAAGGTGATTGGGATTGGCCGTGAGATGAATGGAGTCTACCTGCTTGAACATTCACAGGCAGAGCAGAGTGAAGTAGGTAAATTGTTTGTCTCTCAGTCTTGTAGTAAGATTATGCTTTGGCACAACCACTTAGGTCATTTATCTTTTGGGTCTTTGAAAGGTCTTTTTCCAAACTTATTTGAGACAGTAGAAGTGTCGAGTTTAAAGTGTGAAAGTTGCGAGCTTGCAAAACACAATAGATCATCTTATCCCTTGAGCAATCCTCCTTTGAAATTGTGCATACTGATGTTTGGGGGCCATATCATACTCCCACCATGGGGGTACAGTTATTTCTTATTATTTGTTGATGATTATACCCGCTTTTCATGGATTTACCTTATGCACTCTCGAGATGAGGTCCCTTCTCTAACCCGGCTTTCCACTAGATGGTTCTAACCCAGTTTGAAACCAAGATCAAAACTCTTAGATCTAATAAAGCCAAGGAATACTTACCAAAACCCTTGGCATCCTATCTCCTTAATCATGGGGTCATTCATCAGAGAACCTGTCCTCGTACACCTCAGCAAAACAGGGTTGCTGAGAGAAAAAAACAGGCATTTCTTAGAGGTAGCCAAAAGCATCATGCTCAACTCTAATGTTCCCATACACTTCTAGGGGGATGCAATCCGTACAGCCATGTACCTTATTAAAAGGGTTCCTTCACGGGTTCTAAACATGCAAACCCTGTTCAATCTCCTATATCCAGATAAGGACCTATTCACTATTCCCCTCAAAACTTTTGAGTGTACTTGTTTTGTTCAAACCCTTGGACCTCATCGCTCCAAGTTTCATCCCAAAGCTACTAAATGTATTTTCCTTGGGTATGCACAAAATCAAAAGGGATATTGTTGTTATGAGATTGTTTCAAGGAAGTGTTGTGTCCATGGAGGTCACTTTTTTTTAGGATATGCCCTACTATCATAGGGCTTCTCCTCAGGGGGAGAATAGTGAGGAAGGGATTTCAGTTCCAGCCCCAAAAGTTCCTTTATCTGTCCCAGTTACTAAGGAGGAGAGTTGTGAGGAGGGTTGTCAAAAATGCAGAGAGTTGAGGGTGTATCACAGAAAGTGGTGGAGGTAGGTTGATTCTCGTACTCAACAGCAATCCAAGTCAATTCCAACATCTTCTACAGTCCTAGATCCAGACACTACTACTGCTCCCAATATTGATCCCACTACTACAAATGTTCAGCCTCCACCGTCAGATGACCTTGATCTTCCAATTGCTATTCTTAAAGGGAAGCGCCGTTGCACCTCATCCACTGCCCATTGCATCTCCAAGTTCCTTTCCTATATTTGTCTCTCAGAATCCTACAGATCTTAATTGGCATCCATTGTTGCTATTCCTATACCCAGAAAAGTACAAGAAGCCCTTTTGATACCTGAATGGAAGGAAGCAATGCAAGTAGAGATGGATACCCTTGTCAAGAACAATACATGGGAACTAGTTAACCAACTTGAAGAGAAGAAACATGTTGGATGCAGATGGATGTTTTCTGTGAAATATAATGCTGATGGTACTGTAGAGAGGTATAAGGCTAAATTGGTTGCAAAAGGATTCACACAAACTTATGGCATAGACTATAGAGAAACCTTTGCACCTATTGCAAAAATGAACACTATCAGAGTTCTATCCATTGTTGCAAACTTCTCATGGCCACTATTTCAACTGGATGTTAAGAATACCTTCCTCAACGGAGACTTGCAAGAAGAAGTATACATGGAGCTACCCCCTGGCTTTTATAGTACAGAAGCAGGAAAGAAAGTTTGCCTTTTGAAGAAGGCCTTGTACGGGCTGAAACAATCTCCAAGAGCTTGGTTTGATAGGTTTAGACTAGCTTTGGACAAATTTGGATGCATACAAGCTCAGTCAGATCACACTCTCTTCTTTAAGAAGACAGATCATTCCCTAACTCTACTTGCAGTCTATGTAGATGACATTGTGATAATAAGGAGTGACATTAGTGAAATTGAAACTCTTAAACAGCACCTTCACAAGGAATTTGAAGTGAAAGACCTAGGGAAATTACACTATTTCCTAGGAATTGAGGTAGCTCGATCTAAGAATGGCATTTTTATCTCTCAAAGGAAGTATGTTCTAGACTTATTGGAAGAAGCTGGAAAGTTAGGAGTAAAACATGTTGACACTCCTATTGAGCTTAACCATAAAATAAGTGCAAAAAGTGGAGAACTTCTTGAGAACAGGGCTATGTACCAAAGGCTGGTTGGGAAACTTCTTTATCTCAACCTAACTCAGACAGATATTTCTTATGTTGTCCGTGTTGTCAGTCAATACATGCATTCTCCTAGGACCACCCACCCTCCTTGCAGTAGAAAGGATTCTTTCTTAAAGAGGTGTCCAAGGAGAGGTATACTCTTCAAGAATAATGATCACATGAAAATAGAAGTGTATACAGATGCGGATTGGGCTAGATGTGTTGATGACAGGAGGTCCACCTCTGGATATTGTGCATTTGTAGGGGGGGAATCTTGTTTCCTGGAGAAGCAAGAAACAGAATATTGTTGCTCGCTCCACTGTAGAAGTAGAATACAGATCCATGGCCAATGGTGTTGCAGAAGTGTTATGGCTGAGATCATTGCTTAATGAGTTGGAAATTGATTATGAGAAGCCCCTAATGCTGTATTGCAATAATCAAGCTGCAATTAATATTGCCCACAACCCAATACAGCATGACAAGACTAAGCAAATCGAGGTTGACAGACATTTTATCCGAGAGCGAGTCACATCTCAAGAAATATGCCTTCCTTGCATTGCCTCAAACATGTAGTTAGCTGATCTTTTCACCAAAGCAGTCGCAAAAATCAAATTGGAGACAGATTTACGCAAGTTGGGCATGACAAATATCTACTCCCAACTTGAGGGGGAGTGTAGAAATAGTTAGTAAGCCACAAGCGTGGGGTTCCATACCCACACTCAAGCTCTAGTATGTGTGGTTCCATACCCACCATACCCACATTTAGTTGTTTTTAATTTCTTTTAAAATTGGGCCGGCTGGCCTTATCCTTATCCATGTTATGTTTACCCTTTTTAATTTTTGTTTTATTATTAGGACTAGGACTTTATGTTTTGTTTCCTATTCTTGTAAGGAACCAAAACTATAAATAAAAAAGTGTATGGGGCGGCAGGGATCATCAACTGAACCCCTTTCTTCCCCTTTCTTCTCTCTTCTCTCTTCTCTCTTCTCTCTTCTCTTCTCTTCTCTTCTTCTCCTTCTCTACTCTTCTTTTCTTTCCTTCTCTTTTCTGAATTACAGTAGAACAGAAATCTACTTGCTTTATTCAGGTAAAACTATGGGTGTTTGGGTGAGGCGACACTGTAAAACCGCCTAGTCGCTTAGGCATCACCTTGACAACTATGACTGAAAGGGAGGCCTTTTTAGGGATGTGTCCCATCAAAAAGGTGAAAAAATCAAAGTAGCACCAGAAGTGAAGCTCCCATTCAAGCACTGGAAAGAGCCAAGTAATGAAGTTGGTCTTTTTGTTTCAGTGGAGTTTGGTAATGTCTAAAGGTTGGTTATGTCAAGTTTACTAGTGTGAGCTGTAATTTTTGTAAGGCTTGTTTGGGGCTGAGTGGAAATATTATATCTAAGTTTCAGAGTTGTAGGTAGTCCATAGTGTTTGGAATTGTATGCAGTGTTGGGTGGAGTTTGTTATGTCACATTTTTGCTTCTCTCCAGTGACTGTTGGTCACCTTTCTTGTATTTTCTTTTTTTCTTTAATAATTTTTTATTTTATGTTCAAAAAAAAAAGAATAGATCCAGAGGTCCACCTTGGGTGTCTTTAATGGAAAATCTCTTCCAACTCCAGAAATATTTCTCTTGCAAATTCCTCCCCACCTAAAGAAGAAAAACCCAATTTCTGAATCATTTGAACTCCTGTATCCACCACTATTTTCAAATCAATTTTCCTCTTGACCTGAACAACCTCATTAAATGGAAAATTTTCATCCTCTATGCCTTCCCGCTCCCTATCTTTCTCATGAATTTTGCTCCTCCAATGCAATTTATAGTCATAGGTCCAATGAAAGAAATTGTGCAAAACATATGTGATAACCCAATTGTCTTACTCTGTTAACCCCAATGGTAAGCTGAATGCAAGTAATCATGTCACAGAAGACAAGAATAACAATCAGATCAGCAAGCACAATACATCACTTGATCTAATGATCATCAATCAATTTGTCCTCTTCTACTAGGCCAGCCCTTGAATTCTTGAGCCAAAACAAAACCACTCAACCCCAATTTTCCAAATAAAGACACTCATTAGGAGTTTAAAAGGTGGCCTAACATTTCTTGAACTTACAAAGCTAAAGTACTTAATTAGAGAATTCAAATCATTGAGTGAACCTTTTCTGTTGCCCAAATCATATGGATAGGGGAACCTATATTATGTGTACTAATTTATAAAGAGACAAATCTCATTTGGGATGACAGAACTGGGGACTAATTTAAAATATTTATGTTTTCTAATTCTGTTTTCTGTTAGATAGACAGCTTTAAGCTGCTGTACTCACTTCTTTTTTCCTCAGCATTAATAAATATGATCAGACTCACTAATAAAGTTACCTATATTAATATATTATTTGTACAATTGCATTAAAGGGGCAATATATATGGATACCGAAACCTATATGCATAAATAATAAAATATGCATCTAGAATTCTCTGGCTTAAATTTGAATCAAATTCTAGATATAATATTGAACAGAGTGGAATGGCAGAACAGGATTCATGTTAGCCAACTACATAGGATCTGCTTGTTTGTACTGAAATTTTATTTGTACTAGTACAAATGCATGGAAATGTCAATGAGAAGAGAACAAATTGTGGTTTGCCTTGCTTAGGTTTACTTTGCTTCAGGTTTTATTTTACTTCACCAATACTGCTAACAAACAAAACAAAGTAAAACCTATAACAAGAGTAAACCAGAATATGCACTGAACTCACTTCTACTCCCATACTTCTGCACAAATGCAAATGAAATTGCAGTGCAACCAAAGGATGCCACATAGTTGGGACAAGGCTTAGTAGAGGTCAGTTTGGTTGAGTGGTTTACTAACCATTGCTCATGATGACAATTACGATGTTAAAGTAACCACATCGCCTCACCACAATGACCCTCCTTGGTGATCATAGTTTATCAATAATGATTTACATTTCACTTGGTTTATCCAGAGATCTAGGGCATGCAATCCTGCTACCAAGTTGTCATGGGCTACTACAACCAGCCCCATATTAATATGGATAAAGACATACCTCAATGTTAGGCATTTACCTGGTGCATGTAGCTGCGGAAGAGTTCATTTTGTTTCTTCACTCTCTGAACAAAACGCTTTGGAGCAATGACACCTGTTTTCTTCTTCTGTGAACTGATCTGCATTGAAGTAGCATCAAGAACAACCATATTATATAATGGTCCCCCAATCATGTCTACTTAGCATGGTGATTCTTTTAACTAATTGATGAGCAAAATTAAAAGGGATTATTAACATCACCAAGCTACTCTCCCCCAACAAATAACAAATGAAGTCCCAATACAAAAATATATCCCCTAGCCCAAGACCCCCAAAATAGATCCTGTCACCCCCTCCCTAACAAGTGGAATTGTCAATGTTTTGGCAAATCTTGAATCTTGATATAAACAAAAGTTCATAGTGGTGGCAAAAGATTTTGCTTTCTATGTAAAGTGTCATACCTGCCAAGGACCTGGGTCGACTTCTATCATCCATCCAATAGATACTTAAAAATGAAAGTGATGCAGAATCTAACAAGTCAAACCTGGGATTTTCTGAATTTTCTACATATTTTTTGTAGTTAGGATAGTCAACTTTTTGTAGTTATTTTCTGATTGTTTGAACTAGGGGCAGATCAAAAAGGGTATGGGTGAGGTACTAAGAAATGATTTAAGGGCTCATACAGCCATAATCTAACAATATATGGCACTAAACAGAATGGAACGGCAAAATCGGATTCATGTAGCTGGCCCTATATAGTTGTGGCAAGGCTTAAATCACAATGATGATGACACTCTGATTATTTGAGTTTTTGATAGTTTTTCTAATAGCATTAAGAATTAGTATTCCTAGTAACAGTAGGAATCTGATATAGGGTAAAAGAAAGGGAAAATAGAAAGATTTCATATCAATTTAGAAGAATAGAAGAAATGGAAATTTTAAACAGCAACTAGAGAATAAGTAATAGCACAATTTTTTTTTACAAGTAATAGCACAAATTTTACAGAGAAACTAGAGAATAAAGGAGTGATGATTTTACAAGAAATTAGGAATTGCAGCATAGAAAGTCATAGAAACTAGAATAATAGGAGAGTAGAATATAAGAGGAGAGAATAGAGAAGAGAGAGACAAATTGTTCCTTCAGGAGAGAGAGAGAGAGAGGGGCCACACCTCACAAGAAAAACCACTATCTAAAAACTTATTTCATATCCAAAACTCTTCACTAGCCAAATAAATGAGAAGCATATTTATAGACTTAATTGGTTGGATTCGTGGCTTTAAACATAACAGAATGGTACAACAGGATTCATGTAGCCAACCCCATATAGTTGGGATAAGACTTGGATGATGATGATGAATTGGTTGGATTTGCCAGCCTTTGTTTCCTACCAAAAGAAGATAATAAAGCAGCAACTTTAAGACAAATAATGTAAGATCCAAGATGACTTCTCAATACCACTAGAAAACTACTGAACACTTCCTAATATTTCTAAAGATTCTAAAATGCTTAAACAAGAGATTGACACCTATAGAAGCATTAAATTTCAAAAATAAACCCAAATTTGAAAGCTGGCAGAATTTACAGAACTATACACAGAACCCAAGCTTTTGGGAGAAATTGATCATGTCTCACATGGATGAGAGATTTTAGGATTGTATATCAAATATTTTTCAAGCCCTAGTAGGGTGGCTTGGTCTGCACTCTGCAGGTCCTAGCGAATCCCCATGCACCCCACACAAGAAAACCATAATTTTTTTATTTTGATGGATAGAAAACCATAGTTTCTTGTGGGACTCGAACATAGTTTTCAAGATGCCAAGGCGAGGCTAGGCGACAGGGGGGCACCTTGTCACCTAGGCGATGGATTTTTTTATGTTGAAAATATAGATCCTAGGGTATGAACCCTTATTTTTGCTATAGGAAAAGAAGAAAAGAAAAAGTAATGGAAGAATAAAATGTACTGACTAGATAAAATTTTAAGTTCTTCCTTACTTCTTGGTTCAGGTTTTGAAGTCTTTGAGGGTTCAATAAAGCATTTAGCAATGCTTGTGTTGATTAAACCCTAATAAATAAGAAAACAATAAAAAGAAATTAGTATATAAACACACAAAATTATTATTTTAGTTTAATAATGTTTATTTTATAATTATAATCCCAAAAAAGAATGAACAAAAAAGTACTTTATAGTAGGAAGTAAAAAACTGCTTCGCGATTAGGCAAGGCCAGCCTCAAAGGGCGCCTTGTCACCTAGGCATCACCTTGACAACTATGGACTCAAGTCTGGAGATTTTTCTCTGCTCATCTTTTTCTCTCTTCTGTTCCAGCCTTCCAGGCCCACGTTATCCTTTAAGAGTATTGGATTGCTCCCAATTTGACCAAGTCCTTTCCTTGCAAAACTTTTGTAAGCCTGTGGTCTCTTTATAAATGTTAGGCTTCTGCATGGGCAGCCCCATATAAAATGTAACTTATTTAACATCATCTGAAATTACTATGTAGAATATCTCTTCCTATGTTTGCTTGATGTACAAAGGCAATAATAAATTCACAAACCACCTTTGCTTTTTTACAATTTTATTTCAGGGATGTGCATCTGCAGCTATTCCATATAAGCTTGTAAGACCCAGAGATATCACCAAACTAGCATGAATTTGATGCTCAACTCATCCTTTTCTACTAGGAGCATAGATTAAGCAGAAACTTTATTACTAAGAAGGAAAATGAGACACAAAAGACCACAAAACAAAAAGGGGAAAACAACCGTAAAAACTGCACAATGACCTATCAGCTCCCCAAGACACTCATGTCCTTTTCAGAAGGGCCAAGCTAAACTGGGGCTAAAGAACCAGCTAACTCATTAACCAATCTACTGATTCAGTAAGCAAGATGCTCCATTAAGAAGCCAAAGACTGAGGCTCCCTAATAAGATGTGGATATGCTCATGGCTCACCCCAATAACTCATCCTTAAATCATCACCAAGGAATCTCCCTCCACCTGAGCTTGGGAGAAACACAAAGCACAATCAACTGAGGACCCTCTTAATAAAGAACAATACCTCCCCTTGATAAATCCTTAAAATGACTCCAATACCAGAAGGCTATAGATTCCACAAGGAACAGCCAGCAAAATTAAGCTTGACTACTTGAGGATGAAACCAAGCCTGAGATCACATAGTGCTGGAAAGTGGAGACTAAGGAAGAAGCCAATAAAACCCCATCCCGGCACCCTCCACTGCATAATCTATAGAAAATCTATTGTTTCCTCTACAGTGTAAATCCAATGAAGCAATAACAATGAGGTCAATCAAAACCTACAAAAACCTTTTTTTTCCCATCTAAGAAGACTCTGTTTTCTGCTCTTTCCACACCGACCATAGACATAACAGCCTTCATCTCTGCATAATCTTCCCTAATCTATCTAATGGTATTAAGGGAGACAAGAGAATGCTCACACAAGCTCATAATGTCTTTTTTTTTGGAAAAGGTAAGGTATTTTATTAAATCAAGAACCAGTACAAAGGAGCCTAGGCCATTAAATTAAGGGAGACAAGAGAATGCTCACACAAGCTCATAATGTCTTTTTTTTTGGAAAAGGTAAGGTATTTTATTAAATCAAGAACCAGTACAAAGGAGCCTAGGCCATTAAATTAAGGGAGACAAGAGAATGCTCACACAAGCTCATAATGTCTTTTTTTTTGGAAAAGGTAAGGTATTTTATTAAATCAAGAACCAGTACAAAGGAGCCTAGGCCATTAAAGGCTGCCTAGAGCCACTACAAACTACAGATATATCCAGTTCTGAGATCTAAACAACAGACTCAGCAAACCGAACACCAGATAAATTAAAAAAGTGCCCCAAATCTTCAACATAAATTGAACAAGAGCTAGCAAGTGAAAGGGTGGTTTCATCCTTAGCCCTACAAAGGGACATCCATGGGGAAAGAGGCTAAAGAGGTAAAATGCAAAATCAGCTCACAAGTTTTGATTTTTATGCATACCAACTCCAAACAGAAAACTATTAAGAGTTAAGCCATGTTTGGACTTGAATGAAAATGGACAAGGTAGACAGGAGTGGACAGTAGATCCACTACTTTCCACATTCTGTTATTTGGCTCCAAAAACTGAGCCATATGGAATATGAGAATCAGTTTTACATTGTTTTTTCCATTGCTTAGGTGGATAATGCAATGACTACCCCCTCCACCCAGTTCCCAATTCTCTGCCAAATTGTCCATTAGGGCCAACTTTTCCAACTACCTCCCACCCCCCTCCAAACACAGCCATATTTTTGGGGTGGGTCCCAACAAGACTGCCTTTGCCAAAAAGGGATTCTAAAGAGAAAGAAGAGAGCAAAAAGCTCAAGAAAGGAGGAAGAGAAAAGACCATGGAATTCAATTGACCACACATCTAATCCTACCCATCCAGCTGAAGGATCAAGAAACACTCTTTCAAGATAGTGAAATAAATAAACCAATTTAGAGGATTTATGATCCCTAAGGCCCCTTCCAAAATCAAGGTTAACCCTAAGAGACAAATTGAGCAATAGGATGTCTTATAAAGGTCGGCATAGTATAGAGATGAGAAAAGTTTATACATAAAGAGCCTCCCCCGCAGAGATCCTTCTAGAATCTAACATTATTCCCACCCAAGGATAACACCTGATGAATTAGAGGAAAAAAGGCAGTACATCAAATATATACATAATCTCATGCCCCAACCATTTGCACTTAGGCAATGAGTGATTTGAATCAAAGAAGGCTTCAGGTGAGCAATAGAATAGCTTAAAAAGGTGAGCAGATGAGAAAATTTTACACATAAAGAGCCTCCCCAGCAGAGATACTTCTAGAAACCAGCATTATTCCCTCCCCCATACCTGATGAATTAGAGGAAAAGAGGCCGCATCAAACATCTACAAAATCCCATGCCCCAGCCATTTGCAATACTTAGACCATGAATGCTTTGAATCAAAGAATGATTCAGCTCATCAGTTTCAAAATGAAATCTCTACAATGGTACAATCATTTTTCTAAAAGCATGGTAGTACAAAGTTTTGGTTTGTTAAGCACTTTGCTATGTGCAAATGGGGAAATTTCATAAATTTTGTTCAAATATCTGGAAAATCTGAGAAAATTGAGAAAACATAAAAATATTAGAAAGCATGCAAAATTTATTTATAGAACTTCAGGAACACAGATTTTTTCCTTGACATTCCATATCTTGAAGTGTATCTGTGCTATCATATCAGCAGCCAGCAGCCCCAAGTACAAATATCTATTTGAACAAGCAGCACAAATCATGCATAAGAAAAGCACTAGTTTTATTGCCCCTTTCCAATGAATCACCAATAGCAATAGAGCAATATGTATAGCATTGTTCACATTCTTACTCAAAAGCACTAGTTTTATTCTAACCATCAACTTGTGACACTTGCCACTGGTACCTGCTACAAAGTAACAAAGGAATGTGCTGAAGATGTTCAAGATGAAGAAAGCTTTTGAAACTTCAGTCAGTCAAGCAACTTCCTTCAATTACAATTGGAACTGTAAATAAAGTCACCACCATTAAATATTGTTGGCCCATGTTATAATTTAAAACTTGATTGCTGGAATTTGATTGGAATTCTCATTATAATTCAATTCCAATTTCTGGAAGAGCAAATTCATCAAACATCTGAAACTCTTAATTTTGAATCCAAATCCACCTCAAATCTGGAATCAAACCCAGTCTAAAAGATTTGTCACATCTATAGCCTGAATAGCCACTTTTTTATTGATAACAAACCAAAGTTCTATGTCCAGTTCCCTACAAGGGAATAATGTGATTATATAAATATTTTGACATGTATGATCATGTAAAGGCCATTAAAGATGTACACTGGTTCACATAAATGACAATTTAAGCCAAACCAGTAGTAACATATAAACAAGAAACAGTCATGACATAAAAGAGGAACAAAAAAGAGTGAAATCACAGAACTCCAAAAAAATACCTTTTCTTCTACTGCTTATATTATTTATCAATTATCATTACTAATGAAGAAAAAGAAAGAATCCTTTGCAAAAAAAAAAGTTAAGCCTATATTCCCTATTAAAATTGTGAAGAACTGACAACTTGCAACATGGGCAAGCACAGCAATCAATTTCTGTTTATATATAATTTGATTGCAGTGACAATATCAAATGCTACAAAATATATAGTATCTGCATATTTGGAAAAGAAAATCTAATGAACTTGCAACCAAATAGCAGTTTCTAGTTGGATTGAGATCAAGGAGTAAAGGTCACACAAGCTATGCAACATCAAATGCAGCCCAATGGTTTCTAACAGAGTTGTTACCTGCGTGAATAAGTCTGCCAAGCATGTTAAAAGATTCTCTTCTGCATCCCCCTGATTTTTATTATTTGAATAGTATTCTAGTAACTGTTCCCGAAATGGAACACAAAAATAAAGGGCCTGCATACAAAATAACCATATATGAAAACAACTCAGGAAACAGGTCTCAAAGTAAAATATAAAATGAAACACAGAAGAAACCTATGACCCATAATCTTAAGTCCACATGGTAGAGAAATATTTTGAGTGGAAGAAACATTCAATCATAACCCATTGAACATTCCTTGTACGGTTATACTGACTCCAAAGAGCCCTCCCCACCCCGCAAAATAAATAAATAAAATAAATAAATATATATATATATATATATATATATATATATATATATTGATGCTACAGTTCTCTTTTCCTTCTTTTCTTCTTTTTCTGTTTGGATGGTTCAGTGATGTGGTTCAGCCTTCTATAGCAATAGAGTATACAGAAAATCAATTTCTGGAGAGATTTGAGCATCCCAAAGTTACTAAAACATATGTGAGGAGCAGGATGAACCAATGGCAGCAGATTTGGAAGCTGACAGCAGTTTCTAAAATCTAAATCCATAATTTCTATTTTTTATGTTTTCAAGTGAACTATTATTTGCTGTGGTAAGTTTTCTATTTTTTAGGTCTACAATTAAAAATTCCCTATTTGTTTAGGCAAATATTAGGTTAAGTGATTAAGTTAATTACTATTTGATTGGTTTCTATTTTCTTTCTATTCTTAGGGGTTTCTAGGATTCTAATAAGGAGTCTGGTGCAGTTTTAGTAATTGCCAAATTTCTATTCAGTAAAAGCTTTGAAGAATTCTATATATATATATATATATATATATATATATATATATGTAAACTTGGCAGAACAGTAAAACTGAAGGAAGCAATTTTTGTTCTTCTCTACAGTTTTTCATTTTTTTCCTCCTCTTGAAATCAGAGTTAGAAAAATATGTAATTTCTCCTTTCCTCTGTTATTTTATAGTAGTTCACTGATACTAGAAGAAAACCAGCAACTACTCTCTGGATTTTCCCCTAAATTCGATACATACTTTGTTGGATTTTGAAGTAAGGGTATCCATCAACCTTGCTTTCTATCTACAGCCCCTACATTAGTTGGGGGAAGTGACAATAAAGATATGATTAGTAAAGAAGGAAAGAATTTGTTACAAAAAAGAGTATTGGATGCACATCAAACAAAATGAAGTGAATCAATTGAGAGAGACACACACACACACTCTCTCAATTGACTCACTTCATTTTGTTTTGTGAAGGCCCACTAAACATTTCTGTCCTATTAGTCCCATTCTAGCTAGCTCATCCATGACAATGTGATCCTATTATGGTCCATATAAATCTATCACATGGCAAGGTGCCAATCAGCTGGTTGGTAAGGTCTCCTGCTGGTCATAGTGGAGATTTGGGATCGAATCCCACCTGCACCTGGGTTGGGGGATGGGCTACCCCCTCGTTGTGTAGCCCTTCAAAAGAAATCAAAAATATATATATAAATCTATCACATGACATTTAACATTGGAGCTGAAATATAGTTGTATTTCATTTAGCATTAAGGACAGTCCCCAAGGACTTTCCACATACCCCTTGACCCATCTAATAACATTTGCAGAATCACCTTTTATCAAAAGAGAAGAGTTTTCTAGTGACTCCTTCACGGCCAAAAAGGAGTGTCATCACCTCAACATTTGTCAAGTCTGCTGCTCCAGTTGGTCCACTGAATATCCAGATTGTATTTACAAATCATTTTAATCTTAATAACCACCATGATAAATAAAAATATGTTTAAATAGACAACTGCAACTCACAAGACTGAATTGTGAAATAATTAAGAAATTCAAAGAAGCTATAGTGCTAGTCAAAAATACTGACAAATCCAAATATTTCCTCCCATACATGAAGTACACACTCTTAAAATTTCAAGCCAGCCTCTGGTCTTACACTCAGGCATCTTAAAGCCTAAATCTTTTTTATAAGTGCTTCAAACCCTAGTTCTTCTTCTTTCTTTTTTCCATTTTCAAATCCTTCAACATGTGCAGCTACCACCCCCCCCACACACACACACACACATTTTAACCATAAACCTTATAACTTATTAATTTCTTTATAAAGTTTTTCCTGCAGACCTTTTCCTTAGTAATTAAGGCCATTACCCAATGTCGATCCCTCAGTTTCCTTGGTAATTCAGTCCATAAAATCCATAATATTAGCTTCAGTTGTGGGGAAACCATGGAAGACTGAACTCTGAATTCCAAAGCTGTGGTTTACTCTATATCTACAGTATAAAAAAGAAAGGAAAGAAAGAAAGGAACTTCACTTTGGTATTCCTACAACACAAAACCTTAATCCCAACTATAGGGTTGGGGATCAGGTGCACAAATCCTCTCTCGGCATTATATTCTTTCTCAAAGCAGATGATGATGTATTATCACAATAGAAACATTTATCTGAATAGAAGAAAAAAAATGTAACCATCTAGATCTTCATCTTAAAGGTAAAACTAAGGCATTTCAGACTTTTCCAGTTCTAAAACATTGGGACCAAAGAATACATTCTACCATTTCGGTAAACAGGTGGCAAAACAAAACCTCAAAAGCACAAAAAACCATAAAAGTATAGAGACCAGAAAAATAAACACATAAGTACTGAAAAGTACTAAATTTCAACAAATCTCTCTCACAGTCAACTAATCATGTCAATACAGCATTACGAAACGCAAATTAAGCAAGTTATAATTACAAAGCTTTCAAACATACGGAGCAGAAGAATGATTACTAATTTGGAAATTCTCCAGAGATCAAATACTAATTTATATAACGAACTTCTGAAATGCATAAATTAATTAATTAATAACTCCACAACGAGTCACATGATGAAACGAGATTAAACCTCGTAAATCTAACAAGGACGAAACCTACAAAGCAAACCAGATAGGTGCAACCAAACGAATAGGAGATTAACATGGAATGGCAGGAACCTGCAAAACGCTGTTACAGTAGCAAGTGTTGCCGAAATTCTCAAGTCCGAAGTACCTCTCGCCTTCAGGGAACTGATCACCAAGAGCTTTCTCGAGTTTGGAACCCGCAGCACCCATTAGACCATCTACCAGAAACCAGCCGTCCTCTCCTTCCTTCAGCCCTGAAATTCACTCTCCATGGACGATCAGATTCAAAGCCTCCCTCTCTCTGTCTGTCTGTCTGTGTGTGTGTATTAGGGCTTTGACAGGAGTATATGCAGAGGGAATAATGAAGATGAGAAGAGAGTAGTCTGTGTATGTGTTTGTACGAGAGATGCAGGGGAAAGATTTACATTGAATACCGGGAGAAAAAAGAGTACAGAGGCAGAGAGCGAAATATATCAGAAAGACAGAAACTGTGAGAAAATTGTTGGAAACAGAAAAAACAATCGTCCTCCTAAATCCTAATGCTAGCTAATATATCACATTTTGCCATCGAAACAAAAAATGCGAATATATCACATTTATTCCGACCTCACCGGTTAATTGTATGACAAATGACACGTGGCTACCTATTGTCTTAATCCAATCCATTGTTTCCCTGGTTTTATTTCTTCCTTATTATCTACGTGGAAATGTATTTCAAACACGTGGCAGCACAGAAACGGTCGACGACGTAAAAAACCAGATTTCACATCAGCGTCGCACAGGCGCACCCCACAGAGCCCCATATCACATCCCAACCGTGTACTTATTATTAGGAGATATTCTCAATACACGGTTGGAATGTGCTTAATTAGACTAATATTGTCGCTATATCTCCTATTTCTTAATACAGGAGTTAAATAACGTAAATTAAACTCTCATTTTCTATTTTGTCTCCTCTAATTTTTCCTTTCCACGTACGATGGCTGTAGACTTTCTTAACACTTTTCTATAGGTCAAAAGTCAAATCCATGAATCTATGATGACCCTCTCTACCGTCACCTTATTAAAAGGATTGGGATATGCTTACAACAAAATACTTTCCCAACACATTTTATAGATCGGGCTTGAATTTTGAGGCTATAGGTTAGGTCTGTACTGGAAAATTCAGCCCCGACCGACCTAAATTTGGGTTGGGCTTGGGTTAAATGCCTCGAGTAGCCTACCAGGTCAGATCCAACTAAGAGTGTCAATGGATTAGTTTTGGATTGGACTCAATCCAGTCTAAAATTAATTTGGACGGATTGAATGGACCAAATAGACATAGTGGGGTCCAAAATATTTATTAGATTGGATTAGACACAGTCCATCCGTAATAAATCTATATTGGATTTGGTTGGATTAAACCAATATCCGATCCATTGATATAAGATAGGAATATAGGTGTCAATAGACCGGAATTGGGTTGAAATCAATCTAAATTAAAATGAATTTGAACAAATTGAGCCATCCGAACATTTAATTGGAGTGGTCCAAAATGGTCCAAATTATTCATTGGATTTGATTGGACTTGGTCCATTTGTAATGGACTCACATCAGACTATATATGATTGGACCGAATCTAGTCCAACCAACACCCCTAGATCCAACCTAAGCCCATATGAAAAAATACATTCATATTTGTAATATATTTATATAAAAATGTCTTTTTCTAATTATGTATATATGTGAATATGTACATTTGTAAATAAATTTTGTACATATTTTCAATTAATTATATTCTTACATGGCGCTCAATGCCCCATGAAATATGACTAATAAAAATATATACACAAATTTTCTCAAATCAGACCAACCCACACAAGCCCAACCCAAACTGTGTTGAGTTAAGTTTAGGTTGGGCCTAAGTTGATCAATTTGGGCTTAACCTCGTGTTGGCCCAAGTTTGAGGTTCGCATCTTTAGGGTTGGGCCTAGTTGACCTTCAACCCAATCCAACATGAGTTGCACCCCTAGGTCCCAGTTTTATGGTGAGTCCCAATCTCATTCTAAAACGTGCAAACATAGATCATGTTGGACATGTTGGAAAAGTATTTTGTTTGAGTAGAATTGCCCCCCTATTAAAGGCTCTAAGACCATCAACTTGGGTGGGTCTAATCAAAGCCCAAACCGACCCAACCTGAAATTTTACATGAGTTAAGCTTGGATTTTCTATCCTCGGAATAGACTTGGACCCAAGAATTTGAGATTCTTTATTGCCTAGCCCTTAGGTAGCCCAAACTTGATCCAACCTTGTCCCAACTCGAGCCTAGCCCAGCTATACACATTCATATATAAATACATATCTCTCTCTCTCTCTCTCTCTCTCTCTCTCTCTCTCTCTCTCTCTCTCTCTCTCTCTCTCTCTCTCTCTCTCTCTCTCTATATATATATATATATATATATATATATATATATATATACACTCTTGTGTGGTGCACAAGAAAAAGATGTTAGAGCTTGTTGGGCTTAAAACTTATTGCTCTATGAGGCTATACAGCCTAGGGGTAGGGATGGCAATTTTCCCCATCCTCATCGAGCACTTGACCTCCCCAACTAGGCGAAGATGGGGATTATGGGAAGCTGAGCCAAGCCGAATATTTTGTTATTGGAGCTCGGCTCGCTGAAACTATGTTAGGTTCGAGCTCAAGCCTGAGCTCGATTTGAGCTAGAGACTTGAGCTCAAGCTCGGCTTGGTTCAAAGCTTGGCTCTTCTCGAGCTCGACTGAAGCCATATATTTTTCTAAAAAATAAAAATTATACATATAAAAATATTTTTTATTTTACTTACAAAAAATTAAGAATTATAAAAATTATTTATTATTATACATATAAAAATAAAAATATACATATAAAAACATTTTTATTTTACATACAAATTTATTTATTTATAATATATATATGTATATAATAAAAAATTATTTATTTATTATACTAGGTTCGTGAGCTTCACGACCCGAGCTCCATTGGGCTTGAGCTTGACACGACTAGCAAACGAGCCTATATATCAAGCTCAAGCTCGGCTCGAAGCTCATTTAAATGGAGCCGAGCCGGGCTTTTTCACAAGTTGAGCTCAAATAGCTCATGAGAAGGTCGACTCGTGGCCACCCCTAATGGGGATAGAGATTGCCTTAGCAAGGATAGGGTGGGAATGGGATTAATAAGAATACCCGATTAGGGACGGGGATAGGGAGTGAGGTCCACACCTTGCCCTGGCCCCGATTATATAATATTATTTATGTTATTTATAATATTATCTATATTATATATATCAAAATATATAAATATATTTAAAATATTTTTTGCATTTTAATTTTTCCTTTATTTTAAATAAATGCCTATTTGAAAACAAGCTTTTAATTAAAAAAATTGGGGATTCATGTCCCCCCGATAGGGAACCTATCTCTAACGGGGACTCGGGAAGCAAGCTAAATTTTTCGTCATGGGGATTGGAGTTAGAGACAAGGATTAATTTAAAACTCAAGATTGGGGAAAGGGGAGTATGATCCTTGCCCCGAACGCGTACATTGCCATTCCTACCCAAGGGGTTATCCTCCAAACCCATAAATATAGTTCTAATAATTATGGTAATTATAAATGTAGTATCCAATACTTAGGAAAATTATTAAAACTTTCCAAATATTTATTTTAATAATTGGAATTTTTATAATTTAACTTTCACTAAATTAAATTACCAAAATCACTAATTATTGCTAAAAAATATAGTAAATATCAAAAGTACTAAAAATATAAAAAATAAATTTATATTTATTAAATTAATTTTTTACTAATAATTACTGAAAATTTTTAATTATTATCTTATAATAATTGACTAAGAGTACTAAAAATATCAATAACTACTTATTGCTAACAAATTGTTGATAATATAAAAATTACTGAAAATATAAAAAACTCTGCCCACATTTATCGCAGCCACACATGGAGAACATCTCATCCTCTACATAGTATTATGCAGGGGGAGATGTTCCCAATTCATGGGGGGTAGTGTGTTGTGGGTAGACGTGGGCAGGGTTCTCGTGGGTAGGAGATCCAAACTCATGCAATATAGATTAAGAGGTATTTTAGGAGGAATTTTAGGTGGGAGAGAGAAAGAGTTTAGGAGACATTTTAGGAAGAGATTAGCTAAGTGGTTGGAAGCATTAGATAGATATATATATATATATAGAGAGAGAGAGAGAGAGAGAGTTGGAGTAGGACCCTAGAACTAGAAGAGATGGTTGTCATGTGACTACATGGAAGGGCTAGGAAGGGGTAAGGGAGAAAGGAGAAAGCGGTAAGGAGAAATGAGAGAAGGTAGGGGTGCAAATGGATCGGACCACAATATGAGATCTGGTCCTATTTTGGGGGTCGGTTTGGCATGGCCCACGGCCCGAGCCTACACGGGCTCGTGCCATGCCGTGGGTTGGGCCTTAGGGCAAGCCATGCCGCACAGCAAGCCAAGCTCAAGGCAAGGCACCCGCTCCCCGTCCAAGGTTTTTAAAATTGAACCGGATAGGGAATTGTTCTAGGGTCGAATGGTCCGAACGATTGGCCCACTTTGACAAAAAAATTAGAAAAACAAAAAAGGACAAAAACTACTATCTAGGTTGATGGTTCGACCGCCTAAGTCAACAATTCACTAACCAAATAAACAGTTTTTGGACAAAAAATGGTTTTGAGGTGAAACGATGTCTTGTTCCCAATTTTTTGGTTTAACCATTTGGTTTGATCTAGTTTTGAAAATACTATCCCCATCAACCCAATATTCAATTTGATGATAGAAATGATCAAAATAATATATTGAGTATCAACCACATGGTAAACTTCTATTATTGTTAATTGAAAGATTTAATAAATTTCCATTCAATCAGACTTCAATCCCCATCCCCGACCTCGACCTCGATCGGGATTTCCTATTAATCCCCATCCCTGCCCCCGCCTCGCCAAAACAATCCCCATCCTCAACCCCATTGGGTCAGGGAAGTCAGGTCCCCATTAGGGATGGGGAAATTGTCATCCCTAAAAGTGTGTTCTAATAAATGACCCTAATAGAAACACATAAGAGTATACAATTGTTTTATATTTTTAACTTTTTAAATAATTAATATTATTCATATTTTATATACTACTTTTAATAAATTTTTTATAATATAAAAATAATAATAATTAATTTTAGTTAAGTTTATTTATCAAATTTATGAAACCAACCAACCCAATTAACTCGACCTGAGTTGGTTGGTCTTCTAGTATTTTAGGTTGGCTTTGGCTCAAAAATTTCCCAATTCAACCAAGTTGGATCAGTTCCACTTTAGCCATTTGTGAACCGACCAAAATCCAATGAACTAACCATGGATATATATTAATATTTTATATTTTAAATACAATTTTTAATATGAAAAAGTGGAAAATTTCCATATTTCTTAGTCTAAAATATTTTATATCATAAATTTAATTTTAAAATTTATTATTTAATAATCGCATTATAATTTTTAAAATTAAATTAAAATTTTAAGTTTAAATCTTTTGAATAGACAACCAAACCAAAAAATCGACCCAAACTAATACAACTTGAGTGGGTTGGTTTTCACAAAAGGTTAGTCAATTTCAGCTAACCAACTCCCTAACCTGACCAGGTCAATTTGGTTAACCAAATAGTCTACGATCGCACTGAACCAACTCATGAACACTCATAATTTCAGCTAAATTAATAGTCTTATCTCTAATAAATAACAATAGTTTAGTCTCCAATAATTATTGAAAATTTATAGCAAAAATACACAATTATTGAAAATATATATATATATATATATATATATATATATATATATATATAATGAAAACTACAATAATTAAAAAATACAATAAGTACTAAAAAATAATTAACTTAGTCAATGAATAGTATAATCTAAAATAATAGTTTAATCTCTACTAAATATTAATCAATAGCTTAGAACATAAACACAATAAATACAATAAGTACAATAAATTAAATTTAAAAATTTCAACAATAGTAATTTAATATCCACTAATTATTGAACTTTTTTTATTTTAACTATTTAAAATCTAGTTATGTTAAATATTTTGTTATTTAAAATATTTAGTTATTTAAATACTTAAAATCTTAAGTGTTTATTGAATTTAATTATCCATAAAATCATAATTTATACTATGATTACATAATTTCATTATTAAATTTGTAATATATTAAATTATTATTAATTTAACTATTATTTTATAATTATTTTTCTACTTTGAAGAATTTTTTTTAATTTATTACATAATTTCGTTATTTTAACTATTTAAAATCTAGTTATGATAAATATTTAGTTATTTAAATATTTAAATAATCTATAAAATGTTTAAATTTTATTTATTTAAAGCTATTATATATTATTAAATATTTAAAAACATTTAAATTGATAATTTAAAAAACATAATTTCAATTTTTATTACATAATTTCGTGATTTATTTTGTAAAATATAAAATCATTTTTTGTGTTTTTAATAAATATTTTAAAGTTATTTTATAATTTTGTTAGAATATTTAAATAATTCTTAATTTTTTTAATCCAAACTTTCTTTAGATGGATATAGATAAAGAGTAGGGGAGAGGATAAATAGGAATTAGAGATAATTTAGGAGAGAAAGTCTCTACTAAATTAGAGATAATTTTGAAGATAAATAGGAATTAGAGATAATTTAGAAGATAAATAGGAATTAGAGATAATTTAGAAGATAAATAGGAATTAGAGATAATTTTGGAGAAAGTGGGGGATAATGGGGGAGGTAGATTAGGAGTAATTTTAGGATAAGAGATTATTTAGGTTATTTAGAAAGTGCTTCTCATTGGTTGTTTAAAAAATTACATGGAATTAAAAAGAATAAAAAATTCAAAAAAAAAGAGAAAATAGATAAATAACTTCTCTCAAAGGAGAGACATGCTGACATGGCAGGACCATTTTTAATATATATATATATATATATATATTAAAATATTAGAGTGAACAATAAGAAGAATTTGGATCTATTATCCACAATACACTACAACCACATATGGGAAATAATAATATTATTATTATCTAAAATTGCCATGTGTAATGCACACACTCATTTACTAGTGTACATGTGTGTATAAATATATATTTTATCAATAAATAATGTATAAATATGTTTTAGATATGTTATATGTACTTTTATATTTTAACTTAGTTTTTTATTTTTTTTAAATTACAAATTGAGGCCAAAAAATGTATTTTTTTTTGCAAAAATAGCAGTACGCATATATCTCGAAAAGTTACCTAAAATAAAAAAAAATCACACCAATTAGACATCAGAGTGCAAAGTTATGGCCTCCGAAAATTTGCTTAAATTACATGTGCAACCCATGACCTAATGATCGAGTCAAACGGGTCAACCATTGAACTAATCGAGTTGAACAGTTCTTAACCAAGTCAACAGTTTTTGATGATCTGACAGATCTTAACTGAATAAGACTCGAAATCTTAATCGGGTGATGGTTCAAACGGTTTGAACGGCCAGGTCAACTACGAGTTAAAAACACAAGCTTGCCATTTGATTTTTTTTCTCTCTTTGAATTTCAATATTTTTTTCTTTCTTTACTCTCTTTTAAACTTTTAGTTAGATGAGTTTTGGTTAAGTTAGTTTATGCAGGAGTAGGCCTGTAAACGAATTGAATTCAAATTGAATCAGGCTAGATTCGAATTTGAAACCAATTATAAAAAACAATGTTCGAATTCGATTCGATATCTGACAGATATCGAATGTTTAAATTCAATTTCGTATTTGATTGTTAAATTGAATATTAGATTCGATTCGAATTCAATCGATATGAGGCCTAGACTGAGTTTGTAAAGAAAAAGAAGTGATTAGCTTGAGAAAAGAGGCAAGAGATTGACAACGGTAGTTGTGGGTTCCCGACGATGGGCCAAGTCTGTGTGAGTGTGTGATGGCGGCAATCATGGGTTCCCGATGGTGCGAATACAATGGTAGTGAGCAGTGCTAGCCAGTGATGCTGGACAGTTGAGGGCCTTAAGGTGTTGAGTTTGAGCAACGGTGAAGGAGATGGTAGTGGCCGATGACCGGTACTCGACTACTATCACTGATGTTGCCGTAGGTGCTCATAGCTTGCAAAGATTGGGAACAAAAAAATAGAGGGAGAGGAAGAGAAGAGGAGTGCGACTGTGCGAACAGAAAAGACGAAGGGAGAGAGAGAAAGAAAAAAAAGGAGGAAGAAGAAATTAAAAGCGAGAGGGGAAACTGGTTTTTGGTTTATATCAAAAATAAAATAGAAACAGGAGAGGAAAGGAAGACTGGATGAGAGAGAGAGAGGAGATGGGAGGGGGTTTATCGAGAATGACAGCGGTGATATAATTGTAGAAATAAAATAAAATAAAAGTGGGAGAGGAAAGGACGACTGGACGAGAGAGAGAGAGAGAGGAGAGGTTTATCGAGAATGACAGTAGGGGATATAATTGTAGGTGTCAACCTTTTTTATGATGGACTCGACATGACTCCTCTTAATGACTTTAACCTTTATATTTTATTATATTTATTAATATATATTAAATGTATATAATTCATTCAAATTTTTATTGATTCGGATCAATACGAATTCGAATTTGAATTTGATAAATTAATCGGTAAAATGTATAAATTCGAATTCTACCATTAAATTTATCAAACCATTTGAATTTCCTTCAATTACGTCGGATATTGAATTCTGAATTGAATTAATTTAGATTCCATGTTTGATTTCTCTAGTTTGTCGAGATTTTTTCTCTTGGGGATCAATATTTGTGGAAGGCAATGTCTTTGACTTTGTTCATGTTAAATTTAATAAAACAATCTAGGTAAGATTGAGAGAAATAGGTTGGTGCTTAATAATTAATAGAACTTTGAATTTTTTTTTTATGTTTTATGATTTGAGATCGTTTTAGGAATTTCTTTGAACACTTGGAGTACTGTCACACACATCATATGAACGCATTATAAAGATGAGTTTAGTATGGTTGAAGCCTTTTGGGTAGATTAAATAGTTATGAAAAAAGCTGTTAAATTACTTAAATAGTAAAAGGAATTGCTTAGAATCATTTAACAGGCATTTCCACGAAGCCTCTAGACTGTGGTTCTCATTTGCTTATCACCTGAAAAAAAACCAGAAAATGAAAAGAAAAAATTAGGAAATAAATAGAATGAAAAAGAAAGAGAGAAAAGAAGAATAAAAGAGACAAAAAATTAAGAAAATGTGAAAAATAAATAAAATAGAGCAAAAGGATAAAAAATGAGTGACATTGGTTAGCTCAATTAAGACAGAGAAGTGGAAAAAATAGGGGTAGGAGATTGGTTTGCTTTGGTTACCACTTTAAGGGTAAATGTGATATTTTAAGAAAATTAATGTATTACGTTAGGGTTTTTGGTCAGAAAAGCTAATAAGAGGAAAGTATATGCACAATTTTTCAAAATTATAAGAGTGGATTTTGTTCATATCAAAACACAGTGGAGATTTATAAGATTGTCAGAAAACTCAGGGGAGATTTTTGTATTTTACCCTAAAAAAATTATATTGCAGCCGAAGGATGTTTTTATCCTTTCACATGCCATTTAACATCGGCTAACGATTTTGAACTAAATGGCAGTTTTTAAGAGCTGACATAAGTCTGAAACGGCAGTATGGCACGCGTTCGCCGTTCGGGTACCAAAGTCTGACTACCCTAAATTACATGTACATGATACTAATTTGAAATTTACCCTTATATCCAAACTTACTTACCACTCAGGTACTCTCGCACACCAACCGGGTGGGCGAACGCCCGCGAACGACGGATGAGAGAACGAGAGAACGAGAGAACGAGAGAGAGAGAGAGAGAGCGAAGATGTTGAGCCTCTCGGCAGCTTCACCTTCGAGCGTTTTCTGTTGCTCTTCAAAATCCATCTCTACGAACGCTAAATCCTCTTCCTTCCATGGTGTCCGAATTCAGCATGCTTTGCCTATTCGCATGCCCTATTCGTCGTCTTTGCGAAGCCCTGCTTCGTCTGTGGTAATGATGGCGAAAAGAGAGGAAGAAATGAAGGAGATCAGAGCTAAGACCACCGAGGAATTTAACGAAGAGATCGTCGATCTCAAAGGTGAACTCTTCATGCTTCGATTGCAGAAATCAGTCCGTAACGAGTTCAAATCCAGCGAGTTCCGTCGAATGCGAAAAAGAGTAAGAATTTCCAAAGCTTCCGCTTTTTAGTGTTCCTTATTCGATTTTTGACATTCTCGTTGAATAGTTAAAACACAAGGGCTTTGGGTTGCTGCTACATTAATTGACAAGTTCTTTTTGAACTACTAAATCTTAAAGCAACTTGTAGAGAATGTTCTAGGAAAATGATGTAGAGACATGGGTCGTTTTGAGTTTTGGCATCTAAACTTTTTCGTGTTTATGCTGTTGGAAACCCATGACTCAATGTGACTAGAAGGAAGTCGTGCACCACGAAGAATTGGATTTATTTGGATATAGAAACATTGGCACAGTCATACTGGTGTGATTTAGATATGTAAAGGCAGTTTAGATTTTCTCACCTTACTTTCAGGTTTTGATTCATTTGAATACCAGAAGCATGCAGTCGAGCATGCTTTGGAAAGGATTTTTGATTCTCAATTTACAGTTAGTTAGTTTGGCCTTTTGGGAGTTGCAAGAGCTCACAAGAATTATCTAATCATATTTCTTTCCATTTTTGTTGTTTTTTCTCTCATAAATTCTTGATCCCCTTTTGAGTTTTGAGCTTTTTTTGAGGATGGGAATGGGATATCCATTGTTTAAGTTGTTGCTTTGATTTTTTTCCCTAAGGCTATGTATGGTTTGAAGAGATCAGAATGGAGGGCGTGAGAGGATTCAGAGCAGTAGGAAGATGGAGGTCTGAGGTGTTGATCGAAGCCAAGACGTTCAAGTTCGAAGAGGAAAGGACCAAAGGCAAGGTTGTACTGAAAATCAGAGAGAATAACAGGGCGACAGTGTTGGTGTCAAAGGAAGTTATATCATGGATGAAAGGTTTCGTAGATGGGGCTATCAACTCTGGTAAGGTGAATGGTTGGAAAAACTCCATGTCAGTTCCAGGCAAGAGATGTGTAACAGAACTGAATAGAAACAAGAAGGGGTGGTTCGTTACTGTGGGGGAGTTTTTTGGAACAAGTGGAAAACAAATGCTTTGTGTGCTAGAAGGGAGATTACAGAAAGGGTGGATGGATTTTGTGCAGGTGCTGCAGTCTTACCTTGTAGCTTCGGAAGAGAAGGGAGTGGATGGAGGGAAGGCAACTGGCCAAAAGCTTGAAGACCAGAGTCAAAAAACTCAGGAGGAGGCAACATCCATTGGTACCTCTGGGAGTGTAGAAGTGCAAGGCCATTTGAGTCCTGAATTGGTGGTTGCTTGCTCTTCTATTCATCGAAGAATATTGGTAGGAGTGGGGAAGGAGGAATGGAAGAAAAGAATGGTGTTAGTGGCTGATAAAGGGGTGACAGATTGGAAGAAGGTTCTGAGTACAGTTGCAGGAGAGATAGGTGCTGGGAATGAAGTGATGCTGTTCCCTTTTGCGGAGACGAAATCCATGCTTGATGTAGGCAACCAGGAACTAAGCTTCAAAGCAGTTGTGGTGGATGGAGGTCTGATATAGGTTCAGAACTGGAGCCCAATCTGCAATGAAGTCAAAGTTCAAGATGGGTGTGTTTGGCTGAAGCTAATAGGCCTTCCATTTCACTTATGGCAGGACCCTGTTCTTGAGTATATAGTGCAGAGCCTAGAAGGTATTTTAGTGAAGGCTGATAGGTGTAACCTGAGTGCAGTGAAGTTATAGGTTGCTGGTGTTACATGAGAACTTGTCGAGGTT
This sequence comes from Nelumbo lutea, assembly GCF_056320005.1. Lineage (NCBI taxonomy): Eukaryota > Viridiplantae > Streptophyta > Magnoliopsida > Proteales > Nelumbonaceae > Nelumbo > Nelumbo lutea. The sequence goes on from NC_142684.1 coordinate 109,976,776, forward strand.
CTTTGATATCTGTTCGGATGAAGCCTGGTACAAAGTGTGGGTGGCTTCAGAAGTCGAATGGTCGTGGTGGGAAGGAGGTCCTAAGGTTGAAGATGATGAGATGGCAGGGTGGTGGACATGTGGAGGGAAGAGGGAGGGCGGTGAAAAGGTGGAGCAGATGAAGGTTAAATCTGGGGTTACTGTGTCGGTTGGGGAAAACCAAACGACATGGAACCTATTTAAGGAAATTAATTCAAATGGGTTTGAATTAAACAAAATTAGGGCAGGCTCTTCATCTTATGCTGACGTGACAAATAAGTAGATTGCTTCTAGGAGCAGAATGGCTTGGTCCGAGCCGGTGAAGGTAGTGGGTGGGTCGGGCGGGCTGAAGATTAAACCGAGACAAATTTGGAAGGAGCCACACGACAACTTAAAAAGTCACGTGGGTGGGTTGGGCAGGTTGGAAAGTGAACCGGGCCACTCATTTAAGGGCCCACGTGGCAACTTAAGTGGTCACGTGGGCGGGTCGGGCGGGCCTAATACCGAACACAAGTCTTTTTCGAATGACCCACGTGATAACTTAAGTTGTCACGTGGGTTGGGGTTAGGAGACACAACACAGACCATTACTAGACAGTGAACTTGGTCTATCTTTGTCCCAAATGGCGAGAATGGATGGGGGACGCTCGCATCAGCGGAAGTTGGAGAAGGGGAACTTTCAGTGGGTTCCCCGTCGGAACTGTGAGGAGGTTAGCCCCCTGCAACGCTCCTCAGACAGGCCGAATCCAAGATATGCAAGGGAAAGAGTAGAAGAGAGGGAAGAGGCGGATGAAGGCTGGGTGCAATGCAGTGAGGAAGATGAAGATTTGGACGAAAGCTCAGATGATGGTACTAGCGTGGGCAGTGTAAATGACGAAGGTGGCTATGTCGGAGGTGACATGGATGGGTGGAATATTGCAAGCTTATTTCAGGGTGAAGGTTGTAACCAGACTAATTCATCTCCAAGACTCCAGAGTGTGCAAGGTACAACAAAAGGGGCAAATCGGGAGAACTTGAAGAAGAGAAGGAACACACCTCCTAGGGGTGATTTAGGGGTAGAAAGGAGAGATCACCAGAGTGACCAAAGGACATAAGTACTTTACAACCAACTCAGGGAGATAGACGTTTACCAACCTCTGGAACAAGAGAGGGAGGCCGGGAACAATCCTTTTTCAACCTTTCCATCATTCCTAGGTAACAAAGTGAATTCGGTTTGTGCTACTAATGTGTCTCGTGTCTTTGGTTCCAGATTCCGTCCCAATGCCATGTACTGTAGCCCATGAATATGCAACCAAGCTAGATGGTGGGTTGTCCGAGGTAGTGGAGCATGAAGTGAATGACTGTGGGGAGGAGCGGGAAGGGAGGTATAGGAACGAAAAAGTGTGGAAAATCATTGAAAGAGTGTTTAGTGAAGTTGAAGGAATTCTAACTTGGAGGAGGGATGGGGAAGAGGAAGAGGGGAGGGGTTAGTGGAGAGGAAGGAAAGGAAGGAGGGTAGAGTGGGAGAGGAATGTGGGGAGAGAACATGGCTGGAGGCAGGTAACAAGAGAGGGGGGATGGCTGGAGGTAGGTAACAGAAGAGGGGTGGGACCAGAGGTGAGGAGGGAAGGGCAGGGGGCTGAGTTGGAGGGGAAAGTGCGGGAAGGATAGGGGTGGAGGATTTGGTGAAAGAGGACATGATAGCTGAATTTGTGGGGAAGATGCGGTGTAGGCTGGAAGATCTGAATGTGCTGAAAGAAGGTCTACAAAAGAGGAAGGGGATAAAAACAAAGAAGAGGAAGTTGAGTGAAGTAGAGAGATTGAAAAGAGATGTAGAAGGGGATAAGAAGTTCGGGGCAACAAGAGATAGAAGAAAAGGGGGAAAGTAATGGGTAGGTAGAGAGGGAGTCAAGAAAGAAGCGGAAATGAAGATACTTAGTTGGAACGTGAGGGGATTAGGGAGTGCAAGAAAAAGAGCAACAATAAAAGAGGTGATAAGGAGGTATGACCCAAATATTGTTCTGTTACAGGAGTCCAAGAGAATGGAGTTTAATAATAGTTGGGCGAGGAGTGTATGGAAATCCATGGGGATTAGCTGGGTGGTTGCTCCTTCGTGGTGCTTCGGGGGGGATTGTAACAATGTGGAAGAGGGATGCGGTTGAAGGCTTGGAGGAGCTGATTGGGAAGTATTCGGTTTCCATGAAATTTAAGTAGCAAGAGGATGGTTATGTATGGGTGCTCACAAATGTATATGGACCAAATGACTACAGAGAAAGAAAGGAGTTGTGGGAGGAATTGGCTGATGTTAGAGGATTGTGGGATGGGCCATGGTGTGTGGGTGGGGACTTTAATGTGATCAGATACTCGGAGGAAACCAATAAAATTAATCAAAGGGTGACAAAAAGCATGCGGAAGTTTAACAAGTTTGTGGATGCCTTTGAGCTTAAAGAGATTCCTTTAGCCCACAAAACATTTACATGGTCAAGTCTCCAATCTAGTCCCTTCTGCTCTAAGTTGGATAGATTCCTGTTCTCTTTGGATTGGGAAGAACATTGGGGAAATTTGGCTTCTAGAGCTCTCCCAAGGGTGACTTTGGATCATTGGCCCATAGTGATTTGTAAGGAGGAAAGAAAGAGTGGAGGACCCGCTCCATTTAGATTTGAAAACATGTGGTTACTCCACCCAGGGTTTACCAATAAAGTAAGGGAGTGGTGGTATGACTGTAACCTAATGGTGGATTGGGAGGGGATAAGATTCCATAAGAAACTACAATTTGTGAAAGCAAAGGTCAAGGAGTAGAATCTTTTGGAGTTTGGGAGGTTAGAAGAAAGAAAGAAAACACTGATGGACCAACTTGAAAACATTGACTCTAAAGAAGAAATGGGAGAATTTGGAGAGGAAGATAAGGAACTCAGGAGAGGCTTGAGAAGACAGTTAGAGGATTGCCTGCATAAGGAGAAAACAAGCTGGAGGCAAAAATCTCGGTGTAAATGGTTGCAGGAGGGAGGCAGAAACACTAGGTATTTTCACTCCTTGGCGAATGGAAGGAGGAGGAACTTTATCTCCAAATTGGTAGTAGGTGGAGTTGAGTTAACACAACAAGAGGAGATAGCCGGGGCTTGTGTGGAAAGAAGATTTGAATTGGCCAGATGTAGGGAGAACAGGAAAAGGTTGGAAAGAAGATTTGGTTTGGAAGAGATTAAGGACGCTATGTTTTCTATGGATAGAACAAAAGCTCCAGGGCCGGATAGGTTCACAATGGCTTTTTATCAGGACTGTTGGGATATTTTGAAAGATGATCTTTTGATAGTGTTTGATGAGTTTTTCAAGAGATTGAAAAGGAATGACTTTCAATCCAGGTGTGAACTCTATATTTATAGCTATGGTTCCAAAAAAGAAAGATGCCTCCCACCCGATTGACTTTAGGCCAATGAGCTTGGTAAATAGCCTGTACAAGATCATTGCTAAGGTGTTGTCACTGATCATCGCACAAAATCAAGGAGCTTTTGTGAGTGGAAGACAAATCACTAATCAAATCTTAATTGCTAATGAGAGTGTGGAGAACTTTAAGAAGGATAAAAAGAAGGGAGTGGTCTGTAAGTTGGACTTGGAAAAGGCTTATGACTTGGTGAACTGGGAATTCTTGAGGAAAGTTTTGATCAAATTTGGGTTTGGTGGTAGATGGTGCAATTGGATCATGGGTTGTGTTCGGAATCGTCATTATTCAGTGCTAGTGAATGGGACAGTGGTAGAGTTCTTTCCAGCCTGTAGGGGTATAAGACAAGGAGACCCTCTCTTTCCTTTCTTGTTCATTCTAATTACGGAGGTCCTGGGGAAATTTATTCACAGAGCAAACTCGAGGGGTCTCAATTAGAGGTTGGAGAATCGGGAGGATGGAAACCCCTCTCACTCACTTACAATTTGCTGATGACACGATTCTATTCTGTGAAGGTGGCAATGTGAGATTTATCAGGAACTTGAAGTTGGTGATACAACTGTTTGAGCAAATGTCTAACTTGAAGGTGAACTTTGGGAAAAGTTGTGTAGCAGGGGTGAATATGGAGGAGGGAGAGATCATGGAGAGTGCAGAAGTGTTGGGGTGTGAAGTGTCAGGGTGGCCGTTGAATTACATAGGGTTACCATTAGGTGACAACCCATATGTGGGAGAGCTTTTGGAACCCGGTGGTGGAAAGGTTTGAAAAAAGATTGGTCTCTTGGAAAAAGAATTACCTCTCTCTTGGTGGAAGAGTTACACTGATTAAGGCCACGCTTGCTAATTTACCCATCTACTTCCTGTCTGTGTTCAAAATCCCAGTGAAGGTATCTAACAGGTTGGAGAAGATGAGAGACTTCTTGTGGGATCCACGAGAGGAGAAGAGGGATCATAGAGTCAGTTGGGAGGTAGTGTCCAGGAGTAAAATTTGTGGTGGTTTGGGGATCGGGAATGTTAGAAGAAGGAATATGGCTCTTCTAGTGAAGTGGTTGTGGAGGTTCCCCTTGGAGAAGGAGAAGCTATGGGCTAGAATAGTGGCAAGTATACATGGGTTGGAGCACAATGGTTGGGATGCTGGAATCAAAGCTAGGACCACAAGCCTTTTTCCTTGGAAAGCCATTCACGATTTGCTTCCAGTATTCTCCCCCAATATCAGGTATGATCTGGATTCCGGTAACTCCATAAAATTCTTGGAACAAACTTGGGTGGGGAATGCCCCTCTAAAGGATCGGTTTCCTTCTTTGTATGCTCTACTTGATCTTAAAAATGAGCCAGTTTCATCTTTCATTACTCCGTCCTCTTCCAATTCTGGGCTTGGGTGGAATTTGGGTCTCAGAAGGGCCTTGAGGGATTCAGACTTTGCTAATATTTCAAGCCTTCTTGAACTTCTTGATAATGTTGTCTTAGTCCCCACAAGGGCGAATTCTAGAATTTGAACCCCTACCCCCACTGGCTTCTTTTCTTGTGCTTCCTTTTTCAAAGTCCTAAGCCAGTCCACCAGTCCTGTAACCCCCCCTTTCCCTGTTGATGAGGTTTGGTGCAGAGAAATCCCTCCTAGGGTTGGTAGTTTTTGTTGGGAAGCCTATCTGGAAAGATTCAACACTGGTGATCTACTCCAAAAGAAGCAACCCAATACTTGCTTGTCACCCCATTGGTGTGTTCTATGTAAAGCGGATGGGGAGACATTTTTTCCCCTTCTGTGTTCAGGTGGCGTAGGAAAAGGGAAGAACTATGTGGAGAGGTTTGAGGGCTGTAGTATGTTGGACAATATGGGAAGAAAGAAACTTCAGGATATTCTCAGTGGCTGAGAGAGGGGTGGAAGAACTAAAGGCTATCATTCATTTTAGGGCTGTACAGTGGCTGAAATCTTTGGAACTATTCACAGGTTACACAATGGATGACATGTTGAGGAAGTGGGGTGAAATAGCAAAGTGCACACAGACCAAGTCAGTAATGAGTGTGTCTTGGACACCTCCACTTGCTGGGTTCATGAAATTAAATTTTGATGGGAGTAGTAGGGGGAACCCTGGACAATTAGGGATTAGGGGTGTCTTTAGGGATGAGAATGGGGTCATTTTTGCCTTGTTCTCAAGCCCAATTGGAGTGGGTGACTCCCTTAGTGCTGAGATCTTTGCAATTATGGAAGGAGTCCAGAAAGCCAAGGAGATGAACATTAGAAAACTCTTAATTGAAGGGGATTCAGAGGTGGTGATAGGGTGGTTGAATGTAGACAGCAATGGTTTATGGAGGTACAATAATAAGAGGAGGAAATTTAAGTGGCTGGTGCGGGAGATGGAAGTTAAAATGTCTTGGGTCAAAATATCAGCCAATTCTCTAGCTGATGGTTTAACTACACAAGGGGCAGAAAGGGATTCAATGTTTTGGGCTAAGTTGTAATTTTTTGTCTCTACCCATTCTTTTGTTTTCTTGATTGTACTTGGAAGATAAGTTTGTTTGTCTTCCTTATGTAACCTCTTTGGTGAATTAATGAAATTGTTATTGATAAAAAAAAATGTAGGGAAAAGAAAGGAAAGGTAGGGAAACCTTTACAAACCTTGTATTGGTTTCCCCGTCTTTCCCTTCCTTTCCCTGCCTTTTCCTTCAAACCAAACATAGCCTATAAGAAAAAAAAGATGCTTCCTTTTTGCTCATAAAATTTTCATTTTGGCTTGAATGTTTAATCTCGGCTGGGGGAAGGGGTTGAGTCGATGTCAGTTTCTTAATGGAAAAGTGGGCTTATTTTGTTTTGTTTTGTTTTGTTTTGTTTCCTAATTAGCAGAATGCTGCCTCTTATGAAAAACTAAAGTGAAAGGAAAAGGTGGAGAAAGTAAAACAAATAAGAATAAAAGAGGGACTGTGTAAAGGGTGCGGACTTATGGTGTAACTGTGTGAGCTCTCCTTCTGAAAGGGTGTTTGATGGTTAAAGGTGCTTACATGAAAAAGAAAAAGAAGGAAAGTATCTGGCAAAATCTGAGAGGATTAATATGTTGTATGATATTTGCAGTCTTTCTGATGAAAGATGCTCTTGGTTTTGGGTTCATACTTGAAATTTGTTTGTCTGAGGTTCCATTTAAGAATGCCATTGTTACGATTCTTTCAGGAACCTCTTCTGCATAAGGGACGGGAAGGCAGTGACATTATCTCCTCAGGTTTGAATAAACCTGCTGCCTTCTGTTTTTTATGTCATTTTTGTAGGGCTGATCTTCAATGGCTTTGTCATTGCGAATAGAGTTCACTAAAGAGTCGAGAAACAAGCAATGGCCTCTAGACTAAAATGGGCATTTACTTGATGCAGTGGTAAAAACTTGGGCTGATAATCAAGAGAATGTAGGTTTGAGTTTTAGAGTGATCACTTCTTGCAAAAGCACCAATGGTTAGGTATGTATCCAGTTCACCCCTTGCAAGACCCAAGATAACTGGAACCAAAATTGGGTACTGGCCCCTTTTTAGCCTATGAAATTTGCAAATTCTGTGTCAAATTGGAAAACAGATATCTTGTTGTCTTTCACTGGTGGCCTTCTTGTTGATGTGATCATGGCTTCTGAAGTGTTCTTCAAGTAAAGACAGGGTAGTAGGGCTGACTGTCACATATACTTAGATCTAATATTAGGAATGTAGATGCTGCATATAAGCATATGTTCAACAGCTCCCATGAAACTTCTCTCAAAGAATATATAAAGCATTTCTATATGGTGCCCTTGAAAGAACAACTGATGCTCTTAAACTCAACCAAGATTGAGCACAATGAATAAGTTGGCTAAGGTTTGTTATTCAGTAACTGCTAGGTTCAAGGTTCAAACCCCTCCTCTGGTATCGAAGATTACTTAATTTTGTTTCGAGATCAGGACTCCATTCTGGCTCACTATTAGAAAAGAAAAAAGAAAGGAAAATGGGTGTGGACATTGTTGGGCTTGTTTGATTCAGTAGCAACACTCTGTGTACAATTTTCAATTTCCTCTTCTTTATGTCACTATCGTCCTTTCTGTCACATGTTTAGTCACCATTATACAATCTAGCATATTTGTTTACCTCTATCCTTGGATCTCCTGTTAAATCTTGAGGTAACTCGGTTAGGGTTTACTGTTAAGTATTAACTGCTACATTCAAGGTTTGAGCCCTTCTTCTGGTATCAAAGATCAATTTAATTTGTTTTGAGATAAAAACTCCATCCTGATTCACTATTACAAGCCTCTTCCCCCCCTTCCCCCAAGGTTTTAAGGCATTGGTAACTGTTAAAAACCAATGTTATTAATTTCCAACATTAAACAATTAAAAAAACTCAACTTCCTTTATTAAGTTATTAGCTCTAAACTCCCCAATTACTATTTTATTAATTCATTCTGCTAAAAATTCTATAAATGCCGGTACTAAGACTCATACCCAGGTCACCCAGATGTAATAGAACGAATCCTTCTACTAGGCTATATACTACTACAATTTGATAAAATAAAATATGCTTTAAATTTTAACTTCTTAAGCCATTTTATCAACTTTTTTTATTAATACTACATCAACTAGAAAATAAAAAAAAAGGTTGATAATTGAAATTAGTCATTCTTTCTATGTAAGCCATGCTTTAATTCTTCTACCATTTCCCAACATTTAATAAGTGTATCCTGGTACTATTAAAATATGTTGTGTGTATATATACCTTATTTTTTACCATTGTAGATTTTAGATTTAGTGTCATTGATGTATTTTTGGGATTTAATTGAGCTTCCCTAGCATAATCATGTATATCTTAATTTTTCTACCATACCATGTTTTGCCTCTTAAAATTGTCTTTCCAATACTCTCTTAGATACTGATAATTTGAATCTTGTCTGTCCTCTTGGGTAGCCTGAGCCCATATCAAGCTTGGTCCAATCCTAGCCTGACCCTGATCCAACTCAAACAGCCTAAATCAGCTTGAGATATATTCCTACCTAATGGTGTGAAATATTTTTGAATATCTTGGGCCTAATAGGCTTGAGCCTAACTGACCAACCTGAGCCTAATGCCGACCCAAGCTCAATCTGGGTATCAAAATTAGTTTGGTCCATGCTTAGATCGGGCTCAGTCCGTGCTCAAGCCTAGGCCTAGGTGTCAGGGTTGGGCCTGGATTGACCTTAAACCTGGTCCAGCTTGCTCAAGTTATTTCCACAAAAAAAAAAGCTGATCTGTTATAAAGTTGAAGAAGGGCTAGAAGAGATAACAGCCAAAAGGACATGATTTGAAATAATAAGAAATGATTGGACATAATTTAACAATAGATATGAAATGCGGAAACAGTGTTTACGTAGCTGATCCAATATAGTTGGCACAGGCGTAGATGATGATGAGATTAGTATCTTTTTCACCTAAATATCCTCTAAAGGATCAACACTTTCTCTAAGCACAGATTGCCCGCATGCTTACGGTAAGAAGGGAAAGAGAGATTGAAGAGGGTATCAACAAGAGGTTGTCAAGGAAGCTTGACCGGCAATGGAAGTCGACATGAGCCTGATCAATAAATACTTAACGCTGAAATCATTTTCTTTTTGGTAGCATAATAGCAGCATTTGCATTGGTCAACCTTTCTGTTTCAAGTCTTCATTCTATTTGAATGGTTATTTTTTCCCGTGGGGAGGACTGATGTAATCTTTTCCTGTACTAACTTCTTCCCTCCCTCCTAGTATTTGTAATTTTACGTTTTTTTATTTTTATTTTTGGTGTGTGTGTGGACTGTGGAATATACTTGTATGATGTATGAATAAGTTTACTTCATTGCAGGTAAGATCTTTCTGAGTAGAGCGTGGCAATGGTTGACGGTTTGACCATATAATTCTGATACTTGGCTTCACTTCCAAGCCACCATAACCCATTTATTTTCCTACTTCCCCACCTCTCTCTCCATTATTTTCCTCACCGCTTGAACGGCAACTCCACCAGCGTTACCCTTAGACAATCGGAGGCTAATGTAACTAGTTAAGGTAAACAATTTTGATCTATTAAGCAAGGTCCAGTGCTGTTGTGGTTTGACTAGGGAATTGTGATTGGTTGTTGTAACCGGATTCCCATCGGGAAATGCATGTGTAAGCATGTGGAGACATTGATTTATAAGTTATGACCAATCTCATTTTAATTTATAAATTAACTATGTAACAGTTTATAGTTGTCTAGTTAGTCTTTTAACTCATTAATTATAGTTTAGAACCAAAAAATTAAAACCCCTACTGCAGGCACTATGTGCCTCGGTGCCTGTCTTAAGGCACACTAGTGGCCAAGTGGGTGAGAGTTGAAACTTGACATTCACGATCATGTTTCATGACCGGTTAAGCAGCTCCATCAAGGCTTTAAAAAGAATTGCCAGAGACTACTTAACGATAATACAGCTTAGCAATTTATGGAAAACATGAAGTCTAGAGAGAGAGAGAGATGGAAAGTGGCTTAGCTAGTTGGATACATACACCCACCACTTGTACAGACCAAATCCATAAACTATTGCATACAAAGCCATCCTCAATGGGTAGATCTTGAACCTGCTGCAAATTAACAAACAAATCAGATTCAGGAGAGATAAATGCTTTTAACCACCTACAACTCCACAATTTTATAAAAAAAACAATTACACTAGTCTTACACAACACAGAAGGCCTTAATGTGGACTCTATTATTTACAGTATATTTATGTGTAAATCTGAATCAGATGCAAATTTTACACCCGGTTTAATTTTGCATCAAATTGTTTGTAATTATAATTTGTACCATTTGTACTTTTTGTCTCATTCTCATTTTTTTGCACTCATTGACAATCTACATACATCAATTCTCTTGTATAATATGGGAACCACGTCATCTTGCTTCTTACACCATTCCCAAAAATATAATCTTAACCTAAAACAGTCAAATCTAAAAGAAAAGTAAACCAAATTTAAAAGAGCCTATTTGCACCCCTATGCATTCACACTAATACAAATGAAATTTGCACGGTAAACAAATCGAGCCTTTATCAGCGAAAAACTGATGAAAGGAATCTGCTGCACTTTTTTGCGCTGCACCTGTCACAAACCGAATGAAAGTGCAATACGACAAACTGCAGCACATGCCGATTCATAGTCACAGAGTCACAGTCCCCATCTCTTACACTTTTTTTCCTACACTTTTCTCTTACATTGTCATTGTCTCATTTACTTTATATACGTGTAACGGATGATGTGGCTTTCAGAGGAGCATTTTCAGATTTCCTCTAGGCTCTAATTCAAAGGAAAATCAATGAGAGTGGGATCCCTTGTAGGGCTGTAGCTGATGAGTTTGGACCACAACTCGGTCGTTGGTCCCATCCCCTAAATATATGCACCACGAACATAGTCACAGAGTCACAGTCCCCATCTCTTACACTTTTTTTCCTACACTTTTCTCTTACATTGTCATTGTCTCATTTACTTTATATACGTGTAACGGATGATGTGGCTTTCAGAGGAGCATTTTCAGATTTCCTCTAGGCTCTAATTCAAAGGAAAATCAATGAGAGTGGGATCCCTTGTAGGGCTGTAGCTGATGAGTTTGGACCACAACTCGGTCGTTGGTCCCATCCCCTAAATATATGCACCACGAAACTCAAGAGGAAAGGTTTTGGTTGGGTGGTAGGCATTTTCTATGTATTGTACCTTCAATTTCGGGGACCAATGTTTAATGCAAGATTAGCTGAGAGAACACAAAGGTTGGTAGATTCTGGTGACCGTCGGCGATGTCCAGAGATTGGCGGCGAAAGCAAGTTTTCCGCCGGCCTTGCAAATTGTCAATAGAGAAAGCTACAATTGGTCGAGAAGATCGGAAGTTTTCACGCAGGGAGAGTGGCGACGTATAGTGTATAGAAATGCTGGGTTCAATACAACTCCAGAACACTCAAAACTGAATTCTTAGAAGTTAGAACAGGCAGGAAGAACACGTTCGAGAACACTCAAAGACCGAACCTTCAGTTCAGATCTATCAATAAGAGTTCGGAGACGAAAACAGTAGAGAACCTTAGGCCTAAAAGAGTAAAGGAGAAACCTTACCCGGTTGATCTGGATATCTGAGGAGAACTGGAGTCTGCTCCATTCTCGATGGTTACTGGGCAGAACCACTGAGAGAAATCGCGGTCAAAGAACTCCCAATCGGGAAGAAGCACTCCAGAAATGGCGAAGAGGCCGAAGAAGTAAGTGACCATCATCTTCTTGAAGGAGTAAGTGAATATCCCGATTAACAGTACTATGATGCCCAGGTAAAGGAGCGAAGATCGGAGAACAGCGTCGTTCATCATCACGGCTGCCGGTGCCGAAAAAGGAAAGCCCTAACCTAAACCTTAATCCTAAAAGTTAAAACTATAAAGAGAGGAAATGGCCGTAGTGTTTGCGTGACAGAGAGAGTAAAATGAAGATGATAAAGGATGAATAAACTGGAAGCACACCACACGAAATGCATGTGCATGATTTCTTTCTGCTGCTGCTGATGTCATAGGCCTCACCGTTTGAATGAATTGTAAGTGACTAATAAGTGGGTGGTCGGTATCGTGGCGTTGCGGTGCCGTTGCATTTTGATTTGATCTATGCAAGTTTGTTGATGTGACTTGTGAGTGTGACTTCATCCAGGAAAAATGTATGTATAAAAGTGTCATTTCCACTACAAAAATTTACGGAAAAGTACGAAAAGACCTAGAATTTTGAATTCTAACCCCCTATTATTACAGGGGTTATAACCGATAGAAGTAACTTTTCTCTCTTAATGTCATTCAAAGGTATGATCCTTTGAAAATATCAGCTTTAAGGCATCTGATATATTTATCGTATGACACATACATTGAATTTATATCATAAGACAAAATTACCCTCTCCGTTAAAAACCTCCTACTCTAGACTGTTCTTAGAAATTAGGAAATATACTTTGCTCTGTTCATTGATGAAGGTGGTAATCGCCGGTTGCTTTCTGATGGCTTCCCGACATGGGTTTCTGCTGCAAATCGGAAGCTTCTTCAATTACCTAGTGCAGCTTCTGCTGCTCCAAGGAGATCTTAGACAAGTACCCAGAACTGACAACAGAGGGCTCACCAACGATCAAGCAAAGGCTCGAAATAGCAAACCCAGCAGTACTGGAGATGGCGCTGGAAGCAAGCCTTGCCTGCATCAAGGAATGGGGGAGACCAGTAGGATATATCAGTACATTACCCACATCGTCTGTCTCCTCCAGCGAAATCAGATTACCAGGAGGCGAGCTCGCTCGCCCTGCACAGTGACGTCGGTCGTGTAATGCTATACTTTCTTGGCTGTTACGGCAGCATCACCGGCCTTCGCGTGGCCAAGGCTGATGTCTCGAGCAACAAAAACTGGGCAGGTTTTTACGTCATGAGCAAGGCTAACATCCAAAAATTCACCATCGGGAGCTTCTTGGGAAGAAGCTCTTGGATTGCAGCTGCCGTAGTTTATTAGCAACAAAAAGATGAACAGGGTTTCATACGAAGAATAAAGGCTATAATAGGGTTTATTTTCAATTTTGGAGAGAGGACTAAGATTTTTTTATAGTTTTTTAGGAAGAAGAACAATGGGGTTTCAAAAGCTTCAGTCGATTAACAGGAAGAGAAAGGCGGAGAGATTTCTTTGGGTTTTCGATGCATTTTGCAAAAAAAAGGAAGAGGGGCAGTTTTGTCATAAAAAATGCATCAAGCGCATTTTCCCATACGGCGGATGCACCTCATGTTTTACTTCCCTTTTGTGATATTACCTTGCAAAAGATGCCTTGTCTATGATATTCTACAGAAGAGTTACCTTTTGTTGCCATTAGATGTCAAAAGTTACCTTTTTGTGCTAGAATCCCAAATTTATAAGCAAATTATTTCCATTAGAAAATTTTATTTGTTTGTCAAACATCAATTTTTTTTTTCTTTTTGGTAAAAAATGCATTTAAATTTCAGAACAGAAAAAGTCTTTCACGGCTAGCTCCTGTAATCACCCAGGGCTCGGGGTGTCCACGGTTAATCGAACCGGTACCATCGGTTAATCGGTCTGCCGGTTTCAGTTTTTGATCGGTTTGATTTTTTGATTTTTCAGTTTTTTATATTTATAATATATATTATATAAATATATGTATAATATTATATTATAAATAATAAATGATAATATATTATAAACATTTTAAAAATATATAATATATTTATCAATAGATCATTATAAATATAATATAAGTATATATTTATATATAATATATAGAAAATATGTGATATAGATTAAAAATATATATATATATATATATATCGGTCGGTTCGATTAACCATCTGTTTTTTTGTAAACTAACCAAAAATCAAATCAGTCCTTCGATTTTTCAAAAATTTCGAATCGACCAATTCAGTTAACCACATTTTGCAATTCAATTTTCTCGGTTCAATTCGATTTTTCGATTTTTCATAGACACCCCTACCGAGGGCTAGCTCCTGAAAATACAATCCAGATTCATTTAACCCTTTTACAGCAAGGGTATGGGCCAATCTATTTGATTCCCTATGTAATACCCTTTAAAAAGTCCTGGACTAGCTAGAAAGACTGCATCCTGAGCCAGTTCCAAAACACCTTTGCTGATCGCAGTCACTAAATTTAAACAGTCACTTTCCAGGCAGAAATTGAAACCATCAAAAAGAGAAATTGTCTTTAACCCCTGTACGGCTGCAAAAGCTTCAACTTGAATGGGTGAGTTCACTGTACAGCTGCCAAAAAGAGCTGCCACCACTTTACCTTCAGGATCACGAATAACCACACCAAAACCTGCCTTACCTTTTGAAACCAAACTTCTATCAACATTTATGTTCAGGACTCCAGCTGTTGGGGGAGACCAAAAAAAGGACTTCGACCTCTGATTAGGAACTGGAGAATAATGTTGCCGTCCTTGTTGGGAAGTCAATCTCCTCTCATTTATCATCCTGTTAATAATCATTAGAGATGCAACATGATTAACTGAAACATTCTCAAATATAAAAGCATTTATCCTTTTCCAAACTGACCATAAGATTATTGCTGAGATAGACAACATATTGTTTTCTTTACCACTTTGATTTTTGCAGAGAACTCGCAAAACCAGACTGCTTTTTTGCATGATCACACAATAAAAGGAAGTGAATTATTGACTCACTCTTTTTCTAGCAAATTGGGCTTAAGTCTGAATCTCCTATGGACTTCTTCCTCAGATTTTCTTTTACTGTTGGAGCATTCCAACAAGATTTCCACAAGAAAATTTTAATTTTGGGATCAATGTTCAGTTTCAAAAGATCTTTCCAGTGGTTTTTATCGAAAGATACTGCTTTTCTACTGCTTACCTGATTATTTGAAATTTCCTGCTCTATCTGTTTAGCTGTGAAATATGCAGACCTTACTATAAATATTCGATTTTTACTCAAGGTCCAGTTTAACATGTCTTTCCACTCACCTATTGCTAAAGGAATGCTGAGGATATCACTTGTTATCACCTCACTGAAGTTATTTCTTATTAGACTCTCATTCCAAGTTCTCTCCTAAGCAGTCATTAAGTCTTTAATTACCCTGATGTTTTCATTTTTGGTTCTTGGGCCCTGAATAAACATGGGATGTCTGGAAGCCAAGGGTCTTCGCATATTGTAATATTTGAACCAATATTTACTAACCAGCATGCACCTCTCTTTATAATCCCCCTAGCAGCCAACACACTCTTCCACCCCTAAGAGCCCCTAGAGGGCAAAGGATCATTTAGAAAATTTATTCCTTTTAAGCATCTTTCTTTAATCACCTTTATCCAGAAGCTCTCTTCATCTATACATAGTCTCCAAGCTTGTTTTGCCAAGAGAGCAAGGTTAAACAAATGAGGTCCCTAAAACCTCTTGCCCCATCCAATTTATTCCTATAGGTTGTGGCCCAACTGACCCAATAAATCTTCCTTTTTGATTTTTTTATCATTCCACCAAAACTCTCTTATGCAATTTAGACAGTTGGTTACAAATAGTTTTTGGGATCAAAAACCATGACATTGATTAAGCAGGAATGGCATTAACCGCTGATTTAATTAATGTTTCCTTTCCGGCTTGAGAGAGGAGAAGATCTTGCCAACCTTCTGTCTTGCTTTCCACTCTTTCAACCAATTACCCAAATAAGGTTTTCTTTGATTTCCCAATGTCTGTATGTAAACCTAGGTAGAAGGATGTTCAACTTTCTTCATACCCAAAGTTCTAGCTAACAATTTTTGCAATTTGGGGTGCATATTTGCACTAATGAAAGCCTCAGATTTTGACAAGTTTACCTGTTGACCCAAAGCTTGTTCATATTTTCTGATAGTTTCCAAAAGAACTTGTCCTCCAGCTGAATCAGCTTTTGAAAAGAAGTAGCTGTCGTTTGCAAAAAATAAAAGAGAGATCACAGGACAATCTTGATTAATTTTGATTCCTGATAGTTGTTGAGCATTCACCAACCTATTCAATTGAGAAGAGAGAACTTCTAAGACTGATAGGAAGAAATAAGGAGACAGGGGGTCTCCTTGTCTTAGGCCTTTACTATGGTAGATAGTTTTACTTGGGGACCCATTGATTAGGATTTTGTATGAGATAGAGGAAACACATTCCATTGTCCAATCAATCCAGATTCTTCCAAACATTAATTTTACCATTACTTGATTGAGGAATCCCCACTCTATCCTATTATATGCTTTGGGTAATTTTACCATTACCATTACCATTTTCTATTCAAAAAAGTTGGTGACTGTTTAGAAGAATCTATAATTTGGGACTGTTCATTTTATTGTCACTTTTTGGATGGTTGGTAAAGAGAATTAGATGGAGTTTTTAGGGCATTTTTTACTTTTCAAATGACACTTAACGGCTAATTAACGGACTGGTTAACAACATTGTATTGGATTGTAACATTTTTGAAGATTGGGGGATTGTCACATTTTGAAAGTCCGGGTATTGGATTGTCGCATTTTAAAGTTCAAATACCAAATTGTCACTTGACCCAAAGGACAAGGTACTGATCCCTAATAGATTCAAGCCTTAAAGATGTATTCATTTCATTTTATTCTTGATATACAATATCAAAATCATTTTTTAGTTCACTTTATTAATAATATATTATATTTTTGATATTTTTAATTTAATTTATTAATAATATTCAATGTGAATTCAACACAAATGGAAAACCTCTGTTCCATGTGGTCTTCAGGCTATTCAAATCTTTAAAGACCAAAATTTGGTCTTTTTCCATTTGACAGATAAGAGATGAGAAGACCCACGTCCCAATAAGCTTGTAGATGCTCAAAACGTCCAAAAATCAGGGATCTTCAAATGAAGTTTTGTTTGTGTCTAAAATCTTTCCTTTAACAGCCCACTAGACAAGAATACTTATCAAATGGTCTTGATCTTTGGTGGCATTCTTTTTTTGGATTTTGAGAGGGGGAACCAAGAAACCCATGTTCTTTTATTAGATTTATTTGGGGACCAAGTGATACCCATCTCCTAGGTAAGTAAAAAACATTTCCATAGGAAAATTGCCAACACTTAATGAAACAAAAATGCCTTTTAATAGTAAATTTTTATGGCTAAAATGGTTATTGCCTGGTTTACATGGAAAATAAAAGAACATAAATAAATGCATTTACCTGGGTAAATATTTCCTGTGAAATACTTACCCAGGTAAATGCATTTACTCGGGCAAGTCTTTCCTGGGAAACACTTACCTAGGTAAGTGCATTTACCTGGGTAAATAATTTACCAAAAAATGAATGGGGCCTTAAAGGTAAGACCCCAAAGACTCAATAAGCCTTTTGACCATTTGGATTGTTAGATCTTTTCAAAAAAGACTTGCCAAATGACACCTTGACAAGCGATATCCTATGGATCCTTTTTGCCATTGATCAATTCAGGGGGAAACCCTGGATACCAAATCATTTATAGAGAGCTATGCAGATTTCAGGATATCTAGGAAACAAGATTAACCCACTTAAAATTTTGAAAGCCAAAATTGAGCCAGTATTCAATTTATCGGTGTTAAAACTGGCATAAGATTAACCACTTACATTCTGTCTGTGGTAGGAATTGTGTTGGTCGGCCTTCAAAGAAAAAAATGTTGTTCTAATTTACAAAAATAGGAACTCTTTTGTCATGTTTAAAATAAGAATCAAAATCTCCCCCTTGAAAACACCCATTGGGCCATTGCCCATCCATATTAAGTGTTTTTGCAACGTGGAGTTTCAGATATGGCGGGCGGAACGCCAAACACCCAATCGAGAACATTCAAGTACTTGGAGCGGAAAACTTCCCTTTCTTGTGCGTAACAGTGCATGATGATGGCTGTTGACAAACTGAATATAACCACATCGGCTCTCTTCAGCTTAGTCGCCGGTGGCAAAAGACCGGCATCTGCCATGCATGTGAAGAAGCTGTCAATAGCTCTTGCAAAGCAATAAAGAGAGATTTCGATCCTTCTGCTTTTCTTCTCAATTCCCAAGGCCAGACCTGGAGGAAACTGTACAGAGACGCAAGCAATACATTTCAGTTTTCAAAGAGAGAGAGAGAGGGTCAGGCGTGCCAGGTCAAGGGAGTAAGGAAAACCTATGTACCGTTCCCATCACCACCATTGAAATGTTGCATCTCTTAAAAATTCTGAAGAGCAAGCACGTCCACATCCTGGAACAAAAAAGGTCAATTGCTGATTG
This sequence comes from Nelumbo lutea, assembly GCF_056320005.1. Classification (NCBI taxonomy): domain Eukaryota; kingdom Viridiplantae; phylum Streptophyta; class Magnoliopsida; order Proteales; family Nelumbonaceae; genus Nelumbo; species Nelumbo lutea. The sequence continues at coordinate 109,994,923 of NC_142684.1, forward strand.
TTTTATTTTTTCCAAAGCCAAATAGATGGCACTTGGCAGTGTACTTCTGAGCATTAAAAACAAGAGTTTGGGCCCTTTTTTATTGATCAATAAAGAATTGAGCCCTTTTTCCAGCATCCACTTCACAATATAATGTTCTCAAACTTCTAATCATGGGAGAACTTGCCAAAACTTAGTATCATTCTTGTCAATCGGTTACATTATTGGCAAGGCAAAGTACACAAATCAGAATACAAGAACAGGACCTCACAAGTCACGCTTAATGCCAGTTAAAATGTTCCAATGTTTCAAACATTTAAACAATGTTCGCCTACCCATAAAATTCTGCTTATATCTTAGAAATATTAAGAGAAACAATTAGAATTAGAGTAGCATCATCATCATCATCTAAGCCTTGTCTCAACCATGTGGAGCCAGCAACATGAATCCCGTTTTGCTTATCAAAAGAAAAAAAAAAAAAGAAAAGAAGAAAAACACGAATCCTGTTTTGCCATTCTGTTCTGTTCAGAACAGCATCTATAGTAAAAATTTCCATAATTTCCTTAATGACTACAGTGAATAAACGGAATCTGGTTGTTTTTGTTTTCTAATTAAATTTCCCTTTGTAAGTATTGAAGGTAGAATTTAATAGTTCTTAAATCCTCCTAAGTCTCAAGGAGTTAGCTGCACCAAGGTTCAAAATATCGCAATGTATCAGGTTGTATCAGCCTATACATATCATTCCGACAAGAACCCAATACGCGGAATGTGTATCGGCCCGTATCAGGCTGTTTCTAATCTGTATCGGCTGATGCGGGCCCAAAACAGTCCGATACATTCGGTTCATAATTAATTTCATTAATCCATATTTAATACCGAATCTCTCATTAATGTCATAGTATTAAGTCTGATTTCTCTTTCATTAATTAGTCAATTATTCCAAGGCAAATTTAAATTTAAATATGAATTTTAGCGCCTAATTCAAATTCTCTCATTAATTCCTTTAGGGTAAAATACAAAAACCTCCCCTGAAGTTTTTGACAATCATAAAAACCTCCCCTATAGTTTAACTTTAGCAAAAACCTCCCTTTTATTTTAAAAAAATTCAACAAAATCCTCCCTTCTATTAACGACCAAGATGAAAAACATTAAACCGATAATATTTTCAAAATACCTATTTTATCCCTCCAGTTGCGACGCATGGCACAACCACAAGTTCTCTCTCTACGGCGGTGATCCCTTCGTTTCTAGTTCCAGTCGGCTCAACCATTTCTCGGGCGAGATCCCGACATCACTTGGGAGATTGCAGGTGACAATGAGCTTCGATCTGAGGCATAACAACCTCACCGGAGAAATCCCTCAGACTAGAATGCATACAGTTGTGATGAGCCTCTCCCCGGCATCACTTTCTTCATGCATTTTCAGTTTTGAAAGAGGAAACTTCGTGCCTTTCTCCAATTTAAAAACTGCTCTTGTATCTTCTTATTCATCCAAACTCCTTGCCCTAGAGTTTCGTCGGCGGAGCAACGAAATATGACAGAGAATTCCACAATCGCTTCTTTCCCGATGATCTTCTTTGATGGGGAGCACGAAATTGATCTCGGCAACGTCAATGTGCATCCATCTCTGGAGTTCAAGAATTTTCGATCCTTTTTTAGTTAGAAAATCGGAATCCCTCCTCAGTAGATCACCATTTCTCTCATCCATCAAAAACCATCAAAATCATCACCGGGAAATCGCCGTAGAATTCCGATTACCGACAAGGTAGATTTTTTCTACAATTCTTGAAGACAAAGATTGCTTCTTCGTCACAATGATGAAGCGGTCGAGGAGGGAGAGAAGAGGGACAAGGGATAATTACCTACCGCCTCGACCAATCAATTTCTTGCATGAGAAAATACCTCCACCAAAGAAAATTACTCTCCGACAGGATTCCAGGAGGTTATTGCCATTCTATAGTCAAACTACAATGCTGGAGTGTGTCCGCAGGACAAGGGATGTTGGGGTTGGGGCGCGTGGAATATGAGAACCAGATACAGAAGCTGCAAGGGATGAGAGAGAAGATCATGATGTCTACGACGAACACGTACATGAACCCACGTACGTATATAGAGCATGAAAGCGTTACAGAGTGAAAGCTAAATTACTATAGCCGAAGTAGAAGAAAAGAGAAGAAGAAGAAGAAGAGATGCTGGAATGTCGAACTACACTACTCAGTCGACAGTACTATTATTTATATTATGGTGTAGTACAATGATACAGGAAGTTACTGGAATGCCCCTGATTAGTGATGGGACACCCAAACAACTTAAAACATTAAACAGGATTAGGCCCATTAACAAAGGCCTAGTACAAGATAACTTAAACTTAAGTATAGGCTAATAAGAACTCTTATCAGTCGACTACTCGTACATACAAAGATTTCAATCCAACACTCCCCCTCAAGCTAAGCATGGATATCAATCATGTTTAGCTTGCCAAGCATGTCCCTAAACTTTGCTACTGCCAACCCTTTAGTCAGTACATCTGCAATTTGCATCTCAGATGGAGTATAAGGCACACAGAGTTCACTCGAGACAATTTTTTCTCTAACAAAGTGTCGATCAATCTCAATATGTTTTGTCCCGTCATGCTGCACGGGATTGTTGGCAATGTTGATGGCAGCTTTATTGTCACAATACAGCCTGAGAGGACCTTCAGCCTTAATGCCAAGTTCATTAAGAAGAGTTCTGAGCCATAAGAGTTCAGCAACCCCATGGGCCATAGCTCGATACTCTGCTTCTGCACTTGATCTAGCCACTACATTCTGCTTCTTACTGCTTCATGTGACCAGGTTTCCTCCCACAAATGTACAGTAACCCGAGGTTGACTTCCTGTCTCCAATAGACCCAACCCAATCTGCATCAGTGTAGGCTTCAATTTCAATTCTATTGTTTTTCCTGAAGAGAATTCCCTTCCCTGGGCAAGTCTTCAAGTACCTAAGAATCCTTTCAACTGCTTTCATATGAGGGATCTTTGGAGAGTGCATAGATTGACTGACAACATGCACAACATAAGCAATATTTGGCCGAGTGAGGGATAAGTATATCAGCCTTCCTACCAATTTTTGGTATCTCTCTTTGTCACAGTAGTCCTCCCCTACTGATTCCTACAGGCCATGATTCTATCTCATTAGAGTATCTGCTGGCCTGCAGCCCATCATGCCTGTTTCCTCTAGGAGGTCAAGAACATACTTCCGCTGACATATGTAGATTCCCTCTCTTGACCTGGCAACTTCAATCCCAAGAAAATATCTTAAATGACCCAAGTCTTTGATCTCAAATTCAGAAGCTAGAAACTCCTTCAGTCTTTTTATCTCTTCCAAGTCATTCCCGGTAATTACCATATCATCCACATAAACAATGAGTGCAGTAAGTTTGCTATCATGTCTCCTTATGAACAAGGTATGGTCTACACCACTTTGAGTGTACCCCACTTTCTTCATGGCCCCACAGAGCCTCTCAAACCATGCACGGGGAGATTGCTTCAACCCATATAATGCTTTCCTCAGTTTGCACACATTTCTACTAAAGTCATAGCTTGGTGGAGGTTCCATAAATACCTCTTCATGAAGGTCACCATTTAAGAAGGCATTCTTCACATCCAGTTGATGAAGTTCCCATGAAAAATTTGCTGCTAGTGACAATAGAACCCAAATTGTGTTGAGCTTTGCTACTGGGGAAAAGGTTTCTTTGTAGTCAATCATTTCTTTCTGAGTAAACCCCTTTGCCACAAGTCTGGCCTTGTACCTTTCAATGGACCCGTCCACCCTGTGCTTTATAGTAAACACCCACTTGCACCCAACAATGGTCTTCCCCTCTGGCAGATCCACTAATTCCCAAATTCTTGCTTTCATTAGGGCTTTCATCTCTTCATTCATAGCTTCTTTCCACCTTGGATCAGACACAGCCTCTGAGTACCTAGAAGGAACACACACAGAGGAAAGAGAAGACACAAAGGAGTGATAGGCAGGAGATAAATGTGAGTAAGAAACAAAATCAGCAATGGGGTGTCGAGTGGTGCAAGAGTGGATAGGCTTACGGAGAGCAATAGGAAGATTCAAATCAGAAGTATGAGAGTTGAAATTACCTTGGGTTGTAGAGATAGATTGATCCGAGTCCAATTGGTTGCTGTCATGAGGTTGAGGGCCCCTTTTCCTTCTGTTGTATGTAAGTATCTCTTTTTGTTGCCTACTGGAGCCTTCAGGAACATCTGCAGCGTCGGGAGAGGTAATCGGCACAGTGAGAGCCTCACTGGGTTGACCCGCAATGTCACAACAAGGAGTAGGAGGAGAGGATGGAAGACCCGAGGCAGATAGGGGAACAAAAAAGGAGGGAGAATGAGAATCCTCTTCCATCCCACTAGTCTCCCCCTGAAGAGGATTCTGAGAAGACTGAAAATAGGGTTGAGACTCAAAGAAGACCACATCTCTGGTGACATACTTTCTCTTGGAGACAGGGTCATAACACTTGTAACCCTTTTGTGTAGGAGAGTACCCCAAGAATATTCCCTTTGTAGCCTTAGGATCCAGCTTGGTCTTCTTTGGATCCTTCACATGTATGAAACATATACAGCCAAAGACCCGAGGAGGAAGGGGAAAGTCTAGAAGAGTGGGGCACAAAACAGAGAAAGGGGTTTTCATACCCAACACCTTAGATGGCATCCAGTTTATCAGATATGGTGCAGAAAGTACAGCTTGAGACCAGTATTGCTTGGGGACTTTGTGCTGGAATAGTAAGGCTTGAGCTGTCTCCAATAGATGTCTATTCTTGTGCTCAGCAACCCCATTCTGCTGAGGAGTATAAGCACAGGATGACTGATGTAGTATGCCAACATCTTCCATGAATAAGTTCAAGGATTTTTCAAAGTATTCAGCAGCATTGTCTGACCTGAATTGCTTAATCTTCTTATTAAACTGTGTTTCAATCATCTTGCAAAATGCCATGGCTATCCGTGGTACTTCATCCCGTCCTTTTAACAGGTAGATCCATGTACAATGAGAATAGTGGTCAACAAAACTGATAAAGTACCGGAAGCCATCAAAGGAAACAATGGGTGAAGGTCCCCAAACATCAGAATGAACCAAATCAAAAGGAGCACAAATTGGATACACGGTTCTACATTGTTTTGACATTTGACATACTTCACAGGCTAGACTCTGACTTGAAATGCCCTTAAACAATTCGGGAAACAACATTTCTAATAAGAAAGACACATGACCTAGCCTAGCATGCCAAAGATGCATCTTAGCTATTGACTCCACACTTTCCGGATTACTAGCAGCAGATGCTTGTAAGGCTGAGCCGATGTCTGCATCAAGGTAGTAGAGGCCTCCATACTCATGACCGCACCCAATCGTTCTCCTTGTCAATCTGCCCTGGAAGACACAATGAGTAGGAAAAAAGGTTATACTACAGTTCAAATTTTTGGTAAGTTTTGAAACAGACAAAATATTTGAGGTAAGACTGGGAACATGTAAAATTGATTTAAGAGAGGTCCTTGCTTAGGTCAACAATTCCCTTTTCAGAGATAGTGGAGAAAGACCCGTCAGCAACTCTCATCTTATTCTGACTAGACAACAAATGATATGAAGAGAATAGGGAAGACATATGTGTCATATGGTCAGTAGCACCAGAATCAATAACCCAAGAAGTAGAGTCAATAGAGCCAGTGGCATTGAAGGCAAAGGCTGTACCTGATCTAGCAAGAGATGTAGAAGCAAAAGAATTATTTCTTAGACGGGCTAATGCCCTGCTAAGGACCTCAACCTCACTAGCAGTGAAGCCCAAAGTACCAGTTCCAGAGGAATCAACAACCTGCCCCATAGGAGAAGAAGACAATGCTGGTGTATTTTGTGAGTTGTCATCATTGTTGCTGGTGACAAAATTCCCACTTGCCGCAGGCCTGTTATCTCTAGAAGAAACATCTCGGGGTATTGAAGACATCTTGACTGCAGCCACTGTGTAGGTGACACTGATTAAGACTAGACGAAGCAGTTCTGAAGGTTCTGAACCAGTTTTGGAGCAGATCTGATTAGCTGAAATGATCACAACAGGTTTTGACAGCACTCGACACAGTTTCAGACTTGCCGAGACTGTCACAGTTCTGAAACAGTTCAGTTACAACAGCAAGCAAGGAGTTCTAGGCTGGTAACCGACCTGAAGCTAAGGGTTCTCAACTATTGTGCTATGCAAACTCCACTTGAACTTCGAGTACTGGAGCTGTAAAGAGAGTGCCCTTCCTTGCGGCCAATACTAGGACTGCTGAAATCAGTCCTCAACTAAGTCTGTCCTACACAGACCTCTCTTAGTAGCCAAATAGCTACTATTTGCTGGAAATAACCTAGTAGGACATCTACTTCTGGGTCTTAAATCCCTTGAGTCCTACAACCAAGAGAAACCCTAGGTTCGAACTTGCTTTACTCTCTTACACCCCTAGATCTTCACTGCAGCACCCCAGAAAAGGAAGAGAGAATATGAAAAGACAGCAAGAGAAGAGAGTGTGTGCCGGCTGAAACCAAGAAGAAGCTAATGCTCTGATACCATGAAAGCTAAATTATTGTAGCCGAAGTAGCAGAAAAGAGAAGAAGAAGAGATGCTGGAATGTCGAACTACACTACTCAATCGACAGTACTATTATTTATATTATGATGTAGTACAATGATACAAGAAGTTACTAGAATGCCCCTGATTAGTGATGGGACACCCAGACAACTTAAAACATTAAACAGGATTAGGCCCATTAACAAAGGCCCAGTACAGGACAACTTAAACTTAAGTATAGGCTAATAAGAACTCTTATCAGCCGAATACTCGTACATACAAAGACTTCAATCCAACACAGAGCATATCCTGATGAATAGTTCAATATCAGTCGTTTGTGAGGTGTGTTCGGATGCAAAAGGCAGATGTACCATTTGGCCAGTGCGTATATGATGCCGTGACAGTGAGGTTTCGCTTTCCGGCCGGTCCAATTGCTAGGCTGCCCAAATCCGATTAGCTTGATTCTTACGTTTTTAATTTCTAGGCCCATTGTTTCTTTGATTGATTTTTTTATTTAGGAGGCTCATCCCCAGTCTAAGGGATTTCTCCGGTGAGGTTGTTATGCCTCAGATTGAAGCTCACCGTCACCGGCAATCTCCCAAGTGATGCTGGGATATCGCCGGAGAAATGATTGAGACAATTGGGACTGGAAACAAAGGGATCGCCACCACAGAGAGAGAACTCATGGTTGTGCCATGCGTCACAATCGGAGCGGTAAAATGGGTATTTTGAAAATATCATCGGTTTAACGTTTTTCGTTTTGGTTGTTGACGAAAGGGAAGTTTTTGTTGATTTTTTTTGAAAATAGAAGGGAGGTTTTTGCCAAAGTTAAACTATAGGGGAGGTTTTTATGATTGTCAGAAACTTAAGGGGAGGTTTTTTGTATTTTACCCATTCCTTTAATTAATTATCCTCTCATTAATTTCGTTTTGTTAGTGTAAAAACTTCAAATTTTAGCTATAGCAAGATATAGCAAGATTTGAACCTTGGTCACTTGATTTTAACAACCACAAGTTCGCCAATGAGCCACTCATTTGTTTGCTATGATTATATGTATTTTTAATTTTAAGTAAAATTTCACTTTTCTTAATGAGTGACAACTGTTTATTAATAAATGCTAGAATTAATTATTAAAATTTATATACTGATAAATATTAAGATTAATTATATTGGTTTTTTTTGGAAATTGGCATTCACATTTTAGTTTTTTTTTTGTTTTTTTACATTTTAGTTATTTCATCATTTTTCAACAGTTACTAATTGTGTCCCGATATGTCACACATTATATAAACCATTAAATTATGGTTTTTGACATTTAAATGACTTATTTACAATCATATAAAATTTGTAAATGTTGTTAGTAATATATTTTTTGAATTTATTTGAATTTTCTACCATATTTTATGCGTATTTTGATTTTTCGTTTGTATCCATACGTATCCAAAGCATATCCCGATACGTCTCTTAAAATTGTCTTTTCGGTACACCTTGTATTTCCGATACTTTGAACCTTGAGCTGCACTAGTCTTTACAAGGCCCATAGAAGCTGTTTCTTACATCATAGGCAACTTTGATGAGTACTCTATGGGCAACCCAAGAACTTTGAATATAGGAGGAATGTTAGGAGGCATGAGAAAAGATACTTTAGGTGCACTATGGTCTAGTGAGATGGAGGACTCTACAGAGTTGGACTCTGCAGTGTTGAGGGGGCTCCACATGTCCTTTTCTCTTGGATATTCTACGTGGAGGTTGACAGTGATTCATAGTGGATTGGAGGAAAGATGGAGGTGAGGGTCTTGGGTTTATTGGCATTGGGAGTGACAAAATTCTTAGTAGCTAGAGGGAACAACTTGTTCCACTAGATTAAGAGTACTAATTCTCCAGCAAACTCTACCTATATACTGGAGGTCAGGTTGTGCAGGTTAAATTTTTTTGCTTATGTGGCAGTTCTTTTCGTTTTCAAAAACAAAACCAACCATGTTGTCAAACATTTCCTAAATGGTATTCGCCTATCACATAAAACTCCACATGCACCCTTGGTAGCATAGAATCCTAATACAATTTTAACCTGTTAGTTGGCTTTGTTTTCAAAAACAAAACCAACCATGTTGTTAAACACCCCTTGGATTAAAAGGAAAATTCTATAAAACAATTGTAAGTCTAGCTTTATTGTATAGAATAGAGTTTTTTTTTTTTTTATTTTGTAATAAAATTTATTGAAAGGAAAACATACAAAGGAGAGTGACCAGAAGTCACTCGAGAGAAAACAAAAAACAAGCTTCAACTCCCAAACAAGAACTCCAACCCAAACGCACCTCAGCATAAGACCAGCAGAAACCCAAAAGCCAACAATCCACCTAAAACAAGCCCCCACAACAACCAAAATCTCAAACAACTCAAGCCAAACACAACCTCAAAGACAACACAAGCAAACCCACTTCAAACCCCTTTAAAAACAACACCCTCCCTAACAAGACCAGGAACAAAACCACTCTCAAAAACTACAACCTTTAAACCACTAGACCACTAAACTCTTCTTCAGGCTTTCTTAATCTTCAATAACTTCTTGTTTCGTCTAATCCCAAAGGGACCCCCTTTTGGCAAGTCCTTTTAGGAAGATCTTCTAACATCCTAGATGGCCAAAAGATGTAATGAGCTTTTGGGTTCTTGTCTTTAAAGATCTAGATTGTTTGGTAAGTATCCTAGTCTACCATGGTCTATAGAGCTATTAAATGAAAGATTTTAGGTGCAGAAAAGACAGAAGCTGCGTTTGAAGATTCTAGATTTTTTTCCATTTTGGGCTTTTATGAGCTTTTTAGGGCATAGGCCTTTCTAGCTTCCTGTCTTTCATTGCCAAATGGAGAAAGACCAAATTTTGGTCTTCCAAACTTTGAAACACAAAAGACCACACAAAAAGACTTTCCAAATACCCCCTTTAGTCTAGTGAAAACCTTTCAAACCAAAACATCCCGATGCTTTCTCTGTTTTTTAAGTCTTCTACTTGCTAAAACATTCTTCTTGAACTCTAGCAAACAAGAAGGCTTCTCATTGATCCTTTCTAGTTCCAAATCTGTGTTTATTCTTAAAGAATTGAACATCAACTACTGCTGCATCTTTTTCAATATCGACTTCTTCCGGTCTAGTTGTACTCAAGTCATTATGGCCCTCATCAGATAACAGTGGATACTCTTGAAGATCTCCAACATTCTCCCTTACAGGCATCTTGTAGCTTTCCTCCACTCTTGAAACATCTTTCTTGTAAAGGATTCACCACCCAACACTAACAAACCCACGACTTTACCTACATCCACTGCCACATCAGCCACTTTATTCAAGTCATTGGCCCTGTCAATACGGTGGGTTTCATCAATATAAGCTTCCTCCTCACTTGACTCAAACTCTCAGCTTCGTCAAAAGAGCCATCATCATCCTAGATTTTTTTCTTCCTCTGTTAAAGGTCTTCTTCGATAAGTTCTCTTCCTTCTATAAACCTTGAAGCAGGATTCATCCGGGCATTTTTCCCTTTATTTCCTCTCCTTTCTTTATCTTCACCTCCTTTTATAGATTCATGAACAATTGTAAAAGGGTAGAGCCACTCCTCCGACTTTTCCTCTGTCCTTTCCAATCTTGAAGAGTTTTCCAAAACCACCCTAGAAATCTGAGAATTGTTCGGCTGCTATCTTCTTTCTAAGTCTACCACTTTATCCAATGCCAGGTCCTCTTCTCCCCCCTTTAAAAGAAACAACTGAGAATTTACCTTTATTTCCTGTCCTTTATTTATCTCCACCTCCTTTAGCAACTACAAAGTCAATCGAAATAGATTGAACCCTATCATCTAAGAGTTTCTCTGTTTCCTCACAGGTCAATGAGTCTTCCACATCTTCCCCAAGAGTTGGAAGGTTACTTAGTGTCCCCTCTCTCTCCAAAATCACTGAAGCATCCAACTCTACCTCTTTATTTATCAGCAAATAAACTTTATTAATTAAATTGAAGTAAGTTTACAATTGTTTTTACTGAAGAGTTGCCCAATTTACAAGGAAACAAGAGATTTCAAATACATAGGCCATACAGCCAACTCTGCCTCTTTTTCTCCCTCCTGAAGTGGTCACATTTCTTTATCAAACCTTTTCAACCCTCTACTTCAAAAAAAAAGGTGCTCAAAAAGACTTACCTCTTGCAAGTTGCAACACGGTTTTTTCCACCAAGGCATGTTGACTCAAGAAAATTTTCTTGATCAGTTCCCTTCCCGCCTCGAAGTCACACTTAGAACCAACCTCGATTACTCCAAAACTGGACAAGATTTATCCAGCCTTAGATCCTCCGCTTTTTACTTGCAAGTTTCCTCCTTTCGCCTTTACCGTTAGAGAGCTCCTCTCTTCCTCTTCTCATTCTTGCACAAGTTCAAGAGTGCCTTCATCTGAATAGGTGTACTTTCTCACGAAACACTTGTAATCCCCTCTACCATAGACAGTTCCCCTGTAATACTCCTATCTGCTCTAAGATCTTTTGCATCCTTAGCCCTTTAGAATAGCTATTAAAATTACTCATTGAAGTAATCATAGGGTTTGCATTAGGGACAACCTAGGGTTGGGTCGGACAAAAATTAGAACTAAGCCAATCTCACTAACTTTTTTCCTTTTTGATCCACGGTCCTTAAAAAAACTAAATTTGCAACACAATCCCCTCCCCTATCAACCTTCCTCTGCAAATTTTTAGCTTCCACAAATGACCAAACCTCCTTTGCTCTATCACCCCATCCTCTTTCAGAGCCTCCCTAGTAGCTTTTTGATCCTAAATCCAAAATAGAGGGTCCTCTCCAGCAACAACTATCCTTAGCTGAAAAATCCCATCAACGCAGAACAAATCCAGCAATGTAGGAATCAAATTCAAATCTTCAATCTCCACTAGAATCATTGTGAACTGGATGTTCTCACATCTCCTATTTCTAAAGTCAAACCTCTTAAAAATTCCATAGGCATTTTCTATTGCCCTAAACACTTCTATGCTCCAAGCGTGTAATGGAACCCCATAAACATCTAACCAGACAAATCTCATAGAACCTAAACACTTCCCAAAAAATGGCATCCATCGTTGGGAAAAAATTCAGGTTACCTTTTTAATCCCAACTTCTCTCACAGTAGCCCACTAGGGCTTTCTCCATATCTTCTTTCCATCTGAAACTAAATAAGAGCATAGAAACCCCCATTCACCTAACATAGGAAAAGCTTAGATGTCTCCATTTACCGCTCACCCACTTCTCTATGTCCCTAATATCAGGGTCAGAATAAACAAACCTACCTACCAAGCATCAATTCAAGAACTCCAACCGATCCTCTACCTTTCCTAGCTCTCTCACAGAAACTCCTTTTGCCGCCAGCACCGAAGAAATCGCAACCTCACCTATGAACAAGAAGAAAGCAAAACTTCACCAGTTCGCAAGGATTCTAGTGGAGACTCCTTTTGTATGGAGCAGGGTGTTGGGTAATTAAGAACAATATGCTGAGACAGATGAGTGGAAAAACTAAAAAGGATACGATTAAAAATGAACTCATTTGTAGTGAAGCTCCAATAGGTAATAAAATGAGACAAAGTAGACCAGGATGGCAATTTGCATGGAAGACCATCAACATCACCTGTAAGAAGAAGTGGTTTGTTACAAAGTTGAAGGGGCTAGATGGGCAAGGGCCAAGAGGTATACCAAAAAGGACATGGGTAGAAGTAGTAAGAAATGATTTAAGCAACAATTATTTAATAATGGATATGGCATTACACACAATGGACTGGCAAAACAAGATTCATGTAGGCAACCCCATATAGTTGGGATAAGGCTGTGGTGTACAAGGAGGCGTGTGACAGCCTTGGGCTTTCTTTCCATCTTTTTTTTTTTTTTTTGATAAGCATCAGAAATAAAGATCTCTAATGAAGAGAGAAAACCACTCAGCTTGGCAAAGTTGGTGGGCCAAGTACAACACATCCTCTACATCCCAAAAAAAACATACAGCAGAGATAACCAAAGAAAAAAAGATAGGAAAAATTATAAGTTACAGCCCAGGCCTGAGCAACCACAATCCAAACAATCCTTCCCTACCCCCAACCTAGCCAAAGAATCAGCTAACATATTTGCACTCCTTTGTATATCTTTTTTGCATCTTTTAATACATTACTTTTTCTCCAAAAAAAATGAATGAGATGTTCAATCTGGTACCCAAGGAGAAATCCAACCTCACCAGCATTTTAAATTGCCAAGGAACTTGATCCTGAGAATTCATCCATCTAATGACAGTTTAGCAATCCCCTTCAATTATTATATTCAAGAACCCTGCTGAGCCACTGGTTTAATGCCTTGAACTAAAGCTAACAGTTCTGCCCTCAAGGAGATTCCGAAACCAGCCGGTCCCAAGTAGCTGAGAATCACATTATGACCAGAGCCTCTGACCACTCCTCCGGTCCTCCCACTCCAGAAGTCCCAGGATTTCCAAGATAGCGCCCATCAAAGTTTGATTTGTAGCTTCCTTCTCCAGGTAGGCTCCAATCCACCACCATTTGTTGTACCCTGCTTTTAAAATTCACAACAAAGTTCCCACCCCTTAGCAGAACATTCACCTTTATCCCAATGATATCTTTATTGATCTGAGCTCTATGATCAGCCCTTACAGTTGTAAGTTCAATCATCTCCTCCACTTCCCTGTATTTTTCTTCACAGATCCTGCCATTCCTTTCACACCACAAACCCCAAAGCACTGCCCCTCTCATACACTGCCACCAAGTTTTCTTTCTTTGTGTAGAGTATATCAAAAAGTGTGGCTTAAACAGGTCCACCACATTAGAAGGTGCTATCCACACTTCTCCCATCGAAGAGCAAAAATGATGCCAAATCTTTGAAGCATAGGGGCACTGCAAAAAAAATATGGTTGGTACTCTCCCCATTCTTCCATCAAATTACACAAACATGGGGAGAAAGGGACCAATTTGTACACTTCCTTTGAAGTCTAACACAGGTGTTCAAGATTTGCTTAGCAGCACCCCAACAAAAGCCTTTATTTTTAGGGGAATTGGACTGGAGCACAATTCTTTAGCAGGGAAGGACATTTTCTTTCCATCTTTCTCTTATTGTCTCCTTTTGAGTTTTACTGATAAAATTCTTGAGATTGTTACTGCTAAAAAAAATATAATAGGATTACTCTATCTAATCACTTGTTAGGTATAAAGACTAATATCTAGCAATGAACTTCCATTTCAGGGTGGGGAAATGTCAAAAGGTTCCTGGATATACAAGTTTGACTAGTCCTACTTACAAACTTCCACTGGTTTAAGTCTGTGCACCCATAATTTAATCATTTGGTATTTTTACTTTCTTTGGCATTCTTTTTTATATCATAAAAAGAGCCTGAAACTGGGAGGGAGCTTCATTAGTTAATAGAAAACTGCTGTTTACATAAAGTAGGTTTTCTTATTACAAAGCATTTACATGACACAAGGGTGAGATTATTTCTGTAAGTACTGGCTCCATAAGGATAGAGCTCAAGGGATTATGCTGTGGATACCAGATTTCGAAATTCTATTAAAAACAAAATTTAGTTTCATTTTGCCGTGCAGCAATGCAAAAATGAGAGGACTTCATTTAAATGAAAAAAGAACATTTATTTAGTTCATATAGTTAATAATTGAAAAATGAAATTGTCAAAATTACAAACTCCAATTTGCAGAAGTTTAATAGTAGCAAAAAAATGCAGAAATTTAATATATTTTCCTGTATTCATGAAGTCAACCATTTATAGGAATTCCATTGTAAGATAGCAACTGGATCAAAGCGTTATAAGCAAAATGAAATGCTAACCAGGCTGATGTACAATATACAGAAAGGAACAAGCTCGATCTTGCTGTGCCAAGGAGACCCTTCCCCAAAATTGTATAAGGGCTGCATATAGATGAGAGGGGATAAAAACAATGTCATGAAAAGGGACAGTTAAGGTAAGTACAATGAATTAAAATAGGGATGCAACTCAGGTACCTGAGTTGAACATTTTACACCGCATCAAGCAGGCCCTTGTGACAGGCCCCTTCAAGATTTAACAAAATCTCAACCCAAGCCCACTCAAGTTGCACCCCTAATAAAGAAAAGAAAAATAGCAGAAACACATTCCAAACAAAATATCAATCCAAATTTTATCTCATTATCTTTTTATATTGGAAAAAGAAGAAACTTCACGTTAAAAACAGAAAAAAAAGGGGGGGGGGGGCAGAAGAAAAGATTAGGCTATGTGATCAGGAAACTTAAGTACATTCAACTATGAATAGTGAAAAAGAGCAGATAGTTTCAGTGCCGAAAGGAGGTCTAACCAAGATCAGTACCAAAGTCCCCAGCAATAACATATCTAACAAAGAAAAGTTCACAGGAATACTCATTGAATAGTTATCAGTGAACACCTTATCCTATACTTATGTTGATTTCATATTGATATTCCCTTGTGATGATCGTAGTGTTTTTAAACCAGTTGAGTGAATGCACAGTATCTAGCTTGATGCCAGGGACCACTCAAGACAGAAAGGTAACCCCTACAAGGAGAACCATCTTCCATGCAGAAGAGATCATCATACCTGGTTGCTTAGATTTCCTTTTAAGCTTACTTATATTGAATCTTCATTAATATAAGTTTTACAGTAGGAATTTTAGCTAGGTAATAGGAATCCATCCAACTAAGTTGCTGCAAATAGAAACAACTGGAGAATAGTATATATCAAAAAGGATATCAAAACAGATTTAATACCTCTTCAGAAGGCCTTGACGGTGAACTATTAGTGCAGGAATGAAATATACAGGAAGATAGACTGGCAATGCTCTTCCATAAGCTTGAACAAGAAAAGAGATAACATGTGCAGCACAAGATTGATTTCCATGTACAATCTGCATAAATATTTGAACAGCATTAGTTATTGAAGATCTCAATTCACCATACCAAGAAGGGAAAGTTATTTGTATAAATGGTATTATCAGCACCCAATTCTGCATGGTCAAGTTAACAAATCCAATAATTTGGAATCATCCCATAATCCCATGCATCTCAATAATTTTATTTCTTCCATTTGTTTGGCTAACCTTGAGAGTTGAGACTTTTTTTCTATTAGCTACTATCGGAATTCATTAAAATGCAGAAAAAAAGAAGGGGTATCTAACCAGAAAGTCAGAAACATGAAAATGAAAAAGAAAAAGAAAAAGAAAAATCATGGGCTGATCCACTCAGCCAACCTGTACAAACAAAAATCTACAAAGGAGGGGCCTGACCCCTGTACATCACATCTCTGCCTACTCCATCCTAGCTGGAGAATTAGCTGGCTCATTGGAAGGTCTAGCATGGAGATGTTCACCCTTGTTATAATTCAGGTCTGCCTTAGAGTTCGGCCTGACCGAGTTCAGTTATGTAGAAGAAGAAGAGTGATAAAGAAAGAGAGAAAGAGAGAAAGAGAGAAGAGAGAATTCTGGTTCGAACTGAAAGAGTCAACCTGACTTCTCCCAGTCGGCCAGTAAGTATTTATATTATTATTAAAACATAACTGAAAAGACCTATGTGCCCTTACTTAAGTTAAGAGCACATGTTTCAACACAACATTACAGATCAACAACATCACTCAAGGTATAAAGACAGAAATACCCCTACGCTAACAACCCTGAATGCCAAAAGTCTCTCCTCTCAAATAAAGTGCCATAAATACCAAAGCCCATCTTCCCCTCCACTCTTCCAGCCAATTACCACCCATTATTCCCTTTCCATCTCCATCCCTGAGAAACCTGGGGCAATCAACAATCCAGAGAGAGCATCTTGAACAAAAACATGAAAAAGAAAAACAATGCTTCTGGAATTTAGGCATTTGTTTAACTCCTATCTAATAGAGGACCACAAAGGATCAGACACCACAACACCTTATCATCCTCGAAGTTTAAAGATTATATGCTTGTCTTTTCCTTTAACTTTCTTGATATTCCCTTTTTTTCTGATTGGTAAGAGGTTAATTTTTATTGATATGTTTAAAGAATGAATATGTGCAATAAGTATCAAGCACCCCAAAATATAGCCTAGCTATCTCTACCTATTCCTTTCTTTCTTGATACAAAAGATCATTTTAAAAGTTCTCCTCAAAACATTTGAGCCCTATTTACCCTTTGTTTAGCCATCGCATTAGCCAACAAGCTTGTTGTTCTTTTAACCCATGAATAGGTGATTATCAAATCCCTTTCCATCTGCCTTATTTCCCTCATAGCATTTCTATAATTTCCATAAGCTCTCACTATCTTTTCTCAGCTAGTGCACAATCACTTTAGAATTCCTCATCCACAATTAAATTTCTCATGAAGTGATCTGCTCAACCTCAATTCTCATGGTGTTGCACATACTTCAGCTCTTGTAGAATCCCCCAATCCTACGGAACCCAAATAGAGGGTTCCATTGAAGTAAAGGAGATTGTCTTGCTTTGGATGAGTTTTCCATGTACTGCCAGTCCCTATGGATATAAAAAGGCCATTATTCAATGTTGGTCCCAGCTATCTGGGGTCTTGAGAAGGGTAGACTGGATACAGTCCTCACAGTTGGATTTTTTTTTTCTTTTTTTTGCACAAAGTGGAAACTCTCACACTTGGACCTGTGTTCTCACGCTTAACAGCCCGAGATTTTACCATCATACCAAGTAATGGCCTTTGCTAGTCCCTATGGATATCATTTATGGAAAAGGAGTGAAAATTTATAGTGTTAACCCAACGAACTAACTTGACATTATGCTTTCCCTGACATTTTCCTTTGTATGTGTTGTGGCATGGAATATTCTAGTCTTTCTATCTTCTCAGATTGCCCACAACACTGCTGCACTTGTACATCTCCACACTAACTTTCCTCTCTTCCATGACAATGTGAAAGGAAGCCTTTAAAAGGATTTTCATATTAGCTGGTGAGTTATACCTGCTACAAAAAAAAATGAGGAAAGCCTTTCTGAAATATACGAAGTAAATGGGAAGGAGATTATTGGGTGATAGGTAGTATCTTACGTGCATGAAAAAGAAAACGAATATAACGAGACAGAAACCAACAGATATCCTACACAGTCTTTCATTATCATGTCAATGAGTATGAATGTTCCTTTATATTACTTTATAGTTCCATAACTGAAATCTCCATCACCACCCCAACAAAAAAGAAAGAAAAAAAATTAAAACAAAGGAATCCATGAATTATCTCGAAACAGACACCTTTGTGAAATGATATTCGAAACATCTCTAATATTCTCTTTAAATGCCCCAAAGACTTTTTTTTATAGATAAAAATTCAATTGATTTCATTAGAAGCAAATGATAAAGAGTCTGTTACAAGCATCCCAATATGAGGCGTGAGGTGCAGCTTCACTCATTAATACAGAAACATCATAAAGTTACAAGTGGGCCCAGTACAACTGATCTCTAGTAGAGAATCGGCAAAAGCATTTTCCTCCCTCCCCACCCATTGTATAGATACATCCATCTGCTGAGTTATCCATGTTATCCATTTGAACTTCTTCATTTCATTTCTGTAAGTCCAAACCACTGAATCTGCGTTTTTTAGCCAACTCACCACCACCTTGGAGTCCCCTTCTATCATCAAATTTTCCAATCCTAACTCTCTTGCAATCTGTACTCCTTGTAGGGCTGTGTACAATTCTGCCTTTAAGAATCTCCATTCCCCACCGATCCTGAGAAGAGTGCTCTTAAATTCCCTTCCTTGTCTCTGATGACCCCTTCTATTCCAGTTGGGCCTGGGTTGCCTTGACTACTCCCATCGAAGTTTAGTTTCAGAAACCCTTCAATTGGAGATGTCCAAGTCAACCTTGCCTTAACCTTCTGCACTGAGCTAGAAGCCACTAAAGGCCAATTCCTCCAAATATCATCAATGTGAAATTTTTGAATAGTTCCAATGTTTGTAGCCAATGTATAACCTGTTGGAATAATGTTAGAATAACTTAGTTGTGGTTGTTAGGGCCTGTTTGTCCAAATTAAAGTGTTTTTTATTTCTGTTATGTCTGTTATTGTACTCAGGGGCACAAGGGTCTTTTCCCTTGTTATTTTCTGTCACCCTATATATATTAAATAAACACTGGCACTGCCAGTACTGTTGCATTGCAAACCCTCTCTTTTCTCCTCTCTTCTCTTCTCTCCTCTTCTCTTCTCTCCTCTTTCACCTATCTCTGGCCGGCTACACTGTCAAGATGGAATCAGAGCTGGAATACTGATTAAAAGAGAGCAGACCGATCAACCCTACTGTCAAGAGAAGATCGATCAACCCAAAGAATAGGTTGAACAGACTAGCAGAAAGGAAATCTGATTCTGGACTACAGAATAGCTACGACTGGTACAGTTCTCCCTCTATTTTTCTCCTCTTTACTCTCCTTGATCATGGACCGAGTGAAAACCCTATGAATCTGGGGCAGCTGAATGCTATCGAACCTGTGCAACCCTAGTTGTCTTGGATCGTGTGATCCTGTTGGTGTGTTAAGACACCTGTAGGTCAATGCTGACCTGTCTTCTCAATGGTTTGAGTTGACTATAAGCAAGAAGGATCTCTCCTGCTGATTAGTGGTTGTTAGCCATTCTAGAATTTTGATAGGCAGGTCTGAAACTGCCGAATATTACCTCAGTTTTGTCTAGAATTTGGTACGGTTTGTGCACAATCTGGTTGGTAAACCCTAGTGTGTGAGTGTGAACTGAGTGGAGCATTGCTTTGTGGAGTAAGAAGGGGTCCTAAATCCGGTGTGTGGGACTGAGTAACTGCTTGACCATGTCGACTGAGAATTCTGCTACTTCAGAAATCTCAGGGAGCCACAATGGAGTGAGTGGGGGAATGGATATGAGTTTTCCCATGGCTGTCATTCCCTTTGATGGTCTGAATTACCTTGAGTGGTCTAGGGGGATAAAAATCCACATCACTGCTAGGGGGCGAATAGGATACATCAATGGGAGAGTAAAGGAACCGAAGTATGGAAGTGCTGAGCATGATAGGTGGGACCAAGAGAACAGTATGGTGATGTCTTGGCTCTTGGTTTCAATGATGCCACAAGGAAGACCTTTATGTGGGCTGAAACTGCTTGTGAGATATGGGAACAAGCGAAGTCCACTTATTCAGAACAGAGACACTATGCCAAGATATATCAACTACAAGCTGAATCTTCTACTTGCAAGCAGGGGGAGAGGAGTCTCTCGATGTACTATTCTGATTTGACATCAATATGGAAAGAACTTGATCACTACCAAAACGTGAATTGGAAGTGTGATGAAGATGCAAAAGCTTACAAGTCACTTGTATCACAGCAACGCGCGTTTGCCTTTCTCCTAGGGCTGAATCAGTCATATGAGTCCATCAGAGTACAGATCTTGGGTAGTAAAGATTTGCCATTAGTCCAGGAGGTGTATGCCTTGGTGCAGTCAGAAGAAAGCAGAAGAAGTGTGATGAATGGTGTAGAAGGGGAGTCAGTTGCCTTAGCAGTCCGGGGAAATTCAGATACAAATGTCGGAGGTGGTTTTAAAAGGGGTGACACACAGAAAAAAACAGAAGATAAAAGCAAGCTTTAGTGCACTCACTGCCAGAAGACACGACACACTAAAGATACATGCTGGGATCTCCATGGAAAACCTAAATGGGCACAGGATTTGGGTAAGAAGTCAGCACCGGATCAGGGCAAGAAACCAGACCAACAGAATCAAAGAAGGTATAACTCAGCTAATCTGGCATCGACAGAGACTAGTCCTTCCGTAACTCAGGAGAGACATCCCAGTTCTGATCCTAAGGAAGATTTTATCAATTCCTTCCGTGAACATTTGGAATTGTATGGTAGGACTCTCCGCCAGGTGGATTCTGGGCCTACTCCTTCTACCTCATTTGCGTCTACATCAGGTAATGCCACAGCCTTCCATGTGTCATCTCATACTACTGATTCACCTTGGATTATTGACTCCGGAGCCTCAAATCACATGACCGGTAAGTCAAGTTTGTTCCAGACATATAACCTTCTCTCTGGGAGAGATAAGGTAAGACTGGCTGATGGTTCTTTTTCTACCATAGCTGGCCGAGGCATCATATCTCTCCCACTTGGCCTTACTCTTCCAAATGTCCTGCATGTTCCGAATTTACCTATTAATTTGTTGTCCATTAGTAGTATTACTCACTCTTTGAACTGCTCAGTCAACTTTTTTCCGTCTTCATGTGTGTTTCAGGATTTGACCTCGGGGAAGACGATTGGTAGAGGAAGCATGGTGGATGGTCTCTACGTGTTGGAGAATAATGCTGGTCTAGTGGCGATTGAGTCCACAAGTTCGTCGAGTGAGAGTCAGGCCTATTTATGGCATAGTCGTTTAGGTCATCTTTCTTTTGAGTCGTTAAAAGTTATGTTACCAAAGTTGTTTGAGTCCTTGTCAGTGAGTTAGTTACAGTGTCAAACTTGTCAATTGATTAAGCATTGTAGAAGCTCTTTACCTTTAAGAAATAAAATATTTGAATTTCCCTTTCATATTGTTTATTCTGATGTTTGGGGCCCTGTTACTCTACCTACTGCGGCTGGCTATAAGTATTTTGTTACGCTGATTGATGATTATTCTCGATACACTTGGGTTTATCATATGCGATCTCGAGATGAAGTGCCACAAATTGTGAAAGATTTCCAACGCATGGTGTTCACTCAGTTCCAAACGGAAATTCATATTTTCTAGTCGAATAATGCAAAGGAATATTTCCGTAGTGATCTCACGATGTTGTTTAATTCGAGTGGGTCACTTCAGCGAAGCTCTTGTGCCAGGACACCCCAACAAAATGGTGTGGCTGAACGAAAAAATCGTCATCTACTTGCTCGTGGCTTGCTGATTCATATGAATGTGCCAAAACAGTTCTGGATGGATGCAGTATTGTGTGTGACATATATCATCAATCGCATGCCCTCTCGACTACTAGAGTATAAGGCCCCACATCAGCTCCTGTTCCCTACAGCCCCGCTGTCCACCATTCCGATGCGTGTTTTTGGGTGTCGTTGTTTTGTCCACAACCTCTCACCTACTCGTGGTAAACTTGACCCTCGGGCTATTCCTTGTGTTTTTCTTGGTTACCCCTCATCTCAAAAGGGGTATCGTTGCTATGATCCCATTGCCCACAAGTACTATGTTTCCATTGATGTCTCATTCTTTGAGAGTCAACCGTTCTTCTCGGTTTCTCCTCAGGGGGAGAGTAGGGTTGAGGAGAAACAGGCGACGACTCAGATTCAACTACCTCCTTTACCTGATCCTCCTCCGTTCCGGGTTTTCCATCGTCATCATAAGAGCCAGCAGAGTTCAAGAGCCGTGGAGCCGAACGCTATGCAACCAACATCATTGGATTCACCCGAGGCAGATCCGTCTCATCAGCCAGGTACACTTGCTCCCATTGTTCCTTTAAATGTTGATTCACATGTCCCCAATGATCTTAATATTCCTATTGCTAAGAGAAAGGGTGTTAGATCTTGTACCACTAATCATCCTATCTCTAACTTTGTGTCCTATGAGCATGTTTCACCCTCGTACCATGCCTTCCTCTCCTCTGTGAATAGTGTTCCCATCCCTAAGACCGTGGCAGAAGCTTTGTCAAAACCTGAATGGACAGATGCAATGCAGGAAGAAATTGATGCCTTACATAAAAATGGTACGTGGGAGTTGGTAGATCTTCCTGAAGGAAAGGAGCCAATGGGGTGCAAGTGGATGTTCACAGTGAAACACAAAGCTGATGAAACTGTTGAAAGGTACAATGCTAGACTGGTAGCAAGAGGCTTCACACAGGTATATGGAGTGGACTATGCAGAGACTTTTGCCCCTGTAGCGAAGATGAACTCCATTCGGATCCTCCTTTCCTTGGCAGCAAATCTTGACTGAGATTTTCACCAATTAGACATCAAGAATGCCTTCCTGAATGGTGACTTGGAAGAGGAGGTGTACATGACCCAACCCCTAGGGTTCTGTGCCAGAGGTAGTGAACAAAAGATGTGCAGGTTGAAAAAGTCCCTATATGGATTGAAACAATCACCTCGGGCTTGGTTTAGTAAGTTCCATGTAGCAGTCCAACAAATGGGATTCAAACAATGCCAGTCAGATCATACCTAGTTTGTAAAAAGAGGTGAAGGTAAAATTGCAGCTCTGATTGTGTATGTGGATGACATAGTGATCACAGGAGATTGGGAGGCTAAAATCCAGAGACTAAAAAAATTCTTAGCCACTAAATTTGAGGTGAAAGATCTAGGCCTCTTACGATACTTCCTTGGAATTGAAGTTGCCCGCTCTCACAAGGGCATCTTTATTTCCCAACGGAAGTATGTACTAGATCTACTAGAAGATACATGCAAGTTGGGGGTAAAACCATCTGATTCACCTATTGAACCTAATCACCATCTGAGAGACAGTCAGGGAGAGTTTTTGAAAGATGTAAAGATGTTCCAGAGACTCGTGGGGAGACTTCTGTATTTGTCTATGACCAGGCCTGATATTGCCTATGCAATGGGTGTCCTTAGTCAATTCATGCACAGCCCGATGACAACTCACTTTGAGGCTGCAAAGAGGATCTTGAGATATCTCAAGAAGTTTCCTGGAGATGGTTTGTTGTTCCAGAAACACAGTAACTTAAAAGTGGAAGTATATACTGATGCAGATTGGGCAGGAGCAGTCAATGACCAAAAGTCCACCAGTGGTTATTGTGCCTTTGTAGGAGGAAACTTTGTCACATGGAGAAGCAAAAAACAAAGTGTGGTGGCTAGATCCAGTGCTGAAGCAGAGTATAGAGCGATGGCTCATGGGGTTGCGGAAATCATGTGGATAAGAAATCTGTTAGGTGAACTGGGTTTTGCAGTAAACAATCCTACTTCACTCTACTGTGACAATAAAGCATCCATCAATATTGTTGCTAATCCAGTTCTGCATGATAGGACGAAACACATTGAAGTGGACAAGCATTTTATCAGAGAGAAACTTGAAAGTGGAGAAGTGTGCACACCATATGTCAACTCGGAAGACCAACTTGCAGATATCTTCACCAAAGGTCTTCATCATGTGCGGCACAAAGATTTGTGTGACAAGTTGGGCATGATTGACATCTATGCTCCAACTAGAGGGGGAGTGTTGGAATAATGTTAGAATAACTTAGTTGCAGTTGTCAGGGCCTGTTTGTCCAAATTAAAGTGTTTTTTATTTCGCTTTTTATTTTTGTTATGTTCGTTATTGTACTCAGGGGCACAGAGGTCTTTTCCCTTGTTATTTTCTATCGCCCTATATATTAAATAAACACTGGCGCCGCCAGTACTGTTGCATTGCAAACCCTCTCTTTTCTCCTCTCTTCTCTTCTCTCCTCTTTCACCTATCTCTGGCTGGCTACACTGTCAAGATAACCCTAGTCATTACACACTCCATAATTTGTCGTTTGCTCCTTTCTTTCTTTTGGAAGATGCTGAGCAAGAGCAAGTGAAGAGAGGAGATAAGAGAGAACAGAGGTGAGTCGAGTGACTGAAGGCCCTCCAGAACATAGGGGTGAAAGAATGATTTTATTATTTATACTAGTACAGTCGAACAATATAAATAGAGAAATTACAATAGTACCCTCAAGTTGGAGCATAGATATCAATCATGCCCAACTTGTCACAAAGATCATGATGTCTGGAAAGGTTTAAACCCTTTGTACAAATGTCTGCAAGCGAGTTCTCAGAAGTGACATAGGGGGTACACACTTCGCCTGTGATAACTTTCTCTCTGATAAAATGCTTGTCAACTTCGATGTGCTTTGTTCTATCATGTAGCACCGGATTGGCAGTAGTGCTTATAGCTGCTTTGTTATCACAAAATAGAGTTATAGGTTTGGTCACTGGGAAACCCAACTCCCCCAACAAATTCTTTATCCACATGCCTTCAGCAACCCCGCGGCCCATAGCACGATATTCAACTTCAGCACTGGATCTAACTACCACATTTTGCTTTTTACTCCTCCATGTAACAAGGTTCCCTCCTATAAAGGTGCAGTAGCCACTGGTAGACTTTCTGTCACTTTGGGATCCAGCCCAATCTGCATCTGTATAAACTTCGACTTTCAAATGTTTGTGCTTTTGAAATAACAAACCAGTACCCAGATACTTCTTTAGATATCGGAGGATTCTCTCTGCTGCTTCAAGATGAGAAGACCTAGGAGCATGCATGAACTGACTAAGGACACCAACAGCATATGCAATGTCTAGGCGAGTCATAGAAAGGTATAACAATCTCCCTACAAGCCTCTGAAACTGTTTCACATCCTTGAGCGATTCACCACAGTTGTCACCTAATTTATGGTTGGGGTCAATGGGAGAGTCAACTGGCTTCACCCCCATCTTTCCAGTGTCTTGAAGTAAATCTAGGACATATTTCCTTTGAGAAATGAATATACCCTTCTTTGATCGGGCAACTTCAATTCCAAGGAAGTATCTGGCAGGTCCTAGATCATTCACTTCAAACTGAGTGGCAAGAAAAAGTTTCAATTTCTGAATTCCATCCTCCCAATCACCAGTAACAATTATGTCATCCACATATATAATTAGAGCAGCAATTTTACCTTCTCCTTTTTTCACAAACAGTGTGTGATCTGATTGACATTGCCTGTATCCTTTCTGCTGAACTGCCACATGGTGATTGTTTCAACCTGTATAAGGAATTCTTCAACTTGCACACTTTCTGTTCAATGCCTTGGGCTAGAAAACCAGGAGGTTGAATCATGTACACTTCCTCTTCAAGGTCACCATTCAAGAATGCATTCTTCATGTCCAGTTAGTGTAAAACCCAATCCATATTAGCCGCAAGAGAGAAAATGACTCTAATGGAATTCATCTTGGCAACGGGGGCAAAAGTTTATGCATAATCAACTCCATACACTTGAGTAAATCCCTTTGCCACTAAGCGAGCTTTATACCTTTCCACTGTTCCATCAGCCTTATACTTGACTGTGAACACCCATTTACATCCAACTAGAACCTTTCCCTTAGGAAGATCAACAAGTTCCCATGTGACATTTTTGTGAAGGGCATTAATTTCTTCCCTCATGGCATTTGTCATTTCAAGAACTGAAAGAACTACCACATTCTTAGGGATAGGGACACTGTCAATAGAGGTAAGGAAGGCACGGAATGAGGATGAAATGTTCTCATAGGAGACAAAGTTGGAAATGGGATGTTTAGTGGTGCACAATCTAACACCCTTCCTGTGAGCAATAGGACGGTCAAGATCATTAGCAGTAGAGGAATCATTTTCAATAGATTCAAGGACATCATTGGGAGCCAAAATACCTGAGTGAGTAGGATCCTCCCCCGAGGATCATACTGGAGGTACAGCTTCCGGATTCTCTACAGCTCTTGAATTTGGTTGGCCTTTGCGACGACGAGAAAAAACACGAAAAGGTGGAGGGTCAGGGAGAGAGGGAAGTTGAACCAATTTCTCCTCATGCCTACACTCCCCCTTAGGAGAA
Source organism: Nelumbo lutea (assembly GCF_056320005.1). Lineage (NCBI taxonomy): Eukaryota > Viridiplantae > Streptophyta > Magnoliopsida > Proteales > Nelumbonaceae > Nelumbo > Nelumbo lutea. The sequence continues at coordinate 110,020,985 of NC_142684.1, forward strand.
ACTGGATAGAAAGGGTCCTCTTCAAAGAAAGAAACATCCATGGAGACAGAATTTACGAGAAACAGGACCAAAACAACGGTATCCCTTTTGAGTGAAGGAGTAACCAAGAAATATGCAAGGGATAGCACGAGAATCCAATTTCCCACGGGTGGGAGACAGATTTTGGACAAAACACCGGCAACCAAAGACACGAGGAGGAATAGAAAGAAGGGGAGCCTTAGGAAAGAGAAGTTGATGTGGGGCTTTGTACTCTAACCGACAAGAGGGCATACGGTTTATGAGGTAAGTGGAACAAATAACAGCTTCAAGCCAAAACCGTTTGGGAACATTCATATGAAGTAGTAAACCTCGAGCCACTTCAAGGAGATGTCGGTTCTTCCGTTCGCCCACACCATTTTGTTGTGGTGTGCGGGCACAATAGCTACGGTGAAGGGAACCATGCGAAGCAAAAAATTCCACGAGGTCACTATGAACAAATTCTTTTGCATTGTCTAATTGGAAAAGTTGGATTTCAGTTTGAAATTGAGTGAAGACCATCCACTGGAAATCTTGAATGATTTTTGGTACTTCTTCCCTGGTTTGCATCGGGTATACCCAAGTATATCTAGAATAATCATCAATGAGGGTAATGAAATACTTGTAGTCACTCTCAGATGGTAAAGTAACAGGGCCCCACACATCAGAATGAACAATGTGAAATGGAGATTCAGATTTACTATTTCTTTGAAGAAAATGAGTTTTACAATGCTTACTCAATTGACACGTTTGACAAGAAAAATCAGAAACAAACATTGACTTAAACTGTTCTGGGAATACAACTTTCAAATACTCAAAAGACAAATGACCAAGACGACTATACCATAAATAGACTTTTTTCTTACAAGACTGACTCATAGACTAACTCATAGACTCGGTAACATGAAGACCAACTTTATTCTCCAACATGTAAAGTCCATCAGCCATATAACCCCTACCGATCGTCCTCCTCGAGGCCAGATCCTGAATCACACAATGAGAAGGGAAACAAGTCACTGAACAATTCAAGGAATTAGTCACACTATTAACAGAGAACAAATTAATGGGAAAATTTGGAACATGAAGAACATCAGAAAGGGTAAGGCCAAGAGGAAGAGAGAGAGAGTTCATTGACCACCTATGGAAGAGTATGATCCATCGGCTAGTCTCACCTTGTCTCTTCCAGAAAGAGGGTGATAGGTTTGAAAGTAAGAGGACGTACCAATCATATGTTTTGATGCTCCAAAATCAATGATCCATGGTGAGTCAGGGGTGTGAGAAGCAACATGGAAAGCAATGGCAGGGTTACCTGACGTAGATGCAAATGAGGTTGAGGGAGGAGTATCCATCTAACGAATTGCTCTACCATAAAGCTCTAAATGGTCACAGAAGGAATTCATAATGTCCTCCCTCGGGTCAGGTCCAGTGAGATGTGTCTGAATCACAGTAGAAATGGGGGGCTAACGAGTAGCCATGTTGGCCATGTGATGTTTCTTTGTACTTTGTTGTTCGTACTTCTTATTCACCTCTGAACCTTGCTTCTTAGTCAGATCTTGAGCCCATTTTGGTTTCCCATGAAGATCCCAACAGGCATCTTTGGTGTGTCGGGGTTTCTAGCAATGAATGCACCACAATTTTTCCTTATCTTTTGTTTTTTTCTAGAGATCTCCTTTCCGGGAAGAAGATCCCACACCAGTAAATACACCCCCTTTTGCAACTAACACAACAACATCCCCACCAGGGCTATTCATCAAATTTCTCCTGCTTTCTTCAGATTGTACAAGAGCATAGATTTCCTTAACAGAAGAGAGATCTTTAGAGCTGAGAATCTAAACCCTAATAGATTCATACATAGGGTTCAGACCATGTAAGAATGCAAACACCCTTTGTTGGGAGACAAGTTTGTACTTCTTAGCATCCTCATCACACTTCCAATCCACACTCTAGTAGTGATCCAACTCCTTCCAAACAGATGTTAAGTCAGAGTAATAGACCGATAAACACCTCTCCCCCTATCTACAAGTAGAAGATGTTGCCTGCAGTTGATAAATTTTGGCATAGTGTCGCAATTCTGAATATGTAGACTTTTTTTATTCCTAGATATCATTCGCAGTTTCATCCCGGATGATGGTTCTTTTATCCTCCCATTAATATAGCCTATCTTCCCCCTTGCAGTGATGTATAATTTGATTCCTCTTGACCACTCCAGGTAATTTAAACCATCAAGAGGGACAACAGCCATGGGAAAGGATAGGTCACCCCCACCCATTTCATTCAACATTGAGGAAACTCCAGATGTGGCTGAATCTTCACTGCCCATGATATCTGAATAAAAAGTTGAAACAACAACCAAAAAGGTACAGTCGTACAAGATTATTTCAGAGATAGGTCCTTCTGACCACCGGTTTCACTGAGAACAAAAGAAAGAGTAATGTTGTTGCAGTACCAGAACAAGTCCTTCTGACCTACAGTTTCACTAAGAACAAATAACAAACTGAACATTGTTGTTGCAGTACAAGAACAGGTCCTTCTGACCTACAATTTCACTGAGAACAAACAACAAACTAAACACTACTGTTGCAGTACTGAAACAGGTCCTTCTGACCTACGGTTTCACTGAAACAAGTCTGCACACTGTTGTTGCAGTACAAGAACAAGTCTGAATGGCCTACTTAGTAGGGCTAATAGCTAACCAATCAAGGAGATCAATAGGGTAGCCGAACAGTCAATTAATAAGATTAATGTTGAGCCGACAATTAGTCGGCTAAAACAGACCATCAACAGTCCACAATACCAACAAAAAAAGTTTGAATACAGTTACTGTGTTAAAGAATACAGTCGCTTAACAGCAGGGCAGCCGAACAATTCATCAGTCGAACGGACAACAGTAGGGTAGCCGAACAATCATCAAACAGTTCAACAAACAATAGGCATCCGAACAGAGAAAGATGATAGTACCTCTATTAGTTTCAGATGATAGTCACCCTTATGGTAAACTAGAACTCCTACGAATCCTCAAACAATAGGCAGTCGAACAGAAGATGAGCAATACTTCTTTTAGTTTCAGATGCTAGCCTTTCTGAAGACAAAACACCCTCTATGAACTGCAAACAATAGTCTCTCTACAGTCGAGCAGACAGGAGGAGCAATTTCTAGGCTGGAAGACGAAAAGACTCTGTAACTTCTAGGTCGAACTGACTTCACCAGATCAGGAGTTTGATTGGAGACAGCACTGGATGCAACAGTAGTTAGCTTGACACCACCCTTCAGGCCTGGACGACTTGCTCTAATACCATGTTGAGCAAGAGCAAGTGAAGAGAGGAGAGGAGAAGAGAGAAGAGAGGTGAGTCGAGTGACTGAAAGCCCTCTAGAACATAAGGGGCGAAAGAATGATTTTATTATTTATACTAGTACAGTTGAACAATATAAATAGAGGGGAAATTACAACAGTACCCTTATGGTACTAAACCTGAATACATAAACAACTGTCAACAGAAGATTCTGTCATTTCTCTCTTCCCACAAGGTCCACACCATCTGCTGCTCTAGTGCATCTCCACATTACTCTTCCCCTTTTCTTTGGTAAAGCAAAGGTAGACGAGTCAAACAACATTTTTATCTCCATTGGCATATTCCACCTGCACCCAAACAAAGAGAAAAACCAATCCCATATATATCTGTAGTAAATGAACAGGAAATTAGTAAGTGGTAACAAGATTCACTATCAGATTTGCATAGAGTGCACCAATTCAGGGAAATACACAAAAAAGGCCTGTTCTTTTGCAAATGCCCCAAAGACTTCCTTTCAAAGTTTTACTCCTACAATTATAGTTTCCATAATATACTCATTCTTTACACCTTTCCATCCTTTATAGCCTAGGAAATTCTTCCATTTTAGCTTTTAAAAAGCTAAAAAAGTGAAATTACCCAAGGAAAACCAACAAACTGAAACAGAAGACATAAAAAGGAACCCCAAGATCTCCAAGTTGCTCAAATATCTAGAAGAGATAATTTGTTACCTCATCCTCTTTCCTTGTATCTTCTTCATTTCTTTGGGTTTTTTTTTTTCCTTTTTGATCAATAACTCACAAAAGGATTTTATTAATTTTAAAGGAAAGCACAGAAACAAGACATCGTGGAAAAAACAGAAGACACCAAGTATCTAACCCCCCCTCCCGAAAAATATTACAGTTGACTAGCTGAGCCCAAAATATAGTCTATCTTTGTACCCCTTTCTTAGCTAGACCATCTGTCAGGCTATTGGCAAATCTTCTAACCGAATTAACCTGAATAAACATGCCCCTATAGAGCCATTTGAAATGCCAAATAACATTCCTTAGATGCGAAGATACTCCTCCCTTCTTTAGCCAATCCACAACTATTTTGGAGTTGCCTTCAATAATTAATCTTTCAACACCCAATTCTTTGGCTTTCTCAACTCCAAAAACAGCCGGCCAAGAATTCTGTAGATGCCACATCCTTCCTCATCTCTGATTACTCCAATTCTAGAGGGGTCAGGATTACCCACACAACTCCCATCGAAATTCAGCTTCAACCAGCCACTTGGTGGAGGTGACCAGTCAATTGCTGCTATCTGTCTTCTAGAAGAGGAAGCAACTATAGCCCCCTAAGATCTGAAGAAATCATCAACCTGAAAGTTTGAAAACTGATCCAATGTTTTGACCCGATGAGCCACCCTTAGGGTTATGATCTCGATCAAGGCTTCCTTATTCCTCTCCTTATCCCTAAATATTCTTGAATATCTTTCCTCCCAAACTGTCCAAACCACTGCTGCCCTGGTACATCTCCACATTAGCCTGCCTCTTTTATTTGTACAACTACAATCAGAAGGTGTTTTGACAACTCTGTTTAAGTAGTTCGAACCAGTAGAGAGTAAGAGAGAAAGAAGAAGAAGAAGGAAGAAGAACAGTCGTATCTGATAGCATAAACCCTATCAATCGACCCTAATATGGATTAACCTCTAATTAGTTGTACAAAGACTAAACTACCCCCCACTTAAGTATGGGACAGGAAGTCTATTAAAACTGCCACATAAGCACATAACTTAACAAAAATAGAATGACTAATCTACACTTATTTGGCTAGCTCTAACACTCCCCCTCAAGCTGGAAAATATATGTCATATAATCCCAGCTTGTTACATATATAGTTCACTCTCCCTGAGCTTAAACCTTTTGTAAACAAATCTGCCCATTGATCACCTGAGCCCACATGTTCTGTGCTTATCTCTCCAGTAAGGATCTTCTCCCTTACAAAGTGGCAATCAATCTCTATGTGTTTTGTTTTCTCATGAAAAACAGAGTTAGATGAGATGTGGAGTGCAGCTTGATTGTCACAGTATAATTTCATAGGTCTATCCATGGAGAACCCGATTTCTTGTAGGAGATTCCTCAATCATACTAATTCACATGTAGTGTGTGCCATGGCTCTGTATTCGGCTTCAACACTGCTCCTTGTCACAACCGTTTGTTTCTTACTCATCCATGTCACAAGATCTCCTCCAAGAAATGTGCAGTAACCTATAGTAGATCTTCTATCAGACACAGAGCCTGCCCAATTTGCATCTGTATACCCAATTACCTCAAGTCTTCCTCCTGGTTTGTACAATAACCCACGGCCTGGAGCTCCGTTTAGGTACCTTACAATTCTAAGAACTGCATTCCAGTGAGGTGCCCGAGGTTTCTGCATAAATTGTTTCACCACACTGACTGCAAAGGAGGATGTCTGGTCTCGTGATAATCAAATAGTTCAGCTTCCCCACTAACCGTCTATACCTTCCAGGACCATCAAATATTTCCCCTATATCACTGCTCAACTTAGCATTTGGCTCCATGGGAGTTTCAGCCGATTTTGCACCTAAAGTCTTGTTTCATCTAGCAGATCAAAAACATATTTTCTTTGGCACATGTTTACACCTTGTTTTGATCTAGCAACTTCTATACCCAAGAAATACTTCAATGTCCCAAGGTCTTTTGTTTGAAAATGGTTTTGCAGAAAGACCTTTAGTTTATCGATCCCCAATTTGTCACTACCAGTTATGACAATATCATCCACATAGACCACTAGTAAAATCTTTCCGACTTCTGAATCATAGCTGAACACTGAGTGGTCAACCTGGCATTGTTTCATTCCAAAATTCTTCACCACTTCACTAAACTTCCCAAACCAAGCACGAGGTGATTGTTTCAACCCATAAATTGCCTTTTTCAATCTACACACCTTACCATCACCCCCCCTGAGCAACAAACCCAAGTGGTTGCTCCATATATACCTCCTCCATAAGGTCACCATGAAGGCATTTTTAATGTCGAGTTGAAATAAGGGCCAATCATACATAACTGCCAAGGAAATTAAGACACGGATAGAGCCAACCTTAGCCACTGGAGAGAAGATCTCCATATAGTCCAGCCCATACAACTATGAATAACCTTTAGCAACAAGTCTGACCTTCAGACACTCCACACTACCATCCGGCAAGTATTTAACAGTATACACCCATTTACAACCCACAACATGCTTACCGGGAGGAAGAGTAGTGAGCTCCCACGTTTAAGTATACTGAAGGGCAGAGAGTTCCTCCTCCATTGCCTACCGCCACTAAGTGAGCTAAGAGCCTCTTGGACATTCTTAGGTATAGAAATAGATGACAACAGTGAAACAAATTGGCGATGTGAAGCGGAAAGGCAAGAAACTGAAACAAAATTGGAAATGGGATGGAGGGTACAACTACGTTTACCTTTCCGTAAAGCAATGGGAAGATCAAGTCCTGAAGGTTCTGGGACAGGAACAACAACAGGATCCGTAAACAAGGTAGAAGCTGGAGGAGCTGGTGTCTGTCGATGAGTATACACATGTTGGATCGGTGGTCGTTCAGTAGGGATCTGCACTAGAGGAGGTGAAGGGTCAACTCCAGCTAGAACAACCGAAACGGGATCACTGATTGAAAGAGGAAGAGGAAGTAAAAGTGGAGATATTGATGCTTCAAGTCCCGAGAAGAAGGGGATAGACTCAAAAAAGGTGACATCATGACAGATAATAGCACTTTCGAGTAATGGGATTGTAACACTTGTACCCTTTTTGAGTCCGAGAGTAGCCAAGAAAGACACTTAATAGAGCATGCATCCAACTTGTCTATCCTAGGACTCAGATTGTTAACAAAGCACACACAGCCAAATATGTGGGGTGTTAATGGAAAGGGAGACAAGGTGGGGAACAAAATAGAAAAGGGAGACCGACCATGAAGAATAAAGGAGGGCATCCAATTAATAAGGAAACACGCAGTAAGTACAGCATCACTCCAAAATCGTTTAGGAACACTCATATGATGAAGAATAGACCGAGCAGTTTCAAGGAGATGGTGGTTCTTTCGTTCAGCCACCCCATTTTGTTGAGGAGTGGATGCATATGAAGTTTGATGAATGATGCCATGCTGTTCTAAATACTATTGAAAGGAAGTAAGAAAGTACTCACGACCGTTATCTGAATGAAGAACTTTGATTGGAACACCAAATTGTGTACGTATTTCAGCATTGAATATTTGAAAAATGGAAAACAATTCACTCCTTTCATTCATTAAATAAATCCATGTCATCCTTGAACAATCATCAATAAAAGTGACAAAATACGATGTTTCCCACACTATAAAGACAACAAATGACTCAAGGACGAAACTAGTATTTTGAGTGCCTTGAGAGATGGATGTCCCATTCGATAATGCCACTATAGAGGAGTGAGTGAAATCTGAAGTGCAACTGACGATCCACTACCGTCAAGGTAATACAATCCACCAGCCTCATGCCCCCCACCAATCTTCTTCCCCGTCTTAAGATCTTGAAAAACACAAAAGGAAGGGAAAAATGTAATAGAGCAATTAAGAGTCTTGGTTAATTTACTAACAGACATAAGATTGAATGGAAACTTAGGGACATATAGAACATATGATAAAGAAAGAGAAGTCGTGTCAACATTACCAATACCACAGATGGGAGAAGAGGAACTATTGGCAAGGGTAACAATTTGAGATGTGGAAGTTTTAGAGAAGGAAGAGAACACACCTGGAGTCCCGGTCATGTGATCAGAGGCTCCAGAGTCAATAATCCATGGAGAGGGTTTGGATGCCACACAAGCTATACCTGAGTGGGCAAGGGTGGCTGTAGTATGTTGTGAAGTAGCCTAGAGAAACCTCTCATACTCATCACACGGTACACTCACCATCTCCTTCCCGGAAACAAATGTAGATGTGGAAGGTGTTAGATCTGCCTGTTGGTTATCACTGACATCAACCCCACCAGCTATTGCATGATTAGCCCATGTAGAAGGAGGGCCATGGGATCATAACAGAAATTCACCGAATGTCTGTCCCTGCCACAATGGGTACACTTTCTTGTAGAGTTACTTTTTCCTTTACCACGGCCTCCCCCTGAGTCACGACCACCACCATGGCCAAATACAGAACCACCACGACCTCCTCGGGAGACATGTCTTCCCCCTCTAGTACCACGTCCACCTCCTCTAGCTATCACAAATGCTTATCTGTTAGCCTGTGTGGGATTCTCTGTAGATCCCAAAGAAATCCTACGAAGCCGTGCAAAAACTTCCTCAAGTGTAGGAAGAGTAGAGCCTCCAATATTTGGGTCCTAACATTCTAATTTCAACCCCACTAAGAACCTAGTGACATCTAGTAGTTCCCTCTGTTGTTGCTGAACCTTAACATTTGGAGTGAGGGGATGATAGACATTGAGTTCATTTCTAAGGTTCTTCATACTGGCATAGTACTTTTCTAGGGTTTTATTCCCTTGCTGCAAATCGAAATACTCCTGATAGAGTTGATATACCCTTGTAGTATTATCCTGCCCAGAATAAAGCTTCTTGGCATGTCCCCATATGTCCTTAGTTGTACCTAAGAACATAAAGTTGGCACTTATTTTGGGTTCCATACTATTCTATAACCATGTCATGATTTGGGCATCTTCTTGTTCCCAGTCATCAAACCCTAGGGAGTCAGTTGATGGTTTATCTTCCTTCACATGTTTCACTTTCCTCTTTGCCTTGAGGAAAACTTCCACTGACTTGGCCCATGGCACATAATTCTCACCATTAAGTTTAATGGAGGTCATCTGCACACCCAAATAGTCGGAGGGGATCATCACACTCGGTTTCTGATCACTAGAACCATCTCCCGTTGCTGCCATTATGTCCCCCACTACTATCTCTAATGCTGAACTCTCAGTCACCAACCAACTACTGCTGTCAAGGCAACACTATAGCAAACTGATAACAATCTCACAACTAGTCACAATCAACAACTTGAGGTAGACTAAGATTAAGGTTAAGAACCGGATGTTTTGACCAGATTCGGCTACCATCCAGATTAGAACATTGATGAAAGCTACTAGGCTGAGGTATTCGGCCACTTCTTTCAGCACAAATTTGTTTTGTTCACACCACAACTGACATCCCAGAAATATTAGGCACCATTACAACAACACAACACTCAAGCAACCACACACAAAAATAATTCCTGTTCACATCACTACTGACAACCCATAAACAGTAGCCACCATGACAGCAATGCAACAACTCAAGCAACCACACACAAACCCTCTTGAAATTGTTCAGTAGAGGGTAAACACCACAAGCACCACCACACGACTAGGGTTGTCACAAATGGTGGCAGCAGTATTAGGCTGATATCCTAGGGTTGCCACACCTTCCTAATACACGTAATAGGAACTGCAGCAATCCTAAAACAAAAAATAAATAACAGATGCCACGGCTATCAGATTGTGTACCTCAGATTCACAGACCAAAGAAGAAGAAAAAAAGGACAAGAAAGAACTTGAAGTCGCAGGAAGGAAATCTTGAAGTCACAGCCTTCTTCTCCTTCGTTTATGGCTCTGATACCATGTTTTGACAGATCTGTTTAAGTAGTTCGAACTAGTAGAGAGTAAGAGAGATAGAAGAAGAAGGAAGAAGAAGAACAGTCGAATTTGATAGCATAAACCCTATCAGTCGACCCTAATATGGATTAACCTCTAATTAGTTGTACAAAGACTAAACTGCCCCCCACTTAAGTATGGAACAGGAAGTCTCTATTAAAACTTCCACATAAGCACATAACTTAACAGAAATAGAATGATTAATCTACCCTTATTCGGCTAGCTCTAACAGAAGGGATAAACAATCCTTGCAAGCTGATAGGAGGGAGCCATCTACAACCAAAAAGTGAAGCAAACCAATCCCAAAGAAAGCCAACAAAGGGACAAGAGATTAAGAGATGAAGTGCAGTCTCACCATTTAACTTACATAAACAGCACCAATTGGGGGTAAACACCAGTTTGGTCTCTTCCTTTGGAGCTTATCACATGTGTTAATGTAGCTGTGATACACTTCCCAATAGAAAGCATTGACTCTAAGAGGAATAGGGGAACACCAGATTTCCTTATCAGGGAAAGGAGGATGGGAAGATGAAGAGGCTACAAGTGAATTAAACAAAGATTTACAAGTGAAGAGCCCAACATGATTTAGAGTCCACACCCTACTACCACATCCCCATCCCCAAGAACCACAGAGTTCAGCAATGTAATCAAAGTAGACACATTGGGGATTTCAGATTCTCTAAGGTTTCTAGTGAAGCCCAAGTTCCAGTTCAACTCGAGGGGAAAGAGAGGGACTAATAAATTCTGACACTGGTCAATGATTTAAAAGGCATGCCTAGGCGCACAGGCCAAAAGCATTTTGGGGTATGAGCCTCGCCCAGGTTCTAGGCGCACGCCTAATGTGCCTTGCTCCGAGAACCCCCTATTTGCTAATGTTGCTCATTCATTCATTACAATAAAATATCTTCTTAAAAGGCAATGAAAGTTATAAAATCATTATTTTTTATGTGAGAAATAATAATTTCAGACCTTAACATAGACTTGTTCAGGCTTGCCTTGAGGGGTGTGGTACAAAGGTGATTCATAGAATCAAGAATGCAATATGTTTTACATCACGTTAGCTACTTGAAGCAATGCAATTAAAGAAAAAAAGAGATTGTGGGATTTACGTGATTAAAAATGCTTTATATGTTTGCTTTTATTTTTAAATTTTCATTTGAATACGCTTTACATGTTATGTTTATGTATTTTAATTTTAGATAATAGGTTTTTTAAAACATTTATTTTAAAATCTAAGTTTATATTTTTAATTAACATCATGTTTAATATTTTTTGCATTTTTTTTGAATTTTTTGGCTTTTTTTTTTGAATTTTTTGGCTTTTTTTTAGCTTTTTTTTTGTAATTTTGCGCCTTGCTTAAAAAGGTGAATGCCTTGCCTTGCGCCTTAGGCACAAATTGGCCCTTGCGCTTTTAAAACACCGACACTGGTCTACCTTTGAGATTGAAAAGAGTGTAAAGGGAGGGAAAGGTCTCCTTCAATGGGAACTCCCCAAGCCAAATATCTTCCCAAAACCTAATCTTCTAACCCAAGACCAATTCATCCCATCCATTGTTTGACAGTCTGTGGACACTTGCCACCACTTTATGCCAAAGTCTTTGACTTTCTTTCGGAAATCTCTACAGCTATTTACTCAACAGGGCCAAGTTTTTGAATATCAAAGTTCCAATCCCCAATCTCCTTCTACTTTTAACTTTATCACCTTCTCCCAACTAAGCAAATGATCTTTCTTCCCTTCCCCAGGTTCCCACAAAAAGTCTCTCATAATCTTTTCAATTTTTTTCACCACAATTTGGGGCATCTTGAAAACCGACATATAATAGATAGGAAGGTTAGCTAAGATGGATTTAATTAAGGTTATTCTCCCTCCCGGAGAAATATAATTGTGTTTCCATCCAGCTAATCGCTTCTTAAACCTTTCCACCACTAGGTTCCAAAAGCTGAGTGGTTTGGGGTTGTCACCTAAATCCTAAGAATTTGAGTGACCAAAGCAATGACTTGATTGCAAGCATCCTCTGACCCATTTACACCACAACTCCCCAAAGCCACAATTTCTCAAAATGTTAATTAAAATCTTCCAATCCACAAGATCATAGGCTTTCTCCAAGTCCAACTTAACCACAATTCCCTTCTTTCTTAATCTCTTCTGGGACTCAACACACTCATTAGCAATTAAAATCTGATCCACAATTTGCCTATCTTGAATGAAGGGCCCCTGGAAACTAAGAAATCAGAGATGTTATTAAAATCTCCCAATCCACAAGATCATAGGCTTTCTCCAAGTCCAATCCACAGTATCATAGACTTGATTGCAAGCATCCTTTGACCTAGTTACACCACAACTCCCCAAAGCCACAATTTCTCAAAATGTTAATTAAAATCTTCCAATCCACAAGATCATAGGCTTTCTCCAATTCCAACTTAACCACAATTCCCTTCTTTCTTAATCTCTTTTGAGCCTCAACACACTCATTAGCAATTAAAATCTGATCCACAATTTGCCTATCTTGAATGAAGGGCCCCTTGAAACTAAGAAATCAGAGATGGGAGTACCTTTTTCACCCTAAGGGATAGGACCTTGGCAATGTTTTTGTATATGTTGGTTACTAGGCTGATAGGTCAGAAATCCCTTGGATGGATGGCACCTGATTTCTTAGGGACCAAAGCTATGAAAGTGGAGTTCATTTCCAAGATAATTTGACCCCTACTATGGAATTCATTGAGCACTCTGGCCAAATCAGCTTGGATTAACTCCCAACAATCTTGATAGAAAGCCAATGTAAAATCATCGGGACCCAGAGCTTTAGATATGTCCATTGAGAAAATTGCTTCCCTAATTTCCCCCTCCTCAAATCTTTTTTCCAGGAGCTCCACTTGATCTTCTCTCAACACCTCCCATTCTAGATCTTCAATTGACTGTCTCTCATTAAATGGTCTTTGAAAGATTGCTCTAAAATGATTCACAAATGTCTTGGCTATCTCACTTTGATCTGTGATATCAGTGTCCCCACACATAATGAAGTAATTTCACTCTTCCTCCTCTTGCCATTCACAATGCTATGAAAATATCTTGTATTCCGATCTCCTTCCTTAATCCATCTTTCTCTAGCTTTTTGTTTCCAACAAATTTCCTCTCTTAAGAGGGTAGCCTCTAAACCCTTCTTCAAAGGTCACCTCAAACCTCTGTCACTATCAGGTATGGGACCATCCACCTCCTTCCTGTCAAATTCCTCAATTTGAGAGATCAAATTGGCTTCCTTTTCTTCCAGTCTCCCGAATTTCCGTTTATCCCACTCTTTTATTTTCTCTTTGAGCACCTGCAACTTCTTCAAGAACTTTTGGCCTTCCCATCTTGGAAGCTATAACTGAGAAGCCCACCACTCCTTTACCCTATCTTTAAACTCCAGATGGGTAAGCCACATGTTTTCAAATCTAAAAGGGATCATACCTCCATCGGATTTCCTCTAAAACAAGCATATCGGCCAATGGTTTGAAGTAATTCTAGGCAAAGTTCTTCCTAGCAAGTCTGCCCAATGCTTTCCCAATCTTGTGACACTTAAAACCTGTCAAGTTTAGAACATATCAGATTAGCCTAAAGATTGGAGCATGTAAATCTCAATTGCCCCAGAGAGAAATCTTTCAATTCAAAGGCCTCTATGAACTCATAAATTTTTCTCAGGCTTGTAGTGACCCTTCTCCTACACCCATTTGATTCTTCCACAAACCTAGTTATGTTAAAATCTCCCCCTAGACACCACGGTCCTTCCCACAGTCCTATGATGTCTGCTAAGTCATCCCAAAACAGATTTCTTTCTCTGTAAGGGTTTGGCCCATACACATTTGTGAGAAGTGAGAACCCATTCAAACCCATCCTATACGTTCCTTAATTTTACAGACACTGAGTATTTACCCACCAGCTCTTTGATGCACTGCACGGTTTCATCTCTCCAGATTGTTATGATGCCCCCAAAGCTCCCCACGATGGGGCAAAGCTCCACCCAATTTTCCTCTCTCCCCAAAAGCCTCTGATCCATTTACTATCAACCTCCTAGATTTTGGACTCCTAAATCAGCACTAAATCAGGTTTTTCTTTCCTCAACATTTCCTTGATATCCTTGATTTCTCTTCTCTTCGTGGGACTCCCTAAACCCCTCACATTCCAACTAATGATCCTCATGGTCACAATTGATGTTTATCCCCAACCCCTGGCTACCTACATGCCTCCCTTCCTTCTTCCCCACCCCCCCATCCCTTTACCTACCTTAGGTGTAGGTTCTGAATCCTTGGCATTATCCACCTTTAGCCCCATTTTCACTGCTAGATCAATCACAGGGTCATCTTCAATCTGGAAATCCCTACTCATCCTACTTGATCAGGGCATATTTCTTTTTCCTTTCCATTATCTGATACACTTGGTTCCTTCTCCATGCTGACACCCCTTTGAAGCTGAATTTCCAGTGGATTCACTTCTTCCCTACCCTTTCCAACATTTCCAGAATGGCCTTTATTTTCCGCACCAGTCCCTTGTATTGTCTTGGAAAGATCTAATTCTTGGTACACACCCCCTACAGAATTTCCCCTTTCACCATCCACTCCCCCTTCAGGAACAACTGCAGGCATGCCAGGAACAACGATGGGAGATGGTAAGTTTGCAAAGGCAACGGAAGGGGAATCAGTACTCAAAACTAACCATCATAGTTACAGAGATTACCCCAAGTGTGAAGGAGCTTGCATAATAGGCAAAGAGGTATTGTTTCCCTATTCCAGCAATAAGGTTCCCCTCTCCATTTGATTCAGCCCTGTCTGAGTGAGAGTGCAGCATGCTTGCCCCGGTCTGAGTCAACACTGGATTTGTTCCTTCAATTGGATCTGCTAATAAGGTTGAATGGTTCCCCTGCAAATCCATCACCCAGTCATCCTGAGCTTGTTGCTTTAGTAAGCCCAGTTCCTTTCCTTCTTGATCACTAAAAGACCCCAACTACAACTGGTGGGAGTTGATTAAACCACTCCTATATAGAAGTCGCACCTCTGTAATCTTCTCTTTGTCCAGAAAGATCACCAACCTAAGTACCACTAATATTTTCCGCCTCAAACAGAGAGAGTCCAGGCACATGTCGTCTTCTTTGTCCAAAAATACCTGGACTGTGCCTTCCAACCTTCCAAAACTTGAGCACTCTTCTAAATAGTTAACATCTTCAGAATCGCCAAAGCTACTCCAATCTTCATCCGCAACATCATCTCTCCAATCTGCTTTGCTTCTGGAGTACCACATATCGGGTTTGTCTTGGAAGTAGGAGGGGTGTTTCATCCACTGTAGCTGATCGAACTTTGCTCCCTGCTGGTTCACAGAGGTTAAAGGGGACGAAACTGGACCCAAGTTACTGTCACCCATCAACCAGAGAAAACAAGTGCTATTATAATTGAAAAGAAAAAATGCCACATCTGTAATGTGACTAAAGAACCTCAAACTCTTATGGCAACATTTGGACATGAATAATAAATTTGTAATACTTGATTTGTTTGCTCAGTTTTGTTTGCATTGAGTTATGCATCTACATTGATTTAGTGTTTTTGTATTTCTTTTTCAACAATTGTCTCATTTTTTTATAACATCACTAAAAAACTGTAACCTTGAAACTAAAGTATAGCAGCAGTCCCCAAATTTTATTTTCTCAGGCTTGTTGAGTCCAACACCTCTTATATGATTTTTTTTTTGATGAATAACACCTCTTATCTGTTTCAGATTCAGATACTAATACCAACATTCATTAACATAGGTCGGATACTGTACAATATTTGAGGGGTCTCTTCTATTTGTCACATCTGTAATGTGACAGATGTGACTAAAGAACCTCAATTTTTTAATGATACATTTGGAATACTTGAAATGTTTGCTTGGTGTTGTTTGCGATCTACACATATACATTTTATTTTTTTTCTATTTTTCAACAATTATCTCATTATTTATAACACGCACACACATATAGATATGTTCAGTGTCGGATTCCAATACTTGCATACATATATATATATATATAACTTATTTATACGCACACACACACACAACTTGTTTTCAGGCTTGCTGAGTCTAACACCTCATATCTGTGTCGGATTCCAATAGTTGTATCAATATCCATTAACATAGGACAAGGGTAAAAACTTCCTTCTTGAACCCTCAATTCGATCAATGTGTGAAGCCATCAAATTTTTTGGATCATCATGTAATCCTATCAAATTAGAAGTCAGAAATTAAGTCATTTGAAAGAACCTAGGAGCCAATCCAATGGATGATAAAATAAGAGAAAGTAGAATAAGATGGTTTGCTCACGTGCAAATAAGACCACTGATAGCACCCATAAGAAGAAGTGATTTGTTTCAAGTTGAAGGGGCTAGAAGGGCTAGGGGTAAATAAAGAGGACATGGGTCAAAGTAGTAAGAAATGAATAAGTGCTTATAATTTAACAATGGATATGGCATTAAACAGAATGGAATGGTGAAACAGGATTCATGTGGCCAACCCCCTATGGTTGGGATAAGGCTTGGATGATGATGATGAAGTAATCCTATCAAATTCATATACATAAGTAGTGAGAGGTAGTTTACAACCACAATTCTTACAAAAAAGTTTCAGTACAACAAAATGGTCACAGTTGCAAACAGAAAAAGGGAGCAAGAAATTTGTGAAGGCATACCGAACATGGCACTTTCATTTTAGGATCTAATTTTATGTTCACACCCTGGGATCTGTAATACTTCTGTATCCCTTTCAAATTAGTAAAGGGGATGTTGCTTGCGATTTCTTTTACTCCTTGTAAAATAACAGAATCCTTTCCACCATGTTTATTCAAAAAAGATCTGTATGATGAAGGCAGGCTGTCTTGCTTCAATATGTAAGCAGACCTGCCAAAAGAAAACGAGTTGATCAATAATCTAAGACTTGAATCTCTCTGCTGATTGATCCTTCAAAGTAGCATAGATTGTAAGGAGCATGCAGACACACAAAAATCGACATCATAAAGACATCATGGTCATGATTTTAGATGCACCATATTAAAAACTACAATGTGGTAATCATATTCAAATATTTCCACCATCTAATGGCAAGGATGAGATGCATATCAATGAAAATATTCAGTAAAAAGTACAGATGTGAGAAGTTCCTTTAGACAATAGTAATCAAATATTTCAACGGACTTTCCTTTCTCTTCATTTGATTCACAATGGGTGATACAAGCACAAGAACAGAACCACATGCTTGCATATTGCAAACTTGTAGTACACCAACTGACAAACCAAGCACCTAAGGCTACGACCAATAAGAGGAGAATTTTTTTATAAGTAATAAGAAGAGATATACTAGTGTTTTCGCTAAGTAAATATGTAAAGCCATCCTGAAAACTTTTACAACAGTCCTTTATGATGACGATTATAGATGACCGGGTAACCTTGAGAATTGAGATAAGGTCAAATTGGACTGCAAACAGGCCAGCCACCTTTTTATTATTATTATTGGTATTACATAGTATATAGTACAGGGGTATCAGGGGTGGGGAACAGAGCATGCACTCGAGGTCCACTAGCCATACCACGGAGAGGAGAGGGACTGAGGGATGCCAACTAACCATTTCAACTACTGGGTCAGCTTTCTTAAATGTGTGAACAAGGCTTTACCCCTCTTAGTAGGACAGTGAAAAGGATGAAAATGCCCTTTTAGAGACAACAGACATCAAGATGAGTCGGTCATTGCTATAACTCCTAGTACTTTGTTCTCTCATTCTGTGGTGAGAATGGTCTAAAGAGTCTCATTTAGCAAACGTTTGGCAAAGGATCCATTCGTTAGAACTTAGAAGAGGACGGAATGCTTCTAATTTCACTTGCTCTTCGTGCATGTAAAAATTAAGCAAATTTTATTCCCACCCTGTGAGTTATGTAGATTCATAATAAAAAATAACTTTCTTAAATAAAACTAGAAAATCACTAGTTGTTGCCACAAAGATGGACATATAGAATACAAAATCAGGACAAATTCAATATAAAAACTAAGAAATAAAATTCTGGCAGTAGAAGCCAAAAGATATTAAATTGAGAAATCTTACTGTGCAGAAAGGTCACATACAGGATTTGGGAAGAAGAGAGGCACATAAGGAAAATGTCCCCGTGGGCCCAAGTCAAAGGTTTACAAATGCGTCCAAATCGTTTACTTTTTATTCCACATCTAGAAGCTAAGACGGCAGCTCGCATAAGGATGTAAATTGCCAAGCTTGCATGCTGTGTGTTTGGTCCAGTCAAAAGTAAGGAAGGCCCAGCAACCGCCCCTGCTAACAGTGTCCTCCATCTTGCGGTCCTGAATCAGAACAAGAGTTTTGAGTCTCTGCGTGAGAAAAAAACATTAAAATTCCCTTCAGCTCTAGTAAATAAGTATAAGACTGAATCACCAAATACCCGTGACAAAAAAAATGCCTTTAAGGATCCAAACAACACAAATTCACATGAGAAGAATGGTAACATACCTACGATGTCCTCCCAAAGCAGCTATACACTCATCTACAGTAACAAATGTACCCGCAAAGGTGCCGAGGAAGAGACCATATCTAAGAGTCTCCTTAACGGCTATAATAATCGCTTCGCGATTCGAAACCGTTCCCGCCTTCCTGAATAGTAAAAGGAATGCGAAATCGAATCAAAGCCCCCTCCAGGCACCAACCAAATATAAAAATAACAAAACCTCTTCACCTTGCAGAGGCAGAGAATGTTCCCTTCCTCAGCCGAGCGAGGATCGCGAAGGCAGCAAGACCGCCTTTGAGACCAGCTCCGATGGTAAAACCCTTGGCAGCAGCGGAAATGCATCTCCAAACCTTCTCCAGATCTTTCTGGGATCGCGAATCAGAGCTAAGAAGATAACATAAAGATGATGAAGAAGGATCACATTTGGCGCCGCATTGGGGACATGTTTGGTCAATGGAAGTCGAGTGATTCTCGCCATGGAAACCACCATTCTCTCTGGAAACACATCTGCAACGAACGACAATGGCGTCGGTCCTATCGCAGGCGGGAGCCATGGCGGCCAATTAAAGCATCAGGAGTCCATCCACTATTGACGGGAATCAGCTGCAAGGTAGAGTAAAAACAGACAGGGATTCATGAGAGAACGACAAGGAGAGTACGAAGTGAGAGAGAGAGAATTTTGTGCAAATTTTTAAAACGGGCGACAGAACGAGCTCGGAAATTAACTTAAAAGAAAGAAAAATGCCGGTGGAAACTTCACACATTAAGGTCAACCCAAATTTTCATTGGTTATGGTCCTTATGGACAATAATGGGGAGTTATTTGTCATTTCGGATTTCGGATTAGCTGAAAACGCCCGTCGCCAGCACAACACTAATAAATGCAAAGCGAGAGAGATAGTGGTTGTCAGGTCGCGAGGCATATGCATTTATACCCTCAACAAAATACTTAAATGTAGGGTTTCAACGGTATTCCAAAATTCAATTTCGAATATCGAATATCGAATTCGGATATATCGAATCAAGGTTTTTAAAACCGGACCGGACAGAAATCGATTGTGGGTTCGGTTCGCGGGTTGAATAGTTTGATCGTCTGGTCTGAATGAATAGTCCATTCTGACAAAAAATTAAAAAATAAAAAACGGCTAAAAATCATTTTTGGGTCGAATAATTTGATAGTTCAACCACCCAGGTCAATGGTTCATCGATCAAATCAACGGTTTTTTGTCAAATTGCGATTTTGGGGTAAAACGAAATTAATCAAGTGATTGATTCCTGGTTTTTCTAGTCAGACCATTCAGTCCGGTCTGGTTTTGAAAACATTGTATTGAATAGCTAATTGGATTCGAATTTAGATATGACTTTATTCAATTAAATAGATATTCAAATTCAAATGATTATTTTATTCTTATATATAATATTTGGAATATTTAAATATTTTATAATTTACATATTTAATAATTAAATTATATAAATAATTTATATATTTATATATTTATATATTTTATATAAATAAAATATTTATTAATTATCTAAAATAATTAATTGATCGAATTCAAATATTAATTTTAATCGGATTTCATTTCAGATATTGCCATATTCTATTTAAATTTGATCCGTTTACACCCCTTACCTTAAACATGCCTAACTTTCAAAACCTACTTTTTTTTTGGTTAAAAAGGATAATCATTAAGTAAACCACAAAAACAAACTTACAAATAGTCCCATATAACACTAATACACGATATGTTAAAAGAAAATGTCAAAGCTAATTTTGCTCTTGTTTTTCCTCTCTCTCTCTCCTTTTATAAACTATCTTAGAAATAGACATGGCAAAAAGTTGATCCAACTCAAAAATCCACCCGACCCAACCCAAAAAACACAAGGTTAAGGTCTTATATTTAGTTACATAAATTTGAGAATCACCTGACTTATCCACTTTGGGATTATTGTCAAGTTCAATTGGGACTATTTATATATTATTAGAAATTTTTCACTCTTTAATCTTTACTATTTAGTCTTTAGTCTTTATTCTTTGAATCATTGAATGTTCAAGTTTTTATTTTATATTTGGAATTTTAAGGTTAATTCTTTTAATTTAAATATTTTTTTCTTTATTTTAAAAGTTTAGATATTTTTAGGGATGAACTGAATTGACCTATAGGTTAACCATAACCCAAACATTTAGGGTTAGGGTCTAGTAGTTGCTGGCCCAACCCAAAGTGTCTTAACCCAACTCAAACCTAACCCACCCAACCCAATTGCTAGGTCTACATAGAATGGAACTGTCAATTGCCATGATCAGCAAGAAGCAATGATGCAAACTAAAAAGATTGATATAGAAAAAGAAGTCAAATTGCCATACACAATCATCACAAGATGTAGTCAACTCAAAATGGAAATAAACTAGATGGACTTGGAATGAATGAACCTGATTTTGCTCTAATACCAAGACCATCAAATATAAATATATATATAAATATATATATATATATATATATATATATATATATAAAGTCTTCATGCTACAACCCACAACATTTAGACACATGGTCTTTTCATTTTTCTAGAAATCTAAACATGTGGCATTTTTTGAGAAGTTGTTAGAACCTACAACCCACTACTGCCATTCAGACAAGTGGCCTCGTCATTTTCTGGAAAGCTAGACACGTGACAATTATTGAGAAATTCCTGCTAAAGCTAATAGCCCACTACCAAGCTACATCCCCCTACCATTCAGACGTGTGGCCTTTTCATTTTTCTAGAAAACTAGACATGTGGCATTCTCTAGGAAGTTGTTGCTAAAACCCACAGCCCACTACCACCATTCATACACATGGCATCCTATTAATTCAAGAAATAGGATTCAAAAAGTGGATAGTTTCACTCCTAATAAACTTTCTCAATAGACAGTTATTTTATTAGCTTAACACAAGTTTATCCATAGTCTATTAAATACACCATTAAAAGATTACCATAAATCCATGTATGTTTTTAAATGATTTTTTTAAAAAGAAAATGCTTTATTAATTAAAAACTTGATTTAACTTTTAGGAAGCACCCTTATTTAACTTTTAAAAATAAATAACTCTAAATAGATTTATTAGATAAATAGTAAATACCAAATAAAGTGGATTATTGTTAGGGGTGAGCAAAAAAACTGAAAAACCGGTTAACCGAACTGGTCGGTTGGTTTTGGTTCGATGTTTTTAAAAAAACCAAAGGAATTAGTTCGGTTTCAGTTTAACCAATATAAAAAATTGGCGGTTAACTGAATCGATTGGTATACATGTTTTTCTATATATTTTTGATATATTTATGTATATTATATATTTTATATATTATAAATTAATAAATATACATTATATATAAATATATATATATTATATATTATATACTATTTATTATTTAAAATATAATATTTTTTATATATATTTATAATTATATATATTATAATAAATATTATAAAAACTGAAAAAATGACAAACTGAACCAATGGTTAACCGAACCGATCAACTGGTTAACCAATTGGTTTCGGTTCGGTTCCGATTACCAGTTTTCCAAAAATTAGTACTACCGGTTCAGTTCACAAAAAAGGCCCATGGTTCGGGTAACCCCTAGTTATTGTTTACCAATAAGATCTCATTTAAAATCTTAAATCAAATTAAAAAAATATATAAATTCATATTGGGTTTCAAATAAAATAGATCAGAATATATTGTCAATTACAAAGATGTAAGACCCATATTAATCTTTTTAATTTAATTTTTAATAACTAAATTTAGGTTTTGGGTTTTGAAAACGAATGTTGTTTAATTGTTTTATATCTACATTTTGGGCTTTGAATACAGTGATTTTGGGTTTTTCATTTTGAAAACACAATTAGTCTTCAAATTGCCCAATCAAAATAAGATATCTCACCCCACCTCATGCAACCCAAAACTTTTGCAATCACCCTTAATCTCTATTCAAACACCAAAGTGCCTCTGTTGATACCACTTCACAGAGAGCATGAAGCAAAGGGCATCCTTCAATGGCATTGTAGGGCAATGGTGAATCAACAATCAAGAAATCATGTTTTAGCCTCTGCTTGTTCGTCGTGGTCCCTGACAAAACCAACAAGTTTATTTTGCGCAAGGGGCATATAACATCCCTAGTAAAATCAACTAGAGGCACGTTAGTTGGGGTAAGTTCCTTCATCTTCTTAAAGGCTTCCACGAATAGGATATCGATCAAGCTCCTGTTGTATATGAATATGCATTTTACCTTGTACTTGGCGATGATAAGCTTTACAACCACCGCATTGCCATGCGGGAAATATACTCCCTGGAGATCATCTTCAGTGAAGAAGGCCTCTTTAGACCTTGACTTCTTTGGGGGGGTTTTCATATTCATGATGCAACTCTGAATTCTTTCTTGCTAAGGTACTACAACCAACCACCATCAAACCTCCAGTTATTAGCTATCATCCCGACGATCTGCTCCTCGTCATCTGTCTCGTTGCATTGGTGCCTAGGATGCTCGGGTGCACGTTCTTCCTTCTTTGTGAATTGTTTTAGGTAGCCCCTTCTGATTAACTCTTCAATCTCATTTCTATTATCTCGACAATATTTGGTGTCATGACCCTTCGCTTTATGGAAGTGGCAATACTTGTCTTGGTTCCAATTCTCTAGGTTTCCTTTCATGTGAGGTGTC
Source organism: Nelumbo lutea (assembly GCF_056320005.1). Lineage (NCBI taxonomy): Eukaryota > Viridiplantae > Streptophyta > Magnoliopsida > Proteales > Nelumbonaceae > Nelumbo > Nelumbo lutea. Next base: position 110,044,156 of record NC_142684.1, read on the forward strand.
CACTTCAGATACTCCGCCTTCTTGATTTGCATGAGAATCTCTCCCCATTTCATGTTAAGTGTCGTAAAGCTATGATACTTGGCTAGGGGAGTTTGTAACCTTTTGGCCGATGACTTCGATCTTCTGGGTGACCTATGCTCACATCATCCTCTTTTGTTGCTTTCCCCATGGTTCTTGTCTTTGTTTTTTCCTCTTCCCGCCTCCCTGGTCACCTCGCCATGTCTCCTCCATCTGCCATAAGCTCTTTCGCGTTCATGTATTTTTGTGCTCGATCGAGGAAGCCTTTCATGTTTTGTGGGGGATTCTTGGCCAGGGAGACTCTGAGGAACCGGTCTCATACTCCATCGGTCGTGGCAGTGACCTGCACTGTTGGGTTGAGGTCCCAGATGCGTAGGCACTCTAGGTTGAATTTGTGAACATACTCCCAAATACTCTCTCCAAAACGCAGTTGGATAGACATCAAGCTTGTCGTAGTCTTATTGTATCTTCGGCTAGTGTTAAAGTGAGAAATGAACAAGTCGGAAAATTGCTTCCAACTTGTGATGGAGCCTAGAGAGAGCGCAGAATACCACATCCAAGTTGTCTAGCAGATTGTGGTGGGGAAGGCCAGGGGGCCTAGAAGAAGCATGAGGGCCTAGAAGCTTTCTACGTGGTCCACAAGATCTATCATGCCATTGTAGGTTTCAAAGTTCGATGTCTTAAGTCCTCGACGTGGCTCTCTGATCTTGATGAACAAAGGAGGAGGGCGAGTAAGTTCAGGGACGTTAGAGGTCTCTGCTTGGCTTGCCAGTTGAGTAGCGGTGGCGATCTTCCCATGTCTTCATTCGAAGATCTATACCCTGCATGAAAGTCATCAATTATTGGAATTGTTGGGGGTTAACCCCTATTAGGACTATTGAGGGGTCAATGGGGGTTGCTTCAATGGCATTGGTCTGAGTGTCCTTTTCATTGTGTGAAGTCATGTTGATCAATTAAGGTAACTGGTATTGAAAGTGGTGGGAGATGAGAATGACTTTTCTATTGTTTCCCACAGGTGGCGCCAATTGATGGTGCTCGATCTGCTCGAGTCTTCGACTGAGAGCGAGGAATGGCACAAGCCTTGTAAGAGAGAGGACATTAAAGAGCCTGAGTGGTGAGCCTAGGCGAGGAAGCTCCAAAGGTCAAGTTAGTGCCGAGCTAGACAATCCAAAAAATAACTCTAAGCAAAGAGAGCTAGAATACCTTATCAAAGAGCATACCTTGTGAAGGTGAAGGCCCCTTTATGGAATCAAGGGATGATCAAAGCCTTTCCAAGATTCTCAAAGGTGATTGATCTTGGCGACCAAATTCTTAGAGACCCATGGGAGCATTATCCGGATGGGCCGCTTGCCATTTCCGTCATTTGCTTGACACGTTCTCCAGAATCTCAGGGGCATTGAATGCTCGAAAACACATTCCCCATGCTGACATGGCAGGTTGGGATTATTCTGCCGGAGTGCTGAACTGTGCCTGGGTCACCTGATATCCTGAGGTGTCCAGGGTAGAACCGATGTCTTAGGCGGCTACGTTTTGAACGTTATTGCCAATTTTCCGAGATCACTTGGGGATATACGGGTCCGCCCTTATGGTAGACAATTTCCGAGATCACTCCTACAACTCTTGAGGTATCCGAGGTGATGTGGTGCAGGTTGTTTCGGTGCACTGATTTTTCCCATCTAAGTGTTGGAAGGAGTGGTTGATCACATGGCAAAGAATTCATGTTCAAATACTTTAGAGTGGATGTTTTTATAGTTTTATTTCATCATTTATTGCTATCAGCCCACGGAATTTCCAATGGGCAATTTGATAATTTCACTTTGTCGTTAACCCTATTAATTAATTAGGGGTAAAGTGCTGGAACTGGAAATACAGGGTTACAAAAGAAAGATAAGGGTTGAAGGTGTCACTACTTCTCAAGTGTAATTTATTCAATAAATTAATGTTATATTTGTTTGTACATTTATTAAAGAGTCATACTTTTTTATTAAATTTTTAAGAATCATTTAATCATTAAGTGTAGGTGCACACGTGAAAGCAAAGATGAAAGAGTAAAAATTAAAACTCTTATATAATATAATGCCAGTAATAGTAAATATGTGATTTAATTTTTATGATAAAAGGGGAAATGTTTTGACCAATCAAACCCTTATGCTATGTTTGATTTGAAGGTAAATGTAGGGAAAGGGAGGGAAAGTTAGGAAACCTTTACAAACCTTGTATAGGTTTCCCTATCTTTCCCTTCCTTTCCCTACTTTTTCCTTCAAACCAAACACAGGCTTGTGAATTTTGATGAAAACATGCTTGGAGAAATACCCTTATTAGATGTACATAATTGATGGCATGTGGCATGTTTTTCCCCTTTTCCTCTCTTTTTATAAGTTGATGGCAATATGGCATGTGGCATGCTCATGGTTTAACCTCCACTAAATGTACACATAGGTGGGGAACTGGGGATTGCAATTTACCCAGCCTCCCAACCCCCATTGGATCAGGAATGGGATTGCCTTGGTATTTTGCCAGGAGTCCAGATTGAGTTCACATTTGCGCTCCACAAGGGGGTGCCCCACAACGTCCCACAACACATCCCCTCCATGTATTGGGAATATCTCCCGATGATAGTAACAAAATCAATGATGCCATTATCGGGAGATGTTTTCAATACACGACGAGAATGTATTGTGGGACTTTGTGGGGCACAAATCTGAACTTGTCCAAATCTGTTGACCACATGCATTTGGTTGTACATCAGGAATATTGGTAATGTAAAATATAACCAATGTTCTCAATATATGGCAGGATGTGCGTGGCCAGCAATATGTTGTGGTTAGCATATTCAAACTCGAGTGAAGCCATTATCTTACCTTGTTTCGATTTATATATTAAATATTATTAATAATATATATACAAATATCTAAAATATTATTTATATTTAATTTTTTATTTTAATTAAATCTATTTTTCAATAAAACCTTTAGTTAAAATGTTTTAGGGATTCGATCCCCAAGAACTGTGAACTCACACATTGCCATTCCTACGCATAGGGCCCTAAAAAGATGTTGAAACCCGTGGGATTGTAGGCTTTCTATGTTATGCTAGTTGGCAGTAAGTGTACTGATTTAGGGGGATTTGGCCCGACCTCGTAGCACGGGGACACGTGGACATGACCTGGCATAAGTGACAATTTAGCGTGACAGCTTGGCCACTACTCGGCGCAGCGAGCTCGCCGAGGCCCGGCCAAACGACTCGGTAGGTGTGACAACTCATCGAGTAGCAAGGCCCAGTTTGCCCCAAGCCTAAAGACAGAGCTCCCCTTGAGACCTAAGCTCCTCCTAAGGGGCCCCGAGCTCTCCCTTCCTAAGAAGGGAGCACCCTGGCTTTTGGCTAAGTGTCCCGAGGGAGAAACACCTCGGGGCAGCACTATCGAGACTTCTGTTCAAACTTGCTTAAGGCTCACCTCCAGTGCGGGCACCTCGGTGCAAGGCAAATCTGCCCCAGGTGGTTCGGTGTACAGTAGCTCGGCAGACTGCAGAGAGATCTGCTGACATCCGTACCTACCGGATCCAGTGGCAGTGCTCGGATCCCTTGCCAGGTGGTGATCTGCCCGCCGTCTCTGAAAAGATGGCACGCCTGTCGAGTCCGTACCTTGCAGTAACAGCCTGTAGCAGCAGCCTACACCTGCCACCCCTGCCCTGGCGCAAATGGCTAGGGCAGTCCATGATATATATATATATATATATATATATATATATATATATATATATATATATATATATATATATATATATATATATATATATATATATATTATAATATCAAATTATAGAACTTACATGGTTCGGGCCTGAGCTACCATAAGATACCTTTGGTTTGCCCTTACAAGAAATGTAAGCAAAAGTATGGGCTGCCTAATTGTAGCTTCTAGGGTATATGTACAAAATATATGACTTCAAAAGAGGATATTAATCTTCTTAGATAGCTCCTATGCAACTATTCTATCCAATGTTTAACATGATTTGTATTAGCAAAGTCAACTAGCTCTATACTGTTTGTATAGACCAAAAAAAGCTTTGTTCCTCTTGAAAGCGCAATTTGCAACCCGATCAAAAGGGCTTGTATTTCAGCATCATAGCTGCTGATGGCCCAACATGGTTTGCCTTCTGCATAGGTGGATTGCTCATTGGCTTGTTGGAGGATGAATCCACGTCCTGCGTGACCTATAACTAGATCAAAGGAACCATCAATATACATAATGGGCGGATTATTGCGGTGCACGTGATGGTCTTGAGATGATAATTGTGTAGATGACTTGCACTAAAAAATGAAGGAACTTGCTGCCTTTACCACCTGTACCGGCTCCTGTCTAGCATTCTCAAATATCATTTTGTTTCTAGCTTCCTATAAGCAATAAATGATTATTGCAAATTTGCTGAGACTCATTAATGCTTGTTGCTTCCCTGGGTTTTGAGCCAGTGAGTTGTACCATTCTTGAACAATGATGTAGGTGGGTAACTGTGGAATTGTAGAGGGGTTTAAGCCAGTAGATCAGCCAACTAACTTGGCTCTATATGTGTTGCCATAATATGTTGGATAGTGGAGGCCGAAAAGAATTGCTGGAGTGACCCAGGGATCTGAAGTGACAGAGACATCTTTCCCATTCTTGATGGACCACAGTAGATTTGATCACAACAATGGTAGTAGCTGGTGTGCTGGTTGCCACCATTGAGATGTACGACTTCCTTTTTTTGATGCAAAATAGGAGGTATGAGGGAAGTACTTTCGCTTGACTTGCTTGCTCCATAGCCCTTGCTTATCTGTTAAAAGCCTCCATATTTGTTTCTCGAACATGGCTTGATTCATGATGCCATAAGTTCTAAATCCTAGGCCTCCTTCTTCTTTTGGCTTGCATAGCTTGTTCCCTGATATGGTGTGCTTGGACGCCTTATCTTTGTCACCCCACCAGAATGACTTTGTCATTTTGTCTAATTTGGAGGCTATTGCTTTTGGCAAGATTGATGTTGCCATGATATAGATTGGCATAGACTGAAGGACTGACCTGACTTTACTAGTGTTGTTCTACCAGCTTGTGATAGTAATTTGGAGCTCCATGAATTTATCTTAGAAGATATCCTATCCACAATCTCCTTGTGTGAAGAACATAGCCGTGTGTTTGTTCCCATTGGAACTCCTAGATATTTAGCACCAGTAAATTGTTTCCTTACTCGTAGAATGTGAGAGAAGAATTTGCAGTGATGCCGTGGGACATTTCTACTAAAGGATATATTTGATTTTGAATAGTTTATTTTTTGCCCCGACATGCTTTTAAAAGTATTTAGGACATTAACCAAAGATTTAACCTGTCCTATGCCAGCTTTGTAGAAAAAAATGCAGTCATCTGCAAAAAGAAGATGAGTTATGGGGGTACCATTTTGGCTGATTCGAATACCCTCTAGCTGTCCAGATGCTGATGCTTGATTCAGGAGTTGAGTGAGTGCTTCCATGCCTATGATGAACAGGTAGGGGGAGATGGGGTCTCCCTGCCTTACCCCATAGTTCAGGCTGAAATGATCATGAGCCTCACCTACAATTTTAATGGAGAAGGTGGCAGTCGACGTGCATTGATATATCATGTTACACCACTTCATGGGAAAATCCATTTTTTGTAGGACATGGTATAGAAGCTTCCATCCCACTTTGTCAAATGCCTTGAACATATCTAACTTTAAAGCAATGAAACCCTTGCATTTTTTTTGAAGCTTCAGTTTGTGCATGATTTCCTTTATCAGAAGAATATTATCTGATATTTGTCTTTCCTTAAGGAAGCCTGACTGGAAGGGAGATATCAGCTCCTGCAAAAACCAGATTTTTGTCATTAATTTCTTTTGGCAAGAATTCAGTATCAAAAAGTTTTAAGACCATAGCAAAGACATTTGAGCCAATTAGTTCCCAGGAATACTGATAGAAATGAGCTGTAAACCCATCGGGTCTTGGAGCTTTGTGCGAGTGCAATTGTTGAACTACCACCGAAATTTCTTCAAATGTGGGCGGGGCCAATAGAGAGTCTGTTTGTGATGAAAATAGGGTAGGAATAGGGACTATGTCTAGTACACTCGGGTCAAAGGCTTCTTGTTGACTCCCAACATCCAGTATTGATTGTTTGAATATTTGGGCAATTTCAATACGGTTGGAAGTCCAGGAGCCATTTGGGGATTTTAACCACTGAATTGTTTTTAGAGTTCCTAAGATTTGTCATATATATGATGGAAGTATTTAGTGTTTCTATCGTCTTCCTGTAGCCACAGTCCTGTAATTTGACTCTCTACATCTGTTCTTCTTTTAAAGCCAATAATGTATCTCAGTATTGAGCAAGATGGCTCCATGATCTGAGCTAGTGATGGGGAAGTGTCGGAGGATAGTATCTAGAAAGAGTGGACACTAAGTTGGGACGGTTAGAGCTCTATCCAGTCTTTCAAGCACTTTAGCTGCACCTTGCTGCCCGTTGGTCCATGTGAAGGGGGTCCCGTGAAGTCTATGTCAACCAGATCAAAATTAGTGATAAATTTTACATATGTTTGGAGAGGTGGGGCTTGTTATTACGAAGGGATTTATGATCTGTCATTTTGCAGATGCCATTCATGTCTTCTATAATGAGCCAAGGTTGTCTAACACTCTCCTAGAGTTCTTGCAACTCTAACCATAATCTTCTTTGAAGGCGACGGACTGGATGGCCATAAAACAACAACAGCTGCCAAGGTCGGGTAATTTTGTGCAAATAGAGTTTTTTGCATCTCACTCAACCACCAATCTCAAGGATGTATAATATTATCCATTGTCTCTGCATTGTGATAATGGAAATACACTTCCGATCTATTACCTACATCCCTACCCTTAAATGACAACTTATGGGTATCAGAATCGAACCAATGGAAATATGGTATTAGACCCGAACCAATGGAAATAATCATAATTTGGGAGGGTTTCAATTTTGATTGATTGAGTTGTTTTGAATAAATTATTAAAAATAGTTTTATTATAATTCTTTTGCTCAATGGAAATGTATTTAGCGTCTATTTGGCATCAATGCCATTGCTCCAAAAAATGGTGACACATTAGCGTCAAATAAAAAAAATGGTGCTTCAATAAATGCCTGATTGTTTGGATATGTTTTTTCATAAAAAATGGTGCTTCAAGCCATGCCTTGAAAATCGAGAAGGCGTGGTTTGTAGCAACGCTGAATTTGACGTTTTCTCAGATTGCAGCTCGTTGCTGCCAACAAGAACGTGATATGGCAATGACGTTGATTTTCTATAATGGATACCAATGCTAAAAACAGACATAGAGCACTGGTACCAAATAGAAAGTGTTGTTGTTGTTCCAGGAAAAGTCCTACCTGGCAACAATGTTTCCCAAATAGAAAAAAAGACACAATTTTCTCAAAAAATGATGCTTCCAACCCACACATCAGTAAAGAAAATGGTGTTGTATCTGCAGCATCAATGCCAAACATATACTTAGGCTTTCTGTGATTGCTTCTATGCTTTTCATGTGGTGGGGATCTTGTAAGGCTAGAAGCTGCTGCACGAAATGCCTCTTAAATGGGCAGGTTGGATCCATAACTGTCAATATTAATGTGTGGCATAGGAACTTTTTTACCAATAAAAGCTCCTCAAGTTGGTCATGCACACAAAGGGAGAGATCGGAATGGTTGTGAGACATATAAACTTGATTTAAGTACAATAAACACTAGATATGTTCCAACACCCTCCCAACATGATCTAACATCACACATCTCTTACATGACAGGTTCCAATTTTATGGTGGGTCCCAATTTCATGGTGAGATGTGCCTATTGGATCATGTTGGAAAATGTTTTGTTGGCAAGAGATCCCAATTCATTCAAGTTAGGGGTGTTCAAAATCATATGATAAATTGAAAACCAAACCGAATCAAAGTAAGCTAGTTCATTTTGATTAATTCAAGTATCGGTTTGATTTGGTTTCTTTAATTGATTGTGGATTTCAATTTGTTTTGGTTGAGATTTTCAACCGAACCAAACCGAAAATTGAACTAGTGGCTGTATTTAATTAAGTATAGTAAATATATAATGCTCAGTATTTAATACTTTGTACTTGTTAATTGTTACCTTTCACAATGGCCAATTCTGCAATTCCCAATGCTTTGGGCCTATTCTAACTTTTAATTAATAATAGTTAATTAAATTGTCTAAAGACTCTAAACCATTAAAACATTAAAACCTAGACTAATTATTAATTGTTTGTAAATAATGCTCAATTTGACAATTCCCCATTGACATTGGGCCTATTCTAATTTTTAATTAATAATAGTTAATTAAACTATCTAAAGAGTTTAAAGAACTAAAGTACTAATTAAAACCATTGGGCTTTGGGGCCATTCTAACTTTTAATTAATAACACTTCTTAAGTACTAATTATTCGTTAATTGTTTATGTGGAATCAGGATGAATGTTCAATTCTTTTTCATTATGTGGAATCAAGGCCCAATCAAATCGAAAACCGAACCAAACCAAACTGAATTTGGTTATGATCAATTTGGCTTTGAACTGTAATTTAGTTTGGTTTGGTTGGGAAGATAATTGCACCGAAAAGTCAGTTAGGTCCTCGGTTCTAACTAAACTGAACTGAACTGGCTGAATGTACATCCCTACTTCGAGCATATCAATACTTTCAACCTTGAGTATTAATTCATTTTTAACTTGTAATAAAAACTACTACCACATCAGTAAAAATTATGAATGGGTTAAAGCATAAAAATGTCAAACCTAGATTTCCTACATTCGCTTTGGTGTGGGATGTTGTGCACTTTTAATCAAATTCAGACCATGTCACCCTTCGCATTCACATGTGCGGATTAAATTAAATGGAAAGTTTGAGACATTTTGTCTATAAAATTCGTTTTATGAAACTTAAAATAATGAAAAAAAATTGACTATACAATTCGATAGGTAGAAGAAGATAATAAAACAAATAGAAGAGATTATTCTCAGAACCATTATTACCAAACAAAACTTTAGTCATGAGCATGCACCATTAACAAACGGTTTGTAGGGATATATTGTTCTTCATTAGGGGCAGAGTTCAATTACATTTATGTTCATGAAATTTCTTGGCATTCAAATATATTTACAATGTTTACAATATAGAACCAAGGAAACATTTTTCTCATAACCATTATTCATTCTCAGAAAAAAGATGCATGAAATTTTATAAATCTAACTCCTTTAAGGAATCACTGACGACTAATTCACATAAGCACATGGATGGTTTAGATGTAGTTTCCATCTATCTGTTTTGGTTTATTTCTTAACTTTGTGCATAGTGTCACTTTGTAAAATAGCATAATCCTCAAGTGAGAAGAAGAAGAAGAAAGCTGATAAAATCAAATGAGTTATTGAAAATCTTTCACTCTTGATTGAAATTTGAAGAAGAAAGAGAAGTCTGCAGATCTCTTGTTATTGGTGCCCAGAGAAGAAGAATATGAAATAGTAAAGAGAAAACCCTTTTTCTTGCAAAATGTTTTACACCTCTTGGCCAAGGTTCAAAGTATCGATACAGGGTGATACGTCGGTAGGGCGTATTGGCCTGCATTGGTACTCTTTTTTTTTATTATTTTTTGAATCTAGTCCAGAGGGGCTGGTTTAAGGCCGATCCACCCCCTAAACCACTTGCCAACCCAAAACATCCCCTGTAGGGGCATATTGGGAAGGCTCCAATATGATACGTATCGGAAATAGATGACATGAGAAGTATAACATGGTTAAATCTAATTGGAAGTGCACAACGTCTCACACCAAAGTGAGTGCAAAAAACCCAGGTTCAAAAAACTCAAGGCAAATCCACTATTTAGGAGGAAGTCCAGATTGGCGTCCCATAGAGTGCACCCCATACATGCCCTACATGCACATCTCAATGTGCATTGAACATCTCTCAAATTTGTCATGGGGGTGATGTTCCCTATACACCCTTGGGATGTGGGCACGCTTTGTGGTGTGCCCATGCAAACTCTTAATTAGGTTAGAAAATTGGATCCAAAAAGGTGGAATTGAGCAGTTTGGATCTTCTAATGATACCTGCCCATGCCTCACTACAGCTGTACATTGAGAACATTGGAGAAACTCGTACAATTGGGCTCCATCCCCAATATTCCCCCAAAAATCTAATAATGGCCTAAATTGTCCAACAATTATAGATTACACGGTGTGGTTTTAAAAACTGACCGGAAATGAAACCACTCTTGCCTTTGGTTTTCAGGTCAACAGTTGAACCCAAGGTTTAAAGTATTGGAAATGCAAGGTGTATCAGAAAGATAAATTTAAGAGATGTATCGGAATACGCTTTGGATACGTATGGATACGGACGAAAAATCAAGATATGCATAAATATGGTAAAAAATCAAATAAATCTTAAAAATATATTACTAACTATATTTAAATATTTTATATGATTGTAAATAAGTCATTTAAATGTAAAAATCCATAATTTAATGGTTTATATAAAGTGTGACATCGAGACACAATTAGTAATCGTTGAAAAATGATGGAATAACTAAAATGTAAAAAAAAAACAAAAAAAAAAGAAATAAAATAAAATGTGAATGTTAATTTTTAAAAACCAATATAATTAATCTTAATATTTATTAGTATAAAAATTTTAATAATTAATTCTGGCATTTATTAATAAAAACTTGTCACTTATTAAGAAAAGTGAAAATTTACTTAAAATTAAAAATACATATAATCATAGCAAACGAATGTGTGGCTCATTGAAGAACTTATGGTTGTTAAAATCAAGCAACCAAGGTTCAAATCTTACTATAGCTAAAATTTGAAGTTTTTACACTAACAAAATGAAATTAATGATAGAGGATCATTAATTACAAGATTAATGAGAGAACTTGAATTAGGCGCTAAATTCAAATTTAAATTTAAATTTGCCTTGGAATAATTGACTAATTAATGAAAGAGAAATTTAAAATTGCCGTATTAGGCTGTTTCGAATCTGTATCGGCCAATACGTACGAAAAGAAATGGAACGAATAATTTATACACGTTCCACGTATCGGATTCTTGTCAGAACGTATGGATCGTTACGATATTTTGAACCTTGGTTGAACCATCTGGCGCCATAAATAAAATATTTAATATAATAATAAATACAATATTATTCAGAGAGCAATTAGACTTGGGTCTTCAAGAGAACAAGAGCATATTTTTTGAATGTGGGCGTGAATATGATGTATTTCAGACTTCAAAGAGAAATCAGATAAGAGATAACTAGGAACTGAAGCATGTTTTTGAATCAGACTGAATCAATACTTTTTTTTTGCTGTTTGTATCAAACATTTCAGAGAGAACCAAATCCATTTAGGAATAAGGTGTCCTTTTGGAGGCAAACTGAGAAATAAAAGGGATTAGCTAATAATACCTAACTTTTGTTGCATGGGAAATATGAGAAATAAAAGGAAAAGTTGAGAAATACCTTCAGATCGCCCCCTGATTCCCGTTGCCGCTCAAGATAAGTGTGGTTGCAGGTCATTTTGTTCGCTGGCACCCAAGAAGGTTGCCACTAAAACAGCTGCTGTTTGCGACTTTTGAGGAACGATAGGAGAGAAGAGAGAAAGAGGTGCATGATGGAGTAAGAGAGAGTCGGAGGATTAAAAAGGGAGAAAAGATACCCTAACTGATATATTGGTCGATTCGATTATTTGGGACATAAATGACCTTTTTTTTTGTTTTAAATTATTTTCAAATCAAATTGTGACTGCTGTCTCTGGGTTGAGTGGTTCAATGGTTTAACTGTTAGATTAACGGACTTTTTGACCAAATCAATGGTGGTTGGATCTTAAACGGAACCTAGAACCTAACTCGTTTCTGGGCCAAACGGTCCAACCACCCAGCGAACCCTATCATTTTCTTGGTTGAGTAGATTGTGCATTCTCCAATCTGATCCATTGCCGGCTGGTGGCTGCATTGTCATATATACAAATAGAAACATCATTGCTGCTGCAGACAAATACATCGACCAACCTGAACAAAGGTCGTGAAGATCATCGTCCCTATTACAGTATGTGCGAAACAAAAATAACCGATTACTGGTTTGACAAAATAAATCACAAAGATACATACAAACAGAAAAAGCCTGCTTTGGTGCTTACTGCCAACCCCATTTACAACAAACAGATGATTAAGTGGATTAATTTGGTATCGTATGGACACATCAGATTACACAATTATATATTATAAACATGAGGGACCAGCAAATTATTATACAGCAGAAGCAGACCGAATTTTACATGAGCTAAGAACATTGCAGAGGTTTGCTCAACATGCCGTAGCCATGAAAGTGTCATCATCCAACAGTGCTTCAAGGTCAGTTAAGTCATCATCACCTTCACATGCTTCTTCTGAACCATTTAAAACCCTATCATATTCATCCTGAAAGAAAATTACAAAAGAATTAAAAAGTACACACCGGAAAGTTTTCAAATCTTTAACTTGTTCATGGTGTCTATGCATCTGTGTGAATGTGCATCTTTGGATCAGAGAATTGTCCAGATTATCATGGGTGCAGCAAAGGATGATGGTTTTCAATGTCTCCAACCACTTGCAATTGCTTCTTATCCTTTCTCAAGAATTAAATGAAATTCTGTATAGAAAACTCTCCTAGTAGAAAATCCAAATCTTAAATTTTCAATGAGCACAGAAATGACCAACTTGTTCTCAAACTTAAGTTCAGATGGATAATCATTTGAGGTCAGATGGATAATCATGTTGCATGGATGTACTCTATCAAGATTGTAGAGATAGCTGATAATGTGTGGGGTTCCAGCCCCACACTTTATATTTGCTGTTTATCTATTTATTTTTCAGTTAGGGTAGTTGGGTCGGTTGGGCCTTGTTTATTTTCTTTTATTTTTAAGGGTATTAAGGTTACTATAGTCATTGTAATAGATCACAATATGAATAAGATTTAGTGGGCGGCTAGAGAATTAATTTTGCTGAACCCTTTCTTCTTTTTTCTTGTTCTCTTTCTTCTTCAACTCGTGACCTTTCTTTATTCTTTTTCTACTGAATTGAATCAGAAAACAACTATTTTCTGGTTTAATCTTTTCAAGTTGGTATCAGAGCCAAAGCTAGGACAGTTTAGGGCTCTCATGTGAGCCTAATCCAGTCGGCAACATGAGAACTTACTGAATCTGAAGCTTCGCATCATCACCTGATTCTTGGAGGATCACTGGAGTCTTGAATTGTGCCCAAGGGATTACATGACCTTTGGAGAGTGCCCAGTGACTAGGAAGGATCAGAGAAGTTAGGTAAGTCAAAGATTAGGGCTTAAACTGAAGATTGAGGGTGGCGATCAAACTTTTTCTGAAAAAAGAACTCATCTTTATTGAGATCGACCTTTTAAAGGAGCAGTTTAACCTTTCTGAAAGCAGCGGTTAATAGAATTCTGTGTCCCTTGCTTATTTCTTTAGGGTTTTTGACAGATTTCTGTTATCTCAGTTATTTTCTCTGAGGTTTTTGAAACCCCACCACGGTCAGTTTTTGCTCCCAGAATTATTCTGTGACTGTGGTTGGTTCTTGGGCAACTACAGTAATCTGATTTTGGTTCCTGGGTGATTCTTCTTGACTGAGGAGTGTTTCTTGGTGGTGATTCTCAGCTGTGAGTGATTTCTGATTCAACAGAGTCCTTTTTGCATAAAAGGAGTTCAAGCCTTTTTTTATCAAAGTAGTGACTGTTAACATCTTCTTTAAAATGGAGAAGGTTGGAAGTGAATTAAAGACTCGAGGGGAAGGATTTTTGGGGGCTGGAAGCATGACTGAAAGTTCTATTTAGATTATAACTGTTAGGTTCGATGGAACAAATTACTTGGAGTGGGCACAATCAGCCATGATGGCTATTGGAGGTAGAGGTAAATTAGGCTGTGACTGGGAATATAAAGAAACCAGCCAAAGAAGACACATCACATGCCAAATGGGTTCAAGAGAACTATTTAGTTATGACATGGTTGTGCAATTTAATGCAGCCCCACATTTGCCGAAATTATTTATGGGCAAAAACAGCTAAGGAAATCTGGGATAATATGAAAGAGACATACTCCCAACCCCTTAATGTTGCTAGGGTTTATGAACTGAAGTGTGAAGTAAATAATCTCAAGCAAGGGGAGAAGCCAGTCTCCGTTTACTTTGCTACCTTGAAATCTTTATGGCATGAAATTGACCATTTGGAAACCATTGAATGGGAGAGTCAGAGAGATGCAACTACTTATAACAAGCTGATTGAAACAAATAGAGTTTTTGAGTTCCTAGTAGGTCTGAACTCAGAATTTGACATAGTAAGACAGCAACTGCTTACCAAGGAGAGTGTGACATTGTCTCAGGCCTATTCACTAGTGCACAGTGAAGAGAGTAGGAGAAAGGTGATGTTACAGTTTCAATCCATGGAATCAGCCCTAGCAGCAACAAAACAGAAATTTGGGAGAGATCGGGAAAAGGAAATAAAGAAGGAAGATAACAAGGAAATGTTTTGTGATGATTGTAAGAGGCCGAAACATACTAGGGACACTTGTCATTTGGTTCTTTCAATACAAGAACCACATCTCTAGATGCCCCAGCGGCTGTCTGGGTCGCTTTGACACAATTAGAGAATGAAGCTGGTATTTCTGGGTCATCATCTCAGTCTTCAGCTGCTACTCTTGCCATTCCTACTTCAGCCTTTGCTTCCTCAGGTACAAGAGCTATACGACATATCATACTTCAGCCCTAGGTAATACTAGACCTTTTTGGGTAATAGATTCAGGTGCTTCTGACCATATGACTAGTTTATCCACATTCTTTACCACCTATTGTTTATCCTCTGGCGACAAAGTATCTATTGCTGATGGCTCTCTTGTACCTATTTTTGGCAAGGATGACATCAGACTGTCTGATGTCATCTCCTTGTCCTCAATTTTGCATGTTCCTAAGCTTAGTGCTAACTTGCTTTCAGTTAGTAGTATTACCAAGAATCAAAACTGTTTAGTGACCTTTTTTCCTGATCGTTGTGTTTTTTAGGATCTAGAAACGAGGAATGTGATTGGGATTGGCCGTGAGATAAATGAAGTTTACTTGCTTGAGCATCCACAGGGGAAGGAGAGTGAAGTTGGGAAATTATTTATTTCTCAGTCTTTGAGTCAGATTATGCTTTGGCATAACAGATTAGGTCATTTGTCTTTTGGGTTTTTGAAGAGTATGTTTCCAAGTTTGTTTGAGTCAGTCCAAGTGTCTAGTTTGAGGTGTGAAAGTTGCTTACTTGCAAAACATTGTAGATCAACTTATTCTTTGAGTAATAAAAGAATCAATCTTCCCTTTGAAATTGTGCATACAAATGTTTGGGGGCCATATAATATTCTTGCTATGGGGGGATACAGATACTTCTTATTTGTTGATGATTATACCCGTTTCTCGTGGGTTTACCTTATGCATTCTCAAGATGACGTCCCTTCTCTGACCCAAGCTTTCCATCAGATGGTAATGACCCAATTTGAAGTCAAGATCAAAACTCTCAAATCTAATAATGTCAAGGAGTACTTTGAAAAACCCTTGGCATCGTATCTCCCAGGTCATGGAGTTATTCATCAGAGCACTTGTCCCCGTACACCTCAGTAGAATGGGGTTGCTGAGAGAAAAAACAAACATATTTTGGAAGTAGCCAGAAGCATTTTGCTCAACTTTAATGTTCCCGTATGCTTCTGGGGGGATGCAATCCGTACTATTGTTTACCTTATTAACCGAATTCCTTCATGGGTTTTAGACATGAAAACACCATTCAACCTTCTGTATCCAAACAAGGACTTGTTCACTATTCCCCTTAAAACCTTTGGGTGTACTTGTTTTGTTCAAATCCTTGGACCTCATCACTCCAAATTTGATTCCAAAGCTGCTAAATGTATTTTCCTTAGGTATGCACAAAATCAAAAGGGGTATAGCTGTTATGAGCCTATTTTAGGAAGGCGTTTTGTGTCCATTGATGTCACATTTTTTGAGGATATGCCCTATTATCATAGGGCTTCTCCTTAGGGGGAGAGTCGTGAAGAAGGGATTTCAGCCCCAGATGAAGTTCCATTACCTATCCCAGTTATTGAGGGGGAGTGCCGTGAAGAGGGTTGTCAAAACTGTAGGGAGTTGAGAGTGTATCATAGACAGTGGTGGAGGTAGGTTGATTCTCGTTCTCAGTAGTCCAGGCCAATCCCAACACCTTCTTAGCTTCATATCTAGGCACTACACCCACTGTTGCAGATACTTTGCCTAACACAGTTGAGCCTCAGCCTCCTCCTTCAGATGACCTTGATTTCCCAATTGCAATTCATAAAGGGAAGCATTGTTGTACTTCATCTACTGCTCATTGTATCTCCTAGTTTCTCTCTTACGATTGTCCCTCAGAATCCTACAAATCATTCATGGCATCTATTGCTATCATTCCTATACCCAAAACAGTGCAAGAAGCTCTTTTGATACTTGAATAGAAGGAAGTGATGAAAGTAGAGATTAGTGTTTTAAAAGCACAAGGTGCAAGGCGAGGCACACGCCTTTTTAAGAAAGGCACAAAATTACAAAAAAAAAGGCTAAAAAATAAAAAAAAAAGTGAAAATTCAAAAAAAATGCCATTTTTTTTAAATGCAAAAAAATCAAAAAAATATTAAACATATGTTAATGAAAAATATAAACTTAAAATTTAGAATAAATGATTTAAAAAACCTATTATCTAAAATTAAAATACATAAACATAACATGTAAAGTGTATTCAAATGAAAATTTAAAAATAAAAGCAAACATATAAAGCATTTTCAAGCTTGTAAAACCCACAATCTCTTTTTTTCCTTAATTGCATTGCTTCAAGTAGTTAATGCGATGTAAAACATATTGCATTCTTGATTATATGAGTCACCTTTGTACCACACCCCTCGAGGCAAGCCCGAACAAGTCTATGTTAGGGTCTGAAATTCTTATTTCTCACATAAAAAATAATGATTTTATAACTTTCATTGTCTTTTAAGATGTTTTATTGCAATGAATGAATGAGCAACATTAGCAAATAGGGGGTTCTTGGAGCTTACTTGCTGTCTATGTGTATGACATTGTGGTGATGGGAAGTGATATTAGTGAGATAGACGCTCTTAAGTAGAATCTTCACAAAGAATTTGAAGTAAAGGACTTGGGAGAATTGTGCTATTTCCTAGGAATTGTGGTAGCTCGATCTAAGCAAGGCATTTTTATCTCTCAAATAAAGTATGCCCTTGACTTATTGGAAGAAACTGGAAAGTTAGGAGTAAAGCCTACGGATACACCCATTGAGTTGAACCATAAAATAAGTAAAGAAGGTGGAGAACCTCTTGAGGACAGGGCTATGTATCAAAGGTTGGTTGGGAAACTTCTTTATCTCTGCCTAACACGACTAGACATTTCATATGCTATCAGTGTTGTCAGTCAGTACATGCATTCTCCTAGGACCACTCACCTTCTTGTGGTGGAAAGGATTTGCTTACTTGAAGAGATGCCCAGGGATAGGCATACTTTTCAAGAATAGTGGTAACATGAAGATAGAGGTGTATACAGATGCTGATTGGGCTGGATCCATTGATGACAGAAGATCTATCTCTAGGTATTGTGCATTTGTAGAGGGGAACCTTGTTTCTTGGAGAAGCAAGAAACAAAATGTTGTTGCTCGCTCCAATGCTGAAGCTGAATACAGGTCCATGGCCAATGGTGTTGTAGAAGTGTTATGGTTGAAATCTTTGTTGGACGAACTTGGAATTGACTATGAAAAACCTCTGATGTTATATTGTGATAATCAAGCAGCAGTTAACATTGCCCATAACCCAATACAGCATAACAGGACTAAACATATCGAGGTGGACAAACATTTTATCCGAGAGCAAGTTGCATCTCAAGAAGTGTGTCTTCCCTATGTTACCTCTGACATGCAGCTAGCTGATCTCTTTACTAAAGCAGTCACAAAAATCAGGTTGGAGACAGATTTATGCAAGTTGGGTATGACAAATATCTACTACCAACCTGGGGGGGAGTGTAGAGATAGCTGATAAACTATTAGTGTGTGTGGGGTTCCAGCCCCACACTTTATTAGATTACTAATTATTGGTGAAGAGATAGCTGATAGACTATTGAGCTCCTGATCATGTGGGAGATCTACAATATTAGATTACTAATTAAAGGTGAAGATTTGGTAGTTGATAAGAATTTTGTAGGGTCATAGAAACCATCTGTTGGGTATCAGGAAAGCGCTAATATTGCAGAACATGAAGACAAAACAGGTTCAAGTTTCTTACAGTTCTCAGCGGCAGATGTTGAAGACAACAGCTTCCAGGCATCAAGGAGTATTTCAGAAACAAGAATACTGGACTTTATGAGGTGGCAGGTGTGTCAGTCTCAATGAGACAAACTTTAATTGCTTATGGGAACATAAATAATGGGAATTTTAATGAGGCTGAACACCAGGTAGAAAGTGGAGTGGTAAGTGAGGATCTCATGAGAATGAACTACAGCCGTTGAAAAGATAGGATTGGGTCCTTTGGTTATTGAAGTAGAGAGGTTGGTAGGAGGGTTAGAGGGAGAGAAATGGGCGGTGATAGAATGCTTGAGGGGTATTATTTATTTGGAGGTAGTTGAGAATCATAAAAGGAAAAGTAAAGCATGTGCTTGGGGAGAGAGGAGGGATCAAAGGATGGAAACAAGAAAAGATAAGGATGGTGGAGACGGAGACAAAACCAATCCAGATAGTTACATATGGGTCATAACTCCATATCTCCCCAATCTGGTTTCAGACAAAGAAAAAGGAAAGACGAAAATCGAAGCTCAATACTCCTTGAGGGATCCAAGTTTGAAGATCCTATAGGAGATATGCTTAGAAGGTGGAAAGGATTGAGGAGCAGGTAGATATTCAAAAGCGAATTGGTAACCCACAAGTTTAAGTGTGGACTAGTGGCTCTTGTGCTGCTCCAAGAGATTGTCAAAGAAATCCTTCAGAACAAGAAGAACAACCTGTGAAAAGTAATGGGAGCGGTGGATTGTTAAATGGTGAACTTTCAGGCATCACTGGGATGCAGGAAGATATTATTGAGGAGGGGGTGAGTAGTATGATAAGAACAAATATGATATTTTGGATGAAAAGGCTTCGACGCTACAAGAGGAAAGGCAATCGGTTCAGAAGGATAATGTGGATAAAGAAGGTATAAATCTGTCAACAGTGCCAGAAGTTGTAAGTGTGAGAAAAGAGACAATAGATCAAGAGTCTGACATGATAGTGAAGGAAAGAGCTGGGAGTAAAAGAGATGAAGTGATAGCTCAGGAAGTTCAATCTGATGTAGGTCTTCAAATGGTGAAAGAAATAGTAATCTCCCTATGGTGGGGTCAGTTACTCTGGTTAAAATGGTTGTAGTGGATGATGCTCAGGAAGAGATTGAATCTTCACCAGTTTTGGAAAACCAGATATGAAGAGTTGACATAAAAAGTTACACTGCATACTCAAGAGTCAAGACTGAATGGATCAGACAATTTATCTCAGCCTAAATAAATAGATTGTATTGAAATCTCCATTGAAGATTGGGGGCAGACTTAGGTACAGGACTGAAACAGGATTGTAAATCCATTCTTTCCAAAGGAGGCTTTTTGAAGCAATCAAATATTGAACTTGTGTTGAATGTTTAGAACGATAGTAATATTGTTGTTTGTTGACAACATGAATAAAAGGGCAGCCCAGTGCATGAGGCTCCCACCAATGCAGGGTCTGGGGAGGGATAGATGTATGGAGCCTTACCCCTACAGATACACAGAGAGGCCATTTCCAAGATTTGAACCCTGGTCACCTAGGTCGAATGGAACAGTCCAACTGTTGTGCCTAGGCATTTTCATATTGTTGACAATATGAATAGTCTTAACAGAGAAAGAACAGTAGGAAACAAGAAGGAAAGAGAGAGAGAAGAGAGAAGGGAGAAGAGAAGAGAGTTGTTTGGGGAACAGAACTCAATCTAATGGACCAGATTATAATATTATATATAGGGTGGCCATAATTAAAAGGGAAAAGACCTTTGTGCCCCTACTGGAGTTAAAGTACAAAAACAGTGATAAAAGAACTATTTTAAACAGAAGTAACTAACCCTAACTAAGCAGAATAAAAACATAAATGTAAAGTAAACTATTCCAACACTTCCCCCTCAAGTTGGGACATAGATGTCAATCATGCCCAACTTGTCACACAAATTATTAGGCCGCACGTGATGAAGGCCCTTGGTGAAGATGTCTGCAAGTTGTTCTTCTGAGTTGACATATGGAGTGCACACTTCTCCACTGACAAGTTTTTCTCTAATAAAATGCTTGTCCACTTCAATATGTTTTGTTCTATCATGGAGGATTGGGTTAGCAACAATGTTGATAGTAGCTTTATTGTCACAATAGAGTGACATGGGGTTTTTAACTGCAAACCCAATTCACCTAACAGGTTTTTTATCCACATGATTTCAACAACTCCATGAGACATAGCTCTACATTCCGCTTCAGAACTGGACCTAGCCAACACACTTTGCTTCTTACTTCTCCAGATGGCTAAGTTTCCTCCCACAAAGGTATAATACCCAGTGGTAGACTTTCTGTCATCGACTGCCCCTGCCCAATCGGCATCTACCTTCAAATGCCCATGTTTCTGGAATAACAAACCAGCTCCTAGGAACTTCTTGAGGTATCTAAGGATCCTTTCTGTAGCTTCGAAGTGAGTTGTCTTAGGATTATGCATGAACTGACTAAGGACACCCACTGCATAGGCAATATCAGGCCTGGTCATAGACAAATATAAGAGTTTCCCTGCAAGTCTTTGGAACTTCTTCACATCTTTCATAACCTCCCCCTGACTGTCTCCCAGCTTGTTTGTATCCTCTAATAAATCTAGTACTTATTTTCTTTGAGAAATAAAGATGCCCTTTTGAGAGAGGGTCACTTCAATCACAATGAAATAACGTAAGGGGCCTAAATCTTTCACCTCTAATTGAGTGGCTAAGAATTTCTTCAGCTTCTGTATTTCAGACTTCCAGTCTCCTATGACCACTATGTCATCAATATACACAATTAAAGCTGCAATTTTTCCTTCACCTTTCTTCACAAATAGAGTATGATCTAGATGGCATTGTCTGAATCCCATTTGATGTATAGCTAAAAGAAACTTACTAAACCAGACCCAAGGTGATTGTTTCAACCCATATAATGATTTTTTTTAACCTACACACCTTCTTCTCATTGCCTTTGGCACAAAAACCTAGAGGTTGAGTCATGTACACCTCCTCCTCAAGGTTACCATTCAATAATGCATTTTTAATGTCCAACTGGTGAAGTTCCCAGTCAAGATTAGCTGCTAATGAAAGGAGGATTCTGATAGAATTCATCTTGGCTATTGGAGCAAAGGTCTATGCATACTCTACTCCATATACTTGTTTAAACCCTTTTGCCACCAATCTAGCTTTGTACCTTTCTATCATACCATCAACACTATGCTTCATAGTGAACACCCTCTTGCATCCCATTGGTTCCTTTCCTTCAGGATCCACTTGTTAGACAGTTTTGTATGCCCTTAGCTTCAATCCGATTTGATGTACTTTTGACATTTAGTGTAAATAAATAAAGTGTATGTTTGATTCATGTTGTTTGGTATAATTCTGTGTAAGACCCTAAAACTGGACACTTATAGAGACTCGTGTTAGTTTTAAATGTTCACAGCCATTGGATAAGTCTGGGGAGATTTATCCTACCAAGGCTGATACTATTGTGCCACCAAGTGTTGGGATGGCCTGTCTCGGCCACCAGGGTAAGACCCAAGGCACATGCAATATAGGATTACTTGAATCCTTGAACCGGACCAGATTTCTAGTATTGCCCTGGACCTTGGAGACAGATGGGCAAAACTAGAAAGTTACACCTGACCCCTAGCGGGGGTCAAAACCTGGGCATGTTGGGGCAGTCTAAGAATTCATCTGAGTGGGTGATCATAGTGACAGGATCAACCCTTTTGTTGGACAAAGGTAATGATCGGGAATGCACTCTCTCTGATGGAAACCAAACTGTCGGCAGTTGATTTCAATCGTTGGAATTTTGTTTTGCAAAATTTATATATGATATATATGTACGGTTTCAAAGTGTTTGCAAAAGGTTTTAATTCCCGGATCCATGTGAGTAGAGAGTGCGGCACTGTTCCTTGCAGTCGAGGGAGAGGTCCTCTCTTGTCGGGCAGTGCTTGATCATTAAGGGCTGAGAGGTTAAGTGTAAGACCATTTAGGATAGTACCTGATGGGCTAATCTTGCACCTGCCCACAGTCCCTACGTTTTTATAAGATGGCTTGGCCCAGGGACCACTTAATGCAAGTGTTGGGCCCATAGGGTCCATGTGATAGGCTCAGGAGTTCACTGAACTCTTTCAGTGAATTCGGCTGGGCCTTGTAATAAAGGATGGGCCGAACCCATGTGGTTGGTGTGTAGATCAATGCTTGGGTCCCACGCCATACAAAGAAGCCCAACTGGGCAGCAGACTAGAGACTAGTTAAGCACTGAATACTTAATGGGCCAAAAGCCCATTTCGAGTTGGGCTGATATGATCACCCATCTATGGGGCGAATTTAGGATTAAAGTTAGCAAAAGGATTGGGCCTTTAACCTTATACACTATGGGAGACCAAATTCAAAATCAGTTTTGAATCTGGAAACCTCCTGATAAGATCAAGAGTAAGCTAACTTAATCTGCAGATAGGATTAAGATCATCCCCTATCCAAATACTGATTTGGATTGGGATAACTCCTAATTAGGAGGTTTCTTAATCAAGAAGAAAAGAGGAGAAACCCTAAGTGATAGAAAGAGATTTCGAACCTAAGGGTTTTGGAAGAATACATCCTGTTAATTGAGATTGGATCTCATACACACTCTAGAGAGAAGAGAAGCAATTCAGCCATTTTCGTCTCAGGAGATCTCCTCCAGCCGCCCCCACTCTTTCTGACAAGATTCGATCTTTGAAGAAGAAAGAAATCAAGAAATCAGTTCTTGACATCAGTTTTGCAGAAAAGACTGAAAAAGATTTGGTGCTCAGAGTTTCCAGAGGATTCTTGCGAAGGATCTAGTGTGTAGGACGCACTCTGCTGGTTCCGTTCCACATACAGCTGTGTCATCTTCAGCAGGAGTGGATCTTGGTGTCCTCTTTGGGCGTGAACTCCAACTTTGGGAGATACTGCTTCTCTGGATCAGGTATAATTCCTCCTTTTCATTTTGGTTCAGATCTGGTTCGATTATGGTTCAAGTAGGATCCTTGAATATCGTATTCTAATTCAGGGAATATGATTCCCAGTTGGAAGAAGGTAGAAAAATTTTTGAAATTCGCCCACCCATTCCGCAACCTTTTTGGCGTCCATTAGGTGGATCCTACCATTCTTTCACCACCAATTCCTAAGTGTCATTTTTGTGCAAGGCATTAATTTCTTCCTTCATTACATTTGCCGTCCATTTAGGTTTGGATAAAGCTTCTACCACATTCTTAGGAATAGAAACACTGTCAACGGAGGAAAGGAACACACGGTATGAAGGTAAGATATGATTTTTTTGAATAATACAGTTGGGGTGAGATATGATTATAGGACACAATGTGAGAGATAGGATGATTAATAGTATAAGATCTAACACCCTTTCTTTGAGCAATAGGAACATCAAGATCATCAATAATAAGGGGATCAATATCAAGAGGACAAGGCATATCAATGGGAACAAGTGTACCTGGTTGATGATGATGCCTTTGGAGAGTCTGATGATGTGGGTTACATAGTTTCAGGTTCCACGACTCTTGAACTCTACTGTCTCTTGTAGTGGCAAAAGAAGACATGAAATGAAGGAGTTTTAGGAAGAGGAGGTAATTGAGCTTGGGTGTGTTTCTTTTCAACCCTATTCTCCCCTTGAGAAGAAACCGAGAAAAAAGGTTGGCTCTCAAAGAAGGATACATCTATGGAGACATAGTACTTGCGTGAAGTAGGATCATAGCATCGGTAGCCCTTTCGAGATAAAGGGTAACTAAGAAAAACACAAGGAATGGCACAAGGATTGAGTTTACCGCAAGTAGGGGACAAGTCATGAACAAAGCAACAACACCCAAAGACATGCATTGGAATAGGAGACAGAGGAGCCGTAAGAAACAATGGCTGATGCGGGGCCTTATACTCTAGTAATCGAGATGATATGCGGTTGATGATATATGCAGTACAAATAACTGCATCCATGATCCATCCAAAAGTATTTTGGAACATACATATGGAGTAATAATCCATGAGCCACTTTGAGAAGATGACGATTTTTTTCTTTTAGCAACACCGTTTTGCTGGGGTGTCCAATGTCCTAGCACAAGAGCTCTGATGAAGAGATCCACACGAATAAAAGAACTCTGTGAGATCACTGTGGAAGTACTCCTTTGCATTGTCCGACTGGAAAATATGAATCTCAGTCTGGAATTAAATAAAAATATGCGTTGAAAATCTTTCAACCCAAGTATATCTAGATTGCATAGAATAAACCCAAGTATATCTAGAGTAGTCATCAACCAAAGTAATGAAATACTTATATTCAGTCTCAGAAAGTAGAGGAACAACGCCCCACACATCAGAATAGACAATTTGAAACGAAAATTCAGATATTTTAATGACTCAAAAGAAAGATGACCAAGACAACTATGCCATAAGTAGGCATGACTCTCACTAGACGAACTTAAGGACTCTGTAGCCACAAGGTTGGATTTATTCTCCAACACGTAGATACCATCCACTACGCTTCCTCTACCAATTGTCTTTTCTAAGGCTAAATCCTGAAACACACACGAAGAAGGAAAGAAGGTAACTGAATAATTCAAGGAATGAGTAATACCACTAATGGAAAGTAAATTGATAGATAATTTAGGAACATGCAACACATTAAAGAGGGTAAGATCGAAAGGAAAGGAGATGGTTACTTGGTCGGTTATAGTGGAGAATGATCCATCAACTAGTCTCACATTGTCTCTCCTAGAGAGGAGATTATATTCCTGAAATAATGTTGACTTACTAGTCATGTGATACGAGGCTCCAGAGTCAATTATCCAGGGGGAATCAGATGTATGAGATGACACATGGAAAGCAGTGGTAGTGTTACCCGATGTAAATGCAAAGGAGGTAGGAGTAGGTCCATAATCCATCTAGAGAAGTGTCCTACCATATAGTCAAGAAAAGAGTTGATAATATCTTCCTTGGGGTCAGAACTAGAGTACTGGTCTTGAGGTACCATGGGACTAGTCTCTTGAGATGCCACATTTGTTGAGTTATATTTCTTCTAATTCTATTGGGCTGACTTCTTACTTTGATCAAATGCTGATTTCTTACTCAATTCCTGAGTCCATTTAGGATGTGTCTCTAGCAAGGTTTTAAAAGGCTAAAGGCGGAGGCAAGGTGGTTGGGTGCTAAAGAGGCGAGGCATGAGCCTCAAATTAAAAACTTAAAAATTATGAAAAAAATAAACAATTGGATGTTTATACAATTGTTTGTGACTTGATGTATTGTTCAACAATTACTGATTGTTCAAATCAAGTTGAACATGCCAAAATTTGTATAAAAAATAACCCAAGGATAAATCAACAAAAATAAGGAAACATTCAAATGAGAATAACAAATCTGTAGTCAAATTAATAAATAAAAATATCATGTTCATTGTATGCAATATGTATCATCACAACACTTATCATGTTCATTGAAACAACAAATTAATAAATAAGTAAATAACAAATTAACAATATAACAAATTAATATTGATCCAGATTCAATATATTTTTGGAATGCATTTCAGTTCAGGAAATATTGAAATGCATTTTAATATTGAATCTGGATTCATATAGGAGGAGGAGGAGGAGGCGGCAGAGGACTTGTACGCACTACACAGTACGGACGATTCAAGAAGAAGAAGAAGGAGGAGGAGGACCTATATTCTGTATGCACAATTCAATTTGTCTTCCTCCCTCCAATATTCTTGATCTTGAATCTTGAGTTCGGTCTATGAGAACTGAGAAGTCTTCTTGAAATCTTGAGTTTGGTTGAACCAAAAAGGGGGAATAGTAATTTTGGTCAATGGAAACCCACATTTTTTTAGGTTTTCACATTTTATTTTATTTTTTTCCAAAATTACCCATCATGAAATCAAGTTTTCCCCACCCAAAACCCTTTTAACTTGAGGCTACCACCTCATGTAAATTGAGGCAAAAGGCCAAACGCCTACAACTCACTAAAACTAAGGCTTACGCCCCTTGAGCTGAGACTGAGGCTACCAAGGCCAGGTAAAATTTGGCTGCCTTGCCTTGAGGCATGCGCCTTTCGCCTTGCCTTAGTCGCCTTTTAAAACCATGGTCTCTAGTGTGCTTGAACTTTTGACAGTGAGTGCATCAAATCTTGTCTTTCTCATCCACTCTCTTCTGTGAATCACCCTTCTTAAAAGAGCCTTCGACATTTGAATTTGTATCTCCTCGAACTGCTAGTGCAACCGGCTCCCCCTTTGCACAATTCATCACACTTCTACTCTCTTCAGATTGAACCAAGGCATAAACTTCCTGAACTGAAGGTAAATCCTTACTTCCCAAGATTTGTACCCTAATAGACTCATGTAGGATTTAGCTCCAAAAGAAAAGCAAATACTCGTTGCTGGGGGACAAGTGACTTGTAGGTCTTTGCATCTTCATCACACTTCCAATTTACATCTTGACAATGATCCAATTCCTTCCAGATTGATGTCAGATCTGAGTGGTACATTGAGAGATTTCTCTCCCCTTGCTTGAAAGTGGAGGATTCAACTTGCAGTTGGTATATTTTTGCATAGTGCCTCTGCTTCGAATATGTAGATTTATCTTGTTCCCATATTTCACAAGATGTTTCAACCCACATAAATGTTCTTACTTGTGGTAGCATGGAAATCAAGAGCCACGACATCACCATACTATTTTCTTGGTTCCACCTGCCATGTTTAGCACTTCCAGTCTTTGGTTCCTTCACTTTATCATTAATATACCATATTTTCTCCCTGGCAGTAATATAGAGTTTAATTCCCCTAGACTACTCAAGGTAGTTTAGTTCATCAAAGGGAATTACAGCCATGGGGAAACTCATATCCATCCCCCCACTCATTCCGTTTTGACCTCCTAAAACTCTACAAGTTGCAAAATTCTTAGAGAACATGGTTAAATTCACTATTCAGTTTCAACACACAACTTAGGATCCCTCTTGACACAAAAAAAAAAAGGTCCTAGAAACACACCAGAGAAGCAATCCACATGCACACACTTCAGTTTGGATACAATTTGAACACAGACCAGCACCAATTCTCCAAATAAAGGTATGTTTAGATTGATTTCAGACCTGTACAGAATTAACAGTTCCAGCCTACCAATCTTCCAGATTATCTAAGCACAATAACCACCAGGAGAGATCCTCATAACATTGTAATTACACCAAAACTGGGAAATAACAGGTCATTCGTGACCTACAGATATCCCCTTCCCAGGTACAGGATCACACAATCCACAGAAAAGAGGTCTGAACCACACAATTTTTTCTGACAGCATTCAGCAGACTTGCTTCATAGAGTTTTCTCTTGGTACATGACCAAGATAAGAGAGAAAAAAAAGTAGAAAACTTGTACCAGTTGTAGGTCAGCTTTTCTTATCTCAGTCTGGAGAAGACAGCAAGATGAAGAGGAAAAACCTTGTTCAATCTGGCTCTCAAACCCAGTAGAACTGCTCTGATACCATCTTAACAGAGAAAGAACAGTAGGAAACAAGAAGGAAAGAGAGAGAGAAGAGAAGAGAGTTGTTTGGCGAACAGAACTCAGTTTACTGGAGCCAGATTATAATATTATATATAGGGTGACCATAATGAAAAGGGAAAGGACCCTTGTGCCCCTGCTGTAGTTACAGTACATAAACAGTGATAAAAAGCTATTTTAAACAGAACAAACTGACCCTAACTAAGCAGAATAAAAACATAAATGTAAAGTAAACTATTCTAAGAGTATATATAGTCTGTTTTGGTTTGAAAGATTCCTTTTCTTTCAAACCAAGCACAGCTTTAAGAAAAAAACTATCTAAAAAGATTAGGCATTTTCAGTTTGTTTTTTGACACCACTATATTTCAATTGACAATCATGAATAGTAATGTTGATGTTTTAGAAATCATATTTTTCTTACTCTGAGAAAAATCTTTAATTCTGAGAGTGAATAGAAAATTATGGGGTTAAGATCTCACTTCCAGCTTCAAGTTTAGAACCCAGTCCTGAAAAAACTTCAATGCACTACTTGTTTAAATGGTGTATGCCTCAATATAGACAACTTTTTTTTCCTATTTATGGTGCATATTTCCTATCCATTGAATAATGGAAAACTTGTTCCAAAAAGAACATGATTTTGCTACAAGTATAGTGCAAAGTCTTAAGAAAGCGAAGTACCTTTGTTCCCTGAAATTCTGTAACAACATTCAGCAGCCTACGATACTGATCTCTTGCTTCTGGATACTGAACCATGGACTTCACCCTAGCAAGTGCTTTCTGCAATCTTTCCTCTGTTTGCTTTCGACCTTCTTTTAGGAAATCATAATCATCCTCTTTGGACGACCCACTCTGTGTGTTGGATCCCTCAATAGATGCTTCTGGTCTGAAGCCACGCAAACCGCTCCCTTTCCTTCTCCAGCGAAGAATTACTTTCTCTACAATTCCTACTGACCAGATGATACGCTTATAGCGCTTCCTCACCTGGTGCCCCCTCACATGGGCCTATTAAATGAAGAAAGTTAAAATTTGTGAACTGTCTGACTTGATTTGAAATTATTTCCACATGTGAAAGTTAATGAACTACGAAACCCAAAAAAATGGACTTAAAAAACCACTATGAAGAAGAACGACCTTAACTTCTCTGGTAAATTCTTTTCTAATTTAAAAAAACAAATCATACAAAAGAAAATGAAAAATAGCAAAATTATTATGTTTTTTTCTTCCTGGAAGGTTTCTCAACAATGTCATAAATACAGAAGAAAGTAAATCTCGTGGGAAAATGAAATATAATTTTTTTTCCATGGAACTAAATAGTAATGCACCTGGATTTTAACAATTCTTTGACGAATTATCAAAAATTCTTTTCTCCCCTTCCAACCACGAAATTTGTTCTGTATTCGTATTGCAGCAGAATGCAGAGGATCATCATGGTGTCCTGCTCGATGTGTCTTGACAGCTAAGAGCGAAAGTGCATGCTCATCTGATATTCCGAATTTATCATTGCTGTATTCAGTTAACTGCTTTCTTTGGAATGACTGCACCCTGAATACTTGATGTATACGTGCAGCAGCTTGAGTTGCATTCCGGACAGCAGTTAGTGAGTCCTTAAGTGACAACCCATCTGGCAGGTCACCATCACATTCCGAAGCAGCATTCCTTTCTGAAACAGTTTGTATAGCTTCTAGTCCAGGTATTTCTAGGACATCGCCATCCTTTGAATCCTTCAATGTAATGGATGAAAGATGGGAGGTCAAGGCAGCTTCTGCAAGGTAACCAGCAATCCCTTTGTGTCCATTGCTGGAAGCTAGGTCGGCGGGGGTTCTACCTGAAGGAAATTTGGGAGTTGGATCTGTTAATGCTCCGGGTGCTGCACCAAGGGTGACAAGGGCAACAACTGTGCGTTCTCTGAATCAAAGAGAGTTCAGGCAAGAAGAAACCACCAAAAACAAATACATATTGTCATGACATACTACAGATTGAATAGAACATGCAAAACTATTAGTAAGAAAACCAAACCATACAGAATAGAAGAATCATGTCTACCTGCCACAATATGCTGCCCAGTGAAGTGCAGTCCATCCATTCACATCACGGAAATTGATACTGACACCTGCAGCTACTGTTGGTGCTATGGCCCAGTCATAACCAAGTGCAGCTGCTAAATGCAGCACACCTTGCCCTTCCCTGTCTAATACATTAGGGCCTTTTCCATCTTCAGTTACTTTTTGAAGAAGCCATGCATGCAACTTTTCTTTCAATAGCTTTTGAAGCAGTTGCTCCTTTACTTGACCTGGGGAAAACTCCTCCTCTGAGGTAAGCTTTATCATATGGAGCCATTCATCATCATCTCCCTTCATTAATAAGCTGATTTTATTGCTTAGATGAGATCTCTCACCAACATTGCTAATGATTGGGTGACTGGAAGATCCCAGAGATAATATCTTTCCAAGACGTACATGAAGAACCATTTCACTTGTACTGCCACTACACGGATCTGTAGCAGGCATGTAAGGTCTATGCCTGACACGGTATTCAAATTCTCGCACTTCACTACAAGACAACCTGTTGGAGCACGTTACATATAAAGGGACCCTCCCAGCTGTGTGTGGTGGAGCATGGCAACGGAGAACACCATCAGCTAAAACCTCTGCTGGAACTTCCACCTCACCAAACATACATGACCACTTGCAGTTTGCTGCATTTTGTTGAGTCCTCAAGAATCTTCCAGTAATTAGAACCTGTTTAAAATGTGTAGATAATACATTCCTTCAATAAAAAGAACATAATGCAGTGAAGAATCTCAATTCCATTACCTCCATAGCTATCCAAGCAATGGTGAACATCAATTGTATCTAAAGCTCGAAAATAGTACTTGGAATACTCAATAAATGGCAAGATTAATTTCAAATAACTTGGCACCCCTTCCTTGGCAATTTCCAGTGAAAGTAGCGTGGAAAGGTCCAGTTGACCGCAAAAATAAAAGCATTTTATTGAGAGTTAGTTTACCTAAACATTAACACTTGCAGTGTCCTTCAAAGGAGAAGACCTAATTGGTACATCTCACCGCATTTTTGCTTTCTATGTAAGGCAAAATGTGAGAGTATGTACCATTTAGTAATACCTTGCCCTTTTACCACTGGTATTTGAGAACTTTTCTTCTCTCTATTTGGTTGGAGGTGGACACCAATAGGGGAAGTAAAGAGTCTCCTTTTGGATCCTCTCTTCACTCCTCCAGAAAAGATAGTGAACCTCACTTGGACATGCATCAGGGCCATGGTTCTATGGACAGTTTGGGAAGATAGACATGCTAAGATATACATTTAAGAGACACTTTGATTGATAATATTTTAGTAAAGTATGCTCATTAGGTGAAAAGAAGAAAACATTTTGAAGCCCTTTTTGGTACAAGATACCTTGTGGGACAGCAATGGGTGGCAGAATCCTCCTTGACAAGAAGTGTTTCAACAATCTAAATTTAAAATTTGATGAGTGTAGTATGAGAAATCCAAGTAGCTAAGGAATTAGATCAGTTGATAAATTGCAACTAGGGAGTTAAGGGCAACCTTCACATAGGTCTTTAAATCAGTTGATAAATCGCAAGACAAAGTGTGACCAGAAACCAGATATATTGGTGGGCTATCAATCAAGAATTTGACTTTATGTAAGCTAGCCTAAATGTATTTTGGGGTGTATGGCACAGCACACTACCTCTTGTGTTATATCACTCATTAATTCTTTTAGTAAAATCTAAGATGTTACCAATCAAAAGAAAATTCAATTACCTTGGCTTCTGAGTTGGTGTAGGCCCAGTTTGGTGTGAAATCAATAATGCTGAAAAGCTGGTCCTGGGAGATGGAAGGGCTCAATAAGTAAGAATCCAAGTGCACTTGAGAGGACATCCCGGAATTTTCAACACCATTTCCACTTTCAACAGAATTCCAGTCAACACCAGAACTGGACTTCATATGAGATTCATCTACTTCTCCAAGTTCTTTGGTCATCCACCGGGTGAAGCTATCAAGTTTCTTCAAGCCTTCTTCTGTTTGAGAGAAATCTAATGACAGTTTTGCATTGTATGCATGCCCTACCATAATTGGATCACTCTCCGAATTTGATTTCAGAACACTGCCAAGTCCCACACCAGAAGGCTGTATTTGAAAGTCATCTTGAACAGGATGCCCATCTTGCTGATCAAGATGCAAATGAAAGGCCTTGGGGTCATATGCTGAATCCTCATGCAACTTCTGCTCCACAGGCCATTTGGATATGTGTGAAGAATTATCTTCAGAAGCATTCTGATCACACCAGTTTAATAGAACCCAAAAGAAAGTGAATCAGTGATTATGAGGAAAGGAAGAATTTCTCTCTAGTGTTGCATACAATATAATGAAAGTTTACAGAAGGTAATCTGGTCGAATACTAACAATTTTACATCTCATTCAGAATAATCTCAATCAACTGATTCTTTGGCAGATATTATTGTACAGGAAGGGTAGAGAGGAGTTAACTGTTTAAAGGAATGACCTACAATTCATCTTTTGTGTATGAAAATCTTTTTGTGAACAATCAAGGGCTGGTTTTTTAGTTCTGCCTGGAAGTTTTTTTTTGCATATTCCCAATGTACAGCCTCTAGTTGTTCAGGGGTTTTTCTTGATTAATGAAATTCTATATTTTAGCCTCTCAATAAAGAAAAAAGAAAATAAAAAATGCCCTAGAGTTTTTCCTTGTAGATAACATGCTCATGGGAGATTTTCTCTACTTAGTGTTCTTGCTGACCTCTTGTAAAGGGATTTTTAGTCCAATTCCCTATTCCAGGGGACTTAATGATTGCAACTTTAATACCTTTTTTCTTTTAATAATATATTCTCCTTCATTATCAATTAAGAAAACAAACAGATTATAAAAATACATAGTGTCAATTAAGAAAAACAAACAGATTGCAATTTTGTCTTTTTTTTCACACACTTTTTAAAACTAGTAAAAACGATATTTCCTGTGAAGCAAATATGTGGTGAAATGAAAATAAATTAGTTTGTAATGGTGCTTTTGTAATATGAAATCTTTAGTCTTTTCTTGAGATTTTCGTTGCCCTTAGGGACCCTCTATGATTTTTCTAAATATTTTTGAATGTTTATGTTGAGAGACGGAAGATAATATCCCTTTCTCCTCTTCTCACCAGAAGCCTTCACACCTTTGAAGGTCTACTAATACTAGTCTCCCCATAATAGAAGATAACCTTTCCTCTGATATATTACTTACGGTACATTGACTTTCACTAAGATTTAGGACTTACAATATTACATTAATATTGAACATTATGTACCTGCCACTTTTCTTGGCCATCTGCATGGCCCACAATTTCTGGCTTAAACTCTTCTGTTGGAAGCTGTCTGAGAATCACATTTTCTTGTTTGGCAATGACCTCCATGGTAACAGATTGTGAGGGAAAAACTGATGGTTGAAAAACAGCACCTTGAAATCCTGCTTTACAATTTCCTAAGACATTTTCCCAGTATGCCAAGTCAATCTGTTTTTGGGGTTCTGCCATTGGCCTAAAGTCAACATCATTATGGTCCCTACCTATATTTTCTTGAGCAAGCGAGACAAAATTCAGTCCAGGAGCAGCTGGTTTCTTTCCTTGATAATTATCTGGCAATAGTTTCAAATACACTATCATGTTAAAAGTCATGCCGTATGACTGTAACAGATGAGAAATACACCAGAAGAGGAGGAGGGGGAGGAGGAGGGAAGATAAATGGAAGTTTTTTTTTTCTTTTTTTACTTTGACAGTCCACTGGATAGTACGAGTTCAACAGGCCAGTGTCCAACTTGTTCATCACAGCACCGCCTTCACATTCTTGTGACTCGAAAAAAGAGTGGTATCTGGAACTTGCTTGGTAATTATCTGCCATATCAATTTTCAGCAAACTTGCAATGAAACATAGGATTTTGATAGTGAACATATTAAGTAAATTATGACCAACCTAGATCACTAAGCATACTTACATCAAACATTAAATGATATAAGAATGTTGAAGTAGAAATAGAGAGATAAGAGATGTACCCGATTCAGCATCTTCATATTCTGATGCCTGGGTGCTGTTCAGGCTTATGGTATCCATTGTTTGTGATGTCATTTGAGTATGATTTGTGAAAGAACTGGAAGAAACAGGACTGCCCTTTTGATAAATAGGCAGAGCTTCTTCAGTATCTTTCATGCGGCCAAAACTTGTTTTGCTTCCCTGTAGAATAGAAAAACCTTTAGATAATCGGACCATATAGTCACACATGTTCCTGGAAATATGGAGCAAAGATATTAGATAACGAGATATTAGAAAATAATGTCATAAATGCTTTAGAAGATATATTTCTAAGCACTAAAATTTAAGGGATAGTGATAAGACTATTGACTATGTTTTCAATGTGGTTTATTACGCATTGAAGAGCTAGAATAGCTAGGGGTAGACCAAAAAGGACATGGGTAGTAGAAAGAAATGATTTAAGCACTAGTAATTTATTTAACAGTGGATATGGATTTAAATAGAACAGATTGGCAAAGCAGGATTCATGTAGTCAATCCCATATAGTTGGGTTAAGGCATGGGTGGTGATGATGACTCTATGGCCTATGGGTCATTTCTCTCCACCTTTGAAATTTCTGTGCAGCTGGCACCCTTGTTTGGGCTCTTTCTTGCTGAGGTAAGGCATGAAACTCCTGCCCCATCTAAACCTTTTGAATGGGAGGCTGCCCATAAAATTATCAACGTGATATGATTAAAAATTAAAACTATTTCTAAACCAATTTCTAGTTCCTACCAAAATAAGCCCCAGAACTAATAAGACTCTAATTTAAAGATGCAAATAACTTTAACAATAGAAATTTCTTCAAAAAACTGCATGTTTTTTTTATAAATAGTAGTACTTGGAATGGGAAAATAACCTTTCATTTGCAGATCAAGGAATTCATCTAAATGAGCAGTTGGTAGACCTTTTGCTTGTCTCAACAGGAATCTGAATGACCATGGTCTTTCCTCTGTTCTATTGAAACTGCATGTTGTTCATAGTTTGGTCTATAACACAAAAGATGTCCAAACTGCATGAACTTGGGCTTATCGAATAGGTCATTAAATAATCTTTTAGGATATCAGAATCAAGTTAACATAATGACAAAGGAAAGAAGAAGGGACCGAATTATAAGATTAAAGTGGGGGATAAATTGGTGGATGATCAAAGATAGATAGTTGAAGAGATTAGAGGCTTTTATAAGAATTTATATAAATCTTCACAACAGAGACTGTGTCTTTTGGGGGAGTTGGAGTTTAATAAAAATGAAGATTTTATGGAGTGGTTGGAAAGAAAGTTTGAAGATGAGGATTTTTTTTTTTTTTTTTTGGTGTGGGGTGGGGGGTGGGGGTGGGGGGGGGGATGTTAAGGGAATGAAGGGTGATAAGGCTCTGGGCGCAAATGGTTTTAATATAGCCTTTTATAAGGCTTCTTAGAGTATATTAAAAGAATACATGATACATGAAATTAGGGATAAGAATTAGGTATATAAAATGGTTTTAATATAGGTTCTGCACGCATGGTTTTAATATAGCCTTTTATAAGGCTTCTTAGAGTATATTACAAATCAATGTGGTTTGTAAAATTCTGTCCAAGCAAATGCTATTCATTTCTTTAATTCCCATGAAACATGAAGTGATAAGAATTAAGGATTTCCGCCCAATTTGTTTGATTTCAAGCCCATATAAAATCACTGCAGAAGTTTTGTCTTGAAAGTTGAAGCTAGTGATGCATGAAATTATTAGTTCAACTCAGATGGCATGTGGAGGGTAGACAAATATTGAATGGGGTGCTGATTGCAAGAAAATGTGTGGTCTCAAGAATTAGAAGTAGTGTTTTGGATTTCATGTGTAAAATTCATATAGAGAAGGCCTATGATCATGTGGAGTGGGGCTTACTAGAGGAGGTGTTAGATAGGATGACGTCTGAAGAGAAGTGGAGAAGTTGGATTTTTCACCTGCATCTCTTCAATTTCATTTCATTCTCATAGCTTCAATTTCAAACATCATTATTCCCATGATTCCCAATCTCCGTAAAGGTACTAATTTCAAATACACTTAAGCTATTATCATGGTCTTCACTGTGAAAAAGAGGAAAATAGCTCCACTATCCTCTGCTTGGACAGAATTTTACAGAACCTAAACCACCAAATAAAAAAGATCCCAAACAGAGTGCCCCTTGCCTCAACCCCTTGATTTGGAAAATAATCCAAGTGATTCTTTTTTCAAAAATGGTAGCAACAGTGACAAAATGAGATGCATACCTTGTCTTGGTCGTCAATAACAAAGAGAGTTTATTATATATAAGAAAATATTTTCAGGTGTAGAGGAAGGGCCAATTTTTCCTTGAGAAATAAAAAAGAGAAAAGCATACAAAACCCTTTCTAGTCATCATTTGATCCACAGAACCTTGTTCCACATGTTCATAAACTTTCACCAAATCAGCTTTTCCATGTTAGGTTGGATTTCCCTTCCTGGCTTTGGAATCTATACATTCACAGGCCACAAGATAATTTCAAAACATGTGTACCTTTCATAAAAGCACCTTGTAAAGAGATAACAAGAGCAACAGACTTATAGTCCTTGATCCAACCCTGTAATTTGTTTCTCTATTTATCCTCTTTTGTCCAATCCAATATTAAGATTCCTGGCTTTGGAATCTATACATTCACAGGCTACAAGATAATTTCAAAACATGTCTACCTTTCATAAAAGCACCTTGTAAAGAGATAACAAGACCAACAGACTTATAGTCCTTGATCCAACCCTGTAATTTGTTTCTCTATTTATCCTCTTTTGCCCAATTCAATATTAAGATTCTTTCCCTACCTGAAATTCTTTGAATTAGACAGTTCATATTTTTCCCAAAATTACCTCATAATTCTCTCATTCACTCGCATTTAAGGTGTTCATGTAATATTGGTTTTACCTATTCCTGTTCTCCAAACATCTGTAAATTTCACCAAGTTCTGATCTGCAGCCATATAAATACTTGAAAAATAATTGAATAAAAATATAACAATGGATTTCCATATGTTCTCATAATTAACTTTAAAAACCAAATAAAGTTAATTTAGAAATACAATATACTGAAGTAACTAATGGAGTCAAGTGAAAATCAGAAGTAGAGCTACAAAATATGGGGACTCAGTAGTGGGCAAGAGAGAGAATAAGATAACCTTGACTTCTCGGTAGTGGACAAGAACAATGTGCATAAAACCCCTACAAAAATGGGCAGATAGATAAGAAATAGTGCAGATGATACACAACAAAAGCCCTTCACTAAACAGAAAAAAGTTAAAAGAACCAAAAAGATGATTTTTTTTTATAAAATAACGTAGCAATTCATGTTTTAACAATAATAACTGCCACAGCTAAGTCAAAACCAACTTCCACATGTCCTTAATTCTCTTTTTTAATGTAACCAATATATTTTTTGGCATATAATAAGTTATGCATTGAAAGGTAAACAGTAAAGCAAATGCATTGACATTTTGAAATGAATTACTAAACATTTAAATAACATTTGAAATATGAACTTGTTGCATACTCACTCTTCAAGCATCCAATAACTTCGTCTTTGAAAGTTTTCATTCTCTTCACCATGGGCATAGTAGCAATGTAGCACATCAACACTTCCAGCCTAAAGTTGTAAATTTCAAAAACACTAACTAATCAACATAAACATTTCCTTAAATCAAGGGGACTACATCACAATGATAAACATTCAATGAAATGACAAAGACCTTAATGGAAATTTGGTTCCTACAAAACGTAATACCAAAGAAACATCCCAAATGCATAATCATGAAAAAAGCAAACAAAAGTACTCTTCTTGCTAATACCTACCTTTAATTTCTCATGAGCTTCCTTTACTGTCTTCCCATCTTTTTTCTTCCGCCAGTTATGACCATCCTTTCTGAAGTATCTCAAGACCTTTCGATCAAAAAGAAAAAGTGAACCACCTGGAAAAGAAAAGGTTGTAAAGTGAAGGTATGTTTGCAAAATTTAAACCAGGCATAAATCATTAAACTGAATAATGGAAATTGTAATGTTTCCAAAGTGCATAACCAGTGATGTTTCCAAAACCTAAATTTTTTTTTTTTGGATTTGTGGGGGTGGGACAGAAAGAAAAAACAAAACTGGGGGCTTCTAGAATGAGTAGTCCCCCCAAGGATTTGATTTTCCACTGAAATGATGGAAGTGTAGCTAAAAATCTTCTGTTCTCCAGATGCTGCAGGTTTATATTTTCACAGCCAAACCATAGAATCTGGAAAGTGGTGGGTTCACCTTTCCATTTTGACCTTTTTTATGCTCCACCTTAATCCAAACACACCTAGAGTTTTTTCAAGAATTAGTTTGTCATCAATAAGAGTCAGTATGCTGTTAGGTGGCATATTCCAGCCTACTTTAGGGATACTTGGCATGCTTCATAATTAACTCATTCTTTCTAGTAGTTGATCAAGACTACTATCAATCTTGAATTCAAAAGAAAAAGAATGAAGAAATTGCAGAAGAGAAGAAGAGAGAGGAGAGAAGAGAAGAAGCATACGAAGAGAATTTGAAAAGAGAGGGTTCAGTCTTAACATCAGCCGACCCACTCTTAATATTTATATATGTTGACTAATTGTAAAAGGGCTGAATTGCCCTTATTGCTTACATGGCAAATAAACTAATAATAAAGCTGAAATAACTACCAACTAACAATGACATAACTAACAGAAATATGCTGCCATATACAAACACAGTGGGAACCACATCAGTGGGGTCCACATCAGTGTTCTCTACGCTCCCCCTCAAGTTGGAAATAGATATTTGTCATTCCCAACTTGCATAGGTCTGCCTCTAACTTCTTCCTTGGAACAGCCTTGGTGAGAAGATTTGCGAGCTGCATGCTGGAGGTGATATACAGGGAAACACACTTCTTGAGATGAAACCCTTTCTTTGACAAAATGTCGTTCTACTTCAATATGCTAGTTCTATCACGCTGTACCGGATTATGAGCTATATTAATAGTGTTAGAGTACACAAAACAAGGGTATTTTGGTCATTTGGGTTTATCTATTTGAGAGTGAAATGTCTGTTTTATTTAAGTTTAAGTTATGTGCCCCATCACTTATGAGGGACAATATGGTCTTTCTTGTAACTATGTTATTGGAGATAAATACAAGTGGGTCGACTAGAGAGAGGACTGATTTTCCTCTACTGGCCGAACCCTTCTTCTTCTTCTTCTTCTCCTCTTCTTCTTTTTCTTCTTCTCCTTCTTCTCTAATGTAACCTAGGACTAAATAAGGTTTTCACATGGTATCAGAGGGCATGTAACAAGTTCAGATCTGCTCGTCTTGCTCTTTTATTATGGTTTACCCAGTTTTTTTATCGCCCTCCTCTCTAGGGTTTTACAGATTTCTCAAGAACCCTGGGAGATTAAGGGAAGGGTTGAAAAGGAGTGGTCGTTTTTCTCTGTAGGAAGCTCTCTATTCGATGGTATGAAGAGAGAAGGTTCGGGTGAAGAGTGTTCAGTTGTGTACAAGTTGGTTCTGCAGAGTGCAGTGTAAGTGTTTGGTTTAATGGCTGAGTGATTTCAGCCCTTGTATTTGGTGTGTGAATGGTTCTGCAGTGCGCAGTATAGGTGTTTGATTTAATGACTGAGTGATTTCAGCTCTTGTATTTGGTGTGTGAGTAGTTATGCAGTGTGCAGTACAGGTGTTTGATTTAATGACTGAGTGATTTCAGCTTTTGTATTTGATGTGTAATGTGTATTTGAAGAAGTTGGTGATGCTGAAAGTGAGATAAGTTTTGTGGAAGTGCGTGAGGTTGTGCTGAATATTTGAAGGTGAATACTCTACATATAGCAATGATTTCTTTGTGAGGTAAGGCGAATTAGTTAAGATGGCATCGATTGGAGATGGGAATGACAATAAAACAGGCGTTATGATTTCTCCAAATTACCTAAATGTTCACATGACATCTATTAAGTTGAATGGTGAGAATTATGTTCCGTGGGAAAAATCTATGGAGGTGTTTTTAAAAGCCAAGAAAAAAGTAAAACATGTGAGAGAGGAGAAACCCTCCTCTGATTCTCTAGGGTTTAGTGACTAGGAACAGGAAGATGCACAAATAATGACATGGCTGTGGAATAGCATGGAACCAAAAATTAGCATGAACTTTATGTTCCTAGGTACAACTAATGAAATTTGGGATCATGCTAAGAAACTGTATTCCGGGCAAGACAATACAACTAGGGTGTATAGTTGTACCAAGAGTACTTTAATCTGAAGTAAGGCAGTCAAAGCTTGGAGGAATACTATGCAAGTCTGGGGAATATCCGAAATGAGCTCAATGTGTATCATCCTCTGACACAGGATGTTCAGATTCAGCAACAACAGCGTGAGCAACTTGATGTGACAAGGTTTCTGGTGGGTTTGAAGGTTGAATATGAGCCTGTCTGAGCACAAATACTGGGGGGGGTCTGCTCTTCTCTCACTTGAATAAGTTTTTGCCCATCTTAGGAGGACATCTATTGAGTCTATAGAGCATTCTTCTCTCTCAGACAGATCTGGTTTTGTGGTGACTAGAGGGGGAGGCCGTGGAAATAGAGGTGTTGGTGGTG
Organism: Nelumbo lutea; assembly: GCF_056320005.1. Taxonomy (NCBI): domain Eukaryota; kingdom Viridiplantae; phylum Streptophyta; class Magnoliopsida; order Proteales; family Nelumbonaceae; genus Nelumbo; species Nelumbo lutea. Next base: position 110,084,719 of record NC_142684.1, read on the forward strand.
GTGGTCGTGGACTTCCAGGTAACCGTGGTGGTCCCATGTTTAACCATGCTGGTGGCCGGAGTGGAGGTCGGGACTCAGGGGGAGGTCATGGTAGAGGAAGAAGTAATGCCCCTAGGAAGTGTACATACTGTGGATTAGAGGGGTACACGGTTAATTTCTGCTATGATTTACATGGTCCACCCAACACTTGGACTAACTATGTTGTGACTAAGGGTAGTGGTACAGCTACTGAAAGTCAGCAAACTGACCCGATCCCCTCCACATCTACTAGTGTTTCTGGGAAGGAGATGGTGAGTGTACCCCGTGTAGTATATGAGTAGTTCCTTCAGACATCTCAGTAGAACACAACTACCCTTGCCCATTTAGGTATGGCTTGCTTGGCTTCCAAGCCTTCACACTGGATCATTGACTCTGGAGCCTCGGACCATATGTCTGGGACTCCTAATGTATTTTCTTCTCTTTCTCGGTCCTCCACATCTCAAATAGTTACTCTTGCTAATAGTTCTAAATCTTCCATCTGTGGTGTTGGTGATGTTGATCTCTCCTCCTTGTCTTTATCATCTGTTTTATATGTCCCCAAGTTCCCCTTTAACCTTATGTCTGTTAGTAGATTAACCAAGTCACTTAATTGTTCCATAACCTTTTATCCCTCTTCTTGTGTGTTTCAGGATCTCAAGACGGGGATGAAGATTGGTGAAGGGCATGAGGCAAGTGGATTGTATTACCTTGATGGTGGTGGCCCTCCAGTAGCTTTTTAGTCGTCTCTTACTCCTCTTCAATGGTACTACAGACTTGGCCATCCTCCTCTCAAGGCTCTAAAGTTGCTGGTCCCTTCCTTGAGTCATCTTTCATCTTTGGATTGTGAGTCATGTCAACTTGGGAAACATCATAGAGTCTCTTTTAGTCCAAGAGTTGATAGTCGTGTCTTGAGTCATTTTTCTTTAGTTCATTCTGATGTCTAGGGTCCGATCAAAGTGATGTCATACAATGGCTATAAGTATTTTGTAATTTTTGTTGATGACTTTTCAAGGATGACATGGATTTATCTTATGAAAGATCGCAGTGAATTGTTCTCTATTTTTCAAAAATTTTATGCTGAAATACATACCCAATTTGGTGTTCATATTAAAATTCTTCGCTTTGATAATGCCAAAGAGTACACCTCAATACCATTTCAGCAATACTTAGAGCACCATGGGGATAATTCATCAAACTTCTTGTGCCTACACCCCACAACAGAATGGTGTAGCTGAACGGAAAAATCGACATCTCCTTGAAACCGCTCGGTCTTTGATGCTTAATATGAATGTCCCAAAGCATTTTTGGAGTGATGTTGTCCTCACATCTTGTTTTCTCATCAATCGGATGCCCATGTCCATCCTTGAAAGTCAATCCCCCTTCTCGGTGTTGTTTCCTACCTTGGCTCCATTTTGCATGTGTTTGTTTTGTTCAAAACTTGGGGCCTGGTTTAGACAAGTTAGATGCACGAGCTACTAAGTGTCTTCCTTGGCTACTCAAGGACTTAGAAAGGGTATAAGTGCTATAACCCTAACTTCCATAAGTCATTTGTGTGCTCCGATGTTACCTTCTTTGAATCAGTTCCTTTTTTCTCGAATACTGTGGTTTCTTCTCCTTTCCCCGTAGTTCCTCTTCCCGTCCCTATTGCGGATCCCCTTCCCGTGGTACCCATTCCAGTTGTAGATTCACCTCCCGTGCCAATTACTACTAAGAGGCCACCAATCAAACAAGTGTATACTCACAGAAGAGCACCGACCCCTCCTCCAATTCAGCCCTCGTTGACAGATCTTGTCATTGCTTCTTCTCCCTTGGACCTTGATCTTCCTATTGCCCTGTGGAAAGGTAAACACACTTGTACTTCTCATCCTATTTCACAGTATGTTTCAGATGCTCACCTTTCTGCTTCTTATCGACTTTATATCATTGCTATCATCTGTTTCCATTTCCAAGACCGTCCAGGAAGCCCTTACCTCCCAGGGTGGCAGCAAGCCATGGAAGAGGAACTCTTTGCGGCAAGCCATGGAAGAGGAACTCTTTTCTCTGCAACACAATCACATGTGGGAACTCACTGCTCTTCCTCCTGGTAAGCATGTTGTTGGGTGTAAGTGGGTCTACACAATGAAGTATCTTCTAGATGGTAGTGTGGAGCGATTGAAGGCCAGGTTAGTGTCCAAGGGCTATTCTTAGCTATATGGTGTGGACTATATGGAGACATTTTCTCCTATGGCTAAAATTGGTTCAATTTGGGTGTTGATTTCATTAGCTGCTATGTATGATTGGCCTCTTATGCAACTTGACATAAAAAATGCTTTCCTACATGGTGATCTCATTGAGGAAGTGTATATGGAGCAACCACCAAGGTTTGTTGCTCAGGGGGAGGATGGTAAGGTTTGTAGACTCAAAAAGACAATTTATGGACTGAAACAATCTCCACACACATGGTTTGGCAAGTTTAGTGAAGTAGTGAAAGACTTTGGGATGAAACAGTGTTAGGTAGACCATTATGTGTTCAGCCATGACTCAAAAGATGGGAAAATCTTGCTAGTGGTGTATGTGGATGATATTGTCATAACTGGGAATGTCAGTAATGGGATTGGCAGGTTGAAGAAATTCCTACAGGACCACTTCAATACGAAAGATTTGGGTAAGCTGAAGTACTTCCTGGGAATAGAAGTTGCAAGGTCAAGGCATGGAATTAACTTATGTCAAAGAAAATATGTTCTTGACCTACTTGAAGAAACAGGACTTTTAGGTGCTAAGCCAGCAGAGACTCCTATGGAACTTAATGTCAAGTTGAGTATTGATGCAGGTGAAGAGTTTGATGATCCTGGAAGATACAGGTGGTTGGTGGGAAAGTTGAATTATTTGACTATTACCCGACTAGATATATCATTTGTTGTGAGTATGGTGAGTTAGTTTATGCAACATCCTCATACTCCTCATTGGGAAGCAGTTCTAAGGATTGCTAGGTACCCGAAGGGTGCTCCAGGTCGTGGTTTTCTATACCAAAGTGGAGGGACTCTTAAAATAGTAGGGTATTGTTAGGTAATTGCCTAACTTAGGGGCTTTTCAAGGAAGCCTGCCTCCTGACGAAAGAGAGAAAAGAGAGAGAGAGAGAGAGAGAGAGAGAGAGAGAGAGAGAGAGTGAATTCTCAAAATCAATACCTCCTCTTCTGGCTTCCTTTCCTTATTTACAACACTTCCGTTACAATTCTGTTATATCAGCCTCTCCACTTGTCCAGTTTGTTATTTAGTTTGTTCTAGTGGTTGGCTACCAGTTACATTACTTAAAGGCTGACGTGGCCTTTTCTTGTACATTTGTCCCTCTATTCCCTTTATTTGTGTCTTAACAGTCCTTCCTCCCTTGAAAGCGACCTTGCCCTCAAAGTCGAGATGTGGAAATCTATTCTATAAGTCCAAGTAAGGTTCCCAAGTTGCATCTTCAAGTGGGAGACCTGACCATACCACCAATGCCTCTGGTTCGATGTGAGTCCCTTTGCGTATCCACCTGAAATCTGTTATTTGGATGGGCTCAATTTGAACTTGGCCATCTTCCGAGAATGATGGGAAGGTGGTTGTTGTTATTGCTCCTGTTTTTGGCCATTTCTTTAATAGAGGTACATGAAATATAGGGTGCAATTTTGATGTTGCTGGAAGGTCAAGCCTGTATGCCATAGACCTAATGCGTTCCACAATCCAAAATGGGCCGAAGTACCTTGGGCTCAGTTTGTTCCACCTGTGGCCTGCTACTGAAACTTGTTTGTATGGTTGTAGTTTAAGGAAGACTTGCTCCCCAATCTGGTGCTGGACAGGCCTATGCTTTCTGTTGTAAGAGTTTGCCATCCATTGTTGGGCTTGACGGAGGTGGGATTTGAGGTCTTGTAACACCCTATTCCACTGGAGGAGTTGGTCTTCCACTGCTGCTACTGCTGTAGACCCTTTCTCATATGGGAGTAGGGGAGGTGGGTCTCGTCCATATAGAGCCCGGAAGGGAGTCATTCCTACTGCACTGTGATACGTGGTATTGTACCACCATTCCGCCCAATGAAGCCACTTGAGCCACTGATGTGGCCTATCCCCTGCATAGCACCTTAGATAGGTTTCCAAACTCCGGTTGACCACCTCAGTTTGCCCATCTATTTGAGGATGGTAGCTGGTAGATTTGAAGAGTTTCACTCCCTGTAGTCGAAAAATTCTGCCCAAAAACGACTCATAAAAACTGGGTTGCGGTCTGAGACAATAGAGTTAGGGGTACCATGCAGTCGTGCCACCTCCTTAGTAAAAATTTCAGCCGACGGATTTTCCATAGGAAAGGGGAAGCCCTGTTATGAAGTCCATGGATATATCCGCCCACACTTGTGTAGGAATTGGGAGTGGTTGTAGCAGACCTACTGGAGACTGGGTATCGGCCTTATTTTTCTGGCAAATGACGCATTCGGCTATGAATTTTTGGACCAAATTCTGCATGCCTTTCCAGTGGAATTGGGTGGGTAGTCTCTTGTAAGTGCACAAAATCCCTGAGTGTCCTCCTGCTGGTGATGAGTGGAACACTTCAAGAAGCTGCTGAATATGGGCTGAATCCTGTGGTATCACCATTTGACGTTTATACAACAGAAAGTTATTCTCCACTGTGTACCCTGGGTGGCTAGTAGGGTCCTCTTGGACCTATGAATACAGCTTGTTTAGTTGTGGGTGTCTTTCAGCTTCTTCCCTTAACTGACTCATGATGGAACACGTTGGGCCCATGAGAAGTAATGGAAATAGTTGTAGTTGGCGTGACAGCGCATCTACCACCTTGTTAGTGTGCCCTGCCTTGTATTTAATGCCATAATCGTAGCCAAGTAATTTGGCTATCCATCGCTGCTGTTCCGGGAATAATATGGTCAGTTCGTATGATGAACCTCCTCCCTAGAAAGTAGGGTCGCCACCTCTGAACTGCGAGAACAATTGCTATCAGTTCTCATTCATATACTGACTTGGCCTATTTTTGTGTTGTCAATGCTTTGCTGAAAAACGCTAGTGACCTTTCTTCTTGCATGAGGACAGCACCTACCCCTTGGCTTGACGCATCACATTCAATGATGAAGTCCTTTGAGAAGTCTGGAAGTGTGAGCGTCAGTGGGGACGAGACAGTTGTTTTGAGCATCTCGAAGGCCTGTTGGGCCTCCCTAGTCCAGCGGAAACCATTCTTCTTAAGTAAACTTGTCAAGGGGGCAGCAATCAGTCCATACCCTCTGATGAATTGCCGGTAGTACCCTGTTAGACCCAAGAAGCCCCATAACTCCTTAACATTTTGAGGTCGCGGCCAATTTATCATGCTTGAGATCTTTTTCGGGTCTGCTGTTACAATGTTGTTTTCGACTACGTGCCCTAAGTAGTGTACTTGAGTCTGTCCAAATGCGCACTTTGACTCCTTTGCAAAGAGTTTATGAGTCCTTAGTAGTTCCAAGGTGATTTATAGATGTACTAGGTGTTCGTCCCATGTACTGCTATATACAAGTATATTATAAAAAAAAACGAGTATAAATTTGCGCAAATGGGGTCGAAATATGTCATTCATAAGTGCTTGGAACGTAGCTGGCGCATTGGTCAACCCAAATGGAATGACCAAAAACCCATAATGCCCCTCGTGTGTACGAAAGGCGGTCTTGTGGATGTCACCCTCGTGGGCCTGAATTTGATGATATCCCAATCTTAGGTCTAGTTTAGAGGATATTGTGGCCTGGCCGAGTTCATCTAGTAGTTCAGCGATTGCCGGTATGGGGAATCAATCCTTCATAGTAATGTTGTTCAGGGCCCTATAGTCTATACAAAACCACCATGTCCCATCCTTCTTTTTTACAAGTAATACCGACAAGGAGAATGAGCTATGGCTGGGTTGTATAATTTTTCTATCAAGCATATCTTGCACTTGTCTCTCAATCTCTAGCTTCTGAAAATAGGGGTAACGATAGGGCCTTACATTTGTGGGTGCCGTTCCGGGCAGCAATGGAATGCAATGATCATGGGCACGTCTCGGTGGTAGTTCCTTAGGCTCTTGGAAGATCATTGAAAACTTCTGAAGTAACTGCTATAGTTGTATGTGGGCTTCTTCGGATCTGCTGGAGTTACTTCCTTGGGCTAGAATTGGGCCGTTCCCGTGGGAGTCTATCTGCATTAAAATGATGTGGGTTGGGTCTGCTGCCTGTTTTCTTAGGGTGGCGAGACTAATGGGTCCTGGATCCTTGGACATCTATCCTTGAATATGCACTTGTGAGTTGCCCACTTGAAAGTCCATTGTGAGACAGGCCCAGTCACATATCACCGGCCCTAGTTGCCTTAACCATTAGACTCCGAGAACTACATCTGCTCCATTGATTTCCAGGGGATCTAGATCTACCTCAAACTTGTGTCCTTGTATCTTCAGTTTTAATCCTGTGCATGTATTGTCACACACCAGGTTGCTCCCATTAGCTACGTGCACCTGGAATGCTGTACATGGTTGGACCGGAATCCCTAGTTGTCTGACCAATGTTTGGGTAATGAAATTGAGAGTGCTGCCACTGTCTATAAGAACCAACACATGGCGCCCTTGTACCAGTCCGGTTACTCTCATAGTTTGAGAGGAGGCAAGACCGGTCAAGGCTTGCAAGAATACTTCTGGATATTCCTTTGTCCATTGCTCCCATTCTTGGTTGTCCACTGGCTCGTCAATGTCTTCTGATTGCTCGACGTTTTTGGTTTCGGGCTAAAGGAAGAATACTTGCAGGATCTTACAGCGATGGCCCGGTCCAAATTTGCCTCCACATGCATAACAAAGGCCCTTTTCTCGTCGAGCTTGCATCTCAGCCCAGGTTAACCTCTTGGCTGAGCCGGGGCCTGAACCAGAGTTGGCTTCCTTGCTTATGATTCCTATTCCTGGTCTGGACTCCAGTTTACCCAAGATATTTGGTTCTAGATTTGGTATACCTGGTCTGACCGCAGCTCCCAAGGGTCGATTAATCCTTCTTGCCCGGTTCAATTTGTCTTCATGGAGTCAAGCTAAGGCTGCTGCGTCAAGAATGATGGTGGGTTGCATGGCTTTAACCTCCAGCCGCAATTCTTCCTTGAGTCCACCAACAAAACTATCGACCAGTGCGTTTTCTGGCCACCCTTGGACGCGCAAAGCTAACCTTTTGAACGCCATCTAATAATCTTGGACGGAGCCGGTCTGTCGTAGCTTAGCGAGGCTTTCATCATAGTTTTCAAGAGCCGACACTCCAAATCTCATGGTTAAGGCATCGGTGAAGTCCACCCATGTGGCTCTTGGGTGTCGTCGCCAGTACCACTGGTACCATATGATCGCCTCTCTTTCCAGATGTGCAGAAGCTAGTGGAACACGATCAGGTCCTTGCGTATCATGGTAATCAAAGTACCTTTCGGTTCACAGAAGCCAAGACGTGGGATCCCCACTACGAAGACGGGAAACTCAATTCTTGCCATTCTTGATCCGCTTCGATGACTGGTGTCACTGCGTTCTTCCTGCCCTTCCCGATTCGGCACTAGTGGTGCCTTTTCCAGTCGCCCAAGCAAGGACGCGAAGCTTTCTTTTATTTCTTTGACGTCAGCTGATAATCTTTGCATTTCTCCTTCCATGTTGTCGACCCTGCTCTCCATCGTGGACGAACTTGTGCTCAGCATCTTGGCTCTGATACCAACTTTTTAGGTAACTGCCAGCTCAAGGACTTTTTAAGGAAGCCTGCCTCCTAATGAGAGAGAGAGAGAGAGAGAGAGGAAAGAGAGAGAGAGAGTGAGTGAGTGAATTCCCAAAATCAATACCTCCTCTTCCAGCTTCCTTTCCTTATTTATAACACTTCCGTTACAATTCTGTTATATCAGCCTCTCCACTTGTCCAGTTTGTTATTTAGTTTGTTCTAGTGGTTGGCTGTCAGCTACATTACTTAAAGGCTGACGCGACCTTTTCTTGTACACTTGTCCATCTATTCCTTTTATTTGTGTCTTAACAGGTATACAGATGCTGATTGGGCTGGTTCTATATCAGACAGGAGATCAACTACAGGGTATTGTACCTTCCTTGGTGGCAATCTTGTAACTTGGAAGAGCAAGAAACAAACAGTGGTGGCAAGGAGTAGTGTAGAAGCTGAGTACAGAGCTATGGCTCATACCACATGTGAACTAGTATGGTTGAAGAACTTGCTACAAGAGATGGGATTCTTGGTTGACAAACCCATGAGACTATACTGTGATAACCAAGCTACTGTTCACATCACTTCCAACCCAGTCTTCCATGAGAGAACCAAGCATATTGAGGTCGATTATCACTTTGTGAGAGAGAAAGTGATAAGTGGAGTGATAACCACATCTCATGTGAGCTCAGGAAATTAGTGGGCTGATCTCTTTACAAAGGGATTGTCTCGGGGTAGAGTAGATTATGTGACAAGCTGGGACTATATGACATATACTCTCCAGCTTGAAGGGGAGTGTTAGAGTACACAAAACAGGGGGACTTCGGTCATTTGGGTTTATCTATTTGAGAGTGAAAGGTCTGTTTTATTTAAGTTTAAGTTATGTATCCCATCACTTATGAAGGACAATATGGTCTTTCTTGTAACTATGTTATTGGAGATAAATACAAGTGGGTCGACTAGAGAGAGGACTGATTTTCCTCTACTGGTCGAACCCTTCTTCTTCTTCTCCTCTTCTTCTTCTTCTTCTTCTTCTCCTTCTCCTTCTTCTTCTTCTTCTTCTCCTTCTCTACTGTAACCTAGGACTAAATAAGGTTTTCACAAATAGCAGCCTGATTATTACAATACAACATTAAGGGCTTCTCATAAGAAATACCCAACTCCTCAAATAATGACTTCAGCCACACCATTAGCCATAGATCTATATTCAGCTTCAGCACTAGAACGAGAAACAACACTTTGTTTCTTACTCCTCCAGGAGACAAGGTTACCTCCTACAAAAGCACAATATTCAGAGGTAGACCTTCTATCATCAACACTCCTAGCCCAATCAGCATTTGTATAAATCTCTATCTTCATGTGATCATTATTCTTGAATAGTATACCTCTACCTGGGCACCTCTTCAAGTATGCTAATATCCTCTCAACTGCAAGGAGGTGAGTAGTTCTAGGAGAGTGCATATACTGACTGACAACGCTGACTGCATAACTGATATCTAGTTGTGTGAGACAAAGATAGAGGAGTTTTCGAACTAACCGTTGGAACATAGCTTTATCTTCAAGTGGCTCTCCATCCTCTGCATTGGTCTTGTGATTTTGTTCAATAGGTGTGTCTGTAGGCTTAACAGCCAACTTTCCAGTTTCTTCCAATAGATCTAGAACATGCTTTCTTTGAGAAACAAAAATCCAATGTTTAGATCTAGCTACCTCAATACCCAAGAAGTATCATAGATCTCCCAGATCTTTCACCTCAAACTCTTGATGAATGAGTTGTTTAAGAGACTCAATCTCACTGCTATCATTCCCTGTCACTATAATATCATCCACCATATACAACAAGCAAAGTCAATGAAGAGTCCACTCTCTTAATGAACAATGTATGGTCTGACAGGGCCTGTACATAGCCGAATTTTTCAAGGGCTTGTCTGAATCTATCAAACCAAGCTCTGGGGGACTGCTTTAGTCCATACAAGGCTTTATTCAGCCAACAAACCTTATTTCTTGTCTCTACATCATAAAATCCAAGAGGTAACTGCATGTAGACTTCTTCCTATAAGTCTCCATTGAGGAAGGCATTTTTAACATCCATCTAGAACAAGGGCCAAAAGTAATTGGCTGCAAGGGATAATAAAACTTTAATAGTGGTCATCTTTGCAACTGGAGCAAAGGTCTCCAAGTAGTCTATACCATAAGTCTGAGTAAATCCCTTTGCAACTAACCGGGCCTTATAACTTTCAATGGAACCATCAGCATTATGTTTCACAGTAAATACCCATCTACATCCAACTGGTTTCTTCCCTTTAGGCTGGTCAACTAGCTCCTAATTATTATTCCTCAGAAGAGCATCCATTTCAACCCTCATTGCATCTTTCCACTCAGGAACTAACAAGGCTTCCTGCATTGTTCTGGGATAGGAATATCAGCAATGGATGTGAGAAAGGACCTATAAGAGGGGGACAGGCAATCATAGGACAAGAACTGAGAAATACAGTGAGTTGTGGATGTGGTGCAACGCCGTTTGCCTTTACAGACTACAATGGGGCGGTCAAGGTCATCCAAAGGAGGTAAGGGTGCAACAGTGGAAGGTATCTCAGTAAGACTCGGATATGATAAAGGGACTGTGGTACCTGGATCAGGATCCGCAGAAGGAACTGGGGCTGGCCTGGACTGCCGATGACCGAAATCAACCTACCTCCACCACCTGTAATCGACTATTAAATCCTGACACCTCTGACAACCCTCCCCATTACATCCCTACGCTCCCTCTAAGGAGAAACCCTAGGATAATAGGGTACATCCTCAAAGAAAGTAACATCCGTAGAGACAAATCTCCTCCTAGAAGTAGGTTCATAGCAATAATAACCCTTTTGAGTTTGTGCATAATCGAGAAAAATACATTTGGAGGCCTTAGGATCAAATTTGGAACGACGAGGTCCAAGAATCTGTACAAAGCAAGTTCAATCAAAGGTTTTAAGAGGAACAGTAAACAATTCTTTATCAGGGTATAGAAGGGTAAATGGAGGCTTCATGTCAAGAACCCGTGAAGGAGCTCGATTAATGAAATACACTGCTATAAGAATAGCATCTCCCCAAAAACGAATAGGCACATTGGAGTTAAACATAATGCTTCTAGCCACCTCCAATATGTGCCTATTCTTCCTCTTAGCAACCCCATTCTGCTGTGGTGTATAATGACAAGTACTCTGGTGAATAATCCCATGATCAAGCAAATAAGAGGCTAATGAGTTGGTAAAGTATTCTTTCACATTATCGGATCTGAAGATATTGATTTTGACCCCTAAACTAGGTTAAAATCATTTGATGAAAGATTTGAGTCAAAGTAGGAACCTCATCTCGAGAAGGCATAAGGTAAACCCAAGAAAAACGGGTATAGTCATAAACAAACAACAAGAAATATTTGTATCCCCCCATAGCAGTGATGTGATATGGGCCCCAAACATCAGTATGCACAATATCAAAAGAATTACTACTTCTTTTATTACTCAATGAATAAGATGTTTTACAATGCTTTGCAAGCTCACAACTCTCACATCTCAAATTGAACATCTGAACAAACCCAAATAAATTTGGAAACAAACTCTTCAAAGACCGAAAGGATAAATGACCCAACCGATTATGCCAAAGCATAACTTGACTGACATACTGAGAAACAAAAGACTTTCTATCTTCACTATCTTCCCAATGAGAACTCTCTCCAAGTAGATAGATCCTATTCGTCTCACGACTAGTCCCAATCACCTTTGTTGTCTCCAAATCCTAAAAAACACATCGGTCAGGGAAAAAAGTTACTGAACAATTCTGATGTTTTGTAATGCTATTGACTGAAAGCAAGTTAGTATTAAGCTTAGGAACATGTAGAACTAAAGATAAAGAAATGGTATTAGACAACTTGATGTCTCCCTTGCCAGAAATGGGAACAAGGGAACCATCAGCAATGGACACTTTATCTCTTCCAGAAGATAAATGATAGGTAGTGAATAGTGATAGCAAGCCAGTCATATGGTCAGATGCACCTGAGTCTATTACCCAACAATGTTCAGTGTTACCTGGAGCTGAAGCATGATAAGCTGAGGCCCGAATACCTGAATGAGCAAAAGCTGATATGGAAGGAGTTGATGGCGGTTGAGATTATTGAGCTGAATTGCCAACTTCCTTTTCCAACTGAGTCAGGGTAGCCCAGACAGCCGCTAGGGTGTCTAGAGGTGTGCCTTTTGTGCCCGATGAGGATGCACAATCAGTATTAACAACCATATTAGCATTACCCTTTTTATTCCTGAGTTTTGTTGGAACTAGAAGAGGGTGTAGCTTCCAACTTGTGTCTTTAGTATGCTTAGGTTTCTTGCAATGTTCACACACTAGATCCTGCTTGTCTTCCTTCATTATATCCCTCTCTATATCACCCCCAAACTTAGGTTTAACTATTGCCAAGGCTGGTGGGAAGGGTTGATGCTGCATCATAACCTTTCTCCTAGTTTCTTCACTATGCACTAAGGAGTAGGCTTGAGATAAGGTCACACTGTCCATTGTTAGTAGTTGTTGTCTCACAATATCATAGTTAGGATTCAGACTAGCTAGGAACTCAAAAACCCTATTAGTTTCAACTTGCTTTCTATGAGTTTGTGCATCCTTCTGACTTTCCCACTCAAGTATTTCTAGGTGGTGAATTTCATGCCGCAAAGATTTCAACGTAGAGAAGTAAATCGAGACTGGTTTCTCTCCTTGCTTAAGGTTGTTAACTTCACACTTCAATTCATAAGCCCTAGCAACATTAAGGAGTTGGGAGTAAGTCTCTTTCATGACATCCCAAATTTCCTTGGCTATTTTTTCCCACAAAGAGTTTTCGGCTGATATGTGATTGTATAGAGTTGCACAGTCATGTCATAACCAAATAGTTCTCCTGAACCCATTTGGTATAAGTTTGGTCCTCCTTAGTTGGTTCTTTCACACCTCCTAACAAGTAGCTCAGTTTTCCTCTACCCCCAATGGCCATTATGGCCGATTGAGCCCATTCTAAGTAGTTTGATCCATCAAACTTCACAGTTGTAATCTGAAAGGCATTCTCAGACATGTTACCAGAATTGCTAGTCCCAAAAACATCTTCCCCTTGATTCTTGAACTCCATTCTTGATCAAGAATTAATAAAAAAAACCTTTTTTAACTACTGTAATTGAAAAACAGCACCCAAACAACTGATAACAGCCAGCCTAGGTCTTCCAAAAAACAAGAAAACAGAATTCTGAATGAAACCAGTTCAAACTCTTATCTGAAACCAACAACAGTTCTGAATTTTAGGGTTTTCTCTCAAAACCCTAAAAGAAAAACACAGATTTTCCAGATGCACCTCTCAAAATAAACCAAGATGATTTTTTTTTCAAAGTTATTCTCAAGAAAAAGCTTACTTTATGAAAGAAAATCTCTGGCTGCCACCTTCTAATGCAAAACCCTAATCTTGAGGATCCAAAGCCTTTTTTGATTCTTCTTGACTACTGGAACTCTCCCAGCCTTGTACAATCTTCTTAGTAGCAGCCGCACACTACCAGTAACCTCCAAGAATCAGCCGATCCTTCTTCTTTGTTGAAAAACTTGTAAACCTAGGAGATTCTCATGTAGTCAATATAATTAGACTAACATAAGAGCTCCTAGGTCGGCACTAATACCAAGTAGTCGATCAAGACTACAATCAGTCTTGACTTCAAAAGAAAAAGAATGAAGAAATTGCAGAAGAGAAGAAGAGAGAGGAGAGAAGAGAAGAAGCACACAAAGAGATTTTGAAAAGAGAGGGTTCAGTCTTAATATCAGCCAACCCACTCTTAATATTTATATATGTTGACTAATTGTAAAAGGGCTGAATTTCCCTTATTTCTTACATGGCAAATAAACTAATAATAAAGCTGAAATAACAAATTGAAATAAATACCAACAAACACTGACATAACTAACAGAAATATGCTGCCATACGAACACAGTGGGGACCACATCAGTGGGGTCCACATCAGTGTTCTCCACATTTCTTATCATATAATAAAAGTTAATTGTTTCCAATCAGAGAAAAGAAAGCCAATATGCTCAAACAAATAGACACTAGTAAAAAGAAAATGAAAAAGAAAAATATGGTGGCATGGGCAAAGGCAGGAGATCTTTTTATGGAATGAAGGATGCCCTTGAGAGTTAATCCCTCTTCCTTGGCCATTAAGGAGATTTTATCAGTGCAATTAGATAATGGAAAGATCCGTAGTGGAGCATTTATACTTGCAACTGTATCTACGAGATCAACTAAAACCTTCCATACCTGACTGTCCATATCAGCTAAATTGATATAGAACTAAAACCCATAGTATATGGATTGACTAGATTGGATCTTGGAGTTTAGGGGTTTGTGGGATGGTCCATGGTGCTTAGATGGAGGCTTTAATGTGATTAGATAACCAAATGAGACAAACAATCCCAACCAGATGGTCTCGACCATTATGAGGAAGCTTAATGAGTTTATTGATGGTTGTGAACTAAAAGAGATTCCTTTCCAGCAGACCTTGTTCACTTGGTCCAATTTACAAACCTCCCCTATTTGTTCAAAGTTGATAAATTCATTTTCAATACTGAGTGGGAAGAACATTCAGTAGGGTTGATGTAAGGGCTTTGCCAAGAGTCACTTTTGATCATTGCCTGATTAGAATTGGAATTAAGGCCTTTTTCTGAGTGGCCCCACGCCTTTTAGGTTTGAAAATATGTGGCTTACACACTTGAACTTTATTCATAGGGTGGAAGAGTGGTGGAATGAAGAAGTGAGGGGAGTACATTGGAAAGGAGTAGGATTCCATACGAAGATACAAAGGCTTAAAAGCAAAATAAACGAGTGGAATAGAGAACAATTTGAAAGAATTAAGGAGAGGAAATTAAGTTTTGACTTCCTAAATTGAACAAATGGATGATAAGGAAGGTTAGAGACTCTTAACTGAAGAGGATAGGAGATCGAAATGGCCCTTGAAGAAGGAATTGGAAGAAACATTTTTTAGGGAAAATATCTGTTAGAGTGAGCCGAATAGGGGTAGTTTAGTCTTTGTAAAGGTCATTAGAATCTAATAAAGATTAAGGGGATCGACTGTATGGGGAGTCCATCAGATTTCGGCAGACCCTTATTTTCTTTCTTCTTCCTTCTCTTCCTGGTTCGGGTTACTGTAGCAGCATTTGAAACATGGTATCGGAGCCATGTTCCTGACCTACTTCAGTTGGTAAAGACCTCAGCAGTGTTCATGACTCTTCTTCCTTCGTTTCTGATCAGTCAATGGAGAGAACTGGTTCGCCCTAGGTCTGAAACATCACAGCTCATCTCTCTCTGCTGCACATAATCTTTTTCATCAAGAAAAGTGACTTCAGCAGTGAATGGTTGGTTGAGACTCTCAAAGGAAGGTTGGTTATCTCTTCTTCTTGTGTTGCTGGTATTTCTGGGTAGAAACCCTTCAAGAAGCTGTTAGTACTGATCAGAACCCAGAGAACTAGGTTCATTGTTGTCCTAGAATGGGCTGTGTGTACAGTAGCCGAATGGTGTAGGGGCTGCTGTAAGTGGCTGAGTGGTGTAAAGTGTAATGCTGTGACATAGCTGAGTTTTTGTGGTTGTGTAGTGCCCTCTTAAAAATGTTAAACTAGTCTGAACTGGGTGTAACAGGTTTGACTATGTTGTGGTGCTTGTGTTGCACAATCCTTATTGAGTGGTTGTAAGAGGGCTTACATGTGATTAGTGAGTGTTAAATTGATGCTTATGTGGTTCGTGGTGTTGTGAAATCAGCAGTAGTGTGACTAAGAACAAGGCGTGTGTACCCACCGTTGTGTTTAGGGGTTGCTATAGGTGCTGGAACATCAAATTTTGAATTACAGCAGTCAGCTTGCTACTGAGAATTCAGGTTAGAGGCAACTGTGAAAGAGTACAATGGCAGCAATAGGAGATGGGTTTAATGATCAGAAACCTAGTGTGGTGGTTTCCCCTGACTACCTAGGTGTACAGATGACCTCAATTAAACTGAATGGGGAGAATTATGTTCCATGGGCTAAATCAATGGAAGTTTTCCTCAAGGCAAAGAAGAAAGTGAAGCACATAAAAGATGAGAAACCACCGGCTGACTCCCCAGGGTTTGATGATTGGGAACAAGAAGATGTTCAAATCATAACTTGGCTATAGAACAGTATGGAACCCAAAACTAGTGCCAACTTCATTTTTCTTGATACGACTAAGGATATATGGAAACATGCTAAGAAGTTGTATTTTGGACAAGATAATACAACAAGAGTATATCAACTTTATCAGGAATACTTTGATTTGCAACAAGGAAACAAAACACTAGAAGAGTACTATGCCTACATGAAGAATATAAGGAATGAACTCAATGTCTAACATCCCCTCACTCCAGATATTAAAGTTCAGCAACAGCAAAAGGAACAACTAGATGTTACAAGATTCTTGGTGGGGCTGAAATCGGAGTATGAACCAGTTAGAGCCCAAATATTAGGGAGCTCCACCCTTCCTACACTTGAGGAAGTATTCTCACGGCTTCGCAGAATTTCTTTGGGACAGACAGAATCCCACACAGTCTAATAGATCAGCACTTGTGATAGCTAGAGGAGGTGGACACAGTACAAGAGGGGGAGGACATGCCTCCCGAGGAGGTTGTGGCAGTTCCATGATTGGTCGGGGTGGTCGTGACTCAGGGGGAGGCCGTGGCAGAGGGAAGAATAACTCTACAAGAAGTGTACTCATTGTGGCAGGGAATGACACAATGAATTTCTGTTATGACCTACATGGCTCTCCCTCTAAATGGGCTAATCATGCTGTAGCAGGTAAGGTTGACATCAGTGACAGTAAACAGGCAGACCGAACTCCTCCCACATCTACATCTACTTCTAGGAGGGAGATGGTGAGTGTACCACGTGATGAGTATGAACGGTTCCTTCAAACTACTTCACAGCATACCACTGCCACACTTGCCCACTCAGGTATTACTTGCATGTCATCTAAAACCTCTCCCTGGATTATTGACTCTAGAGCCTCAGATCATATGACCGGGACTCCAAGTGTATTCTCTTCTCTTTCTGAAACCTCCACATCACAGACTGTTACACTTGTCAATGGGTCCTCATCTCCCACCTGTGGTGTTGGTAATGTTGACATGGCTTCTGTGCCCTTATCATCTATTTTATATGTACCTAAGTTTCCATTCAATCTTATGTCTGTTAGTAAAATAACCAAAGCTCTTAACTGTTCTTTCTATTACCTTCTTTCCTCCCACTTGCGTTTTTCAGGATCTCAAGACGGGGAAGAAAATTGGTGGGGGGCATGAAGCTGGTGGATTGTATTATTTTGACGGTGGTAGATCTTCAATTGCTCTTCAGACTTCACTTACTCCTCTACAATGGCATTGCCGACTAGGACATCCATCTCTCAAGGCTCTCAAGATATTGGTTCCATCATTGAGTCATTTGTCAGTTTTGCAACGTGAGTCATGTCAGTTTGGGAAACATCGCCGTGTGTCCTTCAGTCCAAGAGTTGAGAGTCGTATGTTGAGTCTTTTTTCTTTGGTTCATTCAGATGTTTGGGGTCCAATCAAATAGAGTCTTATAATGGGTACAAGTATTTTGTCTCCTTTATTGATGATTGTTCAAGAATGACATGGATTTACTTAATGAAAGAAATGAGTGAATTATTTTCCATTTTTCAAAAATTCCATGCTGAAATATGCACACAATTTGGTGTTCCAATCAAAGTTCTCTGTTCAGATAATGGTTGTGAATACTTTCTTACTTCATTTCAATAGTATTTAGAACAGCATGGCATTATTCATCAGACCTCATGTGCATTCAACCCTCAACAAAACGGGGTAGCTGGATGGAAGAACCGTCAGCTTCTTGAAACTGCTCAGTCTATTCTTCACCACATGAATGTTCCTAAACGGTTTTGGAGTGATGTTGTACTCACTGCATGTTTCCTCATTAATCGGATGCCCTCTTTCATTCTTCATGGTCGGTCCCCCTTCTCTATCTTGTTTCCCACTTTATCTCCATTTCCATTAACTCCTCGTGTCTTTGGTTGTATGTGCTTTGTCCACAATTTGAGTCCTGGAATAGACAAGCTAGATGCATGCACAATTAAATGTGTCTTCCTTGGCTACTCTCGGACTCAAAAAGGGTACAAATGTTATAACCCCATTACCCGAAAGTGCTATGTCTGCCCTGATGTCACCTTTTTTGAGTTTGTACCCTTCTTCTCAAGTCATGAAGCACCTTCATCTCCACCCTTACTTCCTCTTCCTCTTCTTGACAGTGATCCAGTTCCAGATGTTGTTGTTGGAGTAGACCCATACCTCATTCAGTGCAGATCACCACCGAACGACCACCGATCCGATAAGTGTATACATGTCAAACAACATCGGCCCCTCCTCCAACTTCTACCTCATCTGCGGATCCTCTCATGGCTCCTATTGCTGAACCTACAGACCTTGACCTACCCATTGCCTTACGGAAAGGTAAACACAGTTCTACCCTCCATCCCATTTCTAATTTTGTTTCATTATCTCGTCTTTCTACCTCACATCGCCATTTTGTTTCACTTTTGCCCTCTATTTCCATACCTAGCAATGTTCAAGAAGCTCTTAGTTCACCTGGATGGCGGCGGGCAATGGAGGAGGAACTTTCTGCTCTTCAACATACTCAAACGTGGGAACTTGCTACTCTCCCACCTGGTAAGCATGTTGTGGGCTGTAAATGGGTGTATATTGTGAAATACTTGCCACATGGTAATGTGGAGCGCCTAAAGGCCAGACTTGTGGCTAAAGGTTACTCACAGTTGTATGGAGTGGACTACATGGAGACTTTCTCTCCGGTGGCTAAGATTGGTTCTGTTCGTGTACTAATCTCCCTGGCAGTTATGTATGATTGGCCTCTGTTTCAGCTTGACATAAAAAATGTCTTCCTCCATGGTGATCTAGTGAAGGAGGTATATATGGAGCAACCACCTGGGTTTGTTGCTCAGGGGGAGGATTGTAAGGTGTGCAGACTAAAGAAGGCAATTTATGGGTTGAAACAATCACCACGTGCTTGGTTCGGGAAGTTCAGCGAAGTGGTGAAGAGTTTTGGAATGAAGCAATGCCAGGTTGATCACTCAGTGTTCAGCTATGACTCAGAAGCTGGGAAGATCTTATTAGTGGTCTATGTGGATGATATTGTCATTACTGGCAGTGATAAATTGGGGATTGGCAAACTAAAGGTATTTCTGCAAAATCATTTTCAAACAAAAGACCTTGGAACATTAAAGTATTTCTTGGGAATAGAGGTTGTCAGGTCAAAACAAGGTGTAAATCTGTGCCAAAGGAAATATGCTCGTGATCTACTGGAAGAAACAGGACTGTTAGGTGCAAAACTGGCTAAGACCCCTATGGAACCAAATGTTAAGTTGAGCAATGATACAAGAGAAGTATTTGAAGATCCTTGAAGGTATAGACGACTAGGGGAAAGCTGAACTATCTGACTATCACGAGACCCAACATCTCCTTTGCAGTCAGTGTGGTGAGCCAATTCATGCAGAACCCTCGTATACCTCACTAGGATGCAATTCTTAGAATTGTAAGGTATCTGAAAGAAGCTCCAGGCCGTGGGCTATTGTATAAACCAGGGGGAAAACTTGAAGTAGTTGGGTATACAGATGCAGACTGGGCAGGCTCAGTGAATGACAGAAGATCTACTACAGGCTATTGCACATTTCTTGGAGGAAATCTTGTAACATGGAAGAGTAAAAAGCAGACGGTTGTGGCCAAAAGCAGTGTTGAAGCCGAGTACAGGGCCATGGCACACACTACCTGTGAATTAGTGTGGTTGAGGAATTTCCTACAAGAAATTGGGTTTCACATGGATAAACCTATGAGATTGTACTATGACAATCAAGCTACACTCCATATCTCTTCCAACCCTGTCTTTCATGAGAGAACAAAGCACATAGAGGTTGATTGCCACTTTGTGAGGGAGAAGGTTCTTGCTGGAGAGATAAATACAAAACATGTGGGCTCGAATGATCAGTGGGCAGATTTGTTGACAAAAGCTCTAAGCTCAGGGAAAGTGAACTATCTATGTAATAAGATGGGATTATATGACATATATTCTCCAGCTTGAAGGGGAGTGTTAAAGTGAGCCGAATAGTGGTAGTTTAGTCTTTGTAAATGTCATTAGAATCTAATAAAGATTAAGGGGGTCGACTGTATGGGGAGCCCATCAGATTTCGATAGACCCTTATTTTCTTTCTTCTTCTTCCTCTTCTTCTTCCTTCTCTTCCTAGTTCGGATTACTGTAGCAGCTTTCGAAACAATATCTATTGGAGGCAAAAATTGAGACACCAATGGATTGAGGAGGGGGATGGCAATACTAAGTTCCTCCATGCAATTGCTAATGGTAGGAGAAGAAAGAACTTTGTGGATAAATTGAAAGTGAATGGAGAAGTATTGAATGATCAAGAGGAGATTGCCAACTACTTTATGGATCACTATAAAGCAGTTTATAAAAGGTAGGATGATGTTGGAATTAGTGTGGAAGGATTGGATTGGTCAAGATTGGATTCTAAAATAGCAATAATGTTGGAAAAGGATTTTGAGTTGGTAGAAATTCTATGGTTTTTTATCAAGATTGTAGGGAGATTATTAAATCTAACATTTTGGTCCTTGAGGAAATTTCTAGGAAACATTTTATTAGTCCTAGGATTAATTCCATTTTTCTAGCTTTGACACCTAAGAAGGGATATGCCATTCAGCCAAGAGATTTTGGACCCATCAACCTAGTGACTAGCATTTATAAAATAGTGACCAAAGTGTTGTCACTAAGATTAAGAACAACCTTGCCCAATTTGATAAGCCAGCCCCAAGGGGCATTTATTCAAGGAAGACATATCATTGATCAAAGCTTAATAGCTAATGAGTGTGTGGAGGATTTCAAGAGAAGGGGACAGAAAGGCTTTGTGTGTAAGTTGATTTAGAGAAAGCCTATAATATGGTTGATTGGTCTTTCTATTGAAATTTCTGAGAAATTGTGGATTTGGGGAAAGGTGGTGTGCCTAGATTGAAGGTTGTCTAAAACCTTGTCGCTACTCGATTGTGGTCAATGAAGTGGTCAGAGACTTTTTTCTAACTACCCGAGGGTTAAGGCAAGGGGATCTCCTCTCTCTCTTCTTATTATCTTGATAGTTGATGTATTTGGTAGATTTATTTTGAGAACTAATAGGTTGAACCTCTTTAGAGGTTGGAGGGTTGGTAGAGATGGTACTGGAATAACACACCTGCAGTTTGTGGATGATACAATCAATTTTTTCTAAAGGTAGGGATCCTTGGAAGGCAAGGAATTTGAAGTGGGTGGTAAAGTTGTTTGAACACCTCTCTAAGTAGAAGGTTAATTTTGAAAAGAGTTGCATGGCCGGGATAAATTGGGATGAGGAGTTTGTTGAAGCAGCGGATTCTTTAGGTTGTCCTACCACTAGTTGGCTAATGAAATACCTAGGTATGCCCCTAGGAGATAACCCATGTGAAGGAAGGTTTTGGAGCCTAGTTGTAGAAAATTGTGCCAAGAAGTTGGCAGTTTGGAATATAAATTGTGTTTTTTTCTGGGAGTTGAATTACTTTGATAAAGTCTACCATAGAAAACCTACCAGTTTACTATCTCTTAGTCTTTGGGATGCTGAAAAGGGAGGTGTTGAAATTAGATAAGATTATGAGGGGTTTCTTGTGGGAGCTTGATGAAGGAAGAAATGATTATCTGGTTAGGTGGGAAGTGGTGTGCAAGAGTAAGGAATAGGGGGATTTGGGCATAGGTAATATAGAGAAGAAATATATAGCTTTGTTGGGTAAATGGTTGTGGAGATGGCCATTGGAGAGGGAGAGGCTCTAGCATGGTGGTGTAAGTATTATTCATGGACAAACAAGTAATGGTTGGGATGCTGGTGTATCTCAGTAGGCTATTTTGAATTCTCCTTGGAAGGTTATAAATGGAATTCTTCCTCAATTTCTAAGCATTATCAAGTATGGTGTTTGTACTAGAGATAAGGTTCCTTTTTGGGGAAGACATTTGAGCTGGTAATTCCATCCTAAAGGACCTTTTTCTTTCTACTCCCTCTCTATGTTTAAAAAATGAACCCATCCAAAGCTTTGCTTCTATTTCTCAATCGTCTGGTGTAAGCTGGAACTTGGGCTTTAGAAGAGACTTGAGAGACCATGAGTTTGACTAGGCTGCCTTGCTCTTAAAAACTCTTGATTTTGTTTTTTAGATCCTTTTAAATCAGACAATTGAGTTTGGACTCCTCACCCATAGGGCCTTTTCTCTTAAGCTTCTTTTTTACCTAATTTCTTCTTTGTCCTTATCCCTCATCCTTTCCACTGCAATGAAATTTGGTCCAAATCCATCCCTCCCCATGTGGGAGACCTTTGCTGGGAAGTCCCTTATGGGAAACTAAACACTTTGGATAACTTGCAAAAGAGAATAGCTACACTAAGTACTTCCCCAAAGTGGTGTATCCTCTCCAAAGCTAATGGAGAAAGTTTTTACCACTTACTAATCTCCTGCCCTTTTTGTTGTAGGCTTTTGGGAAAAGCTTTTTATTTGGATGCAAGTGTAGGGGTGAAAATGGACTGGATGATGATCCAATCCAAATTCAAATCCAATCCTATTTTGTCGGATTCGGATATCCCCCTTTGGGTTTTCAGATCGGATCAAATAGAATAATGGGATCCAATTAAAAATCGGTTTGAACTTGAATATTATTTATTTATTTATAAAAATGTTTATATTGCATTTTTGTAATTTTTGTATTATTTATTTTTTTATAAAAAGGCATGTATATATATGATAGAAATAGTTGAAAAAATGCTTCTATTTTTTGTTTTCCTTTATATAGACTACTATTCTTTTCCTTTTAATAATTTGTTAAATTTTATAGAAATCAAATCGGATTGGATCAAATTCAGATATCTGACATCCTTAATGAATTTGAATTCGAATCGACCTTTGTGAGATTCAATCAGATCATTGGATTGGATCAGATAATAAGATTTATCTTACCGAATATACCCCAATTCCAATCCAATCTGATCCATTGACATCCTTGTGCAAGTGGATTGTGTCTTTGCAAATTGGTAGTCTATTTGACCCTACAACCTTTAGTTGGTCTAAGATAAGAGGTAAAATCTTATGGAAATGTGATAGGACTGCCTTGGTTGGGATAGTTTGGGATGATAAAGTGCTAAAATTTTCAAGGATAAGGAAAGGGATGAGGTTGTTGGTTGGAAATGTATAGTTAATAGAGCTATACACTAGGCTAAAACTTTGGACTTATTCTCACAGTTTTCCCTTGATGACATTTGGAGTAATTGGGAATTGGCAGCAAAAAGCTCTATTTGTAAGACCAGACCAAGCATGTTTGTAGTTTGGAGGCCCCCCAAAGAAGGTTTTATCAAATTAAATTTTGATGGCAGTAGTCTAGGTAATCCTGGGCCGTCTAGAATTGGAGGAGTCTTCGGGAAGATAGAAGGTCATATTCTTGCTTTATTCTTTGGTCCTACCAGAGTGGGGGATTCTGAAAATGCAGAGTTCCAAGCAATGTTACAAGGAGTACAAAGTGGGGGGTTCCTTCAGCCATATTGGACAAGGAGTACAGGCAGATTTTTACAGCTCATATTGGGCAAGAAACCTAAGGTAGATGGCATGCAGCATAGTCTTTCATCTTTATAAGTTATAACTCATATTGAAAATATATTCAAGTTATTCTGTTTGAAGAACTAATTAAAACTTGTTAATAGGATACTTGTGCATTAGTAAATACTAGTAACAGGCAATAAAGAATTATAATGTGAACTACAAAAAGATTACAGTTTAATAAAAATTCCAAATATGTGTCTAAGCCAAGCAAGGTCTTTTCTAGATCATTTTACTTTTTACTTATTTATTAATGCATAAGTGCATAAACTTATCAAATATATATATAAAAATGTACCCTGATGAATGAAATTGCAGGACATTAATCTATATCAAGTAACACCTTGAGTTATAATCCAGAAGAAGCACAGAATAGGCATGTCCTAGGAAAGTAAGTTTTGATTTACATATAATCAATGACATTGGAGTTATGTTATAAGAAGAAGAATCATACTAGGTGGCTTGTTTGGAGGCTCTGAGGCAATATGAAATTTCCGATAATTCCGAAGAATTTCACAAATTTCAGCAGGCCGCAACCATCGATTTTGTGCTTCCAGTAGTATTTGCTCAATATCTATACATGCAAAACAAGACAATCACGAAAGCATTCATAAGATATCTCTACAAGTAGGTCATAACCTAATGCAAGGTTTAAATGTAATGCATATCTCATCTGTTAAGAAACAACCTAGGATTGTTAGCGAAAGATTCAGCTGATTGACATTCAAAATCTAAGACAAAACCAGCAGTTAGTTACTTTCTGAAACTTTATTAGTATCACAAGAGTCAACTCATCGAATACTGCAACACTGGAAGAAAAAATATCTGATTACAAAAAAAGAGCTTAAAAGATAGAAACAAAACTAAATGACAAGGTGCCTACAAAAGATAGCTTACAACAGCAATTTGAGAGATCAAATAAGCACAAGGCAATTCTTAGAATATTGGGGCCCTGTCAACCCCTCAGAAGAGCTTCCAAAGTGGTGTGGCTGTTCTTTCTCTTTGAGCTCATGCTACAGGCTGATCTCATCTCACCCAAGCGTGACTGTTCATTGGGCTTGGTTTTGGAAAGCTCAGGCTCCACCTAAAGTGGTTTTCTTATTGTGAACAATAGCTGGGGACAAGGTGTTGACTATGGATCGTCTTTTGAATAGAGGCATGCCCATTGAGAATTCCTGCAGGTTTTGGAGTTTGAATCCAGAACCTGTCGCCCAGCTTTTTATTTATTGCACTTTCACTCACTCAGTCTGGGTCCATTTCCTAAAGCTTTTTAATACAAGCTGGGTGACACCCCCTGATGTTCCTTTAGCTTCCTTAAAGCTGGGTTTTCAGTGAGAGGGAAGATACTTCCACTTGAACTATGCTGAGGGGTGTGGAAGGAGGGGAACAGTCAAGTTTTTGAAGATAAGACTGCTCCTTTTGAAGCAGTGTTCAGCAAGATAGAGTGGATGATGGTCTGGTGGGTGCGGATTTTGAAGCTATTTTCAGGTATACCTTTAGCAGATTTTTTGAATAGACGGAGATCTTTAATTTTTTATACAGTTTCATAGAATGTATAGTTGGGGTTTCTTGGCATACTTGTAAAGATCTTTTTGTATATGCTTTTGTGGGCAGCTTGCCCTCCTCATTAATGAATATATATGTTAACTTGCTTATCAGAAAAAGAAAAAAAAGAACTTCCGTCCAGAATCATCAATAGTCTCTTCAAAGCCACAATAGCAGATGGATAGGATTGATATCCTCTTTTCCACTGCAGATATAGAATCAGAGTAAATCATTCCTTCCAATATGAAGGAAAACTAGTATTTTATACATGGTACCAGGCTTAATTGTTAACACCTTAGACAAATATTGATACATTCTGAATAAATATCAAACAAGACTACCCAGGCAATTTCTTGCACCTTCTTTTACCCTTTTTTTGGCTATTTAGGCTCGCTTCTGGGGACCATTGCTTGGTGGAATGGTATAATCTCAAGCTGACAAGCATGATACTGTAATTTTCTGAGAGCAGTCGCTTCATGCAAAATTCCAGAGATTAGGTCCATGACTCTTTTACCCAAAATAAAAGGTCATGACTCCGCAGATAGGTGATTTTGAGCCATTTGGTAATAGACAAGAGGGACAAAATAGGTTGATTGTTCTGACGTCCAAGAGAATTATCTTCAAGCAAACCATCCAACAGATGCTTTCCACAATTCTAATTGATTCTTCCTTATCGCATAGTAGAAGTTCCATGGCAAAGATCCGTGAAGATCACTAATTTCATAACTAATCATTTCACAATATACAGAGTGTTCCCTAAGCATAACATAAAGCGTTTCCCTTGAATTCGAATCTATAACGCGTGAAAATAACATCAATTCAACTATAAGCTAAATATATCCATACTTAATGCTTAACCAGCCAGTTTTATTAGAACATTCATAAAAACAAGGAATTCAACAAAATAAAACTCGAATTCAACAAAAACCTGCAAAATTAACGCAGAGTTCTCACCTAATTGGTTGCTCAGACTGTATCGCCTAGTCTCCGCCATGAACGAACTTTTCAGCAAGCTGTTGAGTTCGATTTCAGCACCCTACTAAAATCCTCATCATCAAAACTCGAACCGATAATTCGCTTATGCACATGAGAAATTGACGAGAACTGATTCTTCAAATTCGACTTACAAGTCAATACGATCGCATCAGACCATATAATAAAGCATCTGGAAACTCGAATCACTCGAATAAAAATTAAAAACGTTAGAATAGGAATAAAGAAAGAAGGCGAGACGGAACCCACCTAAAGTGAGTGCCTGGGTCTGGGTCAGCCGCCGATATGGACTTGAGAGTAAAAACGAGAGAAGATGAATGCTAATCAAATCATACTCTTGCAATTAGGATTGGAAATCTACTTTAAGCAACGCTCACGCTCAGTTCTCTAATTGTCATTTATCAAACATCTGCGTGAGCACGTGTATGGTTCTTTTGGAAGGGGTGATTATAGTGCTACTTGCTTTGCCAAACATTAATATGGATATGGTAGCGAAAATAAATAGATACCGGAAAAGTTTAATCAATCAACGGGTACATACGAGGTACTGTCAAAATTCACCGGTGGACGGGGAGGGGTTTCATTGGTCAAAGCTTTTCGGTTTCATATCTTCCGGCATCAGAGATTTACCAAAAGAAAAGTAACGCATTAATAAAAGCGCGTACGGAAATGGGTAGGACGGCAAATGGATCCAATCGAATCGGGATAATTGAGATTCGAATGGATTGTGGATTTGAGATCGCACATCGATATCGTGAATAAAATAACCAAAATCTTCAAATGCTAGTACGTGGTACTGTAGAGTGTAGACTTTATGCTATCAAGACGAACGAAGCATGACTACACAACATTATCCAAAAAGAATTTAAAATGGCTTCACTTCGAAAATTGTATTTTGTTTTTGATACATAAAATTGTGGTTTGTATATCGTGAATAAAAGGAATTGGGCATATGATGGTGATGTAGGGTGATCCGGTCCGATCTCGTAGCACGGGGACACGTGGATATGATCTGGCACAAGGGACAATTCAGCACGATAGCCAGGCCACAACTCAGCATAACAAGCTCGTTAAGGCCCGATCAAGCGACTTGACGGGTGTGACAATTCACCAAGAAGCAAGGCCTAGCTCGCCCCAAGCCTGAGGGTAGAGCGCCCTGAGCTCCCTCCGTGCAAAGGGACCCAAGCTCCCCTTGAGACCCGAGCTCCTCCTAAGGGGATCCGAGCTCTCCCTCCCTAAGAAGGGAGCACCCCAGCTTTTGGCTAAGTGTCCCAAGGGAGAAACACCTCGGGACAGCACCGTCGAGACTCCTGTTCGCACTTGCTTAAGGCTCACTTCCGCTGCGAGCACCTTGGCTTACTTCGGCACCTCGGTGCAAGGCAACCCAGCCCCAGGCGATTCGGTGCAATGTAGCTCAGCAGCCTGCAGGGAAGATCTGCCCGACATCCGTACCTGCCAGATCTGGTGGCAGCGCCCACATCTCTTGCCAGGTAGTGTCGTGCCTGTCGTCTCTGAAAAGCATGGCACACCTGACGAGTCTGTACCTTGCAGCAGCAACCTGCACCTACCACCTCAGCCCTGGCAGTAACGGCTAGGGCAATAGCGGTTACGCCTGATGTGACTGAGCTCTGGTATAAGAGGACCCCGACCCTCATGAAGTAAAGGTATTGAAGCTAGCACCTCCAGCACTCTTAACTCTCTGTTTTTTCCTTGAGTTTTCCTCAGAGTTCTAACTTAACCATCGAAGTGTTCCCGCCGGGAGAGCTCCCCAGGAACCCTTCACGTTCCTCTTCATCTCAGGTGTCGTTTGTCACAGCTAGGAGCCAAGTTTCGACCAGCTAGGAGTGCCTAGATCATGTTGCATCATTTGGCGCCGTTTGTGGGAATGCTTCAAAAGGCCTTCCTCTAAGTTCTATGCAACTCTCTCTAAAGAACTGATCAGCATCACTGACACCTATGGCTTCCTCCAGCAACGCCGGACGCCGAAACACCTCTGAGGAACAACCCCAGTTACCCATCATCTGCATCGGGTAGTTCACCGTCCCCCTCTTTGTGGATGGGGTCCTCAGTCTGAATGTGCCTCAAACGGTGGCACTCGTGACTGTTCCACTGCCCTCTACAGCCGGAGCAACCTTCATTGAACCCACCATCCTCCCTTCGGTGGCCAGCCAAGGTCAACTGAGGATCTGATGCAGTGCATGCGAGACATGTAGGTTCAGATGCAACAGTTCCAGCAACTTCAGTTCCATCAGCAGCAAGTGTTGCACCAGGTTTCCCAGTACTAGTATCAACAATAGTTTCCTTCACTCCCTCCTCGGCATCCAGCTGCGTAGCCAACCAAGCCTCACTGCCGAAGCGAACTTCCTTCCCGCTGAGGAGAGACCTCGGTATCATCTCATGGAAGGAAGGAAAAACTCCCTACCCCCGCCTCGCGGCCTGCAGTTAGGTCGGGGGCTTCCCAGCCAGTTAGGCTCGTATCACCTCAGCGTTCCCAGTTCGAACCTCCGCTTGCCGAAAACCGGTTCGAAGTGCTGGCTAACGACCTGGGACAAGGCCCCTCTGTTCGTAGATACCGACAGTCGTTCGAGCCTTTCCCTAGACCCATCGAGCTCAGTAATACCGAGGCCAGCAGCACCAACGCTGAGCCTGCTAAGAAGAAATGAAGGCGTCGCTGAGCTCGCCGAACTGCCACCCGCGATCTACCCGAACTCAGAGGCAATGTAGAGGTAAGTTCGGGCGAGGTAAAAGCTACTCCACTTCTTTCAGTTCCTTCCCTCTTGTCACTAGAGCTCCTTGTCGTCCCCATGCCAAGGGACTTCAAGCTCCCCCCGTTGGACAAGTACGATGGGTCCTTCGATCCCAATGACCACGTGGACGCTTTTCAGTCCCAGATGCATCTAGCCAGAGAGAGTGAGTCTTGCATGTGTGTGGCCTTCTCCACCACTTTCAAAGGAGTAGCCCGCACTTGGTACTGAAACCTCATGCCAGGTTCAATAAGGAGTTGGGTGCAGTTCATACAGGTCTTCACCTCTCACTTCGTCACCAATAAAAGGTGCCCGAGGACCTAAGAAAGCCTCCTTAGCATAATCTAGAGGGAAGGGGAGTCCATCTGGAACTACATCAAGCGGTTTAATGACGCTTGCTTCCAGATCCCCGACCTAGACCCTGCAGTTCGGCTCACTACGGCCAAGCGGGGAATCACCCACAAAGAGTTCAAATGGCACGTGGTTGTCAACCAACCCAGGACCGTGACCGAGTTCCTCGAACTCGAAGATCGGTTCATAAGGATAGATGAGGAGATCAACTAGAAGGGTGAGCAGGCCCTTGAAAAGAGGAAAAGGGAACCAGATAGCAAGAAGAAGAAGGACCAAGCTCGGGGGTCAAAGCCAATTCAGCCTTTCCGAGCTCCGGCGGCAGAAAGGGACTACGCGCCCCTCAACGCAAAGCGGGCAGAGATCCTCATGGCGATCAAGGACGCCCCATATGTGAAGTGGGTACCTTGGCTTAAGGTCGACCCCAATGTTAGGAATAAAAATTTGTATTGTAGTTTTCATAGAGATCACGGTCATAGTACCGAAAATTGTAAAAACCTCCACGATGAGATAGAAGAACTCATCCGTCACGAATATCTGAGAAATTTTGTACAGAACAATAATAATAGTAAAGCATGTCGGCAGGGGGAGCAAAATAAAGAGGCTCCCGAGTCCAACAGTCAAGCAGAACAGCTGTAGAGGCAGCCTTCCGACGAGAGACCAGTCCGGGGGACCATCCATGTATTTGTCGGAGGATCAATTGTTGCGGGTTGCACTTGGCTGGATTTTGGTCATCAACCTGCGAGGCCACAAAGGAAGAGCTTAACCCCCCGAAGCGGCCAAGGGTGGAGGAACCGATCTTCTTCACAGAAGACGTTGCGCGAAGGGTCCATTATCCCCATGATGACGCACTGGTCATAAAGATAAAGATCAATGACTTCGAGGTCAGGCGTGTCCTAGTCGACTTGGGCAGCTCGGCAGACATTCTCTTCAAGGCGGCCTTCGATCAACTACAGCTCCAGGAAAGCGACTTGAAGCCCGCAAACACTCCACTTGTGGGGTTCAGCGACGAGGAGGTCAGGCCTTTAGGGAGAGTCATTGTACCTGTGGAGGTCAGCACCTAGCCTAGTGTGGTAAGACTCAACCATGAGTTCCTGATGGTTGCGACGCCCTCCCCGTACAACGCAATAGTAGGTCGGCCCATCACCCATGCCTTACGAGCAGTAGTCTCCACCTACCACCTGGCGATGAAGTTCCCTACAGACTTCGTAGTTGGAGTGATGCAAGGCAATCAGCTTGAGTCCCGCAAGTGCTATGTAGCCGCCCTCAAAGGAAAGGCCAAGGTAGTAGACGACCTCGAGCTAGAATGACTTGCGGAGCGAGCCGCACCTACCGAAGAGGCCATCCCCATCCCGGCTTAGGCAAAGGACACAGCTCGGGTACTTCAGATCGGTGCTTCTGTTGAGGAACCCTTGCGGTCTCAACTGTTAAGTTTCTTACTAGAGAATTTAGATGTTTTTGCATAGTCAGCGATAGAAATGCCCGGCATAGACCCCAACATTATAACTCATAGGCTCAACATTGATCCTATAGTTAGGCATGTTAGGCAGAAGAAACACAACCTAGCCCCAGAGCAATGGAGGGCAGTCGACGAGAAGGTCAGGAAGCTCCTTGTAGTCGATTTTATCAGGGAAATTCATTACCCGAGCTGGGTGGCCAACCCCGTTCAGGTGAAAAAGGCTAACGGTAAATGGCGCATGTGCGTCGACTACACCAACCTGAACCGAGCTTGCCCAAAGGGCTGCTTCCCACTTCCTAGGATTGATCATCTAGTGGATGCGACCTCGGGGCACGAGTTGTTGAGCTTCCTAGATGCCTATTCGGGCTACAATCAGATCAAGATGGACCCAATTGATGAAGAGAAAACTGCCTTCATAACTGAGTTTGACATGTACTATTACAAGGTCATGCCCTTCGGGTTGAAAAATGCCAGGCCACTTTTCAAAGATTTGTAAATAAACTATTTGAGCCACTAATTGGCAAAAAAGTAGAGTGTTATGTAGATGATATGGTCGTCAAAACCCAATTTTCACATGATTTAATACAAGATTTACATTCAATTTTTTTAAATCTTACGTAGATTTAATATGAAACTAAATCCGAACAAGTGTGTCTTCGGTGTCACCTCGGGTAAGTTCCTAGGGTACATCGTTAACCGGCGAGGCATTGAGGCCAACCCGGACAAAATCAAAGCCACCCTAGAAATGAGACCACCCCGAAAATTGAAGGAGGTTCAGAAGTTTAACAGCCGGTTAGCTGCTTCATGTCCAGGTCAACATATCGGTGCCTGCCCTTCTTTAAGGCCATAAAAAGCAAAGGCTTCGAATGGACCGAAGAGTGTCAGCTCGCGTTTGACAAGCTCAAAAGGCACCCCACTAACATCCTAGTCTTAACCCGACCTAAAGGGGGTGATGTTTTAGAGCTATACCTCTCAGAAAGTGACGAGGTGGTCAACTCGGTACTAATAAGAGAAGTAGATAGGGTCCAACGACCCATCTATTATGTTAGTAAAGTGTTGTAGGGAGCAGAGACAAGGTACCTAGAGATAGAAAAGTTAGCCTATGCACTGGCCATAGCAGCCCGAAAGCTTCGCTCGTACTTCCAAGCTCACACCATCGTTGTCCTCACCAAGAAACCTCTGAGGCAAGTCTTACTCAAGCCCGAGGTCTCGGGAAGGCTAACAAAGTGGGCCATTGAACTCAGCGAATACGAACTCCAGTATAAGCCGCGAACTGATATCAAGGCCCAAGCCTTAGCAAATTTTGTCGCAGAATGCACCTTTAGCTCCGAAGTCACCAGGCCGGTGGAACACAAGGCCCCCAGTGCGGGTGAGCCCAGGGTTCTCGGGTTGGTTGAGCTCGAGCACCGTGAAGTAGCAACCAACGCGACATCTCTCCTAGTTAGGCCAAGCGCGAACTGGGACGAGGAACCCTGGATCCTTCACGTAGATGGCTCGTCAAACCGATAGGGCAGCAGAGGTGGGATCGTTCTGTACGGGGCAAGCGGTGTGAAACTGGAGTATGCACTACGCTTTGAGTTTGTGGCATCCAACAATGAAGCAGAGTATGAGGCGCTACTAGTCGGGCTGGATCTGGCAAAGGAAGTGAAAGCCATGCACATTGTCGTCTGCAACGATTCCCAGCTCGTGGTCAATCAGGTTATGGGTGAATACGAAGCTCGTGAGCCAACCATGGTAGCTTACTCGGCCAAAGTAAGAGGGGCTCTACTCAACTTCCAGTCACACTTGATTAAGCAAATCCTAAGAACAGAGAACACTGAGGCCGATGCCCTGTCCCGGTTAACCAGCACTGGTGATAACACCATGAAAACTGTGTATATAGAGAACTTGCATCGGCCTAGCATTCTCAGGGGGCAGAGGAGGTCACTCCCGTCGTTCAAGTAGAGCCGAGCTGGATTGATCTGCTCACGAGCTTCTTGCTACACGGGACCCTCCCCACATATCGTAATGCCGCCAAGAGGTTAGAGCATCAGGCAGCCAAATACATCATGATAGGCGAATGGCTGTACCGAAGATCCTACACGCTCCCCTACTTGTGCTACCTACAACCCTCTAAAGCCGAGCTCGTCCTCTGCGATATTCATGAGGACTTGTGTGGTGGACACTTGGGGGGTAGAGCCATCACTTAGAAAGCACTACACAGAGGTATTACTGGCCAACAATGAAGGCAGATGCAACCGAACTCATCAAAAAATGCGACAAGTGTTAGAAGCATGCCAACATCCACCATCGGCCTGCTGCTGACCTAAAATACCTCACTAACCCGTGGCCATTTGCACAATAGGGGATTGACTTACTCGGGCCATTCCCACTAGCAATAGGGCAAAGGAGGTTCCTAGTGGTGGCAGTTGACTATTTCACGAAGTGGGTCGAGACTAAACCCCTCGCAATGATCACAGCCTGGAGTGTGTAGAACTTCTTTTGGAAGAACATAGTGTGTCATTTCGGATTACCTCGGGTACTGATTTCCGACAATGGTAAGCAATTCGAAGACATCAAATTCCAAAACTAGTGCCAAGACATGGGAATTCAACAGAACTTCACCTCAGTAGTGCACCCTCAGGCAAATGGTCAAGCGGAAGTCACGAACAGAGCTATTCTCCGCAGACTAAAGGCGTGCTTGAACCGAGCTAAGGGATTATGGGAAGACGAGCTGCCCAATGTATTATGGGCCTATCATACCACAGAAAAGACTGCCACAAGAGAAACCCCCTTTAACCCCACCTACGACACCGAAGCAATCATTCCAACCGAGATCGAAGTTTCCTCATTGAGACTAGAAGCGTATGATGACAGGGCAAATGAAGACAAGCTACGTACCAACCTCGACTTACTTGACGAAATACGGGACCTCGCATACATCAAGACCGCAGCCTACCAGCAAAGGTTAGCTCGGTACTATAACACCAGGGTCAAAAAGTGGACTCTCCGCATTGGCGACCTGGTTCTCCGTAAGGTTATGGTGCCTGAGCTCGATGTTGGTAAGCTCGGTCCAAATTGGGAAGGACCCTATCGAGTAAAGCGAGTACTCGGGGAAGGAACATATGAGCTCAAAACCTTGGAAGGGAAACAAATACCTCGGGCATGGAATATTGTCAACTTAAGGCAGTATTACCTATAAATAACTGAGTAGACCACATGTCACTTTCAGAGCCTAAGGGCCAAAATGCCGAGCTAACAAAGACCTCGGCGCAGTAAAACCCAGTCGCTTCTACGTCATGGGCGAACTCCAAGAGCAAACCATGAGTCACTCTCAGGGCTTAAGGGCCAAAATGCCGAACTAACAGACTCCAACATAATAACTTAGCCACCTCTATGAAACGAACGAATTCTAAGGGTGGCTGAAGCCACTCCCCCCCCCCCCCCCCCCCGGCCAAGGGGCTAAAACACCGAGCTGACCAAGAAGCTCGACACCATAGTACATAATGTATCGAGGGTGCAAGTAGACCAATAGATTCTGTGACGCTTAGCCCACCTCGGTATACAACTAGAAGACAGTTCGGGCATATGCCTTACTATGTCAAGCACCTCGGTATACGCTACAAGACAATTCGGGCATAAGCCTTACTATGTCAATCACTTCATACACTCAACTATGATAGCTCGGATAAAACAACACTTGGAAAAGAAAAGTCAAATTCATTAACAAGTAAGTTTTGTACAATGAGCTCGACAAAAAAAAAAAAAAAAAACAACAACAGATTGAGGTCGCAGGCTCGGAATACAGAAAATAATCACTTCGGGGGCTCTTCATCTCCGTGCGGGATCTCCTTGAGAGCTTCAGGCTGATTAGGGGCATTTGCTTCTTCGCCACAGTCCTCCTCCTCGGAATCTGGATCCTCTGTGGCTTGATGAGCTATCTCATTCGTGATTTGCGAGGTGGTGATGGCGCTCGTGTTAAGCTCGGGGTATGTGTGCCTTGTCAGCTACCTGCTGAGCTTGAACCCCTTACGGTAGGCCTCCTCCAAAACGACATCGAATTTGTTAGACTGGATGTACTCCGTGACAGTCTTGATCTTTGTCTTCTCTATGGCTTGAGTAAATATCTCAGTCTTCTCCTCGATGTTAGCCTTGAGGAACTCCACCTCATGCAGGAGGGCCTTCTTGTTCTCCTTAAGGCCTTCCGCCCCTGCCCTGAGGGCGTCCAGTTTGCCCCTCAACGCACCCTTCTCGTGTGCTAGCTCCTCATTAAGAGCCTCCACCTCACCCCTCAGCACATCCTTCTCGCATGCTAGCTCGTCCTTCTCCGCCGTCAATGCCGCAATAACGTCCCTTTGGGCCCTGGCGCTGCTCTCCAACCGGTGGATTTACTCGCGAGCTGCCCTCAGATCAGTATGAGTTGTGTGGGATGACTCCTCGGCAGTCAGAGCCCACTTCAGGTTCCTCTTGGACTGAAGAGTTAGGGCGTGCACGGCGGAATTCACCTGACAAAGAAAGTTGGTTAGTACCGAAGAAACATACATATAACAGAAAGGGAGAAAGAAGGGAGAACTTACCACCATAGTGTGGGTAGTAGCTCGGGCTTCGAGCTGGGCAGGGGCGAGCAGATCGGCCCAGGCCGAGATTTCCTCGGAATAAATGGTTCCTTTGCTTTTCCGAAGGCCGCACTGAGGGACCAAGATACTTCGGCCCCCACTCGGACTCCCTGAGCTGGAGACCGCCGTCTCGGCTATACGAATGGGCTCGGTGGAGACCTCAATTGCTACGTTGGCAGCCTTGGTGATAATCTTGGGCTCAACTACTACCTTTGTAGCGGGCTCGGCCAAGGTCTTGGGCTCCCGAGGTGGTATGGACTCCTCCAAGTCAATGATCAGAGGAGCACTAGGGAGCTCGGGCTCAGAAGAGGGAGCTGGTGGAAGCTTGGACTCGGGAATGGGGGCTGGCGGTGACTCGATGCGAGTTCTCTTAACAGCCCGCTTCTTCCTCCCCTTTAGATGCTTGAAGAGTCTATCCTCCTTAAGCTTATCTGCTTCCATGGGACCTGCAACAGAGCTCGGCATTAGTACTCGAGTAAAAGAAAAGGAAGGTGCAAGCCAAACAACTAAGGTACCAAGACTACCTACCCGGGCTCAAGCTGGCCTAGATGAGCTTGCTCTGGGTGATGTAATCCTTGTAACAACACCCGATCTCAGCCCACGACTAGAATGTCTCCCTTGTCTTCTTGTCAAGGATGATGCCGGGGTCTTGGATAGCCACCCTCCAGTTAGTGGGGAAGGGCCACCCTGCGGGGTTTCGGACTACGAAGTAGTCTTGCTTCCAAGCTGGTATCTTGCTCGGGAGCTTATGCATCAACTTGAAACCCGGGCAAGGGGACAAGAAATAAGCCCTCCTGTGCTCGGGGAGAATGCATGAAGTGCTCTTCTTTATTGTGAGGATGGAACAGAATATGTCCAAGTTCAAGGGGAAGACATACTCGTAGCAGAGGGAGATGGTCCCAACCACATTACGGATCGAGTTCGGGTGGAGCTGGTCTATCATAACGTTAAGATGGTTCAGGACCTCCACTATAAGTGGATGGAAGGGAAGGCGGAGCCCGGTTATGAGTTGCTCTTGGAAGATCACGACCTCATCAGGGCCGTGCTCCCATGGGAAGCTACCCGCAGGTAAACTGTAGATATACTCCCTAGGTAGGTTGTACTGACGAATAAGGTAGGTTGTACTACCGAATAAGGTAGTGGAGCCTCTCCAGGGTCATAATAGAGGGTCTGAACCTGTCCGACATCTGACCTCGGTGAGAGGTAGACGCCAATTTACCCGAGGCCTCCCACACCTCGGGGGACTAGACGCCAATAGGGTCACCCTTAGCCGAGGTACCGACCTCGGGCTCATCTAGCTGACTATCGAAGGAAGGCATAACTAAGAATTAAAGAGGAGCTAGGTTGCCTCACCAAAGAAAGATGAACCTGACTGGGAAGAATTGACCCGAACTGGAGGCTTTGGACGCGAGCTCAAGACTACGGCTAAGGATTTGTGGCGAAGGAAAAATGGCAAAGACCCCTGCTATTTATAGCCAATGTATGCGGGCATCAACGGTTGAGATCAAAATGATATGACGGTCCTCATGAAAATTGGCTGCGCGACCATCGAGGCAAAATCGATTTAGCGCATTTTTTGACTTCGCAAAGTCCATAAGTCGTGTGATGTCCGTACGTAGACCGTACGCGACCCGAGCTGCACCTGGTAGACCAAGCATAGAACCGGTCCAACCGATGAGTTGGCCGACAAGAAAGCTTAGGCTTCGAGCCAAATCCACCCGGCAGACCACGGACTCCCCGTAGCTGGGTCAGAACCCCCAGCACAGGGAGTGGGGGGAAATTGATGTAGCGTGATTTGGCCCGACTTCGTAGCATAGGGACACGTGGATATGACCTGGCATAAGTGACAACTCAGCGAGATAGCCTGGCCACAACTCGGTGTAACAAGCTTGCCGAGGCCCGACCAAACGACTCGACGGGTGTGACAACTTGCCGAGAAGCAAGGCCCAACTCACCCCAAGCCTGAGGGTGGAGCGCCCTGAGCTCCCTCCATGCAAAGGGACTCGAGCTCCTCCTAAGGGGCTCCAAGCTCTCCCTCCCTAAGAAGGGAGCACCCCAGCTTTTTTCTAAGTGTCCCGAGGGAGAAACACCTCGGGACAGCACCGTCGAGACTCCTGTTCACACTTGCTTAAGGCTCGCCTCTAGTGCGAGCACCTCGGCGTACCTCGGCACCTCTGTGCAAGGCAACCCAGCCCCAGGCGGTTCGATGCAATGTAGCTCGACAACTGCAGGGAAGATTCGCATGACATCCGTACCTGCCGGATCTGGTGGCAACGCCCACATCTCTTGCCAAGTAGTACCGTGCCTGCCATCTCTAAAAAGCATGGCACGCCTGACGAGTCCGTACCCTATAGCAATAGCCTGCACCTACCACCTTAGCTCTGACAATAACGGCTAGAACAGTGGTGGTTACACCTGATGTGACTGAGCTCTAGTATAAGAGGACCTCAACCCTCACGAAGCAAAGGTATTGAAGCTAGCACTTTTAGTATTCTCTGTGTTTTCTTTGAGTTTTCCTCAGAGTTCTAACTTAGCCATTGGAGTGTTCTCATCAAGAAAGTTCCTCGAGAACCCTTCACGTTCCTCTTCATCTCAGGTGTTGTCTATGGATTTAAAACCCTTTACGTTCTAAGTTAGCCAAGTTTCAGCCAGGTAGGAGTGCACAGATTGTGTTGCATCAGATGGATTTAAAATTTTAAACAATTCCATTGTTAGATACGGACCATATGGTATAAATTTTTATACAGATAAATTTTCAATGGATGGAGATGGGGGTGGATCCGTAGTTGATCAAATTATAAACAGATGGAGTTCAGGTCAGCCTTAATCTCATCGGATTTGGATTTTAATTTGCATCTATGGAATCACGTGCGTTAGAGCTTGAACCATCAATTACCAAAGTTTGACCAGTCTGATGGATGTCAGTAGTAGAGTCATGATCGAGTGAAGTTGTCATAATAATATAATATGTCAATACTGCTTCTTAAATCTAACGGCCGAGATCTCGTGCCTAGCAATTGGAATCTGTGCGCGCTTTGTTTGCAGATTGCACCTCTAC
The DNA here is from genome assembly GCF_056320005.1 of Nelumbo lutea. Classification (NCBI taxonomy): domain Eukaryota; kingdom Viridiplantae; phylum Streptophyta; class Magnoliopsida; order Proteales; family Nelumbonaceae; genus Nelumbo; species Nelumbo lutea. Next base: position 110,122,872 of record NC_142684.1, read on the forward strand.
TTGGAATCCTTTTGTTTGGTTATCAATCGAGTAGATGATTCCTGATGAAATCGGCTTCAGTCGGGGCAAATCCATACCTTGCATTGGGAATATCTCCTCATGAAATAAAGTATGCAAGTATAGAGATATTCTCAATGCAAGGCAATAAAGGTTGCCCTAACAGAGTTTGCCCTGAAGCGGAATTCATTCCCAATGGCATGTGAATTTGGAAACAAGGGTTCCACTATGATATGAAAAAGATATGATATATGAAAAACTTTTGACCAGTCAATGGGAATCATAAACGTGGTAGCCAATCATGTTATTTATCAAATTCATGGGTGGATTTTGATTGGTCAAAACTCTTCCCATACCATATATTTTCCACATCATAGATTTTCCCTGAAAACGATCCTTTTTTTCTTGAAAATTGGTAGGGTCCCATTAGGGCTTTTTTTTCAGAAGAAACCGTTATGATACACCCCTTTATAAGTTGTAGAGATGGGGATTAGAAAGATTATTTCCTTGGCTCGGTTTGGGAAGAGCAAATACAAATATATAAAGTGCATGCATACATATTTAAGGTTTTGTACTCTACATATTTGTGTTTGTACGTACAATTATAAATATGTAGAATGCAAAACCTTGTATTTTGTGTTATATTGTTTGTATTTGCACTCTACGTATTGTATTTGTACTCCTTCCAAACTGAGCCTTAACAGAGACATAAAGGGCAAACCACGATGGAGAATATTTCCGTGAGTACCTTGTATGATGATGGAGGGTATCCAGTGATTGTGCGCACAACTCTTTACCAAAATAACATTGTCAGTATCAGGTTTCTACAAGCTTCCTGATGGGCTCCTGTTTGGATCTGAATACCAATGTTCCAGTGGAAAAATTGTGATCCCTCAAGAGGTGTTGCTGAAAAGGATTTGAATTTCAATATGACAAACTAAAACTTGTGATTTCCCCAAGGACCATGCAGTAGAGGATCTGAGTTCTAATATACATTCATAAAATCTACCCTTGATTTTTTATATCTTTACCTTGTACGCTGTGCCGTTGTTCTGTAAACTAAAAAACAGTTAGTCGAGTCTGATACCCAAGTCTTTTCTTCCAAAATCAACAACTGAAGATGCTGATTATATTGTAAATGTACCTTATGATGGTTAACTGATGAAGGGATGCTTAATTTAAAGTACCTCATTAGGTGAAATGACAGCATTATAGTTGCACCTTAAGAAAATACACCAGGGTCCATCCTGAGGATCCAATGTTTGTGTTCATTCTACTTTAAGGACTATCTTCATGAACTCATACACGAAGTAACTTATAGCAGCTGATGGTAGGACCTGAAAAATGACGAGGAATAAGAATAAGATGAGACGACAGCAGGTTTGAACCAGGAAAGATAAATTTAGCATCACCATAATTCAAGATTGAGCAGTGCTAGCCATATGGGTCAAACATGTCCTTGAATACAGATGATTGGACACTGTGGATCCGGTGTATCATGCCAGACCCAGTATATTGTCAGTTCTGTTTTTGAACAATGGGATTAGTATGATGGTGTCCAACTAGCATCACTCCATGGATGGGACAACTGCAACCTTAGTTATACTGGCACGATTGTCATGATAAAAAAGAAAAAAAAATACATACACGCATACATAAATATAAATATATAGGGCAAAACAGGATTATTATCGTTGGCCCCCATACAGTTGAGATAAAGCTTGGATGATGATGATGATATATATTGATCACTTAATGAATGTCATAAATATAATTTGGAGAAGAGAGAAGCTCTAAGACTGGGCTTCTAAATCTGCAATTATAAAATAAATAACTAGACATGTGAATGAGTCAGGTTCAGTAACGCATTTGACTCAACCAAGACTATATATAATAATATTTCAATGCAGAAATGTCAACAGGTTGGGTTTAGCATTGATCAACCACAAACTAGAACCTGATTAAGGCTTAGAGTTTACCACTTAACCCAACCTACTAACAACCGTATAAATGACTGCAACCTACCAAACATGCATGAACCACATAAAGCTCCAAGATAGCAATACTCCTTAGCAAGGTTTCAAATTACCACAACATATCGGTCTGTATCATATGACACGTAATGATCTTCAGGGGACATATTTGGTGAAGAAAATCTCCTCAATGACCCTGTTTGATAAAGAATATGAAACCCCGTATATATTGTCCTGGATCAAAGTAAACGGAATATAGTTTGTATGTGGTTGGGGGAGGAGAGAAAATAGGAAACTGGATTAGTCACTAAATGACAAGCAGATTGAAACTAGACTCTCTAATGCAACAAGATGGGCCTATTCCAATGTGAACTTATGTCCAAACACATGTAAAGACCCTATGTTAGAGCCCAAGGAAGAAGCCTATCTAGTCATTTTGCAGCTCAATCCATGGTACACAGGACCCTTAACCCACAGACTGAAAACAGGCAATTACCTAATGTTGGTCCCAGCTATCTGCGGTCTTGGGAGGGCAAGACTGGATACAGACCTAATCCCCTTTTTTTGCAAACAATGGCGCCAACTAGACTCAAACCTGCGTTCTCATACTTGCCATCCCAAGATTTTATCATTACACCAAGCAATAAGAATATTCCAAATAAGCTGCATGAGAAGTAAGATCAATCAGAGAATATTCTAGATGTTTAAAGGAGATGTACCCCATTATTTCCTTTTTAGTGAAGAATATTATGATATTTAAGCTATGCAACTCCGTTGTGGTTTGTGAAGTGAGACTATTATCCTGGTGGAAAGACTCCACCTTTTTCTCTTAGTGGGATTCTAACCAAAAGATTGGAACCTAGTAATGAAACTTTATTGGTTATCTTCCTCTTTATCATTCACTTCTCTAGCTCATTTCCTTTACCCTTTGGTGTTTTAGTTCTTACCATTTTGGTAAAACCATCGTTAAAGGCATCTTTTGAGCTTAAAGCACAGCAACTTGAACAGAAAAAATGCCTTGAAGTCCATGCCCAATTTACCTCGACTTACGCCTTGCACCAGCATCACCCTCCCAAACCTCTAATATAAGATTCTACAATCTTATACATTTTATTTCTTAGAAGCATAACATAAAATAATATCTTGACCAAAAGCATAGGGCTTAATATGTGGAAGAACATTTATATGGTAATGCAGAACCTCCCATTTGCTTTTCCATCAATCTGGTTTGGGTGCATGCACAGATTGTGCATGATTATTCTCTTGTGGGAATTTGGACTGATCTAGCTACCAAGGTGTGGAAGGAGGTCAGAAATTTAAAAGTCCTGATTCAGGTACTTATCACATCTTACTAATGAATATCTTGAGCGTTTCTTCAGGAGATCTTGATGTCTAGATCCTAAGACCAAATCAAAAGGAAAAAAAAATGATCATAAACCAAAACCGTCTTTGCCCAATAAATTCCACTTATATGGCATATTTACATTCTTGATTAAACCTAGTTATAGACACTCCACAGCACCCTAATATAATAACTCAGAGAATGAGATAACTGAGAGATCTTTGTTAATATACCTGCAATAAGCTGGGAACGAGTCCTGCATATAATGCAGGAACACCTCCTTGCTCAACTATCTTCACACAAGTAGCCAATGCACTCAATTTTGTTGCCTGAACCTGCATTTGCAGTTGTCTCCTCACAACTTCAAATGGATATGTAGCAGCTTCAGCACAGGCACCAGCAACAGCCCCATACAACAAGGTTCTAACAGGACCCAACTCCAGCTGATCCAAAGCATTCAGTTCCTGGCCTTGTTGGTTCATGTGCTGAATTCTCTTCCTTCCTTCTGGTGAATGTAGATAAGCTGACTTCAATATATCATACACACCATAAAAGACTGCACCTGAAGGTGCCATGCTTGCGATAGATGGTACTAAGCCCTTATAGAGGGAAAAGAATCCTTCAGTTTGGATCATAAGGCGAAAAGCACCAACTACCCCACCCAAGGCTTCTCCACCAGGAGCTACCATCTTTGTTCGGATCTGAAATTTCAAAATTGCAAGTTCAACTTTATGTGAAAAAATAAGAAAGATCAGTAGAAAAAAGCAGTTCAATAGCAACAAACTACTCTACTACTCTAGAAAGAGATTACAAACAGCTGGGCCACAAATTAGCAATCAAGAAGAAGAGAGTGAAAAAAGAAAAGAATAAAAAGGCAGGAATAATACAATTGTTAAGACAAAAAAGAGACGACTAACCTATAACCTCAAAAAGCCTGAAAAAATGATGAAGAGAATCAAGAAAGAAGAAAAGAAAGTAACAAGTCTGATTCTATATCTGGAATTCTGAAGATACTCTATAGAATAGAATAATACCAATTATTTCTTTGAGGAAGACAAACATGCCAATTATCCTTTTGGGCTAATGCTGAACATAGGAAACTAGGATTAGTGAACTTTCTTGCGGTTCCCATTTTTAAACATTTTTTAAGCTCTAATTTCAATCAAAAACCAACTTTCACTAGCTTCCTACAAAGTACAAACCTTAAAATCTAACATTTCCATGACAAGTAATATGCCAATTGCCTAAAATAGTTCATATGATTCCATAAACAGAAAACGTGACTAGAGGCTGGTTTCCTTTCAGAAGAGATCCTTACACTACACCCATCTTAATGCAGAGAAAAGATATTACTGATAAAATTATCATAGCAATAATGTTCAAATTATGGAAATTGGTTAACAACACATTTCCCTCTACTGCAAAACTGACTTGTATGAAGGACCAGGAGACACAATTAGATGAACTACATACAGCTCTAGGAAATCTCCTGGAGAAGACCCATCATAATGGTTAGGAGCCCTGCCCTCCATGTATCCCATGCACAAGACAAGAGATCTTCTACATGTCCTTCCTGTCTTAGTGCTCCTGTCAATCTTATAGGTGGGCTATGTGTTCAACTTCATAGGAAAACATGAAGGACAATGATGGTTCTTGGTACAAGCTTAAATGAAACTGACTACAGTGAATTATGTGAACAAAGTGAAAATTTCTGCATACCGTGTCCAAAGGTAAGCAGAGCAGAGTAGCAGTGATGCCAGCTGCAGCACCAGCAAGGAACCTCTCAAAATTTGTGGTTTCCTCATTCCCAGACATTTTAAGCAGTTGTTTTCTGTATGTATCATAAGCATAGAAATTTACTGCCTTAAATGGAGCTGTACGAAGAATATTGACAAAATTTCCCTTCCAAAAGCCTTTCAAGCCTTGAGAAGCTGCAATTATCTTGATAAGCTCAAATAAATTCCTTTGTTCACCTCGAACTATGTATTCCAGCTTTAATCTTTCAAGTGGAGCAACAAAAGTTCTGAAATAACCCCCAAAAAAAAAATCGAATAAGAGGATGGAAATGCAAAATGTGAAAAGGGAGAAGATAGTTTATAGGAAAGGAAACAAGTAGGATAGCCACTTCACAAGATGAAATACAAGAAGGACCCAATATCCACAAAAAACATATATTGGTTTTCTAAAAAACCATTTTTTTATGAAACAGGTATTTCAAACAGATTCCAAAATAAAAAGTAAGTAATGGTTTGTTTGGTATGTAAGAAAAACAATTCTTCCATAGAGTATTAAAAAAAAAAAGAAAAATTAATTGATTCATAAATAAATTTGGTGAAGGTAAATCAAGTTAATCAAGAAGAGGGCCCTGTTATGGAGTAAGGGCTGATCAGTGAAAGCATAACTTAGCTAGTTAGCTGGGGGAGAGGGAAGAGTAAAGTAAGGGAGAAAAAATAAATAAACACAATTTAGTCATAACTTTGTTTTACAGTATTTAGCACCACAACCTTATTTGAACTATTTACGATGCAAATCATGTTCTACCAATCCACTCTACAGTCTTTGCTTAAAGCTCGCAAACCTCAAATTATCACTTAATGCTTAGGTCACATCCTTCTTTGCCTACCTCCTATCTTGTAGAGCAGCACAAGTCAGCAACTCTTTCATTGCAGCTATTACCAGTTATTTATCTAAATGACCGGACTGTGGAAGCCATTTTGACAAAATTCATAGAGTTGAACAAGATGATAGAGTAAACTGACATCTAAACTTCAATTCATGCTTAAATAAGTTGGGAATACCAGGTTAATTTGAAAAAAAAAAAGATCCCCTATACAAATACCGAAATAATTTGCAATCGGTGACAAGAGAATATGTCAAAGAAAGAACAACAAAAGCAAATGTTCTTAGTCCCAGAAAAAGGCCAAAAAACAGAAGAAATCAATAAGAGAGAATTGCACTAGACAAAAGCGACAAAACAACTGCTTTGGCGGGGGGGGGGGGGGGGGGGGAGGGTTAAGGGAGGGGGATGGGCTACCCCCGTTGTGTAGCCCCATGAGAAAGAAAAGGATCTTACCTCTTGAATAAATGGCTGAGACTTCAAAATAGGTTGCTACAGAAAGGAAATTAGCTAGGCCATTTCGGCTCAATTTGGAAGCAGTACAAATGCAAATATGTACAAAGTAAACACATACAAAATAATATAAAATATAAGGTTTTGCACTCTACATATTTGCATTTGTACTCCTAAACTCAGCCTCTATAAAGTTCCCTCTCATCCAGACTCATTCTTCTGACAGTGTTCACTTGTCCCTACATTAGAATCTTCAGATACTAATCTAATCCCTTCTACTTCCAGTAACTGGACTGATATGGCCAGCTATTCGTTTTATGGCACCCTCACGTCCAATTTCCATCCTCACGACACGGAAATAATTTAATATCAAATTTAAGCAAACCATAGATTTTATTGCCAGTTGCCACATATGATAAGCAGAGGTGGAAAAAACATAAGCATGATTTGCATAACCTGAATGATGACCATAGACATTCTCTAACATAGCAAAACCATGAAGGAATACAGACGATTTCTACCTCTTAGGAATAAAAAATACAATAATTTAGATTAAAAGAACAAACCTTGAAACCATTGCAGCAACTGCTCCAGCCCAGAGATGCTTCGTGGTGTTCATTGCACCTGCTCCCTGTAGCATACCCTTCTCTTCCTTACTCTCCTCAAAGGCCACCGCCTCCTCCGAAATCTTCTCCCCATTTTGAGCCAGAAACACATTCGTCTCTTGAACATATCCATCAGTCCCCTTAATAGACAAGCTCACTGACAAAAAACCATTACTGACTACCCTGTACTCTCTCTTTTCTGGTCGGAATAACCGAAAAACAACGGGTTTCCGACAACAAACCAAAGAAGAACAAGAAGAAGATGCTGAACTCGAAAGCGCAAATAAAGAATTCTTGGATGAAATCAAAGAAACAAAAGAAGCTGGAACAGTTGATTCAAGAAATAACCCTCCGCCAACGAAGAAAATCGAATTCGAGTCCTTCAAAGCTGAAACTTCAGGTGATTGAGATGCAACAGGATCCCTAAACCAGAGTTCCAATCCCAGCATTGTAACAATGTGAAAGAAAAATCCAGAAAACCAATAGATATACAAAAGGAAGTCGAGTTTTTGTTTGGAGATAGGATTCCTAGGGTTTCTTGGGCTTCCGACATTAGTTTATCAGAAGAATGAAGCTTGATCGGTACGAGAGAATCGAATAAAATTGGGACGTCGAGAATGACAGCAAGAACAAGAAGCAAGGGGATTCTGCTTTGGTTCCATTGCCGCACGCTTGAGTTCTTTCTTGTTCCACTTGAACTCGCTTTTTCCGTTTCTTTTTCGGTTTTTTTATTTTTTTAAATGCGGCTTGCCCTTTTTCAACTTTCAACTTCCAATGGGCATGCTGGCAAAAAACGGATAATACCGTGACGGAATCTGCTCCCCACAAATGGGCGCTTCACAAGAACATCTTCCGTAAATAATAATTAATAAATATGAAAAATCTTCCCATGATAGAATGTGCGTGTAGGCGCCTGTGAGGCGTTAGGAGCATATTCGGTCTCGAATGCTCTTGCGACATTTATTTGTTTGTTACTAACTGATTCTGACTAATTTTCTTAGGAGATTACCAGCGAGGCTATGCCCTAAGTGCAAAGTTTTCTATAAGCACGGATGCGAGCATGCTCGCAACGCCGTGTAAGCTCTAATTACGGAACTAGAGCTGTAATGTGGGCCGGATCGTCACGGCACAGTCGCTACAGTTCCGTGTCAGGCCTAGGCTGCGGAGGGAACCAGACCTTCAAGCACGGCCCAGAGGTTTGGCACGCAAGCACGGTATGAATGCCTCTGCCGCATGCGAGAATATAGACGTTGGAATGCCCGAACGGGGCTACCAGTTATATTTGTCTTTTTTAGGGATATTTTGGCTGAAATACCCCTAATAGATATAGGCAATTGATGGCAAAGATAAGTATCCAAATGGGATATTGCATCAAACAATTTGGATACAGAAAATGGGTATGTTTTAAAAATGTATAGATATAGATGAAAAGTATGAAAATGCATGGACATACTAGGAAAATACATACAAATTCTATAAATACATTAATAATACTAAATTTAAGATTAAAATAGTCACAAATAATATATAAATATATAAAGATGTATATTTTAGTAGTATATATATGAAAAATATATTACAATTAATATACTAGGATGTGTAGATATCATATAATTTTATTTATAATGCATCAATCAAGAGTCCAAAATACTAAATATATGCACCTATAATATTTTAATTATTATATCAATTATTTTTTATTTTAATATTTTAATATTTTAATTATTCCATTATTAATATTTTTATTTCTATAAATTATATGAAATAAAAATTCATTTTTTGAAATAAATATAGATTAGTGGATTTTATTTATATGGATTTCTTGATATTAAAAACCATCTTTTTATATAAATATGGATTTGATAGATTATTTGTTCTATTAGTTTCTAAAATACTACTTTCCATTTTTTTATTTAATATAAATATATGATAATAAAATATATTTTATTTCATTTACTACCACAAGATGAAGTGTGGTCCAATGGTTCAAAAATATGTCGAAAGGCTAACATGCTTGTGACTTGGGTTTAATTCACCATATTGCATTTTTTTGTTGAGAAATGATATGTGGTGTATCGTGCATATTGGTCCATATCAGTGTGTTTCGGCCGATACACATCCGTATCCTTTCGATATATATGATTTATGGGATACGCTTAAATTTTTAACATATCCCATAAACTGACACTAATACAATATTGTATCGGACATATCATATCGATATTTAAATTCTTGCTAGGGGTATATATGTGATGGAGGGTGATTTGGCCCGACCTCATAATGAGGGGACACATGGACGTGACTCGACATAAGTGACAACTCAGCGTAACGAGCTCACTCCAACTCAGCATAACGAGCTCGCTATAACCTAGCCTGACAGCTCGCCGCAAATGGTAGCTCGTTACAAGATAATACTCTGTTACCTCGAGCTAAGACTCTCCCAAATAGGGAGCACCCCGAGCTAAGACTCTCCAAGTAGGGAGCATCCTGAACTGAAGACACTTCGGGTTAAGCTTGTCAGCTCCCTAACTAAACTAAGCTCGCCCCTGTCCAAACCTAAGTAGGCTACCTCGGAGACCTGCCTCGGGTAGAAGCACCTCAGCGCATCACCAGCAACTCGGTGTAAGGTAGCTCACTACAAAGTAGCTCGGTGTATCGTAGGGGGTTCTCTGCCTGACAACAGTACCTACCAAACCTAGAGACTATGCCCGCGTCTCTCGTCTAGTGGCGTCATGCCTGCCAACCCTGGAGGTTATTTCTTGTCTGGCAGGACCGTACTCCGCAGCGATCACCTTTGCCCGCCAGCTCAGCTTTGACAAATAACGACTAGCCACTCCAAATCGTTATTTGACAACAGATCACCACAACAGAGATTCGGAGGCGGTTGCACCTGACATGTCAGGATACTAGTATATAAGGACCCCGACTCCCAGGGGCGAAGGTATTGCGTGATCATCACTCTAGCTCTTTAATTTATCTGCAACTCTCTCTCTCTCTCTCTCAGCTTTCAATCCAATTACTAACTTAACCATCGGAGTGTTTCCGTCAGGTGAGCCCCCTGGGTTCCTTCATCTTTTTCCTCACAGGTACCTCTCGTTTGTCGCCAGCTAGGAGCACAGCCACTTCCAGCTAGGAGTGACCAAATAGCGCACCATCAATTGGCGTCGTCTGTGGGAAACACTTCGAAAAGCCTCTTTCCACCAAGCACTTTCAATCAAGTTTTCATGGCTTCTTCCAGCAACGCCGGACGCAGCACGGATATGAATACTTCTAGGGAGCTACCTTAGATCCCGATGGTGTGCGTCAGTCAATTCACCGTACCTCTCTCTGTGGATGGGGTCCCGACTCTTAATGTGCCTCAGATCACGGCACCAGTGAGTGCTCCACTCCCCTCCATGGTAGGTACAACCTTCGTCGAACCGTCTGTTCCCCTGGTAGCCAGACAGAACCAACTCGAAGACCTGATGCACTGCATGCGAGCTATACAAGCTCAAATGCAGCAAGTTCAGCAGCTCCAACTGTATCAGCAACAAGCATTGCACCATGTTTATCAAAAGCAGTACCAGCAACAGTTCCCACTGCTACCTCAGAACTAGTAGTCGGTTCCACCTCAACATCCGACCACACAGCAAGCTAAGCTTCGCCGTCGAACCGAACACCCCTCTCGCCAGAGAGAGACCTTCCAGACCTAGAATCCCCCTGGGAGCCAAGTCTCATCCCGCGGTAGGAGGGAGAAACTAGTTACTCTCACCTCACTGTGCATGGTCAGGATGGGAGATTCTCAGCCTAACAGACCCGCATCACCTCGGTTTTCAGAGTTTGAGATCTCGCTTGTACAAAACCAGTTCGAGGTTCTGGTCACAGACTCTAGACAAGGTTCCTCAGTTCGTAGCCATTGTCAATAGTCTGGGCCACTCCCTGCAAGAACTGTGCCTGACAACGCAGAGGCTATCAACACCAATGTGGAGCCAACAAAGAAGCAACGGAGACACTATAGAGCTCGCCGAGCTACAGTCCAGAACTTGCCCGAACTCCTCAAAGGAAAGGAAGAAGCGAGCTCGGGAGCAGTGAAAGCCACTCAGCTCCTCTTTGTGCCATCTCCCCTGTCTCCCGAACTCCTGGTCACCCCAATGCCAAAAGATTTCAATGTACCTCCCCAGGACAAGTATGATGGATCATTCGATCCGAATGATCATGTAGATTCTTTTCAGTCCCAAATGCACTTAGCCGAGGCAGGTGAGTCATGCATGTGTGTAGCTTTCTCTACTACATTTAAGGGGGTAACTCGCACATGGTATAGAAACGTCACGCCCGGGAAAATCAAGAGTTGGACGCAGTTCGTGTAGATTTTCACCTCACACTTTATCACCAGCAAGAGGTGTCCGAGGTCCCAAGAAAGCCTTCTCGGCATAGTCCAGAGGGAGGGGGAATCTATCCGCAGTTACATCAAGGGATTCAATGATGCATGTCTACAGATACCTGATCTAGACCCTGAAAGAATGGTAGAATCCTAATGGACGCCAAGAAAGGTGCGGAATGGGGGCAAATTTCAAAAAAAAATTCCTACTTCCAACTGGGAATCATATTCCCTAAATTTAGAATACATTATTCAAGGATTTTACTTGAACCATAAACAAACCAGATCTGAACCAAAAGGAAACATGAAGGATTATACATGAACCTAAGAAATAATATCTCCCAAAGTTGGTGTTCACGCCCAAAGAAATGACCAAGATCCACTCCTGCTGAAGATGACACAGCTGTGGATGGAACGGAACCAGCAGGGTGCGTCCTACACACTGGACTCTTCACAAGAACCCTCTGGAAACCTTGAACACCGAATCCTAGTGTCTTTCTTGCAAGACTATTGTCAAGAACTGCTTTCTTGACTTCCTGTTGCTGCAAAGATCCAATCTTCCAACAGGTAGTGGCGGCAACTGAAGGAGGAGAAGTCAAGGACGAAGAGGGCAGAATTTTTTCTTATCTCTAGAGTCTGTGAGAGATCAAATCTCAAATTGCAGGATGTGTGTCTTGCATATTCCAACCCCCTTAGTTCGAAATCTGATATTTCTGCTAGGGTTTTCTCCTCTTTCTTCTTGATTAAGAAACCTCCCAATATTTTGGGAGTTATCCAAATCCAAATCAATATTTGGATAGAGGTTAATCTTAATCCTATCTACAGATTAAGTTAGTTAACTCCTGATCTTTACTAGATTCAAATCTAATTTGAATTTGGTCTCTTAGAGTGGATAAGGTCAAAGACCCAATCCTTTTACTAACACTAATCTCAGGTTCGCCCTATGAATTGGTGGTCATATCAGCCTAGTTCGAAATGGGCTTTTGGCCCATTAAGTGTTCATTGTTTAACTAGTTTCCAACCTGCTACCCAGTTGGGCTTCTTTGTATGGCGTGGGACCCAAGCATTGATTTACACACCAGCCACATGGGTTCGGCCCAACCTTTATTACAAGGCCCAGCCGAATTCACTGAAAGATTCAGTGACCCCCTTGAGCCCATCACATGGACCCTATGGGCCCAACACTTACATTAAGTGGTCCTTGGGCCAAACCATCTTATAAAAACCCAGGGGCTGTGGGCAGGTGCAAGATTAGCCCATTAGGTATTATCCTAAATGGTCTTACACTTAACCTCTCAGCCCTTAATGATCAAGCACTGCCCGACAAGAGAAGACCTCTCCCTCAGCTGCAAGGAACAATGCCGCACTCTCTACTCACATGGATCCCGGGAATTAAAACATTTTGCAAATCTTTTGAAACAGTACATATACATATATGTATATCTTATTTTGCAAAACAAAATTACAACGATTGAAATCAACTACCATCAGTTTGGTTTCCATTAGAGAGAGTGCATTCCCGATCATTACCATTGTCCAACAAAGGGGCTGATCCTGTCACTATGACTACTCACTCAAATGAATTCTCAGACTGCCCCAACATGTCTAGGTTTTGACCCCATTAAGGATCTCACTGATTGACACACCAATGACAGCCCGATCCGACACCTAGTGATGTGTCATAATCGAGTCTAGGGGTCAGGTGTAACTTTTCAGTTTTGCCCATATGTCTCCAAGGTCTAGGGCAACACTGGAAATCTGGTCCGATTCAAGGGTTCAAGCAATCCCATATTTCATGTGTCTTGGGTCTTACCCTGATGGCCGAAACAAGCCATCCCAACACTTGGTGGCACACCAGTATCAGCCTTGGCAGGATAAATCTCCCCAAACTTATCCAATGGCTGTGAACATTTAAAACTAACACAAGTTTCTATAAGTGTCCAGTTTTAGGGTCTTACACAGAATTATACCAAACAACATGAATCAAACATGCACTTTAATTTATTTCCACTAAATAACAAAAGTACATCAAATTCGATTGAACCTAAAGGCATACAAGACTGTCTAACAACTCCCACTTGCACTTAGGTCTAATCTGGTACAAGCCGGAGTCCCATACTTTCCACGTGTTTCTGAAACACCTTCTGTGTCAGTGGCTTAGTCAATGGGTTTGCCACATTATCCGCTGATGCTACCTTCTGAATTAGGACGTCCCCTCTACCAACGATCTCCCGCAGTACATGGTACTTCCTCTCGATGTGCTTTGACTTCGAGTGGGCCCGAGGCTCTTTAGCCTGGGCGATCGCTCCATTGTTGTCACACAACAACAGGATGGGTGATGTGATGGACGGAATCACTCCCAATTCGTGTATGAATTTCTTCATCCACACGACTTCCTTGGCAGCTTCACTTGCGGCAATGTACTCGGCCTCGGTTGTGGAGTCTACAGTGGACCCCTGTTTGCTGCTTTTCCAGCAAACAGCACACGATCCTATCATGAAAACATACCTAGATGTAGACTTTCTATCATCTGGATCTGACTGGAAATTGGCATCGGTATACCCCAGAACTTGTAGTGAACTACCATCGAATACCAGACAAAACTTTTTTGTCATTCGAAGGTATTTAAGTATGTTCTTCACAGCAGCCCAATGCTCCTGCCCTGGGTTAGCCTGGATCGTCCACGTACAATACTAAAAAAGTAATCTTATCCCCACTGGACTTCCTATAAACACAGGGCTCATCCGGATTCTGCTCAAAGTCAAACGTTTTGACGGCAGAATCAAAACGGATGTTCCAACTCCTAGAAGCCTGCTTAAGTCCATATATGGATCTGTTGAGTTTACATACCATGTGTTCCTGACCAGCAGCAATAAATCCTTGTGGCTGCTGCATGTAGATATCTTCACTAAGATCTCCATTAAGGAACGCGGTTTTGACATCCACTTGCCAAATCTCGTAGTTATGGTATCTTGCTACAACTAGCAGGATCCTAATGGATTTAAGCATGGCCACGGGTGAAAAGGTTTCCTCATAATCGATGCCTTTTTTTTTAGTATACCCTTTTGCCACCAAGCGAGCTTTGTAGGTCTCAATCCTACCATCGGGGCCCTTTTTCCTCTTGTAGATCCATTTGCAACCAATTGGTTTTACCTCGGAGGGCGGATCCACTAGAGTCCAGACTCCATTGGTCTCCATTGAGTCCATCTCAGCTCTCATGGCCTCCACCCACTTCTAGGAATCTATGTCTAACATAGCTTCCGTGTAAGTCACGGGATCCTCTTCACTAGTCAAGGCTTCCACCAGGTAGGTATCCTGGTCATAACCATATCGGACTGGTGTCTGGATACCCGAGTGGACTTTCTAGGTTGGTCACTACTTGGAACTTGTAGGACATCTCCCACTGCTTGTGAGCTCTCCTCATCAAGAACTATTTCTTGACTGTGAGTGTCCATGATGTATTCAGATTCTAAAAATTGGGCGTTTCGACTGCAGAACACTTTCTGCTCACTTGGGTCATAGAATAGATAACCCACTGAATCCTTTTGGGTAGCCTATAAATAGGCCACGACTGGTTTTGGATTCCAACTTGTCCGCACTTGTTCTTCTAACATGTACAGGACAACCCCAAATTTTCAAGTGTCTTACACTTGGCTTCCTTCCGGTCCATAGTTCATATGGATTTTTCGGAATTGATTTGGTTGGAACCCGATTCAGCACATAGATAACAGTCTCTAATGCATATCCCCAAAAGGATGTGGGTAATTCTGAGCGTACGAGAAGTGACCAGACCATGTCCAACAAGGTTCTATTCCTCCTCTCGGAAACACCATTGAGTTGTGGTGTAGCAGGAGGAGCCAGTTGAGACACTATCCCATTGTCTTTTAAGTAGTCCTTGAATTCGTCAGAGAGATACTCGCCACCTCGATCCGATCGAAGGGCCTTAACTTTTTTCCCTAACTGTTTCTCGACTTCCTGTCTAAACTCTCTGAACTTTTCAAAGGATTCAGATTTGTGTCTCATTAAGTACACGTAACCATATCAGGAAAAATCATCTGTAAAGGTGATGAAGTACACGTGTTGATTCCGTGTCCTAACACCCAGGGGACCACATACATTAGTATGTATTAGGTCAAGTGTGCCTCCAGATCTTTCAGCCTTACCGTCAAATGGCCGCTTAGTCATCTTACCTTGAAGGCAAGGCTCACAAGTGGGAAGATTTTCTACGGTTAGAAAATCCAAAGGACCATCCTTTACCAGTCTTGTGATTCGGTCAATACCGATATGGCCAAGTTGGTAATGCCAGAGGCACGTGGGATTAACTGTATCACGATTCCTTTTCTTGGGATTTTTGACCGACGTAGTTTCGGTTAGGTTAGTTTCTAGAGAATGATGTAGAACATAGAGACCATTCTCCAGTTCCTCTCATGCGATGAATTTGTTATTCCGTTTAACAATAATCATATTACTAAAATAAATAGTATATCCATCAGCACACAGTTTAGAAACATAAATTAAATTTCTTCTCAAGTTCAGTACATAAAGACAATCTTTAAGTACAAGGACTCCTTCTCTAAAAACTAATTCTACAATTCCTATCGCCGCAGCTGCAACACTTGCAGTCGTTCCCAAGAATAGTGTCACCTCACCATCACTCAATCTTCTGCTAACTTTGAACCCCTGCAGTGAGTTACACGCATGAGTTGAAGCCTCGGAGTCAACACACCAGGACACAGAAGTAACTAACATATTAGTTTCTATGACACAAGTTTCGATGTTACATTTCTTAGATTCCAAGTAGGCAGGATAGTTTCTCTTCCAGTGGTCGGTCTATTTGCAAAAGTGACAGACATCCGATGCCTTGTTCTTCTTCTGCTTCTTGGGTTTGGCAGCTTTCTTCTGGGGCTTCTTTGCCTTTCTCTTTTTCTTGCCCGATCTGTTAGTTTCAGCAAGCATAACCACAGGCTCATCCTTCTTTAAAAGATCCTCGGCCCTCTGCAACATATTGCTGAGTTCCTGGATGCTGACATTCAGCTTATTCATGTTGTAGTTCATAGTGAACGCATTGAAGGAAGAGGGCAAAGAATTCAGGATGACATCTACTTGCATGCCAAGATCTAGCCCGGATCCAAGAGCTTCAAGTTCATTATTGTATCCCATCATCCGAAGACAATGGTCATGAACTTTCTGCCTCTTGGACATCTGCGCGGTCATGAACAATTTCAAGACCTTTTGTCGAGTAGAACGGTTCTGCTCTTCATACATTGTTCTTAGACTGTCCAATATGTCCTTGGCTAGTTCGATCTGATCGAACTAACTCTGTATTGAGTTGTCTAATGAGGCAATGACAAAGCAACAGGTTAGGGAGTTCTTATCCTCCCAATCCTGGTAGTCCCTCCTACGGGCCTTAGAAGCCCTATCACCCGGACGTTCCGGGGCAGGATTTTTCACCACCTTATCTAACTTTTCAGAAGTTAGGACCAAATAAGATTTCTGTACCAATCGGCATAGTTTGGGCCCTTAAGCTTGTTATCACCTAGAAGCTTTGTAAGTTGACCGTTTGCCATTTTCTGATAAAACAACAAAAACGTTAGTCCACAACCTTAGTTTGATTCATGTTACCTACATAGATATGGCTTTTAATCTATGTTCCATTCCCATTTATTCATCTTTGAGATTTTCCCTCCCTTCTCAGTGACGAAGACGACGAAATGTCTCTGGAAATATGGGAAATCACATAGGGTGCGTGAAGCCAACTGTTTCAGCTGCATAACCCCACCACTTTTCTGTGACGGATCATATCCACTCATCAGATGAGTTTCCCTTTGGCCTCTGTCAGACAAGGTTCATAGCCGTTTACAGGTAAACCTTTCTGTCCAGTGAGTGCACACCCATCATATTCAAGTTATGCCAAGGTACCGTGAGAGAGTTCCCATTTTCTGGTGAAGCCCCTCCCACATCGGTCTATGACGCCCTTATCATCTAATGAAACACTCTAACAAATCCAACAGCAAATGGATAACCCAATTTTATGGTGCGTTTCCTCATTACTGATGGACCCATCATTGTGCTAATGATGGAAGGCCTTTAGAGAGTCCATCAAATAGATCTCCCTATCACACATACTCATATTTGCTTGGAGGGAACAAAATTACGCCCTAGTTCTAATTTAAGTCAAACCAAAGTGGCTCCCACTGACTTTCATAAAGCCAGATTTCTGGTGGGCCTCAATCGGCTAGGGGTTCCGTACGCATCCCTTTTTAGGGTTGTGGGTCCCACCAAGCAGAGATGGGTCATCCAATGACCTTAAGGGACACCATGGCAATGATGTGCATTCAGCCATGGTGTGTGCAAGAGCCACTAACGAGTTAACATGGGCCTAGTGCTTATGGCCCATGGTCACAACACATCATACATCCAAACATCACATGTAAAGGAAGAATTGATCCAATCAATTAACTGCTGTAAAGCCCATCGAATGGCCATTTAAAACTTAAAGCATTAATAAATAATGTTACTAGGTGTATGGGCTGAATTGTAGTTAGCAGTTCAGCCCATACAGCTTTTCTCACAACAATGGACTTTTGCAGTTTTAACCCTTTAAAACTGGGCTTTACAGGTGGGCCGAATTAATCCCTGTAATTGAACATCAGATTTGGAATAATCAGAGTGAGAAATATGGACTGAAAAATAGCCCCCTTCGAATCTCAGATTCGGTCCAAACAATTTTGGTCCAATCTAGTCCGAGAAGGTCCAAAACTATTTTTCAATTCAAGAATTAATTCAAAAGAGATATGAAATTAATAAATTTTGATTTTATACAATCACATATAAAAAATATGGACTATTCATACCACCTGCAAAATAGAGGTTAATCACAAAAGTTACAGTTTCATAAACTGTAAATCGCAGTATGCGATTTCTCCATCTGCAAATCTCCAGCGCTGCCATCTTCTTCCTTCTTCTTTAATCAAGAAAATAAATAAAAAATAGAAATCCTATTTCTATTAATTAATTACATTCTTGATCAAATCCTATACATTCAGTGTAGAAAAATAAAAAAAATTATTTACAGACCGAATAATAATAAAATGGAAGAAAAAAGGGTGCGCAGACTATTTGCGCCAAAATTGTACTGCGATCTCTAGGTTTGAACAGTCCATTAAATCAAAAATAAATAAAGAACAATTCTAAATAAATTTTTGGATTTAACAAAATTAATTTCAGATCAAACGCCCTTAATAAGAAACCATTTCTTGAAAAAAAAGGAAAGCAATCTGCGTAGATCTTGGCAGAACATTTTCTGTTCATTTGCGCAGGGTCAGATCTGATTTTCTTTTGGTTCAAGATTCGAACCTGTGGCTCTGATACCACTGAAAGAATGGTAAGATCCATCTAATGGACGCCAAGAAAGGTGCGGAATGGGGGCGAATTTCAAAAAAAATTCCTACCTTCTTTCAGCTGGGAATCATATTCCCTAAATTTAGAATACATTATTCAAGGATCCTACTTGAACCATAAACAAACCAGATCTGAACCAAAAGGAAACATGAAGGATTATACCTGATCCAGAGAAATAATATCTCCCAAAGTTGGTGTTCACGCCCAATGAAATGACCAAGATCCGCTCCTGCTGAAGATGACACAACTGTGGATGTAACGGAACCAGCAGGGTGCATCCTACACACTGCATTCTTCACGAGAACCCTCTGGAAACCTTGAACATCGAATCCTAGTGTCTTTCTTGCAAGACTATTATCAAGAACTACTTTCTTGACTTCCTGTTGCTGCAAAGATCCAATCTTCCAACAGGTAGTGGCGGCGACTGAAGGAGGAGAAGTCCAGGGACAAAGATGGCAGATTTTTTTCTTATCTCTGGAGTCTGTGAGAGATCAAACATGCACTTCAAATGACCACCAGCGGATCGATCATCGTGGGCTGCACCTCAGCCGCAGCAAGGACCTCGGCTCGCAAGATCGAAAGAGAAGAGAGGAATCCCTCGAAGCGGCTAAGGATAGAGGAACCAATTTTCTTCACCGAAGATGACACGCGCGGAGTCTAGTACCCCCATGATGACCCGCTCGTTGTAAGGATGAGAATCAATGATTTCAAGGTAAGGCTCATCCTCGTTGAGTCCGACAGTTCGGTGGATATACTCTTCAAGGCCGCGTTTGACAAACTTCAGCTTCAGGAAAGCAATCTCAAGCCCGCGAACACTCCCTTGGTGGGCTTCAGCGGAGAGGAATTCGGGCCCCTAAAGAGAGTTACAGTACCTGTGGAGGTCGACACATGGCCTAGTATTGTGAGATCCGACCACACTTTTCTAGTGGTCGCATATCCCTCCCCGTACAATGCCATAATAGGTCAGCCAATCACCCACGCTTTACGTGCAGTGGTGTCCACCTATTACTTGGCTATGAAGTTCCCAATAGACTTCAGAGTAGGGGTAGCTCGGGGTGACCAATTCGAGTCTCAAAAATGCTACGTCGCCGCCCAGAAAGGGAAAGCCAAGGTGGCCGACGACCTCGAGTTGGAGTGACCTGTGGAGCAGCATGAAGAGCAAGCTACGCCCATAGAAGAGACAATCGTTGTACCTACTTCGACAGACGATCCAGCTTGGACTCTCTAGATCGGCGTTTCAATTGAGGAGCCTTTACGATCTTAGCTGATAAGCTTCCTACTTAAAAATTTAGATGTTTTTGCATGGTCCGCGACAGAGATGCTCAGCATAGACCCTAGAGTCATTACTCACAAACTGAACACTGATCTTGTAGTTAGGCCCGTTAGACAGAAGAAACGCAACCTAGCCCCAGAGCGTTGGAGAGCAGTTGACGAGGAGGTTGGGAAGCTCCTCGCAACCGATTTCATCAGGGATGTCCATTACCTAAGCTGGGTAGCCAACCCCGTTCTAGTAAAAAAAGGCCAACGCTAAATGATGCATGTGCGTTGATTATACCGACCTGAATCGAGCTTGCCCGAAGGATTGCTTCCCACTTACCAAGATAGACTGTTTGGTAGACGCGACCTCAGGGCATGAGTTGCTGAGCTTCTTGGATGCTTACTTGGGCTACAATCAGATCAGAATGGACCCTGCTGATGAAGAAAAAATGGCCTTTATAACCGAACTAGGCCTGTACTACTACAAGGTCATGCCCTTTGGGCTAAAAAATGCTGGGGCTACTTTTCAAAGACTTGTAAACCGATTGTTCAAGCCATTGATCGGCAAAAAAGTAGAGTGCTATGTAGACGACATGGTCATCAAAACCCAAATTTTGAATGATTTGATAAAAGATCTACATTCTGTTTTTGAAAATTTGCGCAAGTTTAACATGAAATTAAACCCAAACAAGTGCGTTTTCGGTGTCACCTCGGGTAAATTTTTAGGTTACATCATTAACCGACGTGGCATTGAGGTCAACCCTGATAAAATTAAGGCCATCTTAGATATGAGACCACCCCGGAAATTGAAGGAGGTTCAGAGGTTGAATGCCTTTCTTCAAGGCAATTAAAAGAAGCAAGGACTTTGAATGGACCAAAGAGTGACAACTCGCTTTTGACGAGCTCAAAAGGTATCTCGCTAGCATTCCGATGTTAACCCGACCTGAGGAGGGAGATATTTTGGAGTTGTACCCACATGGACGTGACTCGACATAAGTGGCAGCTCAGCGTAACGAGCTCGCTATAACCCAGTCTGACAGCTCGCCACAAATGGTAGCTCGCTACAAGATAATACTCCATTACCCCGACCTAAGACTCTCCCAAATAGGGAGCACCCCGAGCTAAGACTCTCCCAAATAGGGAGCACCCCGAGCTAAGACTCTTCAAGTAGGGAGCATCCCAAATTGAAGACACTTCGGGTTATGCTCGTCAGCTCCCTAACTAGAATAAGCTCGCCCCTGTCCAAACCTAAGTAGGCTACCTCGGAGACCTGCCTGGGGTAGAAGCACCTCGGTGCATCACCAGCAGTTCGGTGTAAGGTAGCTCATTGTAAAGATGCTCAGCGTATTGTAGGGGGGTTCTCTGCCAGACAACTGTACCTGTCAAACCTGGAGACTGCGCCCACGTCTCTCTCCTAGCGGTGTCATGCTTGCCAACCCTAGAGGTTGTTTCTTGTCTCTCAGGACCATACTCTGCAGCGATCACCTTTGCTCGCCATCTCAGCTCTGACAAATAATGGCCAGCCACTCCAAGCCGTTATTTGATAGCAAATCGCCGCAACAGAGATTTGGAGGCGGTTGCACTTGACATGTCAGGATACTAGTGTATAAGGACCCTGACCCCTAGGGGCGAAGGTATTGCATGATCATCACTCTAGCTCTTTAATTTCTCTGCAACTCTCTCTTTCTCCCATCTTTCAATCCGGTTACTAACTTAACCATCGGAGTGTTCCCGCCGGGTGAGCCCCCTGGGTTCCTTCATCTTCTTCCTCACAGGTACCTCTCGTCCGTCGCCAGCTAGGAGCGCAGCCACTTCCAGCTAGGAGCGCAGCCACTTCCAGCTAGGAGTGACCAGATCGCACACCATCAATATGTATTTTGGATCATGGGGAGAAAAAAATGGTTTTAATGCCTCATAACAACTATATAACAACTAATTTAAAGAGGTACTCCCAATTCCTATAAATACCCCTATCTTCCCTCATTCTCACCACAACAACTCTCATACTCTAATTACTCTCCATAATCTACATGCTTTCATATCCTTAGCTCTTTTAATTTCTTCAATTTTATTTTTTTATTCCAATTTCCAAATTTCGACAAGGAGAAGTTTGTCTCAAGTGTCTTAAGTCTGTAAATCAAATACTACAATTTGCCAATTTGGGAACTAGGGAGATTTAAAATGATTCATCGGTTGAAAATCAAGGAAACCGATGGTTGGACCAAGTAAGCAGTAATAGATTAATTTTATTTTTTTTCTAAATTTTAATTTTCATTACAATGTTCAAATCATTCCAAAATCCTTTTCCTTTTGTTGATGAAACCCAATCTCAATATGACAACACCAAAAATATTGGTGTTAGTAGCAACAATGTTGCTCTAGATATGGCTTCTACTATGATTGCTACTACTAGTAATGACAAGTCCTATACAGGCAAGAGAAGGGTTGTTGATGTTTGGAATATGTTTGAGATTAAGGAAATCTTTGGGAAGGGAAGAAAAGTAGTTTGCATAAAATGCAAACATGATTTCAATTGCCACAAAAATGGTGGCACAGGCCATTTGTTTTGACACGTGGCATCTCACCTGAAATGAGGAAGAGGAGGAGCAGCTTGAAAGATCAACCTTTGGAGATGTGCATCTGCTTGAAGGATTGCCTAGATGTAGAAAATAGGCTACAAGACAAAAAAGGACATGACACCTCAACTAATAGTTCAACAGATGCAGATGATGGACATGTTGGGCCTAACTTGGAAGGGGGATCGTGCTACCTGACTTGCCAAGGCTCGAGGCCCGACATAACACACATTAAAAGTCTATACAAAACCAATCATAAATGGGTGCTTAACAAAAACTAAAAACCTATAGGAGTGCAATTGGATTGATCATGATTTGATCTGATCCGAATTCGATCCTATTTTTGTCGGATTCATATAATCCTTTGTCTGATTTTCGGATTTGTTTGGATTGGATGATAGGATCCAATTGAAAACGAGATTGAATTTATATCACCCCATCCGAATTTATATATACATCTACGTGTGTATATTTATAAACAAATTTATTTATAAAAAGACATGTATATATTGATATATATGATGAAAATAGTTGACAAAATATTTATATTTTTTTTGTTTTCTATATATAAATTGTTATGTTTTTTCTTTTAATATATATATTTTTAAAATTTTAGAATTTGAACCGGATCATATTAGATTCAAATATCCAACATTCTTAATGGATTCAGATTCAAATAACCATTTGTGATATCTAATCAAACCTCATATATGTGCTATCGGATCGGATTTGGATATACCTTGATTCAAATCCAAGCCAATGTGTTTGCACCCTTAAAAAAGTGAAGCGAATTAAGGAAATCAAATAAAATTATCCAATTAATGGAATTGATTTATTTTGTTGTGGTTTGGTATTTTGCAAAAATCGATGATATTGGTTCAGATTTCAAATAATCTAAAATAAAATTTGACAATTAATTAGTAGACTGAGTATTTATGTATATATATGCATTTATATATAAATATATATTATATTTTTAATTATCTATTATAATATGACACATTATATATTTATAGTATTTATATTATATTTATATGTTTTTATAATATATATTGAAAACATAGAAAAACTAAGAAATTGAAATATTGAATCAATCAAAAATCAAACCGATCAACCGGTTAACTAATTGATTTTGGTTTAGTTTTAGTTCCCATTTTTTCAAAAATAAGTGGTTCCTGTTTGGTTTCAAAAAAAAAAAAAAGTTTGCCATTCAATTAACCAAATTTTGAGCACCCAACCCTATTCTCACATCTTCTTTAGAAACAAGTAATTCATTTATCAAAACCGTATAGGATTTGAGATGAGTTTTGCATTTTGATATCAAGGCACAATTTGGGAGGAGTACAAATACAAATATGTAGAATACAAATCCTTTTATTTTGTATTATTTTATATGTATTTGTACTGTACCTCCTTCCAAACTAAGCCTAAGGTATTTAATACCAAACTCAATTATATTTTACCAAAAACTTAATTATATTTAACATGGGTACTCACTCCTTCGTGGTTTTCGATAAGATCATTTATTTAGACTCTTCTATAATTTCACATATATATTAAAACCTATCATGCAATTTGTGTATTATAAAACACCCCTTATAGTTTACAAATGTTATACTAATGCCGTGCCATGTTTGGGAGTGCTTAAAAATAAATGCTTATTTGGACCATTAAGCACTTATTCGTATTTGGGATATAAGCCCGAAATAAGTGCTTATTTTAAAAATAAGGGATTGTTTTGTAAGCCCAAATTTTCAGCTTTTTTTAAGTGCTTATACAATAAGCACTTATTCAATTTTTTTCCTTCCAAAATTATCCCTAGTTGAATTTTAAAATACCACTTATAAAATTATCCATATTTGATTTTGATGAGGGGTAATTTGGCATGACCTAGTAAGTAAAGGTCACATGGACGCAATCTGCCCGTAGGATGACAACTCAACAAAAGGAGCCTAGTCAATAGTTTTTAGAGCTTGAGTGTTCGATCACCTTGGTACAAAGCCACCTCGGCGTAGAGTCACTTCGGTATAAAAGCCCCTTGGCACCTAAGCTAGTTCGAGGCCCAGAAACCAAAGTGACACATAATCAACTCCAGAAGCTTCTCAGCGGACTCCGAACCTCCCGGGATCATGCCACATAACGGCAAGCCTTATCCTCTCCATGCCTGGATCGGGAGGTAACGATAGACTTCATTGACTAATACATTACTCCCCAACTAAAGCGGAAACGGATCTCATCTACTAAGGCCAAAGATCTCGGAACTGTTTCGTGAGACCCATGAAAGCTCAGCTATATAAGTGCATTAACCCCTCCACGACTAAGGTACGCGATTATTTACATTCAAGCTCTTAGCTCAAAACCACAACAAGAATACTAACTTAAGCATCAGAGTGAATTCACCGGGTCATCCACCTCAGTCTCTCTGACCCCTGTTTTGTAGTTTGATCTATCTTGCCACGTGAGCAATGTCCAGGCAACCTTCCAGCTAGGAGCTTCCAGATTACGCATCATCAATTGGCGTCATTTGTGGGAAATGATCGAAGGTCATCCCCATCCTAGTTACAATTTCAGTATCAATCTCAACCTCAATGGCATCATCCAACCACAACGGAAAGAGCGACATGAACATCACTGGAGGGCAAGAGCAACAAATAGTCACTCACCAGGGTTCCTCGATGACCATTGGCTAGTTCACCATCCCCCTAACTGTCTTTGGGGTTCACTGTTTGTGCCGTACACTACCCAATAGGTGAGGTTCCCGCTTCCCCAAGTGAGCGCCACATTCTTAGAGCCTTTCGTGATTCCCCCTGGGGTCAGGCACTCCCAATTTAATGACCTTGCCCCAAAGCGTTCGGATGATGCAAATTCAAATCTAGCAGATCCACCAATTCCAACAATTTCAATAGTACTATTTCTATCAATAGTACCAGCAGTAGTTCCCACCACTACAACCAAACCAGCCAGCAAATCATCATCAAGGGCAGACTCAGAACTAGAATTAGCACTGGGCCCATTAGGACATCCGTTAGTCTCCTCCTCACAGTGAAAGAACTTCACACGTACTAGTTCCTCCCCCGGGACAGACCCCGCCGCAGGGTACACTAGGCAACCGACGTAGTCCCCCTATTTCCCAAAGAGAGAGCTCGAGGGATAGGCCCAAACCCATCCAGCCTGAGAGGCGCAGTCAACAAGTTCCACATCAAGGTAATGTAGATCGTCAGCTCGAGGCTCGAGGTGTGGGCTGGAGAGGAGACCCCTCGGTTTCCCATGACAACTAGCACTGGACACACGGCGAGCAGAACCCTTGAACCATCTCACCCAACCGTTCGGAGTAAGATTGAGATATCTAACAACATTGAGGCTAGCAGTACAAATGCTGCACCAGCAAAGAAGCAGCAGCGGCGACATTGCAAGACTCGCCATTCATCAACAAGGAATAGTCCACCAGCGAAGCCCATCCATCCAGTAGATCAAGGTCGAGAAAGAGAGGAGGTGAGCTCGGTGGCCACAAGAACAACACTTACTTTGTTGAGCTGGCCATCCCCCCTTTCACCTGAGCTTCTGGTGGCCCCAATGTCGAAAGATTTCAAGGTGTCGCAGCTAGATAAGTAAGATGGATCCTTTGATCCCAATGATCACGTAGATGCATTCCAGTCCCAAATGCATCTTGTCGGGGCCGACGAGGCTTGCATGTGCGTGGCTTTCTCCACCACATTCAGAGGAGTAGTTCAGACCTGGTATAGAAACCTCGCGTCGGGTTCCATCAGAAGCTGGGCGTAGTTTGCAAACATGTTTATGACCCACTTCATCACCAGTAAGAAGTGCCCGAAGTCATAGGAGAGCCTTCTGAACGTGGTGTAGAGGGAAGGAAAATCAATTCAAAGCTACATCAAGCGCTTCAACAAAACATGCCTGCAGATACCAAACCTTGACCCAGCAGTACGTCTCATCACAGTGTGAAAGGGAATTACTTACAAAGAGTTCAAGTGACACGTTGTGGCAAACAAGCCAAAGAACATCACCGAGTTCCTCAACTTGGCTAACTAGTTCATCAGTATGGAAGAGGAAATAAACCAGAAGACTGACAACCAGTAAGGTGAGAAGAGGAAGAGAGAGGAAGAAAGAATGAGCTACAAGAAAAGGAAAAAGAGCAAGTCTCCTAGGCAAAGAAGCAAGTACCTAAGCTCGAGGAATAAGTCCCCCCTCATGAAGTTACAGGTCGGGTTGGCGTTCCAGGACCCTGCCAGTAGAGAGAACCAACTATACTCCCCTTAATGCGAAGCAAGAAGAGATCTTAATGGCCATCAAAGACTCCTTCATCGTCAGATGGCCACCCAAGTTACGGGGAGACCCAACGACCAAGAACCCGAATGTTTATTGTCACTTTCATCGGGACCATGGTCACAACACGGAGAACTGTAGAAACCTCTATGATGAGATCGAAGAACTCATCCGCCGAGGGTACTTGAAGAAATACATTTTGCATGAGGAGAAAGGACAGGTAGATCATAAGAAAGACGCCTTGGAGAGCAGTAGGCAGAACGAGTAGCCACCTCGCTCACTACCAGAAGAAAGACCGATCCATGGGGTAATCAATATGATCACTGGAGGATTCATTGTAGTGGGGTGCACAGCAGCAGTAGGAAAAACTTCAGTCCCAGAATTGGAGCACGAGGTAGAGAACCCACTCAAGCAACCTCGGATCGAAGAACCCATTTATTTTCTCGAGGACAATGCCCATGGGATTCAGTATCCTCATGATGATGCCTTAGTCATAAAGATGATCATTAACAACTTTGAAGTGAAGAAAATCTTGGTGCACTCAGGCAGTTCTACCGATATCCTCTTCAAAGGGACCTTTGACAAGTTGCAACTACAACAGAGTGATCTGAAACCAGTAGATGCCCCACTAGTAGGGTTCAATGGAGAAGAAGTCAGGCCTATAGGTCGGGTCACAGTACTAGTGGAGGCAGGCACGAGGCCGAACATTGTACGGTTCGAGCATACATTCTTAGCGGTCACGACTCCATCCCCCTACAACGCAATCATAGGTCAGCCTATTATACATGTCTTATGCATGATAGTGTCAACTTACTATCTCGCAATGAAGTTTTTGATAGATTACAGAGTAGGGGTCATACGAGGTGATTAGCTCGAATCCCAAAAGTTCTATGTGGCTGCTCTCAATGGAAAAGCAAAACTAGTAGAAGACGTTGAACTAGAGCAACCAACAGACTACACCGAGGAGCGAGCTGCCTCGATGGAAGAGATGACCCACATACCGGTTTTTGAGACCGAACCGATCAAGACTCTCCAGATCAGTGCATTGATAAGCAAACCACTCCGAATGCAGCTAGAAAGTTTCTTACTTAACAATTTATATGTTTTCGCTTGGTCCGTGGTAGAAATGCTCATAATTGACCCTAGTGTATAACTCAAACTTAATGTGGACCCCCTAGTCAGGCCAGTTAGACAAAGAAAACACAACCTCGCCCCAGAGCTGTGGAGGGTAGTTGATGAGGAGGTCGGGAAGCTCCTCGCTGTAGACTTCATCAGGGATGTCCATTACTCGAGCTGGGTCACTAACCCCGTGATTGTGAAGAAAGCCAATGGCAAGTGGCGCATGTACGTCAACTACACCAACTTGAATAGAGCCTGCCCAAAGGATTGCTTCCCCCTGCCCAGAATTGACCACCTAGTAGATGCAACCTCAAGGCATGAGTTGCGGAGTTTCATGGACGCCTACTTCGGCTATAATCAAATTCAGATGGACACAGCTGACCAAGACAAAACTGCTTTTGTAATCGAACTCAGGCTGTATTGTGATAAATTTATGCCTTTGGTTTAAAAAACACTAGAGCAACTTTCTAGCGACTTGTAAACAAAATTTTTAAAACTTTGATTGGTAATAAATCGGAATGTTATGTTGATGACATGGTCGTGAAGACCCAATTTTCTAGATCTTTAATTAATGATTTAAATGTTGTTTTACAAATTTTAAGGAAATAGAATATGAAGTTAAACCCAAATAAGTGTGCCTTTGGTGTCATGTCGGGCAAGTTCCTCGAGTACATAGTGAACCAACATGGCATCGAAGCAAATCAAGGAGGTACAATGACTAACTAGCCGGGTATCTGCCCTAATTCGATTTATGTCTAAATCAGCAGGTCGGTGCCTCCCATTTTTTAAAGCAATTAAAAAGAATGAGACTTTTGAATGGACTGAAGAGTGCCATCTTGCGTTTGATGAGCTAAAAAGGTATCTAAGTACCACCCCGGTTTTAACTCGACTCGAGAAAGGAGATGTATTGAAGCTGTACCTCTCCAAGAGTGACGTGGTGGTCAGCTCGGTACTAATTAGAGAGGTAGATTGGGTTCAATGACCCATCTACTATGTAAGTAAAGTGTTGCAGGATGCAGAAATCAGATACCTTGATATCGAGAAGCTGGCGTACACACTAGTGGTAGTAGCTCGGAAATTACGGCCATACTTCTAAGCCCATACCATTGTCATCGTCCTTACTGATAGACCTCTGAGGCATATCCTACTTAAGCCCGAGGTGTCAAGGAGATTGACGAAGTGGTCCATCGAGCTTAGTGAGTACAACATTTGGTTCGAGCCATGACCAGCAATCACGCTCCCCTACCTACGTTGCCTGTGACCCTCAGAAGTTGAGCTCGTACTTCGCGATATCCATGAAGGTTTATGCAGTCACTTGGGGGGCAGAGCCCTTGCCCAAAAAGCATTAAGGCATGGCTACTATTGGCCCACAATGAAGTCAGACACACTCAAGCTTGTCAAGAAATGCGATAGATGTTAGAGGCACGCCAGCATCCCCCATCAACCTGTTGTCGTATTGAAGTATCTTACTAGCTCGTGGCCCTTTGTGCAGAGGGGAATTGACATCCTTGGTCCTTTTCTGCCAGCAACTAAGCAGAGGAAGCTCTTGGTCATGGTAGTGGACTACTTCACGAAGTGGGTGGAAGCCAAACCGTTGGTAAGCATTACATCTCGAAATGTGAAAATTTTCTTCTAGAAAAGCATCGTGTGCCATTTCAGACTGCCCAAAATCTTGATTTTAGATAACGGAAAGCAATTCGAGGATATCAAATTCCATAACTGATGCGCTGAGATGGGCATTCAACAAAATTTCACCTCGGTAACGCATCCACAGCAAACGGATAGGTCAAAGTGACAAATAGGGCTATCCTCCGCGGACTGAAAACTCGCCTTGCGTGAACTAAAGGGTTATGGGTGGACAAGCTACTCAGTGTCCTTTGGGCCTACCGAACCACCATTAAGACCGCGAATGACAAGACACCCTTCAATCTCACATATGGGATGGAAGCCGTGATCCCAACAGAGATTGAAGTACCGACTTTGCGGCTCGAAGCTTTCAGCGAAGAGACAAATGACGATGAGCTCAGAACTAACTTGGACCTCATCGAGGAGGTACACGATCTAGCCCACATTCAAATTGCAGCTTACCATCAGTGAGTAGCTCGATATTATAATGCCCGGGTTAGGAAGAAACTATTTCGAGTTGGTGACCTGGTCCTCTGTAAGGTAATGGTACCTGAGCTCGTCATGGGTAAGCTCGGTCCAAATTGAGAAGGTCCTTACCGGGTGAGACAGGACAGCTATTTGGAGAAGGAACCTACAAGCTCAAAACCATGGAAGGGAAGCAAGTAGCTCAAGCTTGGAATATTGACAACCAAAGGAGATACTACTTGTAAATCTCAATGCAAGCAAAAACGGCTAAGTCCATAGGACCACCGAGCTGATCCTATGGACGACGAACAGAGAGAGGACCTTAAGTCACTCCTAGAAGTCTAAGGGCTATGGTACTGAGCTAACAAGACGACCTCGGCACGATATAAGACCCAGTCGCCTCTTCGGCATGGACAGAGAAGTCCTAGTTGTCTCTTCGGCATAGGAAGCTTAACACCTGGTTGCCTCTTTGGCATGGGCTCATTAAAACCCTGTCACTTCAGCATGGGCAAGGCGAAGTAGGCCGGGCACAAACAGCTCGGGTATGTACCTTATAGTGTATGTTCACCCTGGCATACAATAACAATTAGATTATTCCTATTCGAGTCAAGCTCGCCAGTTCAGGAGTAATCTACACTTAGAAAAATTTTGTTCCTATTTGGTTTAACTCGCAAGCTCGGGAGAAATCTACACTTAGGAAAATATTGCCCACAAAGAGTTCTACAAAATACTTGTATTCTATTGACAAAGCACTTCGAGTACATGGTAACAAAAAAAAGGGGGATTACAAATGTTTAGCTAAGCTCAGAGGCTCGAGACATCAATTATTTACAAAGGGGGGTCTAAGAAAAGAGGCATCATTTAGTTTGGGGCTCCTCATCCTCAATAGAGGTGTCAGCGGGAGGATCTGTCTCCATATGGTCCTCAGCAGCATCATCTCCCTCTCCTTCTCCCGTTGTCTTATCGTCGAGAAGGTCGCCGTCTTTCTCCTCCTTAGAGTCCAAGACCTTTGTGACTTTGACGACCATCTCCTTGGTGATCTTAAACATTGTGATGGCACTGAGGTCAAGGTGGGAAAATTCACGTCGGGTCAACCACCTGCTGAGCTTAAATCCCTTGCGGTAGCCCGCTGTCTCGACCTCGACCATCTTCTTGCGGTACTTCGCCAAAGACTTATATTCCTCGATAGCCTTGGCCTTGGCATCCTCCATTGCCTGGAGTAGAATTTCAGTAAGCTCCTTCACAAGCACCTCGAGGTTCTCATTCTCTCTCTTCAGAGCCACCTCATGCTCCTCAAGCTGCTTCTTCTCCGCTTCGAGTTCCTTCTTCTCTGCCATCAGCAGAGTCAATAGATACTTCTTGCCCGCGCATTGTTTTTCAGTTGGTTGATTTCGCTGCAAGCTAAGTTGAGCTTGGAATGGGCACTTTGGGAGGACTCTTCGGCTTCGAGAGCTCACTTTAAGTTCACCTTGGACTAGTAGGCCAAGGCGTGGATCGAGGAGTTCACCTGTCAAAAGAAGAAAATAAGTATAAGTATGAAAAAAAAATCTAAGTATAAAGCAGCCCGAAGAAGAGAATAGCTACCACCATGCAGTGTGTGGCCGCTTTGGCCCCGAGCTAAGTGACTGGTAAGTCATCCCAATGAGCTACCTCATCGGCAAATACCACACCATTGCTTTTGAGGAGGCCGAAATTTGGAGTCAAAACTCTCCAAGCAAAAGTATCGCTACTCGATGGAGTGGTGGTCGCGTGCACGGGCTGAGGCTCAGAAGATGTGGTCTCCTCGGGCACGTGAGGTGGAGTAGCCTTACCTTCGTCCTCCTCAACCAAGTTGATCACAAGAGGTTGTTCGGCGACTGGTGGGTGCTCAGGGATGGAGGCGCTGACGTTAGAGGTAGTGGTCTCGGTGTGGAGGTGAGCCTTCTTGGAGGCCCTCTTCTTCTTCACCTTTTGCATGCTCCTAAAGAGTTCGTCGGTGGGGATGTCATCCATGGCAATTGCAACAAGTGACGAACCGAGTTAGATGCAACATCAAAGTAAAACAAACAAAGGAAGAAAAGTATAATAGCTGGCGACTTACCAAGGGGTTTTAGACCGGCTTGCATGAGCATCTCCTCGGTCATGAAGTTTTCGAACTTCAGGCTGAGTTTCGCCCAAGATTGGACCTCCTCTCGTGTCTTTGGGTCTAATCTGATGCCGGGGCCTTGGATGGCTGCCCTCCAGTGAGTTGGGAAAGGCCACCCCTCGGTGTTATGTACCATGAAGTAGCGTCACTTTTAGGCTGAGACTTTGTTAGGGAGCTCGTGCAACAGCTTTTACCCGGGGCAAGGAGACATATAGTAACTTTGCCTATGTTCGAGTAGAACACAGCCTGAGTTCTTCTTGATGGAAAGGACCGAAGAGAAGATGTTGAGGTCTAGAGGTCAGTTGTAATCGTGGAAAAGGGAAATGGTACCTACAATGCTACGGATGGAGTTTGGATGTAGTTGGTCTATGGAAATGTCAAAGAACTTAATGACTTCGACTATGAAAGGGTGAAGTGGAAGACGCAGCCCAACTATGAGTTGCTCCTCGAAGACCACGATCTCGTCATGACCGTGATCCCAAGGAAAGTTGCCTAAGGGAATACTATATACTAAGTTATTAGGAAGTCTGTACTGGGCTACTAAAGATAGGAGCCTGTCCGCTGTCATTGTAGATAGACCGAAGCTGTCTGGCAAGTGACCTCAGTTTGAGGTGGAGGCCGACTTGCTAGAGGCTTCTCGCTCTTGCCGAGGTGAGTCTGCCTCAGATGGATTGGAGTCCACATCCTGTGCCGAAGTGTCCACCTCGGTAGGCTGAAGCTCCGTGATCTGTGTCGAGGTACCTACCTCGGCCCCAGTGGACTCACCACTACCATCTAGAAGGCTATCTAAGCTAAGACTAGACATACTAATGGAAAGGATAATGGAATCAAAAGCAAAAGATGACGAACTCACCAAAAGCAGACCGAAGAAAGCAAGATGACCTCGGACCTAGGAATAACTGACACCGAGCTGGGATACTTGAATGTGACTTCAAGGACTTTGGATTTGCGGTTTTGTGGTGAAGAAAATGGGCCCTTTGGTCCCTATTATAACCAGTACATTCGGAGATCAACGGCTGAAATCTGCATAATCCAACGGCACCTAGGAAAACTGGTTGCAAATACACCTGGGCTTCGTTGCAAATATACCTGGGCTCGTCATGAACTCCCCGCGCCGGGTTAGGACCCCTATCATAAGGAGTGGGGGAAATTGATGATGGGTAATTTGGCACGACCTAGTAAGTAAAGGTCACATCGACACAATCTACCCATAGGATGACAACTCAACAAAATGAGCCTAGTCAGTAGTTTTCAAAGCTCGGGTGTTCGGTCACCTCGGTATAGAGGCACCTCGGCACCTAAGACAATTTGGGGCATAGGAACCGAGGTGACACGTAATTGACTCCAGAAGCTTCTCAGTGGACTCCGAACCTCCTGGGATATCCGCGTAATGACAGGCCTTATCCTCTTCTCGCCTATATCGGGCAGTAACGTTAGACTTCATTGACTAATACGTTACTCCCCAACTAAAGCGGAAATGGATCTCATCTATTTAGGCCGAAGATCTCAAAACCGTTTCGTGAGACCCACAACAGCTCAACTATATAAGGGCATCAACCCCTCCAAGGCCCAAGTACGCGCAATTATTTACATTCAAGCTCTCTAGCATTCAAGCTCTTAGCTTGCAACCACAATAAGAATACTAACTTAAGCATCGAACGAACTCACAGGGTCATCCACCCTGGTCTCTATGATCCTTGTTTTGTAGTTTGATCTAGCTCGCCACGTGAGCAACGCCAGGCAACCTTCTAGCTAGGAGCTTCTAGATCGTGCATCATCAGAATTTTATAGAAGTTATTTTATGAAAGTACTTTTACGAAAACATTTTTATAAAACCACTTTTAGGTTTACAAAAGTGCTTTCATAAAAGTATTTTATAAAAGTGATTTAGTAAAAGTATATTCGTAAAGTACTTTCATAAAAGTACTTTTATAAAAGTGATTTCATAAGTGTGTTTTTATAAAAATAATTTATTAAAAGTGCTTTCAATGGGTATATTTTGAAAAACTGAAAGAAAATAAAGGACAAAATAGTCACAAATGCTTATTTAAGTGTTTATTAGAGAAAAAAGACTATCAAATGCTCAATATAAAATAAGTGCTTGTTTTAGAAAATACGCACTTGAAAAACTTGGGTGCCAAATGCAAATAAGTGCTTATTCCAATGAGCACTTGTTTTTAAGCACTTATCTTTAACTTAAGCTCTCCCAAACATAGCATAAATCAACCTTCAGTTAGCATGACTAGGGACGGGGGTGGGGCCATGTGGTAGCTTGAATGTTCAAAAAATGGTATATGCATGTGAGGATATGCTGTGTGAGTGCTTTTTCTAGTGCATGTTTGTTTAAGAACTCTCTCTCTCTCTCTCTCTCTCTCTCTCTCTCTTAACCCCCCACCCCAAAAAAAGGGGGCATTTTACAACATGAATGAATTTTTGGTTTTCATTTGATTTTAGAATTGTCACATAAGCATAAAAACAAAAATATGTTCTTGAACTTTTTGGTTTTATTTTAGAAAAACAATATTTTTTTTATAATCATCAAAATAATGGTTTTTAAAACAAAACAAATTTTCTAGTATAAAAATTATTGGGGTGTTTGACAACATGGTACAGTATCTTTGTTTTCAAAAACAAAGCCAATCATATTGTCAAACACCACCTATATGATTTATGAAACATGATTTCAAATAACCAGATACAAAAATGTTTTTCAAAATTTAATAACATGTTTTTTGTTTTAGTCTTAAAAAAAGGCTTTTTTACGGTCCACTCCACCTTATAATTTATTTATTAATTCCCCAAACGTATTTATCCCCACCCCTATAAACAACATCCTCCCATGAATTGGGAATCTCCCCCCTGACATTGACCCGAATTATATGATTGCATTATGAATTTTGAGGTGGATCAAACTCAAATTACCCCTAAAAAATGCATACACAACGAAGAATATGCTTTTTATGTTTTTATTTTAAGAAACAATCTATTTTCAAACCAAATGGTTTTGGTTTGTTTTTGGAATTAGCAACAAGAAAAACAATTTACATTATAGAATGCCTCCTAAAAGCGAGTCCGAATCTTCTCCCAACAAATTAAAAAGTGTCCCAACACATTCCAATATGATTTGTGTTCACACATCTATTGCAAGGTGTGTCCCAAACTTATGGTGAGATGCGTGGACACAAATGGAACTGTTTTGGGACAAATTTTGTTGGGAGGAGATCCCAAATTCCCCTAAAAGGCTAAAACTTAAACTGATAAGCAATCTCAAGGGGCAATAGACCTGTTCATGGGCCAGGTCAAGCTTGGACTCTTTATAAACAAAAAAATCATCAGGCCTGAGCCCGAAGCTTGGGCCCGAGCCTAAAGCCCATCTTTGACATGCATTTTATAATATATTAATTATATATTATTAATAGTATACTACATATTATATAATATTTAATACATTTAATATATATAATACTTTTTTGCTATTAATTTTACTATTATAATATATATATATATATATATATAATATTTAAAAGACATATATCATATTTCTATTTTATATTTAATATTATTGGGTCAGGCATATTTGGAAAAGAGCCCGGTTTGAAAAATAGTCGGGCCTTGGGGCTTAAAATTTTGGCTTAAAATTTTGTCCAAACAATTTTATTATTAATGTATCAATCAAGAATCTAAAATGCAAAACATATGCTCCTATTATATTTTAATTGTTATATCAGTTATTCTCTATCTTACTATTTTTACATTAATAAAGAAGTTAATGAATATTAAATTGTCAAATGTAAATTAAAATATCAATTAATAAATTATAAAATATATGATCTCAACCTAAATTATATTAAATATATTAAAATTTTTAAGATACATGTGATATGAAAATTCACAACTTTTAACTACTAAAATGATTATTTCATTATTAATATTTTATTTTTATAAATTTTTTAAATTAAAAATCTTTTTTTATATAAATGTAGATTAGTAGATTTGATAGGTTCAATTTAATATTATATTCTTGAATGTTTTGTAAAAAAAATTATTTTTGTAAATAATAAATATGTTGTAATTTAATGTAAATTAAAATATTAATTAATAATTTAAAAATTATACAAAACTTTAAAATACATATTATGTGCAAATTTATAAATTTTAAGTACTAAAATAATTATTCTATTATTAATATTTTTATTTCTATAATTTTTCTAAGGTTAAAAATCTTTATTTTATATGGATGTATATTAGTAGGGGTGTTAATTGGACTGGATTTGGTCCAATCCGGTCCAGTCCAATGTGAGTCCATTACAAACGGACCTGGTCCAATCTAGTCCAATGAATATTTTGGACCATTTTGGACCAGTCCAAAGACTACCCAATTTGCTCAAATTCCTATTAATTTAGATTAGTTTCAATTCAAACCTGGTCCATTGACACCTATGTTCTTATCTTTTATCAATGGACTAGATATTGGCTCAATCCAACATAAATTCATTATGGACGGACTAGGTCCAATCCAATATGTCATATTGGTCCATCCAGTCCATCTAAATTCAATATGTCTTATTGGTCCATCCAATCCGTCCAAATGGATTTTGATTTGGATGGACTCCAACCCAAAACTGGTCCATTGACACCCCTATATATTAGTAGACTAAGTCATGTCCAAATTTATAAATTTTAAGTATTAAAACATTTTTTCTATTATTAATATTATATTTGTATAAATTTCTTGAAATTGAAATTATCTTTTGAAACAAATGTGGATTTGATATATTATTTATTCCATCATTTTATAAAATTATAATTTTGAATATTATTTTTTTAATTCTTAGTTGGTGTTGTTAAACATAAATATTTAATATGTATTTGGATTGCCTTTCGACAATAACAATAAAGGTTATTTTATTTTACATATTCACATAAGTGTTGGGATAACTTCATGGCTTAAGAGTGGGTGTGTTATTGTTATCGGCTCAGGTGTGTGTTAGGTGTGTTTGTATTGGTATCTATCGGTCGATACAATGCGATACGGACCGATACATATATGTATCAGTCCGATATGCATGACTGGTAGGATACACTTCCAGTTGTAGCATATCCTGTGCTGGATGCTACCGATACCGATACGGTATGCCCCGTATCGGAGGTATTGTATCGATATTTCAATCCTTGGTTTTAAGTAGTACAATAAGAGTAGAATGTCTCTCATCAAGTAGAAATCTTATATATAAGGCAATTGGGTGCTTAAGGGCATTTAGTCATAAAACCATTTTTAATAAGGCTAACTTGCCATTTAGGGGTAGTTTGGTCATGAAAATTGCATTTATGATAGCGTGAACAACTTCTGTTAATGTACATTAGTCGTGCTCCAATGGATGGTGAATTTTGGAAAATAAAAATTCATTTACATAGGGTTCTCTGGACATTAATTTTGAAAAATTATGGTAAATTTAAAAGAAATGCTAAAAAGTCATGGTTATTTTTAGACAATTTCCATAAATTTTAATGTTTAACTACATCAAGTTCGAGCTTAGCTCTTTCAAATTTAACCAAATCTCAACCTAATTATCTAACCAAGTTGCACCCTGTATTACAACAAAAGTGGATTAAGGTGGCGTTTGATAAATTTGAAAAGTTAACAAGATATTAAATGTGTCTGAAATCTAAAAAAGAGGCATAGTTGCTTTTTTACTTTTTTAGAGGATCTGAATCCATAAGTTTGTATGTGTTGCATCAACCCTTTACCATCTGAAATTTACTGATTTTACTATTTTACCCCTAAAACATACAATTTGGAAATGTTGAATTCCATTTACATTATCTCATAGAAAATAATTTTCAATCTCAAAATAATATTGAAATAATACAAATAAAAAATAATAAATTAATAATTACTAATTAATAAATGAAACGATTAAAATAAAAAATAGTTAATGATTATAAAACTATTAAAATAATTAATAATTTAAACAAATAAAAATTAAAATAATTTTTAAAAATTAAAATAATGGAAGGAAATCCGCTAGAAAGCCCTCCTAAGTGGGTACCAAGTAGATCAGCAAAAATTCCAAATAAAGCTGAGTCAAGAAATCTAAATTTGGGTTACCAAAAAATGGAAGGAAAATTAAGACTCCACTAGTAGGGACCCGTGCAATGCACGGGAAAATCTGAAAGATTTAATAATTTTATTTTTCATTTAATATTGATTTATAAAAAATAATTATTGTTAATTGAATATGAACAAATATTTTTTAATAAATTTAGTTTTATTAATAATTTGTTATAATTTTAATAATTTTTATTCTTTTTATTATTTATAAATAAAATTTTGATTAATTTTAATTATATAAAAATAATTATAAAAGCTAACCTTTTTATTAAATCCACTAATAATTAACAATTATATAGGAATGACAATGGGGTGGGTTCAGGGCAGGGCATCCTCTCCCTTTCCTTGCCCCATAGTCAAGACACTTTACCCCATCCCTGCCCTGTCCTGAGTGTCACGCTGGTTCAGGGCAAGGTAACCATTCCTCAATGTCGAGCGAGTTCAGGGGCAAGGCACCCCACTCCTCATCAAGGATGGAGAATCTTTGAATTTCCCTGCCATGTCCCCATTATTGGGTGGGATCAAGTAGAGGTGTAAATTGAGTCGTGCTGGGTCGGCACGACACAAACCACATGTGCCCCGCACAAAGTGCGAGTCGTGTCGTACTGGCCCACGAGGCATCTCGGGTCGTGCCTCCCTCCTCTAAGATAATTTGGGGGGTCGGTTTGGCACGAGCCCATGCCGTGTCGTGGGTCAGGTTGGTCCATGGGCCTGGCCTTGGGCCAGGCCATGCCGCATGCCAAGCCAAGCTCAAGGAAAGACACCCACTCCCCGTCCAAGGTTTTTAAAATTGGACCTGATAGGAAATGGTTGTAGGGCCAAATGGTCAGATTGTTCGGTCTGAGCGGATGACCCACTTTGACAAAAAAAAAATAAAAAATAAAAAGATAGAAAAACAAAAAGGGTAAAAAACTATTGTTCGGGTTGGCAGTTCGACTGCCTAGGTTAGAGGTTCGCTAACCAAATAAACGGTTTTTGGACAAAAAGCGGTTTTGAGGTGAAACGGTGTCCGGTTTCCAATTTTTTCA
Source organism: Nelumbo lutea (assembly GCF_056320005.1). NCBI lineage: Eukaryota > Viridiplantae > Streptophyta > Magnoliopsida > Proteales > Nelumbonaceae > Nelumbo > Nelumbo lutea. Next base: position 110,162,206 of record NC_142684.1, read on the forward strand.
GTTATGGTTTTATCTAGTTTTGAAAACACTATCCTCGTCAACCCAATATTCAATTTGATGATAGAAATGATCAAAATGATATATTGAGTATCAACCACATGGTAAATTTCTAAAAGTACACTAAGTTGTTTTTAATATTCAAAAATGTAATTTTATGAAAAGTTTGGAAAATTTATTGTACTTGTGTAATTTTGAAAATTTATTAAAATTTATTTAAATTGTTAGTAAATAATTTATTTTCTTGTTAAATGGTTTACTTACAGAGTTATACTAATTTATCTTATAATTTCTAATATAAAGTAACCAATAAATTCCTTTTTCCAATACTATACTAATTTATCTTAATAATTTGTGTAATTATTTGTTCAAATTATAGTTTTCCATTTCCTATAGTCCTTTATCTTTAATAACTTTCAATAATTTGCAATTAAAATTACATAACTTTTCAATGGTTTTCCAAAATCTTTCAAATGTAATAAATTTTCGTAAAATTTCCAAAATATGCTAATAACTTTTTATAATTATTTAATGCATTTTAAATAAACTTCCAAATACATTATATCTTTTAATTTCAAAAATGTTATTTTACGAAAATGTAGTTTTATGAAAATTTTTGAAAAATTTATTACATTTGTGTAACTATGGGGATTTATTGATTTTTTTTTTAATTTTTATTAAATATACTTTTTTATTTGGTTGTTTACTAACAAAATTACACTACTTTATCTTTTATTTTTTCAATATAAATGAATTAAAATTTCGTTTTCTAACATTATAATATTTTGTTCCCCCTTTTGTATTTTGTTATTAATTATAATAATAACAATAACTAAAATATTATACTTTTTGATAATCGTTAATTATAACTCTCAATTTTATAGAAATTAGTTAAAGAGTTTTCAATTTGTATAAAATGTTGTTAATGAGTTAATTAATAAAAATATTTATTAATTTTTAGTAATTTATAACCGTACTGATAAGAATACTTAATTTTTGTTAATTTACTAACCATATTTATTAACTTTTGGTAATAACATTATTTAATACTCATTGAATATGGGTGGGATTAAATATTAACCATATTTAACTATTTATTAATTAATATGAATATTTTAAATGAGGGAGAGTGGATATGGATTGCGGGGTGCACTTTAGGAATTGATTAGGGAATGGGGCAACATGATACTTTCCTATTGGTTTAAATGAGATACCTTAGGAGAGAGATTATAGGAATATTTTTAGGTAGTTGGGTGACATGGCTTAATGGGAGTGGTGGGAAGGGGAGAGGAGAGAAAGTCAAATAGAATGCAGGGTGAGGATAATGGAGCAAGGAGAGGCATGGTGATGGGGTCCGTGCTTTGTTAAGTGAAAGTTAAATAATAGACCCAAATCGATACAACCCGAGTTGGTGGGTTTTCGTTAATGGTCAATCTTAGTTTCAAGTAACAAACTATAGACTTGATCAGATCGATTTGGTTGGCGAAACAACCTGCAACTAAACTGAACCAATCATTGAGCACTCCTAATTTCAACTAAATTTATAATCTAATCTCTAATAAATAACAATAATTTAATCTCCAATAATTATTGAAAATTTATAGCAAAAGTACATAATCATTGAAAATAAGTTTATAATGAAAATATAATAGATGTATAATAAAAATACAATAATTGAAAAATATAATAAATACTGAAAATATACTAAATTAGTCAATAAATAGTGTAATCTTAAATAATAGGTTAATCTCTAATAAGTATTAATCTATAAATTATAAAAAATATATAATTACTAAAAATAAATTTATAACAAAAATTCAATAAAGACAATAAATTAAAATTCAAAAGTTAAATAATAATTGTTTAATCTTCAATAATTACTGATAATTTTCTATAAAATAACAAAAATAAAAATAAACTTATAAATAAAATAAATATTAAATATAGTGTATATATATAAATATATATAATGAATATACACTATTATTGTAAAATTATTACTAACAAATATAATTTTTCTGATAGTTATTTTCTATAATTATTAATTGATATAAGTGAAACTAGTTATATACAATATTATTTAGTTATTGAAATAATATTATTATTTAAATTCTTAAAATGTTAATTATTTATTGAATTTAATAATCCATAAAATTCTAATTGTACTATTATTACGTAATTTGTTATTAATTTTGTAAAATATTAAATTATTATTAGTATGAATATTATGAATTCTATTATAATTATTTTTCTACTTTTAATATTTTTTTAATTTATTACATAATTCCGTTATTTTCACTATATAAAATTTTTCATGTTAAATATTTTGTTATTTAAATATTTAATAATATGTAAATTATTTAAAAATATTAATTATTTGAAATTTATTTATTTTAATATGATTACGTAATATTAAATATTTTTTATATTATTTTTCTATTTTTAATGTTTTTTATTTAAGATTTTTAGTTATTAAAATATTTAAATAATGTTTTTTTAATGTTAATTTTTTATTATCGGAATAACATTTAAATTGAATAATTCATAAAATTATAATTTATATTATTTCTACATAATTTCTTGTTGAACTTTGTAAAAATATTGAATTGTTAATAATATGAATATTATTAAATCTATTAATTTCTTGTGTTTTGAATAAATATTTTAAGTTTATTATATAATTTCATTTTAACATTTAAATAGTTCTGGACTTTTTTTAATTGAAACTTTCCTTAGGTAGATATAGATAAAAAGTGGGGGAGAGGATAAATAAGAATTAGAAATAGTTTAGGAGAGAATCTATCTACTAAATTAGAGATAATTTAAGAGATAAATAGGAGTTAGAGATAATTTAGGAGATAAATGGGAATTAGAGACAATTTAGGAGGAATTAGGGGAAAGTGGTACTACTTAGCTAAACATTAGGAAACCAGTTGCCTCTTTAATTATGGTTGTTAGAAATAGTTTAATGGGTAATTATGTAGAATTAAAAAAAAAATAAAAAATTCAAAAAAAAAACAAAAAATTAGAAAAGAGGATTTAAAGTAAGGAGAGGGCTGCTGACATGGAAGAACCATAAATTGCATAACATATTAACATGTTGACAATCCCAAATTCCCATCCAGTGTGAACGACACTTCAGAGCTTAGAATAACTGCAGTACAGTGGAGTTTCCATCTCTGAGATCGATTTAAGGATCATTGTTGTTATCTAAAAAGCACAGAAATATGCTAACTGGGATAAAGATTGGCATAAAGTAATGGTGTGTAGACATCGACCTTTTTAAAGAATTTATATCAGCATATTCAACCATTAAGAACAATTTGAATGTTTGATGCAGCAAAATATAGGCATGTTTAATGCGTAGAAAAAGAAGAAAGGTGTTAGGCATGGGAAAATCATGTTCACAATTGGGATTTGACAAAACTGACATTAAGGCAAGGTTTGTAAGCCCTCTCCATAACAAGCTACGTATGGTATATGCTGATACATATCATATTATCATGATATAGTCATGCATGGATATGAATTGTTAATACCACTGTTTATAAAACCGGATCGGATTGGACGGTTGGACCAGAAAAACCAGGAACTGGTCACCTGATTGGTTCTGTTTTCCTCCAAAACCACTTTTTTCCCTAACACTGTTGATTTTGGTCAGTAAACCGCTGAACCGACCAGTTAATCATTCGAACCATTCAAACGGTTTTGACCGTTTTTCAAAATTTTAATTTTTTAAAATTTTTTAAAATTTTTATTTTTTTCGTCAGAACAGGGCAGTCGTCCGGGTCGAATGGTCAGCCTGTTCGAACTGGTAACCAGACCCCCGACCAATTCGGTCACCGATTAGTTTTTAAAAACCATGGTTAATACTATGAAAGCTCCCCATCAACGATATTCCTTCCTAGGAAATTCTTGGGTAGGGCTGACAATTTTTCACCCAACCCGTTGAATTCACCCAACTCGCCCATTTACTTGGCGGGTTGTGTGATCAATCCATCACCCAATCTGCCCATTTAAATGGGTTGGGTTGTGGATAACCATTGGGTTAACCATTACAAACAAGCATTAATTCCTTAGCTTTTTTTTTCTAACTTTCTTCATTTGAATTAAATAATTTATAATTGATGCATTAATTTTCTATTAATTATTGACTAAATTTATTTTGTCTTCAATCAACACACTTCACCCAACATAAATCCAAATCAATTTGACCCGAGTTCGGATCAGTTCAACGCAATCTGACCTGATCTAGCATATATCGATACGGGCTGACCAGAATCCGAAATAGACCCCGGGCATGATGGTTCAATACCGCTTGCTCTGCCTGGTTTGGGTCATCCGGTCCAACCAACATTCCGGGTCGACTCAAATTTGAAACGGTTTCAGGTGAGATGGTTCATTGTCCGCGTGCTTTGCCCAGTCTGGACAGTTCAACCGACCAATATCCACACAACTTGACCCTATTTACTTACACTGACCCGCTCCGGGTCAATCAGTTTGGTCCCAAACCCGTGCATAAACCTGATATGGTCCTGTCCAAGTCAATCCACCATTGATTGAACCGGTCCGATCTGACCAGACTGATCTAGATTTAAACGGTTCATCCACCCTTGATGTGATTAGCTCGAAGATAATCCAATTAGATAGTTCAAGTTGGTCTAACCGGTTCGAAGATAATCCAATTAGATAGGCGGGTTTGGGTTGAACCTAACCCATTTAATTTTATATAACTGGGTGATTAATGGGTTGGTGGGTTTGATGGGTTGGGTTGAAGCTCAACCCAAACCAAACCAAACCCAACCCGTCCAATTGCCACCGTTACTCTTGGGTCTATAAATCCATAAAAGGAAAACCTCAATTAAGTCTTCTGTGTATTGGATGTGTACTCACCCAAATCAGGTGGGTACTCTGCCACCATAATACAACTTTCATTCTAAGAAGTGGTACATCTTTAGCAATGTGTGTGATGAAATTGGATTTACTCCTCACAGAGTGCATCTCACACCAACCTCAAAATACATTGCAACTGTGTTTGTGTCTTCGGAACATCTTCCCAAGAATGGCAACATCAAATATAGGAAATATTCTCAATACATGGCTGAAAGCGCTGTATGGTTGGTGTAAAGCACACTTTGTAAGAAACAAATCAAGATTCATCCGTTGTGAGGTAAATGAGACTTTATGCCCCTTATCCATTACAAATTGAATCTACCCACGCCTTTACAATGCAAAACTGTTTTACCATTGTGACGGGATCTGCTCCTCACAAATGGGCCCCTCACAGGCACATCCACCGTGCATTGGGAACATCTCCCGTGAATATTCACTAATAAGTATGGGAGATATTCCCAATGCATGGTAGGATGTACGTGTGAGGCGCCGGGTGTGAGGAGCAGATCTGGTCTTACCATTAAGGTATCAAAAGAGCCAATTTCCTCTAGAACCTTGGCCACAAGTCTACAACCTTTAAGCCTCCAACTTGGTTTCAAAAGTATGTTATATTGTCATCGTATGGACTTTCATATTCTATATATTGCTTTGATGATGTTTTCTCATGATTCCATTCAACTTTAAAATTGGAATAAATTCCTTCTTATTTCCATCTTAACCAAATCATGATTCCATTCATATTCTTTCCTGCCACGAATATTGATTTATTGGGCTCACATGACAAATGGAAACCATACCTTGGTTCAAATCCACTTTACTGTTGGGATAGGAAAGCCAATCACCTCTACAACCTTAATGCCAATGGCCTTCAACTTGGTATCAAAGTATGTCATCATCGAAGGCCAGGATTTCCTATCATAGCAAAAAGTGAACGTTTGGTTGCAATATGCAAGTTTGTACACTGCATATTTATCCTTTTTTTCAGTTCATAAATGCAAGCATGGTTCATATTTTAAATTGTTTTTGCACTCATCTTGTTTGTTTGAAATTGGTGCAAAATGTGAGCCCATCATTAAATGCTCCAATGCCTTAGCTTTGGTAAAAAAGTTAATTATCAAAAGAACATAAAATTGCATCAAAAAAATAAGTACTATAATGCTCTCTGTCAGAAAATACATTTTTGATCTGGTAATCATTACTTTTTTACATATCAAACAAACACTCGCAAACGTGAACCTAGGTACATAAATACCTTAGTTCAATGTTTGTATTGCAAAGAAACAAAGCCCAAATTATTGGGGTGAGAGTTGATTAGGGGAAGAATCTAGGCGTGGCAAATGGGTGGGTTGGGTTGGGTTGGGTAAGGGTTGAATACCAACCCACCCATATTAACCCACCAATCCACCATGATCCATCATCAGTCATTGTTAAAGGGTCATAACCACCCTAACCCTAACCCACCTTGACCCACCCATATTGACCCACTTGATCCATCCATATTAATCCTTAACCACCCTCACCCATACTAACCCACCTATCATCACATATAAATACAAAAATGGGTTGGGACAGCCCGTATACCCAACATAATAACTTTTGAGAGAATAATCTCTCTCAAGACTATCAAGTGACAAAAATGAGTCAGGTCAACTCGTATACCTTAAAATGCAAAAATTGTAGATAAATGCAGAAAATAGTAAAAAATTGTAGAAAATGCAAAAAAAAAACTAAAAAATTGCAGAAAATTTTAGAACTTTTGGAGAAAAAAATCAGAAAATATGCAAACAATACCAAAAAATTGCAGAAAATGCATGAAAAAACCAGCAAAAAATATGCATTAAAGCACAGAAAAATTGTAGAAAATGCAGAAAAATACTAGATAATTGCAGAAAATGCATGAAAAACACCAGAAAATGCAAAAATTATGTATTAAAGCACCAAAAAATTGTAGAAAATGCCGAAAATTACCAAAATTTTCAAAAATGTAAAAAAATACCGGAAAATTGCAAAAAAATGCAAAAAATACAAAAAAACAAATATTATAGAAAATGTATAAAATAGCTTAAAATTGCAAAAAATGCACAACTTTTATAAAAGTGCATACACTTCTACAAAAGTGCTTTTATGCTTTCGTAAAAGTTCTTTCGTAAAAGTGCTTTTGTGTAAAATTATTTTTGTAAAAATGCTTTCATAAAAGCGCTTTTGTGCTGTCATAAGTATTTTCATAAAAGTACTTTCATAAAGTGTTTCCGTGTAAAAATGTTTTTGTAAAGTACTTTTGTAAAAGTGCTTTCACAAAAGTTCTTTCATGTAAAAGTACTTTTGTTAAAGTCCTTTTCCTAGAATTAATTTATAAAATTGTTTTTGTAGAAGTGGTTTTGTGTAAAATTGCATGTGAACGTGAAAGTTAATAAAATCTGTTTTATTTCACTTTTAATCTCAAAAATGAAATGTGGCATGGTGGCTTCAAATTCTATTGAGATATAGACACATTTGGAGGTTTGAATTTGATTCACTTCAACTATTGTTTTTTTGAGATTTGGTGAGTATAGATAGAGCTGACTTTGACCCATCCCATCCTAACCCTAATGGGTACCCTCGACCCAACCCACCCTGACCATAATGGGTTACTCGACCCATATTGACCGGCCAATAGATTGGGTGGGTATGGGTGGGTGGGTTGGGTGGGTCAAATGGGTTGGGGTCAAGATTTCCAGCCCTAGAAGAATCAAACACCTAATAGATCGCTAGCACAAAGTCAAAAATCGATAGCTCTAACTAGTGACTATTTGCAATTTAAACAGAATGGCTCCTCATGAAGTTTCTCTTATCTTGGATTCTCCAAGGCAGCTCAATTAAAGCGACTCAAACAAAGATCTAGGCTAGCGGTGCAACTCGGGTTGGGCCAAGTTATCACTTTACACTGCTTTGAGCCTTGAGTCAAACCCAACTCCTAATTTTCATCCCTAACTCTCTATCTTAAGGGAGACTGGATCTAGTCCCAACACAAGGTCTTAACTATTGGTCCCAACAACCATTGCAGTCGTATGTTGGGAATTTTGGGCCTAATCCAAACTCATCTTAGGGTGTTCACTTCTGCTCAGCCCAACATGGAAATTTTGTGTTTAGAATTGACTTGTGCCTGCATTAAGCCCACACATATTAATACACACACACACACACACAAAAGTTCTGGGCTAGCTTAACTCAAGTCCAAGTTTATGTTTTGAGCCTAAAATTTGAGTCGAGATGGGTCAGGACCCAAGCTATAACCTTTACTATAGGTGCAAGCCTGGCCCACGATCCTCCAACCACATATAGTTGAGCTAAGGCATGGACATGCTCATTCTAATGTTTCTTTGATTTTAGAGTTTAGACTATTAAATTCACCATCCAATAGAATGGAGAAACTTTTGACACAATATATAATTCTATAATCTATAACTATATATAAAAGGGGGAACGCAATGTGAAACTTCTTTTGGACTAAAATTACCCTCTACTTTTTTGTTTGAGAAATGGTATAAAAGTCATTATATTACAACTTTAATGTAAGCTTTTATGGCTAATAAAATGCCTATAATTGTGTATTTAGTGCATTTTTAATGGTAATGGTTGAAAATGTAACTTCAATTATTACTTACCACCTCATTTAATCCGCTCTCATTAAGTCTTATACTTAAATTATTAACTCTCATTTTCTCTTATTAAATCATATATTTAAGTTATCTTTTACTAATAAATGCTTCTAATTAGATCTATGTTAATATTTTTAACAATATAAACCCATATATTTTAAAACCGGCTCAAAAACAAAATCATTCATTATCTAAGTGGTGGCTAAGAAATTCAACCATTCGAATAAAATTGATCAACCTATGAAGTCATAGTTAGGTAATAAAAATTTTAAAATAGGAATAAATATAGAAAATGACTAAAATGTAGAAAAAGTAAACACATTTATGATAATTTTATTAATAAAATTAAAATCAATAATTGTAATAAACAATAATTATTTTTATTGATAATGAAAATGAAGTACATAATTTAGAGCTAACAAAAAATAAAATTATTTTACTGTTTGACTAAAATCAATAGTTAAACTTTTGGGTCAAATGCATTAATATTTAATGTCATAAATAAATAATAAAATTAATAAGATATAACAATACAAAAAATACATAAAGTTTGAAAAAAGAAAAAAAAACATTTAGGCACATGTATAATATCATATAATTATCATATTAAACAAAAAATAAGTGTGACATATCAAAATTATTTTATACACAGAAATACAAAAAAAAAAGAAAAAAAAATGAACACATCTAAAATTCTATATTTACACTAATATATATTAAAAATATGAATAAGATTGTGGAACTTTCTTTGGACTAACATACTCATTTTGGGATTTAGTCCCTATTTAATTGTGACGTTTAAATTGTAAATTGAACTACTATTGTTCACATCATTCCCCTCTATTTAAATCTTATGTTTTTTAGATAAATGAACAAAAAAAGATACACCAAAAATATAAAACATTACAAAAAGAAGAATCTAGTGAAGCAGGTAGACCTATCAATGATACTTGAAACTTCACAACTCGATCCAATTATCACATATTTGGATGAGCTATTTATATAATTAGATTTCAATTTTGCAATTTGCATCCAATTAATGATATAAAACAAAATAAAAAAATGCATATTTATAAAAATTTGTGGATACATTATTACTATCATTATCATCATCTAGAATTGCCACATGCAAAGCATGTGCACACTTACTAGTACTATTAAAAGTGTGAATAAGGTCTAAATTCTGGATTTTTTTGACTAAAATACCCTTAGCCTTTAAACTTGGTCTCCCTATATTTATGAGGGCAAAAAACATATTTTAAAATACTATTTTTATTAAATTCATTATATTCCTCATCAGTATGTCCTATATTTAAGGTATTAAGTCTCATTTCATTTCATAATTTTCATTAATTCTTATATTTAAGACACATTAAATAAATGAGCTTTATGAACTTTTCTTGACTAAAACACCTCTATTTATGAATTTAATCCAATAATCCATCTTTAACTATATAGGAAAAAATGTAATTTAAAGTACTATTACTATCCACTTCATTAAATTTCCTCTCATTAAGGTATTAGCTCTCATTCACTCTCCTTAGATATTTTTATTTGAAGTATTTTTGTTTCTTACCAATAAAATTCTGCAAAGTAAATTTGTATCTATTATTTTAATAATATGAAACCTATGTTTAAAACCAGCATGAAAAATAATTAAATAAACTACCCTTTTGTTTGAATGGCAAGTAAATAGTTCAACAATCGGCATTTAATGGGTCAACCAATGTTTTCATAGTTAAATAATATAAATTTAAAATAAATATAGATATAAATATTACAATATTATGGAAAATTGTAAAAAATTTAGGCACATCTTTAATATTATCTATTTATCATATCAAACAATAGTAAGCATGTTAAATAAAAGAATTTTTATTTGATGGAAAGGAAAAACAAGATTTAAAACTAATCCAAAAATGAAGCCACTTTCCTATTCAAGTGGTGAGTCAATGATTCAAACATATTAGGTCAAATGGATTAACCCATGATATCATAAACAAATAATAAAAATTTAAAAAGATAAAGACACAAAAAATTATTAAAAACATAGAAATTTTGTAAAAAGAACACTTGGGGGGCATCTTTAATATAATGTGTTCGTCATATTAAACAACAATAAGTGTGATAGATAAGAGTTATTTTTATTAATAATATAAATAGAATTAAAAACTAAACTAACCTAAAAAGAAAATTGTTTTTGCATCAAATTAATGATTAATGGTCCATAGGGAAGCAAATTAGGTAGACTTAACTCGAGCTCAAATAAACATAGTTTGTAATTTTAGACAGGTTAGTTTTGATTTTCAGTCCTCGATTTGGGATTAGGCCTATGTTCAAAAGTTTGGGCTTTTTTATTTTTCAGGTAGGGCCCAAGCCAATCTCTTAAGTGGTTAAAGTCAAGATTGACAATATACATACAATCATAAATACATATATAGCACATATTTGAATACATACATGTATATACAATTATACACATACATTTTATGTCAAATTTTGTCATGGGTTAATTGATAGGCCCAAGCCCAAGACTAACCCAAATGCATCAAATTTCTATCCTTCAGAAAAACAGTCCATCAAATTCCAATGTAGATTGGAGGTTGGGCCTAAGTTGAATAGATTAGGCTTGACTTTGGTCTAAAACCTTAGGTCCAATGCACAAGGTTGGGCTTGAGTTAAGTTTAAATTCAGTCCAACTTATTTGACTTATGCCATAATGGTCAAATTGTTTGGGTAAGTGAGTTAACTAGTGATGTCATAATTAAATAATAAAAAATAAAAAAGAAATAGATAGACACACAAAAATAAAAAATAAAAAATACATAAAATTTATATTTTTTTGAGATATTTAAGACATTATAAACTTATCATATCAAACATAAATAAGTGTGATAAACAAGAATTATTTTTGGAATTAATTATGCAAATGGAATAAAAAATTAAAGTAGCTCGAAAGTGAGATTGCATTTTTTTTCAAGTCAAATAGGCTAGCACATGGTGTCATAATTATATAAAAATTCAAAAAATATATAAAAATAAAAATTATAGAAAACACAAACATTTCCCTATAAAATTTATGCATATCTCTAATATCATATATTTATCATATTAAACAAAAATAAATATGATAAGCAAGAAGTATTTTTATTAACAATGAAAATGAAATGTAAAATCTAAACACACCAGCACACCATGCTTTTATTACTTATCCTTTTTAAACAATTCTAATAAGGATATTGAAATTATCAATGTTATCTAAAATTACCACGTGCAAATGCATGTGCATATTTACTAGTCAGTAGAAATGTCAGAATAATAGTATACACTGTCTTTGTTTTCTTAATCTCGTTTCTTATTCCTTTATAATTTGTTTCTGAAGTATTTTAAAAGGAACTTTGGGGTTTGTTTACTCAAAGAGAATATGGTATACACAACTGAGGCAATAATTTGTGTTTTTCCAAAGGGTTGGATGCCATTGGCTCAATTTGGAAGGATTACAAATACAAATATGTAGAGTGCAAAATCTTGTATTTTGTATTAGTTTGTATGTATTTGTATCCTACATATTTGTATTTGTACTCCTTCCAAACTAAATCATTGACAAAGAAGGTGGGATGAAGTTAGCCATTTTTTTCTCATTCAAACTAATCCTCCAGACAACAAGGATATTGTTGTTAATCTCTATGTAAACGTAGAGAAAAGTTGCTTATGAATAGAAAAAAATAAAATGCATTTATAAAGATTGTTATTTTATTCTTTCTTATTTCCATTTCATTGTGACTTGATGATTCCCACTTACAAACTTATGTGGCATACTGCATATGGGGGAGACTGGATCTGCTCCCCACAGAGCGCTTCTCACACCAACCTCACATCACGTCTTAGCCACACATCGGGAACATCTCATGTGCTTTGTGTTGTTCTTCGTGGGGAGATGTTCCCAATACATAGTGGGATGGGACTATATGAGGTCAGTGTGAGGTGCACTCTGTGAGGAGCAAATCTTGATTCCAACAAGGCATGTAGCTGCTGGCAAGAGATTACGAAGGCCAATTTTGGAAATAGAGATTGAGACCAAAGTATAGGGATCACCAAAGATTTGGTTGAAGCTTTAGCAGTGAGGGAAATAATCAATTAGGAGTGCAAGTTTACTCAGGACCTCCTACAAGCAAACTGCTTGGATAGCATTCAGTTGCATATTGGGAATATCTCTTGAACATGTATGCTAAAGTCATGGGAAAATGTTCTCAATATATTGCTAGATTTGCATGTAGGCTAGTTGTACAGTAATCTAGTAGAGATTTGGGGTTAAATCCCGTTCTCACTAGGGTTGTTTTCCTTACTCATTAGTTTAAGGCATTGTTACCAATGATTAAAATATCAACACAAGCATATCGTAACGGTCTTGGTAGGGGGCGATGCAAGATATGCCATGATTGGCACTGTGTATCATGGCGTATATGTGCTGATACAATGGCGTATGGACCCGAGTTTAACAACAAAGTGATTCACTAATCACTATAGAAAAAGGGATGTAACATGATTTGAACCCTAAAACCTAGGTTAGCCTAGGAGCGCAAGGATCTTAACCACCATGATAATAAGTGAAATAAATTATCCTTTATTAACATTAATGCTTACCTTTAATCTAAACAAATAATATATTCAATAACTCCAAGTATAAATTAAAAAGAATAATATTCAAAATTATTACTTTATAAACCAATAAAATAAATAATTTATCAAATCCACATATATAAATGACTTTTAATTTCAATAAATTTATACAAATAAAAATATTATTAATATAATAATTATTTTAATAGTTAAAAGTATTTATGTAAACTTGATAAATTATAATAATTATTTTATGAATTATTAATTAATATTTTAATTGCATTAAATAACAATGTATTTTTTACTTACAAAGATAAAATATTGTTTACAAAATATTTGAGATATAGATTGAATCTATCAAATCCATTAATCTGCATTTATATAAAAGTTAATTTTTTTTTATTTTAGAAAATTCATAAAAATAAAATATTAATAATGGAATAATTATTTTAGTAATTAAAATTTATGAATTTTCATATGATATGCATCTTCAAAATTTTAATATATTTGATACATTTTAAGTTAAGCTTATAGATTTTTATAAATTATTAATTGATATTTTCATCTACATTTTATATAAACATATTTATTGTTTACAAAAACGAAAGCATTATTTACTAAACATTTGTGATATAATTTTTTAGTTGATGTTAGAAATTGAAAATAATAAAATAGAAAAAAATGATATAATAATTCAAAGATAATAGTTGCATATGTTTGTGCCTTGGAAATTAATAAAAATAAAATAATAATGGCTTTATATATGTATTAATTTGTAAAAATCCATACAATGTGTGTATTTATCTCTTGATTGATGCATTATCAATAAAATTGTATAATACCCATTCATCCCGTTATATTAATTGTAATATATTTATTCAGATATAACATTAAAATATACAATTCCTATGTATTTATACATTATTTATAGTTATTTTGACATTAATCATGAAGTTATTAATATATTTATGAAATTTGTATGCATTTCCTTAGTGTATCTAAGCATTTTAATATTTTTTTTGTCTATATCCATGCATTTTCCAACCATATCTGTATCCAAGTTGTCCAATTCAATACTTGATATTGATACTTTAATCCTTGGTTGTCACTAGAGTTGGGGGTTAGGATGGGGATGGGTCCTATTGTATAGTCATATAAAAAGCTCAGAAAGAAAAAAAAAAAAAGAATTCTGCATGGCTTTTTGCATTTAGGAGATCAGAAAAGCATTGAGCTCGGGCCTTAGGGTCCACACAAATTTTAGCCGTGGTCAACTCGAGCTCACCCAAATTGCAAGTGATGGAAATCTGCCAATGGAATTCACATCTGTGTTCCACAGCATATCCCAACCATGTATTAGAAACATCTCTCAATGACAACTTTGGGAGATGTTCCCAATGCATGCTGAGATGTGCATATGGGGCATTTGTGGGGTGCAAATGTGATCTCCTGCGAATGATTATAGATGGTGGAAAATATGATCAGAGGGACGCGACTCCAATCTTCTAGTAGTCAAGTGTCTGCACATAGGGGTGTCAACGATATTCAAAAACCCGATTTCGAATTCGCTATTCGACATAATCGAATCAAATTCGGATAATTCGAATATCTAATTGATTGAATTTAGATATCCTATTCTTACCGAATAGTTAATAGGATTCGAATTCGGATATGACTTGATTCGATTCGATAATATCTGAATTCGACTGATTATTTAATTCTTATATATAATATATAAAATATTTTATATAATATATATAATAATTAAGTTATATAAATAATTTATATATTTATATACTTTATATCAATAAAATATTTATTTTATATATTTATTAATTATTTAAAATAGTTAACTAATCGAATTCGAATTGAATCAAATATTCGAATATTTAATCGGATTCGAATTTGGATATTAATTTTCAATATCCGTTGGATATCCAATCAAATTTGAATATCGGATTTAAATTCGAATATTGCCTAATCCGATTGGAATTCGATCCATTTACACCCCTACCTACACATTAGGGTGCAAATTGGGCAGGTTGGACCGGATGTGATCTCACCCCAGGCCCAACCTTAAGAACTGGGCCTAAGAACCAAGCCCAAGGATAAATATAAAAACCAACACTTTTGGGCCCAGGCCCAACCCAAGGTCCAAAAATTCAAGCCCGGCCCGTATAAAGTTGAGGGCTGAGCGGCCCGGGCTTGGGTTTGGGCCGCCCCAGCTGCACACTGCACAAGGAAGCAGTAAGGCAGTAAGGCAGCAGTCCTGCTAGTGCTAGTAAGTCGAACTCTGACCGACTCCGAGGACGGTAGGTTGACCATGATTCAAGAAGAAAAAGAGGTACCCCCAGCGGCAGCGCATAAGCTTGAGTGATTTTGAGCCTCTACTCCCTGTGTAGTGCAACTCTTCTTTAAACCCAAAAGGATTTTGTCAGTGGAAAATGTAGAATCATCGATCATCATGCATCGTAGTTTGCTCATCAGCGTAACGATTTTTCAGATGAATGTGAGCTTTACTGGTCAAAATGCTACTAGCAGTCTAGTGCTAACTGCTAAAGAGAGTATCAGCTTTGTTTGTTTGTCTTCTTCCAGGAATTCGATTGTTATTTTCACGCAAAGTCGTTTTCCTATCCTTCATTTTTCCATTTCTTATACAAGTCGGGTGGTTAGCCATGTGGGTCCTGCACAGACGGATTACCTCCAGCGGCAGCGCATAAGATTGACCATGCACGAGGCTGTAGTATAGCAGTTAACTTTAGCCCAGTCCACACTCCAGGGGTGGAGGGGACCAAGTGGGCTGCCGATGTGTGGTTACAGCAGGAGGGTGACTGGGGTTGGGAGGAACCAGTCCAGATTTGGACCTCATAGAACTTCTCACACCAACCTTACAGCGTGTTTCAACTGTACATTACAAATATCTCCTGTACTCAATATACTATTATTCATGAGAGATGTTCCAATACAGTGGGGGTGTGACTGTGACGTCAGTGTGAGGAGCGCTCTAACCCCAATTCAAGAGGAACCTGCAGCAGGAAAGGCAGACCGCCCTACGTACCACCATGGTCGATGAACCCTAAACCTGAGCAGTAGGTTGTAATTTCAAGGCCCCAAAAATCGAACCGGGTGAGATGTCCAACAAGTAAACTAGCGACCGAGTAAGCCAATGAGCCTTTTGGATATTACGATACCGGTTTGACAACACTTCCCAGGGAGAAAATTTCCTGGGTTTAGCCCTTTCTTAGGGGAAAAGTGGCACGGATCATTAGTCGCAATTATCAAATCAAGTTACTTAAGGTCTTGTTTATTGGTAGAAAGTAAGAGAGTGAATAAAATCCCTTATTTTCACTCGATTTTCTGTTAATTATTAGCCCCCCACAACGTCCTATAGCACATTCCTGCCGTCTATTGAGAACATCTCCTAATAATGACATTATTATTCTGAATATTATTGATGCAGTACAATCTGGGCACTCCTAGTTGGCTGAGAGTTGGCTCCTAGATGTGATGGACAACACCTGAGAGGAAGAAGAAGGTGAAGGGTTCACGGGGAGCTCTCTCGGAGGGAACACTCCGATGGCTAAGTTAGAACTCTGAGGGAAACTCAAAGAACATACACAGAGTTAAGAGTGCTGAAAGTGCTAACTTCAAAACCTTCGCTTTGTGAGGGTTGGGGTTCTCTTATATTGGAGCTCGGTCATATCTGGCATAACCGCCACTACCCTAGCCGTTACTGCCAGGGCAGGTGTGGCAGGTGCAGGTTGTTGCTACGGGCTGCTATTGCAAGTTACGGACTCGATAGGTGTGTCATGCTTTTCAGAGATGGCAAGCAGAATGCCGCCTGTCAAGGGATCCGAGCCCTGCCACCGAATCTGGTAGGTACGGATGTCAAGCAGGTCTCCCTGCAGCCTACCGAGCTATTGTACACCAAACCACTTGGGGTAGGTTTGCCTTGCACCAAGGTGCCAAGGTACGCCGAGGTGCTTGCATTGTAGGCGGGCCTTAAGCAAGTTCGAACAAGAGTCTCGATGGTGCTGCCCCAAGGTGTTCCTCCCTCGAGACACTTAGCCAAAAATCGGGGTGCTCTCTTCTTAGGAAGGGAGAGCTTGGGGCCCCTTAGGAGGAGCCCGGACCCTGAGAGGAGTTTGGAATCTCCCACACTTGGTGGGAGTCAAGGTTGGCCGGGCGCTAGTCCTCGGCGAGTCGTTTAACCCATCGAGTGGCCAACGTTGGACTCGGCGGGTCCTTCCCGCTGAGTTACAGTTGTGCTGTTAGGCTGACCTATTCGTCGAGCCAGGTCATGCACACGTGTCCCTGTGCTACAAGGTCGGGCCAAATCACCCTCCATCAATTGCCCCCCACTCCCCGTGCCCGTGCTGGGGGTGCTGACCCAATGCGGGGAGTTCACGGTGCGCTGAGTGTATTTGGCTCGGCACTTATGCCACCCTGTCGGGCAACCCGTTGGCTAGACCGGTCTGGCGCTCAGTTCACTCGGAAGGAAAACCCAGTCCGCATGCAACTCACCTGTGGACATCACGCGATCTAGACTTCGCGGACGCCAAAAAACACGCTAAACTGATTTCACCTCGAGAGCATCGCAACTGGTTTTCTTGAGAACCGTCAGATTGCTTCGATCTTGACCGTTGGTGCCTGGGCCTAGCGGCTATAAATAGTGGGGGACCCTGGTTATTTTCTTTCACCACTAAGTATCCTTCGTCTAGCTTGACCTCGCGTCTGGAGTCTTCAGCTTGGGTCTTCTATCTCGTCCAGTTCTAGTTCGGTTGCGTTTTTCCTTGGTGAGTCCCCGAGCCTCCCTTTCTCTTTTTTCAGTTCATTTCATTCAATGTCCAGTGGGGATAGTCTCTTAGACGAGCCCAAGGTGGGTACCTCGAGTCAGGGTGACCCCACTGTTGCCTAGCCTTTCCACGAGGAACGAGTGACCTCGGGTAGGCTGGCGTCCACCTCTCACCGAGGTTATGTGCCAGATCAATTTGGTCCATCCACTACGACACTAGAGAGACTTCAGCACCTCATCCAACACTTCAACCTACCTCGGGAATACTCATATAGTCTTCCTACTGGCAACTTCCCTTGGGAGCATGGTCTGGATGAGATTGTGATCTTTAGGGAGCAACTCATTGGTGGGCTTCGTCTCCCTCTTCATCCCCTTATCCCCGAGTTGTTCATTTTAATGCATGCTGGACCAGCTCCACCCAAACGCTATTCGAAACGTGATCGGGACTATCTCCATTTGTTTCGAAATACAACCTTCCCTTAGATATAGATATCCTTTGTTCTATTCTGTCAATAAAGAAGAGTGCCTCCAGCGTTCTCCCCGAGCACAGGCGGATTTACTATCTGTCCCCTCGCCCGGACTTCAAATTCTTACATAAACTCCCAAGCAAGGTCCCGGCCTGGAAGCAGGACTACTTTGTAGTCCGGAGCAGCACGGGGTGGCCCTTCCTTACTAGCAGGAGGGTGGCTACCCAAGACCCCGGCATTATTCTCAACTGGAAGACGAAGGAAACACTCCACTCATGGGGTCAGGTCGGGTTCGATCACAAAGATTACATTGCCGAAGGGAAGCTCATTCAGGCTGGTTTGAGCCCGGGTAGGTCTATTTTTACCTCAACGTCTCGCTTAATCCGCTAAGTGTTTTCAAGCTTACTGACGTCGAGCTCTATTACAGGTCCCATGGAGGAAGAGAGGATTACCGGTCAGAGGCTCCTTTGCCAAATGAAGAAGAGGAAGAAGCAAGCCTCCAAGAAGGCACGCATAGAGCCCCCAAGTGCCCCCACTCCTGAGCCCGACCTCCCACAAGTTCCTTCTTCGGGGCCCAAGCTCCCACATGCTCCCATCTCGAAACCCAAGCTCCCTAATGCCCCTCCAGTGATAGATTTGGAGGGGGACTTACCATCTCAGGAGCCTAAGGCGGTGGCAGAGCCGACCACTGAGCCAACTGGGGCTACTGCCGAAGTGCCTAACCCCGCCGAGGCTACTGCCGAGGCTTCTGAAGAATCGACTCATCATGCTGCTGAGACGACGATGTCCAGCTAGGGGAGCCAGGACGAGGAGGAGAGCATCCTGATCCCCCAGTGTAGCCTTGAAAAAAGTAAAGGGGCTGTCTACCCCGTAGAGGTTTCAGACTGGGCCAACCTCACCCCTGGTCAGGTCGGGGCCCGTGTTGCAACCCACGCTATGGTGGTGAGTTCATACTCTAAGAATCACCATTTTCCCATTCTTTCATTCTTCTCTTTGGTACTAACCGACCTCCTTTTGTCAAGTGAACACCGCCGTGCACTCGATGACCCTTCAGTCTAACAGACATCTAAAGCGGGCTTTGGCTGCTGAAAAGTCATCTCGCGCAACTCATACTGATATGGGGGCAGCTTGGTGTAAGGTCCATCAGTTGGAAGGTGACGCTGCAGCTCAGAAGAGCTTCATTGAAGTTCTATTGTCAAAGAACGAGGATCTAGCCCGCGAGAGGGACAGGCTGAAGGCTGAGGTGAATGGGCTTAGAGTAGGCCAGGAGGCCTTAAAGCTCGAGGTGGAGAGCCTCAAAGCAGGTCAAGAGGCTTCGCAGCTTGAAGTGTAGGAACTTAAGGAAGCCAAGGGGGCCCTGGAGCACGAGGTGGAGTACCTCAAAGCTGATATCAAGGAGAAGACCGAGATCTTCGATCAAGCTCTCGGGGAGACAAAGGTCCAGGCCGTCATCAACTATGTCAAATCATCTAGGTTTGACGATGTGATGTCGTAGGTCTACCGTAAGGGGTTTAAGCTCAGCAGGTGGTTGATAAGGCATACATACCCCGACCTTGACACAAGTGTCATCACCACCTGGAGGATCACAGACGACATGGCCCACCAGGCCATGGATGATCCAGACTATGAAGAGGAAGGCAACGATGAGGAGCCTGGTGCTACCGACCTGGCTGACACCCCCAAAGAGGCTCCGAGTGAAGTCGACAAGCCTTCGAAGTAGTTGTGTGCTCCTTGTACTCTGAGCCTGCGAGCTCAGTTTTACTTTCTCTTTTTCTTGATCCTTTGTACTGAGGTTTTTGTAGTGGAAGCACATATTATGTAATGAAAGTACATATTTTTTAAGTATTTGTGTAATTCTCTTCCACCTAAGTGTTTGTCTTATCCCGAGCTATCGAGCTAGCGGGTTTAGTTCTTGAGGTGGGCGTCCTTTTACCGCTGTCACCCTGAATTGTTTCCCTGTACTTAGTAGAGGTAACCATAAGATTTTACAACATATGCCAAGGGGGACATAGTAAGGCGCATGTCTGACCTGTCTACTTTGGCTACTTAGGTTGGTGTTTACTCCTATCAGCGTATACTGAGGTAGGCTAAGCGTTAGGGAGTTCGTACCTGAGATGCCTTTTGTCCTTTGCATACTAGGCTTATGCTAGCAAGATGGTTAAGTCGTGCATAGCGTCAAGGTCTTCAATAGCTCGGCGAATTGGCCCTTAGGCTCTAGGAGCAACTCGTGGTTTACTCAATTCGGTGATTTATGGATAATATTGTCATAGTAAGGCACAATAGGGCATAGTAAGGCATAGTAAGGAATATGCCCAAACTGTCTTCTACTTGTATGTGTTAGACAGTTTTGTATGCCCTTAGCTTCAATCCGATTTGATGTACTTTTGATATTTAGTGTAAATAAATAAAGCGCATGTTTGATTCATGTTGTTTGGTACAATTCTGTGTAAGACCCTAAAACTGGACACTTGATGAGACATGTGTTAGTTTTAAATGTTCATAGCCATTGGATAAGTCTGGGGAAATTTATCCTACCAAGGCTGATACTGGTGTGCCGCCAAGTGTTGGGATGGCCTGTCTCGGCCACCAGGGTAGGACCCAAGGCACATGCAGTATGGGATTACTTGAATCCTTGAACCGGACTAGATTTCCAGTATTGCCCTGGACCTTAGAGACAAATGGGAAAAACTGGAAAGTTACACCTAACCCCTAGATTCGATTATGATACTTCACTAGGTGTCGGATCGGACTATCTTTGATATGCCAATCAGTGAGATCCTTAGCGGGGGTCAAAACCTGGGCATGTTGGGGCAGTCTGAGAATTCATCTGAGTGGGTAATCATAGTGACAAGATCAGACCCTTTGTCGGACAAAGGTAATGATCGGGAATGCACTTTCTCTGATGGAAACCATATCGCCGGCAGTTGATTTCAATCATTGGAATTTTGTTTTGCAAAATTTATATATGATATATATATGTGCGGTTTCAAAGTGTTTACAAATGGTTTTAATTCAAGGATCCATGTGAGTGGAGAATGCAGCATTGTTCCTTGCAGCCGAGGGAGAGGTCCTCTATTGTCGGGCAATCCTTGACCATTATGGGATGAGAGGTTAAGTGTAAGACCATTTAGAATAGTACATGATGGGCTAATCTTGCACCTGCCCACAGTCCTTGGGTTTTTATAAGATGGCTTAGCCCAATGACCACTTAATGTAAGTGTTGGGCCCATAGGGTCCATGTGATGGGCTTAGGGGTTCACTGAACTTTTTAGTGAATTCGGCTGGGCCTTATGATAAAGGCTGGGCCAAACCCATGTGGCTGGTGTGTAGATCAATACTTGGGTCCCATGCCATACAAAGAAGCCCAACTGGGTAGTAGATTGAAAACTAGTTAAGCACTGAACACTTAATGGGCCAAAAGCCCATTTCGTGCTGGGCTGATATGATCACCCATCTATGGGGCGAATCTGGGATTAAAGTTAAGAAAATGATTGGGCCTTTAACTTTATCCACTCTGGGAGACCAAATTCAAATCAGATTTGAATCTGGTAGCCTCCTGATAAGATCAAGAGTAAGCTAACTTAATCTGCAAATAGGATTAAAATCATCCCCTATCCAAATACTGATTTGGATTGGGATAGCTCCTAATTAAGAGGTTTCTTAACCAAGAAGAAAAGACGATAAACCCTAAAAGAGATCAAAAATCAGATTTCGAACCTAGGGTTGTGTGCAAGAAAACCTCCTACAAATTGAGATTGCATCTCATACACACTCTAGAGAGAAGAGAAGCAATTCAGTCATCTTCGTCTCAGGAGTTCTCCAACTGCCACCAATCTTACAAGATTCAATCTTTGAAGAAGAAAGAAATCAAGAAATCAGTTCTTGACATCAGTTTAGCAGAAAAGACTGAAAATGGTTTGGTGCTCATTGTTTCCAGTGGATTCTTGCGAAGGATCCAGTGTGTAAGACACACTCTATTGGTTCCGTTCCACATACAACTGTGTCATCTTCAGTAGAAGCAGATCTTGGTGTCCTCTTTGGGCGTGAACACCAACTTTGGGAGATACTGCTTCTCTAGATCAGGTATAATTCCTCCCTTCCCTTTTGGTTCAGATCTGGTTCGATTATGGTTCAAGTAGGATCATTGAATATTGTATTCTAAATTGAGGGAATACGATTACCAATTGGAAGAAGGTAGAAAAATTTTTGAAATTTGCCCACCCATTCCGCAATCTTCATGGCACCCATTAGATGGATCCTATCATTCTTTCAGTATGCGAGGTGAGCTAAGCGTCACGGAATCAACTGGTTTACTTGCGCCCTTGATGCATCATGTACTGTGGTGGCCCCTTAAAATTTGTTCGCATCATAGAGGTGGCTAGGTTATTATGCCGGAGTCTGTTAATTCAACATTTTGACCCTTGAGCCCTGAGAGACTCGTAGTCTGCTCTCGGAGTCTTATTGCGCCGAGGTTTTTGTTAGCTCGGCATTTTGGCCCTTAAGCCCTGAGAGTGACTCACGGTCTACTCAGTTATTTATAGGTAATACTGCCTTAGGTTGACAATATTCCATGCCCGAGGTACTTGTTCCCCTTCCAGGGTTTCGAGCTCGTACGTTCCTTCCCCGATTCCTCGCTTTACTCGGTAGGGTCCTTCCCAGTTCGGACTGGGCTTGCCAACACCGGGCTCAGGCACCATAACCTTACGGAGAACTAGGTCGCCAACGCGGAGAGCTACCCTTTGCTGGTAGGCCGTGGTCCTGATGTATGCGAGGTCCCGTACTTCTTCAAGCAAGTCAAGGTTGGTGCATAGCTCATCTTCATTCGCCTTGTCATCATGCGCTTCTACTCTCAGCAAGGGAACTTCGATCTCGGCAGGAATGACTGCTTCGGTGCCGTAGGTGAGGTTAAAGGCAGTTTCTCCTATGGCGGTCTTTTTTGTGGTACGATAGGCCCATAATACGCTGGGCAGCTCGTCTGCCCATAGTCCCTTAGCTCGGTCTAGTCACGCCTTTAGTCCGTGGAGAATAGCTTTGTTTGTGACTTCCGTCTAACCATTTGCCTAAGGGTGTGCCACTAAGGTGAAGTTCTGCTGAATTCTCATGTCTCGGCACCAGTTTTGGAATTTGATGTCTTCAAACTGCTTACCATTGTCTGAGATCGGTACCCGAGGTAATCCAAAACGATACACTATGTTCTTCCAAAAGAAATTCTGCACATTCCGAGCCGTGATTGTTGCGAGAGGTTCAACTTTGACCCAATTTGTGAAATAGTCAACTGCCACCATTAGGAACCTCCTTTGTCCTATAGCTGGTGGGAATGGTCTGAGTAAGTCAATCCCCCATTGTGCAAATGGCCACGGGCTAGTGAGGTACTTTAGGTCGGCGGTAGGTCGGTGATGGATATTGGCGTGCTTCTGACACTTGCCGCTTTTTTTAACGGGCTTGGTCGCATCTGCCTTCATCGTTGGCCAGTAATACCCTTGTCGTAGTGCTTTCTGAGTGAGGGCTCTACCCCCCAAGTGTCCACCGCACAGACCCTCACGAGTATCGCGGAGGACGAGCTCGGCTTCAGAGGGTCGTAGGAATCGCAGGTAGGGGGTGTGTAGGATCTTCGGTATAGTCGTGGACATCTATCATGACGTATTTGGCTGCCTGGCACTCTACCCTCCTGGCGGCATTACGTCTGTAGGGAGGGCCCTGTGTAGCAGAAAGCTCATGAGCGGATCAATCCAGCTCGACTCTGCTTGAATGATGGGTGCGACCTCCTCTGCCCCCCTTGAGAATGCTAGGCCGAGGCAAGTTTTCTATATACACAGTCTTCATGGTGTTATCTCCCGTGCTGGCTAACCGTGATAGGGCATCGGTCTTAGCGTTCTTTGATCTCGGGATTTCCTGGATGAAATGTGACCGAAAGTTGAGCAAAGCCCCTCTTACTTTGGCTAAGTATGCTACCATGGTTGGCTCGCGAGCTTCGTGCTCACCCAGAGCCTGATTGACCACGAGCTGGGAGTCTCTGCAGATGATGATGTGTTTGGCTTTCACTTCCTTTGCCAAGATCCAGCCCGAATAGAGGTGCCTCATACTCTCCTTCGTTGTTGGATGCCGTGAACTCAAAGCGTAGTTCGTACTCCAGTTTCACATCGCTTGGCCCGTACAGAACGATCCCAGCTCCGCTGCCTTACCAATTTGGCAAGCCATCTCTGTGAAGGATCTAGGGTTCTTCATCCTAGTTCAGGCTTGGCCTAACTAGGAGAGATGCCGCGCTGGTTGCTACTTCACGGCACTCGAGTTCAACCAGCCCGGGAACTCCGAGCTCTCTCGTACTGGGGGCCTTGTGTTCCACCGGCCTGGGGATTTCGGAGCTAAAGGTGCATTCTGCAATGAAATCTGCCAAGGCTTGGGCCTTGATAGCAGTTCGCGGTTTATATTGGAGTTCATACTCGCTGAGCTCGATGGCCCACTTTGTCCCGAGACCTTGGGCTTGAGCAAAACTTACCTCAGAGGTTTGTTGGTAAGGACAACAATGGTGTGAGCTTGGAAGTCTTACCATGCTGGGCCAGGTGTCGACCTTTACTGGTACAGTGACTCTCCCCAAAAGACTTGACCTCCTCACTGCTGAATCCCACAAGCGGAGTGTTTGTAGGCTTCAGGTTGCTTTCCTGGAGCTGTAGCTGATCGGAGGCCGTCTTGAAGAGAATATCTGCCGAGCTGCCCAAATCGACTAGGACGCGCCTGACCTCGGAGTCGTTGATCTTGATCTTTATGATGAGCGCATCATCATGGGGATAATGGACCCCTCGTGCATCATCCTCAATGAAGAAGATTGGTTCCTCCATCCTTGGCCGCTTTGGGGGGTTAAGCTCTTCTCTGGCAGCCTCGTGGGCTGATGACCGAGCTACTGCCGAAGTGCAACCCACAACAATTGATCCCCCAACAATGACATGGATGGTCCCCCGGACTGGTCTCTCATTGGGTGGATGCCTCTGCGGTTGTTCTGCTTGTCTGCTGGACTCGGGAGCTTCTTTACCCTGCTCCCCGTGCCTACCTCCTTTATTATTATTATTATTATTATTATTATTATTATTATTATTATTATTATGCTATACAAAATTTCTTAGATACCCTAACGAATAAGTTCTTCTATCTTGTTGTGGAGGTTCTTACAGTTTTCGATACTATGACCGTGATCTCTATGGAAACTACAGTACAAGTTTTTATTCCTAACATTAGGGTCAGCCTTAAGCCGAGGTGGCCACTTCACATATGGGGCGTCCTTGATTTCCATGAGGATATCGTCCTGCTTTGTGTTGAGGGGCATATAATCCCTTTCTACTGCCGGAGCTCGGAAAGACTGCATTGGATTTGCCCCCCGAGCTAGGTCCTTCTTCTTCTTGCTATCACTTGGGGTTGGGGTCTCTGGTTCCCTTTTTCTTTTTTCAAGGGCCTGTTCGCCCTTCTAGTTGATCTCCTCTTCTATCCCTATGAACCGATCTTCCAGTTCGAGGAACTCGGTCACAGTCTTGGGTTGGTTGACCACCATGTGCCATCTGAACTCCTTGTGGGTAACACCCCGCTTGGCCACAATGAGCCGAACTGCAGGGTCTAGGTCGGGTATTTATAGGGCGTCATTAAACCGCTTGATGTAGTTCCGAATGGACTCTCCCTCCCTTTGGACTATGCTGAGGAGGCTTTCTTGGGTCCTTTGGCACCTCTTACTAGTGACGAAGTGGGAGGTGAAGATCTGCACGAACTGCGCCCAACTTCTTATTGAGCCCGGTGTGAGGTTTCGGTACTAGGTGGGGGATACTCCCTTGAAAGTAGTGGAGAAGCCCATGCACATGCAGGACTCACTCGCCCTGGCCAGATGCATCTGAGACTAGAAGGTGTCGACGTGGTCATTGGGGTCAAATGACCCATCGTACTTGTCCGGCGGGGGGAGCTTGATGTCCCTTGGCATGGGGACAGCGAGGAGCTCTGGGGACAGAGGGGAGAGGACTGAAAGAAGTGGTGTAGCTTTTACCTCTTCCGAACTTATTTCTACTTTGCCTCTGAGTTCGGGCAGGCTGTAGGTGGTGGCAGTTCGGCGAGGTCGGTAGCCTCTTCGCTGCTTCTTGGTTGGCTCGACGTTGGTGCTACTGGCCTCGGTGTTACCGAGCTTGATGGGCCCAGGGAGAGGTAGGGATGGCTGTCGGTAACTACGAACAGAGGGACCTTGTTCCAGGTCATCGACTAGCACTTCGAACCAGTTCTGGTGCAAGCAGAGGTTTGAACTGCAAATGCTGAGGTGACGTTGGCCTAATCGGCTGGGAGACCCCCGACCTGACTGTAGGCCGCGGGGCAGGGGTAGGGAGTCTTTCCTTCCTTCCATGAGACGATGTTGAGGTCTCTCCTCGACGGGAAGGGAGTTCACTATGGCGGTGAGACTTAGTTGGCTGCACAGCTGGGTGTCGGGGAAGGAGTGAAGGAAATTGTAGCTGATATTGATACTGGGACACTTGGTGCAGCACTTGCTGCTGGTGGAACTGAAGTTGCTAGAACTGTTGCATTTGGGCCTACATGGCTTGCATGCACTGCATTAGGTCTTCGAACTGACCTTGGCTAGCCACCGAAGGGAGGATGGTGGGTTTAGCAAAGATTGTTCCAATGGTAGAGGGTAATGGAACGGTCACGGGTGCCACCATTAGGGGCACATTTAGACTAGGTATCCCGTCCATGGAGAGGGGGACGGTGAACTGCCCGATGCAGATGGTGGGTAGCTGGAGTTGTTCCTCCGGGGTGTTCCAGCGTCCGGAGTTGTTGGAGGAAGCCATGGTGATGATGAGTTCTTTGCGGGAAGTTTCACATAAGTTAGAGGAAGGCCTTTTGAAGCGTTCCCACAGACGACGCCAAATGGTGCAACACAATTTGGGCACTCCTAGCTGGCTGAGAGTTGGCTCCTAGTTGTGATGGACGGCACCTGAGAGGAAGAAGAAGGTGAAGGGTTCCTGGGGAGCTCTCTCAGAGGGAACACTCTGATGGCTAAGTTAGAACTCTGAGGGAAGCTCAAAGAAGATACAGAGAGTTAAGAGTGCTGAAAGTGCTAGCTTCAATACCTTTGCTTCGTGAGGGTTGGGGTTCTTTTATATCGGAGCTCGGTCGTATCTGGCATAACCGCCACTACCCTAGCCGTTACTGACAGGGCAGGTGTGGCAGGTGCAGGTTGCTGCTACGGGTTGCTATTGCAAGGTACGGACTCGGCAGGCGTGTCATGCTTTTCACAGATGGCAAGCAGAACGCCGCCTTTCAAGAGATCCGAGCCCTGCTACCGAATCCAGTAGGTACGGATGTCAGACAGGTCTCCCTGCAGCCTGCCGAGCTATTGTACACCGAACCACCTGGAGTAGGTTTGCCTTTCACCGAGGTGCCGAGGTACGCCAAGGTGCCCGCATTGTAGGCGGGCCTTAAGCAAATTCGAACAGGAGTCTCGATGGTGCTGCCCTGAGGTGTTTCTCCCTCGGGACACTTAGCCAAAAATCGGGGTGCTCTCTTCTTAGGAAGGGAGAGCTTGGGGCCCCTTAGGAGGAGCTCGGGCCCTGAGAGGAGTTCGGGATCTCCCACACTTGGTGGGAGTCAAGGTTGGCCGGGTGCTAGTCCCCGGCAAGTCGCTTAACCCGCCGAGTGGCCAACATTGGACTCGATGGGTCCTTCTTTCCAAGTTACAGTTGTGCTGTTAGGCTGAATTGTTCGTCAAGCCAGGTCACACACACGTATCCCTGTGCGACGAGATCGGGCCAAATCACCCTCCATCAATTATCATTGGGAGATATTTCTAATACACAGCGGGGATGTGATGTGCAACTTTGTAGGAGACTGATTTAACTCAAATAAACTTAGTAGAAGAAAGAATGATACTTGTTGAAGGGCTGAACCATTTTGGACAGATGTGAATTGTGGGGTCATTTTTCTGTGAGACGCCCGTGACTCGCTTTACTTTGATAGGGGAGCTGCTTTGGCTTTCAAGTTTCAACCACGTACTCACATGCAAATGTGCAAACAAGGCGACAAGCCTATGTTCGCAATGGGATCCCAACAACGATTTACGGCGTACCCAGAATGCCCCTGAGCCTTCATTCAGTATCATTTTCTTGCTAAAATCCTTGCTGGTGACAGTTAAATTAAGCCTTTTCCATAACTGGAGCCAACGATTCAACGAGGACGTTACGGGCAAATATCATGTGACTGAGGACGCCATATGCGGCATGACTTATGTTGCACAGCTGGACGTGTAACGATGATTAGAAAATAGACCATCGTCCACATCTTCCACGTAAAATATGGGAAAATCTATGGTACCAGTGAACCCCATTTTGTTTTACAGTATCATAGTGAAGTGAACCCCATTTTGTTTTGTGATAAAGGCCTTTTTGAATTTCTGAATTTTGTCATTTTTGCCCCTATAACATTTACAATAACATAAAATTATTAAATTGCCTATTTGAGATTTGATGAATTTGAAATAAAAGTTATCAAAATGATATAAAAGGATAGGCTATATAGTATAATATCTCTTTCAAGATTAGGTTACTGTGCTTCGAAACCCTCATCATTTCTATTGTTCAATCTATCTCCACAAATCTTAGTTTTACTGTATAGTTGTGATAGGTATAGTTCAGAACTGATGTCAATACAGGAACGTGTATTAATGTATAGATGGAGGTGTCTAAAATTTTGAATTGTTGCAGAGTGAAATTCAGAATTATAATGTAGAGTGCAATCTAGTTATCCCAAAAAAAAAAGAAAAAAAAAACTCATCATTAAGTATTAAAGCACAATAACCCCGTTCAAAGGAGTGTTGTGTTTGACAAATAATAATCTATTTTCATCATTTTGACAGCTCTTGCTTTGATGGTCAGTCCGGTTAAAGAAACAGGGGGCAAAAGTTTTTTGTCGCAAAACAAAGTTTGATTGTCACCGGGGTTGCAGTCTATGGGGGTGGACTGAACAATAAAAACCCCTTTATCCCTTTTTTTTTATTTTTTTATTTTCGTACTTTCGTATTCAGGATGTAGAGAAGAACTTTGACGGGGGTTGTTTCGTCATATTGGCTTCGAATTTGTCCATGTCGGGCATCGGGGACATGGATTTCTAATTTCTACGGCTGGCAGACAGCCCGCGCCAGTGAAGTGGAAGGCTCCTTCCAAAGTTGCGTTCGAACCAACGGCCGTGCTTTTACTCTTCCTCTGTGTTCTGAGTTCTGAGAGCTTCAACCAGAAGAACTTCTCTGATTCACAGTAGATAAATAAGCTAGGGTACTACTACTCCCCGATCTCACATGTTGAAAACTAAGTCGTCTCTCCCGAACCTCTCTGTTTTATTCGAAATGTCGGTCTGTCCGTGCGAGGAGGTGAGTGAGGTTTCTTGTTCTCTTCGATTTCTGAGGCTTCTACTAGTGTTTTTCCCCTTTTCTTATCTCTTCCAAGTTCCAATGAAAGCTTTAGCTCTGTTGAGTTAAAATTCTAATTTCGATGAATATTTCAGCGGATCTCTGTTTGTACTCTATTCGAATTTAATTAATTTGCGTTAGCCTGTTGTTATTGTTGGTAGTCTAATGGACATTAGCTGTGTTGCTCTTTTTCCAAATTTCTGGTCCCATTTTGGTGTTTGCTTGAATTGCGTTTATTATATCCATTTAGAGGCTTCATAATTTAATTTCTAAGTTTTTTTTTTTTTAACTTTTTTAAGGAAGCGGGGTTAAAGAGCATCAAAGCTGAAGTTTATTCAGGATTGATGAGTTTAGATGCTCTGCGTTAAACCTGATAAAGGAAGGCTTACATTCTTAATGTCTTTAGGAGAAAAGTGATTAAGCTCCATCCAAATTTATCTACCTGGGCATAATTTTTAAATTGTCACAAAAATAATATTATTGTTATCTGTTTTTTGGTGAAGTTTTGTTCTCTTTATAATGCTCTTTCTGTTCGTCTTTCATTTCTCTTCCACTGAAGTTATTCTCTAATTGGTGTCAACCTCTGCATTCTAGAAATTCTAAACAGATATGCGCAAGTGGACAGAAATATTTGGATAGAATCTTAATTTGATCAACGGCGCCATATCAGCATCTGGGAAGATAAACGTCTTTTGGCTCAAAAAATACTGTTTGGTGTGCGCGTTTATTAAAACAACGCTGATAAACGTTTATCCATTTATTTGCATTGGTTTTCGTGCATATAGCCGTTTTCAGAAGCTTACAAATCGTTTTGACAACATACTTGTGCATATATGTAGGCGAAGTAACCAAATGGCCCATCTTTTTGCATTTCTGGCATGTAAATCTCAATTATATATATTAATTACAGAGGGCCATCTACCAGCTTTTAGGCTGTGTTTGGTTTGAAGGAAAAGGTAGGGAAAGGAAGGGAAAGGCAGGTTTGTACAGGTTTCCCTTCCTTTCCCTACCTTTTCCTTCAAACCAAGCACAACCTTAATGTTTCATCTAAAGTAATGAAGTTGCTTTTCTTCTGTTGATGTCTAAATTCAAATTTCACTGATTTTCTGACAATGGTTTGAAAGAGATTATCAACTAAAGGACCATTAAAAAGACTGCATTCGTTCATTTGATGGTGTCTATTATATCTGCTACTACATCTGATAGATGGTTATGCAACAATAACAAAAAGGATTCTTGATGAGCTTCTTGCACGTAACTATTTAATTATTCTATTCAGTCATTGCAAGCTGGTACTATGCTTTACAATCATCAGAAATCAAAATTCTTTTCTCTTCATCAGTGAAAGCAAGCAAAGATTAAGGTTTTGAATTCTAATTGTTGTTCCATTGAAAAATTTTGGTCTCATCAGCACAAATTTATACAGGATTGAAGAAAATGTTGTTAATATATATTGATCCTTAATCAGAGTGGTTATAATTTCAACATAGAAATTGATTGGAATATTACTAGTGTAATAGAACATAGGAAGCTAGAGCTATTCACTTATATAATATTTCCCAAATTACACAGTTTGAAATTAGACTATGCTGATTTTAGATGGTTGAACAATTGATAAGTTATGGATAGTGGATATAGATGAAGAAGAATTATCATTTCTCAATGAACCAATGGAACTTAGACTGAATTTCAGTGATTTCTGACAACGAAACCTAGAGCTATTACTTGTATAATATTTCCTAAATTATACAAATTGAAATTAGACTATGATTTCCTTTTTGCAGGGTCAAGATGTCTACTGCATTTCAGTGATTTCTGACAACGAAAATTCCAATCGACATTGTTCATCAGACTTGTCAGTCTTAAATGTTGCAGAAGTTCTGTATCCACTAGAAAGCCGGGCATGCTCAGATAGCCAATGGGATTGCAAGAACAGCGCCAGTCTGCAGACAGAAAGTACAGATAGATCTTCCCCATGCAGTGTGGATATAGATATTGAGAAGGAAAACTTGGAAATATCCAAATCAGTTGAGAGCTTTGAAGGGCACTCAATGAAAGCTGAGAATGCACTAACTGTATGATGCTTTTCCCTTTCTATGCTTTGTGATATTTGAGCTGTTTATAAAAGTTCATCATTCTAATAGGAAATCTCTGGTGCCATTGGGCAGACAAGGAAGGGTATGAAGGACATTATGTTTTGTCCTTAAGGCTCAGTTTGGGAAGAATAGAAATACAAATATGTACAGTGCAAATACAAGGTTTTGCACTGTACATATTTGTATTTTTACTCTATTTCTAATCCTTCCACAATGTTAGTACATAACAAAATTGTTGTGTTGCAGAAGCTGTTTGAGAGAAAGATTAATATACCGATAGGTGGAAAGATCATTCAGCTTTTAATGAACCATAACCTGATATCACTGAGGTCCACTTCCAGAGGTATGTAAATGTATTCAAACACTATCTTCTTTATCAACAATTGCCTTAACTAACTTGTAGTCTCGAAATTTTATATATTGATAGATCTCTGTCGTTTTCTTCATATATGACATATTGACATGTGTGCGTGTGTAAACATCAATGCCAACATTACAATTAAACAAGTTGGCATTTGGTAACATTACAATAGAACATTTCTAGCATTCCGGGTACCAAAAGGCAACTACTTTTCGCTCCTAGGAACACGAGAAATTTCCAGTGGAGTGTTAGAAAATATCACCCAATTTATTGGAAGTACAATGCTATCTATATGATTTTTCTTTCATTGTATAAGAGTCCATCTTCCAGAGATTAATTTGTTTTTCGGAGTGGAAGTTGCATGGTTGTGGCGCAGAATGCCAAATAACTGAACTAATTAACTAAAAGCCATAAGAGTCCATCTTCAAAAGAATAATTTGTTTTGCGGAGTGGGTAAGTTGTTGTCGTGCCGAATGCTAAATAACTGAACTACAAGCTTGAACCCCAAGTAAAAACAAACATTACATTATCAAGTTCACCCAATTTGATCAATTTTGGACCTATAAGGTCTTTTTACTGGCATTCCTCAAAGATGTTAGTCCTGAGCCCCCTTAACGGGTTGGATGACAAGGTAGATTGGTTAGTTCTAGTTCTATCCATCCAATTTGCAGGGTTCTTTTACTGAACTGTTTGCCTTTTTCTTTTTTCTAGTCTTTCAAATACACTGACATGTCAGATGACTCTAAGTTCCCAATGCGCTGAATGCTTTCCCCCTAAAATTCATACCCCTTATTTAGAGACTACTGAAATTCATATATATTTTTTTTGGGTCAAATTCATATCCTTAGGGGCCATTTGATAACTATTGAAGTTGCTGAACTGAACAACTTATTGCTTTGTCTTTTAGTGGACAAAATAATTAAAGAATAAAATATTTAATGTATATTAATCTAGCTAACTTCAGCTTTAGCCAAGCCCACAACCTCCTTAAAAACCTATTTAGTTAAAGACAAAACAATAATTTTTTCAGTTTAGCCACTTTGATTGTATCAAACAGCCCCTTAGTTGTTCTAATAATGTTGGCCATCTTTTACAATATATGGATTTTCCCCCAAAACAAGTATCTCCATTCTTTTATTTGTGCTATTACCAGACCTTTAAGACTTTTACTAGTTGTAGCTTGTAACAACGAGTACTTACATTAACCAGCCTTGCTTAGAATAAAATTAGCACTTACATTATTGTTCAATTAACTGTGGTCCTTTACATTCATGAAACAGACAAGCCAACAACTGAGAGAGCTCATGACACACCTAATGGCAGGTGGCGGAGTAAGCGTGCAGCCTCCTTTGACTCAAGAAAAGTAGTTCTTCTCTTCTCAATATTGTAAGCTCTGTAAAGATCACTTTAGCCAACTTAAATGCATTTATAACTTAATTCATGTCTGTTCCAGTACTAAAATTAAATCAAGCATTGAGCTTAAGATATTCGATAAATTTAAAGGTCCAATGGGAATGATATCTTTTATATTGGATGAAATTAAAATTGTGATTTTAGCTTAGGTGTATAAGGAACTTCATGTTGCTGTGTATTTTTATTAAAATCATGTCTTCCTATTTATGTTATTAATACATAATTAGGGCAAGGTATATTTTGTTCTGATCATGAGCCTATTTATGTTATCCTATTCAAGTTATTGTGGTGCTCCTGACTGGTTAGCTCCTTTTGTGTATATTTTGTTCTGATCAATGAATAGTTTAGTTATCAAAATTTAGAAAGAAAACATATTAAGGCAAGGTATAAAAATCCAAGACTTGTTGCTAAGTTCGGAGGGTGGTGAAATATCTTAATGAGTTCAGAGGTATCTTGACCTCCTTCCAGACTGTTTTCCATTGGATTCCCTGAGACTTAAATGCTGAAGTAGATATTGTAGAATACCACAACAGTCTTTTGATCTTAGTTTTTGTTGATGGGGCTGTAATTGCTCTTTTTGTAAAGTTCTGTTTAAGTGCTCTCGTCATCTTTTCTTCTTTCTAATGAAATAGTTACCTTCTTCGAAAAAAAATAATAACCTATTTCGTTTGAGCAAGTGTGATCGATTGTGCATATGCACATGTACGTGATTGCTAAATATGTATAATCATGTCCTTTGCTGAATCTTACCGGGTGACTAAAGGAAAAAAAGAAAAGAAAACAAAGAAAAGAAGTTAAAAAAAGCGACTGTAGAAGTTAGTATAAACTATTTTAATTTATTTGTACAGGTGCGGGTAAAATAACATCAGGTGGTTGAGCTTAAGTGCCAGTTTCTACCCCCCCCCCCCGCCCCCCCCCCCCAAAAAAAAAAGATCAAGTACTAGTTATCCGCCTCTGATTGAAATATTAGATTCTCTTCTGGTGTATATTATTGCAAAACTGGGTCATACAAAAGGGTTTCCTGTGCATAACTGTCTATATGTAGACCAAGTTAGAGTCCTGAAGACATAAGAACGGAAATTAGATTTCTTTCATTGTTAGATCTTGTAGTTATCAATATTTCTAAATCTGCAAATTATTTGCTCCTAAAACTTTGTTTTTATATACTCTGTTTCAGGTCAAGCATGGGTTCAATGATGTTAATATATTTGACTCTTCGAGCTAAGCAAATAGGTGACGGGCTTGTTCATGTCTAGTATGAGCGTGTAAAAGAGAATGAGAGAGGTTTTCTACTTTGGATTTTCTTTTTCTAGTATAGTCCTTTTTGCTTTTCCCGTTTTGCATTTTTTTGACAATCATTGTTATGTATGCAAGTCATTAAATGATAAATACTCCTAATTGCAAATGCCATCGTCCTTTGAGCTTTTCTTCTATGACCTACAGTGTTGTTTATTTTTTGACTTCACCTGGAATGTTGTTTATGGTCTGAGTAATTCCAAATGATAAATGCTCCTAATTGCAAAATTTATCGTCCTTTGAGCTGTGCTTCTTATGACCTGAATTATAACACGTTGATGGTCTGAATTCAAATATACATAACCTTATAGACTGTTTGCCGTTTTATAGTCATACTTGTGACCTAAAGCTGGTTAATCTTTATTGGCTTACCATGACCAAAGACTGTCATGGGTTTTGATAAGCATCTTCATGCTTGTCAAGTTGTCATTTTCATGCCCCGGTAAATTTCTTACGCCCCACTACGCACTACTATCTTGGGCCAAGTTCTTCTTGAGGTGCCCTTCACATCATTAAGCCTTTGAACCCTTTAGTGGAAATAAATTCAGAATTATTGTTAAAAATTATTTATATCTACATTAATATAAAGAAGTAAGAATAGTTCCCCAAGGCTTCTTAGACTTGTTTTTACTAAAATACCTCTCTTTTTTAATTTGGTCATTCCAATAGTAGGAACTGTTCACTTAATTTCATTAAATGTATTAATTCTCATTCTCTTAGTGAATCTATATTTCAGATATTTTTTGTTTTTCTACCTTTTTTGGCACTCAGTTTTGATTAGTACAAAAACCATTATTTTAAAACTAACATGAAAACAAAATTGGTTTTTAGTTGGAAGGTGAGCAATTCAACCATTTGAGTCAAACAAGTGAACCTATAGTGCCATAATTGAATACTAAAAATAAAAAACTAGATAAAAAATAAAAATAAAGAGATTGATCATCATTAAATTTCACTATTTAAATTAGGGCGGCAATTGAATTAAGCTTTAATAAAATAGTTCGGGCTTGAGTTTGATTAGGCTCGACTTACGTTCGGTTCGAATTGAGTTCGAATTTGGAGGTAAGCTTGATTAGTTATTCGCCCTTGAGCTCAACTGCTCAACTAATAAAAAGTTGGGTTAAGTGAAACCCAATGCAGAATTCTGAATAACAACCCCACATAGTTCCCCCCCCCCCCACTAAACCTCATCCTGCCCGTGAATTCGGCATCAATTCATAGTTAGGATTCATCCCCCTGTAATGTGGGGCTACAAAATTTTGGCCTGGACTAATCAATCATTGTTCGACTTGAAAGCATGCGAGCTTGGTTTGATTACCATATACATACATACATACATACATACATACTAATGTTATAGATATATTTTTATATTCTATATAATATAAGAATATACTATATATTATAAAATATATCACTTGCATTTAGAAAATATAAAAATATATTCATTTTCAACCTTTGAAATCAAACTTGAACTCAAACTAGGAAATAGAGTTTGAATTAAGCTCAAAATCAAACTCGAACATAAATAGTATTTTAGTTGAATTGAGCCAAAGCATGTAAAAGTTTGGCTTGGCTTGCCTTGGCTTTATTTCACTCCTAATTTAAATCCATAAGAATAATTTTAATAGTATAAAAAACTACATTTTTAAAATCAATCTAGAAATAAAACATTTTTTTATGTAGTGGGTAAGCAGTGCAAACATTTGGGTTCAAAAAAATGAACCCATGATACCATAATTAAATACTATAATTAAAAAGTAAATAAAATACAAGTAATGAATAAAATTTATAAAAAAAATTGGTCGTGTCTCTAATAATATATATCTGTCACAATTTCCATATTAAACAAAAATAAGTATGATAAATAAGAGTAATTTTACTAATAATGGAAATAAAATACAAAATTTACAACTGGCTTAGAAGTGAAACCATTTTTTAAAGTAAAATAAAAAAACCTTCCTTGAAGTTTTTGACAATAATAAAGACCTTCACTATAATTTCATTGTAACAAATACCTCCCTTGAACTTTATAGAAACTCGACAAAAACCTCCCTTTTATCACTGACCCAGATGGAAAATGTATACATTTATAAAATTATCCCTAAGGCATCATTTAAAGATATTGTAAAATACCATATTTGCCCTCAATCGAGCAACATCTCACTCAGATCCCTGGCTGCTACAAATCCCTTTATCTTCTGTCGTAATGTGGCTCTTGTCTTTATCTTTGTAGCTAAACTATGGAGCCTTTGTATCTTCTTCTCGTCTTTCTCTTCAGGGGGTCCTTGTAAGTAGGACTCCAATTATTCGTTTGATTTCTGATTACCAACAAAAACAATTGAAAATTTTGTTCCTCAAACAAGAATTCAAAAACGTTGGTCATGTTTGGTTCAATTCTCATTCTTATCCAATATGAAATTCTAAAATGGACAAGAATGGCTAAAAATAGGCAGAATGAGAAAATATTGCTATGAACCAAACACTTTTTTCCTAAAACTGAATTCTTTTCAGACTAACAAGTGTCCTATGTTGCTTATTTTCATTCTAAAAAAATTTGTCGGTATTCATAAACCGCTAGCCTAGGTCTTCGAAACTATTGGCATAGATGTTTACTAGTGGATGATCGATAATCAATGTCTGTTGAGGTGAGTTTCCACGGTACTCTACTAGTAAATAGGGCTGCCAATCCAAACGGATCGGGTTGGGTCCAATCCAATCCAATTGAATCAAACACCAAAATAACACGAGAAATCCAGAAAACATATACAAAAAGTACAACACCTACTACAATCCAACCTAGTCTAATTAAAATGCAAACGGATAGGGTTGGGTCCAACTCAATCCAAAGTGAATGAATATAAGTACTTCTGTAAAAGTGCTTTCATAAAAGTACTTTGATAAAAGTGCTTTCATAAAATTACTTTATTGAAAGTATTTTCATAAAAGTGCTATCGTAAAAGTGCTTTTGTAAAAGTACTTTTATATAAGTAATTTCATAAAATTGTTTTTATAAAAATACTTCCCTAAAAGTGCTTTTATAAAAATGCTTTCATAAAAGTGTTTTCGTAAAAATACTTTTCATAAAATTACTTGTATGAAGTGTTTTCGCAAAAGTGCTTTCATAAAAGTATTTTAATAAAATGTTTTTATGCCGACTTCAGTTTTGATCAATTTCAAATTGAACAAGGGTTCAACCGAGTTTTGTAGGTAGAGTTTCCTCAAAGAATGAAAATGAACAAGATGGGACATGATTATTTTTCATGCTATAGGCTACTCAATTTTTGTGCCATAGATGGAAAGAATTTTGTAATTAAACACTTTAATGTTATTCATCCGTGCCCATTCTTGCCGAAAATGAGCAAGAACTGAAAGAATGAGACCAAAGCAGTGAACCAAACATGATTTTATGAGCTCTTCCCATTGCGCAACCCTCATTTTTATTCTACAAGAATCTCTTCTGCCGAGATCCCATTGTTCTTCCTTTTAACATTCGAAGGTATTTGTTTTCATTACTGCACAAAGGTTTCCTGCTAACTTGCATTGATGGTTGAGAATGCTTTATGATCCTATCCTGAATTTAGGTGTATTCTGGACATTAATTTTGTGCTTTTCTTTTTCCGTTTTTTTTTCTTTTTTAGCTTCGTCATCAGCCATGCGAGCGAGTTCACAATTTTGTCTTGTGCCATTTCAGAAATCGATCTTTAAATCCCAAAGTCTTGAAACTCCAAGCTCAAGAACTGTTGTGAAACATGGGGCATTTTCATAATCGATTCAAGAATCAAAGTTCTGAAGGTTGCTAAATATTGAAACCAATTTCTATTTTTGTGGGTCTTTCCATTGTCTTTTTGACGTCTTTGGAAAAACAAAGAATTGGTTGTACACGAAATGACATTGTTAGCATGTTGTGCATGGTATATGTACACTTGGATATCAAGTTTTATTTGTAGATGTGGATATTTATGGTGGTCCAGTTGCCATTCATAATTTTCAAAAAAATAATAATAAAAACAAAAAAAAGTTTACAAACGACAGGGAGATTGCATTATTCTTGTTTACAAACAGAAGTACAATAAAATGATATAGAGAATGATACAATCCTCGTTATGATGCAAAATGGTGTCTCACTTCTCCACTGCTTGAACCACAAATGGTATTTCACTTTACCTGTGTTCTCCCTACTTGAACCATAAAAAATAGTGTCTCACTTCTCTACTGACACAGGTTCAGTGATGAAAGAATCTCAAGAGACACAATTCAAAGTTAACAGTCATTAATTGTTAACTACCTTTTAAACAGTCATAATATTTGAAATTGTGACTATTCAAGGTGCCTTCTCCAAACCAACACCTACCTTTTCTTCATACCTCTTCATAAACTATGTAAGGAGCAAGAATAAGACTCCAAAAATACAAAATTTCAAAATACACTTTCTCTCTCTCTCTCTCTCTCAGTCCGGTTTGCTATAGTCTCACAGAAGGTTTCTTCGGAGATTCTTCAACTTTGTTGGTTGTAGATTCTTGCCCAAGGCTCTATTGTATCTTGGGAACGGATTTACCTGTAACCCAACAGCAAACTCGGTGAAATTGAGTGGGGGCAAATAATGTTCTAAAGACAGTGTCTTCAGACGTGCCTTAGAACTTCTCTTCCAAAGTTATAGTGATCTCATTTCTCCAACAATTTTAGAACGTTATTCTGTAATGGAGGCGGAAGCAAGCATGACTTCGATCAAGATGATGAACCAAGATCTTGTTCGATTAGACTAGTTCAGTGGAGCAAACTTTAGCCGATGGCAAGACAAGATGATCTTCTTTCTGACTACACTAAAATTATACTATCTGCTGGACTCGAATCTGCAATCACTTCCTGAACCAACTGACAAAGACTCAAAAAAGCTAAAGAAAGAAATAGCAAAATGAGAAGAGGACTCACTTCTATGCGGAGGACACATACTAAATGCCTTAT
The DNA here is from genome assembly GCF_056320005.1 of Nelumbo lutea. NCBI lineage: Eukaryota > Viridiplantae > Streptophyta > Magnoliopsida > Proteales > Nelumbonaceae > Nelumbo > Nelumbo lutea. The sequence goes on from NC_142684.1 coordinate 110,202,166, forward strand.
CAGACCGGCTCTACAACTTCTACAAGGAACCTACATCTCCAAAAGAAATTTGGAAGGCCCTCGAATTCAAATACAAGGTGCAAGAAGCAGGTACGAATAAGTATCTTATTGCAGAATACTTTGACTTCACCATGAACGACCATAAACCCATACTGGAGCAAGTTCATGAACTATAGGTGATAGTCAAAAAAATTTGATCCCTTGACATCTTCCTTCCTGAATCTTTCCAAGTGGGAGCAATCATTGCCAAACTTCCACCCTCTTGGAAGGTTTATAGGAAGAAGATTCTGCACAAGGTTGAAGAACTTACCTTGGAGAAAATTCAGCAACACCTTCGTATTGAAGAAGAGTCTCGGATTAGAGACAGTAGGGATAAGACCCTGGCCGGTATGATGAACTCTAAGGTCAATTTTGTGGAAAACGGATCAAAAAAGACTAACCCTACATTACAAGTAAAGAAGAAGGATGAGAACTTCAAGAAAAGCAACAATAAGAAAGGATCCTGCTATGTTTGTGGAAAGAAGGGGCATTATGCCCGAGTCTGCTGACATCGAAAAGGCGGAACCAAGTCTGCAAACATGGTAGAAGACAATCTAGTGGCCATGATTACTGAAGTCAACATGGCAGAATCATCTTCTGGATGGTGGTTTAATTCAGGCACCATAGTCCATGTTTGCAAGGACAAGTCCTTGTTCAAGATATATGAAGAAGTGACTGATGGCCAGGAAGTACTGATGGGAAACCAAACATGTGCCAAAGTTACTGGAAGAGGCAGCATAGAATTGAACTTCACCTCCGGAAAGACACTGACTCTCCTGAATGTTCTCCATGTTCCTGACATTATAAAGAATTTGATCACAGTAAGTCTTGTTTGTAAGAGGGGATTCAAAGTTGTCTTTGAATCCGACAAACTAATCCTATCCAAGAATGGGATGTTTGTTGGTAAGGGATATGGTTGTAGTGGTATGCTTAAATTAAGTACTAATGAAGGAAAAGTTTCTGCTTATATTGTTGATTCTTTCTCTTTATGGCATGATAGATTAGCACACTTGAATTTTAAATCCATAAAGAACATGAGTAAACTCAGAATAATTGCTTACAGTAATGAATCAAGTGAAAAATGTGAGATATGTGTAAAATCTAAAATGGCTAAGAAACCTTTCCCTAGTGTTGAGAGAAATTCTCAACTTCTAGAACTAATTCATTCTGACATATGTGAACTCAATGGTGTATTAAATAGAGGAGGTAAGAGATACTTTATAATATTTATAGATGACTATTCTAAGTACACCTATGTCTACCTTATGAGAACTAAGGATGAAGCATTTGACATGTTTAAACTGTATAAAACTAAAGTTGAAAATCAACTAGAAAAGAAAATTAAAATTCTTAGAAGTGATAGGGGTGCTGAATACTTTAAAAATGTGTTTAATTCTTTCTGTAAAGAATTTGGAATAATACATCCGTGTTATGCTCCCTATACCCCTCAATAGAATGGTCTGGCCAAAAGGAAAAATAGAACACTTATAGAAATGATAAACTGCATGTTATTAAAAGCTAATGCACCCTTAAACTTGTGAGGGGAAGCACTCCTAATAGCCTGCCATTAACATAACAGAATTGATTCTAGAGTTAATAACAAATGCCCATATTAATTATGGACAGGAAGAAAATCTAATTTAGCATATATAAAAGTGTGGAGGTGCTTAGCATATTATAGAGTTTCTGATCCTAAAAGAATCAAATTAGAATTCAGAGCTAAGAGAAGTATGTTTGTTGGATATGCAGAACATAGTAATGCCTATAGGCTTCTAAACTTAGAGTCCAACATAATAATTGAAACGTTAAATTCTTTGAAAATAAACTGTGTTCTGAATCTATAAAAAATGACAAAGAACCTAAAAGAGAAACTCAGATCTCAATACCTGTTGATAATAATGAGACTGAAAGAAGAAACGACACAGCTATAACACCTACAATAGGACCTAGAAGAAGTCAAAGACAAAGAACAGAGAAACACTTAGGTTCAGATTTTATCTCTACTTAGTCAATTGTATTTTTGGTTGAGGCTGATAGAGAGAATATTTTAAATAAGATACCCATTGTCCTGAACATTGAAAATGATCCAAAAACCTACAGTGAGGCAATGACCTCTAGAGATGTCGCCTTTTGGAAGGAAGCTATAAATGATGAAATTGATTCAATAATGCTAAATAACACATGGTTACTAGTAGACCTGCCTCTATGATCAAAACCAATAAAATGTAAATGGGTGTTTAGAAGAAAATACAATATTGATGGAATTGTACAAACTTTTAAAGCTAGATTGGTAGCCAAAGGATTTAGTCAAAATGAAGGGATTGATTACTTTGACACCTATGCACCAGTGGCTAGAACAACTTCTATTAGAACACTCATATCGTTAGCATCTATTTATCATTTATCTGTTCATCAAATGGATGTTAAAACTATTTTCTTAAATGGTGATTTAAATGAAGAGGTTTATATAGAACAACCAGAAAGATTTGTTCTTCCTGAAAATGAAAAGAAAGTCTATAAACTGGTTAAATCACTATATGGATTAAAATAAGCACCTAAACAGTGGCATGAAAGTTTTGATTATTGCATTCCAGCTTTTGGTTTTAAACATAATAGTGCTGATAGATGCATCTACTCAAAATTCACTGAAAATTATGGAATAATTGTATGTCTTTATGTTGATGATATGCTTATTATAGGTACAAATATGATTGGCATAAATGAAACTAAAAACTACTTATTCTCTGTCTTCAAGATGAATGATTTAGGAGAAGTAGATACCATATTGGGAATAAAAGTTAAAAAGCATAGTAAGGGTTATGCATTAAGCCAATCACATTATATTGAGAAAGTACTTAAGAAATTTAAGCATTTAGGGTTTAAAGAATATAACACGACATATGATTCTGGTATAAAGCTAGTAGAAAATACTGGTAGAGCATTTGCACAACTTGAGTAGTGTAGTAGGAAGCTTGATGTATACTATGCTTTGTACAAGACCTGATATTGCATTTGTAGTAAGTAAACTCAGTCGATTTACAAGTAATCCCAGTGCAGAGCATTGGAACGCAATTGTGAGAGTTCTTGGGTATCTTAAGAGAACCTTGGAACTTGGCTTTTTTTTACTGTGGTTATCCAGTTGTACTAGAAGGGTATATTGATGCAAGTTGGATTACCGGTAATGGAGATAACAAGTTCACCTCTGGATGGATTTTCGTCCTTGGTGGGGGTGCGATCTCTTGGGCATCCAAGAGACAAACTTGTATATCTCACTCGACCATGGAATCTGAATTCATAGCTTTTGCAACTGCTGGAATAGAGGCTGAATGGATTAGGAATTTATTATTGGATATAAAACTTTGACTTAGTCCTATGTCTCAAATTTCCATTTACTATGATAGTGAGACAACTCTGTCAAGAGCCTACAGTGGTACCTACAATGGTAAGTACAGACATATAAGTATGAGACATGAATTTGCTAGGCAACTGATTCAAGATGGAGTCATCACTATAACCTATATGAGGTCAAGTAAAAACTTGGCTGATCCTCTTACCAAGGGATTGGCCAGAGAATTAGTAAGAATGACAACCATAGAGATGGGATTAAAACCCTTTACTTAGTCACCTATAATAGTAACCCAACCTGAACTGAAAAACCATCAGTATTGGGTTTAATGGGTAACAACAAGTTACAACAATGTGACTGTTAGCACTGACATTGAGAAATTTCCCATCACAACATAAACAGTGTTGTCCATTATGATGAGAGGTTGAGTTAAACTCTTAATGAAGTTTTGAAATGTGTCAGATAATGGAACACATAGTGGAACTTCACCTATGTGAGCATAGAAGTGGTGTCGCTTTTCATGAGAGTTTGGATTTGCTCTCGGGATTGTTCATGAAACCAGGAAAGAAGCACATGGCCATAACAGTGCTGAGCAAAACTTGAAACTCTTGCAGAGACTGGACATTTTTGTGTGTATGAGTGTCTCCAGTCTGTCTTGAGAGTAATTGGTTTAAGGTCTTACCACCAATAACTTTGACAAGGCTTTGAGATATCTATACTGACAAAAGGTTTAAGTTGATAAATATCTTTTGTATTCATAACCGTGTCATAGTAGTTTGGATTGAGAGAGAACTATGTAATTGATCAATCAATGTGGGGGATTGTTGGATTTTAATCTCATAAGAAATTAAATCTAATGGATTTGATTGGTCAATTACATGAGAAATTGCACCTGCACACTCGATTGAAAAATTAGTTTTTTTTTTTCTCTTACAAAACCCAGTTTTGAATTTGTCACACATTGAAAAATTATAAGCTTTGTTTTCAGTATTTTAATAGGAGCTGATTTACACTCCTTAGAAATAGTAGAGGAGAGTATGGGGTTTTGATACCGCGCAATGCATGCACCTGTGTGGTTCGTGAAGGGCGGCTTTGGTTTTGGTGCAATGCTGACCGTTGACCACTATTGATGAGATCAACGGTCACGATTCGATTGGGTGTGATCAAGAGGCACAATTCAAAGTTAACAATCATTAACTGTTAACTACTTTTTAAACAGTCAAAATATTTGAAATTGTGACTGTTCAAGGTGCCTTCTCTAAACCAACACCTACCTTTTCTTTATACCTCTTCATAAACTATTTAAGGAGCATGAATCAAGTTTCAAAAACACACAATTTCGAAATCCACTTTCTCTTTCTCTCTCTCTCTCTCTCTCAGTCCGGTCTACTATAGTCTCGCAGAAGGTTTCTTCAGAGATTCTTCAACTTTGCTGATTGTAGATTCTCACCCAAAGCTTTGTTGTATCCTGGGAATGGATTTGCCTATAACCCAACAACAAACTTGGTAAAACTGAGTGGGGGCAAATAACATTCTAAAGACAGTGTCTTCAAACGCACCTCAGAGCTTCTCCTCCAAAGTTACAATGACCCCATTTCTCCAACAGAATCAAAGGTGGTTAGTTTCACCATAAGAATCAATAATGAAAGAATCACTAGCAAAGAGTATAAAGATGTTCTTCTCTTCCTTAGTCGATGGACTGGGGTTTCAAGGGTTGGAAGATTGAAAGAGTCAATGTTCTTTTGGGGTTTCTCTTTTGATGGATTTGGAACAGGGCTCTCTCAAAATTGATGAAGCTTTTGAATAGGATTCCTCCATCTTGGGATGGAGTTTAGGGATGGGAATTTGAAGGGAGAGGATAAAAATCAAAACGGAGTGTTTGTTGAGATTAAAATGGGGTTATTTAAGTAGTTTTGTATGTAAAATAATTGATAAGGTAAAATTGGTATTTGAAAAAATTGATGCATCAATCTAACATTTTCATCTAGGTCAATAATAGAAAAGAGGTTTTTGTCAACCAAGTTACTCAAAGTTTAGGGGAGGTATTTGTTACAATGAAACTAGAGGGGAGATTTTTATTATTGTTAATTAGAAACTTTAGGGGAAGTTTTTTTCATTTTTTGTATTTTTCCCTTTTTTTTATTTGAGTGGTAAGTCAATGATTCAACCATTTCAGTCAAATGGGTCAACCCATGATTCTGTAATTAAATAATAAAATTTTTAAATCAACTAATCAAACAGGTGGACTTGTCAACCAAGATTCTGGGTCTTTTTACCACCAAATTGATTCACTATAAAAACATTAACTCAATTAACAACATGGTGACCCAACTAATTGAACCATTAAACCTTTTGACATGGTCAGTGGGGTCACGAGTTAGACATTAATTCTCTTTTTTTTTCTAATTGTTGTATTTTATTTCTATTATTAATAAAAATAATTTTTATTTGTCATACATGCTTTTTAAATATAATGAACAGATAATATTAGAGATATACCCAAAATTTTCTATGTTTCTATAACTTTTTTTTTGTATTTTTATAAATCTTTTTTAATTTTTTATTATTTAATTATGTCACCGTGATTAATCTATTTGACTTAAATAGCTGAACCTAGATCCATCGCCTTATGTGCCCCAACTCTTATTGATTAATTAAGGTCATAAGAAATTTGTGCTTAAAATTTGTATTTTGGAGAATGATAATGTTTTTTCTTTTTTTTTATTTATTTATGTGTTGTAGATCCAAATGTAAGTTAGCCAAAAGAGTTGATGGTTTTGCTTCAGGGTTGTCTATTTTTTTTGCAAGGACTTAGTCGTGGGAGTTTAATTAATTTTGTTGGTATATCAGTCAACCCTGTTACCCATGGACTTGTGTCTCGTGGTTTGCTTGATCGTCTATTAGTACATTCGGGATTTCCTACTCATTTTTCCTACCCATTCTCTACTTGCTATAAATTGGAGCCACACATCTCTATGGCAGATAGAGAGTGGGTAGGAAAAGTTAGTAGGAAATCTGGATTCTTATTAGTAGCATTTTGAGAGTGAAGTTGGCTTCCCTGTATTATGGGGTGTTCCTATGTGTTTGTCCATCTCTTAGTTTATATGGTATATGTGTGTGGATTAGAAGCACTGTTTTCTGAGAAAATAATAATTTTTTAATTTGTTTAAAAATGTTGCTGCCAAGTAGGACATTTCCTGGAACAACAGTAACATTTTTTGTTTGGTACCAATATTCCAATAAATGTTTTCAGCACTGGTACCTATTATCCAGTGCCATGTCATGTCCCTCTTGGCAGCAATGTGCTGCAGCTCCAGGAAATGCTAAATTCGACGTTGCTTCAAGTCACACCTTTCTGATTTTCAAGGCATGGCTTGAAGCACTGCTTTTTATGGAAAAACAATTTTAAACAAACAGACATTTCTTGGAGTACCATTTTTTTTACATGATGCTGGTATGTTGCCGTTTTCTGGAGCAACGACTTCGATGCCAAACTTGGAACTGACCCATACAGAGTAATGGCATCGATCTTGACAAGGTAGGTTCTGGTTCTAGAAACTTTGAACTGACCCGTACAGAATAAGTTCCGAGTTTAACATTGAAACTGAACCAAACTGATCCATACTCACGCCTAAGCAAGTACCGAGTTACCTAGTGTTTTCTTTAGAAGTTAAATGCAGAAGAATAAAAAGATAACCTTAGAAGGTCTCCCATGGATATGCAGGTCTGTCCTTATTTATTTGGAAGAAAGGAACTTGATTTTGGAGAGCACCACTATGAAGTTTAACATGGCACTATTGGGATTTTAAAAGAATTTGAACATCATGTGTGGTCAAATTCTAAGCCAAGGTGTGGTTTTTGGCTTACAATTTCAGCTAACAAGAGAGGTTTAAGGTGATGTTTGGGAGTACTTATTGTAATAATGTGCTTATTAAATAAACAGCTTTTAAGTGTTGGTGAAAATGTGCTTCATTTAGATGGGGTAGTATAGGTATTTAGATGGGCAAGAAATATAATAAGCACTTTTTGTTTTAAAAAAAATGCTCATTAAAAAGCCCAAAATTAAAAAAAAATGGTCTTATTTTCTTGAAAAAGCACTTATTGAGGCCTTTTTTTTACCAAACACCAACAAATGCCTTTTTTTTTTGTGCTTTTGGAATTTTAATCACTTTTTCACAATAAAGTGTTTAAAAGCACTCCCAAATAGGGGTTAAGTCCTTATACAAAGGTGCAGGGAGGTTTTAGTATTTATAAGAAAATTCATGAGGTTTAAGTTTTTATCCTTTATTTTAATGGTCAGGCACAAAAAATTGGATCAACCCCCGGTTTGGGTTTTAAAACATTGCTCTTAAAAATTCTCTCCTATTTGGCTATTTCTCATACTTTCTCTCTTCATCTTGTTTTTTTTTTTTTTTTTCTTCTTCCTGAAAATTCTCTTTATCTCTTTTCTTGCTTTCTCTCTCCGACCCCAAAAAACTGACCTTTTGCATTGGAATTTTTAACTTTTTATTATTGTCGTTATATACATGCACTTGTCGTGTTAGCCATGCTCTTTTTTTTTTTTATTGACTATCATGATCTCATAATTCAAGAGAACAGCATTGGTTGAATTGGTAATTTCTCTGGCTGGTTGTAAAAATTCACCAGGACTGGGGTTGGGCCGTTGGTGGTTATGGCTCATAATTTATGGGCTTATGGCCGGGTAAAGGCATGGGCTATGAAGCAGAAAGAAAATAAGAATAAAATGGAAAAAAAGTTCATTCGCATTATTAAAGGGCTCATATCGGCTATGTTTGGTAACTATGCCATTTTCTTAAGCAACGGCCACGCCATGGAACTCGGTAGGGTTATTCCGGTTTTCATGCAAATTTTAAATTGATATTTAGTGCCAACTTAAAGCTATTTAGGTGTCATATTTATATCTATATTTATACTACTTTAAAAAGTATAAATAGCTTTAAGAATATTTTTAGAATTTTTTAAGGATAAAGGTTACTTCTTCATATTTAAATTTATTGATAAAAAACGAGGGCAAATAGGATAACCAGTTATTGATATTAAGGCTGAGTTTGGAAATAGTACAAATGCAAATATGTAGAGTGTAAAACCTTATATTTTGTATTATTTTGTATGTATTTATGTTGTACATATTTGCATTTGTATTCTTTCCAAACTAAGCCTAAGGCTACATTTGGATGTGGTGTAAATCAAGAACTGATGTAAATTTTACATCGGTTCGGTTTTGTATGCGTTTAGAAAGAGGGTGTAATTATTATCAACATAAAACTACACTCCGGTTCAGTTTTACATGTGTTTGGATGGAGTGTAGTTTTACATCGATAATCGATGCAAAATGTCATTAGTGTATTTTTACACTAATGACGTTTTACACTGATTCCAAACGCAACCTAAATGAGTTGAAAAGATGTAATTTTAAGATATTCAATGCATTCAATTATCTTTTATTAAATCCAACATTTAAAGAATTAACTTACAATCACCTTCTTTAAATCATATATTTAAAACATTTTTGTTTCTTCTCATCATTAAGTTATATTAATTAAACCCATAAATAATAAATTAATAGTCCAATAACATAAAAACTTATACTTTTAATATCTACTTGGAAAAAAAGTGTTTTCATCTAGGTGATGGTAAGAAATTAAACCATTTTGGTCAATTGGGTTAATCCACGTTGCCACAATTAAATAATAAATAGATAAAATAGATAAAATGCAAAGAATATAAAAATAAAAAATAATTGGGAATATTTTAGCATCATATATTTGACATATTAAACAATAATAAGTATGATAAATAAGGAAAGTTTTCATTAATGATGAAAATTGAATATAAATTTAAAACTAATTCGATATATTCTCTCATTAAACCCTATATTTAAGATGTATTTTTTCATCATTAAATTCTACAAATTAAAGACACAACATTAATTTTAATAGTATAAAAATAAATATTTTGAAAAGTAATTTGAACCCCATGTTTATCAAATACTTTTTAACAATATGAAACTCATGTTTTTTTAAGGGATAAAATTCTAAAACCTCCCTTGAAGTTTTGACCATTGCTGAAAACCTCCCCTAAAGTTGGGTAATTGCAACCACCTCCTTTGAGCATTGTAACATAGTTGCAAATAGACCCCTTCTCTTATAATCCTCAAACAAGAGGCATGACAATGTCCAAAATAACTATGTAGTTAATTTGACTAAATGTTTATTTTCCAAATTTTTCCTTCATATCAATCACTATCCCAAACCTTTCCAATCTCTTTTTTAAAATTTATTTATTTTATAAATTTTCTCTTCATATGAATCCCTCAAAGTTGCAATTTAAACTTCTTATTTTTCTTTTGTTGTTCATAAAGTTTGTATTGTTTGTTATGCAAAAACTAGTCTCAATAGTAACTGCATGGGTATTTTGGACATTTGTGCCTCTTGTTAAAGGATTTTAAGAGAGGGGGTCTACTTGCAATTGTATTAGAAAGTTCAAGGGAGGCGATTGCAATTACAAAACTTTAGGGGAGATTTCGACAATGGTTAGAAACTTTATGGGAAGTTTCAACAATTTATTCTTTTTTAAAATTAACCAAAAAAAAATTCTTCCATCCAAGTGGTGGGTAAGCTAATTCAACCATCTCGGTTAATTGGGTGAATCCATGATATCATAATTAATAATAAAATATTGAAAATAGTAACGAATTCACAAAATAAAAAATGCATTAAAAATGGGCCATTTCTCTGATATTTTATTAATCATATTAAAGAAAAATAAGTGTCATAAACAATAATTGTTTTTGTTGATAATGGAAATTAAACACAAATTCAAAACCAACCAAAAAAATGAAATTGATTTCGTATTTGGTATGGGTCAACAATTCAACTCTTAGGTCAAACATGTCAACATTTGATGCCATAATTAAATAATAAAAAATTTAAAAATAAAAAATACATAAGTTTTGCAAAAAAACATTTGAGCACATCTCTAATAATTGTATATTCATCTTATAAAAAACAAGTTCCATACATAAGAATTACTTTTATACATGTGAAAATATAAAAATTGTAATTTGAATTTAGTCTATTTTTAATTGTGAGGCCAAAACATGTAATTTTAACTATTATTTTTCATCTCATTCAAATCCCTCTCATTAAGTCATATATTTAAGGTGCTAATGGCTAATGCCCATATGGTAGAATGGGATGCCAATTCCCATTCTTGGGGAAATAGAAATTCCAAGCTTCCCCCCGGGAATGGGATTCCCATACGAGAGTCTATCAAGGAATAAAGAACTCATGACAAAAGGCCCCCAAACCCTAAATTAATAATAAGTTAATAGTAATAATAAAATAATAATTTATTAATATAATATAATTAAAGTAACAATAATAAAAACAAATACATAATTAAACAATAAAATATTATCGAAGTAATAATAATAATAATAATAATAATAATAATAATAATAATAATAATAATAATAATAAAATATTAGTGAAATATTTATTAAATAATCATACTATAATAAAATATTAATAAACCAAAAATAAAATAGGTATAAAATATAATAATAAAAAGATTATTAAAGTAATAATAATATAATTATATTTTAATAAAATATTCATAAATTAATGGTAAATACTAATAAAATAATAAAACAAAGTAATAATAAAAAGCTAAAATATTATTTATTAAATAATAAGAATAATTAAGTACAAATAATATATATAATATAAATAAAATAATAGTAAAATACTAACATATTATTTATTCAATAATAATAAATTAATTTGAAGCAATAATCAAAATGATAAAAATTAATAAACTAATAAGAAAGTAATAATAAAATGTAATAAATCATTAATAAATACTAAGGTATCAATTATTAAATACTAATGAAATAATAATAACAAAGTACTAATAAAATTATAATTATATATTCATAAAATATTAATAAAGTAATAAGAAAATAATAAATAGACTAATAAAATTACTTTCGGTCCTGTCCGCAAATCAAACAAACCCTAAATATCATTTTTTTTCAACATTGAACCAAAAAAAAAAAAGAAATTGTCCTTTTGTCTAGTAGTAGATAAGCAATTCAACCATTTGGGTCAAATGAGTCAAACCTTTTGTCATAATTAAATAATAAATTCCACGTGCAAAGCATGCAAATTTACTATTAAGCAAAAAGGATAAAACATTGTCACTATTACAAGAAATATTAAAATGATATTTTTTTTTCAAAAATAGTTCTTATAGAACTTGAGGCACTCAGTATTATTTGAAAACACTCGGTGTTACCTAAGGCACTCAGTGTTACTTGAAAACAAGTTCACACTGGCCCCCTAGGGCACCTCACAGGCACATCCCAACCATGTATTAAGAACATTTCCCAATGACAAGTATCTGAGATGTTCCTCATACACGCAGAGAATGAGTCAAACCTTTTGTCATAATTAAATAATAAATTCCACGTGCAAAGCATGCAAATTTACTATTAAGCAAAAAGGATAAAACATTGTCACTATTACAAGAAATATTAAAATGATATTTTTTTTTCAAAAATAGTTCTTATAGAACTTGAGGCACTCAGTATTATTTGAAAACACTCGGTGTTACCTAAGGCACTCAGTGTTACTTGAAAACAAGTTCACACTGGCCCCCTAGGGCACCTCACAGGCACATCCCAACCATGTATTAAGAACATTTCCCAATGACAAGTATCTGAGATGTTCCTCATACACGCAGAGATATGTATGCGGGGTGCCATGTGAATTCTTCTAAGATGGGTAAAAATCATTCAAACAATCAAACAAAGGTAAGGGAGAAATGCCTACGTGGCTAAATCTACATGACGCCAATTTTGCAAAAATGCCTTAGAAAAATGAAAATCATATTTGCTATTCATATAGTGCGCCTCATAGTACACGTGACGCAACCATGTATCTGAAACATCTTTCCAATAATTTGACAACAGTAAAGGAGATATTCTAAATTCACGGTTGAAAGCGCTTTGAAGTTATAACAGGCGTGCCGTGTAAGGTGCAAATCCAGATTCCAAAAAATGGCACTGGTTGCCTGACTTGAAATCAGCCCTCCACAAGAGAATTTCCCACAACGTATTCGTGCTGTGTATTGAAAACATCTAATGTCTCATCGTTTTTGGATACATGGCGGTATATCAGGGCAAGTCAGTGCTTGTACGGAGTTTGTATCTGTTGAGCACGCATGTTTTCATTTTTTCTATCGTATTTATCTGTATATATATTGATATTTAAAAAAGTAGGCTTTAATTTAGGATAAAATACAAATTCCCTACAATATGGGCCTGTGATAAAGACCCTCTACTTTGTTTTGTGACAAAAATCCTCCCTGTACTATGACCGTGAGACAAGAAATCCCTTCAGCCTTTCATTCAAAAAACCATTACAATATTTTTGAATCCCCATACTATCCTCTAATAACCATTCCTTCACATTTCTCTCCTCTCCCCCGATCTCTCATCTTCCCCTTCCCCTTTCTCTCCTCATCTTTCTATGCTCCTCAATCCTCCAATGCTCTCCGGTTATCTTGTGGGAAAGATAATTGTCGGAAAGATCGAGATTTTTGAGCAAAGCGAGATTTCCTAAAGACTCTGGAATCTCTCCGACGACCACATTACAGTTAGGAATCCATAGATTTTCTAGCTTGGTGAGGTTTCCAATATGCAATGGCAAGGGACCTGGGTTGAAAGGGTTGTAAGCCAGTTTGAATCTAGTGAGCTGGGTGAGATTGGTAAGGAAGGTAGGGATGATACCATTGAGCAGGTTTCCTTGTTGACAGAGGATAGTGAGGTTGGGAAAACGGTCGAAGCTCGGGGGGATGTGGCCGGAGAAGTTCTTAAACGAGAGATCCAAGGAGCGCAAGTTGACAAAATCGGCAGTGAAGTCGGGTAAGTTACTGACGAACAAGTTGAGGGACAGATTCAAATGGTGAAGATGGGAGCAAGAAAGATGAAAGTAGAAGTAAGGGATCCGTTGAAGAAATTATGAGCGAGGGAAAGGTTCTGAAGGGTGGGAATGCGGCAGAAATCAGCAGGAAAATAGCCGTACTTGTGGAGTCCTGAGAGGTGGATAGAGATAACGGAAAGGGAAAGAGAATCACAGACAATGCCGGTCCAATTACAGGGAATAGTGTTAGTGACTTGCGGGGGTAGATTCCAATCGTGGAGGCTACCGGTGGGATCATCGAGATGGGAGTTCTTAACTCGGTGTAAGAAGATGGCGTCTTCTGTAAGAGAGGCGGCCGGAAAACACAGGAGGAGGAAGAGGAGCAAAACAGAGAAGAGAACCAACAGGGAACAAATCAAGCGATGATGTGTCATTTTTTAGGAGCAAAACAAAAGCAGAAAGCGGATGCTCTGTTTTTGTAACAGAGAAAAGATCTGAGTGAGTGAGAGTGAGAGCACGAGAAAAATGGTTTCAGTTAAGGGGTGGGGGAATTACGGAGGAATTTATGCTCATAGGGCAGAAGCCAGAACTATCTGCCTTGTTGTTCCTGATTTTTGTGGGTAAAATACGAGCACTCCAACTGTTTTCAGGGGTCGGGGGGTTTCGTCACTGGGGCTGTGGGTCACTGAACTCTAGGCTACGAAGAGAGAGAGAGAGAGACGCAGGGCCTGGGGGAGAAGCACCAGCAACAACATAGTAAACTGATTTTTTATATTGAGTATTCAGAGAAGAGAGACTGTAGAGGCGAAGGCAACAGAAACAAAACATGGATGCTACCTGGATGGATGTGTTATGTGTAACGTGATCTGAATCTGATTGCACTGCAAGTCCAAGTCAAACTGCTTCCCGAGTTGGCTACTCTCATGCTCCCTCTATACATTTATGTCTTCCCAGTTCTCACAAAGACTTTTTTGTACAAGAACTTTGCCAATCAGAACTCAGAAACCCGTGAATTTTGTTGAAATACCAGTAATATATCGTGAGGTCGTATGCAGAGGAGAGCGACAAGGCACTGGTCGCATGGAAGAAGAAAGAGGAAGAGAGAAGGGGGAAGGGGAAGAAGAGAGAGCGGGGGAGAGAGAGAGAGGGAGAGAGAGGGAAAGAGAGAGAAATGTGAATACTTATTAGAAGGGGAAGATGAATAGTATTTATCTCGTTCTCGTTATAATGGTAATATGGGGATTAAAAAAATATTGTAACTAACTTTTGGACGGAAGGCTAAGGAAGGGATCTTTGTCTCACGGTCATTATACAAAGGGGTTTTTGTCGCACAACAAAGTACAGCGAGGTCTTTGTTTTATAATTTACCCTTTAATTTATGTAGACAATAACTGTTTGTGACCAGCAATGCCTCGTAATCAGAATATCCAGACTTGAATACCATATAAGGGCAAGTTTTGGGGTTTAATATCAATAAAAATAATAATTTAAAAAAATTTTAAAAATAGGTTAACTAAAATTAATAGGACAAAAATATTATTCATCTTCTTCTTGTCATTTGTTCACCAGAGCTGCTGCCTATCGTCGCTCGCTGTTGCTTGTCACACCTCCATCCACCTCCGACAACGTTGTCAGAGGTGGTGGCAACGACACTAGTGGTTTCTTTGTCCAATGCTGCCACCTTCGCCCACCTTTGCCTCCACCCCCGACAACATTGTCGAAGGTGAGTGGAGACAGAGGTGGCAGTAACGGCGGGCAGAGGAATGGCAACCAGTGTCATTGTCGCCAGCTCTGCCTCCGGTCACCTCCGACAATGTTGTTGGAGGCATAGGCGGAGGTGGCGGTGTTGGACAAAAAAACCACTAGTGCCACTGTCGCCACCTCCGACAACATTGCTAGAGGTGGAGGTGGGCAGAGGTGCAGTGGGCAGTAACAAACGGTGGTGGCAGACAACAGCGGCTTCGATGAGCAAATGGCAAGAAGAAGAAGATGAACAATGTTTTGCCCTTTATTAATATTATTTTTAAAAAGTTTACCTGATTTTGAAAATTTTAAATACATTACTTTTATTGATATTAAACCCCAAAATTGTCCTTATATGCTATTCTTATGGTTTAAAAAGTGGTATTTTCGTAATTTAGTGGAAAACAAGGGTTATCTTATGAATATTTGGGCAACTGCCTTTTAGGAGATTGCAAAAGCCCGAGCGACAAAACCCAACAGTATAAATAATAGAATTTGGCGCCCGATTTATTTCAATTGTTTTCCCTGCGGAAGCTGGAGTCACAGAGCTCTGAGGGTGAAAGCTTCGAATTCTTATTTCTAAGGTTTTCTCCAGGCAAACTTTTATATATGAATTCATGATGAAGAAGATCGGGTTTTCTGGTATCAAGAGCTTGGATCAGTTCAGATCCTTGTCAGGATCGGTTTCAGGATCCGCGAAGACCGTTCCTATATATTCAAGGTCGTCTTCGGATTCAATTTCGTCGGGGAATTTTTCCAACTTGAAGCTCACTGCAGGTTTCTATTCTATCCTTTTTCTCTTTAGTTTACTTTGTTTTGTTAACTTTGCAAAGTTGAATTCTATCCTGTTCTTTGATTTCTTCGTTTCCAGAGAAATTGGTTAAAGAACAAGCCTCCGTGAAAACCGATCTTGAAATGGCGGTAAAATGGTTTCTAATTGTTTTCCTCGCATTTATCTGGTCATAGTTCATAATTTAGTGACAATTGTTGCGATACCACCCACATATACATTTACGCACCTTCGACGGCATCTAACTTAATGTCAGTGCTTAACTATATTTTGTTTATTTTCTATAGAATTATTCTGTTTATTTTCTTGATATTGTCATCTTTAACTTAGATTCTTCCTACTAGATTGATTTTTTAATCATATTGTATCTTCATGTATAAGCGGATATTTCATTGTGCTATAATGATTGCGCTTGCATCGGACTTTAAATTAATGAATAGAATCGGTAAGCTGGCAGAGGAGATAACTTGCGAATGCTGATTTCAGATACTAATTAACCAACTATCGTGATAAACGGTGCAGAACTCAAAGCTGAAGAAAACAGAAGATCATATTCATGAGCTAGAGGAGAAGTTGCAGAATGCAATCAATGAAAATGCAAAACTCAAAGTGAAGCAAAAAGAAGATGCGAAGCTTTGGACAGGACTGGAGTCAAAGTTTTCTTCAACCAAGGTCTTATGTGATCAACTCACTGAAACTTTAAAGCACTTAGCTGGCCGAGTTCAGGAAGGTATCTCCTTATCTTTTCTTTCCTTGAATTTTGTATATTTTGTTTCAGATTCAGACTGTTCTCTGTTAATTTTCATCAACAGCTGAGCAAGATAAAAGGTTCTTTGAGGATAAACTATCTGCAAGTTCAGAAGCTTTTGATAGTCTACATCTCCAGATGAATGATCTGTCTGCAAAATTAGAGTCCGCAGAAGAAACTATTAGAAACAGTAAGGCCTTGTAGAATGTTCATTTTATGAAGATTTCCATTTTTGAAGATTAGGATACATCAATATACTTACTTGCTTTGTGCACCGGGAAGTAACACTATTGATCAGATGGGAAACTTATTATAGATGTGCCAAAATAAAACTGGAAAGTTAGATATATGTAGCATCCACTCCACTCTGATGTGCTGTTCTTGTGATCTGCTCTTTTTTTTTTTTTTTTTTTTTTTTTTTTTTTTCTGGTAGTGGAACAAGAATTGACAGAAGCCAAAATTGAGGAGGAGAAAAGGGAAAGAACTTACAGGGATGAAAATTGCAAAACTACCCAGCTCATAAAGGATAAAGGTTGGTCTTCTCCTTTCTAGAGATTGTAAACATGCCAACCCTTCAGTTGGTGACTAGTCATGTAACCCTTGTGATTTGCTTTCTTGGAGTTGGTCACTTTGATGTGTAAAGATGCAAAATGAACTGGATGAAAAAAAAAAATAATAATCCAAGTAGGACCAGATGGATCAGAATGAGTTTGAGTCTCTTATTATGTGGACTAGTTTTTGAAAAACCTTAAATTTCATGGCTTTGGTTAGTAAAAAAGCTGTTACAGTTTAACATTAATAAGAACAGAATTCTTTGCATGCAGATGCTATGATTGAAAGGTTAGAAGCAACTTTGGCAACTGATAAGTTGAGTATAGAAAGTCTTAATTCTCAGTTGGAAGAGATGCGTCTTGAGCTAAGTTCAAAACAACATGAATACAATTGTTTGATTGCTAATCAGGAGAATTTGGAAAAAGAAAAGAATGCTCTTCAGTCTAGCAATGAGGGCTTGGTTAAAAAATTGCTTACAGCAGGCCAAGACATAAAACACCTTGAACATTTAGTTCATGTTTCACAGAAAGAGCTAATTGAATTGGATAAACAAAGTGCAGCTGTTGCCAACAATATTGCCCAGTTAAACTCTGCATTTGACACTTGGGATAAGTTGGTTCAAGAAGAGAAGTTTTTAGTTGCCAAGCATGCTCAGTGCCGATTTGATCAACTTCATGACCAATTTCTGCACATTGCATCAGAAAAAGATGCACTTAAATTGGAAAAGGAAGATTTGAACAATAAGGTCATTGATCTGCAAAAAATGCAGGAATTTATAATGGTGCAGCATGCTGAAGAATGCCGTTTAGCAGAAGAGAAAGTCCGGAAATTGGAGTCTGAAGTAGAAACTCTTGTTTCAAAGAAGACTGAATTGGAGATTTTGGTTACCAGATCAGAAGAGAAAATTGAAAAACTGACAGAAATGTCAAGCTTATCAGAGATTAAAACGGTTTGCAAGCTTTATTCTTTATCAATGGTTCATTTTATTGTTATGTTGCATGCTAACCTGTTTGACTTGGTTGAATGTCGCAGAAAGATCTATTAGTTAAGATT
The DNA here is from genome assembly GCF_056320005.1 of Nelumbo lutea. NCBI lineage: Eukaryota > Viridiplantae > Streptophyta > Magnoliopsida > Proteales > Nelumbonaceae > Nelumbo > Nelumbo lutea. Next base: position 110,220,384 of record NC_142684.1, read on the forward strand.
TCTAAGTTAGAATCCGAGAGCCAACTTCTTGAAGAGAATCTGCAAGAAAAACTACAGGAGAAAGCAGAAGAAATGGAATCTCTTCAAAATGAGATAGTGAAGCATGTGCAGCATGTTGGTTTACTGGAGAAACAAGTTGGCCAACTTCAGAACAGTTTAGATGAGAAGGAAGAGCTACATCTGCAACATAAAGACAGAGAGAAACAGCTGGAAGATCAAAAAACAGAGGTTTCCAAAAAGAGTAATTTGATGTTCTGGAGTTATTTAAGTTTAGAAAATACTAAGATAAAATCAAATATATGATTGCAGATTCAATCAGTTCTAGCAGCATCTGAAAGCAAACTTGCAGAAGCCAAAAAGCAATATGATCTGATGCTAGAAAGCAAACAATCAGAATTATCAAAGCATCTAAAGGAAATTTCTCAGAGGAATGATCAGGTGTTATCATTTTGCTATTTCATTAAATGAATGCTCCAAATGGTTAGAAAAACTCTCCCTTCTTTTAAACCAAGAGGAGTTTGATTAGGCAATTAATGATATCCGGAAGAAGTACGAGGCAGAGAAACTGGAGATTGTTAATCTTGAAAAGCAAAAGGTCTGTTTATACTAAAATTATCTATTTAGGTGTCCAACTTGGGTGGGCCTGGGTTTAGCATTTATTAAGTTTTGAATGGGCACGGACCAAGGCCCTGGGCCTGATACCATGCTAAATCTTCAATTTGGAAACCCAATTTGCATTCTTATCTCTATTATGGATATTATTCATCCATTTGAACTTTCAGGCAGACAGACTTATTGGAGAAATAGAAAGAAAATGTGACCAAAAAGTTGCAGAAAGCAAAGAAGAAGCAAAGCAATATCTAACTCATGTTCAGGAGGAACATGTTGCTTTGGTATGTTAGAAGATTAATTAATTTTTCAAGTTTGTGGTTGGTTGTTCTCCATACTAAATATGCATAAGCAATACCTGCATATTTGCAGTTTGAACTTGGGGTTGGTGGTTGTCAGAGTCACGTTACACAATGTCTGACTATTCAATTAAGATTATACCTTTGTTCTGTAGTAGCTGGAGAATATTTCTTATTGGTTAAGAGTTACATAGCCTATTAATATAACTTTTCCATTTACAACAAGTGTTGTACTAGTTGACCAATTAAAAGAAGTGTTGGACTAGTACATAAATATAAAATGAAATACTCTGTCTGTGCAATTGTACCTTTGTATTATGTACTTACATATGTACAGCTTGCTAGTTTGGCTTACCTAATGCATCATTCCCCATTTATATAGCTTGCGTTCACTAACATTTCCATGTTATATGATAAAACATCCTTTCCTGCTCTTGTTTATGATTTGTAGTCTAATTGTACAGTTTTAAATGATAATATTTAAGCCTTATATCATATGCCAATGGTTGGTTTTGTATTTATTTTGACCTGCCTTTTGAATGAAAAGTTCTCATTAGCAGAACTATCTTATTTTCTTTTTCTGTTTTGTAGATTAATCATATCAAACAAGAGCATGATAAAATTCTGTTGAGTCTTAGAGCTGAACACAATGAAGAGCTAAAACAAGTTGAGCTTAAAGTTGAAAATGAAATGAAGGAAGTAAACTTTGTTTTGAAGTTCTCATTATTTTATTGTCCAGGATTCTTATTTTGTTTCAACTGCTCACTGTTCAAAAATTTATCACCCTTTAGAAAACTATGTTGATGAGGAAGGAGCATGAAGCTCAGATTAGAGATTTGAGGCATAATCATGAAGACGAATGTAGAAAACTAAAAGAGGAACTGGAACTCCAAAAGTCAAAGGTGTACATTTTCTCATAAGTTATTGTATGAATTTAGATAGTTCTGACCTCATTTTGACCTTGATATTGGTTTGCTGCAGGAAGAAAGGCAAAGGGCATTGTTGCAGTTACAGTGGAAAGTAATGGATGACAATCCACAAGGGGATCATGAGGTCAACTCAATGGAGGTTTAGTAATATGCTATAATATTTATGTTTTCACTTTTGAGTGCAGAGATATTCAAGTACTATAACTAAGGTCACAATATGCATAACATGACCACACTTCTTGAGGGCTTTATTTTATCTGAAACAAATAACAACTCCTCTGGAGTTTCATATAATATCTGCTTAGTAAATATTTTCCTATTAAATGTTGAAAACATGCTGTCATTTATGATGAAGGAATTTTAGAGTGAAAGCTACAAGTTATCATAGTAGTCTCCTGCTATTAATAACATCCAATCTTTTATCACATTTGCTCCCACAAAATGGGCCTGGTTTCTTTCTTGCTTTAATCACTATACCTTTCAGCTCTAGTGCAATAATTGTTTCTTCCTCCTGAGTCAAAGGGGGATGATAGGTTTGGATCTAAAAAGGAAACAAAAGGTGAGGATAACAATCTCCAAATGCTTGGACTTTCAGGTTGTGTCTTGATGTTTTAGTAGTATCACCACTTCCAATCTCAAAAGCAATTGGTAGACCATTCTCCCTTTTGATGCCATTGCAATAGAAGGTCCAGACTCTAGAGTATCCATGTACAATGAAATGCCTATAAACTTTTGTGACCATTAGTCCATAACTATTCCACAAGGTTACAATCCAATTTAAAATCCTTGGTTTTTTTCAGGTGACCCAGGATCATAGTTGCCAAGATGACTCCTAAATGAAAAGGTGCCCATGGAGGGTTTCCTCGCTTAAGTGCCTAGATATTTTTTACACGATGCTATAAAATAGTTTTATATTTTTTTAATTTTTGAGTTTATAAAATAAAATAGGCATTTTTATACTAAATTGTTCATTTTGTGTTTATATACTAGTTTCATTTTTATTTTCTTCTTCTTTCACCCTTTCTTTTTTTTTTTCTTTTCCTAGGACAAAAGCAGGAGTTCAATTCCTATATTTTCTGAAATTTCTTTTCTTTTTTCTTTTTCTTCTCATGAATATGTTGATTTTCTATGATGGATCTTAATTTCAACATAAGTCAAACAATTAACAACATAAGTCAAACAATTAGGGGGATAGAAAAAGGGGGACAAGTCAGCACTTTGGGGTGATTGGGGTGCTTGGCACCTTATTATTCTTGTATATATTATCTAATTCTTTTCTTTTTCAAATCAATAAAGTTACATGTTGCCAATCATGCCCTGTTTGTTTTCATGTAAGTTGGGGGGGGGGGATGTTCCACTTTAGGCAAATGTGGGACCCACGGTAATTGCACATTCCCTTGGGTAAGTTTTTTGGCCACTTACCTGGGAAACTCTTACTGTTCTCCTAATGATGCAAAAAGGCCGATTTAACAGGCACTAAAAACAAAGGGATATAAGGATAAAAGTGGAAACAGGGAGAACTTAGCGGGTAGAAAAGAACACAGGTAAGTGCATTTACCTTGGTAAGTGATTTACCTGAAAACAAATGGGGCCTCAAAATTATCTTAATTTCTATGTTTTTAGTATGAAGTTTACAAAATTTTTATGAAGATTATTGATAGTTACTAGTGAAAGTTGGTTGTTTGTTGCTATAGAACATAGGGTTCAAGGTATTTATTAAAAAAATCATCGCCTAGGTGGTTCTTAGGTGCCTGCCTAGGAAACCTAGTGACAAGGCACCCCGTTGCCTAGCCTTGCCTTGGAACCTTGAAAACTATGCTTAGGGCAAGAGGAGTGTCCTATAGATTTAGCAATGTAGGCTGAGAAGGGTGGATAAAGAAAATCCAGTTCAAAGGAAGATTCCAGATTTGGAAAAAGTTAGAGAAAAAGGGACTAATTCTAGATTGAAATGTTATACTTGTATGGCTCAATAAAGGCAGAGATAGAGAGATGCTTTCGTACCTGTAATATGAAAAAGAGAGAGAAGAAGAGCTTACGCTTTTAGAAGTGGAGAGAGTAGAGAAGAGAGACATGCCTCACAATAAATCAGAGTCAAATTCTTATTCCATGTTCAAATTTACTCTTTTATCCAATTTACAGAAGAACATTTTTGTAGATTCTAGATAGAGGGATTGTCACAATTTCCTATTTAAAATAACTGACCAAAAGAAAATAGAAAATTTAACTTGACACAGATACATGGCATAGTAGGAAATCATCAGTTTTGGTAAATTTCTACTGCATCCACCACACATTGGTACCTATCATGCCTGTATTGGTCAATACTCAATGCTTACAAACTGATATGCAACTTCTATAAACCATCACAAATCCAATTCAACTGTACAAACCCACACTCAACTTTTACAAGTCATTACAAACTATACTCAATCGTTACAAACCCACGTTCAACCTTTTCAAACAGATACACAATAGATACAAACTATTAGAAACCCATACTAAACCCTAACAAACCATACTTAATTATTAGAAACCAATACTCAAGTACTCAACCATTATATATCAATATCCAACTAATACAAAATGTTACTAACCTATACTCAATTGGTAAAAACCATTATAAATCCATTCTTAACCATCACAACCATACTCAACTGTTATAATCCCTCAACCATTACAAACCGTACTCAAGCTATTGCAAACTGATACTCAACTATTATAAATTCATACTTAACCATTACAAACTGAATCGATTGATGTCAATTATTATAAACAAATTCGTACCTTTCTATTTCAGTTTTGAATAATCCATATGTATCCTAAGCATATCCTGATATATTTCTTGAAGTTGTCTTTCTGATAATCATTTCATTTCTGAAACTAACCTTACTGTGATCTTTGAACATGGCATTCCAGTTGAGGTTTTGTTGGTATTAGATGAAATAAGTGAACTTCACAAAATGAAACCCAGATTTTCTAATTTAATCTTCTTTTATTGCTCTCCATGGAAAACCTGAAAGTATTGCACTTTCTTCCCAATCCTTGGCAATGGATAGCTTTCTAAATTGCAATACATGGATATTTGGAATCTTCAATGTCTTGACCTGTCAAAAACAATATAACTTCCAACTCCTTGGATTTAAAAGTCTTCTCAAAGATGATAGTGCTCCATTTCTTTTGCAGGAGTATTCCATCTCATCAATCAAAATGGAGGATGCGCATGATAGGAAAAGGAGTCGACATGGCCCAATAATATCAGAGTATAAGGCGAAGGTGAGAAGGAGAACAATATTCTGACCTGCCTCCTTTGGCAACAATCCTGGGTCCCAGTTATGGGGAATATAGAGTATTCGGTTGAATATATGTTTGTGCATTATTTCCAGGATTCATCTTTACTAAGAGCAACACAAACACCAATGGCAAATTTATTGAAGAAAGTAGATAAAGTGACTCCAGGAAGCATATTGACTATTCCTAAGCATAGTAGGAAGGTAAGTTGCATGTATTTGTATGCACTCGCATATGTGACATAATATATCCCTGCTGTGGGTGATGATAGATATCTGTATTTGGAAAGTAATAGCAAAAAATAGATTTTTCAATTTATCTTTCATATAGAAAGTCGTTTCTAGTGCCTGATACCGTTTTAAGTTGCTTACCTGGATATTTTGATTAAAATTGTCCTTGGCTCCTATATGAGCTGTTGCCATGGCAGGTCACTCACCATGAGTATGAAGTTGAAACCTCCGACAGAGGAAGAATTACAAAACGCAGGAAATCAAAAAGCACAGTCTTGTTTGGGGTGTGCTTACTGATATAGTGCTATTTATTTTAGAGGATTGACCAACTTTATGGTTGATAATTTATTTGTCTTTATAATGTATTTTGCTTTCCATGCTTATCATCAGGGCCCAATGAAACATAAGACTACCGATACACCAAAAACCAAGAGCAGAAAAGATGTTGTAAAGGTAAGGATGCATGGAAAGCTGATTTCAAGCTTTTGATTTCTCTTGAATATTTTGAATAATTTTCTCTAGTTATATATTCTTTTTCATTGAAATAAATTAGAAGCATCATCAGTTACCTTATATATATATACCTTATAATATATATATATATATATATATATATATATATATATATATATCAGCACTTCTTAACATTGTTTAAGTTTCTTTTGAAAGAATTTGGGTAATATACTTTGCTGCTATGGGAGTCCGTGTTTATTGATGTGCATCAAGATTTGCAATGGAGTTTTTTCCCACTTGGATTAAGTGTGAGAATATCAAGAAACTGGACACTTACGTTGTCGTTTTCTTTGTTTTATGTGTGTGTATATTTTGACTGGTTTGTGTCATCATAAGTATCATTATCATCATCATGAATCCTGTTTTGCCAATTCATTCTATTTAAAATCATATCCACTGTTATTAGTACTTGAATCATTTCTTACTATTTTTAATCATGTCCTTTTAGATCTACCCTTAGCTCTTCTAACCCTTTTAATTTTGTAGCAAATCATTTCTTGTGGAGCTTTTCATATCAAAAGAAATATATCTGAGTGTATTTGCTCCTTGTTCAGGTAATCAAGGGTGGTCCTGATTCACGCCCTTCAGCAATAGGTGACTTGTTTACGGAGGGGTCTTTGAATCCTTATGCAGACGATCCTTATGCATTTGACTAGAGGTATTTGCAATTAGTTACATGTAATAACAGTCATTTAGAGGTTATTCAAATAAGCATGTACATAAAAAGAGCTTTTGGCATTTGTCTTTGTGAATTGTTGGACCAATGTGCTCTTCTTTTTTGAAACTGAATTGTTGGTATTGCCAATACAAATTGTATGAATTTATTTTGTATCGGTGTATCATGTGTATCTGAGTATACCAATACAAATACAATACGCCTCAATACAGGTGTATAATATATCGACATTTTAATCCTTGACTCTAAGACAATTTACAAGGGAATAAAAAGGTTTGGAGATTGATCCCTGGTTCTCATAAGACCCTAAAAAATAGTCCTTTTAGAAATAATAAAGATTTTAAAAAATAAAGGCTAACCAAAAGAGACAAACGTTTTAAATTGTATCAAATATCTTGTCTTAGGATGAATAGAATCAAGGCTCAAAATTTCATCGCGTATTGGGGTGTATTGGACGAATCTGGCGAATCTGTTGTTTTGCTAGCATCCTGATATGTCTAAGTAAAATACATATTTGGGCTTTTGGCAATATCGGGTCTTAGTTTGGTAATTTTGCTTGATCAAGAAATGTGTTTTACATTGCAATGAAATTGAGGCAAAGTTATTTAGTTGGCCCACAGATAGCAATCGGGTATAATTATGTTCCGGCTGTCGAGCTCGCATCATCCATTCTCAAGGGACAAAAAGCTTTTTGTCCTTGCCAATAGAGAGCAGCCATGACACCATTTACATTCTAAACCCAAAACTACCGGAGTCCAAACTTAACCGCAGTCAGGACTCCAAAAAGGAATCAAATTTTGTTAGTCCACTCAAATAGATTCCCATTTTTCGTTTTTGTAGAACTACTCTCTTCCTCTCTTTCTCTCTCCTCTCTCCCCTCCTACACCACCATTTTTCGTTCATCTGCTGCAATAGCAGGCTCTCAACCACCATTCATTCCCCATCTCAAGTCCGACTCTCTCATCCTCTTCTTTCATCTTCCCTCCTCACCTCCAGTTCCCCCTGCTATGGATTGCTGGAGACCATTGCTACCAACTACTGAAGACTACTCTTAATAACAACGCAAGGATTTCAGTGGCGAACTCAATGTAACAGAAGACGGAGAACATGGCTGAGAGGTTGGAGACAACATAAGAGATGACAAGAGAAAGGCCGCTGTTGTATTTGGCCTCTGCCTGTGAGGACAAAGATACCAATACCAACAACAGCAGGGCCTCTTCCTTCCTCACCTTGTTTAGCTTTGTTTCATCCTTCAACCTTATTCCAATTTTGTTTAGCTTTGTTTCATCCTTCAATTGAATCAGAATGTGATTCTTTAGCTATGGACTTGGGCATAGTAAGAACGAAATAGTTCATATCCTCTGTCCTCTTTTTGTCCCTACCAATAGAGAGCAACCACAACACCATTCACATTCAAAACTCAAAACTAACGGAGTCCAGATTTAAACTGTAGTTTGGACTCTTATAAGGGGTAATTTGGCACGACCTAGTAAGTAAAGGTCACGTGGACGCGATCCCTGATAGTTTACCTTAGTGACCATTGGCCAGTTTACCATCCCCTTGACATTCTCGGGGGTTCCATCACTGTCTGTGCCGCACACTATCCAACATGTGAGTGTCTCGCTCCCCCAAGTGAATGCCACATTCTCCGAGCCTTCTGTGATTCCCCCTGGGGTCGGGCACTCCAATTTAATGACCTCGTCTAGAACGTCCAGACAATGCAGATTCAAATGCGATAGTTCCACCAATTCCAACAATTTTAGTAGTATTATATCTATCAACAGTACCAGTAGCAGTTCCCACCATTACAACTGAACCATTCGACAAATCAACATCAAGGGCAGACTCATAACCCGAATCAGCATCGGGCTCATCAAAACATCCGTCAATCTCCCCCCCGTGGTGAGAAAACTTCACAGGAACTGGTCCCTCCCTCGGGACGGACCTCACCACGGGGTATAATAGGTGATCGGCGTATTCCCCCGACCTCCTGAAGAGAGAACTCGAAAGATAGGCCCAAATCCAGCTATCCAGAGAGGCATAGTCAGCAGTTTCCATACCAAGATAATGTAGATCGTCATCTCGGGGCCCGAGGTGCGGGCTCAAGAAGAGACCCCTCGGTCCCTCATGATTGCCAGCGCCGGATACGCGACGAAGAAGAAGCTGCGAGAAGAACCCCCGAACCACCTCGCCCCACCATTTGGAGCAAGATCGAGATACTTGACAACACTGAGGCTAGCAATATAAATGCCGCACCACCAAAGAAGTAGCAATGGCGACGTCGCAAGACTTGCCGTTCCTCAACAAGGAATAACCCACCAGCAAAGCCTAGCCATCCAGTGGATCAAAGCCAAGAAAGAGAAGAGATAAGCTCGGTGGCCATGAGAACGATGCCTGCTCTTTTGAGCTAGCCATCCCCTTGTCACCTGAGCTCCCAGTGGCTCCAATGCTGAAAGGTTTCAAAGTACCACCACTAGACAAGTACGATGGGTCTTTTGACCCCAATGCTCATGTAGATGCGTTCCAGTCCTAGATGCATCTCACCAAGGCCGATGATGCTTGCATGTGCGTGGCTTTCTCCACCACATTCAGAGGAGTAGTTTGGACCTGGTATAGAAACCTCAAAGCTACATCAAGTGCTTCAACGAGACATGCCTACAGATATCAGACCTTGATCCGATGGTATGCCTCTTCGCAACATGTAAAGGAATTACTCATAAGGAGTTCAAGTGGCATGTTGTGGAAAAAAGCCAGAGTTGCTTAGGGTAGCCGATTAGTTTATTAGTACAAAAGAAGAAATAAACTAGAAGATCGACAACCAGCAAGGCGAAAAAAGAAAGAGAGAAGAAGGGATGAACAACAATAAACAGAAAAGGAAAAAGAGCAAGTCCCCAAAGCTAAGAAGCAAGTCCTCCTCATGAAGTTACAAGTTGGGTTAGCTTTCTAGGACCTCGCCAGTGGAGAGAACCAATTATACTCCCCTTAACGCGAAGCGAGGAGAGATCTTAATGGCCATTAAAGATTCCTCCATCATTAGATGACCACCTAGGCTATGGGGAGACCCAACAACCAGGAACCCAAATGTTTATTTTCACTTTCATCGGGACCATGGTTACATCACAGAGAACTGCAAAAACCTCCACGACGAGATTGAGGAACTCATTCGTTGTGGATATTTGAAGAACTATATTTTGTGCAAGGAGAAAGGACAGGGGGACTGATAGGGAGATCGGAAGGACGCCCTATAAACCAGTAGGCAAAATGAACAACCACCTCGCTTGCTACTAGAAGAAAGACCGATCTACGGGGTGATCAATGTGAACAACAGGGAATCCATTGTAGCGGGGTGCATGTGCTCCAAGAACTGGAGCACGAGATAGAGAACTCACCAAAGCGACCTCGGATCAAAGAACCCATTTATTTTACCAAGGACGATGCTCGTGGGATTCAGTATCCTCATGACGATACCCTTATTGTAAAATTGATCATCAATAACTTTGAGGTGAAGCAGATCTTGGTGGACTTAGACAGTTCGACCGATATCCTCTTCAAAGGAACTTTTGACAAGTTACAACTGTAGCAGAGCGATATGAAACTAGTGGATACTCCACTAGTAGGGTTCAATGGAGAGGATACATTCTTGGTGGTTGCAACTCCGTCCCTTTACAATGCAATTATAGGTTGGCCCATCATACATGCATTATGCATGATAACATCAACTTATTATCTCATGATGAAGTTTTTGACAGATTACAGAGTGGGGGTCATACAAAGCGATCAACTTGAATCCCGTAAGTGCTACGTGGCTGCACTCAAGGAAAAGGTAAAACTAGCGGAAGAGTCGAACTGGAGCAACCAGCAGATTACATTGAGGAGTGAGCTGCCCCGGTGGAAGAGACATTCCACATATCGTTTCTGAGACCGAGCTGACCAAGAATCTTCAGATCGGTGCACTGATAAGCGAATCGCTCTGAACATAGCTAGTGAGTTTCTTACTCAATAATGTAGACCGTTTTTGCCTGGCCCATGGCAGAAAAGCCTGGAATCGACCCTAGTGTGATAACTCATAAAATTAATGTGGACCCTTTATTTAGGCCAGTTAGACAAAGAAAACACAGCCTCACCCCAGAGCTGCGGAGGATAGTCAATGAAGAGGTTGGGAAGCTCCTCGCCATAGACTTCATTAGGGAGGTCCATTACCCGAGCTAGGTCACCAATCCCATGCTTGTGAAGAAAGCCAATGGCAAGTGGTGCATGTGTGATGACTACACTATCCTGAACAGAGCCTATCCAAAGGACTGCTTCCCCTTGCCCAGAATTGATCGCCTGGTAGACGCGACCTCAGGGCATGAGTTGGTGAGTTTCATGGATGCTTACTCCGGCTACAACCAAATTAGGATGGGCACAACTGACCAAGATAAAACTACTTTTGTAACCGAACTCGGGTTGTACTGCTATAAAGTTATGCCCTTTGGTTTGAAAAACGCTGAAGCAACTTTCCAGCGACTTGTAAACAAAATTTATGAACCTTTGATTGGCAATAAAGTGGAATGCTATGTTGATGACATGGTCGTGAAGACCCAATTTTATAGATCTTTAATTGATGATTTAGATGCTATTTTTTAAATTTTAAGGAAATTCAATATGAAGTTAAACCCAAACAAGTGTGTGGTGTGTCCAGAAGCGTGTTGTTAACCACTTTGGAACACTAGTTTAAACATTTATAAAATTTTTTGACTGTCAAACAAATACTAACACGATAAATGGGTGAGAACAGGTCGTATCCACAAGCAAGCGAGGGAAAATTAACGTATACTCAAATCCGGACAAGAGAACAAAGTGCAAAAATAGAAAAATTAATTAATTAAACTGAGAAAAATATAGAATTCAAACAGTATTGAAAGTTAAAAGTGTAAAAACATAAATAAATATAGAAATAAATAAACAAAAGAAACAAAATAAAAATTTGTAATCCGATCAGAGGTAGTAGTCTCTGGATCTCTCCTTTGACCCTCGAACTTCTTGAGCTAAGCCTTCCGTCTTATCTGGCCGAATTGTAAATCAGCAAAAAACAAAATGAAGATCAAATAGAATGAAAATAAATTACAGAAAATAAATAATGAAACTAGAATTGAAAGAACATAAATTAAAGCTAAAATAAAGTAAAAGTTGTTGGGATTCGATTCTAGAGGTGGCAGTAGTGGTGTTGGCGAATTGCAAGTAGGAACTCCTCCTCTTGCCTGGGTGTCCTCTTCCTTTACCCTTGAACTTCTCAAGATCAACCTTTCGTCTTACCTGGGGGTAGAATCCAACCCCTTCTCAGGAGCTCTTAGGTTCCTTTTATAGAGAAGGGTGGATACAATTGGGATTAAAGAGAAAGAAGGGTGCGACAACTGGGTTTTAGCAAAGATATGGGTGCCCTAGGGTTTTTAATGGAGGGTTAAGATGGTTTTGGGGTGATCTTAAGGCTGAGAATAGAAGGAGAGGGCACCCAATATTATATAGGACTGAGATTTGGGTGCTCAGAAATAGATGGTGGAGATTGAGGCGCTTAGGGCTGAAAGGTGGAGATTAAGAGGTGGGTGGCACCCTAGAGTGGATGACTGAGATAGAAGATGGAATGGAGGGCTGAGATCTAGTGGTTAGGGGATAAATGGTGAGGATTAGCAGTTGGGTGGAGCCCTAGGGTTTAAAAGCTACAAAAAGAGTGCCCTAGAATGAGTGGTGGAGGGTGGAGATTAAACACCTAGGGGCAGCTAGGGTTTGCTAAGAGTGAAAAGAATGGGTTAAAAGGTTCCCTAGGGTTTGCTAAGGTGTGGGGAGCATTCTAATACAGTAGGAGGGGTGCTAAACTGGGTTTAGTAGATAGGAGGCGCCCTCTTGTTCTTAGTTTTTCATGAAAACACCCCCTCTCTCAGTTGGACTTTACACCAGCTTCCCAAAAGTTGCATTTCAGCCATGGAAACTTCCTAGTTTTGCATAGAGACCCTCAGAGGTCACAACATTAAAATTAACTGGGAAAATGACATAATTTGACTATTCTAAGGTTGAAAATACCCCTGAATTGATGCCCTTCAGGCATCAAAATGCAGAGTTATCAGTGTGTCTTTGGGGTCATGTCAGGCAAATTCCCCAGTTACATAGTGAACTAATGTGGCATCAAAGCTAATCCAGATAAAATTAAGGCTATCTTAGAAATGCAACCACCCCAGAAAATCAAGGAGGTACAACGACTAACTGGCCGGGTAGTTGCCCTAAACCAGTTTATGTCTAAATCGGTAGGTTGGTGCCTCCTCAGAAGAATGAAACTTTTGAATGGACTGAAGAGTGCCAGCTCGCATTTGGTGAGCTAAAAAGGTACCTTAAGTACCGCCCCAGTTTTAACTCGACCTAGGGAAGGAGATGATTTGAAGTTGTACCTCTCTACGAGTGACGAGGTGGTCAACTCGGTACTAATTAGAGAAGTAGACTAGGTTCAATGACCCATCTACTATGTAAGTAAAATGTTGTAGGACACAGAAACCAGATATCTCGACATTGAGAAGTTGGCATACGCGCTAGTGATAGCAGCTCGAAAATTACGCCCATACTTCCAAGTCCATATCATCGTCGTCCTTACTAATAGATCTCTGAGGCACATCCTACTTAGGCCTCAGTGAGTATGACATCTGGTTCGAGCCACAACCATCATTCAAAGCCCAAGTCTTGGCGGGCTTCATAGCAGAATGTACATTCAACACACTGGCCCCTTAATTGATTGAGCCTGTTAACATGTCGGAGGCATCAACCAGCGTGGCACTGGTCCCAGTCAGAGTAGTACCGACCTGGGACAAGGAGCCCTGGATCCTCCATGTAAATGGCTCGTCCAACTAGCGAGGAAGTCGTGCATGACTGATACTGTATGGTCCAAGCGAGGTGAAGCTAGAGTACGCTCTCCGGTTCAGATTCGAGGCATCGAACAATGAGGTGGAGCTTGAAGCACTAATTGCCGGGCTAAAGTTAGCGAAGCAAATGGGTACAAAACATCTCACCGTGTGCAGTGACTCATAGCTAGTAGTTAACCAAGTCAATGGTGACTACGAAGAACGCGACTCAAGTATGGCGACCTATTTAACCAAAGTCAGGGAGACCCTACTAGGCTTCAGCACTTGTTTCATCAAACAAATTCTAAGGTCCGAGAATGTTGAGGCCAACGCCTTGTCTCGACTAGCAAGTACAAGTGGCAACACCATGCGAACTCTGTACATAGAGGACTTGCCTCCGCCCAACATTCTCGAGGGAGGGGGCAGAAGAGGTTGCTCCTATGTTGCAAGTAGAACCGAGCTGGATTAACCCTCTCACTGATTATCTGCTCCACGAGACCCTACCTGCAGAATGCAATGCAGCTCAGAGGGTAAAGCGCCAATTAGCTCGGTATGTCTTTATAGACGGATGGTTGTACAAGAGATCCTTCATGCTTCCCTACCTACATTGCCTGCAACCCTTAGAAGCTGAGTTTGTACTTCACAATATCCATGAAGGATTATGCGGAGGACACTTGGAGGGCAGAGCCTTTGCCCAAAAAGCATTAAGGCAGGGCTACTATTGGCCCACAATGAAGAAAGATGCACTTGAGCTTGTCAAGAAATGCGACAAATGTTAGATGCATGCCAATATCCTCCATCAACCTACTGCCAATTTGAAGTATCTTACTAGCTCATGGCCTTTCACACAGTGGGGAATCAACATCCTTGGTCCATTTCTTCCGGCAACTGGGCAGAGGAAGTTCTTGGTTGTGGCAATGGACTACTTCACAAAGTGGGTAGAAGCCGAACCGTTGGTAAGCATTATAGCCCAAAATGTGCAGAATTTCTTCTGGAAAAGTATCGTGTGCCATTTCGGATTGCCCAAAGTCTTGATTTCAGATAACGGGAAGCAATTCGAGGACATCAAATTCCAAAACTGGTGCGCTGAGATGGGGATTTACCAAAATTTCACTTTGGTAGTGCATCCACAAGAGAACGAATAGGCCAAAGTGACGAACAAGGCTATCCTCCGCAGACTGAAAGCTCGCCTCGCACGAGCTAAAGGATTGTGGGTGGACGAGCTACCCAGTGTCCTTTGGGCCTACCGAACTACCATCAAGATTATGACTGGCGAGACAACCTTCAACTTCACATACGGGACGAAAGCTGTAAGCTTGACAGAGATTGAAGTACCGACGTTGTGGCCCGTAGCTTACAATGAAGAGACAAATGATGATGAACTTAGAACTAACTTGGACCTCGTCGAGGAGGTACATGATCTGGCTCACATTTGAACTACAGTTTACCAGCAACGAGTAGCTCGGTATTATAATGCTCGGGTCAGGAAGCAACTATTCCAAGTCAGTGACCTAGTCCTCTGCAAGGTAATGATACCTGAGCCCAGCGTGGGTAAGCTCGGTCCAAATTGGGAAGGTCCTTACCGGGTGAGATGGGTGTTCGGAGAAGGAACCTATGAGCTTGGAACGTTGACAACCTGAGGAGATACTATCTATAAACCTCAATTTAAATAGAAAACAACTAAGCCCATAGGATCACCGAGCTGATCCTAAAGACGACGAACTGGAGAGAGGACTTAAGTCACTCCCACAATCCTAAGGGCTATGGTGCCGAGTTGACAAGAGACCTTGGCATGATATAAGACCCAGTCACCTCTCCGACATGGATAGATGAGTCCTAGTCACCTTTTCAGCATAGGCAGTCTAAGACCCGGTCGCCTCTTCGGCACAGGCTCATTAAAACCCAGTTGCTTTGGCATGGGCAAGGCAAAGTAGCTCGAGCACAAACAAGTTGGGCATGTACTCTATAGTGTCAATTCACCCTGGTGTACAATGATGATTAGATTATTCCTATTCAAGTTGAGCTCGCCAGCTCAGAAGTAATCTACACTTAGAAAAATTTTTGCACACAAGGAGTTTTGCAAAATACTTGTATTCCATTGATAAAGAAATTAGGGTACATAGTAAAAAAATCAACAAAAAGATTACAACTATTTAGCCAAGCTCGAAGGCTTGGGACATCGAGTATTTACAAAGGGGGTCCAAGGCATCAGTCAGTTTGACTGAACTTCGGAGTCAAAATGCTCTGAGTAGAAGTGTCGCTACTCGACGGAGTGGTGGTCACCTACACGTGCTGGGGCTTAGAAGATTTGGTCTCCTCGGACACGCGGGACGGGGTAGCCTTGCCTTAGTCCTCCTCAACCAAGTCCATCATGGGAGGTTGTTTGACGACTGGTGGGTGCTCGGGGATGGAGGTGCCAATATCAGAGGTGGTGGTCTCGGTGTGGAGGCGAGCCTTCTTGGAGGCCCTCTTCTTCTTCTTCCCATTCTGCATACTCCCAAAGAGCTCGTCGGTGGGGATGTTAGCCATGGCAGCTGCAAAAGATGATGAATCGAGTTAGATGCAACATCAAAGTAAAACAAAACAAAGAAAACAAGTACAATAGTTGGTGACCTACTAGGAGGACTTAGAACAACTTGTACGATATTCTCCTTGGTCACGGAGTTTTTGAACTTCAGGTCGAGATTCGCCCAAGATCAGATCTCCTCCCATGTCTTTGGGTCCAACCTAACGCTGGGGTCCTGGATGGCTGCTCTCTATTGAGTCAAGAATGGCCACCCCTTGGTGTTACGGACCACGAAGTAACGTCTCTTCCAAGCCAGGACTTTGTTTGGGAGCTCGTGCAACAACTTGTACCTGGGGCGAGGAGACATGTAATAACTTCGCCTGTGCTTGGTTAGAACATAGGTCGGATTCTTCTTGATGGAGAGGATCGAAGAAATGATGTCGAGGTCTAGAGGTCGGTTATAATCATGGAAAAGGTAAATGGTACCTACAATGTTGCGGATGAAGTTCAGATGTAGCTGGTCTATGGCGATATAAAAAAAAATTAATGAGTTCGACTATGAAGGGGTGGAGTGGAAGACGTAGCTCGACTACGAGCTGATCCTCGAAGACCATGATCTTGTTATGACCGTGATGACTGTGATCCCAAGGAAAGTTGCCTAAGGGGATACTACATACTAAGTTATTAGGGAGTCTGCAACGAGCTACTAAAGACAAGAGCCTGTCTGTTGTCATTGTAGACGGATCGAAGCTATTTGGAAGGCAACCTCTGTGTGAGGTAAAGGCCGACTTGCTAGAGGCTTATTGCTTTCACTGAGGTGAGTCTACCTCGGATGGGCTGGAGTCCACATCCTGTGCTGAAGTGCCCACCTCGGTAGGATGAGGCTTTGTGATTTGTGCCGAGGTGCCCACCTTGGCCCCAGCGGATTCACCGCTCCCATCTAAAAGGCTATATAAGCTAAGACTAGACATGCTAATGGAAAGGACAACGAAATTGAAAGAAAAGGAAGACGAACTCATCAATGAAGACCGAAGAAAGCAAGATGACCTTAGACTCGGGAATAGTTGACACCAAGCTGGAAGACTTGAACGCGACCTCAAGGACTTCAGACTCATGGTTTGTGGCAAAGAAAATGGGCCATTTGGCCCCTATTTATAGCCATTATATCTAGGGATCAATGGCCAAGATCTGTGTGATCCAACGGCTCCTAGGAAAACTGACTACATGCTACCTGAAGTTGAAATCAGTTGAGCACGCGTTTTGACGTTTGCAAAGTTTATAATCGGCTTGATGTCCACGTGTACCTGATATACGATATGGGTCACTTCCTAGTCTAGCCAAACAATCGAACAGGTCCAACCAAAGGTCCGGCCTCCATACCACCTAGACATCATGCTAAATCCACCTGGGCTTGTCAAGAACTCTCCGTGTCGGGTTAGGACCCCTAGCACGAAGAGTGGGGGGCAATTGATGAGGGGTAATTTGGCACAACCTACTAAGTAAAGGTCATGTGGACGCGATCTACCAGTAGGATGACAACTCAACAAGAGAAGCCTAGTTAGTAGTTTTTGGACTCGGGTGTTCGGTCACCTTGGTACAAAGCCACCTCAGCATAGAGTCACCTCGGTATAGAAGCACCTCGACACCTAAGCCAGTTTGAGGCCCAAGAACTGAAGTGACACATAATCGACTCTAGATGCTTCTTAGCGGACTTTGAACCTCCCGGGATCATGTTGCATAATGGCAGGCCTTATCCTCTCCCCGCCCGGATCAGACGGTTACGATAGACTTCATTGACTGATACATTACTCCCCGCCTAAAGTAGAAACGGATCTCATCTACTTAGGTCGAGGATTCCGGAATTGTTTTGTGAGACCCATGGTAGCTCAACTATATAAGGGCATCAACCTCTCTAGGGCCCAGGTATGAGCGATTATTTACAATCAAGCTCTCTAGCATTCAAGCATTTAGCTCGCCACCACAACAAGAATACTAACTTAAGCATCGGAGAGACCACACCAGGTAATCCACCCCGGTCTCTCTGATCCTTGTTTTGCAGTTTGATCTAACTCACCATGTGAACAATGTCTAGTCAACCTTCCAGCTAGGAGCTTTTAGATTGTGCATCGTTTGACTCAAAGAAAAAATTCATTATCCATCCCAAATCTCTCCCCTTTCTTTCACTCAAACTCATTTCTTTTCTCTCTCTCTCCACCTTCTTTCTTCTCCCCCCTTCAATGCAACTGCAACCAACTACTATTTCTCTTTCCTTCGCTTCTTTCTTCTTCCTTCATTATGCATACGTGCTCATCTAATGCACTTTGGCCCCATCACCTCATCCACCCTAAATTTCTCTACACTCAAACACCTTTGATCCACTATTCCACTCTATACCCCCACCTAGGGGTGTTAATGGACTGGCTTCAGGTTGGTACTCTCTTTGGGCATAAACACCTACATTGGGAGGAGCATTCTTGTGTGGATTCCGCATCAGGTATATTCCTTCCTTTATTTGGTTTCAGATTTGGTCCGATTTAGTTAAAAGAATGAACCTTGAAAATGCAATTTTCTAAATTGGGAATTGGATTCTCAGATGGGAGCAAAGAAATTTTTGAAATTTCGCCAAACCTTCATGTAGGGTTTGTCCATTCATATGATGGATCTCACATTCCTTTATAAAATTATAGGGGTGTTATAGACCAATATGAGAGGGGCCTATCCTAAAATGGAAGACTTTCTCATGGTACCTTGGCGTTCACGAATATGATGGGTAAACACTCATTGGACATAAATGTTTAACCTAAAATGGTAATGAACCTTGTTTGACAGAGACCAAAGGGAAAGCTCATTAGATGAGTGGATATCCTTCACAGAAGGTGGTGTCGTTATGCAGCTGAAACAATTGGCTCCATGCACCCTATGTGGTTTCCCACATTTCCAGAGGCATAGTTTGCAGTCTCCGTCACTGAGATAAGAAGAAAATCTCAGAGATGAACAAATAGAAATGGAACATAGATTAAAAGCCATATCTATGTAGATAACACGAATCAAATCAGGTTGTGAACCAATATTTGCTTTGCCTTTTATTAGAAATGGCAAATGGACAATTTTCCAATCTGTTGGGTGACGATAAGCTTGAGGGCCCAAATTACGCTGACTGGTATCGTAACCTTATGTTGGTCCTGACGTTCGAGAAATTGGACAAGGTTGCTAAGAACCCTGCTTTGGATTGTTCGAATGATAGGGCTTCTGAGGCCCGTAGGAGGGAACACCAAGAATGGGAAGAGAAAAACTCTCTTGCCCGGTGTTATATCATAGCCTCCTTAGACAACCAGATACAACAAAAATTTGATCAGATCAAAGTGTCCAAGAATATCTTGGATAGTCTAAGGACAATGTATGAAGAGCAGAATTGTTCTACTCGTTAGAAGGTCATAAAGCAGTTTACAACCGCATAAATTTCTAAGAACCAGCTAGCTCATGACCATTGTCATACAATGATGGATACATCAATGAACTAGAGTCTCTTGGATCTGGGCTAGATCATGTCACCAAAGTTGATGCCATCCGGAACTCTTTGCCTCCTTCCTTCAATTAGTTCATAATGAATTATAATGTGAACAAGCTAAATGTTAGCCTCCAGGAACTCAACAATATGTTGCAGAGGGCTGAAGAACTGATAAAGAAGGATGAGCCCATTTCCATGGTTGTTGAATGTGTCAAGTTGGGCAAGAAGAAGAGGAAGGCAAAGAAGAAACCTCAGAAGAAAAATAACAAGCCTAAAAGGCAGAGAGAGGAAGGACAAGGCATCGGATTCTTGTCACTTCTACAAACAGACCGGCCACTAGAAGAGGAACTGTCCTCAATACCTAGAGACCAAGAAACAAGGTAATTTCGAATCCTTTGTCATAGAGACCAATATGTTGGTCACTTCTGCTTCTTGGTGTATTGACTCTAGGGCTTCTACTCATGCATGTAATACATTGCAGGGGTTCAAGACAAACAGAAGACTGAGTGACGATGAAGTGATTCTTTACTTGGGGAATTCTGCAAGCATTGCAGCTACAACTATAGGAATTGTAGAATTGTATTTCAGAAAAGGAATAATTACATTAAAAGATTGTCTTTATGTATCCAATTTGAGAAGAAAATTGATTTCTGTTTCAAAACTATGTGCGGATGGATATTCTATTCTCTTCAGTAATGTGATTACTATCAAAAGAAATAACAAATCCCTCACATATGGATAACTTGAGAATTGTCTCTATGTTCTCTATCCTTCTCTGAAAACAAATATAACCAAATCTACGTTGGATAATAACCCCAAGAAAAAAACCCATGATACACTTAACCCCACATGCTTGTGGCATTATCGACTTGACCACATTAACATAGATCGTATCACAAGGTTAGTAAATGATTGTCCTCTGGATTTTCTAACTGTAGAAGATCTTCCAACCCGTGAACCTAGCCTTCAGGGTAAAATGACAAAACGACCATTTAACGGTAAGCCTAAAAATTCAACAGACACACTTGACCTTATACATACTGATGTATATGGTCCCCTGAATGTTAGGACACGTAACCAACACGTTTATTTTATAAAATTCACCGATGATTACTCTCGATATGGTTACATATACCTAATGAGACATAAGTTTGAATCATTTGAAAAGATCAAAGAGTTAAGGCAAGAGGTCGAGAAGCAGTTGGGGAGACACATTAAGTCCCTTTGATTTGATCGATGAGGTGAATATCTCTCCATTGAATTTATGGACTACTTAAAGGAAAATGGGATAGTATCACAACTAGCTCCTCCTGCTACACCACACTTAAACGGTGTGTCAGAAAGGAGGAATTGGACTTGATTGGATATGGTCCGATCACTTCTCGTACACTTGAAACTACTCACATCCTTTTGGGGTTATGCATTAGAGACTGTGATATATGTGCTGAACCAGGTTTCAACCAAATCCGTTCCAAAGACTCCTTATGAGCTTTGGACCGGTAAGAAACCAAGTGTAAGACATTTGAAGATTTAGGGTTGTCTGACACATGTTAAAAGAACAAGTGTTGACAAATTAAAATCTAAAACCAGCCGTTGTCTATTTGTAGGATACCCAAAAGGCTCTGTAGGATATTTGTTCTATGACCCAAAAGAACAGAAGGTGTTCTATAACCGAAATGCCCATCTCTTGGAGGAAGATTACATCCTGAACAATCATCATCAGGAAGTTGTTCTTAATGAGGAGAGCTCAGGAGTAGTGGGAGATGTTCCACAAGCTCTAGTAAATGACCAACCTAGGAGATCTACCCGGGCATCCAGGCCTCTAGTTCATTACAGTTATGACCAAGAAAGTTATTTGGTGGAAGCCACGACCAGTGAGGAGGATCCCGTGACTTATATGGAAGCTATGTTGGACATATATTCCTTGAAGTGGGTAGATGCCATGAGAGCTGAGATGGACTCAATGGAGACCAATGGAGTTTGAACTCTAGTAGATCCACCTGCCTAGGTTAAAAATAATTGGTCGCAAATGGATCTATAAGAGGAAGAAGGGCCCTGATGGAAAGGTTGAGACCTACGAAACTCGTCTTTTGGCAAAATGGTACACTCATAAAGAAGGAATTGATTATGAGGAAACCTTATCACTCGCGACCATGCTTAAATCCATTAGGATTCTGCTAGCTATAGTAGCATACCATGACTACAAGATTTGACAAATGGATGTCAAAACCGCGTTCCTGAATAAGGATCTTACTGAAGGTATCTATATGCAACAACCACAAGGTTTTATCGCTGCAAGTCAGGAACACATGGTATGTAAACTCAACCGGTCTATATATGGACTTAAACAAGCTTCTAGGAGCTGGAACATTCGGTTTGACTCAACTGTCAAACAGTTTGATTTTGAGCAGAATCTGGATGAGCCCTGTGTTTACGGGAAGGCTAGTGGGGATAAGGTTACGTTCTTGGTTTTATTTGTAGACGACATTCTACTCATTGGGAATGATGTAGGAATGTTGACTGTAGTGAAAGTATGGCTTTCATAGCAATTCTCCATGAAAGATCTTAGAGAAGCATCTTATATCTTAGAACTTCGACTCTATAGAGATAGATCGAAGAGGATAATAGGATTATCCCAATCTACTTATATTGACAAAATAGTCAAGAGATACGATATGGAGAACTCTAAGAAGGGAAATGTTCCTTTCAGGCTTGGAGTCACTCGCTCCAAGGGTATGTCTCCCAAGACACCTGAGGAGATTGAGGGCATGAAGGAAGTTCTCTATTTATCTGCCATAGGGAGCATCATGTATGTCGTGCCGTGCACTTGGCCAGATATAGCTTAGGCCATGAGTATGGTAAGTAGATACCAATCTAATCCAGGACAAGAGCATTGAACCATTGTGAAAAACATACTGAAATACCTTCGAAGGACAAAAGAGTTTTGTCTAGTATTCGATGGTAGTTCACTACAAATCCTTAGGTATACCAATGCCGATTTCCAGTTAGACCCAGATGATAGAAAGGCTACATCTGGATACATCTTTGCAGTGGGGTCCTATAGTTAACTAGAAAAGCAACAAACATGAGTCCACTATAGATTCAACAATCGAGGCCGATGACATTGCTGCAAGTGAAGCTGCCAAAGAAGTCGTATGGATGAAGAAGTTCATTCAGGAGTTAGGAGTGGTTCCATCTAGCACATCACCCATTCCATTGTTGTGTGACAACACTGGAGCTATTGCTCAGGCCAAGGAGCCACGGGAGGAAGTACCATGTACTACAAGAGATAGTTGGAAGAGGGGATGTCTTGATTCAAAAGGTAGCATCAGCGGAAAATGTAGCAGACCTGACTAAGCCACTGACATTGGAAGTGTTTGAGAAACATGTGGTAAGTATGGGACTCCGACTTATACCTGATTGGACCTAAGTGCAAGTGGAAGTTGTTAGACAGTGTATTCCCTTAGCTCCAATCAGCATGATGTACATTATGACATTTATTGTAAATGAATAAAGTACATATTTAATTCATGTTATTATGGTGTTTTTCTGTGTAATACCCTTAAACTGGACACATATAAGACTCGTGTTAGTTTAGAATCTTCATAGCCGTTGGATAGATTTGGGGAGATTTATCCTGCCAAGGCTGACATTGATGTACCACCAAGTTGGTTGGGGTGGCTTGTCTCAGCTGCCAAGGTGAGACCTGAGGTACATGTAGTGTGGGTTTTCTTGAAACCCTGAACTGGACCAAAATTCCAGTATTACCCTAGACCTTGGAGACAAATGGGCAAAACTGGAATGTTACACCTAACCCCTAGACTCGATTATGATGCTACACTAGGTGTCGGATTGGATTGTCTTTGATATACCAATCAGTGAGATCCTTAGGGGGGTCAAAACCTAGGTATGTTGGGATAGTCCGAGAATTCATCTGAGTGGGTGATCATAGTGACAAGATCAGCCCCTTTATCGGACAAAGTGAATGATCGGGGATGCACTCTTTCTGATGGAAACCTAAGCTGCTGGCAGTTGATTTCAACCATTGAAATTTGTTTTGCATTTATGGTTTCAAAATGTTTGCAAAATGTTTTAATTCCCGGGATCCATGTGAGTAAAGAGTGCAACACTGCACCTTACAGCCGAGGGAGAGGTCCTCTCTTGTCGGGCAGTGTTTGATCATTATGGGCTGAGAGGTTAAGTGTAAGACCACTGAGGGTTATACCTGATGGGTTAATCTTGCATCTGTCCACAATTCTTGGGCCTTCATAAAATGGCTAGACCCAAGGACCATTTAGTGTAAATGTTGGGCCCATTAAGAGCCCATGGTAATGAACTCAGGGTTTCACTGTATTTATCAGTGAATTCGGCCCGGCCTTTAACAGAGGCTAGGCTGAACCCATGTGGTTGATGTGTAGATCAATGATAGGGTCCCACACCATACAAAGAGAGCCAAGCTAGCTAGCATTAAAGTGGAAGTGAGCCTGAAAGCTTAATGGGCCTAAAAGCCCATTTGGAATTAGGTTAATTAGATTAGTTAAACAGGGGCGGATCTGGGATTTGGATTAGTAGATAAGATAAGGGATTGTCCTCATCCACTTAAGGAGTCTTGATCCAAATAAAGATTTGGAGTAAAGGAACTCCTAATTTGATTAGGAAGGTTGATCTTTATCTATAGATAAGACAAGGGATTATCCTTATTAGTTAAAGAGTCTAGATCCAAATAAAGATTTGGATTAGGAAACTCCTAATGAGATTAGGAAATTGTCTCTTTAAGGCTATAAATAGGAGAGCACGATGAACTATCAAAAACTCATTCACTGAATACAGAGAGAAGACAACACAGTTAAACTGTTATTGCCTTCTGCTCTTTTTCTCCCTACTCTTGCCACTCCACCCTGTTCGATCTCCAATTCTTGGATTAAATCAAGATTTGGTATTGATGCTGTTTCTTGCCAGAAGAGACAATCTAGAAGCTGTGCTCACCGTCCCATTCGATTCTTGCCGAAGAATCACTAGTTCTTGGTGAAGAACTATCTATTGATCCTGCCTCATCCTAAGCTGTGTCATCTTTAGTGGAGGAAGGATTTGGTACTCTCTTTGGGCGTGAACACCTACGTTGGGAGGATTATTCTTGCATAGATTTCGTATCAGGTATATCCTCCCTTTATTTGGTTTCAGATTTGGTCTGGTTTGGTTACAAGAACGAACCTTGAAAATGCAGTTTTTTAATTTGGGAATAGGATTCCCAGATAGGAGCAAAGAAATTTTTGAAATTTCGCCCAACCTTCCTATAGGGTTCGGCCATCCATATGCTGGACCTCACATCCCTTCAGTTCATAGGCCGTAAGGGTGTCTTCTAGAGAGCTGATACACTGACTACCGCAACAGGCTAATCACTTGACACTTTCCTATTTTTTTATGAAGCTATGGGCATCACAAATAGGGCACTGATTTGATGTGCGATTATCGCCACCATTTTTATTAAAACCCAAGAAACTAGAGAGAGAGAGAGATGCTAGAGGTCTGGAGGGCTTTTCTTTTTATAGAAAACAATGACTGTTGGCATGCTGCATGGCGACTAGCGAAGGATAAGCATCGCCGCAAGCTACGATTGAGATTTCTCCAAGTTTATAGAGATGGACGGTGGGATATTATCCAGGGAGGGGGCAAAATTTCCTGCCTTCCAGGGTTTGTACGTGGTTTGGAAGGAGTGTTGCTTTACCAAAACTCAACCAATGAAAAGATGACACATATATGTTGAGAGGCTGCCATCCGTTGATTGTTGTTGTTTTTTCTTAGTGACCATTGTGGACTCTTATGGATTGTGAGTAGGGAAAACATTTTCTGAGAAAAACATTTAATTTGGACCGGTTTGAATTTCAATTGGTTTGGACTAGATCCTATTTGTATGGGGTTTGGACCTGATTTGGTCCAGTCCATTTGTAAATGGACCAACATTGGATTGGACCTGATTGGACCAAATCTAATCCACTTGACAGCCCTACCCCCACCCCACTAGCCACCACCACCTACACCAATGTGTGTGAATTTGTATTTTAGGATTTAGTTTCTTGTGATTTGCTTTTTCTAGTCTTCATGGGTCATTCTATTTATTGCATTTTTGTTAAACCTAAATAGTTTTTTCATCCTATTTTGATGGGATAATACTATAATTTTGGATTTCCTAGTAGTTATTTTGTCTTTTTCTCCTTCCTCCTTTAAATGCATGGAAAAACTCCTTCGCCTGCACTGCCCGGGAAAGGAGTTATGTTTGAGTATATCTATAAACTTGCTCTATCTATGGGTAGGGACCCACAGGAGGAAAGCGCTATATATGTTCACATGTATGAGAGAGGGGTTGAGGGTGCCTTTCACATGTGCGAACCGGGTTGGGCCGGGTTGGGCTGTAGGTGCATGTACGTGTGTGTGCGTGTCCCACAAAATTAGTTTTTTACCTTTGATCGGCTTAAATAGTTTAACTTTTAACTTTTAAATTTATTTTTTAAAATATTTTCTTGTTTTTCCTATCTCTTCTCTCTGTCTCTTCGAAATGTGCACTGTTTTGAAGAAACATCTCTTTAAAAAGACACTTTTATGTCCATTCGAGTGACTAAGAACACTCTATAAAGAGAGTGTTAGTGGACCTAGAAACATAGACTAGTGCACACAACACAGTTCTATTCTCTGTCGAGTGTTAGATTTCTAAGCATCATTCCTGATGGTTTGCGGAGGTCTTGTAAATGAGTACACGCCTACCAATGGTTGTGGGTTGTTTTATCATGGTAGTCGATTTGCATTCACCCAGCTACACCGTAGGGGGCAGATGCAGTTTTAGGAGAGTGACCAAGCGGCACGACTCATTCCTCCTTCTCTCTGCAATTTCTTAGATTCATCACCGCAGTTCTGCAACACTACCGTCTCTCTGTTTGGAAAGCGATTACCGATAAGTTCCATTTTTCCTCTGTTACTATTATTTTACAACAATCTTTAAACTGCATTTATGGAACCTATCTTTGCTTACCCTATCATGAGGAACCGGATACTATCAACAGTTCCCAATTTCTCTAAGATTGACTCCTTTAATGGAACCAACTGCAAGACAAGCGTTGTTGTCAACACCTCCTTTTTGCCTTAGAATAGTTAGGGGTAACATCAACTTTGACTGAACCAAACCCACTAAACATGGAGAAACCAACATATTCTGTTATTGCAGAACACTAGATCACAACTGATCACCTATGCAAAAACTATATCTTTAACTACTTGTCCACTGAACTCTAAAATGTTTACTACTCCTACAATTTTGCCTATGAAATCTAGAATACTTTGGACAATAAATATGCTTTGGAAAATGCTAGAAATAAAAAATATGTAATTGCCAATTTCCTGCATTTTACCATGAAAGAAGACATGCACATTTCTGCCCAAATAGATGAGTTTCAAGCAAGGTTCAAATTATTGATACGATACGCATTTTGGTCGTATCGTATCGGTACTTAGAAATGACCGAAACACCTTTTTTTAATATATTTTTTTTCAAAGTTTGGTTTTTTTGGAAGCTTAAAACGTGGTTTTTATTATTAAAAAAAGTTGGGGTCTGAAACACCTGGAAATAGGCATTTTGCACTATGGTTTCAAGTGTTTGTGGGGGAACTAGCAAAAGAAGGCATGATATTGCCAGTTAAATTCATTGTTGGTTCTCTCATAAAGAAATTGCCACATACATGGAATGATTTTAAAACCATTATGAAGCACAAGAGAAAGGGCACTACTTTGAACCAAGTAGTTGTCTGAATCAAAATAGTTGTATGTGGTAAATCTAGGCATTACAAGAAAGACTACCGGTACCAAAAGAAGAAAGACTCTAGAAAGCCAAAGGTCAATTTGACTGAGGACATCATTGCAACCATAGTAATTGAGACAAACTTGGTTGATAAACCAAAGGAGTGAGTGTTGGACACTAGTGCTACTAAGCACATATGTGGAGACCGCAACTCCTTCTATGAGAGCAAGTCTTCATGGGAAACTCACAAACTTTGAAGGTCATCAACAAGAGAAAGGTACTCCTGAAACCGACTTCAGAAAAGATCCTAATGCTAAATGGCGTTGCATGTACTGGAGATCAGTCAAAATTTGGTATTGGGAGCACTCCTCAATAAAGTAGGATTGAAACTCCTATTTGAAGCAAATAGAATTGTGTTAACTAAAAATAATGTATTTGTTGGAAAATGATATAATGCTGGTGGACTATTTGTACTAATTTTTTTTTTTTTATGTTTTTATGAATAAGAGTGTTTCTTCTTCTACTTATATTATTGAATCTATTGATTTTTCGCATGCTAGACTAGGACATCGTAGTGCTCCTTATCTAAAACGGTTATCTAAGTTAGGAGTATTGAATGTTCCTATAGATTTTAAAACATTAAAATTCCAAGTATGCATAGAAGAAAAATTCACTAAAAAACCTCATAAAAGTGTAAAAAGAGAATCTGAACTATTCCAACTTATACACAACGATTTAAGAGATCTTAAGTCTCATGAATTTAAAGGAGGAAAAAGATATTATATAACCTTCACAGGTGACTTCTTTAGATATGCAAAAGTTGTTTTACTTATATCAAAAGATGAGTCTGGTCAAGCATATATAGCATATAAGGCTAAAGTAGAAAATTAATTAGGAAAAAAAAAGACTTAGAATAGATAGAAGGATTGAGTATGATGGAGAAACCATAAGGAAATTTTTTGAAGAAAATGGAATCATCCATGAAACCACAACCCCTTACTAGCCTGGATCTAATGGAGTTGCAGAAAGACTAAATTGAACATTAAAAGAAATGATGAATAGTATGTTAATCAGTTCGGGTGCACCTTTGAACATGTGGGGAGAACCAATCCTAACAGTTTGTTGTTAGCATCCGATTTTTGTTCGGTCTACCGCCTAAATCTCCGATTTCCCCAAACACCCGATCAAACTCATCCAACCTCTCTGAAACACCTCAAAACCCCAAACAACCTGAATTTTACCCTGAGAGCCCTCAAATCCACCGTTAAACATACCCGATACCAATTCGATGCCCCCCGATTGATCATCACTTACACCTCAACCATTAGATCAGACATAACCATCAAACCCTGGACATCCCAAAACACCTACCCATGAAATTTGAACTAAAGATTTCACCATGCACCCGACCATCAAACAAAGATTCTATTTCGATCCTTCTCGTACCTACAACCCATATCTTCTTGATCTGAACACATATAAACCAATCAAACATTTCCAATCACCCCAGAATACCAAAAAACCTCTACATATGAAATCTTAGCCCAAAAAATCTCCATTTACCCTCAATTATACAAATATTATATTTTAAGGTTATAGGTTTACCGGATTACAAATCTGCTTGATCTGGGCCTAGTTTGCTCAATCTAACATTACCAATCACCTCAAATTTCCTAAAAACCCTACCTTGTGAAATTTCACCCAAAACTGCATTTATTTGCCCCTTCATCACACAAAGATTCCATTTTGAGCCCTTAGATTAACCGAATTGAGCCCTTTCCAGATCTGCCCAATCCGGGCCTAGTCGGGTCAATCTGACCCTGTCAATCAACTTAGAATGTCCAAAAATCCCACCTTATAAAATTTAAACCAAAAGTACCCTTGTTTACGGGCCTGCTCTTGCAAATCCTTATTTATAGTCAAACCCACTTTAACCCTATATCAGCTGAACCAAACCCTATCTTTGAACCAAAAAACCTGGTCCGACCACCCCCTTTGAACCATTTTAGGTCCAAAATCGTAAAGTAAAAAATGCCCCTTTAATATTTCAGAATTTACAAAACCCCCTAGCACATTTTTAAAAGGGACCGAACCCTTCATTTTCACCCTAAGCAAAGAAAACGTGGACAAGAGAAGGGAAGCTCTTACTATTCATTGTCATTCTCGCCTAGACCATTGGAGGCAATGACGATTTTGTCATCCTCTTCATTAGATTTTTCCGGTTTCCTTCATTCCTTTTTCTTGTATTTCTTTCCTGATCATTTTCCACCTTCGCCTCCCTCTCCTTCCTCTAGTTTGAAGCCCATCGCTCGTTCATCACTATTCATCATCTTCTTCAGAGAATAATGATGACATCCGCCTCTCTCTCTCTCTCTCGATAATCCCTCTCCTCCTACGAAATTTAGAGTGAGATTCATCATCCTTAACACCATCACTTATCTCATCTGTTCTCTAGAAGATTACTGCATATTCGACGTCCATCAATGGTAGACTTCCTCAGGAAGCCGGTGAACTTCAGAGGTCGGGAGGATCCATGCGATTGCCATAGTTTTTTATTGTCTCCTACAAGACACACCAAATTTATCTAGACTTCCATTCGCTGCATTGAACCTCTGGTTAGGACATCCCTCAAGTAACCCACACCAACCTCTTTATTAGTTCACTTTGACAGTGAGGGTTCAAGGTTGGGGATTAAACTGACGGAGCAGATTCCATTGGACTCATTCCCGTTGGTAGGTTTCCAGCTGAACAAAGTAGTTTTGTTCATTGTCTACTATCATGTGTCGTTATATTTGTACGTACTATTGTATGTTATGTTGTTGTTCAGTTACTCCTTGTTTTTTTTATTCTTTTTTTTTTGTTTGTATTTTATTCTTTTAGATTTAGTGTTGATAGTTGTTCAGGTTTAATCCGTATATGTCTCGAATAGTACTATGGATGTGAGTTTGTTTCATTGTTAGATTCCTCATCTTGTTATTTGAAGTTAAAATTGTGTTTAGATCGATCTCTTTTAGAGTGCTCATTGAATCCTCTTTCTTCCTTTTGTTAAAATTTTCTAGGTGGTATGTTTTCAGTTAGATTTCTTCAGAGTAAGATTTGTTTCGTAGGAATCCTGTCTCCTTTCTAGAAGTTTGTGATTCACTGTTAAATTCATAATTGATCTGCTGCATAGTGTGGTCACACTTTTTCCTCTTATTATCCTTTGATTGAATTAGTTGGAGGGGCAATCTCTAGAAGTTTACCAAGAGATGTAACTCTTGATTTAGGTTTAATAAGATGACAATACAATAGTAGACCCCTGCTTCTGGCTTGCTTTCATTTGTGTTATATTTCTAGAATCTTCTCAGTATTATTTAAAGCTTGTTTAGGAAAGTAATGCTAATGATAGTATCTTCAAATTCATGAAAAGAGAAAGAATGTATGTACTTATCATTTTGAGCTTTTGGTTTGTCGAACCTTATTTTTGTCCTTAATAGCTTTCTTACTTCTAACTGAAGGCTTGAGTACCATGTAGGCCCCACCTATTAGACCTAGGAAAGGGGTGTCTAACTCCTTCCCTCTCCCTTCCAAGTCTTACCCAGACTGGTTAATTGGTGCCACAGGCTTTGGAGTCATTACTAAAATGAAAACATTTTTAAAAATTATTCCCAGAGGTCTCATCACCTCCATTTTTTTAATCTGATGGGTGGCGACTCCATTTCCAGCCCAAGTGGCAAAGTGAGCCATTTTTTTTCTGACATTCACACTTGTCACCTATACAATAGAGTACCTCCTAAGAAGAAAGGTCAAATGTCTTTTGATCTTTGGCATAATAGGAGACCCAACCTAAACTATTTAAAAGTTTGGGGTTGCTTAGCAAAGGTCAAAAAACCTAAACTTAAAAGAAAGAAACCGGGACCCAAAACTTGTAACTGTGTATTTATTGAATATGCACGAAACAATGTAGTATACAAATTCCTTCTAATAAAAATAATAAAAAATGTTGTAGAATACAACACAATAATTGAGTCCCGAAACACAGAGTTCTTTGAGCATATCTTCCCATAGAAAAGGGAAACATTAAGTAGGGAACCACCCCAAGTCTATAATAGAAACCAAGAACAAGGGTTAAATGCTCAAGAAAATAGTATTTCACTTAGTTCAGGAAACATTGATTCCAATAATCAAGAAATGGACTTGAGAAGAAGTAAAAGATAAAGGAAAGAAACAAACTTGGGTGACAGAATGTTCACATTTCTAATTGACAAAGACCCAATAACATATCAGAAAGTTGTAAGCTCCCCTGATGTAGTGTTTTGGAAAGAAGCCATAAAAAGTGAAATGGACTCTTTAGTCACTAATCACACTTGTGAATTTGTAGATCTCCCACCTGGAACTAAGGCATTAGATTGTAAGTGGATTTTTAAGAAATTTTTAAAATTAGATGTATGTTTTTTTGGCAGATATTCCCTAGTTGCAAGGTTAATTACAATTAGAGTCTTATTTGCTATATCTTCCATTTACAAATTGGTAGTTCATTAAATGGATATAAAAACAACCTTCTTAAATGGAGAACTGGAGGAGGAAATATATATTAAGCAACCTAAAGGCTTCATAGTGTTAGGACAAGAAAACAAAGTGTACAAACTAATTAAGTCGTTGTATAGCTTAAAACAAGCTCCCAAATAATGGCATGAAAGGTTTGATAATGTGTTAGTAACAAATGAGTACAATAAGTTTGTAAATAATAAATGTGGCATGATCTGTTTATATGTTGATGATATGCTAATAACGAGAATAAGTCTGGAGGTAGTGAAAGAAACAAAACAGTTCGTAATGTCCAAATTTGATACCAAAGACATGGGTGAGGCTTATGTGATATTGGGGATTAAAATCTAAAAACAACAAGGAAATTTTATTCTCTCCTGGTCACACTATGTAGAAAGTATTCTTAGAAAGTTTGGACACTATGACTGTAAACCTGTTAAAGCACCACTTAACCGTAGTATTCACTTAAGGAAACATATAAGAGAACCTATTTCACAAAAGGAGTATGTAAGCATAATCAGGTCTATGTCTTACTAAATGAATTTTACAAGACCGGATATAGTAATAACTGTTGAAAAATTAAGTCAATATACTCATAATCCTAGAAATGAGCATCATGATGCTCTAATAAGGCTATTAAAATATTTAAAGGGAACTACAAACTTTGATTTACATTACTTAGGTTTTCCTCATGTTTTAGAAGGCTTTACTGATGCAAACTGGATTTCATATTCAAATGATAGTACTTCCACCAGTGGATATGTCTTTACCTTAGGAGGTGGAGCAGTATCGTGGAAATCAATAAAGCAATCCTGCAATACAAGTTTGATAATGGAGGCTTAATTCATTGTGTTAGAATTGGCAAGGTCCGAGGTAGAGTGGCTAAGAAACTTATTGGTAGATAATACCACTTTGACCACAACCAGTTCCATCTATATCTCTCCATTGTGATAGTCAAGTAGTGATAGGCAATGCCAAAACAAAACTTACAATGGTAAGGCATAACATAGTAAGACAATACATCAGCAAAGGTACAATCGCTTTGGATTTTGTAAGGCCTAAAAAGAACATTGTAGATTCATTAACCAAACCGCAAACTTTTAAAATAGTTTATGAGGCACCGGTAGGAATGGGGCTGAAACCCATTACACAAATCATTAGTGATGGACACCTAACCTATGTGAAAGGAGATCCCTGTAATTAGATTGAACGGGTAAAAACAAGTTGCTAGGTGACTTGGGAAAGCACTATCAATTTGTGCCCCATTACTAGATGTTGAAATAAGATAGTGCTCGTTGCAAAATGAGGAGGTTGAATATAAGACTTGTAATTGGCCTTCTCGCTGGTGCTAGCAACTTGTAAATTGCGTCCTTACTTTTAGCCCATAACATTATGGTCCTATCCCAAGGTCCGAAAACACCAAGGTTGATGCAGTCTCGAAGTTGGCTGGTGCAATAGACATCACAAAGAGAATGGTCTACATTAAAGACCTACCACAACCTATCATAAAAAATGTGGTAGAAGAGGACGCTCCTGTTTTGGCTACGGGACCGAGCTGGGTTGACCCCCTCATTGACTATTTGTGCAACAGGAGCCTACCAGCGAAATGCAACACAACTTGGAGGGTAGAGTGGCAATTAGATCACTATGTTATCATTGGCGAACAACTGTATTGCAGGTCGTTCACACTCCCTTACTTGCGCTACTTGCGACCAAAAGAAGTGAACCAGGTGCTATGTGAAATCCACAAAGGTTTCTACAAAGGACACTTGGGGGCCAGAGTGTTGGCCCAGAAAGCTATAAGAGAATGCTACTACTGGTCCATAATGAAGGTGGGCGCAATGGAGTTAGTTCAGAAGTGTGACAAGTGTTAGTGAAATGCTAACATACCACACCAGCCTACCGTTGACTCGGTAGAGGAGGTTCTTGGTGGTTGCGATTGAGTGGTTGACTATTTTACTAAGTTGGTGGAAGTTGAGTCGATGGTATCTATCATAGCTCAATGTCCATAATTTCTTTTGGAGGAACATTGTCTACCAATTCAGACTCCCCATTGTGTTGATATCAAACAATGGAAAACAGTTCGAATACATCAAGTTCTATATTTGGCATGCCGAGATGGGAATCCAACTGAACTACACCTTGGCGGCCCACCCCCAAGCAAATGTTCATGCCTAAGTGACAAACAGAGCAATCCTCCATGGACTTAAAGCTCGGCTTTTCCAAGTTAAGGGTGTGCGGGTGGATGAGTTGCCTAGTGTTCTCTGGGCCTACCAAACTACTATCAAGATAGCAACCGACAAGACTCCTTTCAACCTTACGTACATGATGGAGGTTGTCATCCAACCGAAATTGAAGTGTCGACCTTGCAGTTTGAGATGTATAATGAGGAAGTTAACGAGGATGAGCTATGGACTAACCTTGACTTAGTGGAGGAGGTTCGTGAATTAGCCTACATTCGAACTATGGCATACCAACAATGGGTAGATCGGTACTTCAATGCCCGAGTTAAGAGATGCCAATTTTGAGTTGGCATCCTGGTACTCAGGAAGGTTATGGTACCTGAGCCCAGTGTAGGAAAGCTAGGTCCAAACTGAGAATGCCCCTACAAAGTACTCAAGGTGATCAGTGAAGGCATGTATGAGATCAAAACATTGGAGGGTAGGTAGGTATCCTGTATGTGGAACATTGATAACTTAAGGAGATACTACTTCTAAGGAGTTTGGAGTTTTCAAGTTGCACTTGCAAAAGCAAAGTGTAGGCTGCCCGCTACAACGACATGGTAAAAAATCTAAATGAATAAGGGAAAGCTAAACTGCTTTCAGCTCTAAGGCCCCCTATGCCGAACTTGGAAGATGTCATCAACTCAACAACACTTTGACTTAGCTAAGAAGATATGTAGTCCGACAACGTTTTGACTTAGCGAAAATCGCAAGTCCAATTGTTTCAAGACCTAGACATAGGTATGGGTGGGACTTGGGCAGGCCCATCCTGAGCCCGAAACAGCCCAACTTGGAATTATACACAGGCTAGGCTTGGATTTTTGGTCCTCGGGCTGGGCTTAGGCCCAAGAAGTCAAGGTTTTTTATTTTTTGGGCTAGGTTCGGGCCTAGCACTTAGGTAGCCCGAGCCAAAATCAATTATATACATACATATATATATATAACATTTGTATAGATATTTTGCATACATATTTACATACATACATAAATATATGTATATGTATTTATTTGCATAAATACATTTATATATTTATAATTTTAGAGTGGGTTCATTGACCAACCCAAGCCCAACCTAAGTGCATCAAGTTACAGGGAGGGCTGGGCTCAGGTTGGAAAAATCGGGCTTGACCTCGAGCTCGGGCCTTAATCCCAAATTTTAGTTTCGGGCCTAGGTTAACCATAAACCCGACCGAACCCACTCGACTTGTACCCCTGGACATAGGTGCACCCTGACAACCTCCGGTCGTGTTTTAGTACTTACCTATTTTCTAGTGGTGGAAAATAAAGGGCAGGAAAGAAGGCACAAAACATACAAGAAAGATTGATCCATTCATTCAAAAAAAGAAAAAGAAAGGAAATATGATACATAGTCATTCGAAAAAAAAACAATGGGCAAAGAAAGAATCATAGAGCACGGAAGCTCTAAAAAAGAAGCATTCTTCAGGCCAACAATTCTCCAAAGAACATGAACAGAGACTCCCCACTAGCAGTTACTCTTCTTCATTGCCCTACAAATCATCGTCAACCCCATCCGTCCCCTCGTCCTCCACCACATTGTGACCTCACCATCCTCCTTATCTAGAGTTAGAGGCTCTTGGTTGACTTGCATGGGCAACTCATCTGGTATCGACCTAATGGATAGAGTACTGGAATCAAAATTGGTATGTAGGGACTGCAGCATAGCTTGAATCCCCTCTTCATAGAAAGAAGAACATTATCGATCTTTTTCGGTTCATACTCAGGCAACAAGCGGAAACACTTGACTACTGCAACCTTGGCATGAGGAATATCTTTAGTAGATTTAGTTCACCACTCTTCCAGTTGATGATCCTTGGTCTGCACTTCGTCGGCCGGGGTGGCAATGGTCCCCTTGGGTTGCTCCAACTCATGCTACATGTCGGCATTGAGCTTGAAGAAGCGTTGGCGGTCCTCCTCTGCACTACGGTGAGTTGCCTCAGCGCTCAAGCGAGCTCCTTCCAGTTGGACTTGTAGGGTCTCTATGTTCACTTGCATCTCCTGCTTTTCACACTTGGATAAGGCGAAGTGATTTTTGGTCCATTGAGTTTGCCTGCAAAAAAGAAACAATAACAATAAGGCTCAGAAAGAAAGATAACCAGACATCAAAATTAAAGATCACACACTTGTAGGATGCACCGAGTCATTCTTGTGTTGGCATCAGCAAGATCAAGCCCACTATAGTATTGGAAGTCTTTAGGGAGAAGGATTCCCCTCCCTATTCGCAGAGCAACTATCGGATCAATGAGATGGTTTATAATTGAAATGTTGATGTTGGGTATGAAACGAGGTATGTTAGAGTGAGAGGGACCGATAGTGCACTCTTCTAGGGCAACCTAAGGGGATCGGGTGGTCGGACTTGTGGAGACCTAAGCGGGCTCTATGGACATGGGGTTGCCGACCCCTTCAAGGTCGACGACCGTGGGCATGCGCATAGCAAGACTCTCTTCGGCACCGACCAATGAACCCTCCATTGACGAGCGAACTGAGGAGTCAGGCATCCTCTTCTTCTTTGAGGGCCTCTTGGCCGCTGTCAGGAGGGAAGTAGTACTCGCCATCTCTGAGTAAATACACAAAAGAAAAGTGAGTTAGCCGAACTAGAAGGTAACCTTCAATATAAAAGACAAGTGACGATTAGGCCAACCTACCTACGGGACTTAGGGTAGCTCGAACGAGCATAGGCTCGACTAAGAATTGATCTATCATTAACTATTGACGTACAAGGCGTTGGACCTCAACACTCAACTAGTCACTGAACTTGACCTCAGAGACGTTTCTCGCCCTATGTCGCCAAATGGTGTCTATAGGCTAGTCGACTTCTTGAGAAAGGAAGAAATACTTACTCTCCCAATCCCTCACCTTTGTGGGGAAACCTCCCAAAAGCTTATAACCTTGGCGGAAAGACAAGTAAAAATAGTAGGGCTCGTTAGGAACCTTCTTTATACTACACAGCCTGAGAAGACATCTATGTCTAGAGGGAAGATAAGATGGTAGCTGAGAGAAATTGTTCCGATGAGGGTTTGGATGGCATTCAGGTGGAGTTTCTCCAAAGAAATACTGTAAAGAAAGAGCACCTCGACAATGAATGGGGTGTAGAGGAAATCAAAGGTTAGCGATCAACGCCTCCTCAAAGACACAGACTTCGCCTCGACTTTGGCTCCAAGGGAACTAATCCGGGCCAAGTAGAATATAGTTGAACTCATTTGGGATGCGGAACAAAACATTAAACTAACGATTTATTCCCCGCTTAGCTCGTTGGGATCAAACTAGGAGTTGGACTCCGACTCTTGCTGAGAAGTTGAGGTCCCAATATGGAACCTCGCCAATATCGTGCTGAAGTCCCTTCCTCAACCCGAGCAAAATAAGAGGGCCCCTTATGACTCACTTGAAGACATGACTAAAAGAGGGAAAAAGACTCACCAGCTTTTTGGAAAATAGAAATTAACCTCGCATTACTGGATTTAGCTTATCGAACTAACGACCTCTGATTAGAATTCCCCTCCAATCGTTTGTCTCTCTCTTGCCAGAAATCTTAGAATAGTGTGAATGGGACCCCTTATTTATAGCCATGGGCGTGGGAAATCAATTGATGATATGACATGGTGGCAAATCAACGATCAGAAAGGTTACAATGCCAAGATTACAATGCCACATCACGGATAGACATTATCCGCTTACATGGAATCCATTTTTGGGCGCAAAACTACCTCCGGCTGGAATCCATTTTTCTTTTGCTTTTCTTATAAACAATTACGAGCTCGTTTGCTTGAGCATCGAAATACGGACCCTGGGTCAAACAACTCAACAAGGCGACCAACTCAGTCCGTCCGGCGTCCGAGTATCGCGCATCGTCGAAATTCAATATACGGGCGCAGTTGAGTGGGCAAAGGAGATGAAAATCCAATGAGTAGGACAAAAACTTGGGGAAGTCTGTAGTGTAGTCTATACTCTAGACAGAGGCTGAGATGAGTAAAACGGAGGAACCCCAATGCATCTACAGAAACAGTAATGAACCCGTGGAGGTTAGGGTTAGAGATCTTCTCTCTCGAATGACGTTGAGAGAGAAACTCGGTCAGATGACCCAGATTGAGAGATCTGTTGTCAATCCTTCCGCCATTAGAGACCTATGCATCGGTACTCCCTCTCTTTCTGTTATTGTGGGTTCAAAAGGTTCTGCCATTCCTCGTTCAATTCACGAATGCAATTTGCAGGTAGTGTTCTCAGTGGCGGTGGCAGTGCTCCATTCGATGGCGCCTCGGCTACCCTTTGGGCCGATATGGTTGATTCCTTTCAGAAGGCAGCTATTCAGTCGCGCCTTGGGATTCCGATTCTCTATGCTACTGATGCAGTTCATGGCCACAATAATGTATATGGTGCTACCATCTTCCCTCACAACATCGGCCTTGGTGCAACCAGGTTATTTTTTAGCTAATTATCTGCATTTTGGTACCTATTCAATGAGTTTCTTGCTCGTCTTTGCTTCAACTGGAAAAGATGATGAAAACTTAATCCACAAGTTACAAATACCATCAAAACCTATCGTGTGTCTCCACTTTCTTATCTCACTCAATATCCAATTATTTGGATGAGCTATAGAGATGCAGATTTAGTTCAAAGGATTGGGGTTGCGACTGCCCTGGAAGTTAGAGCTACGGGCATACCATATACGTTTGCTCCATGTGTTGCTGTAAGTTTTACTCAAACTGTATATTTACTCAGTTGTTTTTTCTTTTTTTTTTTCCTTCTTTGTTCTTTAGAAATGTTATTTCCCTCTCGTCGTGTATACCTTGTTGGATGGATCATCCATTTTCTCTATATCCATTCGGTTTTTCTTTTTCTCTTTTGTTTCTTATCCTTCTATATGTCATATGCTTCTCAGTGCATTGGTCTTTATCCCCCATTCCTATTTGCTCTGAGCATGTGAAAATAATTTAATTATTATGAAGAAACTTAGAGTTGAGCTTTTAAAGGGCTCAATTTAACATCTCCTGTGAGCCTCAACTGAATATGAAAATCATCAGGTATAATTAGTTTTATCTCATAATTCTTCCCTTATGTTCTTTACAATGAAGTTATGATTATGAGATGAGAGGTTGTATTAACAATGACCTAGAGGGTGCTTGTTTAGGAAGAACAAAAATACCCAGAAAGCTGTTCTTTCTCCATTTTCCACTAGTGCAATGGGAGCTAGTTTCTTTCCAAAACTGTCCTCCCTCTATTACATGTCTTTCCAAGTTCCAACAACTCTTCTTTTATTTGGAAATGCAAGAAAAATTGCTGAATGCAATAGCCCTCTCCATTTTCCTCATTCATTAGCTTACCTCTGTTCCTATTTTCTAATTTTGTAGTGTCTTAGGCCTGGGATACACATTGTGGATATGGGTCCAGAGGCCATAGTTTGCCACTTGCTCCATGTTTTGATGATCATGACCCACTATTGGATGTGTTATTGGAAAACAATGTCCATATAGAAAAAAGCAAAGTAAGAGGATTTTTAACAATCTCACTCGAGATTTAAAAGAAAAAACATTTTCAACCGTCCATTTAAATACAATCAAGTAACATGATAAACTTTTATTGCCAATGATTTTTCTCCCAGCATTGGGTGGGCTTAGGTCACACAATTGTTAAAATTTGAAAGGGCCTGGGCCCAATGCCATGTACAATTTTCAATTCAGGTACCTAGCTTGCACACCTATAGACCCTATTTGGCATGTTTTAAAACTTTGTTAATAACACTAATTTTTTTCCCAAATTTAGAAAAGGAGAAATACAAATGAGAAGTGACAAGAAAACACCCCCAAAATGCACAATAAACTAGATCGAACCTTCCCCCAATGTATGCATTGCTTCACCAAGTAGAAATTGTAGAGAAGATGTGTCAGTTTGTGAGAAGTTGAAAGAGAAAAAAGAGAAACACAAGTTCAGATCTGTTAGAGTTGATCAATATGATTGAACAAACAAAAAAAAAATGTATTTATATTAAACTTACGTGAATGGACAATATTGTCCTTATAAAGAAATAAAAGAGAAGTACACTAATGTACACGCCTATTACAATACAAGAAAGAAGAATAAAAATACAGTGGAATTACAAAACTACCATTTATCTTCTCTATGCTCCCCCTCAAATTGATGTTGGGGTATAAGCATCAATTTGTCCACAAGGAAATTATGTCGGGCCTTGGTCATAGCTTTGGTGAAGAGATCTACAAGCTGTAGGTTTGATGAAACATGTGGGAGAGAGATGTGACCCGTGTGGAGGTCATGAATGAAGTGATAATCCACCTCAATATGTTTAGAATGCTCATGAAATACAGGATTGGATGCAATCTTGATTGCGCTCATATTGTCAGCAAACAGAGGAATAGCAAATGAGTGATCAATGTCCATGCCATGAAGTAGAGCCTTATGCCAAACTATTTCACTACATATTGAGGACATGGCTCTATACTCGGCTTTAGTAGATGACTTGGAAACAGTTTGTTGTTTCTTGCATTTCCAAGAAACCAAGGAATCACTAAATAACTGACCTGAGTGAGTGCGAAGTGTGGTTGATTCTAGGAGAGATCTAAGGGTTAACTCACTAAAACACTCATGATTCTAAGAGGGGAACAAGGCCAAAATGTTCCAAAATAAAAGAACCACCAAAGAAATGGTGAGTTGAGCTGGTTGGCAGATTATTAGTTATGACAAAGAAGAAAGGTTGAAGGAGTCTGACTTCATTTGTACTCCATAACATAGTCTGTCATACCTAAGTGTTGACTGGAGTTCAAAAGACATCACCATGAAAACTTTTTTCACTACGATGCTCAGGATATCCGATCTTGTAATTTTAAATCTTGTGGGGGATTGTTTGATGGAGATTCAAAATTTCAAGAATGTCTCATCTTTCCCTTATGTTATTGTTTTGTCTTTTTCTCCTTCTTCCTTTAAATCAATGGGAAAAATCTTTGTCCCACATTGCTGAGAAAGGAGTTGTGTTTGAGTATATCTATAGACTTGCTCTATCTATGTGTAGAAACCCATAGGAGGAAAGCAATATAGATGTTCACATGAATGAGAGAGGGGTTGGAGGAGTGCGTGTCCGTGTACGTGTATGCACGTGTCTCACCAAGAGAGGGGTTGGGATTGACTTTTGAATTTCAGATTTATTTTTTAAAATGTTTTTTTTTTTCTTTTTCATGTCTCTTCTTCTCTATGTCTCTTCGAATAGGTGCATTGTTTTGAAGAAACATCTCAATGAAAAGACACTTCTGTGTCCATTCAAGTGACTATGAACACTCTATAAAGAGAGTGTCAGTCGACCTAGAAACACTGACTAGTGCACACAACACAATTCTATTCTCTGTCGAGTGTCAGATTTCTAAGCATCATTCCTGGTGGTTTGCAGAGGTCTGGTAAGTGAGTGCACGCCTACCAGTGGCTTGTGGGTTGTTTTATCATGGAAATTAATTTGCATTCACCCAACTACATTGTAGGGGGCAAATGCGGTTTTAAGGAGAGTGACCAAGTGGCACAGCTCACTCCTCCTTCTCTTTGCAATTTCTCAGATTCATCACCGCAGTTCTACAACATTAGCGTGTCTTGGTTTGGAAAGAAATTACTGATAAGTTCCATTTTGCTTTCTGTTACTATTACTTTACAACATTTGAGAACCGGAGGAACTATCAAGGCATTGAGAGAAATTGGAATACAGTTGAAAGGTCGCATTCTAATTCGATTGAAGGATGAGACAAAGCTAAACAAAATTGGAATAAGGATAAAGAACAAAACAAAGCTAAATGAGGTGAAGGCTCAACTGCTCAAAGTCAAAATGACATGAAGAAGAACCTCTCATTGTGGGACTTCAATTTTTGGGCATTGGCACTGTTATTGATATTTATATCTTTGTCCTCATCAACCAAGAGGCTAGATATGACAATGCTCCTACTGTTGTCATCCCTTATGTTGTCTCTGGCTAAGAATGGCAACGGGTAGGGTACCCGTGCAAATTGCCTTACCCATTCCTAGATCCGCCTATGTATCCCTGATTCCAAACCCATACCAAAAATTTCCTAAACCTATCTTGCCCCAAACCCATCTTGACCTTTCCTACCCTTTTAACCCTTTGACCAAATGTTTTCTATTAAAAAAATTGTTACTTAATGCTTATAGTGTGACTTGAACCAAAATCAATTAATGATAACACCAAATCTCTTAGTACTACCTTAGGCCAATAAGCCATCTCGCTTTTTGTGTTATTTAATGAAATAAAATAGATTTTATTAACTTTTGTATTCATTAAAATAATTAATACATATATATGATTAACAATTTCAACTAAAAATTAAAAGAAATAATATTTAAAAATAGCATTTTGTAACTAAATGAAATAAACAATCTATCAAATCCAAATTTACATCAAATGATGATTTTAATCAAAAGAAATTTATACAAATAAAATATTAATAATAGAATAATTATCTTAGTACTTAAAATTTATAAGTTTGTGCATGATATATAATATAATAGGTTCATATTTATGCATCCCGGGTATCGGCTATCAGATACACTAAAGTCAAAACCCAAACCCATCCCAAACTCTATAGGTTTTAATCTAAAATCCCAAACCCTATAGCATTTTGATTAATGGGTCCTTATCTTTCCAAGCTGAGCCATAATAGGGTGGAACTAGAGGTGAGGGGGAGGAATAAAGGAGAGGAAGAGAGAGAGTTGGGCTCAGGATGGGGAATGAACGACGGTTGAGAGTCGGCTGTTGCAGTTGACAAACGTATGGTGATTGGTTGCAATGGCAGTGTAGGGGGAGAAGAAAGGAGGGAGTAGTTCTAGAAAAACGAAAATGAGAATCTATTTGAGAGGGCTAACAAAATTTGATACGTGGAATTAAGTCTGAACTCCGTTAGTTGTGAAGTTAGAATGTAAATGGTGTTGTGGCTGCTCTATCTTGGCAGGAATAGAAAGTTTTCGAGGATGCAAGCTCCCATTCACGAGGCTGATCAGTCTTGGTTAAACTCGAGTTGGATAAAGTTGATTTTTTACTTGTTCTTTGTTTCTCTCTCTCTCATTTGGTTGGTCAGTCATGGTCTTTAATTTTAATACGGTCAAGGGTAGTCGAAGTAAACTCCTTTCAGAAGGATATGGTTGATGTGCTTGATGCATATCATTTAAACAATGACTTTGAAAATGGGTTTGGTCTCGCACTAGCTCAGGTCAATTTCCTGAACCTACATTGCCACTTCTATAATGCAAACAAACTAATAACTAGTAACTAGCCGGTTTTTAATGGCCGAGTCGATGTTGTGATCCATGTATAATCTTCTTAAACCGCAAGATGAGACGATCAACAAAATTAAGATTGTGGACTGAGGGGTATATATGAAACTAGGCTGAGTTGATTCCAATCTTCCATAGAAATGTTTGCGTTTTCTATTTCTTTTTACCTTTATTTTCTAGTAATAAAGTAAGTTTTC
The DNA here is from genome assembly GCF_056320005.1 of Nelumbo lutea. Classification (NCBI taxonomy): domain Eukaryota; kingdom Viridiplantae; phylum Streptophyta; class Magnoliopsida; order Proteales; family Nelumbonaceae; genus Nelumbo; species Nelumbo lutea. The sequence goes on from NC_142684.1 coordinate 110,263,828, forward strand.
AACTAAAGGCATGAAACAATGACTGAGAGATATCAACGATCTATCTCCACCTTTTCGTTTTCTTCATGGGTTTACATAGGTGTAGCCCACCCCCCTCCATTAACTACCAACGCTGCTGTCAGCTTTGGTCCTAGTTCTCTACTCCGACGAGTCAGATATCCTCAATATAGCGAAATAAAACTGCCATGCGAACTGCAAGGCTGGTATGGACCGGTGGAGTGAACGAGGGCTGATCCAGAGGAATAGGAAGTATGCAATATTATATTTACCAAAGTGGCAGAAAATGAGAAAAATTAATAAGTATACCACTATTAGTTGGGCAAAAATGTCCTCTAAATCGGAGCTTAAAAGAAGTCTCTAAGTCACTCTTTGCACCCTGTTGGAAAACAACTTTGTCTGAAACATCTTTTCAAGTTTGGATTTCCTCCTTACAAAATTGGTCCTCATAGGCACCTCATAGCCCTTGTATCTGTACATCAGGAACATCTCCCTCATGGCAAGCCTGTGCCCACACCGTTCCAACTGCCAGTTGCAACCTTGTATTGGGAATATCTCCCATCCCTCAGTGCAAAGCTGTAAAGGCTGCTCTAATGGGGTTTGCCCTAGCGGAAGCTAAACTCATCTCCCTTTGTGAGGAAAAATCTGATTTACATCTTGCCATGTGTGAAAAACAAGTCTACTTTTGTCAAAAATGTCATTACCAAAAGTTTGTCCTACCTATGGCATTTTTTTGCATAAAGTGGTTGTCCTCAGATTTGAACCCATGTCTTCATGCTTGTAAGAGCCTGAAATTGTACCAATACACCAAATAATGGTCTACCTTGGTAAGTTTTACTTTTACAAAATATCTAGAGAACCAGACCAGACATCGACTCAGAAAAGGGAGAGGTTCATGGGTTAGAGGTAGAGGTACAAGTCAGGTGGGTTGGGTAGCGTTTTAGCTCAACCTAGGCCCAACCCTAAGGTCAATTAGCCCCCACAAAAGTTTTTCACACACAAATGTTTTATGCACTTGTGTTGGGCTTGGGTTGGTCAATTAGCCTCCACCAAAAATTGATATAATACATGTGTGTATATGTATGCATGTATACGTATGTGTATAGTTTATCAAAAAAGTATGCATATATGCATGTATGCATGCATATGTGTCTACATATGCACACATACATGTATATAATTGGGTTGTGATAAAGTTGGGCTGGGCTTGGGCCTCTTAAGGGCTAGGCCCCAACCCAACTTGAAAATTTTAAAAACCCAAAATTTTGGTTCTAGGCCTAGTCCAAGGACCAAAAATTTAAGCCCAACCTATGTAAAATTGCAGGTTGGGTCGGTCAGGGCTTGGGTTAGGCCCACCCAAGTTGCACCCCTAGTTAGAGGTTCAACCGGGGTTGAACCATGATGACATAATATGTATGTATATTTTATAGTATATATATATATATATATATATATATATATATATATATTATTTTAGTTTTGATTCTGTATATTAAAAATTAAGATTTGAAGCAAAAAAAATGCATCTTTTTATCAAAAATAGTGGGGCCATACGTCTTTGGTGCCTTGGGAACTCATAGATCTCAAAAAGTTAGCCAAAATCTAAAAAATGATCACGACAATCAGACATATGAGAACAAAATTAATGCGTTCAGAAGTTTACACTTATGTGCTAAAAAAATTTCTAAAAACTAGCTAATTTTCTAAAATTGGGGCTGGGTCATACGTTTTCCAATTCAATTGTCCGAGTCACCAGTTTTGGCGAATTTTTTACCTAATGCAGTTTTGGGGGTATGATTGAACAGACAAGGGGTCCAGGTCGTGATTCAATTGGTCCAACTGGCCAGTCTGGTCCGATTTTATAAAAATTGCTTTTACATTAAAAGGGTAAATTACAAAGACCCCTCTATACTATGGGGTCAAAGACAATTACCCCTGAACTTATATTTGCAAAAAATACCTCCATTTTTCCAAATGAAACCAACTAAAATAACAAGAATCATTCCACCAACTTACAAAAACAAGTTTTTTTAAATTCTTATTTCATTTCACTAACATGTATGCCTCTCTTCACCTTAAAATCTAAAAATTATCCACTCCTTTCTACAATAAATCAAGAAACTATGAAAACCAAACAAAACCTTAAATTTATATCTATCATAAAGGAATCTCTACCATTTCATTTATTAGAGCAACTCAAAAGACTTCAATTTTATATTCAGAAAACTAATTGAACATAAATGGTTCAAATAAACAAGAAAAAAGGGTAATTTGGGAATTGGCAAATTTTTAAACTACAAATGAGAATTTTTTTGAAGTTAATTGACAAAACTATAATGAAGAAGGGTGTTTTGTCGCTATGATTGTCAAGGGTCGGGTGTAGATAGAACCGATTCAAAACTGATTATTAGTTAAGACAAAATCACAAACCCAAAACCATCTCAATTAATAGTCTCTAGACCCGATTATACTGAAAACTATATTTCTTTATTTATAATATCATAAAATATAAATTTTGATAATATAATCTTAATAAAAATTATAGAAAATGCTAAATTATTTATATGTTAATAAATTAACCATTTTAATTAATATTATCCTCGTTACTATCTATCAAATTTATCATTTCAATCACAAAATATGATAAAAATTATAAAAAAATAAAAAAAAATGATATATTTAATAAAATAATCAATTCTAGGTTTGAATCAACTTGGAAAAGGCAAGAATTAGAAATGACCCAATCCATTGATCTATTTGTCACAAAGTGAAAGTTTAGGGGGTTAATTGTTATTGACCCCATAGCATAGGAGGTCTTTGTAATTTGCTCTTAAAAATCACAATTTTGAAAATAATATTCATTGAAAAAATCCACAAATAAAAGATGGGGCATATGGTTGATATAAATTGTGTTTGAACATATTGCCAATCCAATGGGTTCTTTATTTGATGGACAGTTTCAAATGACACTAGATCCCTCCATGTGGTACAAATACGTGCATTTGTTTATGGAAGTTCCTTGATCAAATTAAAGAGAAACCTTTTTCTATATATGTATAATTATAATAGGATAAATTGCAGATTAGTTTCCTATACTTTGGGGCAAGTCTCACTTTAGTACCTAAACTTTAAAATGTGCCATTGTAGTACCTAAACTCCCAAAATCTACTAGTTTAGTACCCATCGTTAGTAGTCTATCCATTATATGATGCATGTGATGTCACATGCATTTTGAAACATTTCAAAATTTCAAAATCACCCTTTATAAAAGAAACTATTCATTGTCTTCTTCCTTGAGACTAAACCAGAGTAGTGGTGAACAATCTCAAATCTAACATTGGTTACAAGTTTACAACTATTATGTGAAAACTATTTCCTCCATGGATTTTAATATATATATTTTAGCTCTTTCCATTCTCAAATAAATAAACTTATTAAAAAACAAAAAAAAAACTGAATTTATTCATTAATCACAAGGGTTGATTACAAGTATGAACTTAGGTTTAGGTTAGGGTGGTTTGGTTGGGTTAGCCCGAACCCAACTTGAAAAATTAGGGTGGTTGGGTTAGGTTTGAAAAGTATGAACTTATTGGGTTGGGGTTCAAGCCTTGACCAATCCAAACCCAACTTAACTAGGAATAGCAATGGAGTGGGCTCAGGGTGTGGATCATATTCCTCATCCCTGCCCCCGATTCTGAAATTAACCCCCGTCCCCGTCCCCGATCCTTGTTGGGATAAAATTTGTCCTCCATCCCTGATCCCTAATGAGGATGGGTTCCTTCTGGGGACCCGAATCCCCAAAACTTTTTTAGATAATATAATTTTTTTTGAAAAATAAATTTACTTAAAATAGATAAAAATTTAAGTTATAAATAATATTTTCAATATGTTTTGATATATATATACATATATAATATAAATAACACACACACACACACACACACACACATATATATATATATATATATATATATATATATATATATATATATATGTAATCAAGGTTGGGCAGGGCAGGGACCTTAATCCCCATCCCTGACCCTGACCCCGATCAGGGTTTCTTATTAATCCTTGTCCCCGTCCCTGCCCCAGAAAACAATCCCCATCCCCGACCCCATCATGTCGAGGAAGTCGAGTCCCTGTCAGGGATGGGGAAAATTGCCATCCCTAAACTTAACTTCATATTTGCATGTAGAAATGCTATATAAATATGTATTTATGCATGTACATAGTACCTACTTGTGTTTATAGAGAAAAATGCTAAATATAGAAATTTTATTAAAAAGATAGGCAAATCTATAATATTTTATATTCATTCATATTACCAAATTAAAATGTGTGATAAATAAGAGTTATTTTTATACATAAAGAAATGTACAAATTTTGTGAAAATTTTTGACACATTATAACTATTATCATCATCATCATTAATAGTGCGAGTTGTGACGGGTTAGGTCAGATTGAGGTTAACCCTAACCCAACCCTAAGTTGTTAAAACCCTATCCCCTACCCAAAAAGTTTGTGTTGGGTTTAGTTCAGGTTCAAGTTGGGTCCGACTTCTCTACTTTTTGCCAAATGTACTTATTTCTTAGATTCTAAGGGTTCATGTTAATTAAATATATGTTAGCATTATTATGTAAAACAACATAGTTAATGTTTATAAAACATCAATTTAAATTAAAAATTCATGATATGCAATATACATGCATACATGTATAGATAGATAAATATGTATACATAAATACTTGTAGAAAAATATACAAAAATACATAGATACATACATCTATGGATGCATAGTTGTATACGCGTACATACATTAGACATCAAGTGTAAATAAATTTGAGACTAAAGGTTGACTTGTTGACTATTGGGTCAGTTTAAATTTTGTATTTCATTTTCATTATCAATAAAAACTTGAGTCTTCTTTAATATAATTAATAGAAAATATTAGAGATGTGTCAAAATTTTGGATATTTTTTATTTATTTAATTTTACACTTATTCCCTTTTAATTAGTTTTATATTATTAAAAGTAATGAATTTAGATCTAATTTATAGAATTCATTAGTGAGTAAAATAGGAATTAATACCTTAGACATAGGACTTAATGAGAGAAAAAGAGAATCGAATGAGGTGAAAAGTACTAATTCAAGTGCTTCCAAAATTAGATAAGGACCAAATTCAAAATCAGGGATGTATTTGGATATTAAATTTTGGGGTTCAACCATGATATGGAAAAGATATGATATCTTAAAAATTTTTGACTAGTCAACTGAAGTCGTAAACATAGTAGCCAATTAGGTGTAATTGATCAAAATTCATGGGTGGATTCTGATTATTCAAAATTTTTTCCATACTATATCTTTTCTGCATCATAAATTTTCCCTAAATTTTGACAGTCTTATTTTGAAGATTTAAAAAACTGACTAAAGCTGAGATCTAATGACATTGGACATGTTTGTGGGTTTTATAGGGTTAGGGGCCACATAACCTGCAAGCTATTCCATGTTTGAGCATTAATGGGACCCAATATCAGATTAATTCTACCTGAAAGTTAGCTATTGGCACAAAGATCAGCTTGTATACAAGGTTCTAGCCTTCTAATATTACTATACTACCTACATTAAATGGGTGATAAAAGGAAAAAGGCATTTTTACCCTTGAACAATCAAAATGGTCAATTTCAACCTTAGACTTCAAAGAAAAGGCCAATGGTAAGCAGATAACACACGTGTTGGTGACATTGATTATAATCCATTAAATAATAAATTAAATAATAGGAAATACTGACGTAACATTGATAAACTCAAAAAACTGAAAATTTGTAAGTGAGTTCCATTGAATAAAATAAAAATAATTTAAATTATAAATTAATAAATGTTGAAAATAATATATGGTGAATCCCATTTAAAATTTCCTCCTTTAATTAGGCCCCATTTAATTTTTTTTGGGATTTTTAGATTGCACTCCACCTTAGAATTCTGATTTGAATTTCAGACTGAACAGAAAAGACCCCAATTTTTTTTTTCTTTAATAGGTGGGTCCTCTCTCTCTACCAAATCTAGCTCCCCATCTTCTCCCTCCTTTCCACCCACTACTGCCATTGCAACTCTCAATAGCTGCGGATGATTCTCCCTCCTTTCCACCCTCCATATCTGCTGCAACTCTCTCTTTGCTTCTGCAACTTTTGCATCATGGGAAGAAATATTCTCCCAGTCCTCTTCATTGAGTTCCTATTTCTCCTTCCCACACTGGTTACGTTACCGTGGCAGTCAACGATGTATTACACTTCTTCTCTGTCCCAACCCGATCCCTCTTGATTCGGCTTCTTCCTCCTCTGGAGGAGACCCTCCGCCCTCATTCAAGTCCTCATAGAAGTCGAGCAAAACCCTAATTCTGCGTCCTTGACAGTCATTACATCATCATTTCCCTCTTCACATTCATAGTCCTCTTAACAGCCCAACGCACCTCCATCAACAATTCGTACCCCGTCATCGACCCCAATGAATACACTCTCTTCTTCGCTAATTGCGCACCACAGTCAGGTCACCATGGCAATTCGTACTGAGATCAACAACATTGACAACGACGTCAAAGACTACCTCCCCGCAGGCCAGACCCAGCTCCCTATGCTCTCTTTCTTCTTTCTCCCTGTCCTACTTAGCCTTCTTAGTGTTTTGGATCTACATTTGCTACACGAACAAGCTCTCAGTCCACTGGATTCATCTCTGGATGTCTGATTTTCTCCTTATTAAGGCCTTGAATTTGATCTGCGCTGCTGCGGATAATACTATGCCAAGGTCATTGGTACCCCCTACTGTTGGGATGTTCTGTTCTACTTGTTCCAGTTTCTCAGGGTTGTGTTGCTTTTCACTGTCATCATCTTGATTGGCACGGGATGGTCGTTCTTGAAGCCGTTCTTACAAGAAAGGGAGAAGAAGGTTTTGATGATTGTGATCACACTTCAGGTTCCTGCAAATTTGGCTTCTGTTGTGATTGGGGATATGGGCCCATTCATTAAGTATTGGGTAACTTGGATTAAGGTGTTCTTGTTAGTTGAGGGAGACATCCAAGACTGATGGCAAGGCTGCGAGGAATTTGGCTAAGTTTACGAGAATTGTGGTGTTTGCTCTCAGAACGATTGCTACTAACAAGTATCAGTGGGTGAGCAATGCGGATGAAAGACTGCAAGTCTTGTTTTCTACTTGGTAGTGTTTTATATATTTTGACCTGTTGAGAGAAATGATTTCTTTGTTCTCGATGAGTATCATCCGCCGCTGTTGAGAGTTGCAAAATGGCGGTGGCAGGTGGAAAGGAGGGAAGACTGGGGAGGGAATGGGGAGGGAAATTCGGTAGAGTGAGTGAGAGAGTCATCAATTAAAGAGAAAATTTTAAGTGGATCACACCTATAATTTTCTTCAAGCGAATTGGACAAGGAATTGGTCAGGGGTTTGGTTTTCAAGTCAAACGGATGGCCCGTCTTAATAAAAAAATTAAAAAGTTCAAACGGTTCAACCACCCGGATCAATGATTTACTGACCAAATCAATATTTTTTGATAAAATTCCAGTTTTAAGGAAAAATGGAATCGATCACCTAATCAATTCCTCCTTTTGAAAATCATAACTTTCTCTTAAAAGAGAAAATTTTAAATGAAACCCACTTATATATTATTTTCAATATTTATTAATTTATAATTTAAATGATTTTTATTTTATTTAGTGGAATCCACTTGCAAACAAAGTCACTAGTACCGTGCATTATTTAACGGATTATAAATCAGTAATACCGTGCATTATCTACTTACAACTGACTTTTTTTTTGAAGTCTAGGATCTAAATTGACCTTTTCCATTATTCAAAGCAAAAGTGCCAGCATAATACAAGGGTTATGAGAACCGTTAGTCCAAATATAAAAGTCATTCTATCAAATTGGTTTATGGCATATCCATATTTTTAAAACTGGGATACGAGGTCTTTTAGCCAACACTCTCATAATAAATATACTCTTATGTCCACCAAGTTTTTTAATCTGTTTTCTTTTTTCTATTTATTGTTAGATATTAAAATTATTTTTATTTAAATACATATATAAATAAATATAATATTATTGGCTAATTATAGAGTGCTTTAAATTTACTCATGAAAAGATCATTTCGGTGATTCTTTATGAAATTGTTAGCTGTGCTTTTATTGTGAATGACGTTATAATTAAAATAATAAAAGGATTCCCACCAACTATCATCCGATATTCTTATCATTATGATCCTGCATCCCTCACTTAATTTAATTCAGGGATACCATAAAATAAATTGTCCTCAGTCCTTCACTACAATGAATCAATATTAAGCAAAAATGTTTTCCTTAATTTCAACTGTGAATAAAGAGATTCACTACGAAAAGCAAATTTGATTTTCTTAAAAGTCAATCTAAAACATATCTACTTACAATTTGGTATGTTTAGCTATAAAATGAAAATTTTCTTAACTTGTAATTATAATAGTCTTTAATAACTAATAAAAATTTCTTATTTCCATGATTAATTATAGTCTGTGCGCGCGTGGCCGCACACATACACAAGTGGGTGTAAGCAAACACGCATGAAGTGAACGCATCTTCAATTCCTAGCTACTTTGTCAGGTCAGGTTTTAACTTTAAGCAACTGAAACCATAACCCCACTTTCACCCAAAACAAAAAGACTGTAAATGTTTTTACCAATAATCATATAATATATATATATATATATATATATTATATTATAGATTCATAGTCTAACGACGTCAAGACAAATTTTAACGAGAGACCCTTTGTCTTTGTCATTGTATATATTCTATTAAAGGGCAGAGGCTGACTCTGTATGGTACTCGGCACTTGAAAGTACAAGACTACAAGTAACGCATAGGAATTGGTGGAGGGTTAATGTTGGGGAGGAGAGGGTGGGTGGGTTAAGAGTTATAAAAGTGACGTAGTGAAGCTCCCATAATAAACTTATGGAAATTAAAGGGTTTCAGTTTCACGTTCACCCAAAAAGGTATATAGGTCAATATACATTTGGGTGTCACAAGAATCTAATTGTGTGATCTCGCCTTCACCTTAGAATGAACACACGTCAGGGTCACGTAAAGCTGTCACAAATCCATAATAGAAACATCTCTACAAATCAGAATAAGAACTACTAGCTAAAAGAGTAAAACCTAATTAAAAGTTAATGCACTACTTTTTCCTTCTTTTACATTAGATTAGATAATAGGATAATGAGCAATCCTTACAGAAAACCCCATTTCTTGTCTATTTACATCATCAGAATTTACTCTCTCTTTCCCTCTGAGTTTCTAGTTTCTAGTATTATTCTTTGGGTCTTTGCATTTTCTTTTCTTACAGGAGAAAAGTGGGTTGAGGCCGGAGAATAGAGCCTATATAGATAGATGAGCCAAATAACGGTTAAAGACAAGACTACGAGTAGCTAGGTGGTACTAAGTTGGCATCTTAATAAAAGAGGCAGTAGGCCTGATTTAATCCTTACAGCACAAAAGCCTAAAGCCTGGCTTGAGTAGGTTGGGAGGACTTTGGTCCGGAGGGTGCATGAATTTGCAGTTGGGGCATGCAGGAGACGACTTGCATAGCATGACCAACATATGACATCGCTTGCACACGGCCGCTACCATTTCCTGCTCATCTGATTCCGATGACACCCATGAAGGAGGAGTAATCGGTGCCATCCTGCCGTAGCAGCTGCCGGAATTCTTGGATGGTGGAATTATACTATTGTTTGAATTGTTGTGTAGGAGGTCACCATCACCGGTCTCACGCTTTGTTGAATTGTCATCCCTCTGGCTCTGGCTCCGGCTCCTAAGGGACTCGCAAGTGAGGTTGAGCTCCAGGTCCAAGCTGATGTTGCTGCTGGGACTCGAACGCTCTGGGCTTTGCCTTGGATCCTTAGAGGTTCTTTTCTGGGTCCTGGTGTTAAAGAAGTGTATCTGTCCAGACTGCATCCATCGATAAAACACAAGAAAACATTATTAGTTCGTTTATCTTTCTACCCTGGATAGGATCAGGCGATCAGCTAGCTGCATTTCTATTACTGTAATTGAAAGGATAGATGATGATGATAAGCGTATATAGGCAATCTTTTTGACATACGCTATATACCTTGATATCGAGGCATCGTTGCCACTCCACAGGTAAGGGCCTTTCGAGTTGGAGCTCAATATCAACCACGGCCTTTGATAACTTGGATTGCTTCTCGAAATCCTCTTTGACATCTATTTCTTCCCATCTCCTCTTCTTTGACGAAATCTCCAACTCTAACATGGTGTTCTCCTTTGATTTAGAGAGGTGATATCTTGAAGGAAAATCAGGGCACTCTCTTCTTCTACTTCTTCTTCTTCTTCTCTCAACTGACTCCTCCTCTGTTTGATCAAATGCTGAATTCTAAGCGGGTTTATATAGACCGAGTTCGAGCCATATTTGTAAGAAGAAAGGACTGAAAGCCAGAATCTAATAGAGCAGCTTTAAAAGGACATTTAAAAGGTCCCACCTCGCTCATTGAATTTAGCTCCGAACGATTGTTAAAGCCAATTAAGGTAGCCTATGCGCTCTCCTAGTGTATTTACAACGAGACCTCAAAATTAAGTTGGTTTTCATGGAAGAAAACAACACCAACCAACCTGGGTTCTTACGTGACTTGATGTCATGTACGAAGAATGCCTGTTACGCTTCCAGATCATCCTCGACTTCGAGGCTAACTGCTGAAGCTAAAGCCAATAAGCCGAGAGCTAGCTTGGCTTGAAGAGTTAATGGCAATAAGCTGTGGCATTCAGAGAGAGAGAGAGAGAAATTACAATCATACACAGGAGGAGAGCAAGCCAGCAAGGAATGGAAAGATCATTTAATGGTGGAGTCTGTGTACAGTTGAAGAAGGTTTGAATGCTTATCGCTCTTCAATAAATCCAACTTCCGCACTTGGGTTGCCCAAACAACTGACTTTAAAGCCTCTCAACACCCTTAAATCAGGAGCTATTAAAACAACCACAACCTATGAGGCATGAATTAAATAACCCCTCTCTCTCTTTCTCTCTCTCTCTCTCTCTCTCTCTCTCTCTCTCTCTCTTCAGAATGCCAATATTTCTTCCCATCACTACTCTTCCTGAATAGTTTTATTTCTTCACCATTTAATTTTTCTCTTCCTCGTCTTCTTTGACCACCAAACCCCCCTAGCTCTCATATTAACTTCTACTCATGTTATTTTTGTGAACATTTTTATTTATTCTTGTGCTAAAACATATTACAATTACCTTTTTACCCTTTATAGAATTAAACTACCCTTCTTTTGTTTTCTTCTCTATCATCATCAGTTATTAAAAAGCAAGCACCAAATTTGTCCAGTAGACTGCATTTATTTGTGTTATGTTAATGAAATGGCCTAAACTCTAAACTCTAAAGTACTTTTGAAGCACCAATCTTTGGGGGTCAAATCATTGATATATTTGATCATCAGAATATTTAAGTTAAAGGAGTATGCTAGCTAGCACTAGCAGGAAGGAACAATCAACAAAACAGCCAACTCAATTGGGATATTTGACAGATTTTCCATTCTCAAATAATTAAAGCCAGAAAAGGCAAATTAGTTGATTAAAACTTAAATTTGGTGGGTTTTGGTAAATTTTGAATGGGATTGATATATCTAGCTAGCAGGGGAGAGGGGGGATGAGTTACAATATTCAAGTGACCCTAACCATACCTCACCTACAAAATAATAAAATAAGGGACCGCGGCCTACTACCTAATAAACACCATATATATTACTTCAAAGTTCAAACCCCCACCACAATTACAAAGAGAAATACACGGTTAATATTTACTTGTTTCCAAACTAAGGGTAATTGTGTAAGTTAGCCCCTGAGAAGTTAAAAGAAAAAAAAAAAAAAAAAACAATTGGGAATATTGGGAGACAAGAAGGGAAGCCAAGAAAAACGGCCAAACCCATTAAAGGCTTCAGTAGAAGCTGGTCATTGGGCTCAGGGTTGAACTTCACCTGCCTTCATTAACTCAACTTGAATTCTAATAAATGCAAAATTCAAGGGTGAGCATTTACACAGCTCTCTTTCTACAATACCTTTCTTCATCACTCGCCACCACCGGTTTCTGTTAAATGCTCCCAACCCACCTCCCCTCCTACTTCATTAAGCCTTTCCTTTCCAATTGTGGGAACTCATTCAACCTATTCCCACTTATGAGAATAAATGTCAGAAGTTACTCTTGTTTCTTAGATATATTTATGGGAGTGCCCCTTGAAAATTTCACCCGTATAGTTGTTGTTCCAATTACATATTCAATACCTTCTTCATTCAATTTCAAGGTGGCCAATATACGCATTAAAATTATTAAAATGGAATAAGACCGACTCATTGTATATATATATACTACTATTCTGGACCCATGCACTAGATGATCTCCTAACCACTGATCTATCTAACCAGTCACTCCATGTCCTCTAATCGAGTGGTTCTGATCATCCCACCAGATGTTGTTTCAACATGGGATCTTGGGTACCATCTGTTTGGGTTGGGTCCATCAGAGCAGGACCCTCTTTGTAGAACTAGTATCAGTAAGGTACTCGGCCCTGAAATTATTTACTGTGGACGGCGTTAAATTGATCTTGCCGTACCTCTAAGAAACTGGCCTACCCACAAAATACAGCTTTAATGTCTTAATGAATAATGGTATGGTAACCCTGCAAAATCATAAGTGTGTGCTTATTGGGTGAGTTGGTGCACCAATAAATGGTACTCCTTAAAATCTTATAAATTGATTGGATGATACTAATTAACTCCTAGCTAGCAGTGTTCGATCCATGGATTAGTTGATCATCCGCCTGTCACATCCAACGGTTATTCTCATCTATTTTCTTTGACTTACTGGCCTAGACAGTTGTTTTCGTATATAGATAGCTCTTTTGTGTTTATAGAAGTTTCATTCTAGGCTTCTTTTGGGGTCCCCGATCCATATTGGAATAAAAACTGAGTGAGCCAAACGATGGGTCTGTGTTTTACTCATTTTTCTGATCCGGATGGCTGTGCAATAGCTGCTGAATCTAATCATCAAAGAAATTAATAAATACTATTTTGATTGTTGAAAGAAAATCCAATCTTATATATAGCCGGTTATTAGATTAACTCATTTGGATTGATTTTTGGCATTGAATTAATCAAGTCGTACGGAACTACAAATTGAACGTTTCAGGACTAAAGTCACACATTGAGAGGAACAGCTTCAAGTATCTAAAACTAATGCATTCCTCTTATTCTTGCTCATATTTCTATATATATTTTCTTACTTTGTGAATGGCTACCAGCCTCTTGTATTTTACCATTGCATGCAAAAATGGGACCGATCCGGCCTTCCGTTGCAGAGAAGCTTCAATGAAACTTCACTATCAGGTCCACCCTTCCAAAGGCCAAAACCCAACTCTATTGGCCGAAATTGCAAAGAAGCTTCTTTAATTTTTTTGGAAGTAAAAATAAAGTTTTGTTAAAAAACAAAAAGAGAGAGAAGATACAAGAGAGTTTTGGCCCATCAGTCAGGCAAGGACCGAAAAAGGTCGACCCATACAAACATGTACAAAAGGACTGATAAAAAAATCGGCCAATAGAAATTGGCCATAACAAACAAAAGTATCATTTGGTTACCTTCATTGAAGGTGGCCAATACACTAGCAGATCGATCCTCTCTTCATTGAACTTACTCTACATCATAAAGATCCTTCACTAGCAGAGATTGCAGAGAAGCTTCTCGTTTGGGCCATTAGTTAGCAGATCCACTCTTCATTGAAGTAGCAGAGATTGCAAAATATGCTTAATTATCATTTGGTGACTAAGAACACTTTTGTGCATCAGGATTAGCGAGTGGTTATCCCTTATCCGGCCAACCTTGTTAATGTTAGGCTGATTCCTAATTTTAACTTTTTGCAGTGAAAATGCCCTATGAACAGCAAAAAGAAGACAAGTGCTTAAAGTAAGGAATGCCAAATAATCAATGAAATAGGTTATCGATCGGGATTCGAGAGCACAAAGATATGGATGTGTACGTGAGAATTGTAGGTAGGTCAGTTTTGAAGTTGTAGAAGTGCAAAAGAAAATGGACCTAAGATATTAAGTAGGGTAGGGTAGGCTGAGGGGTCCACACAGGAAATGCGAAGCAGTACCTATAGGCTATAGTATAACACCGATAGGTTAGGTTAGGTGAGTTGAGCAAGGTCCACCCAGTTGCCACCTGGCCATTAGACGCATACATGCATGCATCGATCGATCTATATATATTTGCGTTGCTGAGTTTTCCATTGGCAGATCGATCCAAGTATGGAAGAAATAAGCCTGTTTATAAGAGTTGAGGGGGGTTGCAAACCTCTCAGGAAATTGAGGGGGATTGCACAGGTGAAGAGAGAGAGCTTGTTGTGCCACACCATTAATTTATAAGAGTTGAGTCGACGGCTCAGTGGAAGTAATCACCAAGTGATATGAGATACTTGCGGGAAAATGCAGTGTTTGGTAATAAATTGCAACCCGTCTGGTTCATCCATTCTTTTGCTGGAGATGAAGCGTTGAATCTGAACATTAGGAAGGTAAAATTTATAACAACGTAGCTATAGGGTTGCATTGATTATTAATGCATGGTAAGGATGTGCTTGGCCATAGGAGCCACTTACTAGTTATTAATTAATTGCACGAGATCTCTCTCTTCTGAAACTTTGTAATTCAACCCAAGAAGTCAGTCATCCTTGAGCTAAGAGCTAGCTAGCATGCATCCCTGCACGCACCCATTACCCATTACAGCTTTTAAGGTGATCGATCGTGCATGGATAAAAACCAAAAAGTGGGTCCGAGTAGCCAAATCAATCCCAATTCTGCTAATGGCTGAAATTTTGCACCTATAATAGATCTTTCTTCATTCCAAGAAAGAAAATGCAAACAAGTAAACAAAGAATCAATACTCAGGGAAACTAAGACGATGTAATAATTGATCAGCATTTACTCGGATCCCCAAGTTTTTTTTTCCTGCTAATTTCAATTGTATTCAAGTAGCCAAGCACAACTCACGTGGGCAGGACTGACCAGACTGGTGTATATTTTCTCAGTGATGGTACACAGTCGTTAAAAATCACGGGAAGAGTTCTTGGACATCTGGTACCTGAAAATAAGTTACCAGGGACAGTTCGTAGGTGTGGAGACTTTAATGAAGAAATTCCTTTATTTGCTTTCTTACTCAGTGTTGTGTTAGGTGAATCTTCATATCACACCTGATAGTAGCCTTTAACTCCTGCTAGTTCATGCATCAACCTTGGACATTGCCTCAAAGGTGCAAACTGATCCCAAATGTTTGGGACTTGTTGTTGAGTTGAGTTTATTTCTCAAGGTGTGTGTATAGCATATAACTCATCCTCATCCACATACAGAAGGGAAAGGGACTGACTCTTCTCGTACTTCTGTGTAACTGATCAAAAGAAAATTGTAGACCCATTACCCATTTGAGAAGAGAAATATGGGTGACTTGACCTCAATCCTAACCCAACCAACACATCTGGTTGGACCAGCAGAACCGAACATAGAGGGAAAGTGCATGTGGCTGAATTGAATGACTTATTGAGTTGTCGTTTTGGTCAATAAGATATTAATGAGCTCCTTAATGGCTGAACCACATCTGGGTTGATTAGTGATCGATCACAACACCCATGACCATGAGATTTTCTTAGATTCCAGTAAAAGACAAAGTAATAAATAATTGAGTTCAGCCGTTATCAAACAAACGGTCCCAGGCTCCCAGCTGGTCAGGCCCAACATTGCCATTGGGTAATGGCCCCAGCTTTGACTTAGAGGTCCAGTCTTATGGGCCAACTACTGGGCCAAGATCGTGTACGATGATGTCACCTGTAAATTATTATTTTGACTGATGTATAGTAGTAGGGAGATCACTCATCAGAAAGAGTTTTGACCTTCTTGTACTAAATATTATATTATTATATGCTTTGCTCATCTATATATTTAATTGCAAGTTATTACAATGGTAAAAAAGTGGATTTTCTTTTGATTATTTTAGAGGATAAAGAGGAGTTGGATGGGTATGTACGTCTTTTCAACGAAGGCAATCGGAATTCCAAAAAAATAATAAAAAATAAAAATCAACTTTGAGTCTAAAGGCTGTCTTCCTTTGCACTGCAAAACTGAACTGGATACAAATTTTGCACTCCATTCAGTTTCTTTGCTTGTTACTATGAATTAACATTTTGCATTTTCTGTCTCATTTGCACCCATTGGCAGTGCAAAGTTTAATCATGATTCTGCCTCATATAAAGTAGTTACTACATCATTTTGCTTCTTCCCTGTTCCTCCCAAACAAATAACCTTCCTCCCGACTCCTTTCTCTTACATATAAAGGAGGGACCACATCATGTTATATGCTGACAATGAATTTGAAGCAAAATTAAACCAAAATTTACACTAGGCCCATTTGCATGCATTCCCTACATTTACATTGGTCATTAGTGCAAATGAATGGTACAAATTTTCACCACTTTCTCCTATCTTGATTCTCTCTCATATAAAGTCGGGACCCCATCATTTTTCTTCCTGCCCTTGTTCCTCCCAGTCCCAAACAGCTAACCTTCCTCCTAACTAATTTCTCTTGCACATAAAGGAGGGACCACATCATGATGTTATTTCCTACTTATAAGACAACGTTGAATTTGAAGTAAAACTAAACCAAAACTTACACTCATCCCATTTCCATTCGTTTGCATTTACTCTGCCTAATTAAATAGGGCGTTGCACATCACAGCATAAAAGGCGATATGATCACTACTTTTTTGATTAATCAGAATTCAGAACATGCTCCATCATTTTGCGACAGATGTGTAAATAAAATACCCACGAGTTCATTATGCCGTGCAAAGTTACGTTTCACTCAAAACTAAGTGCATATTAAACTCATGGCCGGAGGCCATGCCACCACCTCGTTACCACCATAAGCAATTAGGAATTAAGGGTCCGTTTGATTCACAGTTGGAATTAGAATTAAAATTAGAATTAAAATTCTTCAAAATTGGAATTGGAATGGTCCATTCCCATAATATGTTTGGTTCAGATAGGAATGAAAATGGGAATTAAAATCAGTAAGAATAGGATTTCATTGCCACGGGAGAGGCAGGGAATGGCCATTCCCTCAAATAGGGAAATGCCATTCTAACAAAAATGGAAACGAGATTTCAATTCCATCCAACCAAACAATTGAAATCGGAATAGCTCATTCCAATTCCAATTTCATACCCCTATTCCCACAAACCAAACGGGGCCTAAATCTGCCTTCTGCCTGCATAAAAACAAAACATAAGCCTCCATATATACCTCCATCTGAGAAAAGAATGGCAGAAATATCATGAGATATATATTTATGAATATTAAAAGGAATTGAATGTTGCTCAGCTTGGGGTCGAGAAGGGTGATGGGTAGCACTGCCAAGACAAGCATTGAATTTAGTATTTACTTGCTGTAGTATATCCAATCCGGATGGATGGTATGATCATTGAAGAGATTTTTATTCCAGCTGGCAAACCAAATGCAATAAAACAAAATTTATAGCTAACTAACAACCTCCATAAAATGGTGGATTTATCCTGGATGTAGTTTGAAAGATTAGAGATGACGATAACTGAAATAAGTTAAACTTTTATTAACATTAGCATATACGTGCAATCTAATATATACTTATATTCAACAACTCCAACTGCAAATGAAAAAAAATATTTAAAATTAGTATTTTATAAATAGATGGAATAAAAAATTTATCAAACACACATATATATCAAAAAATGATTTTAATTTCAAAAAAAAATTATGTGAATAAAAATGTTAATAATAAAATAATTATTTTAATACTTAAAATTTATAAATTTGTACATGATATTATCTTAAAAGTTTTATAAATTATTAAATAATATTTTAATTTTCATTAAATAACATTGTATTTATTATTTACAAAGATAAAAATATTGTTTATAAAATATTTGAGAATATAATATAAATCGAGCATATCAAATCCACTATTCTACATTAATATAAAAAATAATATTTTAACTTTAAATTTTATAAAAATAAAATATTAATAATGGAATAATTATTTTAATAATTAAAATTTATGAATTTTCATATGATATGCATCTTCAAAAAGCTAATAGTTTTGATATATTTTAAGTTAGGATTATTTACTTTTATAAATTATTAATTGATATTTTAATTTACATTTTATAATGACATATTTATTGTTTACAAAAATGAAAATATTGTTTACCTAACATTTGAGAATTATTTTTTAGTTGCTTTTTTGTTAATGTTACAAATTTAAAATAATAAAATAGAAAAAATTAATATAATAATTGCATACATTTTGTGTCTTGGACTTTAATAAAAAATAAAATAATAATGGCTTTGTACATGTACTAATTTGTAAAAATCCATATAATATGTGTCTTGGACTCTTGATTGATGCATTATCAATAAAATTGTATATTATCTATGCATCCTGCTATATTAATTGTAATGTCTTTCTTCATATATACTGATGGAACCGTTTCTGGTCACATACCAATTTTTTTGTGATCTACCAATTTTTTGGCTAAGTACCTCGTCATTTGACCTGCTCCCAGGTGGCCTGTGACTCAGAGGATGATGGAGCTCCCTGGTGGCGAACTACCTGGTGATGAGCTACTTGGTGGCATACTCCCTGGTGGTGAGCTACCTGGTGATGAGCTCCCTAGTGGAGAGCTACCTAGTGACGAGCTCCCTAGTGGAGAGCTACTTGGTGACGAGCTCCCTGGTGGAGAGCTACTTGGTGACGAACTCCGTGGTGGAGAGCTACCTGGTGAAGAGCTCCCTGGTGGAGAGCTACTTGGTGAAGAGCTCCCTAGTGGAGAGTTACTTGGTGACGAGCTCCCTGGTGGAGAACTACTTTGGTGGACTCATCATTTGACCTGCTCCTACGCGGCCTGTAACTCAGAGGATGGTGGAGCTCCCTGGTGTAGTGCAACCCAACTACCCTCTACATGAGGTGATCTTCTCTCCTTTGTAGGCGGCAGGAGCTGAGGAACCTGCAAGAACTGAACCAGAGGGCCCAAGGGTATTTACCCAGCGGGGACTTTCTGATGCCTAAGTTAGCACTCTGAGTGTCGAGAGCTTGAAGATGATATTAGAGGAATGAGAGAGCTAGAGAGCAAGGATTACCTCCATTTTTCATTCTCTCCCCCTTGTCTTTTGGGGGTCGGAGTCCTTATATAGTAATGTCTTGTCAAATCAGGCGTAACAGCCTCTGTCAAGTCAGGCGTAACCGCCTCTGTCACTTTGCCGCAGTCGTTACTGCCAGAGCTGAGGTGGCGGGTGCAGGCGGCTACTGTAGAGTATGGCTCCAGATCTGTCAAGTACGGCGCCGCCCAGTGAGAGACGTGGGCGTAGGTCTCCAGATCTGTTAGGTACGGTTGTCAGGCAGGAGATCTTCTTGCGATACGTCAAGCTGCCCCTAAGTGGCGAGCTCTTCGTAAGACACCAGGCTGGTCAACTGCCTGTGGCGAGCTGCCTATGCCAAGCTACCTGTAAGTGCCGAGCTGCCCCTAAGTGGCGAGCTTTTCGTAAGACGCCAGGTTGCCTGTGGCAAGCCATGCCGATCTGTCTGTAAGTGGCAAGCTGTGGCAAGTTCTGCCGAGCTGCCCAAGCTTCCCGAGCTGCCCAGTTGTCAAGAGGTTGCACTTGGTTTGCATGAGGTGCCAGGTGTCACAATTTCACTGGAGGGCCAAATCCGCTCTCATCATATACCATTGAAATATACAACTCCTATGTATTTATACATTATTTATAGTTATTTTGACATTAAAATTTTTGTTAATAATATATTTATGGAAATGTATACATTTCCCTATTGTATCCAAGCGTTTCCATATTTTTCGTGTGTATCAATGCGTTTCCCAAGTGTATCCTTATCCAAATCCAAGTTGTCTGATAAAATATCCAATACCGATACTTTAATCCTTGAAGGGAACATCCATTCATTATTTTAATTTAGGTGACACAATCTGCAATGGGTCTAATGATCATGGGCTAGATGTTATGAAATACTCATGAATACCATTTGATTTCTGGTCTAAGGAACAAACTGAATAGGGACCCTAGCTGAAACTTTAGCTAGGAAGCCAAATTTAGTAAAAAAATCCCAAATAAGAGGACCAACAACCTTCCAGGAAGGAGAAGTGGTATTTTTAATTCGATAAGGAAATAAATTCTACTCTAGTCTAAAAGATATGTAGTTCTCCACAAGTTTGCCCATAAACTTGTTTTCAGTAACGAAAGTGCCAAGCTAATTTCTTCAGTAAGGTTGTGTTTGGAATCAGTGTAAAAACGTCATCAGTGTATTTCTTTTTTGAAAATAGCGATGGGTGGAAGAGTGTAAAGTTTTACATTCGATAAAATCGAAGTAGTTTTTACGTAGATTATCGATGTAAAACTTTAGAGCTGATGAGGTTTTACATCTATTATTGACATAAAACTACATTCCATCGAAACACATACAAAACTGAACTAGAGTGTAGTTTTACATTGATAATAATTACACCCTCTTTCCAAACGCATACAAAACCGAACCGATGTAAAATTCGCATCCAAATGCAGGAACAAATACCAATGAGTAGGATTCAACTTGTAATGACTATATGAATTAGTTATTTTCTTGGATAAATTACAAATACCCCATGTGCTATAGATGGGGTTAGGGTTAGTGACAAACACCCTATGTATCACATATCCTCTAAACTTTATGTTGTGACAATGGCCTCCTTCCATTAATGGTCCATCAGTTAACTTCGGAAAAATTGTTTATTTGGTTGAAATTAAAGATTTTTTTTTTTTTTGTATCTAATGGTGGTGTATTGGGCAGATTTTTGCCGATGAGATAGCAAAAACAACTTCTGACTAAGAGCAAAGTAGGAGAAAATAAGAAATTGGGCAAGGAATAGGCAAAAAGAGAAACGACTTTGCCCATTTTTGTCATTTTGAAATTTTCATTTCATGACTCTTGAGTTATAAAAAGGGTATTTTGGTAATTTAACACTGTTTATCATCTTTGTCACAAATGAAAATATAAGGAGTTATTTGTGACTGACCCTATAGTACAAGGGGTCTTTATAATTTACCGTAATTTTCTTTTTTGACCAAGGGGTTTTGCTTTAATCAAGTGATTATCGAAATAATAATTAGAGAGTGGTTATTTCCACTCTTAGAAAAAAAAAAAAGTGAAAGTAGTTAACTCCAATCTCAAGAAAAATACTCATTTTAGACATGTGACTACCTAAAAAAATACACACATCAAGTGATGTAAAGTCCATACTAACTTTTCTAATTCAAAGAATGGCAGTACAAGTGATAAAAGGTGCATTAAGACCTATTTGGACATGTTCCACTTGTAGGGCCAAATCCAACATCACTCCAGACCTACAAATATTAATTATTTAATGCTGTCAAAGCGACCATATTAGAAATTTTCATTTTACCCTTTAATCAAAATCAGTTCAGTAATTAAATCATTGAATAACTTGCCGACCCTGGACAACGCTTTATTCAGTTTGAGTTCATTCACTGAACCTTGATAGAAATATCGAAGTGAGGTTGGTTTAATTATTGATTAATTAATTTGGAAACGTTTAATAGCTTGCCCATTGGAGGAAACGTAATGACCATTGAATTTGAGTAGACAAACGGTCTATCACCTCTTAATTACTATTGACAGAATAGAATTTGATGGAGCTATCATCTTAATTTCAAGTCCGATCTTTGAATCTGAATTCGATACGGTAAGAGTTGGATTTGGATATTTCTCTTGATTCTAATAAATTGGATTGAACCGGAAAAGTTAATCTGTTTAATTAACGGGTCAAAATTGAATATACCCCAATTAATCTGATCACATATATTAATTTTGATATATTATATATAAATTATATTATTATGTTATTATATTACATATATAAATAATATAATATATCATTTATATTATATCATAAAGTTTTTTATTACAATTTAAATCAAATCAGATTCAAATCAGATATCCAATAAAATATTCAAATTCAGATTATAAATTTGTAAATCCGATGAATTAATATCAGATTCAAATTAATTGAATTTCTTATAGGATCAGATATATCTTTTACCGAATTCCCTCCAATCCGTTTGCAGCCCTATTTATGAGCATTAATATGACTGCAGTCCTTCACATGCGTATTGTTACAATTGAAGCTTACTACAATAATCCTCTTGTGACTTATGAGTGTTGTATAATGCCTAATGCCTAGCTTGAACCATCCCTGTCGGTGCTACCATGTATAGAGTCACATATGAAATGGAAATCACTTATTTATTTAGATTATGTTTGGTTCAATTATCATTCTTTTTCTTTCTTACTAAGATGAAATTCTAAAATGGATAAGAATGGGTAAAGATAGGCCGAATAATAAAATATTATTATAAATTAAACGTTTTTTTCCTAAAAATGCATTTTTTTCAGACTAAAAGTTCTTTTGTAAAAGTATTTTTGTAAAAATACTTTTATAAAAGTGCTTTCATAAAAATGCTTTGACAAAAGTATTTTTGTAAAAATGCTTTCATAAAAGTGCTTTTTGAAAAGTATTTTCGTAAAAATGCTTTTATAAAAGTACTTACATAAAAGTACTTTTGTAAGTGTTTTTATAAAAGTACCTTCATAAAAGTAATTTCAAAAAATATTTTTATAAAAGTACTTTTATAAAACTGCTTTCGTAAAAGTACTTTTATAAAAGTGCTTTCGTAAAGTTCTTCCACAATAGTGCGCTAGTAAACATCTATGGCACCAGTTTTGTAGGCATATTTTCCTCAAAGAATGAAAATGAGCAAGATGGGGCATGATTATTTTTCAGCTGCAGGTAGACCTGTTCATGGGTCGGGCTCAGGCCGGACTTTCACTCTGTATTAACAGATTTTTCTAAGGCCCGAGTTCGAGCCCAGCCTGACCTTGGCCTACAACTTGGGTCCGAGCCTGAAATTTACCCATGTTGTTACTACTGCTGAAGTGGCTGAATAGAGAGAGAGTGTGTGTGTGTGAATGAGAAATTATAAAGAAAAAAATAAATAAATGTAAATATTAAATTATAAATATATATATTTCAATAAATATTATATTGTTTATATATTTTATATAATATATAAAATACATATTATGTATTTTATAAATATATAATGTTGAGTCGGGCCAGGCCAGGCTCGGGCCAGGCTTTTTTGACAAATCCCGAGCCCGACCCGTAACACAGTCGGGCTTACTGTGTTAGGCCCGAGGTCAGGCCCGCGGCCTAATTACATGACCAAGCCCGGCCCATGAACAGGTCTAGCTGCAGGCAGGCTACCTCAATTTTTGTGCGATGGGCTGATTTTTCATTCTAAAAATAATGTAGCCCATGGCAATAATTTTGTAATCAAACACTCTAATAGTATTCATTCTTGCTCATTCTTACCTAGAATGAGCAAGATTTAAAAGAATGAGGCCTAGAGCAGTGAACCAAACATGATGACCTAACTGCCTAGAAAGAAAACAAAAGATAAAATAAAATCATTCACTTCTGTTCCCTTGGTTTCTATTCATCGACTGAACGATTATACCAAGGATTAAAGTATCAGCGTCGGGTATTGTATCAAACAATTTGGATACGGATACTGATACAGGTACACTTGGGAAATACATGGATACGGACGAAAAATATGAAAAATGCTTGGATACGCTAAGGAAATGAATATAAATTCAATAATTATATTAATAACTTCAAGTTTAATGTCAAAATAACTATAAATAATGTATAAGTACATAGAAATTGTATATTTTAATGATATATCTGAAGAAATATATTATTATTGATATAATGGGATGCATAGATATTATACAATTTTATTTATAATGCATCAATTTTTAATTTTATTAAAATCCAAGGCACAAAAAATATACAACTATGATATTTGAATTATTATATCAATTATTTTCATTTTTCTATTTTCAATTTGGGAAAATTCCCGATTAGTACCCTGTACTTTGGGCCTAGTGCCATTTTGGCCTCCAAACTTTAAAATGCGACAATCCAATACCCGAACTTTAAAAATGTGTCAATTTAGTACTTACCCTTAGTAGTTGTTAGTTATCCCTATCATGTGATGGCATGTGTGATTTTAATCTTTTAAAATGTCAAAACTATCCTTCTAAAAACACTGTTCATTGTCTTCTACCTTGAGACTAAAACAGTGCTAAATGACCTAAATCAGATCTTGAAGAGAGAGACTACTACAGAGAGACAAGACTGGAGGAAGAGAGAGAGAGAGAGAGAGATGGTTCTTGCAGAGCTTATCGATTCCGTTCTTGATGTCTTGAGGAAGGAGGCTGAGAACTGTGACTGTCTTCAGGATTTCAAGTTTGTCACTCTCTAGGTAGAGGAACTGGTTCTGATAATGGGTACTTTGCTCATTTCAAAGATAAGGGAAGAGTAGCCTGACCGGATGATGCTCGCATTTTCTTTCTTCCCCTCCCCAAAGGTTTTCGAATAGGGTGGTTAAGCCATACAATTAACGCAACCCTTTCTGTTTATTAACTTGTAGAAAACACAAATGAGTGTATGGTTGTTGATAATGAAGCTTTGTATGATATTTGCTTCAGCACTCAAGCTTACTACTACTGGCTTTTGCGATCTGAACCATTTGATCTCTTCAACCATCAGTGGTGTCACCCGTTGTCTCATGTTCCTTGAGCAGCTGAACTCTGATTTGAGGAAGCTTGTCGTGAAATTAATTCCGTTCCCCCCGTCTCCACTTCTTTATGATTGGATTTGCCCCCATGACCTCATGTGGTTCTCAACAATAGCAGGCTTTGACTGTCTCAGAGTTTACTAGCAATTCTGGGATGCCAAGAACATGATGTGTGCTGATGACCCTCGCCATGACCGCTATCTTACTACCTCAGCTATGTTCAAAGGTAAGATGAGCACTAAGTGGACGAACAGTTGCTCAATTTGCAAAACAAGAACTCGTCCTACTTTTGTGGAGTGGAATCCAGAAACTTGTACCTATGTTTCATTTTCTTGAGGAAGAAGATAATGAAAAGTGTATCTACTTTTGTGGATGGTTGATAAAGAAAGTTAGTTGACACCTAAAGGGCATTTGTGTTTTTTCATATGTCACTTAACGTTGATTAGCCTTAGGTATCAAGTTGTGGCATTTTGAATGTTTAGGTATTGGATTGTCATGTTTTAAAGTTTGGGGACAAAATTGGCACTAGACCCAAAGTATAGGGTACTAATCAGGAATTTTCCCTTTCAATTTTTAACATTAACAAAAAATCAACTAAAAATTAATTTCCAAGTGTTCAGTAAATAATACTTTCACTTTTGTAAACAATAAGTATGTTTATATAAAATGTAAATGAAATTTTGAAGATGCATATCATATGAAAATTCATAAATTTTAATTACTAAAATAATTATTCATTATTAATATTTTAATTTTTATGATTCTTATTAAATAAATACTTATATTTTTATTTAAATGTAGATTAGTGGATTTGATAGATTAAATTTATATTATATTCTTAAATATTTTGTAAACAATATTTTATCTTTGTAATAATAAATACATTGTTATTTAATGCAAATTAAAATATTAATTAATAATTTATAAAATAATTATTATAATTTATCAAGTCTACATAAATAATTCTAAGTACTAAAGTAATTACTCTATTAATATTATTTTTATTTGTATAAATTTATTGAAATTAAAAATCATTTATATATATGTGGATGTGATAAATTATTTATTTTATTGGTTTATAAAATAATAATTTTGAATGTTATTCTTATTAATTTGTACTTGGAGTTATTGAATATACTATTTGTTCAGATTAAATATAAAAGTTTATTTTAATAAAAGATAATTTATTTCATTTATTATCATGATAATTTATGCGTCCTAGGTTTAAAGGATAGGATCACGTTAAAACCCTTTTTCTAGTAAAACACTTTTCTGTGTGATACACACTTGATATAGTGGCGTATTGGAACGATATGCACGAGGTGGCATGTCTCGTATTTTCCCATATGATAAGCCTTGTATCAAGCATATTGTGTCGATATTTTAATCCTTAGATCAAACTAATAAGAATTGGCTCAACTATTTAAGTGGACGTGACACCAGTAATGAATATAATAACCTATTGCACCTTAGAACCAAGTGGCCACACCACCTCATACTTTCACGCTTGCCTGTCCTAGGTTTTACCATCACACCAGACAATGGTCCTTAAATATGATGGGCAGGTAAGGTGTCAACCAGCTGATTGGTAAGACCTCCTGCTGGTCACAGCAGAGACTTATGATCAAATCTTGCTGGGTTGGGGGATGGGCTACCCTATTGTGTAGCCCTTCATAATATATCAAAATAAATAAATAAATAAATATGATGGGCAACAAGGCCATATATTATTAGAGTCTGACTTCCATCAAGGCAAAACCTATTCAAACAACATTTATAGTCTTGCATTGGGAATATCTTCCAACTTATATGTTTTATTTCATGGGTAAATATTCTCACTCCAAGGTTATAAGAGACTGTTGGAACGGTGTAAATACGGGCTTGCCCTGACCAAAATCAAACTCATATTATCAATACGCACTGCACTTTCTATGTAGTTCAGTGTACAAAAGTACATGATTAGCGTTCTATGTTCCTATGTTCGTCATCCTATCAACCCATAACATCTACAACCACCTGCAAAACATGAGAGAACGAAAGATATGAGAGAAAACCAAAGCATTAGGATTTGGGTTAGGATTTGCAGAAGCTTAATTACCTTACATAAGCTTGAAGAAAGTTCTTAGTAGAGAGAGAATCAGTAGGAAAAAGGAGGGGTAGAGCTCGAGGATTTGATTCACTGTTTCAGAGAGGGAGAGAGAAAGCATTAGCAAAGACAGCTTCTCGAAGAAACCAACAAACACACATACACGAAATGCTTGCACGTAAAATCGTCAATCTATTCGCACCAATAAATAAACCTGATTGCTGGACTAGCAGGTGAACTTTGTCGCTCCTGCCCTGTTGTTTTGTTCAATGTCCATCATCTGACTTTAGCAAACATGGTTAATGAAAAGAGTTTCTGGGCCCAATTTCATTTCTTGGGTGTCTACTAAAAAAATCAATGGTCTCTGGTCTCTCGTTAAGTGTGTAATCAAGTATAACAAATTAACAAGTATCATAGTATAGTGATTGCTATGTCAGAGCTTATGTGACTGCGCTCTCTCTTCTCTGAATTTCATCTCTTTCCGATCCTATGACAATCCCTCTTACACACTCATTGGTTTGATAAAATTGGTGCCATCTATCTTTTTGCCAATTCAGTATTTCATATATACATGAATCATATTGAAATTAACTTCCACAAAT
Source organism: Nelumbo lutea (assembly GCF_056320005.1). Lineage (NCBI taxonomy): Eukaryota > Viridiplantae > Streptophyta > Magnoliopsida > Proteales > Nelumbonaceae > Nelumbo > Nelumbo lutea. Next base: position 110,291,353 of record NC_142684.1, read on the forward strand.
TGAAAATTGGGTTCTCACATTCAACTCGAAGGAGGCTAAAGGTGTAGTTGAGGTGGCTCAAAAAGGTGTCCTAAGCCTCAAAAAATTAAGACAAAAATTATTTAAAATTTATAAATGATAAAAATGACATTTGTTATAGGGAAAATATTCATAAAATATAAGTTAATAAACATTAAGTTCTAGTCTTTAAACATTAAACAAAATAATATGTATATATAGCTAATCAACTAACAATTATAAACATCTTACATATCAAGTTTCAAAATCCAAAACTCCGAAATTATTCAAATGACCAATCATAATGTTTAGGATTATCAAAAATTTTTCATCATCAAAATTGTTTTCACAAATGGGATCCTATGGTGAATTATCCATATAGTTGATATTAGATTTATAATCACCCAGCAATTAATTTAGAAGAAATGAAACAACTTAATTGGTTAGATCTATGCAAAAAAAAAACAGTAAATAGAAAATAAATACATTACGAGGAGAAATGATAAAAAATAACAAATTTGGGATGCTAGATTTAGAATAATAAGAAAAAATTCCCACTTGACCAAGAGAAACTAAATTTTGATTAGGCCTATTGGATTTTCATTCTTTTTATTTTTCATTTGGCATATAATTACTAAAGTGCTCTTATTATATATTTTTATATTTTTATAAAAATACACAAAATATATTTTTATATTAAATCACTAAATATTTGTGGATTCTTGAGACTTGCACCTTTTTATACTTCAAGGTTCAAGCTATACCTCACACCTTATTAAGGCTTGAGGCACACATATTTCTCTAACAAGGTCTTAAGGTGTCGTTTTATTGCACTGTTTAGGTCTGAATCTGAAAATGCTACTTTTCAGACCTCGCCACTTGTTTGGTTGTACCTCTTAAATTGGATCTGAAAATCACAAACCTTGGACTAGCTCTTAATGCGTTCAGACGTGTTTCAGAGCTGGCCCAATGTCCAAAATATCCTTACAATTTTTCATAAATGACTTGAATTACCCTTGATACCCCAAACCTAGAAAACCAAAACATTCAACTTCTCTCTCTCTCCCTCCCTCCCTCTCGGTCTCTCTCTCCGCCTTGTCTTCCTGCCACTCTTGCAGCGGTAACTCTCTCTCCCCCTGTATTCTCTCACTCTCTCTCTTGCTCGCTCTCGCTCTTCACCCCGTATTCCCGCCACCATCATTGCAACTTACAGCATCGGCTCTCTCTCTCTCTCTCTCTCTCTCTCTTTGCCCCTTGTATTCCCGCCACCGTCGTTGCAAGTTGCAGCGGCGGCTCTCTCCCCTCCTGTCTTCTCTCGCTCTCCCTCCCTCTCTCTCTCTCTCTCTCATGTATTCCCACCACTACCACCGCCATTTTCTCTTTCTCCCCCCTTCAATGGCTCTCTCTCTCTCCCCCTATCTTCTCTCTCTCGCTCTCGCTCTCTCCCCCTGTCTTCTCTCTCTCTCCCTCCTCTGTCATCCCACCACCACCACTGCCACTGCAACAAGCAGTAGTGGTGGTTTGGTACTTTGGTGAATTACAATAATGGTTTTATTAATTATTAATTATAAAATATTTTTATTAATTATTTTAATATTTTTTATTAAACATTGATTATTTTTTATTAAATTTACTTGTGTTATTTATTAATTATTAATTATTTTTATTAATTAATAAATTTTAATTATTTCATTTATTAATTAGTAATTATTAAATTATTAGTTATTATTTATATTGTTTCAATATTATTTTGAGGTTGAAAATTATTTTTTATGAGAATGTAAATTGAATTCAACATTTTCAAATTGTATATTTTAGGGGTAAAATAGTAAAATCAATAAATTTCATATGGTAAAGGGTTGATCCAACACAAACAAACTCATGGATTTAGATCTTCTAAAAGTAAAAAAGCAATTATACCTCTTTTCAGATTTCAGACACATTTAATATCTTTTTAACTTTTCAGATCTGAATTTTTAGATTTATCAAACGCCACCTAAGCCTCACATCAATATTGTGAAGTTTAAACCTTAAAGCAAAATCTATGTGCCTTATCTCAAAGTGTATGCGTCTTTTAAAACAACGGTGTTTTAGGGGTGTTAGAGTAAATAGTTACTACACCTTACCGCTGGTTATATCAATTGAATGTTTGAGATCAACTCAAGAGATCTTGTTTGTTGTTGTATTTATCTTTTTTTTATTTCTTTTATTCTCTCATTGTATTTATCATCATACATGGCTAATCATCACATAATACATATCAATACAAGTTGCATTCAATCAACCTCTTTTGGATACAATAATGAGAAAGCCTAGTCACACCCATTTGAGTAAGCTTAACACTGCTATTTCTATAGGGTCAAACATATTGTTGGGAAATGGGGTATCTGAAAATTGGAGGAGAAGCTCTAAGGTGTGTTTGAAGACACTATCTTTAAAACGTTATTTGTTCCCACTCAGGTGGCGTTTGATTGCACTTTTCAGATGTCTAAATATGAAAATGTTGCTTTTCAGATGCCAACTTTGTTTGGTGTTGCATCTGAAATAGGGTTTGAAAACTTTGTTTAGATCTGAAATTTTTAGACTAAGGCCAGTCACTAAGCGCGTCCAGACGCATTTCAAACGAGGCCAAAAGTCAAAACTACCCCTCCCCATTCGACCTCTCTTTCTCGTCTTCATACATCTCTCTCTTCGCCCTGTCTTCCACCACCACTGCTGCAACTTGCAATGGCGCTCTCTCTCTCTCTCTCTCTCTCTCTCTCTCTCTCTCTCTCTCTCTCTCTCTCTCTCTCTCTCTGCCCTGTCTTCCCGCCATAGTCGCCGCAAGTTGCACCAATGGCTCTCTCTCATTCCCTTGTCTTCCCGGTTTCTCTCTCTCTCTCTCTCTCTCTCTCTCTCTCTCTCTCTCTCTCTTGTCTTCCCACCACCGCCACCACCGCTACAACATGCAACAGCGGTGGTTCAATGAGTAATAACAATATTTTTATTAATTATTAATTATTAATTATTTTAATATTTTTATTAAACATTAATTATTTTTTACTAAATTTAATTCTTTTATTTATTAATTATTTTTATTAACTAGTAATTTTTAATTATTTCATTATTTTTTAAAAATTATTTTAATTTTTATTTGTGTAAATTATTAATTATTTTAATATTTTTATAGTCATTAATTTTTTTTTAATTTTAGTTGTTTCATTTATTAATAAGTAATTATTAATTTTTTATTTTTTATTTGTATTATTTCAAATATTATTTTAAGGTCGAAAATTATTTTTTCTGAGATAATGTAAATTGAACTCAACATTTCCAAATAGTATGTTCCAGGGTTAAAATAGTAAAATCAATAAATTTCAAATGGTAAAGGGTTGATCCAACACAAACAAACTTATGGATTCAAATCTCTAAAAAGTAGAAAAGCATTTATGCCTCTTTTAAGATTTCAAACGCTTTTAATATCATTTTAAATTTTCAGATTTCAATTCTCAAATTTATCAAACGCCACCTCAATTTCATCGAGTTTGTTGTTGGGTTACACGTAAATCCGTTCACAGGATACAATAGAGCCTTGGGCGAGAATCTGTAACTAGCAAAGTTGAAGAATATCCGAAGAAACCTTCTGTGAGAGTAACAGACTGGATTGAGAGAGTGAGAGAGAGAAAGTGATTTTTGAATTGTGTGTGAAATGCTTGATTCGTGCTCCTTAAATAGTTTCTGAAGAGTTATGAAGAAGAGGAAGGTGTTAATTCAAAGAAAGGAACCTCGAACAATCACAATTTCAAGCATTGTGATTGTTTAAAAGGTAAGTAACAGTTAATGACTTTTAACTTTGAATTGTGCATCTTGATCATACCCGATCGAATCGTGGCTATTGATCACATCAACGGTCAGCATCGCACCAAAAAGCCAAATCCACCCTTTACAAGTAAAGTGCACTTCTAAAGTGCCTCATCGCACTGCACACACATGTGTGGGCACATTGCGTGGTATCAAGCCTCCATACTCTCCTCTACTATTTCTAAAGGGTGTCAATCAGCTCCTATTAAAAAACCCAAAACAAAACTTGTAATTTTCCAATGTGGGACAAGTTAAAAAACTGTTTTTAGTAAGAAAATAAGTTATTTTTCAAAACATATATGCAGTTGTATTTTGTCACGTAATTAATCAATCAAACTCCATTGGATTTAATCTCTAATGACATTAAAATCCAACACATATGGATCATAGTTAGAACGTATTTGATTTTAGTAACTTATAAGTTGGCCAAATGGTGGAAATGGAGATCGTCAAGCCTGTAACTACAATCGGAAGAACGTGGCCCTTGAGTAAAGTTGGTATAATTGAGTACCGACCGGGTTTAGACTTTCAAATCAAATTTGTTCAGGCTGTGGCCTTCTTGGTTCAAACCAAAACCATGTTGACGAACTCCATTAATATATAGGTCTATCATTACTCATTATGTATTTGAGGTGAGCCAAGCTTCTATTAGATGGATTTTTTAGGCGAACCTACGTTCGTCCCTACTTGGATCGCCATTTAATTAGGTCGAAGACTGATAAACTATAAAAACCAGCAAATCAAGAAGCCTGTATGTTTCAATATCTAAACATCACCATCCACAATATTGAGGTTCATTTGGTTTGAAATCAAAATCGGAATCAAAATGGTCCATTTTTATAGTCTATTTGGTTCAGACAAAAATGGGAATAAGAATTAGAATCAACAGTTATGGGATGTCATTCTCAAGGGAAGGACAGGAAATGGTCATTCCCTTAAATGGGGAAATGCCTTTTCAACAGGAATGAGAATAGGATTCTGATTCTGTCCAACCAAACAGTTGGAATCGGAATAGCCCATTCCAATTCCGATTCCAATTCCAGACCCCTACTCCTGTGATGGAGACAAGGTTTTTAAAATCAAACCGGACAATGAACTGGTTAGGTGACCATTCGAACCGAGCGGACGATCCGTTCTAACTAAAAAATACAAAAAATTAAAAGAACAGTCAAAACCACTGAACGGTTCAAATGGTTCAACCACCCGGGTCAGCGGTTTGCTAACCAAACCAATGTTTTTGGCCAAATTAATGGCTTTGGGGTAAAACGGAACTGATCACCTAACCAGTTCCTACTTTTTTTGGTCCGACTATCCAATTTGGTCCGGTTTTGAAAACCATGGATGGAGACGTAGGATCAATTGCATTTTGGTGCCTCTTTAATTTTCTAGTGTTATGTGTTTGTAGGATCAAGACCATACGTTGGAGAGTTCCACTTTGTCAACTGTTTACACCAAAGATCAATATGGCCTGGTTATTTTTGGCCACCTGATTCAAGCATTATTTACTGACTCTAACGATATTGCGCTTACTAATATTTATTGTATGTTAATTCAGGGCACATCTGGCACGTCTTTTTGGGAAGATCTTCTGGTAGTTCTGATAGTCAAAAGATGCATTGTGCTTTTGCATAAAGATTTGAGCAGCCTAAAGCTAGTTTGGCAGTATCACGTCTTTCTGTGCATCTTTTCATGTCTTTCTATGCAAAAATAAAATGCGAAAGATGAGAAAAACTTCATTTGGAGCTTTCCGAAATCAGCCTAAAATGGGTTTTTCATGTCTTTTCGGTGCTCCGTATTTTGGTGGTTAGATCTTCCGCGAACCAAACGGGAATAGACCAAAAATCGGTCTGTCCAGTTTGTAAACAACCGAAATACTGCACGGAAAGATGCGCCAAATGGGCCCTTAATCAGTCATATTAAAGAGATCATATTATTTAATTGTTTTTTATTAGTGTATGTTTTAAAAGATTAGTGTATATGTGTTTTGTACATAGTAATTTTTAATGATGATGATGATGATGGAAAATAATATATTTCTAAAATGTTTTATAATTTTTTTATATTTACATCATGGTTTTCAAAATCGGACCGGACCAGACCGAACGATCAGACCAAAAAAACTGGGAACCGGTCAGATGACCGGTTTAGCGGTTAACCGTTCGAGCAATTTTGACCTTTTTTTATTTTTTTATTTTTTTGTCAAAACGGGTTCGAACGATCAGACCGTTCGACCCAATAACCAGACCCCTGACCGGTTCAATCTCCAAATCATTTTTAAAAACCATGATTTATATGTCTATAAAAATTCTTCTTATTTATCATACTTATTTTCATGCACCATAAATTTTGCTTTATTATTTTGTGCGTTGAAGAGTTGCAACTTCTATTACATTAGAGGATGGTTTCTCCCTGGATGTCTTCATCATGAAACCCATAATATGATTGGTCCTGAACTCCTGATCCTCAAAACAAATGAATAACTAGCAAGTTATGTGAACCCCAGACTAGTAATGGATATTGTGTCCCAAATCGATTTTGCCATTGAGAAACATGAACCAAGGCCATAGTTGTTTTGTTGGATGATCACAGGTATGGTCTTGCTTTAGTTCACTTTATAATATATCCCTCTTTTTCCCATGCAACACGTGATAAATAGGGCGCACCAATGGTGGAGCCTTTGTATTAAGGATTCTCAGACCCACAAACTCATTGGCATTACTCATTCTTCAATCATATATCCTTTCGGTTATTTGGAAGGAGAGATATGAACGTGTTTTTGAAGGTAAGGATTCTTCCGCTAGCTACTGTGTTAATTCAAGAAATTAAAAATTGGTTACTAGATTTGAGAAATACAAGTAGTGCTCCATCTGTCCAAGACCATGATTTTTCTATTCTACACCTCTTAAACATACATGTGAACCGTGCATCGAAGAAAAATTTAGGTGGGTTTCATGGAAATTTCCAAATCAATATCACATTAAGTTAACTGTGAATAGTGTGTGCTTCTCATGGCAATCCAAAAATATTGGTGGTGGAGGTCTTATAAGAGACTCAAGTGACTCATTACTTTTTGCTTTCTTTAATTCTTGTGGTATTAATACTTCTATCCAGGCGGAATTTCTAGCTTTATATGATGGTTTGAAATTGTGTTTGGAGAAGGGAATTTTGGAAGTGGAGATTGAAAGTCATAATAAAGTCTTGGTGGAGAATCGTGATGGGCAAGAATGATCAACCATGGTCAACTATTTACATCTTAAGGAAAGTTAATCTATATTGACTCTAACATGTGAATTATATTTTGTCAGTCATAGAGAAGGCAATAGATGTGAAGACTATCTTGCCAATATGGGGATTAATGAAAGCAGGTTTAGCATGTTGAGGATTACACGAGCTACATCCTCCCTTGTATCTAATTTTTTTTCTTTTGGTAATGGTTAATAAAATTTTAAGTGGCTATCTGTATACCTGAAGTAAAGTTTGGGCTACAAAATGTATAGGCGATTAGTTAAAAGATGCTAGAGGTTGGAATTTTAACCCTGTGACTAACATGTCACAAATGGGAGTCCGGATGTAGTAGGCACGTTAGATAAGTACAATGAGTGAGCACGTAATAGCTGTGTAACACATATCCCAGTTAATGTGCCTTTCATTCAAAAGTTTTTGCCCCATTAGACAGAATTTATCCATTATTTTATATCTTTGTCAAAATAATTAAAAATAATAAATAATAAAAAAAGAAAACATAAGTGAATCCCAATTCCCAACATGTTTAGGTTTTCTTTTTTTATTGTTTTTATTTTTAATTATTTTGACAAAGATAATAAAATAATTGATAGTTTCTGTCTAATGGAACAAATATTTGGATGAAAGACACATTAATTAGGACATGTGTCACACAGCTATTACATGCTCACTCATTGTGCTTACTTAACGTGCCTGCTACATCCGGGTGTGGGTGCAAAGGAGCTGACTCTTCAAACATATATTTCTTCAATTCATATGTTTCTTCATTCATGTTAGGTTCATTGCCTTAAGGAGACAACTCTTCAAGCATCTTGGACTAACACCAACAATAAGGGTGCATTTGGTTTGTGCATAGGACTAGAATCAGAATTGGAATCAAAATACCAGAAATCGGAATCGGAAGCACTTATTCCTTATGCCTATTTGGTTTAATCAAGAACCGGAATTGGATTCCGATTGTTGTTGTTTGGTTCATTAGGAGTTGGAATCAAAATCAATTGAAGTTTTTCAATTTTGTATTATTAATCTATTAATATTTTATGAATATATAATTATTATTTTATTAGTATTTAATAATTAATATCTTTGTGTTTATCATTAATTTATGAATAGTTTATTAATATATTGTTATTTTTATTAGCTAATTAATGTATGTTATTTTTGTTTATTATTTTAAAATTAATTTTTTATTATTATTGAGTAATTAATATGTTAGTATTATATTATTACTTTAGTTATATTATATTAATAATTTATTTCTACTTTATTATTATTATTATTATTATTATTATTATTATTATTATTATTATTATTATTATTATTATTATTATCTTTGTTTGTTATTATTAATGTATTAATATTTTATTATTTTCTTATTATTAATCTAATAAAATTTTATTATATTATGAATACTAGGATTTGGAGGCTTTTGTCACAAGTTCTTTACTTCTTAATAGACTTTGGAATTGGAATCCCAATCCTGCTAAACAAATAGTCGGAATCGGAATTTTAGGCACCTATTCCTGGAAACCGAGTGAACCCTAAATAATGTAGGGTAAATTATAAGGACCCCTCTGTACTATGGGGTTAATCAGAAAGACCCCATATACTTTAATTTGTGATAAAGACCCCGTAAACTTTAGCCGTTAGACAACAATCCCTTGTTAACGTTTCTTCAATTATCTTCAAAAAAGATTCTCATTCAGCTATTTAAAATTTTTTAAATCCCCAAATTACACTTTTCCTATTTATTTGATCGGTGATAAGGCATCTCTGACCAAATCACCATGCATACGGGTGACCATAGTGACGATTGATTCATGCTAGAGGACTTCTCTCTGTAAATGCAAGCTTCAGGCTGGATCGCCACTTTTTCGTTTTTGTTTTACTACCTGTAATCCTAGAATAGGCATTTGGAATTCGACTTGTTTGCTTGACTTTGCAGATGAATTACAGCTAATCGTAAAACATTATGGCAGCACTTGCAAATTTTAATCAATGGTTGAATTGATGTAAGTTTATCAAAAAATTCAAAACTTCAGGCTTTATAGCTTGTAATAATTTCAAATTGATAAAGTAATCCTTCAGATTTCTTTTGTTTGCTACCTCTCTCATTTATTTTGCAGTTCCTTGAGATAGGCTACTTTCAAGGCATCTTTTCCTAGGGAAATATCGAGATTAGGGGCCCCTTTGGTGCATTTTTTCGTAAATACTCTTCGGGTTGTTCAGATCTTACGTTAAACGCTCAATAAGTCTTTTAACTGTCAAAGCTATAAGAAGATCTTCTAAAAAAAGTACACCAAATGAGACCTAAATTAAACTAGATTTTAAAAGAAAAGGGCAATGAAAAGAAAATAAAAAAAGATCATATGGGCATTTCGGTACCTTAACACATTCTATCATCCGACTTAACAACTAGGGAGCATTTGTCACAAACCCCATAATACAAGTGAAGTGGGTCTTTGTAATTTATTGTATTCTATGTGAACTCCAACCAATCACTAGTCTGATATTTCCCAAAAAAACTTATAAGAAAGGAGAGAAAAGGAGATCTCTTGGTTTGTGAACTCTAAATTTGCTCTACAAATGCGTACAAATCCTACAAATCCTTCACACTAAACCTTCAATGCTGCCTGAAACGTGTTGAATAAAGACTGAGTGACTGATCAATCTGTCGGTTTTTGTAAGTCGGACGGTGGGGCCCGGCTAACAAACCTATGCCAGAACCAATGCTGTTCCCAGACCTTGTGCATGGACTCAAGCGGCACTCCTTTAGTCTCAGGAAGGAAGAGAGCAATAAAAATTGTCATCACAGTGATCCATCCGGCGTAGAATAAAAATGTGCCATACTTGAAGTGGCATAGCATAGTCAGGAATGTCTGAGCTAGAATGAAGGTCGTCACGAAGTTGACGGCAACACTTATACTCTGACCGGCGGGACGTATTCTCACTGGAAATATTTCGCTGGGTATGAGCCAGCTAAGAGGACCCCATGACCACCCAAATGCAGCCGCGTAGATACACATGAGCACCAGTATCAAAATGGAGTAGCCTTTGGACATGGATTCATTTGCAGAAACCCCCAACGTGGCTCCTATTACGCAAGCAATGGCCACCTTCACCAAGAACTCACCATATGAAATATAAAATGCCTACTCTGAAAAGAGAGGAAAGTACTACTGGATTTCAAATAACATACTTTTGCTATATTTGTATATAGTCCATTTCTTGTTGGGTCCCTTCTCTTGGTCAGATTTGGTTTGCCATGGATATGGGCTGAGGTGAATTGATTCTGAGTCCAGAACCGAACTAGAGAGGATATTTCATTATTTCTGTAGTCCGGTTGCTTCATCACTAGCCAACCAAAACTGGACTGGGCCTTTTCAAGGGTAGATACCATCATTTCTGTAGTCCGGTTGCTTCATCACTAGCCAACCAAAACTGGACTGGGCTTTTTTAAGGGTAGATACCATATTAGATGACTTGCATCTTGCAAGGTCCATAATCGAAAGTTGGGCTTATGTAAATTTAGCTCTAAGAGCTGGACGTGCAGCTTGGCTTGGCTTGGGCTGGGCTCAGCTATGTCGGGCAAATACGAATTTAAGATTTGGTCCCCACAGAGCGCTTCTCACACGACGCCACAGCCACATTCCACCGTGCATTGTCATCATCTCCAATGAATAATAACTTATAAGTATGCAAGATGTTTCTAATATATGACTAAAACATGCTGTAGGGTTCGTATAAGGAGCAGATCCGTAGATTCCCAACCCTTTATGTTAAATTGCAAATTAGATTTGCTTCTCACAGTGTGCCCCTCACACCAAGCCACCAGCCTCTAGAAAACATCTTCCCATGAATGATAAAATCAAGTACCGGAAATGTTCTTGGTGCGAATCACGCTATGTAGCAATTCCAAATTTGTTAAATTGTTAAGTGCAGGATGCTGGACCAATCGCAATACACCACATTGGCCTGATACGTGGGTTCCAGATTCTCGGAGCAGATGTGTATTGTGTTTGGCCAAGTAATACAAAGAGAGGGATGGATAATTCATCCTCGGTGTCAATATGATTCCCAGCTTCCCCTATTAGTGAGAAACTGTAACTGGAGTCTAGACTGGCTGAGAGACAAAATCGTGCAGAGTGAGCTAGGCAACCTATCATAAGTAAACATGTAAGTGTTCCACACACATAAGTTATATGGTATAGGTCCCACATGGCCCAGCCTGCTGTGCATGATTTTGTCACGGCCATGGACCCCATCGGCTCCCCTGTAATTGATCCAACATATCTTATTTAACAAAGCAAGTACCCCCACTGACCGGGCAGACGACCATCTGGATCCCGCCCTCCATGAACAAAACTTTTCTACCATACCGATCAACTATGAAGGTGGATACAAGGATTGAGGTGAGATTGACGGAGCCTAGAATGATGGCTGATAAGAGAGCAGAGTCGCTGCCAAAGCCAACCGATTGAAAGAGGACAGGCGCATAAAACGCAAGAATATTAATTCCCGTAAGCTGTTGAAAGAAAGGTATGGCCACCGCCATAACGAGGTGGGACCGGTACTGCCTCTCAAAGATGGACTTGAGTGGATCTTCGTTTACAGCTCTTATGGCTTCGCTTGCCTTCACCAGATCGTTTAGCTCGGCTTCAATGTCCGACTCCACTCCTCGGATTCGAAGCAGTGATCTCCTGGCTTCTTCGAGCTTGCCACGCTGCACAAGGCTACTTGGTGTGTCGGATATGAGGAGGGCGCATAGCCCCATGATTATGGCAGGTGCAGCTGCAAGGCCAAGGGAGAGGCGCCAGCCCAGTAGAGCTTGGCGGAGAAGTTGAGGACATAGGCTGCCAGGACGCCAATGCCTATGAACAACTGGAAGCCTGTGTTGAATGCTCCACGCCATTTTGATGGTGCCGTTTCAGATAGGTAAACTGGAGTAGCCTTCATTTGGACATTAGCCATATAAAAGTCAACAACATGAACAGATTTCATGAGGCCTTTGGCCCAGCAAAGGACAACATCATCCCCACATGAATGCAAATTGGGTCTTGATAGTTTATATGTTTTTTAAATTTTACATTGATAGTTCATGTGCTTTTTTATGTGTCTTAATCAAATAATTGAAATTTTTATTGTTTATTTCACTTATTTATTACTTTTAAATCCAACCATGTGTTTTTTTACGTGTCTTAATCAAATAATTGAAAATTTTATTGTTTATTTCACTTATTGATTATTTTTAAATCCAATCTGTCTCTATCTTTGAATGCACTTGAATGTAGGAGGGTTTTGCATTATGAAAGGGTTTGAGATTTTCAAAAATCATCCTGCTACGGACCGATTTCATGTGGGCTTTAGTCCAGTAAATGACAAGACCATCCCCACATGAATCAATTGGGTCTAATCTAAAGCCCATTGAGAAAGTCAGCTGGCCAATTGGGTCTAAAACTATAACATATACATGCCAAGGGGAAGATACCAGGTTTGAATTGAAGCATGATAGGACAGACGGGCCCATTGATATCCAAACAAGACAATTCAAGATCCCACTTACCTGGTTAGTAAAGCCCACACCAAAACCGAGCAAGATGCGACCCAAGATCAGCGTTTCGATATTGAAGGCAGCACCGTTGATGGCTGCACCTACTAAGAAGGTAAAACCTCCTAATACCATGATGGATTTGCGACCAATGGCTCTGATGAGGCGGCCAGCAAAGAGAGATGCGACCAGACCAGCTATGTACAATGAAGATGTAAATGCTGTAAGAACCTGGCTATCATAAATGCAGTATGTATTATTCTTGGCATTTTCCATCCTCCTTAGTATTGAAGGAAAGAACTTTTCTAGAAACGGTACCATCGTCGTCACACCCCCTGGAATCAATGCAAATGCAAACAGAGGTTAGTGGAGAGGAATGAGAAAATGTAATATTGATGATGCAAGTCGGGCAAGGTTAGATCAGGTTTAGGTCAACCCTAAATCCAATCCGAGTTGTTGAGTTAAACCACCCAATTCTATCTCCTACTCTGATTCAACTTTATTTTTTCAGGTCGGTCCTGTTTCTTTACTTCACTTTGCTATAATTAGGGGTGCAACTTGGGCAGGCTAACCCCTGCAATTTTGTATCAGCTGGGTTTTGGATTTTTGTCCTCAGGCTGAGTCTGGACCCAAAAGTTTGGGCTTTCTTATTTTATTGGGCTGGGCTCGGGTCTAACCCTTAGGTAGCCCGAATCTGACCCGACTTTATCCCAATCTGAATCCAGCCCACTACATAGATTCATATAAGCATATATAGACATATTTTGCATGCATATATTCTTTTTGTAAAGCACGCACATACATTTACATCATCTGGGGCTGATTGACGAACCTGGGTTCGGTTGGATAGTTCAGGATTCACCTTTTACTTAGTCCAGGCTCAGGCCTTATGTCAAATTCTTAAGGTTGGGCTTGGGGTGAGCATAAACCTGGCCCAGTCTGTACCAGCTTGCACCCCTAGCTAAAATGTAGGGCTATTAATGGGTTGGGTCTGTGTTAGGGACAGGGTGTCATAGTCCGGAACCGATTATTAATTGAGACAAAATCAAAGACCCAGAACCGTCCTAATTAATAATCAAAATAATCGGTTCTGATCCAATTAACCCAATTATACTGATATATATTATTATTTATTTAAATAATAAATTAAAACATAATTTTTCATAATGTAATCTTAACAAAATGACAGTAAAATAGTAAAGGACAAATATCTTAAACTACCCTTATGGTTTAACTAATTGACTAAGTATACCCCTATTGTTTGACTATAGTCTGACACTACCCCTACTGTTACAAAAAATTACCATTGCCGTTAAATATTGATGGAAGGGCTGAAATCTCAATTTTACCGTTCCATTAAATCTCTCCTCTATCTCTTTCATTCTCTCTCTCTTCACCTCTGCACAACGAAGTCACCTTCACCACTACTGCGTCCCTTCTTCCCCTATGTTCTCTCTCTCTCTCTCTCTCTCTCTCTCTCTCTCTCTCTCTCTCTCTCTCTCTCTCTCTCTCTCTCTCTCTCTACCACACTTTGTTCTCTAACCCCTTCAAATCCCACCCAAGATATTAACAGTAAGGGTAAAGCTAGTAAATTGTCAGAAATAGTAGGGGTACGTTAGAAAATGGTCAAACAGTAAGGTTATACTTAGTTAATTAGCTAAACCATAAGGGTAGGGGTGGATTCGACCGAGCCGAGCCGAATAGTATGAGGCTCAAGCTCGGCTCGAGCTCAATTTGAGAAAAAATGTTCTATAAAAATAAAAAATTATATAAAAATATTTTTATTTGATATTTAAAAAATTAAGAATTATAATATTTTTATTATATATATATATATATATATATATATATATATATTCGAGCTCTGCTCGTGAGCCTCATGAGCCGAGCTCTATTAGGCTCAAGCTCGACTCATTTATTAATCGAATGTAAATTGGGCTCGAGCTCAGTTGAAACTGAGTCGAGCTGAGCTTTTCATGAGCCGAACTCGGCTCGTGGCCACCCCTACATAAGGGTAGTTTTAAGAAATTTGGCCAATAGTAAATTATGTATATATTAATAAATGAAGTGTTTTAACTAAAATTATCTTTTAATATATATCGAAAGTATCCTTTTAAACATGAAATATAATAAAATTTATAAAAAACTAAGTAACCTCTATATACTATTAAAAAAATAATCAATTCGAATCTCAATCAAATTGGAACTAAAACCAAGCCAATTATTAATGAAATAAAATCTCAGAACCAATATATTCGATTCTGTTCGATTGGACAATTACCCACCCATTTACATCCCTTTTAAAATGATCTTATTTATTGTACTCAAAAGTTTTTTTTCGTGGTGGAATATTGTACTCAAAAATGGGTGAATTAAGGTTTTATTATTACATGTAGAAGGAAGATTAGGGATGCAAACGGATTGAACAGGATTAGAATCAAGGTATAAGATCCGATCGGATCTGATAGGACTTGATCTGAATTCGAATCCTATTGGATCTCCGGATCTGATTTGATCTTACTTGTTTTTTAAAAATTAATAAATATTAAAAGAAAAATAAAATATACTAATTTAAATAAAAAAAAACAAAAAATACAAGTATTTTTTAACTATTTTTATCATATATACATGTTTTTTTATAAAAAATAAATAATATAACAAATTTATAAAAATACAATATAAATAATATATTTATAAATAAATAAATAATATATCATATATTTATATTTATAAATACATAACACACTGGATCAAATATGAATATACAACACACCAGATCAAATCTTCTCAGATCAGATAAGAGTGATCTAAATCTGATGCAATTTCTAATCGGATATAGGATCCATCCAAAGATCCGACCAGGGATGATCTGAATTCGTCCAAATAAGATCGGACCTTGGATCGAATCATCACCATTTGCACCCCTAAGGATGATATTATGGTACTTTACGGATGTTATACTTGTATCGGACTAAAAACACAAGTTCCATAACTACTAAACCACTTAATCGTCAATGTTGACAAGAGGTTGCTCCTCGATCAAGGATACAATTTTTTCAATAAAAAGACAAATGCACATTAGAATTACTATAACAAAATAAACATGAACAATAAAAACAAAATTGAAAAACACAAACTTTACCCAATTCCATATTTTCAATCTCATCTAAGCTCTCCTCTATATAAAGACCTTGGATCGAATCATCACCATTTGCACCCCTAAGGATGATATTATGGTACTTTACGGATGTTATACTTGTATCGGACTAAAAACACAAGTTCCATAACTACTAAACCACTTAATCGTCAATGTTGACAAGAGGTTGCTCCTCGATCAAGGATACAATTTTTTCAATAAAAAGACAAATGCACATTAGAATTACTATAACAAAATAAACATGAACAATAAAAACAAAATTGAAAAACACAAACTTTACCCAATTCCATATTTTCAATCTCATCTAAGCTCTCCTCTATATAAAGATAACCAGGTGATATTCGCAACCAATTTTGTCCACAAATGATAGTTTCTACCATTCTCGGAGTTAGAGAACTATGAAATGAATCAAGCACAATTTGATAACTTTACATTTTAATGCCTTAAGGGCATTATTTCAAGGTTTTTTTGGCCTTAGAATAGTCAAAATGTACCATTTTCCTAGTTAAATTCAACATTGTGACCTCTAAGGGTCATTGTGCAAATCCTGTGAAAAACAGGAAAAGTTTCATGGCTGAAATGCAATTTTTGGAAAGCTGGTGTGAAACCTACCTAAGAGAGGGGGTGTTTTTGGAAAAACTGAGCATAGGATGGCGCCTCCTATCTGCTAAACCTAGAATGGCACCCCTCCTACTATATTAGCATGCTCCCCTCTCCTTAGCAAACCCTAAGGCGCCTCTTAATTCATTCTTTTCATCCTTAACAAACCCTAGCCACCCCTAGCTGCTAAATCCTCACCTTCCATCCCTTCTAGTCTCCATCATCCATTCTAGGGCACTCTCTTTTTAACATTTTAACCCTAGGGAGCCAGCTAAATTCTAATCTTCACCATTCAACCTTTAGCCAATAAATCTCAGCCCTACATAACATTGGGCTAACTCTCCCCCATCTTCTCAACCTTAGAATCACCTTAGAGCAATCCTAACCCTCCTCTCTAAACCCTAGGGCACCCATATTTCTACAAAAACCCCTTCTTTCTCTCTAATTCCAGTTATATCCCCCATTCTCTATAAAATGAGCCCAAGGGCCCTGGAGAAGGGGTTGGTCAATTCACCCAGTTCACAAGGCTAAGGTTTCTTGAAGAGTTCAAAGGTTGTAGAAGGGAAGGACGCCTAGATCTTGTAAAGAGTTCCTACAAGCTGGTCAACCAATCCCCAACTATTGCCACTGGATCTGATAAACCACCTTTTATTTTCTTTATTTTCATTTTTGTTATTTTTATTCCAGCACTCTTTTATATTTAATTTATGTTCATTTTTGTTCTTTGCAAATCTGAATTCGTCCAGTTCAAGGCTAAGGTGTCTCCAAGGGTTCGAGGGCTGAAGAAGGAAAGGATGCCTAGATCTTGTCAAGAGGGGTTCCTACAAGCTGTCCAGCCAATCTACAGCTACCACCACTAGTTCCGAATTTTGGATCACTTTTATTTATTTCTTTTGTTGCTTTCAGTGCTTTTTGAATTTCTGAATTTTAATTATTGTCTTGTTTAATTCCGGACCTTTAATTTCAGTATTAATAAATTTTATTTTCTTATTTTCTACAATTCCCAATTCCATTTTCTTTTTATTTGTCCAGAACAAAGAGAAATAATAATTTTTCCCTTGCTTCTCTGTGGGTTCGACCCCTTCCTCACCACATACTACATTGTTTAAGATTATGTGAGGATTGGAAAAATTTATAAATTAATAAACTGGTGTTCCGAAGTGGTTAACGACACACTTCTGGAGACATCAAGTTTTTGGCACCGTTACTGAGGAAGCAATGGAGAATATTTTATTTGCTTTATCTAGATATATTTCATTATTTTTTTATTTTCTCTTTATTGCTTGATATGTTATCTCATTTTAATTCTTACTTCTCTTTGTTTTTGCAAGACGAAATAGCAAGAGGTGGGGTACCAAAGCATTGTGGGACTATGGGAGAGAAGAGAAGAGAAGATTAATTGGATTGCCTTTCAAGTGTAGTTGTCCCATTGTATTTTTTTTTTTTTGACCTCTTTTTTTGGGTAGAATAGTGTTTTTTGAAATTTTAATTAATTTTTTTCTAGACCCGATTTATTTTTTTTAGTATTATTTTTCTTCCATTTTATTTTTAGATCTATTTTTCTTTCTTTATTTTAATTTCTTGTTCGAATTTCTATCCTATTAGGTTTGTGTTTTTCTTTTATTTCAAATAAAAAAACAAAAAAAAATGTTTTATTTTTTATTTTTATTGTCGCATAATTTTCTTTTGTTTATTTTATTTTTGGTTTAATTTTTAGAATAGCAATTTTCTTGTTAGAATTTATTTTGGTAGTTGTTAATCTTTTTAGCATAATTATTTCTTTAATTTTTTGTTTGTTATAATTATTTGTTGCCTTATTTAATTTCGTCTTTTTTAGGGGTCCGACTATGATATGGAAAACCCTATCATATTTAAAACTTGTATTGCTACCACATATACAGCAGCTACTGGGTTTATTTAAGTAACTAATAATTGGCCATTTATATGTTAATTAAAATTTAAAAGAGTTTTAACTTATTCGTTAACCGATTCTTATCTTCTTCCTAGTTCCCTCTTCTAGTCGAACTTCTCCTCTTGAAATCGTAAATCCATAATGCCTTCAATCAGCATCCAAGAGGTTATTCATCTCCCTCACTCTCTATCATAGGTATATTCTTCTTCTTCTTCTTCTAGTCGAACTCTTCTCCCTCACAAGAGGCTATTCATCTCCCTCACTCTTCTAGTCGAACTTCTCAATCAAACATTCGACAGTTGTTCCCTCTCCCTTCTCAGTCAAATGAAATGGTCCATATGTCTATTAAATTACAAATTACTGAATTGTGGAAATGTGAAGATGTCTGTGAATATAGAAAAGAATCCCCAGAATACATAAATGAAGAACAACAGCCCTATCTGCAAGCCTTCTTGGTTGTTATTGACTGAACAACTTTGAAAGAGTAGCATCTAGAGCAAAATAGGACTAGGAAGATACCTTTAATATATACTTCATTGATCTTGCAGCCTTTTGGGAGATGAATCATTAGAATGCCACCAAAGGAGTCCTATTATTATCACAGTGAATACAACTTGGGTGACTTGTAAACAGCTTAAATATTCATGGCGCCTCTCTTTTAGACCTCTCCTGAAAAGAATTAAATACTGCTCCCACCAGGATGCTCCCCAATCTCTTGAATGTGACCTTCCTTGTATCTCTGGCTCACTATCAATCATCATAGGTTTCAGAAACTTCTGCTTTTCTATGTTTGAAATCCTTGTTTCATAAGTACCTACAAGATACTGCAGAGAAGGCTGAATGCAGATATATTTGAAGGAATTTCATGAAAAAAGTAAAAGAATCAAATAAGCAGACATAAGATTAGCCTTATGATCAATTTATAACCTCTTGGACGTCCACAGGGGATGGCCTTCCATCTTGTTTTTCAAGAAATTGGCTTCCAAGTAAGATTTTATCCTCCAGAATAGATGGGATTGATTTGTCATTCATGTTCCCATTTGCAAGATCAATTAAGAACTCCATTGGGTTCATAACTATCAAAGGAGAGCAACCAATTGAAGATAAATATAGTATAGCTTCAGAAGCTTTTCCAAAGTACAATGAATTGCCTTTGCTCAAGAAAATTAACTTGTCGAACTTATTGAATAGTCTGCTTGATGGCTGATGAATTGTACTCACTACTGTTTTTCCAGCCTACAAAACCCCACACTGAAATTCAAGGAAGGGTGTTCTCTAAATTAAAGAAAATAAGAAATGTCGTGGTTTATTACCTTTGCAATATTGTGTATCATTTGAACTATTCTGTTAAGAGCTGTAGTTGAGTCTAGACCAGAGGTTGGTTCATCTAGGAAAAGAAGTAATGGGTTGAGCAGGATTTCATTGCCGATGCTCTGACCATGGTGCTCGGATTATCATCACCAAGGATGAAAGGATTGGCTTTCAATTACTACAATAACAAAGGAACTCTGGGTAAGTAAGCACTCTACTTTAAGGATTAGCTCTCATTATGTTTTATACCAAAAGACCGAATGGTGTACCTAGCCTTTGAGAAAATGGGGGTCTACCCACTCAGTTGCTCCAACACCTTCGCGGCTCTGGTGAGACAATCTCCACTTTCACCCAAGAGATGTTGAGGACTAATTTTTGAACTTTGATCTCCTACATTGGGTTCAAGAGCTTCTTCTTTGAAGCCATTGCTCTCCATAGATGAGGTTACAGAGGCAACCGAGTAGGTTGATCATTTACGGAGGGAAGTAGGGAGAGGGTGATGTTTAACGACGAACGTTAACGTCTTTCTTATCTTTAAATGATTTTCTATTATCAAATGTTATTTTTGAAATCGGTTACCTACGATAACCCGCATTCATCGAAATAGAAAGTCGATTGTTAATTGTTCCATCTCATTCAATATATCATAGATTTTTCCATTTTTTAGTTATTTAATTGAATAATTAATCATTAAATAGGAAATTGTTTAAATTTTCGAATTTGAGTTTAGTTTTTGAATTTAAATTTAATTTCGAAATTAAAAAATAAAAAATAAATAAATATGAAATTTAAATAAAAAATAAAAAAAAAATTAATTAATATTTTAAAAGTTTTGCATTTGCATCCCAACATTTAGGGTTTCATATTCTAGAGCATGCTTCATATAGGTTTATTTAATTGTTAAAATTATTTTGTTAGTTGTAAATGTGTTAGGTATTCTTTTTATTTTAATTGCTTCTCTTAATTAGTTTGCTATATGATTTTACGTTTAATTGTTGAATTGCATATTAGAAATAATTGTTCATGCATTATAAATAGTTGTATTCATTTTGTTTGATTGTTTTAGTTTCGTTAATCCATTTAAGGGCACCCAATTTAAATAAGATAAGGTGGAGATTTCATCACCCTTCCTTGGCCCAAAAATCACCACCCTTCACGTACGGTTTACCCTAAACCCTAATTTAAAATTTGGATAGCAAGATCCTTTAAGGAAGCCTCACTTGGTTCAAAGGTGTGCTGAATTTTAGGGAAACTTGTGATTACATTCCATAACCGGCGGTTGGTGTCTAAGGAAAGAGGTTAAACGATTACGCCTAAGCGGGTTTTGTGGTTACTTAATTAGGTCCTTACGAGAACAAGGAGAGCCTCCCACATCCCCGCCTCTTACCTGGCTAAGCAAAAGAAGTGGTGTAACTCCAAGTGAACATAAGATGATTCACATTGGTTGAACCACTAGTTAGAAAACCCTAGGTCAGTCCATAGGTCGTGTGTTTGAATTGCTTGCATTTTTTTAAATTTTAAAAATTTTAATTTCAGGAATTCAAATTCAAAATCTAAATTTGAATTTAAGTTTCAAAAATTTAAATTTCAAATTCAAAAAAAAAGAAAATTAAAAAAAAAATTTAAAAATTTTAAAAATAAAATTTAGGTTTAAATTTCAAAATCTAAATTTGAAATTAAAATTAAAAAAAATAAAAAATAAATAAAATGAATTCAATGGTCGGAGTTTGTGGAATGAGAAACTACTTCCAACCTAAGCCATAAATAGATTGGTACAATGTGTCTCGACAACTAGACAAGATCAATGGGATGGCCCAAAGACTTGACTAAGTCCTTGCATGTCGTCAACAATTTAGCCCATTCCCAACCTTGTCATCCTGTCCAGCATGTTCCATCTATGCAAGTCCGGCCCATCATGTTAGTCAGTGCCCAGCAGGGAGCCCTGTCAACTAGTCATTCCAGAGCAAGTACATGCAACTAACAGATTTTCAACCCAATGCTAACTCATCCTTTAGTCCATATAACCCCGGGTGGAAAAATCAGCCCAATTTCGCTTATTGGGCCCAAGCCCAAGAACCCACCTTGCCAGATGTGCACTCTCAATGATCTGAAGCCCAGACTCACTGTGAGTACAATAATTACCCTGGGATTCAACCGGCTCAGCCATATCAAATCTCCTGTCAACCTTACCAAACTGATTCACTTGATGAATAGGTTTCGACAGCTCCAACAGCTGATCTTAGCTCAGCAACAGTCAATCCTAAGATTAGAGAGCCAAGTAATTCAGCTCATGGAAACGTGTAGTGGGAAAATGATTCAATGCTTAGTCTGCCGGTTGTAGACTCCATAAACGAATCCCTAGGTCTTCCCCAATACCAAGATCTTACAAACTCTAATGTCCCATACTTAGAAGATACTGAAGAAATCTCATCTCTTCAAAGGGAGGGAAAGTGTAAAGACATGTATGAGTCCGGAAGTCCTTCTACCTACCTAGAACAAGATTGTTGTACGATAGATGTAAATAGAAACCCTAGAGAGACCAAATTAGTCATAGCGGATGACTCGATGAAGGAAGCTAATGTTTTAACAAATTCTCCACACCCATTACGATCTTGGCCTACTGTTGAACCTCTCCCTGAGCTAAAGAGTGAACCACCCGTGCCTTCCCTTGAATCTCCTCCGCAACTAGAATTAAAACCCTTGATGGACTCCCTTCAGTATGTGTTTCTAGGACCTAACTAAACATTAGTAGTAATTATAGCATCCGATTTAACCCCTATACAAGAAGAGAAACTGATTGATGTCTTAAGAGAGTATAGGGGTGCCATTGGTTGGTCAATGGATGACCTAAAAGGGATTAGTCCATCTATTTGTATGCATCATATTTATACGAAGGAGGGTTCCAAACCAAGTAGGGAGATGCAAAGGCGGTTGAACCCAAATATGAGAGAAGTGATCAAATAAGTAGTCAAGTGGTTAGATGTGGGTATTATCAACCCAATTTTAGATAGTAGTTAGGTAAGTCCTACACAAGTGGTGCCTAAGAAGAGTGGACTCACCGTGGTCACCAGGGATCAAGGTGAAGTGATCCCCACCTAACTTACCACGAGATAGTGAGTATGCATCGAGTTTAGGAAACTCAATACAGTCACGAAAAAATACCACTTTCCTCTGCCCTTTATTGACCAGATTCTGGAAAAACATGCAGAGCAGAAATATTTCTTCTCAGATGGGTATTCTGGGTATAACCAAATAGCCGTTTACCTTGAAGACCAAGAGAAAACTACTTTCACCTGTCCATATGGCACATTTGCTTTTTGAAGAATGTCGTTTGGATTATGTAATGTGCCAGCAACCTTCCAGAGGCGTATGATGGAAATTTTCTCGGAAATGGTAGGTGACTTTCTAGAAATATTTATGGATGATTTCTCTGTCTTCAAGGATTCCTTTGAAACTTGTCTCGAACACTTACGAAAAGTTCTTCAATGATGCATCGAGACAAACTTGGTACTCAGTTTGGAGAAGAGTCACTTCATGGTCCAAGAGGGTATTGTCTTAGGCCACATAGTTTCCAAACGAGGGATCGAGGTAGATAAAGCAAAAATTGACCTAATCTCTAAACTCCCACCTCCTACCTCTGTCAAGCAAATCCGCTCATTCCTCAGACACGTTGGTTTCTATCGTAGGTTCATTAAGGACTTTTCCAAGATCTCTAGGCCTCTGTGCAATCTTTTGGCGAAGGATGTCCCATTTAATTTTGACAAGGCTTGTCTTAAGAATTTCAATTGTCTGAAAGATGCACTAACCAAAGCCCCAATCCTTCAACCTTCCGACTGGTTGTTGCCCTTGGAAATAATGTATGATGCCTCTGACTACGCCATCGGAGCAGTTTTGGGACAAAGGGTGAATAAATGTCCTGTGGTAGTATATTATGCTAACCGCAGCCTATTCAAGTCTCAATTGAATTACACCACTACCGAAAAAGAATTGTTAGCTATAGTATTTGCCATGGAAAAGATTCATCTGTACCTATTGGGCACCAAAGTTGATGTCTACTCTGATCACTTAACCTTAAAACATTTGTTGTCTAAAAAAGATGACAACATTGGTTGTCTAAGAAAGATGTCAAACCTATGCTCATCAGATGGATCATTCTTTTACAAGAATTTGACCTTAAGATTCGGGATAACAGCATTGAATTTTTGTTTTACTACCTATAGTCCTAGAATTGGCTTTCGGAATTCGACTTGTTTGCTTGACTTTGCAAATGAATTACAGCTAATCATAAAACATTATGGCAGCACTTGAAAATTTTAATCAATGGTTGAATTGATGGAAGTTTATCCAAAATTTCAACACTTCAGGCTTCATAGCTTGTAATAATTTCAATTTGATTAAGGTAATCCTTCAGATTTCTTTTGTTTGCTACCTCTCTTATTTATTTTGCGGTTACTTGAGATAGGCTACTTTCAAGGTAACTTTTCCTAGGGAAGGGAATATCAAGATTAGGGGCACGTTTGGTGCATTTTTCTGCAAACTGTTTTCGGACTGTCCAGATCTTATGTTAAAACCTCAATGGATCTTTTAACTGTTAGAGCTATAAGAAGATCTTCTCAAAAAGACATGCCAAACAAAACCTAGATTAAACTAGATTTTAAGAAAAAATGGCAATGAAAAAAAAAATAAAAAAAAAAAGATCAAATGGGCATTTCGGTATCTTAACACATTCCATCATCCGACTTAACAACTACGGGGCATTTGTCACTAACCCCATAATACAAGTGAAATGGGTATTTGTAATTTACCCAATAATGTATTCTATGTGAACTGCAACCAATCACTAGTCTGATATTTCCCAAAAAAAACTTACAAGAAAGGAGAGAAAAGGAGATCTCTGGGTTTGTGAACTCTAAATTTGCTCTACAAATGCGTACAAATCCTACAAATCCTTCACACTAAACCTTCAATGCTGCCTGAAACGTGTTAAATAAAGACTGAGTGACTGATCAATGTGTCGGTTTTTATAAGTCGGACGGTGGGGCCCGGCTAACAAACCTATGCCAGAACCAATGCTGTTCCCAGACCTTGTGCATGGACTCAAGCGGCACTCCTTTGGTCTCAGGAAGGAAGAGAGCAACAAAACTTGTCATCACAGTGATCCATCCGGCGTAGAATAAAAATGTGCCATACTTGAAGTGGCATAGCATAGTCAGGAATGTCTGAGATAGAACGAAGGTCGTCACGAAGTTGACGGCAACACTTATACTCTGACCGGCGGGACGTATTCTCATTGGAAATATTTCGCTGGGTATGAGCCAGCTAAGAGGACCCCATGACCACCCAAATGCAGCCGCGTAGATACACATGAGCACCAGTACCAAAATGGAGTAGCCTTTGGACATGGATTCATTTGCAGAAACCCCCAACGTGGCTCCTATTACGCAAGCAATGGCCACCTTCACCAAGAACACACCATATAAAATATAAAATGCCTACTCTGAAAAGAGATAAAGTACTACTGGGTTTCATATAATATACTTTTGCTATATTTATATATAGTCCATTTCTTGTTGGGTCCCTTCTCTTGGTCAGATTTGGATTGCCATGGATATGGGCTGAGGTGAATTGATTCTGAGTCCAGAACCGAACTAGAGTGGATATTTCATTATTTCTGTAGTCCGATTGCTTCATCACCAGCCAACCAAAACTGGACTGGGCTTTTTTTAAGGGTAGATACCATATTTGATGACTTGCATCTTGCAAGGTCCATAATCAAAAGTTGGGCTTATGTAAATTTAGCTCTAAGAGCTGGACCTGCAGCTTGGCTTGGGCTGGGCTCAGCTATATCGGGCAAATACGAATTTGAAATTTGGTCCCACAGAGCGCTTCTCACACCAACATCACAGTTATATCTCACTGTGCATTGTCATCATCTCCAATGAATAATAATTTATAAGTATGAAAGATATTCCTGATGTATGACTAAAACATGCTCAGTGTACCCCTCACACCAAGTCACCAGCTCTTGGAAACATCTTCCCATGAATGATAAAATCAAGTACCGGAAATGTTCTCGGTGCGAGTCACGCTCTGTAGCAATTCCAAATTTGTTAAATTGTTAACTACAGGATGCTGGACCAATCGCAATACACCACATTGGCCTGATATGTGGGTTTCAGATGCTGGGAGCTGATGTGGTGAATTGTGTTTGGCCAAGTAATACAAAAAGAGGGATAGATGATTCATCCTCGGTGTCAATAGGATTGCCAGCTGGGTATTGGTGAGAAACTGTAATGGAGTCTAGACTGGCTGAGAAACAAAATCGTGCACAGTGAGCTAGGCAACCTATCATAAGTAAACATGTAAGTGTTCCACACACAGAAGGTATAAGGTATAGGTCCCACATGGCCCAGCCTGCTGTGCATGATTTTGTCACGGCCGAGGACCCCATTGGCTCCCCCGTAATTGATCCAACATATCTTATTTAACAAAGTACCCCCACTGACCTGGCAGACGACCATCTGGATCCCGCCCTCCATGAACAAAATTTTTCTACCATACCGATCAACTATGAAGGTGGATACAAGGATTGAGGTGAGATTGACGGAGCCTAGAATGATGGCTGATAAGAGAGCAGAGTCGCTGCCAAAGCCAACCGATTGAAAGAGGACAGGCGCATAAAACGCAATAATATTAATTCCCGTCAGCTGTTGAAAGAAAGGTATGGCCACCGCCATGACGAGGTGGGGCCGGTACTGCCTCTCAAAGATGGTCTTGAATGGTTCTTCTTTTACAGCTCTTGTGGCTTCGCTTGCCTTCACCAGATCGTTTAGCTCGGCTTCAATGTCCGACTCCACTCCTCGGATTCGAAGTAGTGATCTCCTGGCTTCTTCGAGCCTGCCACGCTGCACAAGGCTACTTGGAGTGTCGGATATGAGGAGGGCACATAGCACCATGATTATGGCAGGTGCAGCTGCAAGGCCAAGGGAGAGGCGCCAGCCCCAGTAGAGCTTGGCGGAGAAAAAGTTGAGGACATTGGCTGCCAGGACGCCAATGCCTATGAACAACTGGAAGCCTGTGTTGAATGCGCCACGCCATTTTGATGGTGCCGTTTCGGATAGGTAAACTGGAGTAGCCTTCATTTCGGCAATAGCAATATAAAAGTCAACAACATGAACAGATTTCATGTGGCCTTTGGCCCAGCAAATGACAACATCATCCCCACATGAATGAAAATTGGGTCTCATCTAATTGATTGTTTATATGTTTTTTAAATTTTACATTGATAATTCATGTGTTTTTTTTACGTGTATTAATCAAATAATTGAAAATTTTATTGTTTATTTCACTTATTTATTACTTTTAAGTACAATCTGTCCCTATCCTTAAATGCACTTCAATGTAAGAGGATTTTGCATTTCCATGTGTGGGAAGGGTTTGAAATTTTCAGAAACCATCCTGGTACGAGTTTTGGGGCACGTACAGGTTAAGACTTGAGAGGTTTAGAAAAGTGAGTAGGAATTAGAATTCATAAAACCCACTCATTGCCATTCCTATGGACCGATTTCATGTGGGCTTTAGCCCAGTAAATGACAAGACCATCCCCACATGAATCAATTGGGTCTAATCTAAAGCCCATTGAGAAAGTCAGCTGGTCAATTGGGTCTAAAACTATAACATATCCATGCCAAGAGGAAGACACCAGGTTTGAATTGAAGCATGTTAGGACAGACGGGCCCATTGATATCCAAACAAGACAATTCAAGACCCCACTTACCTGGTTAGTAAAGCCAACACCAAAACCGAGTAAGATGCGGCCCAAAATCAGCATTTCGACATTGAAGGCAGCACCGTTGATGGCTGCACCTACTAAGAAGGTAAAACCTCCTAATACCATGATGGATTTGCGACCAATGGCTCTGGTGAGGCGGCCAGCAAAGAGAGATGCGACCAAACCAGCTATGTACAATGAAGATGTAAATGCTGTGAGAACCTGGCTATCATAAATGCAGTATGTATTATTCTTGGCATTTTCCATCCTAATTAGTATTGAAGGAAAGAACTTTTTTAGAAACGGCACCATCGTCGTCACACCCCCTGGAATCAATGTAAATGCAAACAGAGGTTAGCAGAGAAGAATGAGGAAATGTAATATTGATGATGCAAGTCGGGCAAGGTTAGATCAGGTTTAGGTCAAATATGAATATATAACACACCAGATCAAATCTTCTCAGAGTGATCTAAATCTGATCCAATTTTTAATCAGATATAGGACCCATCCAAAGATCCGACCAGAGATAATCTGAATTCGATCAAATAAAATCGGACCTTGGATCGAATCATCACCATTTGCACCCCTAAGGATGATATTATGGTACTTTACGGATGTTATACTTGTATCGTACTAAAAATTTTTGCCTAAAAAATTGATGATACTCGGTAATTTAATAACCTGTTTGCTTCCTTAAAATATTATTTGGTATTAGAAATTGACCACACTGTAACTAAAATACCCACAAAATGACAGATTGATATTACTGTTTAATATTAGGAGTTTGTTAATACTTTCACAAAAATCGAAAGAAATCTGATAAATAAGAACCCCATGAATTTTGATGAAAACATGTCTGACTCTTCTAAAATATCATTTTCATTATTAGTATTAAAAATTATAAATGGACCACACTATACCCCATAATGGAATGATTCTGAAAGAACTTTCACTAATACGAACCTCGAGAATTTTGACTTCTGATTAATACATCATGTTCATTCGATACTTCATGGTGGGTGATTTGTACTGACGTCGCAGCATGGATACATCTAAGCGTGACCTTGCTCAAACAGTAATTCAGCATGACAATGCAACGAGCGTAAACACAACTCGGAGGGAAAGTCTCACTGAGTACAGCTCGGCAATTCGACGGGTAAACTACTCGTCGGGAGCCACCTTATCCGCACCTCCTCCCCGGGGTTAAGGCACTTCGGAACGTTTCGAGTTCGGGACATCCTGACCTCTCTTAAGGCCCGAGCTCCCCATAATGGACCTCGGGCCACTCCCAGGCAATAACGCACTGATCCGTCTCTGGACACCTCGGGTCAACCAGCTCGGCATAACCTGCTACAAGCAGTTCGTCACTTAAGAGACAGTCCAACTCAAGGTGATTCGTGGAAGGGTAGTTCGGTATACCACAGGAAAGCTTCTTGCTCGACTGTCGTACCCAACAAATCTGTGGATAGCAAACATGTCCCTCGTCAGATAGCGTCGTGCCTGTCACCTTCATAAAGGTGTCTCGCGCCTGACAGGCACGTACCCTACAACGACGGCCCCGCACGTGCCACCTCAGCCTTGCCTATAACGGCTATGGCAGGCTGACAGTGGTGGTTATACCTGCTCTGTCAGAAGTCAGAGGGCCTGAAGCAATGGAATTTGGTTATAAAGGGATCATTCTCAAGGAATAATGTATCTTTGAATCACCTGCGCAATCTTCACTCTTAGCCTTCGTTTTCCCTTTGCTTCTTGCACAAAATACTGACTTAATCATCGGAGTGTTTCCGCCGGTCAAAACCCTGGGAGTTCTTCTTCTTCCTCTTCGTTTCAGGTACTTCTTAGGAGCCACATGAGTACTAGTTAGGAGTGACCAGATTGCGCTACATCAATACTGATTACTGAATGATAATAGGTATAAATTCTATTTTAAGGGTTGTTTGGCAAATTTTTTTGAGTAGATTTTTCAATAATCTAATATATAAGAAAGACGTTCTGAGTTTTGGAATTTTGTATCTAAAGATCAAGACCATTTAATTCACGTCATGGTCTTCCGAGTTATTAAAAACAGCTAAAAAGCCTATTTTTAATACGAAAAGACCTTTTTGGTGTTTTATTGTTCTTTTTAGTAGAGGCGTATTTTTGATATATATATATATATATATTAGTCTTTTCAACCTTTCCGACGCCGTACTGGAAAGATGTGCCAAACATCACCTAACTTTCTAATTACCAAAAGGTCTAGTGGTCCTAACAGTTCTACCATTTGCTATTCTTTTATAGTGGCATATGATAATACGAGCTGTACATCACCAGCTAGGCAGCTAGTATAAAAAAAAAGGAGAAAGATAAACCTCGACCTTAGATTCTTTACTAAAAGAGTCAAAGTTTTGAATTATTGGAAGATCAACCCGTGTGATAGCTCTGGTTATATTATTATTAGGAACATCATCGGCTTTCAACCGTTTGATTGGATCATGACCAATGGTTTGAAAATCAACGAGGCATTCCATAATTTGGAAACACTCAGCCAAAGTCCAAAACCTTTCCAAAAGGAAGACTTTGTTAAAAAAAGTAATGTAAGTGAACTATTCTCTATTTATTATGGAGGCTTTTTTTTATTATTATTATTATGGAGGATTAACTACAACAACAAAAACAGAAATCAGTAACGAAGCTACTGATTGAGGAAGCGCTTATGAAGGATTAATTTTCTGGGTGACGATTGAGGAAGCGCTTCGGAAGCAATGGCGTTGGCTAACCAGTTGGCTCATCTCGGGCAGTTGGGATATAACAAATCTGGACCTCTATGGATCGAGAACTTTTATTTGCTAGCGAAAGGTTTACGATCAATTTGACTAATAAATCAACAGTCTGGAGAATTTTTATTTTAAGATCTGGTTCACGGCTCCAAATGGTCCAACTGTCCAACCAGGACGGTCTCAAAGAACTTTCAGGTATTTGTGCATAATTCCTGTAGTTCACTGCTGGACAAAAGACTGATAGTCCTTCTCCACCTAATTCCCAGAGAAATTAAACTATTTCACGAAGAAACTTTTCAATTTTCTTTTCTAAGATTGCAAAGTAGGCTACGATTCAAAATGTTGATTTGAAAATGAAGTAAATCTATCTCCTTACAATGATGAATGATGAATGATGAATCTCCCTCAAAATTCGTCTTTTGAAGTACAGAAAAGAGGATGATAGATCATAGATCCACCGTGTGGGTGCTCTTCTGCCTAACTAGAATTCTGAAACAGAGAGAGACAAAGGAAAGAAAACGCACCTGAAATCCCAATATCGTACCCAAAGATCAAGCCACCTGAAGCAGCAACGATGCAAGTTATCACCACTGATGCAGTCAGCCGAGCATTAACACCGTAGACATTACTGTCAACGGTGAAACCTCCTCCGGTCATCCTCTCTATCTCGCTCTCTCTCACTGTCTCACCACCGTACGTCCAAAAGCCGCCCGAGAACGACAATAAATTTAAGAGTCTGATGAAAAGACTCCTAATCGCATCTCAGTCAGTCTCAACTCGTACTATATAGTGTAGAGTGCAAACTGCAAAGTGGATGATCTGGTTGTCTGATTTATCTGAATTGACTATCTCTGGTATGATCATTTTATTTTTTTTTTCTGATTTTATGAACTGCAAAACACATGCCATCTGCCCTCATTTTTCTGATTTTAAGCTATTTCCACAAATTGACATGATTTAAAAAACAAAACTAATTCCCACCCCACCAACATCATCTTTTTGTTGTTTTATTAATGTTGATTTATGTGGTGTTGCTCCCCCAGTCTTTAACTTAACCTAACTGAGATGAGAAAGTTGGACCTCGTGATCAACTACCAGTCCTAGCTTGTAGCAGTAGCAATAATTTCCTACGCTTCCTACATCAACTCATTAATGCGTCCAACCGTCTAACTCAGTCAAGGGTCCAAACCGCGAGATTTTGAAGTCACAGTCTGGGCCTATCCACCAATCAAACTTTTGATTTTACAAGTACGGAGAATTAAAGGTGTAAATTGCACGATTTTCAGCCGGTCTGGCCTGGTACGATGGTTTCCGGGCCCTATTGGGAATGGTACGACTGTATGGTTGCGCGAGTTTCATGGCCTATATATATATAAATTATAATTATATAATAATAATAAATTAATAAAATAAATAATTATTTTTAATTTTATGATATTATTTTATTTAATTATATATATATATATAAATAATTGTATACATTAATTTTTTTAAAATAAATAACTATAATCCGATCCACGGACCAATTCAGCCTGTGGCACAGCACGACACGGCCCGTTTTACATCTCTTCCCATTGCTTTAAGTAATTTCTTACAAGTTATGCCTTTTATAAAAGGTGGTTCAAATCAATCAATCGGAATATCCAGCTATTTGAGATCATGATGAGCTTTGAGTTTTAATTCTAGCTAGATTTCAATTCAAAAGCTTATATATTTGAGATGCTCAGGTGGTTTTACAAAAGATTCGAAGTCATTCATTAGATTTTTCTTGGCAATCTATTGGCCTTATGGACCAAATACTTTGAATGGCTAAATCTTTTGATAAATTTAGTTATATGTATAGACCTATGAAGTATACTTTGGCATTTCATCTGTTGGCTCACAAAACAAACACTCTTGGTGATGTTTGTTTCTTGTGGCATGAAGAGCAAGACTGGTTAACTTCTTTTGTATATATCTGTTCTAATTAAAGAATAGTTTAATTATTAAAAAATAGAAACTAAGCAATCACATCTTAAGTTGATAAAATTTAGGATGAAACTTGGGTAGGCCAAATCCATGATTTTGCAAGTTAGGCTTGAGTTTTGGGGCTTTAGGCTAGGCCTAGACCAAAAAGCTCGAGCCTGACTTCAATTCAGGTTGGGCATGGGTTGAGGCTTCAAGTAGCCCGAGTTTGTCTTGACTTAGTTCAAGCCTAAACCAACATATTATTATGATATACACATCTACATATTTGTATATTGTGCTAAGTTTTAAGTATTTCTAATACACACGTGTGTGTGCCCTCACAAACACACATACACAAGGCCTCAGGCCTAGATGGATTTTCAAATTCATTCTTCCAAAGATATTGGGATATTATTAGCCCTAGCCTAACTCAAGTAAGAGTTTTTTTATTATGGGATTTTAAGGAAAGAGTTAAACAAAACATTTATAACCCTTATTCCCAAATATAAAACTCAGAGGCTACAGCTAAATCCAGACCCATAAATATGTACAAGATAATAGCTAAGATACTGGTAAATAGATTGAAGCCCACTCTTCAAAAAATCATAAGGCTTTTGTCCCTAGTTGACAATGTACTCATCTCTCATGAAATAATTCACTTCATGAAATGTTCCAAGCATAAAGAGAATTTCATGACCATCAAACTAGATATGAGCAAAGATTATGATAGAATACAATGGAGTTTTGTTTAATTTGTTATGGAAAAGATGGGCTTTGGTTCTATTTTTATTGGTTGGGTTTGGCAATGCATTTCATATGTGTCCTATCAGGTCCTAGTTAATGGCAGCCCAAGTAAACGCTTCTTTCCCTCCAAAGGCTTAAGACAGGCTGACCCCCTACCACCCTACTTATTCTTATTATACTCGAAAGTTTTCTCCCTTGCTTTCCAAAATTTGCCCTCCTCATGTTCTATTTCTAGAATTAAGATTAACTTCCATTGCTTGGCTATTACTCACTTGTTCTTTGTAGATGATTCATACAATTTCTTAAAAGCAAGCCTTGGAGAAGGAGTGATTCTAGAGATGTTGAAGCAATATGAGCAGGCCTTAGACCAAAAGGTGAACATTCCAAATCTGAAGTCCTATTTAGCTCAAAGTTGTACCTAAATTCTACAAAATAATGCCCAGAGTCATGGGAATTAAATCAGTGAACAAACTTTCCTCTTATCTCAGGCTCCCAACCTCTATGGGTAGGTCAAATCTAACTTATTCAACTTTTGTGTGGTAGAATGAACTTCAAATATGGTAGCTAAAAATATGCTTTCTGTCATCTACTGGGAAGGAAGTCATGAGAAAATCAGTTCTCAATTTTGTTCTAATCTATGCTATGTCATGTTTCTGATTCCAAAAATCATTTTTAAGTAGATGGCCGCAACCCAAAGGAAATTCTTAAGGGGAGTTTCAAATTCCCAAAGAAAAATCTATTGGATAAGCTGGCAGAAGGTTTGCAAAAGTAAATTTAATGGGGGATTGGGATTCAGTAATCCCTAAGCCTTTAATCTAGCCCTTCTGGATAAGTTGGCTCAAAGATTCTATTGTAACAGACAAAGCTTCTGAATGTAAGTGATAGAGAAAAAGTACCTTCGGTGAGAGAATTTTTGGACTATTAAACCTCCCTCAAATTGCTCTTGGGGTTTTAAAAGCCTACTAGCAGGGAGAGACATTGTTAAGGAAGAAGTTCGCTAGAGCATTGCAAAAGGGGAGAACATTGATCTATGAGATGATCCCTGACTGCTGGGGTTTCTATCCTCCAAACCTTTGGATCCTAGATTCAATTTGGATCTAGTAAAGTGGGTGGGTGACTTAATTAACTAGCAATCCCATTAAAGTAATATCACAAAAATCTTTGGTCTAATTGACCTAGGAACTACTTCTCACATTGAACCTTCCTGCTTCTATATGTGAAGATAAATTAATCTAGACCCCATATTCAAAAGATCAATTTTCTATAATGTCTGCATATCATGTGGCTCTAAATACAATATCTCCTCTTGAAGGAAAAACCATCTCACATTCTTTAACTATTGTCCAATGGAAAAGAACTTAGAATTTAAAAATCACTCCAAAATTAAAACATTTTATTTGGAAAATGTTGCTTAAATAACATTATTAAACAAGTTTTATCCAAAAGAGATATGAGGCTTGATAATGCTAGCCCATTGTGTAAGGAATCTAATGAAAGTATTATGCATGCCATCTTCTTTTATGATCATGCTAGGGCTTCTTGGTTTGGGTGCAAACTGAATCTCATATTGGTTGATAGAATGTTAACAAAATAGAATAAAAAAAAAAACTAAATGATACATGTAGAGCCCATTGCCATGAACACCTCTTCTTCGTCTTCTTGCTTTTGATTTCAAGCTAGGTAAAATGTTCCCAAAGTTAGGTTGATCAGCTATTTAATTCAGCATCTTGTTTGTAATCATAAACTGCACTTTTCGCCTTATGGATTCTCGAACATGAGCTGATGATTTGTAGTATTTTGCAAAAGTTTATTGTATTTCTCAATGGAGCTTCTCACATACTCTAGTACTAGACTAGGGAGGCTAGATTTAATTCTCCTTCTCTCACTATGTTCTCTCATTATTCCTAATAACGGTTCAGTCGGTAAGAATAGAATGAATGAGGGTTCTTTTCTCTTAGAATATAACTAAAAGGAGGGACCCTATCAACTTATTTAGTAGGTAGTTCCCCCCGTTAAGAAACTCCTACTATAACAGCCTATAAGAATCAACCACGTCTCCTACTAGTTAAACCACTCTCCACTTATCATCATCTACATAAATCCAATTTTAAATTTAAAAGTAGGATAAATATAAGTCAATGAGAGATTTTAGGGCCTTATGGTTTTCACTTAACCAAATGAGAGTTTTATACGAAATCCCCATGACCACAACGATGGGCCATGAGTTTATGGGCCCCACACTCTAAAAATTTCCCACTTGGCCCGAGTGTGGTCAACAATGGAAGGACGTAGCTTGATAGAGCTCATGGTAATTCTCAAACACACTTAGGTAATTACTTATGTAAACTCAGATTATGGTAGTCTCTCCTAAAAGTGGAGTTTCCATCCATGCATCATGACGATTACACTTGTAACCCTCACTGTAGTGGATATATGTATACCGATCCTAGTTTTGTGCTTGTTTCTGTCTATAATAATGTGCATG
This sequence comes from Nelumbo lutea, assembly GCF_056320005.1. Classification (NCBI taxonomy): domain Eukaryota; kingdom Viridiplantae; phylum Streptophyta; class Magnoliopsida; order Proteales; family Nelumbonaceae; genus Nelumbo; species Nelumbo lutea. The sequence continues at coordinate 110,326,667 of NC_142684.1, forward strand.
CATTAGACAGTTGCAGGATTGCAAGAATGGGAGAATCAATTACTGACACATGTCATCATGTTGAGTTAGTAAAAGAACTAACAATTCCCATATTTTTAACATGTCTCATAAACACATTAGGAGACAACCCCTTAGTCATCCAATCCGCAATCATAAGTTCAGTTCTTATGTGTTCGATGATGATTTTCCATTCTTGCACTTTGTCCCTCACTACTAAGTATTTTAAGTCAATATATTTATTTTGACTATTATTCTTATTGTTCTTTAAAAAGAACACAGCTACAGAATTATCACAAAACAACTTTATCGGTTTATCCACATAGTCGAGCACTAATAGGGGTGCTCATGGTTCGGTTAATTATCCGAACCGTGAGTACATTTTGACTAGTCAAGCACAACTAGTCAGCTAGTTAATCAATGGACCGGAAAAAACGAAAAAGCATTGAAGCATTTCCTAAATTTTTCATTAAACATTTCTGTTAACAGAAAAAGTCTGTGCTATATTTTTATTTCCTTTTAGGAATATTTCTTTAAAATCTTGTATGGGGTAGAGTGGAGAGGTAAGTGATGTTTTGGAGTGTAGAAGCATTTCCTTGTCTGCATGGACTGGAAGCCAGGAAGCCATGCTAGTAGTGCCATAGGAGCCATAAAAATTACATCAAAAACTCACAAAGCATATCATACAGACAGACTAGATAAACCACGATGTCCCAGACCACAGTGGACTGCAGAAATGGCATTTGTACCTGTGCTATGGGTATTAATCCCCACCCATATGGGATAAATGCCATCAAACATGCGATGATATAAAAAAAAAAAACTAGAAATGGGTGAATTCCAAAAAGGAAATTACCACAAGCATTGTAACTGTAATGACAAGGAGCTAGACCAATCGATAGTATATATGCTCCTTTGTAGCATATTTGTCCTAAGCATATGCCATTATCATATAAGTTCTGACACCTACAACTATACCAATCCAAGAATGCAAGTAAACAAAAATAGCAGTGTTTCCAAGTAGCTAGCTAGCTACTCATATAGTCATATTCATCATTCAGCTCTAAAGAGAAAAGAGAAACAAAAAAGAGAACCCCAAATAAATAATGAAGTCAGAATATTATCTAAAAGACTATAGAATGAACTCATATTCATCATTGGTAGTCACAACCACAAGCTTATAAGGACCACAACTATAAAAAAGCGCTCATAGTTTCACACTTCAGAACCACAAAAACAAGTTCCACAACTACTCAACCACTTAATCATCAATGTTGACAAGAGGATGCTCCTTGATCAAGGATACAATTTTTGCTATAAAAAGACAAATGCACATTAGAATTACTATAACAAAATAAACATGAACAATAAAAACAAAATTGAAAAACACAAACTTTACCTAATTCCATATTTTCAAGCTCATCTAAGTTCTCCTCTATATAAAGATAACTAGGTGAAGTTTGCAACCAATTTTGTCCACAAATAATAGCTTCTACCATTCTCGGAGTTAGAGAACTATGAAATAAATCAAGCACAGATTTATAACTTTGCATTTTGATGCCTTAAGGGCATCATTTAAGGGGTACTTTCGGCCTTAGAATAGTCAAAATGTACCATTTTCCCAATTAAATTCAACATTGTGACATCTAAGGATCTCTGTGCAATGAAATGCAGTTTTTGGGAAGCTAGTGCAAAGCCTAGCTAAGAGAGGGGGTGTTTTTGTGAAAAACTAAGCTCTTTTTATTTTTTTTTTTTGAGCTCTTTTTTTGGGTAGTATAGTGATTTTCAAATTTTTAATTAATTTTTTTCTAGATCCAATTTTTTTTAGTATTATTTTTCTTCAGTTTTGTTTCTAGATCTATTTTTGTTTCTTTATTTTAATTTCTTATTCAAATTTCTATCCTATTAGGTTTGTGTTTTTCTTTTATTTCAGATAAAAAAACATAAAAAAAATTGTTTTATTTTGTTTTTTTATTGCCGCATAATTTTCTTTTGTTTATTTTATTTTCGGTTTAATTTTTAGAATATCAATTTTCTTGTTAGAATTTATTTTGGTAGTTGTTAATCTTTTTAGCATAATTATTTCTTTTATTTCTGTTTGTTATAGTTATTTGTTGCCTTATTTAATTTCCTTTTTTTAAGGGGTCCGATTATGATATGGAAAGCCATATCATATCTAAAACTTGTATTGTTGCCACGTATACAGCAGTTATCGGGTTTATTTAAGTAACCAGTAATTGGCTTTTTATATGTTAATTAAAATTTAAAAGACTTTTAACTTATTTGTTAACCGATTCTTATCTTCTTCCCAGTTCCCTCTTCTAGTCGAACTTCTCCTTTTGAAATCATAAATCCATAATGCCTTCAATCAACATCCAAGAGGTTATTCATCTACCTCACTCTGTATCACATGTATATTCTTCTTCTTCTTCTTCTGGTCAAACTTCTTCTCCCTCACAAGAGGCTATTCGTCTCCCTCACTCTTCTGGTTGAACTTCTACAATCAAACATTCAACAATTGTTCCCTCTCCCTTCTCAGTCAATTGAAATGGTCCATATGTCTGTTAAATTACAAATTACTAAATTGTGGAAATGTGAAGATGGTTGTGAATTATAGAAAAGAATCCCCAGAATACATAAATGAAAAACAACAGCCCTGTCTGCAAGCCTTCTTGGTTGTTATTGACTGAACAACTTTGAAAGAGTAGCAACTAGAGCAAAATAGGACTAGGAAGATACTTTTAATATATACTTCATTGATCTTGTAGCCTTTTGGGAGATGAAGCATAAGAGTGCCACCAAAGGAGTCCTATTATTATCACAGTGGATACAACTTGGGTGACTCGTAAACAGCTTAAATATTCATGGCGCCTCTCTTTTAGACCTCTCCTAAAAAGATTTGGATACTGCTCCCGCCAGGATGCTCCCCAATCTCTCAAATGTGACCTTCCTTGTATCTCTGACTCACTATCAACCATCATAGGTTTCAGAAGCTTTTGCTTCTCTCTGTTTGAAATCCTTGTTTCATAAGCACCTACAAGATACTGCAGAGAAGGCAGAATGCAGATATATTTGAAGGAATTCCATGAAAAAGTAAAATAAGCAAATAAGCAAACATAAGGTTAGCCTTATGATCAATTTATAACCTCTTGGACGTTGACACAACTCTTGTGGTTGTTGACACAACTCTTGATAGGTCATTTACTGATGGTTCTTTTGTTCCTGTTGGTTAGTTTGTTTGTTTCCCATCTTTACTTCCCTGTTTTCTTACCAAAACACACGCAAAATATTTATTAATTACATTTGTTTATAATTTCAATCTATTTTACCTAAAATTTAGACCACAAAGCTCAACAAAAAGATGAACTACACAAAAAAAAATACCTTTAACCCTAATCAACCTGCCTGAACCCAACCCTAAATGTGTTTGGTTGAGCTTGGGTTTGTAAACTCAAATTTTATAGGTTATCTGGATCTTAACTACATTTGTATCCCATCTGATTATTAAATACATGATTTTGAAAATTGGACCAGACTAGATAGTCAGACTAGTTGACCCGACAATCGCTCATGGCTCAAGGTTCAATTTTGGACCCCAAAACTATCCGATTGGGCTTCAGACGGGATGGTCAGATCATTTGACCTGGGAACCAATGGCCAAAATGGTTTCATTTGTGGCCGGTTTTTAAAATCATGATTAAATAGATGAAAAATTTAGTTGTTTAATACCTAAATTTCAAAATAATAATCAAATGAGATGTCGGACATCAGGTACTTTGGGTTAGGCTTCAGGAGACCGGATCTGCTCTTCACAGAGTACACCTCACACATGCCTCACATGCACATCCTACCATGCATTGGGAACAACTCCTATACTTTTAAGTTATTATTCATAGAATATGTTCCCAACGCACGGTGGATATGCATGTGAGGCGCTAAGTGTGAGGAGCAGATCCCGTCTCAGGTTTCAAAGGAGTTCAGATTTGAACCTCACAGAACCGTCCTCACATCATCCTTTACATTTGTCAATGATACCCAAAAAATATATTTTAATATATAAATTTTATATAATTATATAATTTATATTTATATTTAAAAATTTTATATATTTTATATATTATATTTATATGAAATTATATATAATAAATTTAGTATGTTATATTTTCATTACTTTATTGTATATAAAAGTTGAAAAGTAATTAATTTTTTGTATGTAAAAAAATAAAGCGGAGTCGGATTAAATCCGAATCCATTCTGAGTTTGTTAGGATTTGAAATCGAACCCGAGTCTTCAAATCCAATCAGATTTTGGGTCGGGATCGAATGCATGTTTTAAATAATTGGATCAAACTTAGATTTTGTTAAATCCGATCCGATTATAGCCTTACTATTCTCGCAGCCTTTTGCAGCGTGCATTGGGAACATCTCGGTACTTGTATGTAAGGGTGTCAATGGACCGGTTTTGGATGGGACCCCATCCAGTCCATAAGCAATATGGATGGATTGGATGGACCAACAAGACATATTGGATTGGACCAATTCGGTCCAAAAAATTAATTAGATTGGATTGGACCTGGTCCATGCATAATAAATTTATATTGTACTGGGTTGGATTAAGCCAATATATGGTCCATTTATATAAGATAAGAATATAGGCATCAATGGACCGGGTTTGGGTTGAAACTGATCTAAGTCAAAACGAATTTGAACAGATTGAACCATCTAGACATTGAACTGGACTAGTCCAAAATGGTCCAAAATATTTATTGGATTGGATTGAACCTAGTCCATTTATGATGGACTCACATTGGACTGGATTGGATTGGACCAAATCCAGTCCAATTGACACCCCTACTTGTATGTTTTTTTTTCATGGGGAGATATTCTTAATGCACGTCTGCAAGAGATTGTGAAGACAATGTGAGGATGGTCTTGTGAGGACCAAATCCAATTTCCTCTCCATATACCATTTTGGACATCTGTATTTCAGTATTTGTACACTCACTGGAACATACGAGTGAATCCACATTAATGTCAAAGGGTTCAACTATAATACCGGAAAGGCATGATGCCAGAAAAACCTACAAGCAGTCAATCAGAATCATAAAACCAGTAACCAATCAGAATTCATTTTCATCCAAATTCACAAGGAATTGTGATTGGTAAGGTATCATACCTTTTTGGCATCATAGATTTTTCCAATACCAAAAGTGGTCATTTGACTATTGGTCTCTCTTTGGAAATTAGAACTTTTTTTGGGAAATTATATATAACAACCTTGTACTTAAGAGGTGGTAACACTTAATCCCCCTGAATTTTGTTTTGTGACAAAGACACCCATGGACATACTTTGCCCTTTGATACATTAATGGGATTGGTAGCAACAAATACCAAAATGATGAAAATAACCATTTTAAAGCACAAACTGTATGTGAGTTGGGATTTTTGAAAAACTAAGGTGGCATTTGATAAATCTGAAAATTCAGATTTGAAAAGTTAAAAAGATATTAAAAGTGTCTAAAATCTAAAAAGAGCCATAGATGCTCTTCTAATTTTTAAAGGCTTTGAACCCATAAATTTGTTTGTGTTGGATCAACCCTTTACCATTTAAAATTTACTGATTTTATTATTTTACCCTTAGAACATACTATTTGTAAATATTGAGTTCAATTTGCATTATCTCATAAAAAATAATTTTCAACGTCAAAATAACATTGAAATAATACAAATGAAAAATAATAAATTAATAATTACTAATTAATAAATGAAATGATTAAAATTAAAAAAAATTAATGACAATAAAAATATTAAAATAATTAACAATTGATAATTTACACAAATAAAAATAAAATAATTTTTAAAAAATAATGAAATAATTAAAATTTACTATTTAATAAAAAATAATAATTAGTAATGTTTAATAAAAAATAATTATTAAATAATAATAATTAATAAAAAAATAAAAAAAAATAATGTTTAATAAAAATATCAAAATAATTTATAATTAATAAAAATATTATTATTTCTACTCATCGAACTGCCGCTGCAACGGTGGTGGTGGCAAGAAGATAGGAGAGAGAGAGAGAGAGAGAGAGAGAGAGAGCAAGAGCGAGAGCGAGAGAGAAACAAGGAACCGCCACCGACGGTGGTGGGAAGATAGGGGAGAGAGAGAGAGAGCAGTGGTGACGGGAAGACAGGGAGAGAGAGAGAGAGAGAGAGAGAGAATGCGAGAGCGAGAGAGATAGAAGGAACCACCGCCGCTTCAAGTTGCAGCAACGGTGACGGGAAGAAATGGGGAGAGAAAGAGCAAGAGCGAGAGAGAAGGAACCGCTACAAGTTGCAGCAGAGATAGGAATATAGGAGAGAGAAAGAGAGATAGAGAGTGCAACGGCGGCGATGGTGGTGATGGAGATTCGTAGGTTGTAGTCGGGTTCGATTTGAGTTACATGAAGGACAAAAATATGTAATATCAAAATTTCTTTGAGGGCATTTATGTCTCTTATGCACCTCTCAATTACATCTAAACACACAAGTGTCAAGCTACTAACTTAAAATTTCATATCTAAAAAAAGATTTCAGATCGATTTTCAGATGCAACACCAAACAAGTCTGATGTTTGAAAAGCAAGTTTTTCATATACCAAACCTTTGAATAGCGTTATCACAAGAGGCCTAAGTCAAAGGACAGATGGTATCATAAAAATATGTAAGGCTCAATTTGTAAAGAATACAAATACAAATATGTATAGTACAAATACATACAAAGCAATACAAAATATAAGATTTTGCACTGTACATATTTGTATTTATACATCTTCCAAACTGAGCCTAAGGGTCATTATCATCATTATTCAAGCCTTATTTCAATTATATGGAATCCAATTTGTCATTACATTCTATTTAATGCCATATCTATTGTTAAATTGTTGGTGTTTAAATCATTTCTTACTACTTCAGCTTCAGCCCATCCCATGTCCTTTTTGGTCTTGGTCTGAACAAGGAAAATCATTTCTCCCCTTGAGCTATCCTGCTGACTAGAGGTCGTTTTAGTTATTCAATCAAACAACCTGAGCTATCCTGGAAGGGAAATCATCTACTCTTTTTAATTATCAATCAAAACAACCCTTTCATCAGTGGCTTCCAATTTTTATAGGGGTGAGATGGGTTATACTTGATGTGGGTAGTGGGTTTATATAACTTGACATACATCACGCCACGTTCTAGGGATTTTCTTATTGAACATAGACCCCATCATTCCAGTTGTGGAATGGTGCATCAAATCTGGGCATTGGAAAGTAGGGGTGTCAATTGGATTGGATTCGGTCCAATCCGATCCTGTCCATGTGAATTCATTACAAACGGATCAGGTCTAGTCCAATTCAATGAATATTTTGGATTATTTTGGACCAATCTAATTCAATGTCTGGACCATCCAATCTGTTCAAATTTGTTTTAATTTAGATTAATTATAATCCAAACCTGGTCCATTGACATCTATATTCCTATCTTCTATCAATGGACCAGATATTGACTCAATCCAACCCAATTCAATATAAATTCATTACAGATGGACCAGGTCCAATCCAATCCAATAAATACTTTGGACCATTAAGTTTGGATTGGTCCAATGCAATATGTCTTGTTGGTCCATCCAATCCGCCCAAATTGATTTTGGTTTGGAGGGGTCCAATCCAAAACTGGTCCATTGACACCTCTACTGGCAAGTCTACAAATCGATCTGATTCTGATTGTGAAACGCTTTAACTGGTTATAATTTTTTCAGATCTCCAAACGAAGCCAACGACGAGGGCAAACGCGGTATTATTAATGAACAGAAGAGGAAAAAAAAAAAAATTCTGCTTCATCCTTCATGAAGTTTCTCTGCGTGCCCTGAAGCCTCACAGAAGTGGGGAGCATGTATAGCAAATTAACAATTCCAAATTCGATGGGAAAAGAGGCTTGGTGTGACAAGTGAAAACTTCTAGGGCCCTAAATATTTCTACATATATTTATATATATAAAAAAAAAGGGAAACAAAGGAAATAGAAATCTTCCGCTTCAAATAAAAATATAAAGGGAAAATTACCAAGTAGAATTGTTCTATAAAAAAATCAAATTAAAAACTGAAACAACAAAGAAATACAAAAGGCTCTAATAATACAAATTAAAAAAAAAAAAAACAATCAGCCAATCACATCTTCAGCCGCTAATATCTTAAGCATCTTTGAACAGTACATCAATGATAACCTCAGATACAGTAGATACTAGGGACTATTAACAGCCTAATGTTAAATTGGCCAACTAGGAAACTACTTATCCGGAAGCATCAAATCCGCCAAAATCTCATGTAGTTCGGTATTAACTAATCTCAAAATTATCCTATCTGCAACTCTCGCATAAGGTATTGATGAATGGAAATTTGACATCATATTGTACTCTAGCATGAACAGCCTCCTCCTTGTTGCTCTGATTGGAATGAATTGACAGTGGGCTTTAAGTTCACATCAACCATATCTTCATGTTTTGTCGAGGAGAGGGTCTCCATCCCTGGCAAGGCAGCTGCAATTTTACGGAATAGTGGCTGCAACAATTATTTTCGCGTGAGGAAAGAAAAAAAATAAAAATAAAAAAAGAAAGAAAGCATGAGTGAGGAAGACAGGATCTCTAGGAGCATTCATCCATGTATGTGCTGTACATATCATAAAACAAATATACGGAGAAATGGAATCCAAGGTTGTTTGTCCTATAACTAGTAAACATTTACATCCAAAGGTTGACTATCAAATCAAATGATTTTAGCAAACTATTTTATAAATTGTTCTAAACAGAATGGAATGGCAAAACAAGATTGATGTAGACGACCCCATTTAATTGGGACAAGGCTTAGATGATGATGATGATGGTTTTGTAAATTGTTCTATGGAATTATATCATATTATTCTGAAAGTTGTTAAAAATAGGGAATAAATCATAGCTAGGTAAATCAGGTCAATTTTGGGCTGGATATCTCTTAAGGGAACATAGCAAAAACATACTGCATCAGTCATATGTATGACAAAGCCACACAGGTATAAAAATTGGCTCATTTGTCATTATTTGCATCTTAATTCAGAAGGGAGAAAAATACTTGCAGTAGCCAAGGAAAAAAAGAAGGGTCTCTGCACCTTGATATTGAATCCTGCTTTTGCACTGGTTTCTATGAACATAACTCCAAAGTCACGGGACTTGGCATCTCCCTCCTCTATTGAAACTTGCCTGTTTTGTTTCCATAAAGAAATTGTCACTTGTAAGAACCATTTTGAAATGGAAATCATTCTATATGCACATGGGGTACTGCAAGTTAAGAAACCAATTTCTTTTTTTTTTCCTTTTGAAAAATTAGCTCTTTAAGTCCAGAATGACATTCAAATGAGACAATCTCTTTAACTGGACTTCCACCAGGTGACTGATATTATCAATATTAGTCTTTCCAGGCCCACCGATTCCTTAGATTATATTGTTTTCCATCAGTTCACACAAAAACAATGAAGACTTAAAATTATGTTTGGATTGTTGATATAAGAATACTTTTGAGTTTCTTGTATAGTTGACATTCTGTCTTAGATAAATTATTAAAATTTCATAATGATCACATCCTGGTTTATATGCATTATGGAAAATAGTCTCAGATTTGTGCATTTTCTTGGCAAGGCTGAATCTCCATTATAGCATCAAGATACTGAAGTGTCTATAGATTTATAGGAAAAAATCTACTCCTACAAAAATTTTCTTGATGGTTCCCATGCCCTTACAAGATAGAAGGCAAAATAGCAGGTCTAAAGTCATGTATCTAGAAAAACACAGGAATGAGATACAATTATAAGATTTACATGACCAAACTCAGCCAACAAGAACTAAGAATATACAGATCATAACCATGCATGTACATTAAAAGGTTAATCTAAAACTTACCTTTTATCAACAAGATCAGTTTTGTTCCCAACAAGAACAATGATGACATCACTTCCTCGTTCTGTGCGTACTTCCTCAATCCACTTGGAAGTATTCAAAAATGATTGTCGATCTGCATTATGTTAGATAAACACAAACTTCAGAATAAAGTTCTAAATATTACAATTTTTACTTATTTGACAAAATATGGATGAAATTTTGTGATAAAGCAAACTTACAAGGAAATAATTATATAGTATATTTATAGAACACAATGACTTTGTACTATGGATGCATAAATGCTCCATTAAGTATTGGAATAATCTCAGCATCTACATGCATCATCAGGATAACCTGCATAGAAACTAACTGAGCTATTTGGGGCCAGGGCTGTGTTCTTTTTGTAGAGAAAAATGTATTTTTTCTCCAATTTTAATGAATCTGGTCATGACTCATGAATCATAATCCATCTGTTCCTAGGTAGTTCCTGCCAAAAGGAGGAAAATTATGACCACATGAATTATTTTATTTTACTATTTTTATCAGAAAGAAAAAGAGGAAACTATAATTTTTTTAATTAACTTCTATAGGTTAAATCCCTTACACCTTCCCTGGGTTTTCTAGAAAGGCCTTAAACCTCCCCCGACTTTTGGGGATAAGGGGACTTATACACCCGTCTGTTACTCTGTTAGAAATCTAACAGCAGCTGCTGATGTCATGGATCTAAACATATTATAATGCCAATTTTTCCCTTATGAAAAATCATCCAATGTTCGACAACTGAAATACCCTTAAACATTTAATAAAAAATACTCTCAAATCTTCAACCAAAAAAATAAAATACCCTTAAACCTCTCGTATTAACAGTTTAAGAGTAAACAAAATGAAAGCTAGAATTAGGAGTAAAAAATGTCTCTGTAAAGCTAGAATTAGGAAAAATCTACTAACTTGATAAGAAGAATTAGTATGAGCATAATAGACATTTAATGTCTCTGTCCGGTTAAAAGTAACAGAAGGGGTATGTAAGTCCTTTTATCCCAAAAGTTGGGAGAGGTTTAAGGACAGGTCAACATTGAGGTGAGGTTTAAGGCCTTTCCAGAAGAAAACCCAGGGAAGTTGTAAGGGATTTACCCATCTTCTATATATCCATTATTAATATTCTTAATTCAATAATTTATGTCTTTTCTACAGAGAATACCCAAGGGAACCTCTGGCAAAATTTAAAAACTTTGTTCGACAAGTTGACAGGTGAACAATTAGCTATAGGTGAAGTGCATGATCCATGATGATTATGTTAAAATCCCTATTTCGCATCAGACTTCGCCTTTCCCTATTTTCCTTAAGTTTGTTTGGACATTTGAAACTGATAACAAATTCAAGAAAAATAAGTTACACATTTTTTTCTGAAAAAAGAAACAGCTACGATCATTTCCAGTAGAACTACTACTCACTAGCTTTTTTTGGTGGGAAATTTACTACTCACTAGCTACATCATATACAACTACTGCAACAGAAGAGTCTCTAATGTAGCTTGGAATGAGACTCCTAAATCTCTCCTGTCCAGCAGTATCCCTGAAAATTTAAGATGCCAAATTTTAGAAAACTTGAGTAGTATCAATATGTGAAAGGCAAGGATGTATATCAGATGAAAGAATTAGACAGCAAAGAAAAGCCCATCTTATGTGCAACCAGAAAATTCATATGCAGATGTGTATCACTACTTTTAAGGAGAGAATTTGATGAAGATTCTGAATTACTGGATCAAAGTATCAATATTGAGAAAACTGACGTTTGACCTCATGTATGAATCAAGAAATATATATATAAGAAAAACTATATTGAATCAAATATACATAAGAAAAAGGAAAGCCCTTAAAAAATATACATAAATAGATAAATACTTCAGCAACTTCTTTTAGTTCTCTTATTTTCTTGATTATATGTGCTACAAAATTCAGATAATATTAAATACTGATTAGCATACTATGTCTCTTAGAATTTCTTTATTGATGCAGGACTAGCCTTGTGTCTGTCAGATCAGACATCAGGAATACTGTCTTTCAATTGCCACATTCTCCCTCATTTCCTTGGTGTTTCTTATAGTTAACACAACCTAAGCACCAAACATTCAAAAAATAATTTCTTCTCTTTGCTGATTACTTTAAAATACGTTTAGTTTATCCTTTATTTTTTAAATGAGATAATTATGTTCAGTAAGTCCCAAAGCCTATTTCTGAATGTTTACTTTATCTAACAATGATCACTTTTTCCTATACTTTTGTGTGCTTTTGAAGTTATCCTTCCAAACTGTTGGGGTTTATTTCTTTTAAGTTATCCTTCCAACTAATGACTTACCTTTGAGGACAATGGTTGTTACAAAGTATCTATAATCCAAAGTCAGTGTTGCATGACTCTCCTGAATGGATGATGTTTCATGCCAGACACACATTCGAGTCCAACATTCCATGGATTCTTGAGGGAACTTATACATAACATTTATTTTCTTATCTCCTAGCTTATTTAACATAAATGAACAGCTAATCTACAGGATGAATCCATTTTTTATATCAAATGTCACTTAGTAACAATGTAACATTTTTGTAGGTATCTAATGTTAGAATTCAAAATATATTAATTATTTTAATAATATACCTTTCCATAGACATGTCCAAGAACCCTGTTTTCTCATCTTTCCGAATCAGACTCTTAGATTCTGATCCCATGTGTGTGTCCATACGACACTGCCCTATCATATATCTATTAACCACTTTGATGTTTTGTCCACTCCCTACCATTGAACCTACACTACAAAATCATTTCTTTGGCAACTTAAGAAAAAATGTTTGTATTTGAAAAAAATATAGATCTAATCCAAACTCTACTGGATATTTCTATAGGACAGAACTGTTCCAGTTGCCTATATTTATTCATGAACTGTAAAACAAAGAAAGAACAAGGTAAGGCTAAAGAACCAAGATGCAAACACAAACAAGTACAGAATAACACTGAAATGTCCAATTATCTGGACCATTTTCCGGTACCTTGATTCAATAATTCATAACAAGGGAGAGATTGAGGAGGATGTCACCCATAGAATTAGAGCATGATGGGCAAAATGGAGGGGTGCATCTGGAGTTTTATGTAATAGGAATACCACTTGGATTAAAAGGAAAATCCTATAAAACAGCAAAGCGTTGGGGAGCTAGGAAACATATTCAAACAATGAGTGTGGCATAAATGTGTATGCTAAGATGGATGGGTGGAAAAAACTAGAAAGGATAGGATTAGAAATGAAGTCATTCATAGGAACTTAGGAGGATATGTGATAAAATGAGAGAAAGTAGACTAAGATGGTTTGGTCATGTGCATAGAAGACCATCAACAACTCCCGCAAGAAGAAGTGGAAGAAATGATTTTAAGTTCCAATAATTTAACAATGGATATAGCATTAAACAGAACAGATTGATGAAACAGGATTCATGTACTCAACCCCATATAGTAAGGCTTGGATGATGATGATGATGATGATGATGAAACTAATTAATGATTAAATGCAAAGTTAAGCTTATGGACAAATATTTTAGGAACAAGAGGTTTTAAAATAAGTAAGATTAAAACAAAAGATATGATATTCAAGTTTAATAATAAGAGTGCAAATCAAGGTAAACTTACAATTGGAGCTCAATTTGACCTTCTTCAGTACCAAGGTAATTCATAACAAGGGAGAGATTGAGGAGGAACAGGAGGATGTCACTCATAGAATTAGAGTAGGATGGACAAAATGAAGGGGTGCATCCTGAGTTTTATGTGATAGGTAAATACCACTTAGATTAAAAGGAAAATTATATAAAACAGTTGTAAGGCCAATTATGTTGTATGGAGGAGCAGTTGGGCAGTCAAGAAACAATGTCCAAAAATGAGTCTGACAAAACTGTGCATGTTGAGATGGATTAGTAGAAAACTAGAAAGGATAGGATAAAAAATGAAGTTATTCAAGGAGCCTAGGTGTAGCTCCAACAGGTGATAAAATGAGAAAAAGTAGACTATGGTTTGCAAGTTGAAGGGACTAGAAGGGCTAGAGGCAGACCAAAAAGGACATGGGTAGGAGTAGTATAAAATGATTTAAGTTCCAATATAACAATAGATATGGCATTAAATAGAACTGATTGAGTGATCGGTGAAACAGGATTCATGTAGCCAATGCCATATAGTTGGGACTAGGCTTGGATGATGATGACAAAAATATGAAGCAACTTTTGATCAAGCCTTAATGGAAGAAAGCAAGTAATGGAATCTCCTCTATAAGTGTCAATACACACTTGAAAAGTTTTTGGATTAGCCGTGGAGAAACAATAATGCTCATTTTTCAACTGATTTCTTGCATTCCTGCATTTAGCTAGACATATCTTCATGTTCCTCCTGTTCTTCACATGCAATTCACTTCATGTTACCTTTATAAAGAAAACAACCATTTTGCTTTCATGTATCATAGATACACTAATGCAACTTAGAAAAATTGACGTGACAAAATTATTAAAGAAGCGTTAAAATGAAACAAGTCGTTGGGATAGGCTAACCAGAAAATGAAGAAGGCATACCAAAGTTGCAAACGAACTGTTCTGTCTTCAAGGTACATTGTCTTGGACAGAAAATCAATGCCAATTGTGGCCTGAAAGTCACGTAGAAAAATAGTGTAAACTATAAATCATCCAGGAGGGATTATCTGCTTTGTAAATTGTTGAATTTTACAGGGGAAGTACTGATCCAAGTACTGAAAGCATTTGAAAAAATATCAGGTTACTTGATAGTGTTAAATTTTCAAATTGTGCATGTTATTTCAGAACATGAATAACACTAAGCATTTCTGAGTCGGGCATTTGAACAATCAGAAAGCACATTTTCTGATCCTAGGTTATATTACTAAGTTGATAGTTTGATATATAAAGTTTTTATATTAAGGCTCTTTTTGTTTCAATGTAAAACGGACAGAAGCTTTCTAGGCTGAAATATTTGATCCACGTTTTTGCCTATTTAATGATGAAACTTTGCTTTCTTTGCTATTTACAATAAAACAAATTAGAAGGGTGGAAAAAAGTTTTCAATGTAAAAGGGGCAGAAATAAGAACTTGAATATTTCAGTCTGAAAAATATCACGTCCATTATATGAAGAAACAAACAAATAGATACCAACTCTATTAGATCTGCAGGAAAGTAAATCACATACTTGGAGAACTCATATCCAGGCAAAACTTTACCACATTATCCGTCATGTTAAAAAAAATAAATAAAAGATCAACCCGTTTCAAGAAAATTACGTTTCAAACGGTTTTAATGGACGAACCTCTAATCTCTTTTCAAGTGCTTTATTTTTCTTTTCTGGTCAGAGAGCTTTTCTTTTACAGATGATTTGTCATATCTCATATTAAGCCAGAAGGCGTAGCTTTCCAATCTATCCACATGCAATGTTTTAATCTATATACATGCAAGGACAGCATGCGCACAATCAAATCCACAGTATTCAAATGATTAAAAGAAAAGGCAAAATTGAAATCTTAAAACGAAAACACCCCATTTCCTAAAAAATACCAAAAATTCAGTTTTCAACAATCAAAACGCAGTTAAAGACGATAAATCCAAACAAATTTAATGAAGAAAGAACAAATTGATAGACCATGATAGTCTATACAATCGGGAATACGACAGATCAGCAAATTCATAGAATATTAACAGATAAAACTCGTAATTCGTAAATACCTGGTATGTAGTGTCAAACTTGTCGTACATGAAACGGGTGATAATGCTGGTTTTCCCGACGGATTGGTCGCCCAGGAAAACGAGCTTGTATTTGGCGAGAGGAGAGACAACCGCCATAGGTTCTCCTTTCTGATCTTTCTCTCCCTCTCTAGCTCACAGAGACGAACAGATCTGAATCTGAATCAGCTAAAACAGAGAA
The DNA here is from genome assembly GCF_056320005.1 of Nelumbo lutea. NCBI lineage: Eukaryota > Viridiplantae > Streptophyta > Magnoliopsida > Proteales > Nelumbonaceae > Nelumbo > Nelumbo lutea. The sequence continues at coordinate 110,342,545 of NC_142684.1, forward strand.
GAGAAAACAGAGACGCACTTTCTGATTTGGTTTAATAGGAAGAGAGGATAGAGGGAGAGAAACAAACAGGTAACCGCCAACCAACGACAAACAAGACCCCTCCCAGCCTTCAAATACGTTTCATTTACCGATTTGCAATTATGCCCCTCCTGTTTGGAGAAATGGCACAAACTTTCTTGACTCAAAAACAGCCTGGGTCCCACACTGGGTGATGCAAGAAGGATGATCTTAGCAATGGGAAAGAATCCAACGGTCGAAACTTCACGATTTAGCTTTTATGGTCCCGCAGGCAACGGTTGCATTGGCAGTTTATACACTTGATACTTTTTTTTGTTTTGAAATGCATTCAGTTTACACGTACCCTTACTCAACGATTAAACTATCATTATGTAACGTATCAAACAATTTGGGTAATTCGGATATGGATATCTTTGGGAAGCATATGGATAAGAACGAAAAAATATGAAAATATTTAGATACGACAAAAAATATATATATAAATTTTATAAATATATTAATAGTATTAAGTTTAATGTCAAAATAACTATAAAACTATATTATTAAGGAGGTATTGGCTTTTAGAATTTTTTTTTACTAAAATATCCCTCCTCTTGAATGAAGTTCATCTCTATTAAAAATGTAGAAAATATAATTAAAATAACAGCACTAAGTACATTCAATTACTTCTCATTAAGTCTCACATTTAAGTCATTAAATAAATAATATTTTCTTTGAATCCAACATTTATACTTTTATTTATCATCATTAAATTTCATTAATAAATCCAGACACAATAATTATTAATAGAATGGAATTTTATATTTTTAAAATAAAATATAGAAATGAAATCATATTTTTCATCTAGGTGGTGGGTAAGTAGTTCAGCCATTTGGGTCAAATGGATAATTTCATGATGTTATAAATAAATAATACAAATTTAAAAATATAAAGATAATTTTGTTTATCATTATTAAATTCCACTAATAAATCCATACACAATAATTATTAATAAAATGAAATTTTATATTTTTAAAATAAACCTAGAAATGAAATCATATTTTCCATCGAGGTCATGGATAAGTACTTCAACCATTTGGGTCAAATGGATAATTTCATGATGTCATAAATAAACAATACAAATTTAGAAAAATAAAAAATAAAAAAATTATAGAAAAAAATAAATTTTGAAAAGAAATTGGACACATTTCTATTATTATATATTTGTCATATTAAAAAATAAGTATGACAAAATAGAAATAATTTTATTACTAATGGACATCAAATATACAACTTAAAACTGATAGGAAATTAAACCATCTTCCTATCTAGGGGGTGGGTTAGTGGTTCAACCTTTCAAGTCAAATAGATTAACCCATGATGTATAATTAAAAATAATTTTTTTAAAATAGAAAAGTACAAAAAATATGAAACAATTTTGGGCACATTTATAATATTATATACTAATAATATATAAAAAAATATGTATGATAAACAATAATTATTTTTTCAATGATATTCATGATGTCATAAATAAATAATACAAATTTAGAAATAAAAAAAAAACTTTTGTTTATCATCATTAAATTCCACTGATAAATCCATACATAATAATTATTAATAGAATTAAATTTTATATTTTTAAAATAAACCTAGAAATGAAACCAGTAAGGTCATTGGTTGTTGATTATTATCACCATCATCATTTGATACTGCCACGTGCAAAAATAAATCCGAAAACAAAAATTACTTTTATTGATGATGAAAATGTAATACATGATTTAAAATCAACTAAAAAATAAAAAATGGTTTTTTCATCCAAGTGGTGGGTTAGTAGTTCAACTATCCATGTCAAATGGATCAACACATGATGTTATTATTAAATAATAAAATACATAAAATTCTAAAAAATGTATAAATTTGTAGATAATTTTGGGTACATTCAATAATATTATATATTGATCATATAAAAATGTGTGATTAATGAGAATTATTTTCATTAATGATAGAAATGGGATAAAAATTAGGATAAAAATAAAGAGCGTTAATGTCTAATATATTACTCCACTAACTATGTCAAATGGTTCAATGATTTAATTAGCTAAATTATTGTAGGCAAGTGGTTTAGTAAGGATTAAATTTGATTCGATCTGAAGATCTTATTGAATCTCATAAATATTGATTTGAATCTAAATCCGATCAAGATGTTAGATATCTGAATATGATACGATCCAATTTAATTTAAAAAAAATCATAAATTATAAAAGGAAAAGAAAATATAATAGTTGAAAATAAAGAAAAACAAAAAATATAAGTATTTTTTCAACTATTTTCATCATTCAAACAATATATTGGAATTGTATTTTCTTTTGGTAAATGAGTAATTTTTATTATCTCATAAATTAAATAATAAAAAATAAAAGTATAGAATTTTTTATAAATTTTATAGAAAATTTTGAATATGTGTTAATATTATATATTCTTCATATTAAACAAAAGTATATTTGAAAATAAGAATTATTGTTAGTAAAGATCTAAATGGTTAAAATAGAAAAAAATTAATTAATGTCTTAATCATAATCAATTTTTTTGGTTAAATAAGTTAATGATTCAACCAGTAAGGTCATTTGGTTGTTGACTATTATCATCATCATCATTTAATATTGCCACGTGCAACGTGCGTGCACTTTTACTAGTAATATATAAATACCTAGGAATTATTTATATATATAAAGAAATATATTATAATTAATATAGTAGGACATGTAGATATTATACAACTTTATTAATAATGCATCAATCAAGAGTCCAAGGCAAATATTATATAGTTCTTTACAAATTAATATATGCAAAAAGCCAATATTATTTTATTATCTATTAAAGTGTAAGGCATAAAGCATATGCAACTATTATATTGGAATTATTATATCATTTTTCTATTTTTATTTTTATTTTTAACATTAACAAAAATTTCAACTAAAAAATTAATTCTTAAGTATTTGATAAATAATATTTATATTTTTATAAACAATAAATATGTTATTATAAAATGTAAATTAAAATATCAATTATTAATTTATAAAAATATATAATCTTAACTTAAAATATATCAAATCTATTAAAATTTTGAAAATGTATATCATATGAAAATTCATAAATTTTAATTACTAAAATAATTAATCCATTATTAATATTTCATTTTTATAAAATTTTGAAGTTAAAAATTAATGGATTTGATAGATTCAATCTATATTATATTTTCAAATACTTTGTAAACAATACTTTTACTTTTGTAAATAATAAATACATTGTTATTTAATGTAAATTAAAATATTAATTAATAATTTATAAAAATTTAAGATATATACCATATGCAAATTTATAAAACTTAAGTATTAAAATAGTTATTCTATTATGAATATTTTATTTGTATAAATTTTTAAAATTAAAATTAATTTTTGATATATATGTGGACTTTATAAATTATTTATTCCATTTATTTATAAAATACTAATTTTGAATATTGTTCTTTTTAATTTATAGTTGAAGTTTTTGAAAATAAATGCATGTTATTTTTTGTTTGGATGTAAATATTAAGTTTAATAAAAGTTATTTTATTACACTTACTAATACGAAATAACAAATGGCTTTGTAGGTAATGCACACTTAGGCATTGGGCCTGTATCAATGTAGTCCGATACCGCATATTGATATTTTAATCTTTGCCCTTACAATATGATTTTCATAAATCATAATCTATACACATACACCGATAGAGACATGTGGAATACACTTAGTGTTCTACACTTTCTTCGAATCAGACTTGCTCCTCACAACACATCTGGTCATGCTTTGGGTACATCTCCCTGTATATGACAAAACTCATGTACATACGTAGGTGTTGTGAGGGAATTCACATATGCGCCCACGAAGCATGCCCCATAGGCGCCCTACAGCACACCCCAATCATGTATTGGGAAGTAAGGTTTAACAAATAGGCATTGGGCCTGTATCAATATAGTCTGATACCGCATATCGATATTTTAATCTTTGCCCTTACAATATGATTTTCATAAATCATAATCTATACACATACACCGATAGAGACATTGTGGAATACACTTAGTGTTCTACACTTTCTTTGAATCGGACTTGCTCCTCACAACACATCTGGTCATGCTTTGGTTACATATCCCTGTATATGACAAAACTCATGTACATACGTAGGTGTTGTGAGGGAATTCACATCTGCGCCCACGAAGCATGCCCCATAGGCGCCCTACAGCACACCCCAATCATGTATTGGGAAGTAAGGTTTAGCAAATAGGTAGTTTTTACCTGGAATTCAATAGAACCGAACCCGAATTGCTCTTGAGTCGATTCTATCCAATTTGTTACAAGTAGGATCTGGTTTTAAATTCATAGAACCAATTCTCATCCAGATCAGTTATAGAGTTTATGGGTTTACCCTATCCAAATCGACCCCGATGAACCGACCTTGATGGAACCTATCTTGGAATTGAGCTTGCTTTGAAATAAACTCCAAAATACTTTTTGTGATATAATGATTTGAACCTAAACACTCATAGTTACAAAGAGCATGGTCTCACTTGAAAATTGAATTACTTAATTTATTTGATCATTTGTTTTCATTTTTAATATCTGAATGTGTATAATAAATAATGTAAAAGGTAATATTTACAAAATTTAAATTTAAATTATAAGTTTTAAACCATATAATGATAATCTACATATTAAGTTACTTAATTTAACCAATAAAGATAACATAAGTTGTAAGCTATATATTATATTTACTTAAAATCAAATTTTTAAAAACATGCTTCATTGTTTTTTTTTTTTTGAAGTGAGGGAGTGAAGAAAGAACAGGTTCCATGGGTAGACCCTAGAACTAAACTCGGAACCACTAAGGCCAAAACCAACCCTAGAATTAACCTTCATAGGGTAGGTTCTAGTTCCAAAAACTAGAACTGACCTCTACAGGGTAGGTTCTAGGTTCTGCTATGGAACTTAATCGAATTGGCCCATGCTCACCCCTATTTGGGAACATCTCCTATTGATAGAATTGAAATCAGTATCCCACAAAGCGCACCCCACAACACATCCCAAGTGTGTATTGGGAACATCTCCCAATGACAAATATGGGAGATGTTCCCAATGCATGCTAAGATGTGCATGTGGGGCATATTGTGTGGGGCACCAATGTGATACGGGAGATGTTCCCAATGCACACTGAGATGTGGATGTGAGGCACCCATGGGGGAATTGGGATCCACTCCTCACACCAACCTTACAGCCACATCCCACTATGTATTGGGGAACATCTCATCCCCATGCATGAATAATAAATACAGGGATATGAGATGTTCCCAATGTGTGGTCAGGACATATTGTTAGGCTGGTGTGAGGACCAGATCTCGACTCCTTGTGGGGACTGATGAGCACTTTTTTTTTTTGCTCCAAGGGGTTACACAAGAGGGGGTAGCCCATCCCCCAAATCCAGGTGCAGGCAAGATTCGATGCCAAGTCTCCATTACAACCAGCAAATGATTTTACCAACCACGGTTGGCACCTTACAACTGATGAGCACTTTGTAAGGAACAAATGGCAGCCGTGCATTAGGAATATCTCCCCATGAATGATAAAATATGTGTACATGAGATATTCCCAATTTTGTGCTTAATATGTTTGTGAGGTAAGTGTGAAAAAATGCTCTATAAGGAGCAAAGATGGATTAGACTCCTTGTGGGGACTGATGAGCACTTTTTTTTTGCTCCAAGGGGTTACACAAGAGGGGGTAGCCCATCCCCCAAATCCAGGTGCAGGCAAGATTCGATGCCAAGTCGCCATTACAACCAACAAATGATTTTACCAACCACGGTTGGCACCTTACAGCTGATGAGCACTTTGTAAGGAACAAATGGCAGCCGTGCATTAGGAATATCTCCCCATGAATGATAAAATATGTGTACATGAGATATTCCCAATTTTGTGCTTAATATGTTTGTGAGGTAAGTGTGAAAAAATGCTCTATAAGGAGCAAAGATGGATTAGACTCCTTGTGGGGACTGATGAGCACTTTTTTTTTTGCTCCAAGGGGTTACACAAGAGGGGGTAGCCCATCCCCTAAACCTAGGTGTAGGCAAGATTCGATGGCAAGTCTCCATTACAACCATCAAATGATTTTACCAACCACGGTTGGCACCTTACAACTGATGAGCACTTTGTAAGGAACAAATGGCAGTCGTGCATTAGGAATATCTCCCCATGAATGATAAAATATGTGTACATGAGATATTCCCAATTTTTTGCTTAATATGTTGTGAGATAAGTGTGAAAAATGCTCTATAAGGAGCAAAGATGGATTAGAAGTGGATAGGAAGTATAGTGATGTTGTACGATCAAAGGTGTGTCAAATTGAGCGTGTAGTAGTAGATAATCCTATCAACTAGATGAAACCGAGGTGGAAGGACAAAGTCGTGCACTGAGGAAATCTGCAAGAAAAAAAGAGTTAGAGGCCTGAGGATGAGGCCCCCGAGAAAGCATTCCAAAGCTTAAATTAGTAATACGGTGATTAAGTTGGTTGGGCCAAGTTGTAGAGAGTGACCTAGTATGAGCTAAGGGGAACGATAAGAGAGCAAGAGAGCTAAAGAGTTTAGAGGGTTGAAGATCCTTTACCATGAGGGGGAGATGCATTTAAATAGATGAGAATTCATGCTATAAGCGAGCAGACTCCTTGTGGGGTTAATGGAATGAAGTCACACGCCGACATCTTCAGGAAGCTCCACCTTCCCTAACGAGGGCACTTCTCCTTGTCCATGTGAGACTTTACTTCTTTGTAAGAACTTCGATGACATAGTTGTTTGTTTATAAATGAACAACATGCTAACGTGGTCCGAAGGCATTAGACACAAAGACATCCATATGGCAACTTCGGCAGCTAAAACACCGCCCGAGCAGAGGTAACTCATAAGTCATAAGTGAAGAGAAAGGATTTGCACCTAACACTAACCTCACAAAGCCTTACATGGAACATTGCAAGCACATGTATTTTGTCATTTATAGGGATTTCAAAATGTATAGACTATCTTGAAAACTGAATTTTTGGAACCCATATATTTTCACATAATTTGAGCATGTCAAAATGTCCAACAGAAGTATTTATTTACAGTTCAGAGTTCAGGGAAAATCTTGTACAAAATGAGATAGCTAAGTGAAACACCCCATAATATATAGAGCGTACAGGGAATTTATCCTTTTCTTTTTTGTACATATTTTTATTTGAATAAGTCAAATGGTCGAACCAACAATTGGATGATTTGACTGTTTTTGACCGAAACAGTTTTTTATACTTTTGAATCTAACACCATGGAATTAAACTTATTAATCCCCAAATAGAGTTGATTCTAGACGGGAATGGATCAATCCATTGAGAGCCCTGAAATCGTGACATAATCTTAGTAAAATAATATTAATATCTATGGTTATTTATTTATTTAATTATTTTAGTGGGTTGAATATTCGGTAGGACCAAAACAGTTTTGTGTATGATTTGAGTTTAATAACATACTACCCTATGAGCTCATATATAATAGTTTCAAATTAATTTTGATATAATATAACTTTATATAAATCAAAACTATTTGCTTTTTTTTTGGCCTTTTTTAAATATAATATAATGCCAATTTTTCCTTTGTATTAAACCATCGAGTGTTTGTTGACTAAAATATATCTTTAAACCTTAAAAAAAAAAAAAAAAAAAAAAAAAACTTAAACCTATTTGAGCAAAGAAATCTACAAACTTGATTCGAGTAATTAATATGGGCATAACAGACTTTATCTCCAAAAACCAGGAGGATTTAAGTGCAGATCAAAGTTCAGAAAAGGTTTAAGGCCTTTTTAGGTGATTTTTGGCATCATGATGATTCTTCACACCTGATTTTTTTAAATCAGTGATTTTCCAAAAATCATTTTTTTTTTTTTTTGTTATTCGGTATCATTTCCTCCATGTCAGCTGAATTTTTAAAAATCACTTTTGAGATTGTTTGGTATTTAATTTCAAGAATGATCGTTTTTCATTGAAGCAATGGAACACCTTCTTGCCCTTGCCACATAAAATGCCACCTCACCTAATAAAAATTGGAATCGCCTGAAAATCGGGGAATCACAAATGTTGTGATTCCTTGCCCAAACTGATTTTAGGGATTGATTTTTTGCTGATTTCTCAGAAATCGGCATAATCAGCCAACCAAACAAGGAAAAACAATCATTGATTCACGTGGATCCAACATGGTACTGATTTTTGGGAAATCCGCGTAGATGTCAAACAATCACCTTAGAAAACTAAGGGGAGGTTATTTACCTTTTTCAATTTGAATAAGTTGGTTGATTGAACCAAACAGGTGGGCTGCTTAACCCATGATTGTTTCCTGTCCGAGTCTAACAAGATTGTAAACCCCATCATCATCTAAGCATTACCCCATGTGCTTGGGGTCTGCTAGATGAACCTGGAACTATAGGGATCGGATCCTTCTTGTTTTTTTCTTTTTCTTTTTTTTTTTTTTCTGATTAGTTGCATGGCCCTCTCCACCTCTACATGCCTTAATTTTGGTAGAGGTGTTGATGTCCATCAAAAGTTTGAAACTTCAATATCCGTCATCCGATTCCAATCCAATTATTCTCCATTTAGATGATCTGTTTAGTAATCTGATCGGATTCTAATTTTGCAAAGGGTAAAATACAAAAACCTCCCCTCAAGTTTCTGACAGTTATAAAAACCTCTCATATAGTTTCATTTTAACAAATATTTCCTTTGAACTTTTAAAAATTGGACAAAAACCTCTTTTCTATCATCGACTCAGATATAAAGTGTTAGATTGATGCATTACTGAATTATTTGTTTTCTGAATACCCATTTTATCATTTTGTAAATTAATTTACATGCAAAATTACTGAATTAATCATATTTTGATGAAATTCCCGAATCCACTTTCACCTATGTACATCAAACAGGGAGAGGAAAACAAAAAAGGAAGTGAAAATTTTTGTCAGGTTTACTCAAGACAATAGGTATGCCTGCTACAAAGCAGACAACGAAAGAGGAGTGTTTGGAGGAGCAGGCGTTGGTAAGAATGGCAATGGGGCGGGGATCATAGTCTTTGTCCCTGACCCCAATTAGATATAAATCTCTATCCTTGACCCCAATCCCAATCGGGGATAAAAATTGTCCTCCATCCCCGATCCTCAAAGAAGGCAAGTTCCCCATAGGGACCCAAATCCCCAAATTTTTTGTAATTAATAGAATTTTTAAAAAAATAAATTTACTTAGAATAAAAGAAGATTTTAAAATATAAATAATATTTTAAACATATTTTGATATATATATATATAATATTCAATATAAATATAATCAGGATCTGGACGGGGACTTCATTCCCCATGGGGTGAGTGTATTTAATTAAAACCAAAAATTCTGATTTCATTTTTTAGAATTAGAAATTCCGTTAACCGAATTTACAGAACTTTCTATTATTCTATATAATATATAATAAAGGAGTGAACGTGTAAGTATCCTTGCGTCAAACCATTCCGCACGTTCGGAAAAGCTAGTCTGAAGTGGAGTGCAGTATAGTTTTTACATGTTTTTTCCGTGTACAACAGACTATGTCAGTGTGGTGTGACTAATAGAGTGAACATGTCAGTATCCTTGGCGTTAATTGTACGACTTTATTCAGAGACCCAATCAGCCCCCACAACGTCCTACAGCATAACTCGTCGTGTATGATGATATTATCATTGAGAGATATTCCCAATACACGACAGGGACATTGTAGGAGACGGTTTTGTGGGGTATTATTTGAATTCCTCTGTTCAATCTTTTCATGCCATCTCTGTCAGCCATGTTCGTAGATCTACAAATCAAGTTTCAATACCTTTTGTGCGTCATGCTTTCTCTAATTTTTTATTCTCCCTTACTACTGGTCGAATCACCCTCTTGATTGTATTAGTGTATTACATCTCTCCCCTCCAATGAGTGTATTTAGTAGTATTCAGGGCAATGTAAATTCTCTTTCATTTGACTTTGTTTGGTTTGACAATAAAGGAAGGAAAAGGTAGTGTGAAACATATGTACATGTTTTTGTCTTTCCCTTTTCTTCTTTTTCCTACATTTTCCTTCAAATCAAATACGGCCTTAATGGATTTTCATTTTGACCTTAAAAAAATAAATGGTTACAATAACCTCTTGATTTATGATAGATTTTTCTACTTCATTGTTCTCAAACGGTACAAATTCATAAAAATTTCTGAAGCGGAGAAATCAATTGAAACCCCACAAATAAGGTAAAATATAGAGAATTGTACTATGGGACTAGTGACACTTAGATCCCTAAATTTCATTTGTGACAAAGAGCTATCCTCTCTCTTGTATTTTCAGTTTTCAATATTCCACATATGTTAGTTTTTAACTTTTAGATCACTTTACCATTTCCTTCATTGTATCTCCAAAAACTCAACTTTTAAATTTTTACTACTTTCTTTACTTTTTTTTTCTTTTCATTTATTTAAGAGAGAGACTAATGAGAGTTGAAAGATGTCAGCATTTGCCACCATTAGCTCTAATTATAAAGAAGAGAGCAAAATGGTCTCATAAAAAAGTAAAAATGGTCTCAGAACACTTCATAAACTCTTCTGTCAAATGCAAAGCAGTGTTAGAAAGCATTGGAGGAACCAAAAGAAATATCTTATAGAATGAACAGCACCTTATAAACCACATCAAGCATCTTTTAACTTTTTTTTTGATAACATATCTCTAATTTATGTAAGTAGATGTAATACATTATTAGAGCATCTTCTAACCAGGAAAGCTAGATTAAGGAACTCTTTTATCTTTTTTATCATGGTTTTCAAAATTGGACCGAAAACCAAGAACCGTTTAGGTGATCAGTTTTGTTTTATTCTAGAACCGTTATTTTGCCAAAAACCATTGATTTGGACGATCAAACCATTTGAACTGTCCAATGGTTTTTGCATTTTTTATTGTTTTTTTTTTAATTTTAATTTTAATTTTTATTTTTTTGTTAGAACAAGCCATCCATTTGGTTTGAACGATCAGACTGTTCGACCCAGGAACCGGACCCCTAACTCTTTGTGACTAATAAGTTCAGAGGCCTTAGTATCATTACTCACAAAGTATAGGATAGTTCTCAGAATTTGATTATATAGCCTATTGCATATGCCTTCGCTACAAGTTTGGGCTCAAGCTTGATTTTAGCTAGAAATACTAATTCAATTTCAATTCAACTCAAAATCTCATATGTTTGAGTTTACCTAAAACTTTGAGAGTGAGTTAAGCCTATTCAAGATCGAACTCAATAGTTGTTCTCCTTGTTCACAAAAGCACATTAAAATTTCATATTCTCATCAAATTAAGAAGAATAATTTGCTTATTCAACATTTACAATCATAAAATATACAAAAAAATAAAACATGTTTGACTACTTGATTAGGCTCGCCAAGCTTCATACTACTTGAGCTCAACTTGATTAGAGATCGAACCTCAAGCTTGGTTCAAAGCTTATTTTGGTTTTTCCTCAACCGAACTGGAATTGCTTGTAAGGTTCAGTCTGGAAGGATGGTATGTCGAGATGCACTAAAAAGGCCGTTTGGTATATTCAATCTAAAAGTTTATCATTTTGAGTAAGGTTTTTAATTGTTTAGTGGGACTGTGAACCAATGATAAAGTTCTATGTGAGTTTTTAAATGCATGGGATCTGCATTTGAGTTCAGATCTGCGCTCCACAAGGCCTCACAATATATCTCCCCCATATACTGGAAACATCTCCTGATGATGTGATAGGATCTGCTCCTCACAAATGAGCGCCTCACAAGCATATCCACCGTGTGAAGAGCAGGAATACAAGGCGAGGATACGCTGTCGAAGGTTGTGGGGCGCGAACTCTCTACGTTTACAGGAACCATAAATTTATTAGTGATGTGAAATCTCATCTTTAAAACCTCATCATTAATGTGATATGAAACCTCATCGTTGATTCCAATTCGATTAATCCGAATAAATGGCTCACCACATCGTTGAAAACCATTTTAATAACGAGAAAACAAAGTAATAAGTATTTAAATTCAGCAACTTCAGCCGTTATCTAACGGCCCCAAGTCAACGGTCGTAATTGATGGCCGAGAACCACAAATTTCACGATTGGTGAGCACATTTCATTCCTGCCATTGCCAAGACCCAAGAGGGGCTCTTGAGTAATTCCAGAGCCCATCTTAGCACCTACTCCCGCGTCGTAGTCTTTAATTTAACCAGAAAATGCTCGCAATCTGAAAGCGGAGAGAGGCACATACTGATCAATACAGATTAGAGTAAGATTGGTTCCAGTTCATCTCCTCAGAAGCCTGCTCTAATGGAATCCACAGTTTCTGGAACAACTCTCTTCACCTTATCCAAATCCATTTCTTCTTCCCATAACCTCGTCATCTGTAGCCTCCACCACCACTTATCACGAACTCTAAGTCCAAGCATTCAGAAACGTTTTTCATCCGGTAGAATCAGATGCATCTATGATGGCAATTTTCAGAGGTCAAGTCAGTTCGTTCCAATCTATTCGCCTGGAACTTATCTTCGGAATTTGCATCTAGCGGCTCCGATATCGTCTCGTATGGCCTGTATATCGAGCTCTACTGCTTCGTTTGCTTCCGGTGGAAGCGGAGATGATACCAATGAAGGTAACGGAGGTGGGGGTGGCGACGGCGGTGATGGATCAAACAACGGAGAAACCAAGTCAAAATCTATTGGGGGAGACTCCGAAGAGGTTTCGACCTTGTCTTCCGATGTAATAATCCTTCACGTTGGAGTAAGTCATGCTCATCTATCTTAAGTTTTTTAACCTTGTTATTATTTTTGAAGAATAAATGCACTGTATATATAGCATTTATTATATGCTTATCTATGTATATCTAATTTTGCAATTGCAGGGAATGACTTGTGGAGGATGTGCAGCAAGCGTGAAAAGAATATTAGAAAGCCAAGTAAGTCCTACTTTTTTTCGTCTTTTTTTATTCAAATGAAGACGTTGTAAACTGTATCTTTTTTGCTTGTTACAATTTATTTTGCTTCTTTAGCATGGTAGCTTTTAATTCTCTAATTGTGCTTGGAGCTAGAAAATATACAGCGCAGAGTTAAGTTCTCTTTTTTTGGAAAACAAATTTCTGGGAAACCTCACTGATGATAAGCATAACCAGAAGGCACTCTTTAGACAGAGTATCAAATTCCGAATTAGCACACCTGAGACTATATGGCTAGAAAGTTTTCAAAACTATTACCTGAAATACAAAAAGAAAAAAAAAATCCTAAGGTTTGAAATGGTGAAAGTGCTAATCATCTTTTTCTCGCCTGCCTCTTTGTTGTAAAGGTTTGGAATCATTTCTTTCTCTTTTTGGGCAATCTGGAAATCTTCCAAATGAAGTGATTGAATTATTTTCCTCCCCAGTGATTGCAATACACCAAAAAAAAAAAAGTAAAATACTTGGATGCTGTACAAGGGCAGCCGTGATATGGAGCATCTAGGGTGAAAAAAAAAAGCTCAAGAATCTTTGGTAACAAGGAGCCAATGGAAGACTTGACTATCCTTATTTATTAAGGTAGCACTGGTCCACTGGGTATTAACAAGGGAAGGACTTGAAGGAGTGCCAGTGGGTGTGGTTACAGTGGTTGGCTTTGCTCAAAGAAACCAACATATAGATCATGCATGGGTTGCCCCTGAATTGGGGTTCCACAAATTAATATTTGATGGCTGCTTCTATGGTTATCCTGGAAAAACAGGAATAGGGGTGTGATATGGAATAAAATTGGAATCATATTGCTAGGCTTCTTAGGTCTTGTGAGAAGGAAATTTGTTAAGAGCTGATGCTTGCTCTTTTGCAAGGTCTAAGATTGGCCCTTTCTTCAAACTTGTTCAATTTAATTGTTGAATGGGACTGCCAAGTAGTCATTTCATGGTTCACTTCCACAGCTTCTGGTGCTTGGAGGCTTGGACCCTTAAGACATATTGTTAGAGAAGCAAAGGACTTGATAAATAATATGAACTGCTGGTTCAAATGTTCAATTGGACCCCAAGATCTACCAATAACTTTGCCGACTCATTTGCAAGAGCAAGTAGAAAAGACAGGCTTGGTTTGGGAACCCCAGGCCTAGGAAGAGAAATGCACATAAGGTAATTGTAAGCACTCAAGTAGTTAAACTTTGATCAGCTATGAGTTGTGATATATGTCTTGGTTCTCCATATTTTTAATGAAATTCTGCTTACTGATATTGATAAAAGACTCATATATAATATAGCTTAACTTGTGGCATTTTATTGATTGTTAACTATAAAAGACTTGATTTAAAAGAGGGAGAAGTTGAGAACAGAGTTGAGGTGGATGGAGACATTGGTTGTTATTGGTTGGCTGCATGATGGTTTAGATGGTCCCTGAAAGCTGGAGAATTTACTTGGTGAGGCAAGAGCCTTGGGATCCATAATGAACATCTTGTTTAATTGGATCCCAAGGTCAACCAATGCGTTGGCAGATAGCCTTTCCATGGAAGGGTTAATAGAATTTTGTTATTCTGTGGCAGGTACCTTTCCATGCAACAAATGTACTGCAGAGATTCTTCTACACTGTAACTTTGTTTTCTTATCATTTAGTTGTTGGCCTTTTAAGCTCATTGCTCTTATTTCCTTTTATGGGTTGTGGTACTTGTTACCTCCTAATTTTATTCCATCATTAAATTTCATAATTGAATCCTCCTATCTAAGAGATTGAAGGAAGATAGTAGACATACAACTAATATTTTAACTTAAAAGATGACTGTTAAGAAAATATTTAGCCTAAAGATGAAACTAGGGCCACCCAAATCCCACACAAGGAATTAGAGGCGCCACCTACAAAAATTCAGAACCTGTGTAAGAAAAATCAATTAACAAGAGAAGTGATTTCCCCACACTCCATATAGCAAGATGATCAGCAGCAAAACTTCTGGTTCTTGGAACAGATTGAGGGCTTCAGTCCGGAAGCCAAGGATCTCATCTGTCAGATGTAGTGACTAGGCCTCCATGGACCTGAATCTACTAATGACTACCTAGAATCCTTGAATATGGATTCCTCTCAAACTCTAGAGAGACAATTTAATATAATCTAAGACCTTGGAGGGAAAGAATTAGCTCATCTATACATATGCATAACTATACATCCTCTCATGTGCATCTTCAACTTTGAAATATAATAAATCACTGCTGTCTTTTCTCTATAAAGGAAAGAAAGAGCTTATGCTAGATGGCCAACATTTTATCCTCATGCAGAATAGTTGTTGCATATATGGAATCATCCATCCAAAAACACCTTGCAAATTGTTAGTTGTGGATTTATGAGGCCTAGATGTGTAGGATTAGTCCTCCTGGTGTTTGTTTGTTTGTTGCTGCTTTTGTTGATACTTGGCTTCTGACATTCAATCGGATAAATTGGAAGCTTTCATACTTTTGGTGGCAGCCAAACTATGAATATCTATGAAAGTGATTACCCTATAGCTGATGGTATAATATTTTTAAGTGATTTAGGCTTTAAAGTTTTATCTACCCATTACTTTCATGCTAAATGTTTCTACATAAATTCTGCTGCACTTCAACATTAACATAGTGATGTTATGTATGACCAGCCACAGGTATCTTCTGCCAGTGTCAATCTTGCATCAGAGACAGCAATTGTGTGGCCTGTTGCTGAAGTCAAAGTTACAGAGAACTGGCAACAACGGTTAGGAGAGACCCTTGCAAAGCATTTGACCAATTGTGGATTTAAATCTGATCTTCATGGTAAGCAATTATGATAATTATCCTTCATTATTCATTTTTTAATATATCTCTTGGTTAGCACAATAACTTTTCATTTGATCATTGGCAGATTACAGAAAGCATAACTAATTATAAAATCAGAAAAGAAGTACAAATGGGAAACAGCTACACAGAATGTTACCTCATGTCGATAAACAAATCCCAAAAGTACACAAGTCTAAGCAGCTTGACCCCCTAAGGCAGGCCCCCAATACAAGTCCTTACTCTCAGCCCTTCCCTAGCTAGAGATTTGCCGATCCTTGGGTCCTATTAAATGAAGTGTTCATATTGGATGTCAAAGACCTAGCCCATAAAACCGCAAACAAGTGTTGCATATTCCCTAGTTTTGGAGTTTCTCTCCTCCAAGATGCTACATAAAATTATGGATTTTGGGAGAAAGAAAATTGTTGAGCCAGATACCTTTTCTGCCACACCATGCAAAGAATAATGGCCAGGATGCACCTATCTTTGTCCTGGTCTGAAACTTGTGGAAGATTGAAGCTTTTACTTCTGCACATGCAAAAAGGCTTTGATTCCTCTCTACTAACTCATATTGTGATTGAACAATTAGGAGAAAAAAATGAGGTGGTTCTTATTTTATTTTAACTTTTTAGGTCAGTAACAGGTAAAAATTATATTGATTATAATTGAAAGAAGAAATATCAACAATTCTGGGCAGCCAAGGATGTAGGTTAGCATCTGCTACCTAACCATTTCCTTCTTTATGAATACAAAAGGTCATCTTACAAGTGTTTCCAAAACATTTGAGCCTATCCACCCCTTGTTTAACCATTATATCAGTTAAAGAATTTTCTGATCTTCTAATCCTTGAATAGGTGATGTCCTTTTCTAGCTGCTTTATTTACAAGTGTTTCCAAAACATTTGTGGAAGATTGAAGCTTTTACTTCTGCACATGCAAAAAGGCTTTGATTCCTCTCTACTAACTCATATTGTGATTGAACAATTAGGAGAAAAAAATGAGGTGGTTCTTATTTTATTTTAACTTTTTAGGTCAGTAACAGGTAAAAATTATATTGATTATAATTGAAAGAAGAAATATCAACAATTCTGGGCAGCCAAGGATGTAGGTTAGCATCTGCTACCTAACCATTTCCTTCTTTATGAATACAAAAGGTCATCTTACAAGTGTTTCCAAAACATTTGAGCCTATCCACCCCTTGTTTAACCATTATATCAGCTAAAGAATTTTCTGATCTTCTAATCCTTGAATAGGTGATGTCCTTTTCTAGCTGCTTTATTTACCTTGTCGCATTTCTAGACTGCCACAAGTGCTCACTAGAGTTTCTCAGCCATCTCACTACCACTCTAAAATCCCCCTCCACACCATTGAATTACTGATATGAAGTGATATGCTAAACCTCAGTCCCCATAGTATTGCAGACACTTCTTGTAGAGTTTCCAATGCCTATGGGGCCTGAATACATATGGCTATTATTGAACCTTGACTGCTTCTAAATACTCCACCAATGCCAGATAAGTCCATATTTACCCATACTGCACCCATCAAAATTCA
The DNA here is from genome assembly GCF_056320005.1 of Nelumbo lutea. Classification (NCBI taxonomy): domain Eukaryota; kingdom Viridiplantae; phylum Streptophyta; class Magnoliopsida; order Proteales; family Nelumbonaceae; genus Nelumbo; species Nelumbo lutea. The sequence goes on from NC_142684.1 coordinate 110,359,979, forward strand.
ATTTATTTTGCTTATGGATAGGACTCCACTGCACTAAAGGAGAGGATTCTTTTAGATGAGTATGCTACATACTGCCAGCTCCCATGGATATAATTTGTGGAAAAGTGGGCAAAGGCTTCTAGAGTTTTGATCCAATGCACCACTTTGATTGAGATGTTTCACATGAAGTGTCCTTTGACCATTTTATATCATTGCATATTCTAAGATTCCCCCCTTCCAATATCACCCACACACTACTTCCATTGTTTATCACCACCTTAACTTTCCTCTTTTTCTAGGCAATGCAAAGGATGGTCTAAAATGACTTTCTACATCAAGTGGTGGGTCCTATCTACAAACAAACAAAGAGAAAAACCTTCCCAAAATACATAAAACCTGAAGAGGTTCTTGTCCTCATTTTGATTATGATGATCAGATGTCCCAGTTGTGGAAAGAATTAGTTTATTTTCTATTACATGCTGTCTGCCTATTTTCAGCAGATTTGGTTTGTTTTAAGACACACAACCATGCTTTCTCTTTGAAGTGAAAATTTTAGCTTATTAGATCAATGCCTGCTTGGCTTTTGTTTGATCACCATTAAGGATTTGGATAAGAATAGATCAAATGTTTGCTCATCTTGACCTAGTGGTGAATTAATTGCCTTAACATATCTAAATGGAAGAGTAAAGTGTACATAAATTCAGGGTTTCCTGTGATTTATATGAATCTTGGTGGTAATTGGCAGGTCAAGGAGCTATAGGAGATATTTCCTCGTAAAGATGCGAGGGATTGTTGCAAGAAGCATCTCAGGGCTGACGGTGTGTTACTAATTCATTGGTTTCTTCATTTCACTGTGACTCTCTGTTTATATCAGAAACAATTTTTGAACCTTTTTTTTTTTCTTATTTAGGCGTGGAAGCATTGGTTCAAAAGTTAAGTCTAATTGGATCTTTTATCCATCAATAGGTAGGTTTCAGTAGCTGCATTTGGTAGACTTGGTTGGAAGGAGACATTTCTTTTAGCTGGGAATTCATTTCATTTTGGATAAAACACTGCCACACAATCTCAAGAAATTACTATCTTGTTAGATGTTAGTTTCACTTCTGAAATTGCATTCTTTGTAAGTGTCAATGTATTGAATTTGATATATAATGCTAGTAAATGCTAATTGCCTATCCATTTGGTCTTGTTCTGTCTTGTTCAATTTTGGAGGGAGAATATCTAATTTCTTCTCCCTTGGTACCTTTTGGGCTCCAAACTTGTACCATGTCTTCTTGTCTCTTACTAGGAGTATGAAACTACAGAAGGAAGCAATTTTCATCTAGTTGTCAATGTGATCATGCCATACTCATGAAGTTTCTTATTCCTATAACTCATTTATTTATTATTAGATTAGAAATGTTTTGTTCTTCTGCGCATGTTTGACCATTGCATTATTTACACATGAATTGAAAAATACAAACCTTTTGTCAGAAATCAAATAGCAATATAGCACGCAAGTGCAATATGATATTTCTCAAATGTGAGTTCACCAATCATAAGACTTGAACTATGTTTGGTTCAATATGCAGAAATGAGTATGAATTCATCAGATTTTAGTTCTTCCAAGAGAGGAATTTCAAAATGGCATTCCCACAAGGATTTCAAATTTGCACAAGTTGGTGGACATTGTCCTTTGTTATCCAGCTTTTTCAGATTCCCCTCTCATCTAACAAATTAAAACAGTGGAAACAGAATAAAAGGGAATCAATTCCATTTCCATCTGCAAATCCTACCAGTCCAAACAGGGAAGACTGGCAACAGTTGGGGAAGCCCAGCAACTTACAAAGTTACAACCATGTAGCTAACTATTTGACTGAATTTGACTACGCAAAATAAAACAGTAGGATTTTGTCTTTCGAACTTTGCTAAATTTTAGCACGGAAGATTTTGAAGCACCTCCCTTCCATTTCTTCCATATCTACCAATGTGGTAGACTTTTTTTTTCTTTAATGCAAACCAATGTGGTAGACTTTTGGGGTCAAGTAATAGGGATTCTATGAATAAATTATAAATTTAATTTCTGTAAATTGCATTGCACCATCAAAAGATTCAAAACAGCTCCTATTCTCAGATATTTAAGTTGGTATTTCAGAAAATCCAATACAATACACCATGTATTGACTAGTATATTGAACCTTGGGTTCCATAGGTATTCACATAGGATCACTTCATATCATCCCAATCATGGCACTCAAGGATTACTAGTCTAAAGGAGAGTCATCATGGCTGCCTCACATGCATCAAAATTCAGATTTTCTTTTTCTACCTACAAGAACAATGGGTCGACATTAAGCCCGAAGTTAGGCCCTTGATACATGAGTTTAGGGAGCTATGTCATGCTGTCTGAATCAAGGTGGACGTGCAATAGATAAATCCAGCCAACTTGGACGAGCCAAGGTGGAAGGATGAAGAGGTGCACCGAGTAGAACCTGCAACCAGAGTGGGGGGTCAGAGGTCTTGAGGATGAGGTCCCCAGGGAAGGCACTCTAAGGCTCAAGTCAATAAGGCATAAGCAAGATTCGAAGTATCGATATGTATTGGCCCGTATCGGGAGCTTCTCGATACGCCCCTACAGAGGGTGTATCGGGGTTTTGATCGGTTCAGGGGGTGGACAGACCTTAAACCGGCCCCTCTGAACTGGATTTGAAAAAAAAAATTACCGATACTACTCGATACGCCTCTACCAGCATGTCGATATTTTGAACCTTGGGCATAAGTAGAGGGCGGCCAGGTTGAGCTGTTAAGGGCAAGCTGGTTTGGTCTAAGGAACGTAGAGGAAGTAGGAGAGCAAGAGGGCTGAAGAGTGGGAGAGATTAGAGAGATGCTATACCTCGAGGGGAGATGCCATGCAAACTTTAAATACAATATTCAGCCACTAAGCCAAATTTCATCTTGTGACAAGTAATGAAATGAAATTACTTTTATCCATTCAAACATCTAAATATTATCCCAACAAATAAATTATATCTATGTTTAACATCAACTAAAGATGAAAAAAAAATATTCAAAATTATTATTTTATAAAATAATAGAATAAATGATTTCTCATATCCACATTTATATCAAAAAATTGTTTTTAATGTCAATAAGTTTATGTAAATAAAAATATTAATAATAGAATAATTACTTTACTACCTAAAATTTGTAAATTTGAACATGATGTGTATCTAAAATTTTTTATAAATTATTATTTAATATTTTAATTTACATTAAATAGTAACATATTTATAATTTACAAAAAATAAAAATATTATTTATAAAATACTTGAGAATATAGTATAAATTGAATTTGTCAAATTCGCTAATTTACTTTCACATCAAAAAGATTTTTTTTTATTTCATAAAATTTATATAAATAAAAATATTAATAGAATAATTAGTTTAGTAATTAAAAACTATGAATTTATATATGATATGTATTGTATAAATTTTAATATATTTGATATATTTTAAGATTATATATTTTTATAAATTATTAAATAAAATTTTAATTAATTTTGTAATAACATGTTTATTGTTTATAAAAATAAAAATATTGTTTGCCATACATTTGAAAATTAATTTTACTTGACTTTTTTGTTAATGTTAAAAACTAAAAATAGTAAAATAGAAAATAATTGATATAATATTTCACATATAATAGTTGCATATGTTTTGTGCCTTCAACTTCAATGGAAAATAATATGATAATAGCTTTTGTGCATGTATTAATTTGCAAAAATAAATATATATGTTTTAGCACTCTTGATTGATACATTATTGTATGATTTCTAGGTATCCCGCTATAGTAATTGTAATATATCTCTTCACATATACCACTAAAATATACATTTGTTTTATATCTATGCATCAATTATGGCTATTTTGACCTTAAATATAATATTATTAATATTATTAATATATTTGTGGAATTTATATGCATTTCCTAGTGTATCCATATATATATATTTTGTTCATATCCATGCCTTTACAAGGCGTATCCATACCTGCACACATATCCAAATGATCTAATACGATATTGGATAATGATACTTTAATCCTTATCGTTAGAGGCAATATTCACTTTTATTCTACATCAAAAAAAGTAGTGGAAACTTTGCACATAATTGCTAGTCATTGTTGCTCGGCATAATAAAGGAACAACGACATATTATGCCACCTTAACCTATAACCATTAACCTTCACATGGACAAGATTCACAAGATAACCAACCCTAATGTGGATAGTATCAAGAAAAATGACTCATCTTCCAGAATAGCCTTTTCTTGCATCTTAACTGAGTACAAAAAACAAGACATGAGACAAAAAATAAATAATAAATAAATGCAACATGGAAAACTAGAGAACAATTCCAATTAATAACGTGAGGAGAGTCTGGATTACGTGCACTTGATGGCTGTTTGTTAGGGACAGTTTAACCAATAACAATGCCCCACGTCAGCCATGCACGCAAAATGAGATTGGAGTACTGTTTGTAGGACACTTACACTTGATGGCTGTTGTGGGGCGTTATTCTTGGTTAAACAGTCCCTAACAAACAGCCATCAAGTGTAGCCAATCCGGGCTCAAGTGAAGCTTCAATGGTCGGTTCGTGGAAAGATCAGGTCCAGGAGTCCTTAATGTTCCATAGTTATAAGATATAACCTGCATATCCTCTATTAACATTCAGTTTTATGTCAGTTGCCACCTCAAAGTTCAGTGATCCATGGACTTTTCAGATCCGTCCATTAAACTTTGATGTAAAAAAAAAAGATAAATAAGAAATGCCTCTGCTGGCTGCAAAAACCTTAAACCATGTAATTCATGCCCACATGCGTCCCAGAACACTCAGACTTGCTATCTCTCTCATGCAGCTCTCTTAAAAATGCATAGAAGTAATTAATTTACAACTAGTTTCTTGATGAACCAATGCCCTGTTAGCTTTTTGGTAAGTCACTTACCCGGGTGTAAAAGTGTACCCAATGACCATCTTAATCATAAAAACTAATTCCATTATTAAAAGGGGTATTTTTGTCCCATCCAAGTATTGGCAACTTTCCCTTAGATGGGAAAGTTAATTTACCCATTTAGGAGATGGGTATCACTTACCCAATAAGAGATACCCTGAAAAATAAACTTTCACCGGTCCCCACATAAATCTGAAAAATGAACATGTGTTCCTTGGTCAATGGGAATCAAAATCCCATTGACCAACTTTCCCCACTCTAAAAATCCAAAAAAGGAATGCCCCCCAAGAGTCTTTTCTTGCCTGGATATCCCATGGCCAAGGAGATAAACAATTCATATTCTTTTGCTTTGCATATGAAGGAAAGCTTAGCCTTCCTCTCAAGGCTGCTCCATTTCAAAAATTGGTAGATCTATGGAAATAACTGGTTTAACCTCTTCGTAAGTGCTAGCTTCTGGGACAGCCTTGCCAGTGCACTTATAATCAGCCAAAAGGGGAACCCTTAGTGAATATACACTGTTGTATGGGGCAACGAGAACACAAGAACCAGAAGCTTCATCTTCTGACCTTATACCTTCATCCTCATCACTTTCCAAAGACTGTTGCAGACAGATAAATTTCTCCAGGCTCTCAATAAGCAGCTGCTCAAATGTCTGGTGATTTTCTTTGCATACATCTTTGTAGCCATACCTGTTGATAACAAAGGTATTAAAAGGCATATATATTTTTTATGAGCAAAATCAAAGACAGTTTTATTAATGTATTGGGAGAAAAAAGTCCAACATCCCAAAACTACTGGAACGTGGAAGACAGAAAACAGCCTCAGGCTGGCATAATTTTCTTTTTCTCTTTTTTTTTTTTCTTTTTTTCAGAAAGCCATACAAGTTAAAGAGAAATTCCTGGCTTCCCGGGCCTGGTGCCCACATACTAAACCAGATCTGTTTATCCCTGACTTTGCTGTTGGGAGATTTGGGGGCCCAATTTAGTGAGCAGTTCACGTTGATTTCCATAAAGGCATCGATTAATTGACAAGTTCATCCAGGGACATGGTTGTAGTTCTGTACAATTAACATTTCTTTTTAAATCAATTCTATACAATTATTTAATATCTCAGAGATTAAATGGGTTTGTTTTATACTTGACCCTCTTTAGAACTGTTAAATGTTAGAAGACAGTGAGGAGAATTATAATAAAAGAGTCTAAAAAAAGTACAAGCACATCCTAGAAAAGGTCCCCAAGTCTATGGGGCATAAAGTGTGAAAATGCCTATTAGCACCCCCATTAACTAATGAGTCTACCAAAGGGTTTGCTGATCTTTGAACTAGTCAAAATTAGGTGTTACACACTGATGACCAAAGATCTTGCCTTCTAGATAAAGCGATATAACTACCTTTGGTCCTGAAATGTTTCATTACATCCACCCAAATTACTAATGAATTTCTTCCACCTCCTTAGTTGTTGTACCCTATAAGGCGTCACTAAGCTATCTGCTTGAATCGTGTCTTTGTCTTCTGATGTAGGGGTATCTGGCCGACCTGCAGATCTTGACATGTGGCATCAGCTGGATCCATCCCAACCATCCCGCGGATCCTGACACATGGCGTCGGCCAGACACACCCTGACCATCCATTACCAACCATTGCTAACCGCTGCCACCTGCTCCCAACTACTCCTCTTATAAGCCAACTCCGACTATAAAAAGGGGCTCCCACATTGAGGTAAACATGCTTTAGAACTCAAGCTTTAAGTTTCCTCTCTTGCTTGGTCTGACCCCTTGCATCCCTTTGCTAACTTGATCCTTGGAGACTTCGCCTCTGGGATAACTCCTGGGACCTCTGACATCTTCTTTCTTTCCTTCTCGCAGCAGGTTGGACTTGTTGGCCTCGAATGCTAGAAATTACGTTGTTTCCCTCAACTCCACATTTAACAGCAACATCTTCTACTAGTCCTAAATCTACCTTTCTGATTGAACAAGGAAGGAAATGCAAATGAGGATGATGATAGCCTGCTTCTAGAAAGATTCATAGCAGGGGACACCATCTAAAAAAACAGTACAAAAGAAAAAAATTAAAGACCACAAGAACCAATCACCAAGTTTGTATCCACAGAGTTCATGTAGCTGTTTTTCTTTATTCAGGTCACTAACTCAACCAAAGGAGATATTCACTAGGTTCCTAGATTATAAAGTAGTAAATATTTTGAAGTGTCATCCTTTTTCTACTGTTTGGCATATTTGGAGAGAAAGGAACAGACAGATCTTTGAAGGCAAGGTCTGAGATAAAAACAAATTAATTGTTGATATTGATCACTGATTGTGGACTGGGCACTAGCACATTCAGAATTCAAAGATAATAAGAGGAATGAATTAGGGGATAGTCTATGGGAAGCTTTGGAATTTTATAACAGTCCACATTCTTGAGGTTTGATTCTTTGCTGCATCCTATACCTGATGATTTGAGTATGATGTATAGTTGTCCAATGAAAACTCTTCACCTGTATGTAATCGTGTTCTTTTTATCTTCTAATGAAATTTCCCTTTACTATAAGAAATGGAGCCTTTAAAAAACTGAGGGATCAAGAAATAACTCTTTGAGCCATCTCTATTTTTAATGATCAATATGGAAATTAGAAAAAATCTTATACCAATCTGATTGGAGTACTCAGAATAAAGCAACTTTGCCCATGACTCCCACAATCTTACTACATGATGGGCCTTATTTTCCCCTCAAAAGAACAGACATTTTTATAGATTTTATACAATGATAATGTACAATTCAAATCACCAGAAAAGTTAAAAGAAAAACAGCCCAAGAATGCATCCTTCAAGGGCCATCATAATAATGATTAGAAAAATTATCATCCTGTGAACAGAGACCTCTGTGTATTGAGTGCACAATTGAGGTAATCAGGGTCATAAGCAACACAAAGTATGAGTTGGTCAGACCACACCACTGTATCCAGGCAATTTTTTCATTCTCTCACTTTGCATTTTCCTCCTGACTGCAAACACATCATCCCACCTCCCTGCATCTGCATATATATTAGATAGGAGAATTCTACCAGCTCCATGATCTGGTTCAAGCCTAGACAACCTCTCTGCAGCCCTTTCTCCTATTTCAACATTTCCATGGGTTTTAGATGCTGCCAACAATGTACCCCATATTACAACATCTGCTTCCATGGGCATGCTTGCTATAAGTTGCTCAGCTTCCTCCAGACGCCCAGCTCTGCCCAAGAGATCAACCATACAACCATAGTGCTTGATATTTGGATCTAAGTTATAAACCGTCTTCATACTTTTGAAATACCGAACCCCAGAATCTACTAACCCTGCATGGCAGCAAGCACTCAAAACTCCTATAAATGTGATTGAATTTGGTTTTATATGTGTTCTTTGAAGATCCAAAAATAATTTAATGGACATATCTGCATAACCATGCATGGCCAGCCCACATATAATAGCATTCCATGGTGAGATTGAAGAAGCTCTGCCCTGGATTTGACTAAAGACTTTTAAAGCTTTGTTAATACTCCCACACTTTGCATACATATCAATTAGTGCTGCTCCTAAGTTGTCATTTAGGGGAATGGAACTATTATTTATATAATCATGAACCCATCTTCCGTGTTCCAATGTTCCTGAAGTTGCAATAGCAGAGAGGATGCTCACCATTGTGATTTCATTTGGTTGAATTCCACTAGTTATCATCTCATGGAAGAGCTCTAGTGCCAAATTAGACTGCTTGCTTTGGGCATAACCTGCGATCATGGAGCTCCATGAAATAACATCTCTTTCAGGCATCTCACTAAATAGCTGCCTTGCCAAATCAACCATGTTATTTCTTACAAACCCTGATATAAGAGCATTCCAAGATGAGATATTCTCCTTATTCCCCAATTTGAATTGCAAACAAGCAAAGTCAATCATGTGACAAGCAGAATAAAAATGGATGATTGTTGCCTGCATGAAAACATGGCAGTCCAAGCCAGTTTTTATAATTGCACCATGGAACTGTAGACCCTCATTAGTTGCTATTGCTCGCCCACAAGCAGAAAGTATATCCACAATCATAACTTCATTTGGGCCAAATCCTGCGCGTAGCATTTCAATATAGGTCACTAGAGCTTCATTTAACCTATCTACCCGTATGTATCCATCAATCATTGTACCCCAAGAAACCAAATCTTTTTCGGGTATTCTCTCGAACAAAGCCTTTGCCGAATCAACAAAACCTGCCTTCGAACATCCATTTAACATTGCATTCCACGAAACAATATTCCGTTCAGGCATATCATCAAAGATAATTCTTGCATCAGCTAAGCTTGAGCAAATGGAATACATGTGAATCAAATTGGTTGAAACCAGGGTGTGTGTTTCAAGACCTAGTTTAATTGCCATTGCATGCAGCATGCATATATCCCGAAGTCCACCCAAATGCGAGTAAGACGATATTACACTTGCTAATGTTACTTCATTTGGGGTCACACCCATAGCTCGCATTTCATTAAAAACGTATAAAGCTTCAACTAAGCGATCATTCTGAGCAAAACCCATGATCATTGTAGTAAAGGAGACACAATCTCTACTGGGCATTATCCGAAACAATTGATATGCGTCCTCTAGTCGGCCAAGCTTGACATACCCAGCAATCATTATGTTCCAAGATGCGGAATCCAACAGAGAACAAGAAGCAAACATTGAACGAGCAGCTTCGATGCGCCCACATTTTACATAAAAATTAATCAAACTATTCCGGATAAAAAGATTTGAATGAAGACCGGATTTCAATGCAAATGAATGGATTTGTTGGCCTTGGCAGATGGCCAAGAGGGATGTGCAGGATTTTAGAGCTGAAACCAATGCAAATTCGCAGGTCTGGTGTTTTTTCGCCTTTCTGCCTTCAAAGAATGATTGCATATGATATTCAGGCGGCTGGGAAGACAGAGAATGTTTTTTTCTTAAATCTGTCCAAGCCCATCTTCGATTAGAACGACGAACAACAACGTGATGAATTTGTCTCATATTCTTCTTACATGGACGCAATGCATATAAAATGCTTACCCCTTTATATGCATTTAAATATCCATGGCTTGGATTTGAGTCGAGGATGAAGAGGATGGAGAGTGCTAAACGTCCATGGCTGCCATTTTTTATTCAGCCCACAGAGCAGGAGGAAAGGGAACAGATGGTCAGTGCAAAAGAGGCGCGGATCCATTGCGTTTTCATTTCTCTTTTCAACCATTAAATCCCTGAACAACGGGAGTGAGAACCACGGACACGGAGGTTTTCAATCAGAATACAGAAGAGGACAAACGACGGTAGGCCGTAATCACGATCAACTCTGATAGTCTGATACCCTTCCGCTCCGGCATCATAGAAATTGACATCTTTACAATATCGTCTTCTCGCACGTGCATTTGCTTTGCACGTGCCATCACCACTGTACTAGTAATATAGATTTAGATGGCTCAAAGCTACCCAAAGTCCTGAAGAAGGATAAATTGCAGTGCGTATTCAACTTTCCAGTTTCCACCTCAAAACCTAACCCTAATCTCGCGCTCTTGTTCGTCAGCTCAGAATTCAGAGAGATGTCTCATTTTGGGAGATCTGGTCCTCCGGATATTAAAGACACCTATTCTCTTCTTGTTCTCAATATTACTTTCAGTAAATATCACATATTTCTCTTGATTGTTTACTCTTCTGTCTCCATTTCAAAAACTCTGTTTTTAAATACTTACCTTTTATTTTGCTTCACCAGGAACCACTGCAGATGATCTTTTCCCTCTTTTCGACAAGTATGGAAAGGTCGTTGACATCTTCATCCCAAGAGATCGAAGGTTTCTTGAAACTTCTCTGTTCTTTATATCTATTTTCTTGCATTGAATCTTTCATTAAAGTGCCAAAACATTCCTCTTGTTTATGCTAAAATAGTAAAATGTGTTCTCTGTATATAACAGAACCGGAGAATCACGTGGGTTTGCGTTTGTCCGGTATAAGTACGCAGATGAAGCACAGAAGGCAGTGGAGAAACTCGATGGTGAATTTTGCCTTTTCTGTTACCATCTTATATAACTACTATTAGACGAACCTTATCTTCATTGATTGGTCGGCTGGTTCATCGATTGGTGGTGAATTTATTCCCCATTTCTTTGTCTCCACTTGTGCATTTAGGAAGGAACGTCGATGGCAGAGAAATCATGGTTCAGTTTGCGAAATACGGGCCAAATGCCGAACCCATGTAAGTTTCCCCATTCTCAGTTATACGTTTTTAGTGTTTACTTAGCTACATGCTTTTCTTGGAAAGTTCCCACCTTTTCTCGCTTTTTTTTGGCCTGAAGGATGGGGTGGTGGTGTATTACCTGTAATTAACAAATTTGCACCCGACTTCTTGCATATTAATTTGGATATTGGGTGATTTGCACATTTGGTTTGTTTTTTTCTCAGTCACAAGGGAAGGATAGTTGAAGTATCTCCGAGGACAAGAGGCAGGTCAAGAAGCCGCAGCCCCCGCCCAAGGTATGATTCACTGTTCTAATAGCATCCAGATCCCTGAGTTTCTTAGAAATGAAATTGGGAATTTTTGTACAAACATACAACTCTTGAGGCACAATTTGTATCAACTTGATCAACTCATTAAAGCTTTATTCTTAGGGATTGGAGACATGATTCCTGTTTAGCTATTTCTCTCTATGGACATTTTGCCTATTCCTATTACTATAATGTTCTATCAGGATGAATGCTTCAGGTGTAATTTCGTATTTGGGGATTTTAGGGTTAAAATTATAAAGTTGACTTACCACGGTGGGTTATACTTCATGAAGAAACTAATCAAAAGACTCATGAATTGTCAATTGTGGCTGTTGATATAAATTACGAAACCCTTCCTTCAGTGGAGCTTAAAATTTAATTAATTTCTTTCTATGTAATTCTTTACCTGCAACCATCTATGCTTGGTAAAATATTGCCAAAGAAACATTTTATCACTCAAACTCGATTGATTGGCCTTGTGTAGTGTTGTTCGGAAATTCTGTGCTTCTTCTGCAACATTCTGTTACTGATGATAACTTTTTTAGGTATCGAGATGATCACCGGGACAGAGATTACAGGAGGAGAAGCCGTAGCAGAAGCAAAGGCAGATACGATCGTGACAGGTATCGTGGGAGGGAAAGAGAGCATCACCGTCGAAGCAGGAGCCGCAGTGCCAGTCCAGATTCTCGCAGAGGACGAGATAGAAATCGGAATGAAGATGAGCGAAAGAGAAGCCGCAGCCGATCATTTGAAAGGTGTTGTATTCTGTCATGCTTTGCTCTAAGCAGTGTCTTGTTTGCCATGCTCATTGTTGTTGATGGTAGTATTTCTGAGGGCAACTGGCTGTATGTTGCAGTGCTTCACCTAATCGGCGTAGTCCTAGCCCTCAAAGGAGTCCAAGTCCACGCAGGACACCGCCTTCCAGAGGTGAAAGCCCTGTAAGACGTAGCCGTGATGAGCGATCTCCATCTCCCAGGAGTGTTTCTCCCCGAGGTCGACATACTGATTCTCGAAGCCCATCCCCTAGGAATTCAGATGCTGATGTAAGCTCTTTCACTTGACATTCTGATTTTGATGACAACTAGAAGCTGAAAACTATTTTTAATATATCTTAATGTGTCTTGTAGGAAAGATAGAGGGGCATGACATGGGGTGACAAGTGCTGGTCATATGCATCTTGTGTAGTCGTGTTACTACAGTAGACAGGTCTTTGTGGATTTCAAGTTGTCTGATTAGAGTACTAAATGCTAGTGTTGGTAGCCTCAACTTCCCTGGAAGGTTAACTATGTCTTTTTTTTTTTGAACTTAATTTATCCTTCTCTTTAGTTAGGTGGTAGATTGATCTCTGGACTCTTGTAGTTTGTGGGAGATCTGGAAATTTTCCAATATCCATTATAGATTCTATATTGCTGCTTCAAAGTATCCTCTATTGTTTTTCATTCATCTCAAGTATGTGTGTTTTTAATTGTATTTATTTTTCAGTTGATGGAAATTCTGACTTGTGATGAATCATATACTGGGATTTTATAGTTATGATCGTGAAAAGAGTCAGTGTGGCTGACTGGCGGATGGTGATGTAGTAGCTGTTGATGATCTTTTATACTTCCTAGATGGATGATGTTCGTTTTGACGCTGGTCAAACAACATTAATCTTGTGGTTGCCTTCACCTAAAATGTTTAATTTGCTGTGATGATTTCTTGATGGGTAAGGTTGATAATTCAAAATTGGTTTCTCTTTTAAATAATCTTAAATCCACAAGAAATTTATCTTTTAACCACATCATGCTCCCTTGTCTTAAATGGTTGTTCAATTTCGGGTCTGAGGAAAATAGATGTAGCTGTCACCTGTCATGGCCTAAAGATGGTTGGAAAGACGCATGTGGTTATTTGTAGTTTGAGGCTGCCACTGGGGGCTGGATCTGATGTTCACTTACACTGTTGTTGGTACTTAAGTTGTGACCTAGTATGCTGAGCTGGACAGGGTAACAAATGCATGGTTGCTTATTCTGTTGAGGGTGTTTCATTCTGTTAAGCTTTTCACTTATGCTGCATCATGTACCAAGATATGGTAGTACATGGAATCATGGCTGTACCTGAGAAGTGATTGGTAACATTCCCTTGATCATGTATTGGGATGTGACAGCTCATAGAGTTGTGGTTGTACCTGTGAGGTGGTGGCTGATATCGATTTAGGCTGGCTTTTGCTGTCATCAAATTTGATGGAAATGATTTTGGTGCTGTGGCTGATGATTGGTTTAGTTGCTGAGTTGCAGTCTCTGCTCTAATAGATTTGTTTCCCTTGGTATGCCTGTATTTGTTGCATGCAAATCAGTTGGAGCCGTATGGATGAAGCAAATCTGATAGTCTTGATGGTTCTGAAGTAATGGAAGAACAAGAACATGAGTTGGGTAAGAGTGGAAAACAGGGGCTGTTTGTAGGCAAATCTCATAGTTGAGGTAAGGTTTCATAATTCATTGAATTAAAGTGCTTTCTTAGTGCCGTGTGGAGGTTTCTATTTTTTCTTTTTCGTTTTGCTTGTGTTTTGAAATATAATTTGCTGTAGGCCAGTGTTTTAGAAGGCATGTCTCTGTGATTGGGCAAGACTCATTTTGTGGGATGCCATGAACTAAGGGTGTACTTATCTGGGCTGTTATGTTATGGTGAATTATCCTTGAATTTGATGTAGTTGAACACATAATTTGTAATATCTTAGATTGTATCTGTGATGGTAACATTCAGCCTAGGTAAGACTTGAAGGTACAATTACAAGGTGACAACGAACCCATATCAATACCGTCTATCAATACCATGAGCCTAGCCCATTAAACTAACAGGGCTTTACACTTCCAGAAATTAAATTTGCATATTCTTGCATGTTAGCTTATATATGTTTTTTCAATGGAGGTATCAGACTATCAGGTATCCCACTTTGTGCCAATTGCCTCAGGCCATAGTTAGGGCGCACACTTCAGCTGTGCATCTAGCTTTTAAATCACTCTATCCTTTGTAGTGGGCTAGTGGCAGAGTTGTCGAGTACTCTGGTGTATTATTAGATGTATAGGTAACGCCTTGGACTTTATCTTTTTTCTGTCGACACTTGTAGGTTAAGTAGTCTTCAGGTCGGACACGTTGGAGTTCATTGCCAACCCAACCAGCCCAATCAAAATTTCCCTTTGTCAGTCCAAAGCTCCGTCATCCGTGACCCTCCAAAATCCACTAAAGCGTGCCCTCGATTATTATCATAGGTCCTAGATAGGTTAATTAGGGGTTTTTCCTTTCTAAATGGGTCGTTTAATAAGCACTTCTTGAATAAACGCTTTTAAGAAAGCACTTTTTAGCATAGTAAGTGTTCGGTAAAGTTACTTTTAAAAACATTGTTATCTGAAGCTGAAAAGAATACACTTAAGCGCTGAAGCATGAAACTTAAAATTGGGGCTTTGTGCTTATCCAATCTCGGCCTAAGCTGTCTTTGATTTCAAGACGTATAAATGGTTAATGTCATTGAAACTTGCTATAACAAAGCACTTTTCTATGCATTTTTGTACATCAATACCTCATTATTTCTGGCATTACACATGACTACATGCAACATCCCATGACATCGGTTTACACGTATGTATTATTTTTATGTAGTATAAATCCTTAAACTGACTTCACTGGCCACGGCCATGGTAGATGTTCCCCATCTACAGCTGGACCATGCTGTTAGGTCGGTGTGAGGAGTAGATCGGACTCTGCTTCTTTTAGAGGGCTTTCAGTTTTTATTGATCGTCATTGATTGATCCACGTTTAAGAAGATGCTAATTTTAGTTCACTGGAAAGTTGATTTATTGGTTGAATTATAACATATTTGGACTTTTGGGGTTTTCACCAAATATAGCTTTTAGGCTTTCTATATAAGCTAAGGTTCAAAATATCGATACGTGCATTAGCTTTTAGGCTTTCTAGAGATCGACTTCAATTCTCACAAGACTGTTTACATTGTTCGCACAGCTTTTTACAGCCGTGCATTGGGAATATGTATGCTTTTTTTCATGGGGAGATATTCCCAATGCAAGGCTGCAAGAGATTGTGAAAGATGTGAGCAAGCTCTTGTGAGGACTAAATACAATTTTCAATTTTTAATAATAAGTTCAAGAATTCCTGTAATTATTTCATATGGGATTCAAATAAAACACCAAGTATGTGTTTGGCATCCATGCTCAGAAAATGGTGTTGTTGATGTGTGGGTTGGAAGTAGGGATGGCAATTTCTCTCGTAAAACTAGGGCCCTGCCCTGCCCTGTCCCGTCCCAAACGGGATAGGTTTTCCCCAACTCTAAATGGGGATAGGGCAAGGGGATGGGTTTTGTATATAATTCCTTGAACCTGCCCCGAACCCGAAAGTAAAATTAGTAAAATATCTCTATGTTTAATATTGATATTTAAAATATATCTTAAGTTTTCCTTAAATTCTTAAAATCATAGAATCCAATAATTCCATTTTTGAAGTATCATCAAAGTATTATAATTAAATTCTTAAAATACCCTCAAATTCTTATATTATATTTGAAAATTGTCCACAAAATAAATAATTTTTAAGAAATTGCCTTAGAGTAGGGAAAATTCAGGGATTACTCATCCCCAATGGGAAATGGATGCCCCGCCTCGCCACCGAGGACGAGGTGGGGATGGGGCAAAGTATCTTGACTTTGGGGTGGGGACGGGGAGGGGGTGCCCCGCCCCATTGCCATTTCTAGTTGGAAGCATCGTTTTGTCTTTTATTTTTTTATTTTTGTTTGGAAATGTTGTTGCCAGGTAGGATGCTTCCTAAAGAAACAACATTTTTTGTTTAGTACCAAAGCTCCAATAAAGTATCTTGAATCCTGTTTGGTAGAAATTGTGTTTTTTTCATCCATGTCAGTGTATTAATTTGACATTTCTTAAACAGATTTTGTTACCAAATTTCAATTGATTTTGAAGTGCACCGAGAACAGAACCCATTGTAGGAATATTTTCTATACTTTGATGTTAAACAACATAATATTTAGAACTTTTTTGGTCATGTTTTCAAGCAATTATGCTTCATGTTTGATTACAGAATTTATTCAATTCATTCAATACTATTCGGGTCATGGTTGAGCTGGTCTTGAGAGACACGTGGCCACCCAGTCATCACCTAGTGCACCCAGCCACGTTGGCATAGCCTAGCCATGTAGTGATAGCTCTGCCGAGTTACGCTACTATTGTGGCCCCCCATCTTATCCCCCTTAGTCATGTCAGCTACACATCATGCGAATAGACACAACTACAGAAAAGAGGAGAGAAGAAAACAACTCCACCAGGGAATAGGGCTCTAGCCCGAGGACCTCGGCAGTAAACCTTATTCCGACATTCCCGAAAGCCCAATCCGACCAAGACACAGATCTTCAGCTATAAAGAGTCACCCCCGCTCAAGGTAAGGGATTCCAACTTCGGACACCCATACTGTTACTTTGCTTGGACCAGCACCCTTATTGCTCGGCCCGACCATCCATCACCTCCTATTAACTTGAGCGTCAGAGTACTTACCCGGGGATAACCCCTTGGGCCTCTAACATCTTTCTTGATCACAGGTCTTGGAGTGCGGTCTCGTCCTTGTAGCTTGGTGCTTTCCTATTGACAAGGACTATCTAGTTACTCTCCTCAGTTTGTGCACCACCTCGGATTGAGTAGCATCAGATTGGCATCGTCTATGGGAAACACACAAAAAGCCTTTCTTGAAACTTTTTCTCCCCTTCCATGCAATCAATAAAGCGAACAAGATGCCTAAGAACTAGTCTAAAGGATCAACATGCTGATCTCCATCTCAAGAATCTTAGCATTGTAGCCCTCCACACGAAGAGACCCCTTAGCCTCCAGTCGCGATTGATCATGTGCAGTTCTGGGTAATATAGGAGAAGGTCGATAAGATCTTCGAGATAATGCAAACACTAGGATCTGCGGCACCGCCCAGCTAGGTCGTTCCTCCCCACGCCCCGATGCGTACAAAGGACGATCCTCGCCCCAAGGACCCCAAAATGCGTCAACCAAATAAAAGGGGAGTGCGGTCCGACCGTGAATAGCAAGACACAACAAGGAAGTCTGCCTTAATAGCCCACTCTCGCGATCCTGACAGCCATAGCATAACACATCAAACTACGTGGATCCTTGCCAAAGAAAGGCTTGGCAAGTAGAAACCACCTCGTGTGGTCTCCGTTGCTGAGTCCAACTCGGTGAAAGATCGCTCTGTGCCGCCCAAGAAGGAGAGAGCCCCGTGTACTGCAGCCCCGAACAATAAGGATGCCGAGATCGAGAGCTCCGACAATGCCTGGAGGAGTTGGAGCGCAGCCAAATTCAAAATAGCACAGCACTAACTGTAGATTAGCCCATGCAACAAGTTGTACTGACCACCAGGGAACCATCGTTCATCCAAGAGGTCGTAGACGAGGTGCCTCCCACGAGATGGTGGACGCCTCAGCTTGACAATTACAACGGGAATACTGACCCTTCCAACCACATTGAAGCACTAAAGGCTCAATTGATGTTGCATGGATCCTCTAAGGGCCTAATGTGCAAAGCCCTGGTAGACACCCTCACAGGACCAGCCCTGACTTGGAATTCCTCTCTACCCCCACGTTCCATAGCGTCTTGGGAGCAACTAGATACCCAGTTCCATGCACAGTTCACGGCAAGCTAGAAGCACTAGAAGACTTTGGGCAACCTTATGCAAGTAAGACAGAGGAAGGTAGAATCTCTCAGATACTACCTAGCAAGATTTAACAAAGAAGCACTGCAAATCAAGAACCTGAACCAGTTCGTAGCTGTCACCGCTATTCAGCATGGGCTCCACCCCTCACCATTCAAATTCTCCATCTCCAAGAACCCTCCGTAGACCCTAGCTGCGCTGATGAGCCATGTGCAGAAATACATTAATGCAGAAGAAGCGCAAGCACAACTGTGGGATGAGGAAGAAAGGCCTGACAGAAAGAGCAGAGACATAGAGGAGCGGAAGTCAAAAAGATCATATTGGGATCACAAGAGGCAAGACCGCCAACCCGACCACAGACCATCGACACTGTTGCCGATCTATTGGAACTTCACGTCGTTGAACACACCATGGTCTTAAGTTTTGATGCAGATTCGTGATTGTAGTTACATCTGGTGGCCCAAGAAGATGAAAACACAAGGCAACAAGAGGAACCACAACAAGTACTGCGAATTCCATAGAGACCATGGCCACAACACAGAGAACTGCTTTGACCCGCACAACCACATCAAGGACCTGATCAAGCATGAGTATCTCGGTGGGTTTGTCGACAAAAGCAAGAAGCCAACGCAGGAGGAACAACACATGGAGAATGCACGACCACCATCGGTGTGATCCATGTGATATCAGGAGGGATCGCCGCAGGAGGAGAGAGTAGCTCGGGGTGCAAGAAGTATGCGCGGATGTAAGAAATTGACAACCGGGGACACAAGAAGAAGTGCGACTAGTCAATCACCTTCACTGACGACAACATCCGAGGGGTTCTGACCCCACACGATGACGCCTTGATAATCACAGCCAAGGTAGCCAACTTCGAGATGCGGCAAATTCTGGTTGACATAGGCAGCTCGACATCGACAAAGAGCGCCTCACCCCTGTCAACACTCCCCTAATGGCTTCTCTAGGGAGTTCCTTTTGCCCATGGAAGGATAACCCTTCCCCTCCTGATCGGAGACAACGACATCACTACGATGACCATGGTAGACTTCATTGTGGTTCGTTGCCCCTCACCGTACAACATCATCCTCAACAGGCGAACCCTTAATGCTTTGTAGGCTACGGTTTCCACATTCCACTTTGCCATGAAGTTCCCTGCCGAATACGGCATAGGGGTAGCGCGTGGAGACCAAAGAACTGTGCGGTAGTGCTACTTGCTCTCCTGCCGAGGACCATGCCCGACCAAGGAAACATTGATGGATGAAGCCTATGATCTGTGAAATGAGGTGAGAACACAGCGCGGCCAACTTGTCGAAGACCTCATCCAGGTGATGCTCAACGAGAAAGACCTCGAGAGGATGGTCCAAGTTGGCTCTCTCCTAGATAACTGCCTCTGGGAAGAACTTGTATAGCTGTTAAGGGATCACGCTGACGTGTTCGCTTGGTCGGCAGTGGATATGCCGAGGATTGACCCTGAAGTCATCACACACCGTCTGAACGTCGACCCTCGCTACTGACCTATCAAGCAAAAGAAGAGAACCTTCGCTACATAATGGTGGTAAGTGATCACTGATGAAGTGCAGAAGTTGCTTGATGCTGGCTTCATTTGAGAAGTCAAATGCCTCGACTTCACCAACCTAAACAAAGCCTACCCTAAGGACAGCTTCCCCCTACCGAGGATCGATCAGCTCGTTGACGCAACGAAAGGGCATGAACTCCTAAGCTTCATGCACTCCTTCTCGGGGTACAACTAGATCCAAATGCACCCTGATGACTAGGAGAAAATGGCTTTCATCACTGACTGCGGCCTATACTGCTACAAGGTGATGCCCTTTGGCCTCAAGAACATCGGCCCCATCTATCAGTGACTAGTAAATGAGGTATTCAAGAACCAGCTCGGCCAAAACGTGGAAGCGTACGTCAACGACATGCTCATGAAAAGCAAGAAGGTCAAGCACCACCTTGCCGACCTAAAGGAAGTCTTCGACACCCTCAAGAAGTATAAAATGAAGCTGAACCCAACCAAATGCGCTTTTGGGGTCGGCTTCAGTAAGTTCCTGGGGTTCATGGTTACATAGAGGGGGATTGAAGCAAACCCAGAGAAAATACAGGCCATCCTTGACATACAATCACCCCAGACTCACAAAGAAGTGTAACGACTCACCGATAGAGTAGCCGCCCTCAGCAGATTCATGTCTAAATCCGCTGACCGGTGTCTGCCCTTCTTCAAAGCCCTCAAGCGATTAAAGGACTTCTAGTGGATCGAGGAATGCAAACAGTCCTTTTAAGAGCCGAAGCAGTACCTGAGCTCGCCGCCTCTCCTCACCAAACCAAGCCTAGGGGATGAGCTATTGCTCTACCTCTCAGTCAGGGATGAGGTCGCCAGCTTGGTGCTGGTTAAGGAGGAAGGTCGGGTACAAAGATCGATCTACTATTCCAGCAAGGTCCTCAGTAGTGCGAAAACCCGATACTCTAACTTAGAAAAAATGGCTCTAGCCCTTGTCACCTCGGCCAGAAAAGCTCATGCTATATTTCTAGGCCCACAACATTCGAGTACTCACTGACCAACCCCTCAAGCAGGTACTCCAAAGGTCGAAGGCATTTGGTCGCCTAATCAAATGGAGCGTAGAGCTGAGTGAGTTCGACATCAAGTACGCGCCCCGTCCCGCGATCAAGGCTCAGTCCCTGGCAGACTTCATTGCCGAATGTACATTCCCCACCGAGGATCCTACCCCGCCACGACAAGTATTTACTCTGCATGTGGATGGCTCATCAAATTAGCAAGACAGCGGGGCTGGCCTCATTCTCCTCGGCACAAATGACATGGTGTTAGAGCACCCTCTTAGGTTTGAGTTTAAAGCATCCAACAATGAGGCTAAGTATGAGGCCCTGATCGCCGGACTTCGCCTCGCTCTAGACCTAGGAGCTCAAAAAATTGAAGCCTTCAACGACTCCCAGCTGGTAGTCAACCAGATCCTCTGTTAGTTCAAGACGCGGACACCTATGATGGCGAGTTATCTACAAAAGGTGCAAGAGCTCATCCACTGGCTTGAGCATTTCAACATCCAAGAGATTCTTCAAGCCGAAAACACACGAGTTGATGTGCTGTCAAACCCAGCTAGCTCACCGAAAATTGACCTCAACACAACAGTGCGGTTAGACATGCTGGCTTAGTCGAGCATCGCACTGACAACCCTCCTCATCCTCCCGGTACAGCATGGTTCGTCCTTGATGGACCCCATCACACAATACCTTCGGGAAGGTACACTTCTAGAAGATCGGATAGAAGCAAAGAGACTTTAGCATAGATCAGTCCAGTACTGCCTTATTCAAGGTCAGCTCTACCGCCCCTCGCACACTCTCCCCTACTTGAAGTGTCTCTCCCCAAGTGAGGCAGATTACGTTCTCAGGGAGATCCACAAAGGTATCTGCAGAGACCACCCTAGCACATGCACCCTGGCACATAAGGCACTCCGACAAGGTTACTTTTGGCTGTCGATGAAGCAAGATGCAGTCCAGCTCATTCGGAAATGTGATAGTTGTCAACGACGTTCCAATCTCCATCATCAGCCCACAATCCCCTTGAGACCGATCGCCAGCCCATGGCCATTCGTATAGTGAGGCATGGCTGAGTTGGTCCTGATAGACATGTGGCCGCCTAGTCATCGCTCAGTGCGCCCAGCCACGTCAACATAGCTCGGTCGCGACGACATAGCCCGTCTACGTCGGGATAGCTTAGCCGAGCTATGCTACTATTGTGGCCCCCCATCTTATCCCTCAGTCACTTTAGCTACACGCCGTGCGGATAGACACAACTACAGATAAGAGGAGAAAGGAAGACAACTCCGCCAGGGAATAGGACTCTAGCCCGAGGACCTCGGTGGTAAGCCTTATCCTGACAACCCTGGAATCCCAATTCGACCAGGATACGGATCTTTGGCTATAAAAAGGCACTCCTTGCTCAAGGTAAGGGATTCCAACTTTGGACACCCATATTGTTACTTTGCTCAGACCAACACCTTTATTGCTCGGTCTGGCCATCCATCACCTCCTATTGACTTGAGCGTCGGAGTACCTACCCGAGGATAACACCTCGGGCCTTTGACATCTTTCTTGATCACAGGTCTTGGAGCGCAGCCTCGTCCTTGTAGCTCCGCACT
The DNA here is from genome assembly GCF_056320005.1 of Nelumbo lutea. NCBI lineage: Eukaryota > Viridiplantae > Streptophyta > Magnoliopsida > Proteales > Nelumbonaceae > Nelumbo > Nelumbo lutea. Next base: position 110,382,336 of record NC_142684.1, read on the forward strand.
GCCCTGTTGGCAAGGACTATTTGGTTGCTCTCCTCAGTTCGTGCACCACCTCGGATTGAGCAGCATCAAATATATTTTTACCTTATTAGCACATTTTAAATTCCATTGTTTTGGAAAACACCACAGCTATGGGTGTAAATGGATCGAATTTAAATCGGATCAGGCAATATTCGAATTCGAATCCGATTAAAAAATTTGATATCCGAATTCGATTATCGAAAATCAATATTGGAATTCAAATCCGATTAAATACTCAAATATTCAATTCGATTTGAATTTGACTAATTAATTATTTTAGGTAATTAATAAATATATAAAAAATATTTTATTTATATAAAGTATATAAATATATAAATTATTTATATAATTTAATTATTATATAATATATATATATATATTATTTAAAAAATTCATATATTATATAAGAATTAAATAATCGGTCGAACTCAGATATTTATCGAATCAAATCAGGTCATATTTTAATTCGAAGCCGATTAACTATTCGGTATAAATAGGATATCCGAATTCGATTGATTAAATATTTGAATTATCTGAATTTGATTCAATTATGCCATATCTCTAATTCGAAATTGGATTTTTGAACACTGTTGACACCCCTAAGCACAACGCAATATGCTACAAAATGTGAGTTTCAGAACCCACACTTTCAACCTATCATGCTAGAAAAATAGGATTACCAGTGTCATTTGCTATAAATATCTAAGAAGGGCCAGGTGTTGGCAGTTGAATCTTAAAATTTTTAATAAATCAAAAAAACCAGATGAATGGGTTGCCTAATACTTCCACCAATTCAAGTTAAGTATGAAACTAGAGTTATGGCAATTATGCGAGAATTTTGGGTATCCAAACTGTCAAACTTTTTTACCAAAACCTTATCTAAAATCCTAAACATGTCCCAAACCCGTTTTGATTTTGACTTTTTATAGGCAAATCTTGTTAGGGCTAGAATACAAGATCCAAAGTATCATCATGATATACTCCGTATTTTTGGGAATCTATCTTTTTAAATAATATTTATAGAGAAAGGGAGAATAAAAGGAGTATGGTTAGAAGTATGGATACATCTTGGGATGTATCAATACTTTAAACCTTGGGTTGGATGGGGTGGATACCATCAAACCATCCTTCTGTTCATAGCAAAAAACTATTTTTAAAATGTTCCATATATGATAGATCTTAGTCTCACAGTGAGAAGTGCGGTCACACCATCACTGATCACGTATTCATAGCATGTTGGGGTAGTTTTTGTTGTGACTTGTGAATACATCATAGTTATAGTTAAAGATGATAGAGGGGAAATATATGTAGCATTCCGGATCTCCTACTCACATAACACTACAATTTTGTATTAGGAACATCTCCCATAAATAGTAATATGTGAAATTGGATTTGATCCTCACGAGCATACTCACACCTCTAGAATCCCTTGCATTCTCTTATTGAGAATATCTTTTCATGAAAAAAAAAATACAAGTAGATATCCTCAATTTACGACTGTAAAAGGCTATGGAAAAAGTGTAATTACTGAATCTAATCTCGTATATGAAAATAAGGAAACATTTTCAATGTGAGGCTGTAGGTTCAAATTTGTGCACCACGGTGAGCGCCCTACAAATGCCCCACACAATGGAAGTCCGCGCCACCTGTCGTTCTGCACAAATTCCCCCTCACATGTGCGTAGCATTAGCTCCAAAACTCGCCCCAATCTCCATATTTCTGCCCTCAGTTCGGAGCCTGTGTGAGAACCCCATAGAATCACCTGCCGTTCTTTGCCAAAACCAATCCGAAAACAGTAGGGCGCTAACGTGGGTGTTAGCCCCACACTTCCCTGCTGGCTTGTCCATTACAATCTCCGACACGGCATAACTAAGAGGAGTTCAAATCAGCCCCCCACAAGATTGCCCCCCACAACGTCTCACAGCACATCCCCACCGTGTATTGAGAACATCTCTCAATGATGACATCATCATTTTTGGGATTATCATCGAGAGATGTTCCCAATACATGACGGGAATGTGTTGTGGGACATTGTGGGGGTTAATCTTGTGGGGGGCTGATGTGGTCTTAACTAAGAGCCTATATGTCAGTCGGCGCCTCATGCAACATGTAAAGTGGAGTATCTCTTAATCTAAACGCCCCACCTTTCATTCTCTTGCTCTCTTGTCCTAATCTGCCTTCTTTGCCAGCCCAATATCGGCAACCTTAATCTCGTTGTTTCCATCTAGAGAATAATAGAATATATGAGGAAATGAAGACCTCGAAGAGTTGATCTCGTGTAACGTCGAACGTTAGATTCCAATAACGAAGCACCAAATTTTTTGAGCAGGTCAGCTAAAGTATCTCCAAAGCGTACTTGAGGAAGATATTGTAAATTTGTTTCCCATTCTCAATGGTGAGATTGGTCATGATCTCTTTCTCCACTTGTAGCGAGGAAGACTTAGAAAGCACAAGCATTTCATTACCATCAATTAAGTAACCTGAACTAGCAGACTATTACCACTTCTGGGTATTGCCAAATTTATAGTGGCGAAGTTTCTCCTACCGCGCGGGCTTCCCTCTCATCCACTTCACGGATTCTGTTGGGTTCGACGTGATGCCAATGCCTATCATTGTTGACGTGGTGTGTGAGGATGAAAACGAGGTTGGCTTCTATCTAGGGGGTTAATGGTATTCGAAAATCCGATTTCGAATTCGAGATTCGACATAATCGAATCGAATTCGGATAATTTGAATATCTAATCGGTCGAATTCCGATATCCTATTCATACCGAATAGTTAATCAGATTCAAATTCGGATATGACTTGATTCAATTCGATAAATATTCGAATTCGATTGGTTATTTAATTTTTACATGTAATATATAAATTTTTTAAATGTTTTAAATAATATATATAATAATTAAATTATTTAAATAAAATATTTATTTTATATATTTATTAATTACCTAAAATGATTAATTAGTCGAATTCAAATTGAATCGAATATTTGAATATTTAATCGGATTAAAATTCAAATATTAATTTTCGATATCCGTTGGATATCGAATCAAATTCGGATATTAAATTTTTTAATCAAATTCGAATTCGGATATTGCTTGATCCGATTCGAATTCAATCCATTTACACCCCTACTTCTATTAGGGCAAACCTGTGCCCACACCGTTGTAACATCCTTTTGCAACCTTGCATTTTAAAACATACAAGTAAGGAGATATTCTCAATGCATGGCATTAAAGACTACTCAAATGGGCTTTGCCTTGATTGAAGCCGAACTTGGCGGGAACATGGAGATTGTGGTTTTGGATGCTTTTGGAGCTAATGATAGTCCCATCAGCTTGGCACATGTTGAAGGGGAAATTCGTGTGGGAAGACAAGTGGCGGGCTTCCATTACGTGGGGCACAGATTTGAACTCAAGGCTGTGGTGTCTTCTTGTGTGTAGGTGTGATCAGGGTTATTGTGGGTAGGAGATCTGAACACCAAATGAAGTAGTAAAAGGATATAATCAAGGGAGAGTGATTGTTCAGCCCAGGGTCAGAACTTTTAGGCCCAAAGTACATTTGGGGTAGGTGCTAGTAGGGGTGTCCATGAAAAACCGAATTGAACTGAGAAAACCGAACCACAAAATGTAGTTAATCGAACCAATTGGTTCGATTTTGGTTTGGATTTTTTGAAAAACCAAAGAACCGGTTTGGTTTTTGGTTAACCTACAAAAAAATCGGTTGTTAATTGAATTGATCGGTATATATATTTATATGTATATTATATATATTTTTAATATATGTCACATATTTTCTATATATTATATATACATCTATACTTATATTATATTTATAATAATCTATTTATAAATATATTATATATGTTATATATTTTTAAAATATTTATAATATATTACATATCATTTGTTATTTATAATATAATATTACACATATATTTATATGATATATATTATAAATATAAAAAACCGAAAAACCAAAGAATCGAACCGGTCAAAAACTGAAACTAACAGATCAGCTAACCGGTGGTATCGATTTGATTTTGATTTGGAGAAATGAAAAAACTGGTACTACAGTTCGGTTTGCAAAATATGCCCACGATTCAATTAATCGAACTGTGGACACCCTAGGTGCCAGATCAAAATTAATGCAAATTCACACGGGCATTGATATATAGAGTGGGGGCATTTGACATTTTGGGCATTGATATATAGAGTGGGGCATTTGACATTTTGAATGTTTATAAATCTGCAGTGAAAATCAGAAATATGCAATGGGCTTGTCCGTAATTTTTTTTTTTGCTTCATGGGGCTTCCCCTTTCCCTTAACCCTTAACCCCCAACCCCTGGTGGCATCGTGATCTCCGGCCTCTACTCCGACGAGTCAGACAACCTACGAACTGAGCCAGACTAAGATACGTAATCATGGTCCGTATGTTGGTACGCACATTAATCATCGTACATTGAAAATATGTCCCGTACCTGTATTCTGTCATTCATAATGAGAAGTTAATGTTCCATATGATATGTACGGCTTGTGGTACGTTGTTAGTAGTGGCTGTAGTAGTGTGAGCAGCAGACGAAGAACCGGAGTCGTTGGGAACCGGCAAGGGGATGGGCTACCCCCTGTTGTGTAGCCCCATGAAGCAAAAAAATAAGCATTTGAAAACCAAAAAGCAATGACTAGAAAAACAAAAATAAATTTGAGTACAACTGTTACAATTGCACCAGCAACGAATCTACGACGCCACGCAACACTCTAAAAGTGGAATGTTTGAAAATCGTGCTTTGTAGTATCTCTTGCCGTCATAAAAGGCGGAAACCCCGCCACTAGACTCTGACTCGTTGCTCTTTTGGCTCATAGACTCGCTCTCCTCCGAGTGAGAGAGAGAGATAGAACAGCCGCCATGTGTGGAATCCTCGCCGTCCTCGGTTGTGTCGACAACTCTCAGGCCAAACGTTCCCGAATCATCGAGCTATCTCGGAGGTAAGCATTTGTCAAATCTAGTCTGCATTTTGGACATCTTCTATTGGGGTACTAGAAATCATCTACGTATGATGTTGAAGTTCATCGGTTCGGATCGTTTTGTTTTTTAATTTTTGTAACAAAAGTTTGAGATTTTAGGTCATTCATGCAATTTCTCTTCATATATATATATATATAATATTTTTGTCATTTCATGTTTTCATTTCTTTGTAAGGATTTTTGCCTCTCGAATTTCTCTATGCTCTGTTTCTGTAGTTTTCATTACACAAGTTTTAGTTTGTCTCCTTGCAAACTTGTGTCGGAGTTTTTGTTATGGATTGGTACTTTAGTAGTAGTTATACATAAAACACATCATTTTTGCTAGCTGGACTGGAGTGGCAAATTTGATGCTGGTGATTTGCTTGATGGAAGCCTCTCCAATATCTATTCTCAAAAACACTCGGCATGGCTTGCTTTTGGTGGATTGGACTCAATATGTATACTTTTAGTATTTTTAATTCAGTGGAAATCTGCATTGAGAAGGAAACAAGAAAACTTATTATGGTCTTGTTGCACGTCCCTTTTCTCTAGCCTAATCAGTTCACATGCTTTAGAGTAACACACTTGTGAATTTCAGGATCCAAACTGTACAGATTTTTGCATGTTCTTAGTTTCAGCTTTGACAGAGTCACACACTTTGTTCTGTGTATGGAGTGTCTGTGGGCGAGATCAAGGAGGAAAAGCTTTTTTTTTGGATCTAAACTACTTGATATCTTCTATATGATTACTTGTTAGTTTTCTTTATGGATCCGGACTACTTTGACAATTCATAGTCTTATTAACTTGACATGTGAAGAGAATAGAACACCTGATCCTTTTATTTTGGTTTCTTGATATATTGATTATATAGGCTGCGCCACAGAGGTCCTGATTGGAGTGGAATATATTGTCATGAAGATTGTTATCTTGCTCACCAACGGTTGGTTATTGTAGACCCTACTTCTGGAGATCAACCACTTTATAACGAAGACAAGACAATTGTTGTTACGGTATCATTTTGTTCTTTATTTAGTGCATGCAAACCTGGGCATAGTTTTCAAGGTGCCAAGGCGAGGCTAGGCAACAGGGCGGTGCCTAGTCGCCTAGTCACCTGGGCGATGGACTTTTTCAAGTAAAAACATGTATCCTAGGGTAGTTCGCTAGGTTCCATAATCATATTTCCTTAATGAAAACCCAAGTAGGTCCTTGGGTCTTCATACTTGCCAGAGGGAGGCAAACATCTAGGTTCCATAATCATTACTTAGAGGTGCATATTGATATCTCCGATACTCTCATGTTTTTATTTTTTATTTATTTTTTACCATACAATCATTAGAGGGTTGGGCCCCACATCTCTAAAGTTTTAAACATTATAGAAGGCTTTTGTATCAGTGTATCGAAGCGTATATAGGCATATCATATCAACATTTTAATACTTATGAGAACTATTTATGTCAATGAAGCCCTCTTGTTGTTTCATAGTCTTATCTAGGCTTTTATTTATAAAGGTGGCATGCATTGAAACATGCCAGTTGGTAAATGTTGGTATTGAGTGATATGTCAATTGAGGATTGACACCTTATCTTTCTACTCTTGTATTTTATATAAAGAAAGGTGATTTGGGAAAAAGTGACTGCCTCACTTAAGTGTTTAACATTGAAGCCCTTTTTGTAGGTTGTGGACTCAAGATCAATGTGTATATGTAAAAGAAGTAGTGTACATTTTGTGAACTTTTTGGTTAAGTGTAGCTTTAATACCATAGTAGATAAGGGAAAAACAATGATTTTGCAATCACAAACACAAACATATACACATGTATCTGTGTTAAAGAAATCAATGTATTTAGCTCCCTGAGAGTCGTTTGTGAAACCAAGGTCCAATAGAACAAATGATATTGATCTGATATTTGGGATCTTAGGAGGTGTGGACTGGAGACAGAGTGACAGACCTAACTTCTGGCTTTTTAACCTGAGTTTACTGAATTTGTACAAGAATACAGACAGGACAGTTTATATTGGGATCCGGTATATGGAATTTCATTGTTAGTCTTCATGTTATCATATGACTTTTCGGTTTTCCTTCCCCTCCCTTCCATGTCAGTTCAGAGTTCGTCAATGATTATCCAGTATGAGTATTGTTTGTTAAAATTTATCAACATAAAGTTCTCATTGTTTATCTTTGCAAAATTTCATTGCATGTCATTGCATTTAGCTTATTGGTTTTTTACTAACTCATTTCTTGTAGGTTAATGGCGAAATCTATAACCATGAAGAATTGAGAGGAAAGCTAAAGTCTCATAAATTCCGAACAGGAAGTGACTGTGAAGTGATTGCTCACCTTGTAAGTGATGAAGATTCTTTTTGTTCAGTAGCCTTACTGCTATTGATGCAGGTGTTAGGATTTTGTACATTGTAGTATTTATTCTCCCTGGGTTTGGTTGGATGCTAAAACTTTCTGCACTCTTCTCTACAAAGTTTGGACAAAATAGAAATGATAGCCATGTTTTCTTTATAGCAGTCTGTCCTTTTTATTATTTTTTTCTTATCTGTAACAGTATGAGGAATATGGAGAGGACTTTGTGGACATGTTGGATGGCATGTTCTCCTTTGTCCTGCTTGATACCCGTGACAAAAGTTTCATTGCTGCTCGAGATCCTATTGGTATTACCCCTCTATACATGGGCTGGGGTCTTGATGGTATGCCATGTAACTTAATCCTTGCTGCATCTCTTTTTTTTTCAGTTATTTTTCTTTTGATCCTTACCTTCTGGAGAATGTTATAAAGTGGATTTTTAGGTATACAAACTACATTTTAGGTGGTTCTGGTTCTCTTTGAGCTAAAGTCACTATTACAAGCTATTACTATATATTTCTTCATTGAAGTCAATGAGTGACTTTCTTTTTATGCATCTGCAATAGGCACTTGTTACACTCAATGATTACTTGTTAGAATGTCAAGTTTTAGAGTTGCAAATTTCAAGGAATTAAGCTTTGATAGTTCCTGGTCTTAGAGTAGAAATAGGTGTCTTAGAGGATTTGATTGGGTTGTAGTATAAAATGTAGCAATGAGCTTAGGTAAAAGAGGTATAATAGGTTCTGTAGATTATGGAACTTGAGGATCAACGAGGAAATAGAGTAGTATAGATATGTAATTTGGGATGCAATGATGCATTTCATTAAAAATTTGCAATGGAGAACCACTATTTGAAGGTTGAAGTTTGAACCAAGAAATGGTTCTTTTGTGATGCTGAAGTTTTGAGCTCCATATAGGATCACTTCTAGGAACAATGTTTGTGGGAATACTGAAGGATTAGCTATGGAGTTTTTTTTTTTTTTTGTCTTTTCTTTTTCACATATCAGAACTTAAAGGTGATTCTTATAAGCATAAAATTCATGGGAACTTATTCTTTTTGAAACATTCCAAACACCACCTCAGCATATCAGTTTTTCTCTTAATGGTAGTTCTCATCATCCACAATTTTAAATGAAGTTCCCTTTTCTATCTTATTCATGCTACTCAGATTTGGTGTCTTGTTCAACATACTAGTTATTTTCATTTATAAATCTATATATTTAAAAGATTTTGACATTTGTGCTTAATTGATGCTGCTTCTTCACCAGGATCACTGCATCAGAAATGAAAGCTTTGAACGATGACTGTGAACGTTTCATCTCCTTCCTTCCTGGACATATTTATTCTAGCAAACATGGTACTTGATCAATTTTGTAGAGCCAGTACCAGATATATTAATTTATTTTGCCCAGTTAGGTAATACATGAAAATTGTTTCCAATCGTGTTAAACTGAAAAGCTTCTATTTGAGTTAAGAAGTAGCCATGAAATCTCTACCGAAGAGATTGACTAGTTTGGCTTAAATTGGAGGCTTTAGTTCTTCTTAAAATTTGGATCTTACAAGATGTAATGCTTTTGAAAAAAAGATATATTTAGAAGTTCTTATTAGATGGATTTTTTTATTATTAACCATGACCAGAGAGATTTTGTTGGTTCAGTATGAACAAAAAAAAAAAAAAAAGAAAAAAACAATAGCTGGGGGTAGCACTGCAAGCAAGGAAAAGAAAAAAAAAACTACAGAAAAGTTGACTAAGCCCTTGATTACAGACAAAAATTAGTAGGGGTGCAAGTCGGATTGCCAAATTGAGGAACTTCAACTACGTTATGCTCAGGTTAGGGTTTGGGCCCATTCAGAACTTAACAAATGCTCGACCCAATCCAAATTTCACCCCTACAAATTAGGCATTTTTGTTGAAACCCTGGTCCTTGAGCCATCCACAAGTCCTGTCTCTCTATTTCTCACATGAGAATCAATTAAGGAGTTAAACGACCAAGTCAGTATTGCATGGACACAAACATTGAAGTTGGAATTCAATGTGTGTCCAAGAGTCTGGCCTGGCAAGGTGGAAAACCGTGGACTATATGGGAAACTGAAAGTATATATTTTTAAAATAGTTCATATGTATATATATATATATATATATATATATACTCTAACCGTTCTGTTAATTAAATAAATTATGAGATAAAAAGGAAATGTTATGTAAAAGTGTCCTCAATAATCCATGGAGTGTCAGACTCCAGCACATCCATATTCTACTGGACTGAGGTATCCATCATTATGAGATGTTTGCCTTCTTCTGGTAAATATGAAGACCCAAGGACCTTCTACATTCTTCATCCAATCAATAACCATATGGAAGTTACCATATAAGGGAGTTTCCCTTTACAATAGGTCCTTGCAAAATAAGATGTTTCCTTCATGATTTGAAAGATTCCTCCAACTTGAAAAGATGCAGGGATTGCCTAGCTAGCACCTTCCTTATTGAGACATCAAATTATTATCTTACTTCAGAGTGTTGATAATTTTGTTTTATCATTTTTTAAGATAGTGGAGTTATTTCAGAGAAGGCTCTATATTTTAATTCCCTAGTTCATAGAAATATTGTAAGAAAAGTTCAAGAACCTGTTCTACAGTAGAAAATTGTTTTCCTTTTATTTTTTCTTGTTGCTAAATGATAGGCTTCTTGTTTGTTTTAATCTTATGTAGGTGACCTTAGAAGGTGGTACAACCCACCATTGTACTCAGGGTGCATACCGATGACTCCTTATGATCCATTAGTATTACGTGAGACCTTTGAGAAGGCATGTGCCAAACTTTGATTCGTTTTCTAATTACTTTCTTTTTGAAATCCATATAATATTTGCTAAATGTATTTCCTATTTCCCCATAATCCACTTCCCCCTCAACAAAATAAGGAAAATGATAGGCTTGTGTGCAGAAGTTTTAGGGTTGGATTATTTGTGGTTACCCATGTCAACTAAAGTCCATGGATTAAGGGAGAGGATCTTTGCTCTGGTTGCATTCCTTGTACCAATCAACCCCAAATAGACAATTGTGATCTTCAGAAGCTGCTTCCACTCCAGAAGGACAAAAATTACCAATGGAGTAACCATCAAATTTGAGTTTCATCACTCCAAGTGTTATGGAGTATACAATTGGTCAAATATGAAATTTTCTAAAAGTTTATGTATTTTTGTTTTATAGATGCTAGAGGTTTTTTGGTCATTTTATAAGCTATTAACTTATTTGTGGGACCTGGCCTAGTTGTTTGTCCTTTCTAGTCATAGTTGAGATAAAAATTCCCTAGCCATTGTTTAAGTAGTTTACTAGTTATTTAGTTTTCTGTGTTAAGTATGAGTGCAGAATCATAACTTTGGGTTTTCTTAGTTAAGGAAGGAGTTTGGCTGACCCTAGTGCCTATTTAGATAACATTATCTTGCTTCAAAAACGTTGTGAATGATACTTCAAGTAAGATTTTTGTTATTTTTTGCTATGGTAAATGATTCCCATAAGCCCTAGAATGACTATGCCTTGTTTAGTGATTTTGGGGTTTCTGTTTCTTTTTTCTTTTTAACTTATTTTTGATTTTGCAAAGCATCCATTACATCCATAAACAGACTACAAATTCTTCACTGAAGGAGTCAATTCAACATCCTAAAGGATTGAAACTGGTTCATGAGTGTTTTTCTTTACTTTACATCAAAACCCAATTTCTTGTTTCAATTGGTTATCTTTTTGTTCCAAACCATCTCTAGATTTTCTCAGATGCCCCTATAGACTTTTATCACCATTCATTCTACCTAATTTCATCCCAAAACTAAATGAAGGGCCCTAGTTTTTGGAACTTTAGTTGTTTCTCTAACAAAGAAAAATTTCATCCTTTTGTTCTATTTAAAACATGCTCAGAGTGCCTTGAAATTAAATTAGTCAATAGAATCTTTTATTGTAAATATCTCTACAAAGTTCCATTAAAATATTCCTTTCACAAACTTAGTTTTTGAATTTTGTATATTTTTTACCATTTTGTTAAGAATTTGCAATTCTCAGAAATTTATTTTGGAACCTTTCCTTATATCTAGTCTTAAAGTCACCCCTAAGCCCTTCTTAGCCAATATCTCCCCTATGTTTGTAAAAAACAATTTGATTAAGGTGGTTCTTCCTCTAAGGGTTATTTAGTTTTTCTTCCATGTTGGCAACCTTTTGAAGAATTTCTCAATAACCATTCCCTGAAGGCACATTGCTCTATTTTTATTTTTATTTTTGATTGGTAACTTAAATTTTATGTCAATAAACATGTGTAAATGTTTAGAATTTCCAGATAGCCCTAAAGGGTGATCACAGTCAACAAACCCTATTCCAACTCCTTTTTATATAACCAAACTATATGCATCCTTTCTCTTGTTTGTATATGAAGGCACGATGCTCTAGCCTATGAGGCAAAAATAGTTCCATTAAAGCAACTTTTTTCATAGGTGATTTTTAACCCTGTGATCCATTCAAAAGTCAAAACAATTGATGATGCTTTTCAGGCTTTGGTCCTCATTCTCATCCAGATTCTCACAAAAATATGTTGATTTCATTTGTAAAGTGAAGATAAGACACAACCACCTAATTCTTTCTACCCCGAAACCTTTGATCAAATTTGTTATGTTCGTTTGACTTATTAACATACTAAGGACATTAGTTCTCATAATGAAATGGAATAATGGTAGCAGGTTTTTGGAGCCATCCTTCCATGAACAAGATAAGATATTTTCCAATCTACAAAGTTACATGCCTTTTCCAAATCCAACTTGCAGATTGGGCCTTTTCTCCTAAATATTTTAGATCAATCCTTACCATGGTGCTATAATTATTACTATTACTTTTTTATTATAAATAAATATTCCATAATAGAGGGTTAAATAGATAGTGTAAATTACATACACCCATTTTGTTCTTAGGAGGTTGTAAGACCTAGTTCTCCAAACTTTGTTTTGCAACAAAGACCCCCCCCCCCCCCCCTGTACTTTTAGTTTCCATCATTTTTCCCCTGATCAGTTAACGGGGTTAATAGTGAAAGCGAAGTTACCAATGGTAAAGCACAGTATTTGAAAATACACTGCTCATTCAAGGCATTGAAGATGAACTGCTCATTCAATAGAACTTCCAGAGAGGGCATGAGTTTGTGTTTTATAAGGACAAAATAGTCTTGAAAAATAACATAATGGTAGTTTGGGGTTTTAAAAATGTATAAACTTTACATGATAGTCAATGGGTTCTGTGTTGTTAATTGACGGAATGCTAATGGTGGGGGGAAAAGTGCTGAAATCCAGAAGTACCATGGGGGTGTGTTCTTTGTTACAAAACAAAGTTTGGGGGGCCAAGTGTCACGACTCCCTAAATACAGGGTGGGTGTTTATAATTTACCCAAATAGATATATCCTAGTTGTTAAAATAAATTATTCAACATTATAGATTATTACCTTCTTAAATATTAAAGGATAGGGGTTAATTTTGATAGGTGGTTTTCAAGAAAATATTTGTCTTTACTACGTAATGCCGATACTTGCCTTGGCTTCACGTCCACACCATAAAAGTTAAATCAGAATATTTAATATCATCATATAATGTAAATGCTTGCAAAAAGTAGTTGCTTAAATATTTCAATCCTTAAATCCAGTCATTGTTATGGCATTTAAAGAAGCACAATATAAAAAAAATTCACAATTTGTGTTTTCATCTTTTTACCCTTTTATTTATACTTGCATATGTGCCCTTCAGCTAGTCTTTAAAATGTCTTCTGATTGAATGGATTGTGTTTTGAAATGGTAAAAAACTGATCTTATCATTCCATTGCCAACCGACATATTTATATAGTAAGCTGCTGCAATAAATGGAAAACATCTTCCTAAATCAATCCCTATAATTAAAGGACTAACTATTTTAATCCCCATATTTAAGGGATTATACTCTTCCAAAATCCTAGGAATACATATTCACACATTCCTATTTTTACACAACTACCAAATATAGATGCTAACTACCAAATATGCATCTACACCAGTAACCCCACGTTTTCCAACACTCCCCCTCAAGTTGGTGAATAGAGATCCTCCATTCCCAGCTTGGCTACAATTCTACGAAAGTCTGTACTATTGAGCCCTTTAGTAAGTACATTGGCCAGCTGTCCTTTTGTAGATACATAGGGAGTGCAAATCAACTTGCTGTCCAGTTTCTCTTTTATAAAGTGTCGATCAATTTCAATGTGCTTTGTCCTGTTATGTTGAACATGATTGTGAGCAATATTGATGGCTGACTTGTTGTCACAATATAGTTTCATAGGCTCTTCTCGTGGAATCTTCAAGTCTTCTAAAATTATCTTCAACCAGAGTAATTCACACATTCCTTGTGCCATAGCCCTGAACTCTGCCTCTGCACTTGACCGAGCCACTACATTTTGCTTCTTACACCTCCAAGTGACTAAGTTTTCTCCCAAGAAGGTATAGTAACCAGAAGTGGACCATCTATCTACTGGAGATCCTACATAATCGACATCTGTTTATGCTTCAAGAGCCAGTCCCCCATTCTTTCTGAATAAAATTCCTTTCCTTGGATTGGCTTTCAAATAGTGCAGAATTCGATGAGCAGCCTGCAGATGAACTTCTTTAGGATTATGCATAAACCGACTTATTACACTTACAACATATGCAATATCCGGCCGTGTATGTGCAAGATAAATGAGTTTTCCAACCAGTCTTTGGAACATCTCCTTGTCTACACTTGCATTCTCGCTGGCTTCTCCAAGTTTATGATTGGGATCTATAGTCGTGGAAGCTGGTTTACATGCTATATTTCCTGTTTCTCTCAAAAGATCAACAACATACTTTTGTTGAGAGATAAAGATGCCTTGTTTAGAATGTGCAACTTCAATTCCGAGAAAATACTTTAGTCTCCCCAAGTTTTTTATCCCAAATTCTCTGGAAAGATAGTTTTTCAATGCTTCCTTTACCTTTTTATCATTCCCTGTAACGATTATATCGTCCACATAGACTAATAGAGCAGTAACTCCCCCTAAGGCTGTGTTTGATAAACAATGTGTGGTCACCTTGACTTTTCTTGTAACCTGTACTAAGCATCACCTTTGTAAACCTTCCAAACCATGCTCTCGGAGACTGTTTGAGACCGTATAGTGCTTTCTTCAACCTACAAACTTTGTTCCCCTTAATGCCTTCTCCAAAACCCGGTGGAATGTCCATGTATATCTCTTCTTCCAGATCACCATGGAGAAACACATTCTTTACATCTGTTACGAAATTATAGGCTGTAAATATGTAGTATTAGCCCAATTAGGAATAGCTTGATTATAGGAATTATTCTTTCTTTGATTTTCTTTCTATTTTAGTATCTACAAGGCTGTATGATTTTCTTCCTTTTTTGTATCTGCAAGGCTGTATTATTTTCTTCCTTTTTTGTATCTGCAAGGCTGTATGATTTTCTTCCTTTTTAGTATCTACAAGGCTGTATATATATGTACTATTTTCTCAATTGAAAGACATCAATTTCTTCCAATTCTTGTTCTATCACATGGTATTAGAGCTGGAGACACTAATTCCAGTCTGAAACTAATTTCTGGTTTTTTTCCCTCTGCTGCCCTAGTGAGTAGCTTTGAATTCTTTACGTTGCCCAAGCAGTAGCTGCGATCTCTAGGTCACCCATTCCGAGTGACATCTGCATCTCACCGTCCCTACCAGTGAAAGCAGAATCCCAGATCGGCCTACCCACCTTCACCGATCTCTTTTCCGAAGATCGTCTCAGCTTCGGTGTTACTCCTGTGGTGTTTGTTTGCCCATCAGGAAAGTCTTTCTTCTCTGTTCTTTTTTTATACAGTTGATATTTTGGTGCTGCTAGTTGTGGTTTCTTGCTGTTTGGGTGTTGTATCTGCTGCCGATTTTGTTTAAGTGTGTTTTATTAGCTTTGCTGGTTGTTAAAAGTTTATTTTCCTGTGTTTATGATGGCCATTGAACAAAAGAACTTGGCTATGCCTAGTGTTATCCCCATTCTGTCTAAAATCACTGAACAAAAACTAAACGGAACTAATTATTTAGACTGGAGTAAGACTTCGTTTGTATTTACGGAGTATCTCTAAGGACAACCATTTGACTAAGGACCCTCCTACTGATGAGACCCGCATTGAATGGCTAAGGATTGACGCTCAATTGTTTTTGCAAATCCGCAATTCTACTGAGAATGAGTACGTCGGTCATGTCTCTCAATGTGAGTTTGTAAAAGAACTAATGGAATATTTGGCTTTTCTATTCTCTGGTAAAGAAAATATTTCCCGTATTTTTGATGTTTGCAAGACATTTTATCGGGCTGAACAACAGGATCAGTCTCTTCAGACCTATTTCATGAATTTCAAACGCACTTATGAGGAATTGAACGCCTTGTTACCTTTCAGTACTGATATCAAAGTTCAACGGACTCAACGTGAACAGATGGCTATTATGAGTTTTCTGGCTAGCCTTAATCTTCAATTTGATTGTGCTAAGTGAAAGATTCTGTCTAATCCTGAGATTACCTCTTTAAAAGAGGTCTTTGCTAGGGTCCTTCGTACAGATACTAGTTCCCATACCTCACCTGTACAACAACCTAGTGCACTTGTTAGTCAGAATAGTGGATCAACTGGCCGGTCTCGTTCTCATAATAGTAGCAGAGGTGACAGTAATAGTGGTCGGAATGCTAAAAGTCAGGCCACAGGGGGAGTAGTTTGCTACTATTGTCATGAACCAGGACACACCAAAAGGACTTGCTTGAAATTGCTAAAGAAAAACCAGAAGTCTTCTGAGTCTCGGTCAGCTCATGTTGTAACTACGAGTGATGATCCTCATCCATCGTCAGATTAGACCATTACAATTTCTATATATGAGTATGCGAAATTTACCTAGTATCAAGAGACATTAAAGAACTCTTAGTCCATCATTGCCCTTGCTGAGTCAGATAAAACCAATACATGTCTTCTTTCTTCTTCCTCTCAGTGGGTCATTGATTCTTGTGCAACAAATCATATGACAGGTAATCCTAGTCTCTTTTCCACTTTCCAATCACACACTTTTCCTTCTTTAGTCACCTTAGCAGATGGTTCTATTTCTTCTGTCCTTGGTTCTGGCACTATCAATCTCACACCAACACTTTCTTTGTCATCCGTATTGAGTTTACCAAAATTTTCTTTTAATTTGGTATCTGTTAGCAAATTCACTCGTACTTTTAACTGTTGTATCTCATTCTTTCCTGATCAATGTCTGTTTCAGGATCTTATGACGAAGAGGATTATTGGTAAAGGACGAGAATTAGGAGTTCTGTACATTTTGGATACCCAGGAACCTTAGACCATTGCCTGTTCCAGTACTTTATCTCCTTTTGAAGCTCATTGTCGGTTGGGGCATCCATCTTTCCCTTTGTTAAAGAAGTTATCTCCTTAGTTTCATGATGTATCTTCTTTAGATTGTGAGTCTTGTCAGTTTGCAAAACATCATCGTCTATCGTCTGTTTCTCGAGTTAATAAAAGGGCTAGTCATGCTTTTGAGTTAGTACATTCAGATGTTTGGGGACCTTGTCCTATTATGTCTAAAACTGGATTTCGATATTTGTTATCTTTGTGGATGATTTTTCTCGTATGACTTGGCTTTATTTAATGAAATCTCGTTCTGAGTTTTCACATTTTAAAACCTTTTGTGCTGAAAAAAAAACCCAGTTTGATGTGTTTGTACATACATTGCGAAGTGATAATGCCAAAGAATATTTCTCTGATTCCTTCTAGACTTACATGGCTCAGAATGAAATTCTCCATCAATCATCTTGTGTTGATACTCCATCTACACATCTTCTTGAAACTGCCAGGGCTCTTTTATTTCAAACACATGTTCCTAAACAATTTTGGGCTGATGCTGTTTCTACAGCGTGTTTTTTGATTAATTGCATGCCTTCCACTATTCTAAATGATCAGATCCCTTATAAGATTCTGTTTCCTAATAAATCTGTGTTTCCTGTTGAACCTCGTATCTTTGGATGTTCTTGTTTTGTTCGTGATGTTCGTTTGCAGGTTTTCAAATTGGACCCTAAGTCATTAAAATGCGTCTTCCTGGGATACTCTCGTCTCCAAAAAGGGTACAGATGTTTTTCTCCTCTCTTGAACAGGTATCTTGTGTCAGCTAATGTTACATTCCATGAACATCTTCCTTTCTTTACTGCTCCATCTACACCTGTGTGTCCATAAGAGGATGATGATCTACTAGTGTATCATATCACTGGTCCAGACGCCAGTGTTGTTCCAATACCTCCACCACCACCTTCTCAACCAAAACTACCTATTACTCAAGTCTATTCTCGATGACCTAATCTTCCTGTGACAAGTTTGGCACCGGTCTCTTCTTCGTCATCGGATCCAATGCCCAGTGATATTGATCTACCTATTACTCTTCGGAAAGGTAAACGTCAGTGTACTTATCCAATTTCCTCTTATGTTACCTATGATCGTTTGTCCTCTACTTCTTGGTTGTTTGTTGCCTCTCTTGATTATGTAGGGATTCCCAAAACTGTTCACCAGACTTTATCCCATCCTGGGTGGCGTGATGCCATGCTTGAGGAAATGAATGCCTTGACTGAGAATGGTACTTAGGATCTGGTCGATTTACTTGCTGGTAAGAAAGCGGTTGGATGCAAATGGAAAGAGGCATTTCAAGGAATCTCATCCTTGAAATCCTTCTTGTAGAGCCAGTTCAATACTAAAGATTTGGGGCACCTAAAATACTTCTTGGGGATTGAGGTGGCAAGGAAAAAGAGGCATTTTCTTATCTCAGAGGAAGTATGTTTTGGACCTGTTAACAGAAACTGGAAAACTGGGAGACAAACCATGCAGTACTCTAATGCTTCCTAACCAGAAATTCACAAAGGATGGAGATGCTTTTGATGATCCTAAACGATATAGAAGATTAGTTGGAAAGTTGAACTATCTCATAGTGAATCGTCCTGACATTGCTTACTCAATTAGTATTGTAAGTCAATTTATGTCCTCTCCTACAGTGCATCATTGGGCAGCCTTAGAACAAATCTTGCGTTACTTGAAAGGAGCTCCTGGACGAGGGATACTGTATCGGAATCATGGTCACAGTAATATTGAGTGTTTTTCTGATGCGGACTGGGCAAGTTCCAAGATTGATCGAAGGTCCACTACTAGCTATTGTGTTTTTTGTTGGTGGTAATCTGGTTTCGTGGAAGAGTAAGAAGCAAAATGTGGTGTCGCGATCTAGTACAGAATCTGAGTATAAGAGCAATGGCACAAGCTTTGTGTGAGGTTATGTGGATTTCTCAACTCTTAACTGAGGTCGGTCTTAAAGTCTCAATTCCAGCGAAGCTATGGTGCGATAATCAAGCTGCAATTCATATTGATTCGAATCCAGTTTTTCATGAACGAACTAAACATATTGAGATAGACTGTCATTTCGTTCGTGAGAAAATTCAACAAAACTTGATCTCTATAGCATATGTGAAGACTGGAGAGCAGTTAGGAGATATCTTTACAAAAGCTCTTAATGGAGCTCGGATTTCTTATATTTGTAACAAGCTGGGCATGATTGACATCTATGCTCCATCTTGAGGGGGAGTGTTACGAAATTATAGGCTGTAAATATGTAGTATTAGCCCAATTAGGAATAACTTGATTATAGGAATTATTATTTCTTTGATTTTCTTCCTATTTTAGTATCTACAAGGCTGTATGATTTTCTTCCTTTTTTGTATCTGCAAGGCTGTATGATTTTCTTCATTTTTCGTATCTGCAAGGCTGTATGATTTTCTTCACTTTTAGTATCTACAAGGCTGTATATATATGTACTATTTTCTCAATTGAAAGACATCAATTTCTTCCAATTCTTGTTCTATCACAACATCAAACTGTTGCAAATCCCAATTATAGTTAGCGGCCAAAGACAACAACACCCTTACTGTATTCATTTTAGCTACTGGGGCAAAAGTCTCCTGATAATCTACCCCATAAGTCTGTGTATATCCCTTGGCTATTAGTTGTGCTTTGTACCTTTCTAATGACCCATCAGATTTGTACTTAATTGCGAACACCCATTTACATCCTACAACCTTCTTGTTTCTTGGTAGATCCACAACTTCCCACGTGTTGTTCTTTTCTAGTGCCTCCATTTCCACTCTCATGGCTTTTCTCCACTCCTTATTAGAAAGTGCCTCGACTAGAGTATTAGGAATTGGAATGGTGTTAAGGCTGGCTAGAAAACTTTTATGGGGTTCAAAGAATCTTTGGAACGACACATATTTGGCTAAAGGGTACAATGGGCGTTTGGTACATTCTCTGGTTCCTTTTCTCAGGGCAATAGGTAGGTCATACTCATACTCAGACTGTGAAGGTACAGGTTCAGGTTTTAAACATCCCTCAATTCTAGGATTAGGAGTTGAATCTTGGAACTTGCACAAGTTGAGGATCTGGATTTCTTCTCCTAGAGTAAACCTGCATATATGTCACATCATCATGCACATCATTGGTGGGGTTAAAAGTGTCTGGATTTGGTTTAGTGGTCGGGTTGTTTGACTCTTGTTGAGGCTCAGAAATGTGGGGCTCAGAGGAATGTGACTTAGAAGGATGTGATTCTTGACGGTTGGATGATTGTGAGGAGGGTAATATATCTAGGGAGAGTAGATCCGAGGCCTTATCTTTCATTAATGAGGACTCCCTCTGAAGATAAGGTTGAGTGAAAAAGGATTGTCTCTCCTCAAACGTGACATTGATGGAGGTGTAGAATTTTCTGGTGGCTGGATGATAACATTTATAACCTTTCTGAGTTGGGGAATATCCGAAGAAAAGAAAGGTCATTACCTGATGTTGGTCCTATCAAGGGTGGACTGGGTTGGCCCTAACCTTTGGCATTCTTTTAGTACAAAGTGGCTGCCCTCATACTCGAACCCACATTGTCAAACATGCCAGCCCAAGATTTTACTGTTACACCAAGTAATGGCCCCTTTTAGCTTTATACTAAGGTATCACTGAGAAAACTTTGGCTTTCCATGTTTTGACAGCCTGTTCTGTCCACAGACTCTCTCCACATGACATGTTAGTCCCATAAAGTCATGCCTCCAGCACTGTTACTGTTGCATGGAGTTCGTATGAACGAACGTGTCATACAGGGAGATCCCTGTGGAAGCACAGGTTGTCGAACATAGAGAGCCAATTTTTTTCCAGCATGATCTACGCAACAAGGAGCTCTTTCTTGGTTGGGTTCCTCACCTGAACATCATGGATTCTGTGAAAAAGATTCCTGTTTAGATGATTCGGTGTCCACTTACGTGACAAAAATCATAAGGCAGGTGCCTTACTATAATATTATTACTTTGGCTACTTATTATTAGTATGCATGTTAATTACATCCTATCGTCGATGTATATTATTTGTGCTTTCTTTAAGGATTTTACCATTAAAACAAAATATAAGGGGTTTAATAAGAAAAAGGAAAGAAGAATAAAGTGTTTTCTTCTTTTCTCTACAGCCTCTCTCTCATTAGAAAAGGACTCTGCCCCTTGTTTGTTTTCCCTTTTTGTTACTTTATCTCAAATTATTATTATAAATTATCACCTTCTTTAGTTTCTCATAAATTTTTTGACTTCGAATTGCTCTATTAAATATTTATGATGTCATACTGTTGTGTTAGAAACATTAAAAGTTTAAAACTGTGATTTAAAATGCTTTTTTCTTTTGGTATATGATGATTTCTATGTTTTGAGAGAGGAAGTTAATGTTATTCGTGAAGTGCATTGCTATTTCTTCAATTTTTATGCATGCTGATTGGCATGTAAAATCAGGGAAATAATCTAGAATTAGATTTTTTCTTTGTAAAATTCTATTGCCTAGGTAACCAGGCACTCCAAGTGTTACCTAGAAATCTGGAATTTCTTGGAAGTCTTGAAAACTATGCTTTATATTGATCTTCCTCAATCCCTTCCTCTTCTAGATAACTTAATTGAGATAATAAGAAATGGGAGGGCTGGTTAGGTTGGGACAGGAGCTGTTTTCCATGTAGGGGCTTGTTGAGTGTAGGTGTTAGTCACTGGGGTGATCTGTATCATGGATGGACGATGGTGGTTGTTTGGTTAAAATTGTGTTGTTTTGGAGTTCAGAATGTTGTAAGGTTGAGAGTGTTTGTTCAATATTGTAGAAGGGCAAGCTGGTTTCCTCTTAGGTTGCTTGCATGTCTTACTGTTGGGGTATGGCTTTGTAAAGTTTGGTCTTGTGTCATTTGATATGGAGGGTGTTGCAGGTCCTGTTTTCATTGATGATTTCTTATCACCTATTTTTTTTTTTATCAGTAAGCAGTAATCTTTCATTGAATTCTTAAAAAATCATTACAAGGTATATTCAAATAGAAGAGAAAGTTAAAAGTCAAGTTTAACAGCCCTTATTACAAATCTTCCCAAGACAAAACATCCCTATACACCCCTTGTTTTGCCAAGTTGTCTGCCATTCCATTTTCTGTTCTTTTTACCCATTTGAAACTTGCTTCTAAGTCCTTCACCATGCTCTTGATTTCTCTTATTAGGTATCTGAAAATCCAAACACCTGGGATGTTATCATTCATCCAAGGTTGTTGTCATTGATGATTTCTTATCACCTATTTTTTTTATTAGTAAGCAGTAATCTTTCATTAAATTACTAAAAATAGTACAAGGTATATTCAAATAGAAGAAAAAGTTAAGAGTCAAGTTTAACAGCCCTTAAGACAAATCTGAACAGAACAAAACATCTCAATACACCCTTTGTTTTGCCAAGTTGTCTGCATAGTTTTCAAGGTGCCAAGGTGAGGCTAGGCGATAGGGGGGCGCCTTGTCGCCTAGTCGCCTAGGCGGGCGATTTTTTTAAGTAAAAATCACATATCCTAGGGTAGTTCCCTAGGCTCCATAACCAACTTTCTTTAATAACTATCCATAATTTTCATAAGAAAATTATAAACTTCCTGTTTAAGTCTAGAAAATTGACATATTTATGAGAAGGAAAAGAAGAAAGGAAAGAATATTCAAAAAATATAGGGGATGAAACCCTATTTTTGTTATAGGAAAAGAAGAAAAGAAAAGGTGGAAGAAGAAATGTGTGGATTAGACAAAATTTTAAGTTCTTCCCTTGCTTATTGGTTCAGATTTTGAAGTCATTGAGGGTTCAATAAAGCAGTTAACAATGTTTGTGTTGATTAAACCCTAACAAATAAGAAAATAATAAAAAGAAATTAGTTTATAAACACAAAAAATGAATATTTTTCTTTAATAATGTCTATTTTATAATTATAATCTCAAAAAAATAACAATATAAAAGTATTTTATTACACAATATGCAAAACTGCTTGGCGACTGGGTGAGGCGAGCCTCCAAGGGCGCCTTGTCGCCTAGGCATCGCCTTGCAACTATGGTTGTCTGCCATTCCATTTTCTGTTCTCTTTACCCATTTGAAGCTTGCTTCTAAGTCCTCCATGCTCTTGATTTCTCTTATTAGGTATCTGAAAATTCAAACACCTGGATTGTTGTCATTCATCCAAGAGATTACCATTTTTGGGTCACCCTCGATCTCCAGATTCTTAAAATCGTGTTGTTTTGCTAGCTTCAAACCTTGATGTAAGGATAATAGCTCAGGTCTTGCAAGTCCCCTATTCCAATTGGCCCTGAATACACAATCATCACTTCCCTGTAGCATCTCTGAATACACCTTCAATTCCTAAAAACCTTGAATTTCCTATTTAGCTTCCATGAAAGTTCAGTTTTAATCTATTAGTGTGTGTGTGTGGGGGGGGGGGTGGTTCCAGCCCATAATTATTGTCTTTCATAGCTGCTGAATTTTCAACTTCAATTAGATTGATGTATCTTTTGACATTTATTGTAAATGAATAAAGTACATAATTGATTCATGTCATTGTGGTGTGTTTCTGTGTAATACCCTTAAACTGGACACTTATGAGACTCGTGTTAGTTTAGAATCTTCACATCTTTTGGATAGATCTTGGGAAATTTATCCTGCCAAGGCTCTGATGTGCCACCAAGTTGGTTGGGGTGGCTTGTCTCAGCTGCCAGGGTGAGACTTGAAGTACATGTAGTGTGGGTTTTCTTGAAACCCTGAACCAGACCAAAATTCTAGTATTGCCCTGGACCTTGGAGTTAGATGGGCAAAACTGGAATGTTAAACTTGACCCCTAGACTCGATTATGATACTGCACTAGGGTCGGATTGGGCTGTATTTGATGTGCCGATCAGCGAGATCCTTAGAGGGGGTCAAAACTGTTGGACAGTTTTTGTATGCCCTTAGCTTCAATCAGTTTTGATGTACTTTTGATATTTAATGTAAATAAATGAAGTACATGTTTGATTCATGTTGTGTGGTATGCTTCTGTGTAAGACCCTAAAACTGGACACTTAATGAGATTTGTGTTGGTTTTAAATGTTCACAGCCGTTGGATAAGTCTGGGGAGATTTATCCTGCCAAGGCTGATACTGGTGTGCTGTCAATTATTGGGGCGGCTTGTCTCAGCCGCTAGGGTGAGACCCAAGGCACACGTAGTGTAGGATTACTTGAACCCTTGAACTAGACCAGATTTCCAGTATTGCCCTGGACCTTGGAGATTGATGGGCAAAACTGGAAAGTTACACCTGACCCCTAGACCCGATTATGATATTGCACTAGGTGTTGGATTAAGCTGTCTTTGATATGCCAATCAGTGAGATCCTTAGTGGGGTTCACTGGGCTCTCTAGTGAATTCGGCTAGGCCTTGTAACAGAAGTTGGGCCGAACCCATGTGGCTGGTGTGTAGATCAATGATTGGGTCCCACGCCATACAAAGAAGCCCAATTGGGCAACAGTTTGGAAGACTATTGAGCACTTTATACATATTGGGCCTAAAGCCCATTTCAATATGGGCTGATTTGATCAGTCACTTAAGGGGGCGGATCTGAGATTAGGTTAAGCCCAAAAGCTGATCTAATCTGCAGATAAGATTAAGAAGAGTCCTAATCCAAATACAGATTTGGATTAGGGCAACTCCTGATATGATTAGGAGGTTTTCTTAATCATAAGAAAGAGGAGGAAAACCCTAATTCGAATGACTTGAATTCGAACCCTAGGTTTTTCCAGCAGAAATCTCTGCATTCCTGAGATAAGATCTCAGATAACCCTAGAGAAGAAAATAGTAGTTCGCCATCCTCTTCTCTAGCATTCTCCTCCAGCAGCCACCACACCCTTTTCTACCAGTTCGAGAAGATCAAGAAAGGTTCTTGATTGTTCGTGTGGTGCTCACAGTCGTCCATCAAGTTCTTTAGAAGAGCCTGGTTCGTGGGACGAACACTGTTGGTTCGGCTCCATCATCACTGTGTCATCTTCAGTGGGAGTTGATCTTGGGATCTTCTTTGGGCATGAACACCAACTTTGGGAGATACTGCTTCTCTAGATCAGGTATAATCCCTTCCTTGTCTTTTGGTTCAAATCTGGTTTGGTTTGGTTCAAGTAAGATCCTTGAATTTTGATTCTAAAATCAGGGAATACGATTCCCAGTTGGAAGGAAGGTAGGAAATTTTTGAAATTCGCCCACCCATTCCACAACAATTTGGCGTCCATACGATGGATCCTATCATTCCTTTCAAAAACCTAGGTATGTTGGGACAGTCCAAGAATTCATCTGAGTGGGTGATCATAGTGATAGGATCAGCCCCTTTGTCGGACAAAGTGAATGATCGAAAATGCACTCTCTGATGGAAACCTAAACTGCTGGCAGTTGATTTCAACCATTGAAATTTGTTTTGCAAAATATATTTATATAGATATATTATGGTTTCAAAATGTTTGCAAAAGGTTTTAATTCCCGGGATCCATGTGAGTAGAGAGTGCAACACTGTTCCTTGCAGCCGAGGAAGAGGTCCTCTCTTGTCGGGCAGTGTTTGATCATTATGGGCCGAGAGGTTAAGTGTAAGACCATTGAGGGTAATACCTGATGGGCTAATCTTTCATCTGTTTATAGTCCTTGGGTTTTCAAAAGGTGGCTAGACCCAAGGACCATTTAGTATAAATGTTGGGCCCATTAAGAGTCCATAGTGATGGACTCAGGGGTTCACTTCTCCTACAGTGAATTCGGCCAGACCTTGTAACAAAGGCTGGGCTGAACCCATGTGGCTGATGTGTAGATCAATGTTTGGGTCCCATGCCATACAAAGAGAGCCATTTGGGTAGCAGGTTAAGAGGTTAAGTGAGCACATAAACTTAATGGGCCTAAAGCCCAATTCGAACTGGGCTTAAGTTAGTTAATTAAAAGGAGGCAAGATAGGATTTATAATCTGATTAGGATTAGCTGAAGGATGAGATAAGTTTTATCAATTCAAGAGTCCAGACCCAAATATCAAATTTGGATTAAGGAACTCTCTTCTAATTGAATTAGGAGGCTGATCTTGAGAGGGCTATAAATAAAGGGGGCGAATTCCTCAGTTATACAACATAGCAATCTGTAGAGTTCTTCCCTGTTCTTGGCGCCCCTACCCAGTTCGATCTCCACTCGTGGGAGTGATCAAGAATTGTTCTTGATATTACTTCTTGGTAGAAGAGGCAATTTGAAGTCGTGCTCACCAACCCTCTACTCCATTCTTGCTGAAGAATTCGGTTCTTGCTGAAGAGCCGTCCTGCTGATCCTGCTTCACCACACGCTGTGTCGTCTTCAGTGGAAGTGGGTTTTGGTTTTCTCTTTGGCCGTGAACACTTTCATTGTGAGTTACTGCTACTTCGTATTAGGTATATCCCTTTCCTCCCTTTTGGTTTCAGATCTGGTCAGGTTTGGTTCAAGATTGATCATTGAAAATGTAGTTTTCTAAAATAGGGAGATGAGAGAGAGAAATTTTTGAAATTTTGCCCTACCTTCTATAGGGTTGGGTCGTCCATGTGATGAATCTCTCATCCCTTCAGTGGTATCAGAGCCAGGTTCAAATCTTAAACCGAATTAAACCAGATCTGAATCTGCGCAAATGGGTAGAAGGCGTTCTACCCGATTTTCGCAGTTAGCGTTTTTCCTAGGAAACCGGTTCCCAGTTTTGGCCGATTGATCTGAAATTAAATCTTTTATTTTTGTAATATATTTAGAACTGTTCTATTTATATTTCTTGAAATTCAGGCTGTTCGTATGGTGGAGATCGAATTCTTTTATTAGCGCAAGAAATCTGCGCACCTGCTGATTTATTCTATTTCATTCTTGGTTTGTAAATAATTTTTTTTTTATTTATTTTTAGACGGGATATATAGGATTTGATTCTGATGTAATATTAATAGAAACATTTAGGTTTTTTTCTATTTTATTTCATGGAAGACGAAGCTGGTTCACGTGGAGGAGAAAACTTGCACAGATAAGAAATCTGCGATCTGCGAATTGCAGTAATGGAAATTGCAATCTGCGAACTAATTTTGCTTTGTAGGGTTGCAGCCTTGCGAACAACCCCCTTTTGTGTTTGTTCACTGATTCTTGAATGTCATCTATCAGTTATTTAATTTCAGAGCATCTTGAATTGAATCTTGAATTAAACATCAAACCCTAGACCCATTCGAACTAGATTGGACCGAATCTGTGGTTTGATGGGGGCTGTTCTCAGCCCTAAAATTTCTTTCATGGGCCGAGGGGTTGATGGTTAATTGCAAGATGCAGTTCGACCCACATTTGTAAAACCCAGTTTTAATCTGTTAAAATTGCTTTAGCCCAATTCAGCATAAATGCTATATAACCCAATTGGTTAAAATTGCTTTGCAGTTCGGCCCATATACCTAGATAATATTAATTGATAATATTATGGAATTAAATGGGCTTTATTTATGGGTTTTACAGTTATTTAATTGCTTGGATCAATTATGGATTTCATGCATGTGATGTATGGATGTGTGATGTGCTACGTCCATGGGCCATAAGTACTTGACCCATGCTGATTTGATAGTGGCTCTTTCGCACACCATGGCTGAATGCACATCATTGCCATGGCGTCCTTAAGATTATTGGATGATCTCCCTACGTGGTGGGCCCCACATCAGCTTCCTCCCCAAGAGGAACTGTGCGGAACTCTAGCCGTTTAGGGCCCATCTAAATCTGGCTTTATGAAATTTAATGGAGCTACTTTGGTTTGACCTAAATAAAACTAGGGTGTAATTATTTGTTCCCTCCTGAAAAATATAAGTGCATGTGATAGGGAGATTCATATGATGAACTCTCTAAAGGCCTTCCATCATTAGCATGAAGATGGGTCATTCAGTAATGAGGAGATTCGCCATAAAATTGGGCTATCCATTTGCTGTTGGATATATTGGATTGTTTCATAAGATGATAGGGGCGTCATTGACCGATGTGGGAGGGGCCTATCCTAAAATGGAAGACTCTCTCACGGTACCTTGGCGTTCACGAATATGATGGATAAGCACTTATTGGATAGAAAGGTTTAACCTAAAATGGCAATGAACCTTGTTTGACAGAGGCCAAAGGGAAAGCTCATTAGATGAGTGGATATGGTTCTTCACAGAAGGTGGTGGGGTTATGCAGCTGAAACAGTTGGCTCCATGCACTATATGTGGTTTCTCACATTTCTAGAGACATAG
The DNA here is from genome assembly GCF_056320005.1 of Nelumbo lutea. Classification (NCBI taxonomy): domain Eukaryota; kingdom Viridiplantae; phylum Streptophyta; class Magnoliopsida; order Proteales; family Nelumbonaceae; genus Nelumbo; species Nelumbo lutea. The sequence continues at coordinate 110,410,354 of NC_142684.1, forward strand.
TTCGCAGTCTCCGTCATCGAGATATGAGGGAAATCTCAGAGATGAATAAATGGAAATGGAACATAGATTAAAAGCCATATTTATGTAGTAAACATGAATCAATTCAGGTGTGGACTAATAATCTGCCTTGCCCTTTATCAGAAATGGCAAATAGACAATTCGCCAAACTGTTAGACGATAACAAACTTAAGGGCCCAAATTATGTTAACTGGTACTGTAACCTTATGCTGGTATTAACGTCCGAGAAATTGGACAAGGTTGCTAAGAACCTTGCTCCGGATCGTCCGGGTGATAGGGCATTTGAGGCACGTAGGAAAGAGTATCAAGAATGGGAAGATAAGAATTCTCTTGTCCGGTGCTACATTATGGCCTCCCTCGACAATCCGATACAGAGACAATTCGATCAGATCGAAGTGTCCAAGGATATCCTGGATAGTTTGAGGACAATGTATGAGGAGTAGAATCGTTCTACTCGTCAGAAGGTCTTGAAGCTGTTCTTGACCACAAAAATGACCGAGCCCCAGATGGTTCATGACCATTGTCTCAAGATGATGGTTACATTAATGAACTAGAGGCACTCGGGTCAGGGCTAGATCATGTCACCAAGGTTGATGCCCTCCTAAATTCCTTGCCTCCCTCCTTTAATAAGTTTATCATGAATTATAACATGAATAAAGTAAACGTTAGCCTTTAGGAACTCAACAATATGTTGCAGAGGGTTGAAAAACTAATCAAGAAGGATAAACTGATAGCCATGCTTGTTGAAAGTGGCAATTTGGGTAAGAAGAAGAGGGGGCAAAGAAAAAGTCTTAGAAGAAGACTACTAAACTGAAAAAGCAAAAGAAGGACAAAGCATCGGATGCATATCACTTTTGCAAACAGAACGACCACTGGAAGAGGAACTGTCCTCAATATCTGGAGACTAAGAAGCAAGGTAATTTCGAATCTTTTATCATAGAGAGCAATTTGTTGGTCACTTCTGCTTCTTAGTGTATTGACTCCTGGGCTTCAACTCATGCGTGTAACTCATTGCAGGGGTTCAAGATAAGTAAAACACTAAATGACGGAGGAGTGACACTCTACTTGGGGACTTCTGCAACAGTTGCAGCTACAGCCATAGGAACCGTAGAACTAGTTTTCAGAGAATGAATAATTATACTTAAAGATAGTCTTTTCGTACCTAATTTAAGAAGAAATTTGATTTGTCTAAAAAATTGTGCATGGATGGTTATTCGATCTTATTTAGTAATGTGATTACTATCAAACGGAATAACAAATTCCTCGCATATGGAGAACTTGAGAACTGTCTCTATGTTCTCCATCCTTCTCTGGAAACAAACATTACTGAAACTACGTCGGAAATAATCCCCAAGAAGAGGATTCGTGATACAGTTAATCCCACGTGCCTATGGCATTACCGACTTGGCCACATTAATATAGATCGTATCACAAGGTTGATAAAGGATGGTCCTTTGGATTTTCAAACTGTAGAAGATCTTCCATCTTGTGAACCTTGCCTTTAGGGTAAGATGTCGAAGCGACCATTTACCGATAAGCCTGAAAGATCTACAAGCACACTTGGCCTTCCACATACTGATGTATGTGGTCCCCTGAATGTTAGGACACGTAACCAACCCATTTATTTTATAATATTTATCGATGATTACTCACGGTATGGTTACGTGTACCTAATGTGTCATAAGTCTGAATCATTTGAAAAGTTCAAAGAATTCAGACAAGAAGTCGAGAAACAATTGGGGAGAGAAATTAAGACCCTTCGATTAGATCGAGGTGGCGAGTATCTCTCTGGCGAATTTAGGGACTACTTAAAGGACAGTGGAATAGTATCACAACTAGCTCCTGCTACAACACAATTAAACGGTGTGTCAGAAAGGAGAAATTGGACTCTATAAGATATGGTCCGATCACTTCTCGTCCACTTGGAGTTATCCACATCCTTTTGGGGTTTCACATTAGAGATTGCGATTTACGTGCTGAACCAGGTTCCAACCAAATCCGTTCCTAAGATTCCATATGAGCTATGGACCGATAAGAAACCAAGTGTAAGACACTTGAAGATTTAGGGTTGTCCAACACATGTTAAAAGAACTAGTGCTGACAAATTGGAATCCAAGACCGGTCGTTGCCTATTTGTAAGTTACCCCAAAGGCTCTGTAGGTTACTTGTTTTATGATCCAAAAGAACAAAAGGTTTTATGCAGTCGAAATGCCCTCTTCTTAGAGGAAGATTACATCCTGAATAATCATCATCAGGAAGTTGTTCTTGATGAGGAGAGCCCAGGGGTAGTGGGAGATGTTCCACCAGCTCCAGAAAATAACCAACCTAGATCTACCTGGGTTTCCAGGCCTCTAGTTTGTTACGGCTATGACCAAGAAAGTTACTTGGTGGAAGCCACGATCAATGAGGAGGATCCCGTGACTTATTTGGAAGCTATGTTGGACGTAGATTCCTTGAAGTGAGTAGATGCCATGAGAATTGGGATGGACTCAATGAAGACCAACAGAGACTGGACTCTAATAGATCCGCCCCTTGGGGTAAAGGCAATTGGTTGCAAATGGATCTATAAGAGGAAGAAGGGCCCCGATGGTAAAGTTGAGACCTACAAGGCTCGTCCTGTGGCCATGCTTAAATCCATTAGCATCCTGCTAGTTGTAGTAGCATAGCATGACTACGAGATTTGGCAAATGGATGTCAAAACCACGTTCCTGAATGGAGATCTTACTGAAGATATCTACATGCAACAATCGCAAGGTTTCATAGCTGCAGGTTAGGAACACATGGTATGTAAACTCAACCGATCCATATATGGGCTTAAGCAAGCTTTTAGGAGTTGGAACATCTGGTTTGACTCTACCGTCAAACAGTTTGACTTTGAGCAATACCCAGATGAGCCCTGTGTTTACAGGAAGACAGTGAGAGATAAGGTTACGTTCCTAGTTTTGTATATAGATGACATTCAACTTATTGGGAATGATGTTCCTTTTAGACACGGGGTCACTCTCTCCAAGGGTAAGGGGTATGTCTCCCAAGACTCCTGAAGAGATTGAGGGCATGAAAGAGATTCCCTATGCCTCAGCCGTAGGGAGCATTATGAATGCCATGCTGTGCACTCATCCTGACATTTCTCAGGCAGTGAGTGTGGTAAGCAGATACCAATCTAACCCAGGGCAGGAGCATTGGACTGTTGTAAAAAACATACTAAAATACTTTCGAATGACAAAAGAGTTTTGTTTGGTATTCGATGGTAGTTTACTACAGATCTAGGGGTATACTGATGCCTCTGGATCCGGATGATAGAAAGTCTACATCTGGTTATATCTTCACGATAGGATTGTGTGCTGTTAGCTGGAAAAGCAGCAACCAAGGGTCCACCGCAGATTCCACAACTGAGGCCGAGTACATTACCGCAAGTGAAGCTGCCAAGGAAGCCATTTGGATGAAGAAGTTCATTCAGGAATTAATAGTAGTTCCATCCAGCACATCACCCATTCCATTGTTGTGTGACAACACTGGAGCCATTGCTCAGGCTAAGGAGCCATGAGCCCACTCGAAGTCGAAGCACATCGAGAGGAAGTACCATGTACTGCAAGAGATGGTTGGAAGAGGGGACATCCTGATTCAGAAGGTAGTATCGATGGAAAATGTAGCAAACCCATTAACTAAGCCACTGACACAGAAAGTGTTTGAGAAACACATGGAAAGTATGGGACTCCGGTTTGTACCCGATTGGACCTACGTGCAAGTGGGAACTGTTAGACTGTTATGCCCTTGCTCCAATCAGATTGATGTATCTTTTGACATTTATTGTAATTGAATAAAGTACATAATTGATTCATGTCATTGTGGTGTGTTTCTGTGTAATACCCTTAAACTGGACACTTATGAGACTCGTGCTAGTTTAGAATCTTCACAGTTGTTGGATAGACCTGGGGAGATTTATCCTACCAAGGCTGACACTGATGTGCCGCCAAGTTGGTTGGGGTGGCTTGTCTCAGCTGCTAAGGTGAGACATGAGATACATGCAGTGTGGGTTTTCTTGAAACCCTGAATCGGACTAAAATTCCAGTATTGCCCTGGACCATGGAGATAATTGGGCAAAACTGGAATGTTACGCCTGACCCCTAGACTCAATTATGATACTGCAGTAGGTGTTGGATTGGGCTGTGTTTGATGTGCCAATCAGTGAGGGGGTCAAAACCTGGGTATGTTGGGACAGTTCGAGAATTCATCTGAGTGGGTGATTATAGTGACTGGATTAACCCCTTTGTCGGACAAAGTGAATGATCGGTAATGCACTCTCTCTAATGGAAAAGAAGGAAAAGAAAAGGGTGAGGTTCACTTCACACCTCGGCAGACCTAATACAGGTCCAGTACAGGCACACGACCAGAAAGGAGAAGGGAGTAAACAAAAGGTACTTCAATTAAACCTCATGACAACCGAACAACAGATGAGAACAAAGTAAAAGAAGGTTACTTCAGTCGAACATCAAGGCAGCTGAACAACAGATGATAACTTCTGAAAGTTTCAGTCGAACATCAGGGCAGCCGAACAGCAGATGATAACTTCTGGAAATCTGTCACCCTCGAAACAAAGTCTTCTACATGCTGGAAGAGGAAAAGACAGACTGATCGACTTCACTCTTCAGACCTGGACGTCCAGCTCTGATACCATGTTGTACAGGAAGAAGAGAGAAGAGAGAGAGGAGAGGAGAGAGGAGAGGACTGAGAGCCCAAAAAGATACTACAGGCGGAGCAGTATGTTATTATTTATACTAGAGCGACAACAACTAAACATAAAGAAAGGAAAAGTACAATAGTACCCTTGCGGTATAATACATATAAAATAACATCTGTTAACACATACCTTAGTTCCAATCTTCTCAGTGAAAGCAAGTGGAGGCTCCATATATACTTCTTCCAAGTCTCCATTCGAAAAGGCATTCTTCACATCCAGCTGATTCAGTGGCCAGTCAAGATTAGCTGCAATAGATAAGAGTACTCAAACTATATTTAGCTTCGCCACTGGAGAAAAGGTCTCAGAGTAGTCCACTCCATATGTCTGAGTAAAGCCTTTAGCTACTAGGCGAGCCTTGTATCTCTCCAAGGATCCATCTGAGTTGTACTTCAGAGTGAACACCCATTTACAACCAACAACTGTCTTTCCATCCGGCAGATCCACTTTCTCCCAAGTAGCGTTCTTTTCCAAAGCTCTCATCTCCTCAAAAACAACTTCTTTCCACTCAGGAGCATTTAGAGCCTCCTGGATACTGTTAGGAATGGATACACTAGACACTTGTGAAATAAAAACACAATATGAAGGTGAAATATTTTTGTAAGATACAAAATTTGATAGAGGATGTTTTTTGTACAAGACCTAACATTCTCCGCTGATGCTACCTTTTGAATCTAGACGTCCCCCTACCAACAATCTCCCATAGTACGTGGTACTTCCTCTCGATGTGCTTTGACTTCGAGTGGGCTCGGGGCTCCTTAGCCTGAGCAATGGCTCTAGTGTTGTCGCACAACAATGGAATGGGTGATGTGCTGGATGGGACAACTCCTAACTCCTGAATGAACTTCATCCAAACGGCTTCCTTGGTAGCTTCACTTGCGGAAATGTACTTGGCCTCGGTTGTGGAATCTGTAGTGGACCCCTGTTTGCTGCTTTTCTAGCTAACTGTACAGGACCCCATCGTGAAGATGTAACTAGATGTAGACTTTCTATCATCTGGGTCTAACTGGAAGTCGGCATCGGTATACCCTAAGATCTATAGTGAACTACCATCGAGTACCAGACAAAACTCTTTTGTCCTTCGAAGGTATTTGAGTATGTTTTTCACAACTGCCTTGGGTTTGACTGGTACCTACTTACCACACTCACTGCCTGAGCAATGTCTGGGAGTGCACAGCATGGCATACATGATGCTCCCTATGGCTGAGGCATAGGGAACCTCTCTCATGCCCTCAATCTCCTCGGGAATCTTGGGAGACATACCCTTGGAGAGAGTGACTCCGTGCCTGAAAGGGACATTTCCTTCCTTGAAGTTCTTCATATTGTATCTCTTGACAATTTTGTCAATGTTAGACTGGGACAATCGTCTCTTTTATTGATGATTGCACTAGGGTGGTCTCTTGGATCTTTCTTCTTAAATCTAAATTAGATGTAAGTAGTGTACTACCAAATTTCCATAACATGATCCAAAATCAGTTTGGGGTCAGAATCAAAAGATTTAGATCGGATAATGCACGGGATTATTTCAACCAAACTTTATCCCCATATTTTCAAAAAGAAGGGATTATCCATGAATCCTCCTGCATTAATACTCTACAACAAAACGGAGTAGCAGAAAGGAAAAATGGTCATCTACTAGTTGCAACCCGAGCCTTACTTTTCCACCAACACGCTCCAAAAACCTATTGGGGGGAAGCTGTGCTTACAGCCGCATACATTATAAATCGATTACCTTCGAGGGTGTTGGGATTTAAAACAACAATGGAAACACTTTCTCAATTTTTGGATGCACTGCTTTTGTCCATGTTCATACCCATAATAGAGGGAAGTTAGATCCAAGAGTCGTCAAGTGTATTTTTGTGGGTTCTTCGTCCACCCAAAAGGGTTATAAGTGTTACCACCCACCTACTAAAAAATTCTGTCTCTATTGATGTCACTTTTGAAGAAAAAACACCATATTTCACTCAACCCGTCTAACATGACAAGACAAAGCACATTGAGATAGATAGCCATTTCGAAAAGGAAAAGCTGGATAGCGGATTAATTTGCACTCCATACGTCTCAATGAATGGTCAACTGGCAGATGTGCTGACAAAAGGGCATTGCAGTGTGGCATTCCAAGGACTTATCTCCAAGTTGGGAATGAAAGATGCATATTCACCAGCTTGAGGGGGAGTGTTGGAAAGTAGAAGATTGACTCTCTGATTGATTCTCCATAATTTTAGGTCCATCAGTTTAGGAAACTTAATTTCCTAGAATCATGGGATATCCTAGAATCATGGGATATTAATTAGAGAATCCCACTGATATAGAAATTAGTTTTTTTGGAAAAGTTAGTTTCCTATTTTATCACCCTGTAAATTAGCTTTGTAGTTCTATATAAAGTTGTGTATATGCTCCTTCCAATACAATACAATCAATTCATTTTTTCTCTCAAATTTTCACAATGATCAATGGCACCTGAATCTAATATCCAGGAGCCATTAGACTTGGTACAAGCAATGGCTGCAGTGAAAAAATTACCTAACTGAGCTAGAGAACAGGATGGGTTAGAATTTCTTAACCATTGAGATTGAAACATTTTATATAAGTGCTCTATTTGTTCCTTTGTGAAAGGAAGAGACTCTAAGGATGATTGCTGCCCTGGATCCGAGTTGCTTACTTGAAGTGCGCGGACATCCCCCCCGACTTGTTCTCACTGCTTGATTTTTTCTTCCAACCCACCGGTTTCCCGTGTAGCTTCCAGTAGGTTTCCTGAGTATGCCATGGCTTTCTACAATGATCACACCAAGGCCTTTGTTTTCCTCCTCGTTTATCTCCGTCTAAGTCTGCACCTCGGGCCACAAGAGTGGACACTTCATTCTCAGTTTTTGTTTCACTAACATTCTTCAACATCACTTGCCGCCGTACTTCTTCTCTACGCACTTCTGAAAAAACCTCTCTTATAGCAGGCAAGGGCTTTCACCCTAAGATACGTCCCCGAACCTCATCGAGTTCTTTGTTCAAACCAGCCAAGAAGACAAAAACCCGACCTCTTTCTATCTTCTTTTTGTACCCAGCACTGTCACTCGGACTTTCCCATTCTTCTTCTTCAAATAAATCCAACTCCTGCCGAACAACCATCATCTCATTATAATAAGCTATTACTTCACATTCACCTTGCTGCATCTTCCACATTCAGGTATTCAATTCGAACAGTTGTGAATGATTATCCAAATTTGAATAAGTTTCCCTAACAGCTTCCCACACATTGCGAGCCGTCGGCAGGAACATGAATGGTTTTCCAACCACCAGATCCATAGAGTTGATCAACTAGGCGGTAACCATCGAATTTTCAGAATGCCACTGCCTGTACTTTGGATCATCAGTGGCTGGCGGTTTCACTTCGCCGTTCAAATTGTCGAGTTTCCCTTTGTCGTCGATCACCAACTGCACAGACTGAGACCACTCAAGATAATTTTTTCCATTCAATTTGTGAATGGTAATTTGAAGAGAATTCTTAGAAAGAGAAATAGTCACTGACTGAATACCTCCCTTCGAAGACATCACACCACCGCTAGCATCCAAAGATGCTGAACCAGAGCCAACCATGGCGGCCTTAAAATTCATGATCGAACCCTAGAGCTCTGATACCATGTTGCGAAATATAGAGGGAAAGAAGAGGAAAATTTTCTTTGTTGATCATAAAACATATTGAGCATACAACTTAAATAAGAAAAGATAGGAAAGACAAACCCCTAGAATCTCTCTCAATCAGGGATTGAGTAAATCTTTCCCTTAATCCTAGGATATAACTTTCCTAAATTTATTCAAATCTAATCTTTCCTAAATTTATTCAAATCTCTTAATCAACCGCAAGTCCTATCTTTCTTAATTTGCCGACACTAATAAAAGGCAATGTAAATTATTAGTCCACAACTTAAATTGATTCATGTTATTTACATAGAAAAGGCTTTTAATCTAATCTATGTTTCGTTTCATTTCTTCATCTTTGAGATTTCCCTCCAATCTTAGTGACGGAAATGCGGTTTTGTCTCTAGAAATGTGGCAAGTCATATACGGTGCATGAAACCAACTGTTTCAGCTGCAAAGCCCCACCATTTTCTGTGAATGATCATATCCACTCATCTTATGAGTTTTCCCTTTGGCCTCTGTCAGACAAGGTTCATTGCCATTTTTGGTTAAACCTTTTTGTCCAGCAAGTGTTGACCCATCATATTCGTGGACCCCAACGTATCGTGAGAGAGTACAATTTTAGGATAAGCCCCTCTCACATCGCTCTATGATGTCCCTATCATCTTATGAAGCAATCAAATAGACTGAATTAGCAAATGCATAGCCCAATTTTATGGTGCATCTTTTCATTACTAACACAACCCATCTTCATGCTAATGACAGAAGGCCTTTAGAGAGTTCATCATATGAATCTCCCTATCACATGCACTTATATACATCTGGAGGGAACAAGTTGTTACATCCCTAGATCTGATTTAGGTCAAATCAAAGTGGCTCCCACTGACTTTCTTAAAATCAGATCCAAATGGACCCAAAAGGCTAGGGTTCTACACGGTTCCTCTTGGGGAGGAATCTGATCTAGGGTCCATTGAGAAGGGAGATCATCCAATGATCTTTAGGGCACCATGGCAATGATGTGCATTTAGCCATGGTGTGCGTAGAGAGCCACTAACGAATTAACATAGGCCAAGTGCTTATGGCCCATGTACGAAGCACATCACACATCATATACATCCACATGCATGAAAATTGATCCAATCAATCACATAAACCGTAAAACCCTAATTAATTAAAGCTAACACACCATCATCCCATTAAGTCCCATAATATTATCCAATAATATTATCTAGGTACATAGGCTAAACTGCAAAAGGCAATTCGGCCCATATAGTTGTTATGTTAAAAGTGGGTTGATTCTACTTTAACTTATAAAAACTGGGTTTTACAGGGGTGGGCCGAATTACATCTTGTAATAGGCCATCAAACCCTTGGCCCATAACCAAATTTGGGTCAAAGAACTAACCCCATCGAACCATGGGTTCGATCCAACCAGTTTGGCCCAAACTAGGTCAAATTCGGCCTAGAGTTCGGTGTACAATTCAAGATTTAATTCAAGATAGTGATCTGAAATTAATTACAGCTAAAAAAGACAATCAAGGTCAACATGAAAATAGAATTAGACGCTTGTAAGTGTGATGATCTTGGACAACCTACAAACCTACAAAAAGATTAATTGCAGATAGCAAAAACGATTTCTGCAAATCGTAGATTGCAAATCTTGTATATGCAACACTTCTTCTCCTCTACTCAAACCAACACCTTTTCCAACGTAAAAAAAATAGAAAAACCTAATTTTCTATTAATTTATATTAGAACAAATCCTATACATTTCATCTAAAAATAAAAAAAAAATATTTACACATCGAATTGAAGAGAATAAAAAACAACACGGTGCGCAGATTTTGGCACCAATCAAGATTTTGATCTCCATCAAATAAACAGCCCAAGAATTCAAGAAACAATAATAGAACAATTCTAAAATACTGCAGATAAATAAAGAATTAAATTTCAGATCACACGCCCAAATTTGATAACCGATTTCTCAGCAAAATTGCCAGTTTGCGCAAATCGGGTAGAACAGTTTCTGCCCATTTGCACAGGTTCAGATCTGGACTGAATTTGGTTCAAGACTTGAACTTGGCTCTGATACCATTGAAGGGAAGGGACATCCATCATATGGATGGCCAAACCATGCAAGGTGGCTGGGCAAAATTTCAAAAATTTCTTTCTCATTCCGAGAATTGAATTCCCTATTTTAGAAAAACTGCATTTTTCAAGGTTCGTTCTTGAAACAAACCGGACCAAATCTTTAACCAAAAGAAAGGGAGGGATATACCTGATATGGAATCCACAAACGTAACTCCCAACATAAGTATTCATGCCCAAAGAAGTCACCGAATCCTGCCTCCACTGAAGATGAAACAGCTTAGGATGAAGTAGGATCAACAAAGCATTTCTTCAGCAAGATTTGCAATCCTTCAGCAAGGATCACGCTGGGGATTTGAGCACAACATCAAATCTGATTCTTCAAGCAAGAATCAGAATCAAGAACTATACTTGATTAGTCCAAGAAAGTGGAGATCGAACTGGGTAGGGTGGCAAGAACAGAGAGAAGATTTGGATTCAGCAAAAGTGTTTAACAAAAGGATTTCATCCTCTATTTATAACCCCTCGGGATCAGCTTCCTAATCGTATCAGGAAAGGGTTCTTTGATCCAAATATTTATTTGGATCAGAACTCTTAAGTGGATAAGACATATCTTATCCTCTTGCTGATCTAGAAGCAGATCTAATCTCGAATTCGCCCATAATTAATTAACCAGATTAACCCAGTTCGAAATGGGCTTTAGGCCCATTAAGTTATCAGGCTCACTTCCCCTTTAATTTGCTGGCTAGCTTGACTTTCTTTGTATAACGTGGGACCCTAACATTGATCTCCACAAAAGCCATATGGGTTCAGCCTAGCCTCTATTACAAGCCCTGGCCGAATTCACTGCTGAAGACAGTGAACCTCTGAGCCCATCAATATGGGCTCTTAACAGGCCCAACATCTACACTAAATGGTCCTTGGGTCCAACCACCATATGAAGGCCCAAGGACTATGGACTTAAGTGAGATTAGCACACCAGGTAAAAACTCTAAATGGTCTTACACTTAACCTCTCAGCCCATAATGATCAAGCACTGCCCGACAAGAGAGTACCTCTCCCTAGCTACAAGGTGCAATGTTGCACTCTCTGCTCACATGGATCCCGGGAATTAAAATCTTTTGCAAACATTTTGTGGAACCATAATATATATGTATATCTGTATATAAATATATTTTGCAAAACAAATCTCAACAAGTTTGAAATAAACTGCCGGTAGTTTAAGTTTTCATCAGAGAGAGTACATTCCACGATCATTCACTTTGCTCGACAAAGGTGAATTCTTAGATTGCCCCAACATACCCAAGTTTTGACCCCGGTTCAAGATCTCATTGATTGGCATATCAAAGACAGTCCAATCCAACACCTAGTGCAGCACCATAATCGAGTTTAGGGGTTAGGTATAACTTTCCAGTTTTGCCCATCTGTCTCCAAGGTCCAGGGCATAACTGGAAAATGGTCTGGTTCAGAGTTTCAAACAAACCCACACTACATGTGCTTCAGGTCTCACCTTAGCGGTTGACAAGTCACCCCAACCGACTTGGCAACACATTAGTGTCAGCCTTGGCAGGATAAACCTCCCTAGGTTTATCCAATGGCTGTGAAGGTTCCAAATTAACATGAGTCTCATAAGTGTCCAATTTAAGGGTATTACACAGAAATACACCATAATAACATGAACCAATTGTGTACTATTATTCATTTACAATAAATGTTAAAAGTATATCAATCTAATTGGAGATAAGGGCATACACTGTCTAATAGACAATTGTTCCAGAATGACATGGCTTTATTTAATGAAAGAAATAAGTGAATTATTTTCCATTTTCCAAAAATTTCATGCTAAAGTGCGTACACAATTTGGCGTTTCACTTAAAATTCTTCGTTCTGACAATGGTAGAGAGTATTTTCTTTCTTCCTTTCAGCAATACCTAGAACAACATGGTATAATTCATCAAACCTCTTGTGCCCACACTCCTCAACAAAATGGGGTAGCTGAGAGGAAGAATAGACATCTACTTGAAACAGCTCGGTCTCTTCTTCATCATATGAATGTTCCTAAACGATTTTGGAGTGATGCAGTCCTTACTGCTTGTTTTCTCATTAATCGCATGCCCACGTTCGTTCTTGATGGTCGTTCTCCGTTCTTTATCTTGTTTCCTACTTTGTCTCCATTTCCCTTGACACCCAGAATCTTTGGGTGTGTGTGCTTTGTTCAGAATCTTGGTCCTGGTTTAGACAAGTTGGATGCTCGCTCCATTAAATGTATCTTCTTTGGCTACTCTAGGACCCAGAAAGGGTATAAATGCTACAATCCTATTACTCGGAAATCCTTTGTTTGTCCTGATGCTACATTTTTTTAATTTGTGCCTTACTTCTCTGGTCCTGGTACATATCCTTTGCCTACGAAGGTTCCTTTTCCTCTTCAAGCTGACGATTCCATTCCAATGGTTTCTCTTGTGTCTGAGTCTCCCCCGGTCCCTTTACAGGAGCGTCCTGAACGACCACTAATTCGTTAAGTGTATACTCATCGACAGAGGCCAACACCTCCACCACCTTCTACTCCGATGGTAGATCCAGCCTCTTCCACATCAAACTTGGCTTCTGATCTTGACCTTCCTATTGCATTGCAGAAAGGTAAACGAAGTTGCACACTTCACCCGATATCCAATTATGTTTCTGTAACTCACCTTTCTGCTTCCCATCGCCAGTTTATTACTTTGTTGTCCTCTCTATCCATTCCTAAGGATGTTCAGGAGGCTCTTATATCGCCGGGGTGGTGGAAGGCCATGGAAGAAGAAATCTCCGCTCTTCATCACAATTAGACATGGGAACTCACCACTCTCCCTCTAGGTAAGCATGTTGTTGGTTGTAAATGGGTGTATGCTGTTAAGTATCTACCAAATAGAGTGGAACGCCTGAAAGCCCGCTTAGTTGCAAAAGGGTATTCTCAACTTTATGGTGTAGACTATGTTGAAACCTTCTCTCCAGTTGCAAAGATGGGCTTTGCCTGTGTGTTAATTTCCTTAACTGTCACGCATGATTAGCCTCTATTTTAGCTTGATATTAAAAATGCCTTTCTTCATGGCGATCTTCTAGAGGAGTTGTACATGGAGCATGAAGGGATGAGAGATCCATTATATGGATGGCCAAACCCTGCAAGAAGGTTAGGCGAAATTTCAAAAATTTCTCTCTCCCATGTGGGAATCACATTCCCCATTTTAGAAAACTGCATTTTCAATGATCAATCTTGAAACAAACCAAACTAGATCTGAAACCAAAAGGGTAGGAGAGGGATATACCTGATACGGAGTAACAGTAACTCCCAATGAAGGTGTTCACGCCCAAGGAGAAAACCAAAGACTGTTTTCATCGAAGATGGCACGGTGTGAGGTGAAGCATAATCAACAGAACAGTTCTTCAGCAAGAACCGAATTCTTCAACAAGAATATGATGGAGGGTTGGTGTGCACGACTTCAGATTGCCTCTTCTAGCAAAAGGCAATATCAAGAGCCGTTCTTGATCACTCCTACTGGTGGAGATCAAACTGGGTAGGGTGGAAAGAGCAAGAAAAAACAAGAGCAGAAGACAGGAGCAGTCAAACTGTATGTTGTCTTCTCTCTCAATTCAGCAGACTATGAGATGTTTTTGGAGGTCCGCCCTGCTCTCCTATTTATAGCCTTAAAGAGAGGTTCTTCTAATCCCATTAAGAGTCTCTTAATCCAAATCTTATATTTGGATCTTGACCCTCTTTAAGAGATAAGGATAATCACTTATCTTATCTGTAGATAAAGATCAACCATCCTAATCCAATTAGGAGTTTCCTGATCCAAATATTTATTTGGATCTGGACTCTTTGAGTAGATAGGGATAACCCCTCATCCTATTAGCTGATCCAAATCACAGAACCGCCCATTATTTAATTAATCTTATTAACCCAATTTGAATGGGCTTTAGGCCCATTAAGTCTATGTGCTCAGTAGCCCTCTTAACCTGCTGCCCAGTTGGCTATCCTTGTATGGCATGGGACCCAAACATTGATCTACACATCAGCCACATGGGTTCAGCCCAGCCTTTGTTACAAGGCCTGGCCGAAATCTCTGTAAGAGACAGCGAACCCCTGAGTCCATCACCATGGGCTCCTAATGGGCCCAACATTTACACTAAATGGTCCTTGGGTCCAGCAGCCACCTTATAGAAACCCAAGGATTATGGGCAGATGCAAGATTAGACCATCAGATATTACCCTCAATGGTCTTACACTTAACCTCTCAGCCCATAATGATCAAACACTGCCTGACAAGAGAGGACCTCTCCCTCGGCTGCAAGGTACAATGCTACACTCTCTACTTACATGGTTCTCGGGAATTAAAACCTTTTGCAAACATTTTGAAAGCATAATATATATATATATATATAGATATATTGCAAAACAAATTTCAACGGTTGAAATCAACTGCTGGCAGTTTAGGTTTCCATCAGAGAGAGTGCATCCCCGGTCATTCACTTTGTCCGACAAAGGGGCTGATCCTGTCACTATGATCACCCACTCAGATGAATTCTCGGGCTGTCCCAACATACCCAAGTTTTGACCCCCTCTAAGGATCTCACTGATTGGCATATCAAAGATAGCTCAATCCGACACCTAGTGCAGTATCATAATCGAGTCTAGGGATTAGGTGTAACATTCCAATTTTGCCCATCTATCTCAAAGGTCCAGGGCAATACTGGAATTTCGGTCTGGTTCAAGGTTTCAAGAAAACTCACACTGCATGTACCTCAAGTCTCACCCTGGCAGCTGAAACAAGCCACCCCAACCAACTTGGCAGTACATCAATGTCATCCTTGGCAGGATAAATCTCCCTAGATCTATCCGACGACTGTGAAGATTCTAAACTAACACGAGTCTCATTAAGTGTCCAATTTAAGGGTATCACACAGAAACACACCACAACGAGGTGGTGAAGGAGTTTGGAATGAGACAATGTCAAGTTGATCATTTAGTATTTAGCTATGACTTTGTGGCTGGGAAGATCTTGCTGGTAGTTTATGTGGATGACATAGTCATAACTAGCAGTGATTATGTGGGTTGGTGAAGGAGCAAGAAGCAGTGCTGAAGCAGAATACAGGGCTATGGCACACACTGCATGTGAACTAGTGTGGTTGAAGAATCTTGTGCAGGAAATCGGGTTCTTAGTAAGCAAATCCATGAAGCTATATTGTGACAATAGACGACAATTCACATCTCATCCAACCCAGTTTTCCACGAGAGAACTAAACACATAGAGGTAGATTGTCACTTTGTAAGGGAAAAGGTCATCAATGGTGTGATAAAGACAGAGTATGTGAGAACAGGTGATCAATGGGCAGATCTGTTCACAAAAGAGTTGAGTTCAGGGAGAGTGAACTACATATGTAACAAGCTGGGATTATATGATATATATATTTTCCAGCTTGAAGAGGAGTGTCAGAGTCAGTTAGAAAAGGGTATTTTCGTCTTTTCACTTTATGTATTATGTTGGTTGTATGTCTCCTCATGTGCAGGGGCATTTCAGTCTTTTGTATCTTATAATTTCAAATGCAAGTATATGGTCGATTGGGTTAGATGAAGAGACTAACCAATTCGACACTTTCTCTCTCTTCTATTCTCTGTTTGGCTGAACGCTTTAAATTACCAATAAAAAATAGAACTTTTAAACTATTTATTCCAAATGATAATTACAAATGCATTGAATGATCAAGAAATCTACAAATGCATTATATTAAGTAAGCACCAAGAATCTATACAAACAGGAAAACTCATGGCTTAGATGGCAAGATGTATCTTGATAAAGCTCATTGCACAAAACTCCTTTGTTGACAAGACTGTTTGCTACTATTGAATTATCTATTACAGGTACAGGAACTAGTGGGACAACAGGTTCACTTTGAAAGTCAAAATTCTTATCTTTCCATGCTGGTAATCAGTCAAAAACCTTGCCTCATAATTTCTCATCAAATATCCTAGACCTACTATTGAATTATCTATTATAGATAAAGGAACTAGTGGGACAACAGGTTCACTTTTGAAAATAAAAAACCTTGCCTCATAAGTTCTCATCAAATATCCTAGACCTACTCCAATTAAATCAATACCAAACAGACCTCTCAATTTCTTTAATGCTTTCCATTTTGCATAAGCCATGCAAACATATAATCACACCTCAAGCTCAATCATCACTAGGTGCAAAAAGAGGATTGACATACAAGTGTCCATCCAACAAAATGTTGTAAACCTCAAAATGTGCGTGTATAACTACTCAATTGAACAAACCATTACAAAGTGTCGGCAAATTAAGAAAGATAGGATTTGCGAAAAATTAAGAAAGATATGATTTGATTGATTAAGAGATTTGAATAAATTTAGGAAAGTTATATCCTATAATTAAGGGAAAGATTTAGTCAATCCCTGATTGAGAGAGATTTTAGGGGTTTGTCTTTCCTATCTTTTCTTATTTAAGTTGTATGCTCAATATGCTTTATGATCAACAAAGAAAATTTTCCTCTTCTCTCCCTCTATATTTCGCAACATGGTATCAAAGCTCTAGGGTTCGATCATGAATTTTAAGGTCGCCATGGTTGGTTTTGGTTCAGCATCTTCGGATGCTAGCGGTGGTGTGACGTCTTCGGAGGGAGGTATTCAGTCAGCGGTAGACCTGTTCATGGGCTCAGCCGGGCTTTTAGTGTTCATTAACAGAAAAATAATAGGCCCGAGCCCGAGCCCGGCCCGACCAATGGGCCTAGAACTTGGGCCCGAGTCCGGCCCTGATAAAAAGCCCGAAGCCCGACCTAATAAAAGAAAATCAAAATTTTCCCTATTCAAGTAGACATTATCTATTTTAATTCAGAATTTTTTCCCCTATTTAAATGAACAATGGCCTACAAGTGAATCAACAACCTTCTCAAATCAAAAAATTTATTCAAATGGACATTACATAGGGTTTTTACTTAGGTTTAACTATAGGTCGGGCCGGGCTATTTTGGCAAAGCTCGAACTCAGCTCGAATTTTATGCGGGCCGGGCTTTTTGGCTCGAGGTTAAGCCTGCGGGCCAAAAAGCCTATTCAAGCCTGTCCGGTGGTCGGGCCTGACAACGACTATTTCTCTTTTTGAGAATTCTCTTCAAATTACCATTCACAAATTGAATGGAAAAAATTATCTTGAGTGGTCTCAGTCTGTGCGGTCGGTGATCGACGGCAAACTCGGCTATTTGAACGGCGAAGTGAAATCGCCAGCCACTGATGATCCAAAGTACAGGCAGTGGCGTTCTGAAAATTCGATGGTTACCACTTGGTTGATCAACTCTATGGATCCGGTGGCTGGAAAAACATTCATGTTCCTGCCGACGGCTCACGATGTGTGGGAAGCTGTTAGGGAAACCTATTCAAATTTGGACAATCATGAACAACTATTTGAACTGAATACCTAAATGTGGAAGATGCAGCAAGGTGAACGTGAAGTAATAGCTTATTATAATGAGATGATGGTTGTTTGGTAGGAGTTGGATTTATTTGAAGAAGAATGGGAAAGTCCGATTGACAGTGTTCGGTACAAAAAGAAGATAGAAAGAGGCCGGGTTTTTGTCTTCTTGGCTGGTTTGAACAAAGAACTCGATGAGGTTCGAGGATGTATCTTAGGGCAAAAGCCCTTGCCTACTTAGATCACGGCGGCAAATGATGTTGAAGAATGTTAGTGAAACAAAAACAGAGAATGAAGGGTCCGCTCTTGTGGCCCGAGGTGCAGACTTAGACAAAGATAAACGAGGAGGAAAGCAGAGGCCTTGGTGTGATCATTGTAGAAAGCCATGGCATACTCGGGAAACCTGCTGGAAGCTGCACGGGAAACCGGCGGATTGGAAGAAAAAATCAGGCAGTGAGAACAAGTCAGGGGGAGATGTCCGCGCACTTCAAGTAAGCAACTCGGATCCAAGGCAGCAATCATCCTTAGAGTCTCTTCCTTTCACAAAGGAACAAATAGAGCACTTATATAAAGTCTTTCAATCTCAATCGTTAAGAAATTCTAACCCATCCTGTTCTCTAGCTTAGTCAGGTAATTTTTTCACTGTAGCCATTGCTTGTACCAAATCCAATGTCTCCTGGATATTAGATTCAAGTGCCATTGATCATGTGACCGGCACTTCGCAATTCTTTTCTTCATATACATCCTGTGCAGGGAATCAAAAGGTTAAGATTGCAGATGGTTCCTTTGCTACTGTTGTTGGGAAAGGAACTATATCTATTTCTCCTTCTCTAAACCTCAAAGATGTTCTGCATGTTCCTAACCTTTCATACAATCTCTTATCTTTTAGCATACTAACCCTTGATCATAATTGTCGAGTTAATTTTTGGTCTTCTGGTTGTGAATTTCAGGATTTAACCTCGGGAAGATGATTGGGGGTGCTAAACAGGATGGTGGTTTCTACCTCTTTAATAAATGATCGACCTTTGGAAGGCAAGACCGACTGACTTGTTTTAGATATGGCATTATCGATTAGGACATCCTAGCTTTCAATATTTAAAGCATCTATTTCCCAAGTTATTCATGAATAAAAATCATTCAGTTTTCAAGTGTGAATCTTGTGAATTAGCAAAACATCATCGTGCTGTTTTTCAGTCTCAACCATATAAAAAATCAAAACCATTTACCATGATTCACAGTGATGTTTGGCGTCCTTCTAGAGTAACAACTCTTTCTGGAAAACGTTGGTTCATTACTTTTATTGATGATCATACTAGGGTCACTTGGGTTTTCCTTTTGAAAGAGAAATCTGATGCTGAAACTGTGTTTAAAAATTTTTATAACATGGTTTAAACACAATTTCAGACCCAGATTAAAATTTTTCGAAGTGATAATGGAAAGGAATTTTTTAACAATGTGTCAGGGAATTTTTTTGCTGAGAAAGGAATTGTACACCAAAGTTTGTGTAATAATACACCTCAACAAAATGGGGTGGCTGAAAGGAAAAACAAACATCTCCTTGAAGTTGCTAGAGCTCTAAGTTTTAATACTAAGGTTCCTAAGTATCTTTGGGGAGAAGCCGTTTTAACAACCACTTATTTGATTAACAAACTGCCTACATGAATTTTGGATTTTAAAACACCCATACAGATTTTCATTGACTGTTTTCCAAACTCTCGGCTAATGACAAACATTCCCTTAAAAATTTTTGGAAGTGTGGCCTTTGTTCATAACCATGATCCTAAACGTTCAAAACTTGATCCAAAAGCACATAAATGTATTTTTGTAGGCTATCCCACTAATCAGAGAGGTTACAAATGCTTTGATCCAGTTTTGAAAAAGATGTTTGTGACTATGGATGTCACATTCTTTAAAGGAACCACGTACTATAGAAACTCCCATCTTCAGGGGGAGAGCAACACTAGTGAAGATGGTTTTTTAGATGGTTTTGATTTAATGTTTGAATTTGTCCATAATGATGTTCCTCACAACCAGTCACCGAAAGAAAGTGAGGCAGAAAATACAAAATTAGTGGAAACAAATGAATTAAATATTGAAAATGAACAACCTTCGGTGATGCCATCTCAAAATGAAAAAGATGAAACAACAGAGATGCGTACGAAACAGTATAAAGGCCTTGTATATTCAAGGGAGTATCTAGCACAGAAAAGGAGAGGCACTATTCTGCAGCATCAACAAGAATCTGATTTGAGGTTGGATCATGAAATTCATGATAATTCTCCAAAAATTCCTGAAAATATTCCTCCAGGTAATTCTAATACTTCCAGTCAACTTGATCTTCCCATTGCTCTTAGGAAAGGTGTTAGGTCTTGTACAAAAACATCCTCTGTCAAATTTTGTATCTTACAAAAATATTTCACCTTCATATTGTGCTTTTATTTCACAAGTGTCTAGTGTATCCATTCCTAACAGTATCCAGGAGGCTCTAAATGCACCTGAGTGGAAAGAAGCTGTTTTTGAGGAGATGAGAGCTTTGGAAAAGAACGCTACTTGGGAGAAAGTGGATCTGCCGGATGGAAAGACAGTTGTTGGTTGTAAATGGGTGTTCACTCTGAAGTACAACTCAGACGGATCCTTGGAGAGATACAAGGCTTGCCTAGTAGCTAAAGGCTTTACTCAGACATATGGAGTGGACTACTTTGAGACCTTTTCTCCACTGGCGAAGCTAAATACAGTTTGAGTACTCTTATCTGTTGTAGCTAATCTTGATTGGCCATTGAATCAACTGGATGTGAAGAATGCCTTTTTGAATGGAGACTTGGAAGAAGAAGTACATATGGAGAATGCGTGATACGGTAAATCCTACGTGCCTGTGGCATTACCAATTTGGCCACATTAACATATATCATATCACTAGGTTGGTAAAGGATGGTTCTTTGGATTTTCTAACTGTAGAAGATCTTCCAACCTATCAACCTTGCCTTTAGGGTAAGATGACAAAACGACCATTTATGTATGGGTAAGCTTGAAAGATCTACAGGCACACTTGACCTAATACATACCGATGTATGTGATCCAATGAATGTTATGACACATAACCAGCATGTTTATTTTATATCATTTACCGATGATTTTTCACGGTATGGTTACGTGTAGCTAATGAGACATAAGTCTGAATCCTTTGAAAAGTTCAAGGAGTTCAGACAAGAGGTCAAGAAATAGTTGGGGAGACAAATTAAGGCCCTTCGATCAGATCGAGGAGGCGAATATCTCTCCAACGAATTCAGGGACTACTTAAAGGAAAATGGGATTGTATCACAACTAGCTCCTCCTGCTACACCACAATTAAATGGTGTATCGGAGAGGAGATATCGGACTCTATTAGATATGGTCCGTTCACTTCTCATCCACTCAGAATTACCTATATCCTTTTGGGGTTACGCATTAGATACTGGGAAATATGTGCTGAACCGGGTTCCAACCAATTCCGTTCCTAAGACTCCATATGAGTTATGGACTGGTAAGAAACCTAGTGTAAGACACTTGAAGATCTGGGGTTGTCCGACGCATGTTAAAAGAACAAGTGTTGACAAATTGGAATCCAAGACCAGTCGTTGCCTATTTGTAGGTTACCCCAAAAGCTCTGTAGGTTATTTATTCTATGACCCAAAGGAGCAAAAGGTGTTTTGCAGTTGAAATGCCTATTTCTTGGAAGAAGAATACATCTTGGACAATCATCGTCAGGAAATAGTTATTGATGAGGAGAGCTCAGGGGTAGTGGGAGATGTCCCACAGGCTCTAAATAATAACCAATTTAGAAGGTTTACTCGGGTATCTAGGCCTCTAGTTCGTTACGGCTATGATCAAGAAAGTTACTTGATAGAAGCCATGAACATTGAGGAAGATCCCGTGAGTTATACGGAAGCTATGTTGGACATAGATTCCTTGAAGTGGGTAGATGCCATGAAAGCCGAGATGGACTCGATGGATACCAACATGGTCTGGACTCTTGTAGACTCACCCCCTGGGGTGAAAGCAATTGGTTGTAAATGGATCTACAAGAGGAAGAAGGGCCCTGATGGTAAGATTGAGACTTATAAAGCTTGTCTTGTGGCAAACAGATACACTCAGAAAGAGTGAATCGACTATGAGGAAACCTTTTCGGCGGCCATGTTCAAGTCCATTAGGATCCTACTAGCTGTAGCAACACTATGATTACGAGATTTGGCAAATGGATGTCAAAACCGCGTTCTTGAACTGAGATCTTACTAAAGATATCTACATGCAACAACCGCTAGGATTCATTGCTACAGGTCAGGAACACATGGTGTGTAAACTTAACCGATCCATTTATGGACTTAAGAAAGATTCTAGGATCTGCAACATCCGGTTTGACTCTACCGTCAAACAGTTTGACTTTAAGCAAAATCCGGATGAGCCTTGTGCTTACAGGAAAATAGTGGGAGATAAGGTTGCATTTTTGGTTCTGTATGTAGATGGAATTCTACTCATTGGGAATGATGTAGGAATGTTAACTACGGTGAATGTGTGGCTTTCACAGCAATTCTCCATGAATGATCTTGGAGAAGCCTTCTATATCTTGGACATTGACTCTATAGAGATAGATGAAGAGGAAAATAGGATTGTCCCGGTCTACTTACATTGACAAAATTGTCAAGAGATACAATATGAAGAACTTCAAGGAAGGAAATGTTCCTTTCAGGCACGGAGTCACTCTCTCCAAAGGTATGTCTCCCAAGATTCCCAAGGAGATTGAGGGCATGAGAGAGGTTCCCTATGCCTCAGCCATAGGGAGCATCATGTATGCCATGCTATGCACTCCTAGACATTGCTCAGGCAGTGAGTGTGGTAAGTAGGTACTAGTCAAACCCAGGATAGTTGTGAAAAACATA
The DNA here is from genome assembly GCF_056320005.1 of Nelumbo lutea. Taxonomy (NCBI): domain Eukaryota; kingdom Viridiplantae; phylum Streptophyta; class Magnoliopsida; order Proteales; family Nelumbonaceae; genus Nelumbo; species Nelumbo lutea. The sequence goes on from NC_142684.1 coordinate 110,433,198, forward strand.
CTCAAATACCTTCGAAGGACAAAAGAGTTTTGTCTGGTACTCGATGGTAGTTCACTATAGATCTTAGGGTATACCGATGCCGAATTCCAGTTAGACCCAGATGATAGAAAGTCTACATCTAGTTACATCTTCACGATGGGGTCCTGTACAGTTAGCTAGAAAAGCAGCAAACAGGGGTCCACTACAGATTTCACAACCGAGGCCAAGTACATTTCTGCAAGTGAAGCTACCAAGGAAGCCGTTTGGATGAAGTTTATTCAGGAGTTAGGAGTTGTCCCATCCAGCACATCACCCATTCCATTGTTGTGTGACAACACTAGAGCCATCGCTCAGGCTAAGGAGCCCCGAACCCACCCGAAGTCATAGCACATCGAGAGGAAGTACCACGTACTATGGGAGATTGTTGGTAGAGGGGACATCTAGATTCAGAAGGTAGCATTAGCGGAGAATGTTTCAGCCCCATTGACTAAGCCATTCACACAGAAAGTGTTTGAGAAACATGTGGAAAGTATGAAACTCCGGCTTGTACCCAATTGGACCTAAGTGCAAGTGGGAGTTGTTAGACAATATATGTCCTTGGTTCCAATTAGATTGATGTACTTTTAACATTTATCGTAAATGATTAATAGTACATAATTGATTCATGTTATTATGGTGTATTTCTATGTAATACCCTTAAACTAGACACTTATGAGACTCGTGTTAGTTTAGAACCTTCACAGTTGTTGGATAGACCTGGGGAGGTTTATCCTACCAAGATTGACACTAATGTGCTACCAAGTCGGTTGGGGTGGCTTGTTTTAGCTGCCAGGGTGAGACCTGAAGCACATGTGGTGTGGGTTTGTTTGAAACTCTGAACCAGACTATTTTCCAGTTATGCCTTGGACCTTGGAGACAAATGGGCATAATTGGAAAAGTACACCTAACCCCTAGACTCGACTATGGTGCTACACTAGGTGTTGGATTGGGCTATCTTTGATATGCCAATCAATGACATCCTTAGCGGGGGTCAAAACCTGACTATGTTGGGGCAGTTTGAGAATTCAACTGAATGGGTGATCATAGTGACAGAGTTAGGCCCTTTGTCAGACAAAGTGAATGATTAGGGAGTGCACTCTCTCTGATGGAAACTTAAACTGTCGGCAGTTGATTTCAAACTTGTTGAGATTTGTTTTGAAAAATATATTTGTATAGAGATATACATATATATTATGGTTTCACAAAATGTTTGCAAAAGGTTTTAATTCCCGGGATCCATGTGAGCAGAGAGTGCAACACTGCACCTTGTAGCTGAGGGAGAGGTCCTCTCTTGTCGGACAGTGTTTGATAGGCTGAGAGGTTTAGTGTAAGACCATTTAGGGTTTTTACCTGATGGACTAATCTCACTTAAGTCCATAGTCCTTGGGCCTTCATAAGGTGGCTGGACCCAAGGACCATTTAGTGTAAATGTTGGGCCTGCTAAGAGCCTATACTGATGGGCTCAGGGGTTCATTGTCTTCAATAGTGAATTCAGCCAGAACTTGTAACAGAGGCTACGCTGAACCCATATTGCTTTTGTGGAGATCAATGTTAGGGTCCCATGCTATATAAAGAGAGCCAAGCTAGCCAGCAAATTAAAGGGGAAGTGAGCCTAATAATTTAATGGGCCTAAAGCCCATTTCAAACTGGGTTAATCTGATTAATTAATTATGGGCGAATTTGAGATTAGATCTGCTTCTAGATCAACAAGAGATAAGATATGTCTTATCCACTTAAGAGTTTTAAACCAAATAAAGATTTGGATCAAAGAACCCTTTCCTGATAGGATTAGGAAACTGATCCAGAGAGAGGTTATAAATAGAGGGCGAAATCCTTCTATTAAACACTTCTGCTAAATCCAGTTCTTGTCTCTGTTCTTGCCGCCCTACCCAGTTCGATCTCCACTTTCTTGGATAGATCATGAATAGTTCTTGATTCTGGTTCTTGCTTGAAGAATCAGATTTGAAGTTGTGCTCACATCCCGTGCGTGATCCTTGTTAAAGGATTGCAATTCTTGCTGTAAAATTGCTTTGCTGATCCTGCTTCATCCTAAGCTATGTCATCTTCAGTGGAGGCAGGATTTGGTGGCCTCTTTGGGCGTGAACACCTATGTTGGGAGCTACGTTTGTGGATTTCGTATTAGGTGTATCCCTCCCTTTCTTTTGGTTACAGATCTGGTCTAGTTTGTTTTAAGAACGAACCTTGAAAAATGCAGTTTTTCTAAAACAGGAATATGATTTCCGGAAGGGAGAAAGAAATTTTTGAAATTTTGCCTAGTCACCCTGCATGGTTCGGCCATCCATATGATGAATCTCCCTTCCCTTCATCATCAACAAACATTACAAAATATCTATAGCCATTGTACGATTCAATTCTAATTGGACCCCGAACATCTGAATGAACTAACTCAAAAGGACTCAACATACGACTATCAACTCTAGGATTGAAGGAAACCCAGTGGTGTTTCCCATACTGACACGACTCACACTACAAAGATGACAGACTAGTCAGTGATGGAATAAGAAGCTTGAGAGCTTTAAGAGATGGATGGTCGAGTCTACAATGCCATGGAAGGGGAGTCAAGGAGGTTTGAAGCGCAACTGTAGAGCCTCCACCGTCAAGATAATACAATCCGCCAGCTTCATGCCCTCCACCAATCTTCTTCCCCGTCGTTAGATCCTGAAAAACACAAGATGAAGGGTAAAATGTGATAGAACAATTGAGAGACTTGGTTAGTTTGCTAACAAACATAAGATTAAAAGGAAACTTTGGAACATATAAGACAAAAGACAAAGGTAGAGATGCAGTGGTAACATTACCAACACTGTAGATGAGGGAAGTAGATCCATTTGCAAGGGTAACATTATTTGATGTAGAGGTTGGAGAAAGGGAGGAAAAAACACCTGGAGTCCCGGTCATGTGATTAGAGGCTCTAGAGTCAATTATCCAGGGTGAGGGTTTGGATGCTAGGCAAGCTATACCTGAATGAGCAAGGGTGGCAGTGTTCTGATGTACAGTGGCCTGAAGAAATCTCTCATACTCTTCTCTGGGAATACTCATCAATTTTTCATGCTGGCATAATATTCTTCAAGAGTCTAATTTCCTTGCTGCAAACTGAAATATTCTTGATAAAGCTGATAAACCCTTGTAGTGTTGTCTTCTCCCGAATAGAGTTTCTTCGCATGTTCCCAAATATCCCTTGCTGTATCCAAAAACATGAAGTTAACACAGATTTTTGGCTCCATACTGTTCCACAACAATGTCATGATCTGAGCATCCTCTTGCTCTCAATCACTAAACCCCGGGGATTCAACACTCAGTTTCTCCTTCCATTCATGTTTCACTTTCTTCTTGGCCTTGAGAAACATTTCCACCGACTTGGCCCACGGAACATAGTTTTCACTATTGAGTTTGATGGATGTCATTTGTACACTTAAAAAATCAGGAGATATCATCACACTCGATTTCTGGCCACCACTTGAATCACCAATCGATGCCATAGCACTCTACGAAGCTGGTCATGAAAACAAATTTCAGCTACTGCACTACTGTCCTACCTCCACACCAACACACTTAAAAGTCACCACTAGCCTGCCCTAGCATGCATTCGGCCACTGTGAACACCACTAATCTGCGCACCAGCAGATTTAAAAATGCCCAAAATCACTCTTGAAACTGCTCATTAGAGGGCAGGCCACAACCACTACACCCACTCGACCACCACAGCTGTCACATATAGTGACAGCAATCCTCACACAGACAAAACCTTGGATTTCTTGTTCACTCGAACTGCTGTAGTTGCCTACTGTCACCAGAACCAGAAATCTGGGTTACTTCACAGTCCTCCAACCCAGATTTCCCACACCATAAAAAAAGGTTGCTGCAGAACCCTTGCTGTCATGAAACCTTAGGTATTACCGCAGAAATAGAAACCCTAATATCACAAATTACTAGATGTTGCCGCAGGTACCTGGGTTCCTTCTTCTCTAACCCATATTTCTCACGCCCAGAAAAAAAAACGAAAATGAAGAAGGAGAAGACAGAAGATTGCAGTCGGCTTCTAATACTAGCGCTCTGATACCATAAAAGTGTTCAGCCGAACAGAGAAGAGAAGAGAGAGAAAGAGGAAAGAAGTAGAAGAAGAGGAAGAAGAGGGAGACAAAGTGTCGAACTGGTTAGTCTCTTCATCTAACCCAGTCGACCATATACTTGCATTTGAAATTATAAGATACAAAAGACTGAAATGCCCCTGCATGTGAGGAGACATACAGCCAACATAATACATAAAGTGAAAAGACGAAAATACCCTTTTCTAACTGACTCTAACAGTAATGAATTAACTTGTCTTAAAATAGCCATAAATACACAAACAGATAGGAACATGCATACACACACACACCCCCTGTAGAGGATTTAAACTCTACATTTCAAAAATGTAAAACAGTATCCTAATGCTTTGCAACCTTGTCTACTGTCTCTTGATGTCAACCCTCTTCTGGTTTCTGAGAGATGCTTATTACTTTTTTTTTTTTTTTCTCTTTCCTTCCTGGTAAATGCTGCTTTTTTCAGGGCTCTCCAGATCTTAAAGCAGCAAGAGAGGTTGCTGATTATCTTGGTACACATCACCATGAGTTCCATTTTACAGTTCAGGTAGTATCTTCTCTTTTCAATAGGCAAAATAAGATTGGAGTCATATTATAATATGGTACATTGCTTTCTCTCTTTATTATATCAGGAGGGCATAGATGCAATTGAAGAAATCATTTCCCACATTGAAACATATGATGTGACTACGGTCAGAGCCAGCACTCCCATGTTTCTGATGTCTCGAAAAATCAAATTCTTGGCAGTAAAGATGGTTCTTTCAGGGGAAGGTTCAGATGAAATTTTTGGAGGTAACTTGTATTTCCACAAGGCACCTAACAAGGAGGAGTTTCATCTGGAAACATGTCGGAAGGTACAGTACAAAGAATGCCTATTTTCCTTGTCATATATTGCATTGGAGCTGTATCTTTTTCTTTTTCATTGTTGAAGAATTTTTGTTGCTTTATTAATATGTATTGAAAGGTATTTCTTTTCTGTAAAAGACTATCATGAATCCAGAGATCACAGTGCATATAATACATTGTGAAGTTGCTGATTTCTGCTATGTTACAATTAATACTTCTAGTCAATATGGTAAAGTAATGGATTCTTTATTTTTTTGTCAGATTAAAGCTCTTCATCTGTATGATTGCCTAAGGGCGAATAAGTCGACTTCAGCTTGGGGTGTAGGGCTCGTGTACCCTTTCTAGATAAAGAACTTATCAATGTTGCCATGAATATTGATCCAGAGTGGAAAATGGTAATGAAAGAAGTAACATACTCCTGGAATTACAGGATTCTCTCCTTGTGAGATTGCAAAAGATCTCCTAATGAAAGCTTATTCTTTGACTAAAAGTCCATTTGGTTTCTTCTATGAGACATTGCTACTACTTCCTCATCATAGAAAGATTTTAGAGTGGTTTCTCCATGTAGAAAGGTGCTAAAGATGATGTTGCCTATGTAAGAATGCATTTATTTGGGTATTGGTAGGCTAAAAATGGTATCAATTAATCAGTGTTAATTCCCTTTATCTGGTTTCTTGTCAAAGAAATTATTATTATTATTCTATATTTGAAGACACCAGATACCAGGCTGCCCACCCAAGTGAGCATATGTTCTGGGGAATCACTAACCATGTAAACTGGCATCAGGATTAGTGGGTCCTGTTTTAAGTTTAATGGTTGAATGCTCTTCAGTATTCCTCTTTGAAGTTTAATGCGTCCTGTCACCTTTGCATTCCTGCAGATACAACAGAATACATAAGACTTATGATTATGCCAAATTTCCTGCAGTGATTGCCAGTCTTGTGTTGTTATCCAGATCATCTTCGCTTCCTTCTTTATGGATTAATTACGGAAAATTTTATCATAGACTGTAAGAAGTCAGACCGAAAAGACACGAAAAAACCCCCCTTCCCAAACAAACAAGGAATGAGACTACCCTGTGGTCCTCAAATCTCCAGCACCCCAAAACCAGATTTGACCAAAAGACACAGAATTAGGTGGCCAATGGTATGAGCTCCTCGATCTGGATACCAAGGCCTGTGCCTCAAAATGAGGCAGTTGCAAAGTTCCACCAGGGAATAGGGATCTTTCTCTTATCTGCCAAATGATGATCCAAGAATGTCCTTCAACCACATTTCTCCCTCATCTTTTTATTTTTATTATTTTTTCTCAAACTGTTTGAGGAGGGGGGGGGGTCAGTATAAGACCTGTCTACCCTGTGAAACAGGTCAGACCCCGAAACGGTTACCCTGAGTAATGTCCTTATATTGAAAGCTACATTGTGTAGGAGGGTAGGACTGAGCATTGTGGGGATCTGTATGAAGGACAGGAAGATGGCTCTCTCCGTGACAAGATAAAGCTCAGGCAGAAGAGAGTCGGGTGTGCTTATGGTTTCTAGAGGGTGAAGTGATACTTCATTCATATCCCTTTTTTCCTTGGTGAAATCCTGTATTTATAGGTTTGTATTTTTGTGTTGTGCCAGATAATAACTCCTAAGAGTTTGGGATTATCTTAATCTGCCGTCATATGGGTTGGTCAGGAGGTTTCCATGCATCCCCTTAGATGTCCCCTTTCCCGACACATGTCCTCGAGGATGTTGGCTACAATATCCTTTCCTCATCCCCTTTTGGCATTAACGTGCTTCAACTGTCTGCCATGTGGCTACCTGCTAGTTGCAGGTCTTGCGATTTGGGTGTCTAATGAGGCATTCTGTTGAACGGATAATGCTGAAATGCCTTTTTCACCTTACCAATCATAAGTTGCGATCTGTAGATTCAGTGCTTGCTGTTTGCTCCATGCAATGGGTCTTTTCTAATTCCTTGTTCCTACACATTGTTTTATAAACCTGTTAGTTATTATTATTATATTTTCACTTTATGACCATTGCAAATGCTTGTAGTATTGAGTGCTTGGAGGTCTGTTCCTATATTCCATTGGTGAACAAAACCAGTGAATTTGTGGAATTAATAATATGAATATATGATAACTAATTTTCCTATGAAACAATTACAGGTAAGACCTGATCTTGGTCGAATTGAGAAGTGGATATTACGCAATGCATTTGATGATGATAAAAACCCATATTTGCCGAAGGTTTGTAGCTTCTTAGTATTTTTATTATTTTTGTCCATTTTGGGCTTCTTACTATTGCTCTTTTTCTGGGTTTCAGCACATTCTTTACAGGCAAAAGGAGCAATTCAGTGATGGAGTTGGGTACAGCTGGATTGATGGCTTGAAAGACCATGCAAATAAACATGTATTTACACTCCTGACTTTTGAAATTACATTTTTTATCATGACTTGTTTATGTTTTATATCAAGTTCTTTTGGTGCAATAACTTCAGCCTTTCTTAATGGTACCCGTATCCAGGAGCTATTATCAACTGATGATGCATATGGTTTTTCTTTTTCATGACCAAGTTTCTGATGCAATGTTATTGAATGCAAGTTTTATTTATCCTGAAAATACTCCTACGACAAAGGAAGCATACTATTATAGGGCAATCTTTGAGAGATTCTTTCCGAAGGTAGCTTCCAGTGCTGTTTTTATTCCTATTGTCATTGTTTGTCACTTTGTTGTCAGCAGCTGTAAGATTGTAAAACATGCAATTAGACAGCCCTTACATGATAGCTCTAGCGCTACCAATACCCATTATTGGGTTCCCTGTAAAAAATGTAAAAAAAAAAAAAGAAAAAAATTATGCATCCTCAAGCTGAAGAGACTCCCTTTCACAACCTTATTATACCTCAATGGACATTAGTAATATCCCCCATCTCTCATCCACCCTCACTGTCAGGGACCTCCCTTAGCTCATATTCTCTGATAGTCTGATAGCTATAGAGACCAATAGTTGGAGACCCTTTGTCTTCGGTAGAAGCCTGTCTCTTGCAAATCACCCTGTGCCAACTGCTTCTTAATATGCAAGAATGTCCCATTATTATTGTGAGTAAATACTCCAACTGCTAATGAGCTGAAATTATCCAGAGAACAGCCACTTATCTTTTTTCCCCTTTTTAAACCTGTGGCTGAACTATGAGGAAATCTAATGATGGTGCTCCACTCCCTGATGATCGAATCTAACATAACACTTTTGAATATCTATAACACATGAACCTAATAGGTTACTTCAATGATAATCAGTTTCATCACTGCCTAATAGAGTCTCTTCTTGTTTTGAGATATTCTAGAGCTTCTTTCTTCCAAATATATAAAGGGTGCATGTAGTTGCATTAAAATGAAGGAAAATGAATTCTAAAGTGATATTCAGCAGGAAAACAAATGGTTTCACTAATTTTCCTGGTGTTGGATTGTAGGTTGGCAAAATAAACTTGGATGACATGAATGGGTGTCATGGACTTGAATTAAGAGGGTCAACCCCTTTCCAGAAAATGACTTTGAGGAAGATTAGGAGGAATGCCATTTTTCTTCAGCTACTAATTTTCTAAAAGCAGTTAGCTTTGGAAAGCCAATTATAGTTTTCCTCTGTTTTATGTCCAACCAAATGGAGACCAAGTACAACAGTAGAGTGGATATTCTTTGAACCATGCTCCTGGCACTGTGAATGGGGTTTGGAATACCAAACCCCAAGTCTTGTGAATCCTAAGTTCCTATTTGAACCAAAAGATGGATATTAGAGTATCTGAAAAGTGTTTCCAGATTGAGATGGGTAGAAGAATGATTCAATTCTTCATCAACAAGACGTAGCTACCAAACATTCTAGGATAAGCATCACACACCATTTCTCTTCTGTAACATCCCACAAGTATTGACTTTTTTTATGAACTACTAAGCGAGAAGTATGCGTCTTTGGTGGTGGAGGAATTTCCACAACTGCTTTTTAAGGCAACGTTCAAAGTATCAACTCTCAATATGAAATTTTAACATATTAAGAATTTTAAACAATTGATACCATTTTTTAACTTCTTTGATTTGACATTTCAATGTTGAAAATGTCATGTCATAAATTATCATTTAAAACTATTAATACCAATGAAATGCTAATATTATAGTGTGTCAGTGAGGTCAAAAGTTGATATGTATCGTATGATATGCACTGATACATTTCGATATTTTGAACCTTGTTTTAAGGAAAGGAGATAGAAAGTATTCTTTTTAGAAAGCAACGCAGTTTTCAAGGTCACTTAATCAACAATTCTTTTTATAAAAAAATTAGATGATTCTAACTTGTTTCTCTATTTGGTTTAGCAACTAGAGAACATTAGAAGTGTTCTGACATAAAAGAACCAAAACAGGTGTTTTAGAGATACAGACAGAATGAGTGTGTGTGTGTGTGTGTGAAATCAAAGAACATAAGAAAACAAGCATATAAAGGGATGGATCCTTTGCTATTTCTAATGTGACAAACATACAGAGGAGAGAATGTGCAGTTGTTTTGGTTGCATAATGGAGGGATAAAATGAAGTAGCAAAATCCTTTTTCTGGTCATAGTTAGACAAACAAATAAAGTGGGTAGAAAAAAGTGGGAAAAACTCATTTTATGGCTCTCTAAGCCAAAGTTGGTCTTTTACAATGCCCTTGTACTTCTTTTTACCTTGGCATGGTAAATATCCAAAGCACCTTAAAGACACAGGAAGGAGAGAAAATACCATTATGGGGTCCTAACTACTATCAGTATCTTTTAATGCTACAGTTATTATTCTTTATCGTTGTCATCACCATCATCATTAATTATTATTCTTAAGCTAGATTCTTTTGTTTCATTCCTTTTGTTTTCTGTGAGAACTTTTTGGTTGTTGAAATTACTGAACTTATCCTTCGTGAACCAACCGTTCCTGTTCTTTTTATGTGTATATGTTTGTCATCGAGATGGTAATTAATTTGAAATTTCTTGACAGAATGCTGCGAGATCAACTGTCCCAGGAGGTCCTAGCGTGGCATGCAGTACTGCCAAAGCAGTTGAATGGGATACTGCATGGTCTAAAAATCCAGATCCTTCTAGCCGTGCTGCACTTGGTGTTCATGCAGCTGTTTACGAGGAAAAAATGGGTTCACTTCCGGCAGTGAAAATTTTCAGTTCACTGAATGATTTCCTTGAGAAATTGCAGGAAGGCATTGTCATTGTCAAGGCGACTTCAACTGTTGTTTGATACGAGGATTCTACACATTTTCATAAAAAGCTTAGACTAGGGGTTTCGTTGCTGATAGGAAAGAAATGTGCTTGCATTGCGGTTTGGGTGAATGGGTACTTTGTTGGAATATAATTCTGGCTTACCATGTTCTTGAATTTCTAGGCTAAGGAAACGAATGAAGGCAATAATAGTGTGGGGCTTGCTTGACTGAACAAAAATTTGGCAATCGGCATGCTCATCTAATACAAGTCAGTCAGTCACCCCTAAGGCTGTGTTTGGTTTGAAGGAACCTTTCCCTACCTTTTCCTTCAAACTAAGCACAGCTTTGGGAAAATGTAATCAATCATTCTTTTGTTGAATTTATATTACCTGCTACTGTGGTCGCAGAACAATTCAACTAACCACCGTTTTGCAATTAATTCGACACATTGCATGTTTTTTTTTTTGTTTTTTCAAATGGTGGTTTGTTCATCACAATTCATTAGGGGGTTGCTGAATGTAATATTTTCCCGTGCGAGTATGTAACAAACTGCAATGTCAGTAACTGCATTTTGGAATCGATTAGGCAACAAAAAAGAAAAAACATTAGTGATTGGCTTCAGTGCTCACAAGACTGTATTTATACCGTTTGCATAGCTTTTTACAGCCATGCATGGGAAATATCTTCTTACTTGTATGTTTTTTTTTTACTAGTGAACATGTACGTGCATTTGCACGTGACAGTATCTCCAAAACAAAACTATTTAAAATTCATTGACAGTTTTTAAACAGTTATAAATGGGCAATTTTTAGAGTGAGTAAAGGATATATATGCCCTTTTTATGCCTGTTGTATGTTACTTAGATAAGGAGTAAAAATAACTAATAAAAATTTCAGAAAATGAGACTATTTACTCTTTTATGAGTAGTATAGATATAGATATAGATAGAGTTATTCCCAATGCAAGGCTGCATGGGACTGTACAAACGGTGTAAGATGTCTTGTGAGGACCAAATCCGATTTCAAAACATTACCCCCAGTGAATTGCGAAGATACCACTGGTCGAAACAAAAATGTGGTATGTGTTGAATTAATTGCAAATGGTGGTGCAGACGCTTTTCGCGGGGGGTGGACGGTGGTAAGACAAATAAAAGGGTTCTCATTTTTCAAAACTGAGCCAAACGAACTGCATGGGAATGGGAGGCCCATGTGTGTCACGGTTCAACCCAAAATCTTAGGACTGCTGGATTCCCTAGAGGCTCGTTGGGGGAATGGCTGGTCCGAGGATAATTGGAGATGTTGTTAGATGGGCCTAGTATAAAATTGCCTAATCGTTAATTGGGCTTCTACCCTACATTATGTATGCTATGCCAGCAACATGGAGTTTGGAGAGTGGAGACAATCCGCACCAATCACCTATCTATCATTACCCTCAAAGCACAGGATGCCTATCTGTAATTTACTCTTAGTATTATAATTAAATATAATGATATTTTTTTCTTTATTTTCTATATTTTCATTTTAATTTTCTAGTTGGTATGGAATACAAAATGAGTAACGGTTCTATCCACCAATATTCATTGATATTATCAACCTCATATGGATCAATGGGATTTTTTTTGGTAGAAGATTATTATGAACCGATACAAGATGATATGGAGTTATGGACCAGCATGGGTGGAATGGAATTACATAGATACTATAGTTATGGACTGGCATCATAGGAATTGCCTAAAAATAATTCAGTGTCGATGTGTTACACCCAAAGATTATTTGAAAGTGTTTTTGTTCTTTTTTTTTTCTTTTTTTAAGTAGGATTCAATCCCGATGAACTCATCTAAAGACCTTATTAGCAGGTCTAGAATTTTTTTTTTCTTTTTTCTTATGAGCTGATCCAGCTAGTGCTTTGATAAACATTGTGTTTGTACTTTACAAGATGAGCAATTTTGCACTTTACATATTTGTGTCTGTACTCCTTCCAAACTGAGCAATTTTGTAAAATGGATAACAACATTTTTTTGTTGTGCATGAACCAAGGCCATGGTGTTTTGAAATCCACTATAACAACAAAATAAATGAAAGAAATCTCATATATAATGTTATTTTTACCCGGCCCTAATAAAAAGCCTCAAGAGTTCATAATCATCTAAGCCTTTATCTATATCACTATACGGGTCAGCTACATGAATCCTGCTTTGTCATTCTGTTCTGTTTAGTGCCATCTCCATTGTTAAACTATGGATATTCAAATAATTTCTTATTACATTTACCTGAATTTTGTTAGTTTGCCTCAGATTCTTCTAGCCCCTTGAACTTGTAATAGATTCTTTCATCTAATAGCTGTTGTAAATGATTTTCTATTCACATGATCAAATCATTTTCAAATTGTCAACCAAAAAAAGGGACCAAATCATCTCAATCTATTTTCTCTTATTTTACCACCTATTAAAACTACAGGTGGCAATTTATCAACCCAACCCACTAACCCACCCAACTCAACTATTAATTGATGGGTTAGGTTGTATCCATTTAATTTGGGTCATTAGCAGAACCCAGGAAAGAAAAATTTAATGGTTTGGGTGGGTTGAGTTATGGTTGCCCAATGGATAACCATTAACTCGAAACGATAAATTGTTTATAATAAAATTTAATGCTTGAAAATTAAAAATGAATGGAATTTTTTTATTTGTATTCTCACTTTCTAGCCCAAAAGAATTAAAATAAATAGCTCAATGCCACCCCTTTTTCTTTCTCGCCCTCTATGTTCTCTTATTTTCATTTCTCTTCCCTTCTCTCTTACATGTAAGGGTGATCATTCTTGGCTAGACCCAACCCACAAATTTCTGGGTCTGGGCCCAGAATTTTGTGTGTAGGCCCAGGCCCATATCAAGCTTGAAAAATTCAAACCGAGCTTGGGCCTAATACTTCAAGCTTGGCCCAACGCACAATATACTTATTTTTATATATAATAAAAAAATAAGTATATATGTTATAATATATTTTATATATTATATATACAAGAATATTTTATTTTATATTAAATGTTTGTTATTTTATATAAAATATAAAAGTTTTAAAGTTTTATTTTAACAAATAAATAAATATTTATGAATTGAAATGTGTCAACAAATGTGTTAACAAATGAATCAATTCAAGTATGATAATTGTCCTACTAAATAAGCCTTTATATAGATGAAGGAAAAGCCTTCATTCTCATTCCCTAAGCAATGGTTGCACTAACTATTTAGTGTTGTTTGAAGGAAGGTTAAATCCATCATATGGATGGTCGAACCATGCTATATGGCTGGGCGAAATTTTCTTGCAACCTTCCGGGAATTGTATTCCCAATTTTAGAAAAAGTGCATTTTTCTAAGATCGTTCTTGCATTGAAACTGGATCAAATTTGAAACCAAAAGAAATTGAGAAATATACTTGATACGGATTCCACAAATGTAGCTCCCAAAGTGATAGTTCATGCCAAAAGAGAGTTTCAAAACCAACTTCCACTAAAAATGGTGCAACTTGAATTGAAGCCAGTTCAACAATACATTTTTCAATAAAACTGTGATCTAACACCTTGGATCGAACAAGGGAGGTGAGCACGAATTGGTTGTGATATTTTCTTGCAAAAACCAGAAGTCAAAACTGATCAATATCAGTCCAAGAACTAGAAGTCGAATTTAGGTTTCTAGGGTGGCAAGAACAAAGAGAGAGAACTAAGAGCAGAGTTATCTAGAGTAGATTTCGATCTCCTCTTTTCTTAGCCTTAAGGATCACCACTCCTAATCAAGTAAAGATGTTACTATTCCAAATCTTTATTTGGATTTGGACTCTTAAAGTGGATAAGACTTATCCTCTTATCCTAATGGCTGTTCTAGACCCTTATCCATACCCATATTCGCCCGTCACAAGCAGTCATGTGACCACTTGATTAATCCAATTAATCTTGGGCTTTAGGCCCATTAAGCAAGTGGCTCATGTCTCTAGGTAGTTGCTGGCCCATTTGGTTCACTTTGTATGTTGTGAAACCCCAACAATGACCTTACATAAACCCACATGGGTTCGGCCTAGCCTTTGTGAAAAGGCCTGGTCGAATTCATTGTAAAACATAGTGAGCCTCTGAGTCCATCAATATGGGCTCTTAATGGGCCCAACATTTACATTAAATGATCATTGAGTCCAACCATCCTATGAAAGCCCATTGATAATGGACTTAAGTAGGATATAAACCATCAGGTAAATAACCTTAAATGGTCTCTTACACTTAACCTCTCAGCCCTTAATGATCAAACACTATCCGATAGGGAAGGACCTCTCCCCGAGTTGCAAGTTGTAGTGTCACACTCTCTGCTCGAATGGGTCCCGAGAATTAAAACATTTTGCAAAATTTTTTCTTAAAACATAATATATATTAAAATCATTTGCAAAACATAATCGACTGCTAGCAGTTTTTGTTTTCATCAGAAAGAGTGTAGTCTTGATCATTCACTTTGTCCGACAAAGGGGCTGATCTTGTCACTATGATCACCCACTCGAGTGAATTCTTAGAATGCCCCAACATACCCAAGTTTTGACCCCCAAAGGATCTCAATGATTGGAATATCAAGACAGCTCGATCTAACACTTAGTGTAGTACCATAATCGAGTCTAGGTGTCAGGTGTAAATTTCTAGTTTTGCCCACCAATCTCCAAGGTCCATGGCATAACTAGAAATTGGTTCGAGTTTAGTGTTTCAAATAAACACACTACACGTGCTTGGGGTCCAACCCTGGCAATTGAAACAAGCTGCCCCAATCATCTTGGTAGCACATCAGTGTTAGCCTTGTCAGGATAAACTTCCCCAAGTCTATCCAACGACTGAGAACATTGTAAACTAACACAAGTCTCATAAGTGCCCAATTTAAGGGTAATTATATAGAAACACGCCAATTTTAACATGAAACAATTATGTACTTTTGTTCATTTACGATATATGAATCAATATATCAATCTGATTGGAGCTAAGGGCATACACTGTCTAACAGCTCCCACTTGCACTTAGGTCCAATCTGGTACAAGCCTTATTGTCATACTCTCCATGTGTTGTTCAAACACTTTCTGTGTCAGTGGCTTAGTCAATGCGTCTACCACATTCTCCGCTGATGATACATTCTGAATCTAGACGTTCCCTACCAACAATCTCCCATAAATCTGGTGTTGTCACACAACAATGGAGTGTGTGATATGGTAGGATTCTAAAATCCAAGATGAACAACTTCATCCATTAGGCAGCCTTACTTACGGCAATGTGCTTGGCCTCAGTCATGGACTATTTTTCTTACTACATAGGACCCCATCGAGAAGATGTAACCAGATGTAGATGTTTTATCATCTGCGTCTGGCTGGAAACTGACATCAGTATACTTGACGATTTGTAGTGAACTACCATCAAAGACAAGACAAAACTCTTTTGTCCTCCGAAGGTATTTGCGTATGTTTTTCACGGCAATCCAGTGCTCCTGTCCTGGGTTTGACTGGTATCTATTTACGACACTCATAGCTTGAGCAATGTTTGGCCGAATGCACAACATGACATACATGATGCTCCATTCGGCAGAGGCATAAGGAACCTCTCTCATGCCCTCAATCTTCTCAGGAGCCTTGGGAGACATACCCTTAGAGAGAATGATTCCATGTTTGAAATGGACAAATCCCTTCTTGGAGTTCTCCATGTTGTACTTGTTTAAAATATTGTCAATGTAAGTAGATTGGGATAATTCAATTGTCCTCTTCGATCTATCTCTACAGAGTCAAAGTCCCATGATGTAGGAGGCTTCTCCAAGATCTTTCATGGAGAATTGATGCGAAAGCCATACCTTCACTGTAGTCAACATTCCTACATCATTCCCGATGAATAGAATGTCGTCTACATACAAAACAAGGAACGCAACTTTATCTCCACTGATTTTCTGTAAACACATGGTTCATCCGGATTTTGCTTAAAGTCAAACTATTTGACCATAGAGTCAAATCGGATGTTCCAACTTTTGGAAGCTTGCTTTAATCCATAAATGGATATGTTTAGTTTGCACACTATATCTTCTTGACCAAATGCAATGAAACCTTGCGGCTGTGGCATATAAATATCTTTAGTAAGATCTTCATTTAGGAATGCGGTTTTGACATCCATATGTCAAATCTCATAATCATAGTGTGTCGCTACAGCTAGCAGGATCTGTATGGATTTAAGCATGGCTACAGGCGAAAAGGTTTCCTCATAATTGACTCCCTCTTTCTAAGTGTACCCTTTTGCTACAAGACGAGCTTTATAGGTCTCAACTTTTCCATCATGGCCCTTTTTTCTCTTGTAGATCCATTTGCAACTAATTGCTTTCACCCTAGGGGGTGGATCTATGAGAGTCCATAATCTGTTGGTTTTCATTGAGTCCATTGTGACTTTCATGGCATCTACCCATTTTAAGGAATTTATGTCCAACATAGTTTCTGCATAAGTCATGAGATTTTCCTCATTGATCGTGGCTTCTATCAAGTAACTTTCTTGATCATAGCCGTAACGAATTGGAGGTCTAGAAACCTGGGTAGAACTTCTAAGTTGGGCATTATCTGGAACCTGTAAAACATCTCCCACTACTCCTGAGCTCTCCTCATCAAGAACAATTTCTTGACGATAATCATAGAAGATGTAATCTTCCTCCAAGAAGTAGGCATTTTGACTACAAAACAATTTTTTCTCTCTTGGGTCATAGAAAATGTATCCTATAGTGCCCTTAAGGTAGCTTATAAATAGGCAACGACTGGTCTTGTATTCCAATTTGTCTACACTTGTTCTTTTAACATGTTCTAGAAAACCCCAAAATCTTCAAGTGTCTTACAATTGGTTTCTTACTAGTTCATAGCTCATATAGAATCTTAGGAATGGATTTGGTCAAAACCTGATTCAACACGTATATTGTAGTCTCCAATGCATGTCCCCAAAAGGATATAGATAGTTCTAAATGGACGAGAAGTGATCAGAACATATCTAATAGAGTCTGGTTTCTCCTCTCTGACACACCATTTAATTATGGTGTAGCAGGAGGAGACAACTGTGATATAATCCTGTTGTCCTTTAGGTAGTCATTGAATTCGTCGGATAGATATTCACTCCTCAATCTGATCGAAGGGTTTTGATGTGTCTCCCCAACTGTTTCACGACTTCTTGTTTAAACTCTTTGAACTTTTCAAACGATTCAAACTTATGTCTCATTAGGTACACATAACCATACCGAGAATAGTCATCGGTAAAAGTTATGAAATAACAATGCCGGTTTTGTGTCCTAATATTCATAGGACCACATACATCAATATATATCAACTCAAGTGTGCCTGTAGATCTTTTAGGCTTTCCCGTAAATGGCGTTTAGTCATCTTACCCTAAAGGTAAGACTCACAAGTTGGAAGACATTCTATAATTAAAAAATCCAAAGGATCATCCTTTACCAATCTTGTGATACGATCTATATTGATATGGCCAAGTCGATAATGCCACAAGCATGTGGGATTAACCATATCATGTGTTCTTTTCTTGGGGATAATTTTTGACATAGTTTCAGTTATGTTTGTTTGCAGAGGACGGATGACATAGAGACCATTCTCAAGTTCTCCATAGGTAAGAAATTTGTTATTCAATTTAATAGTAATCTTATCACTAAATAAAACATAATAACCATCCTTACACAATTTTGAAACTAAAATCAAATTTCTTCTAAGTAACGGAACATAAAGACGTTTTTAAGTGTTACAATTCCTTATCTGAAAATTAAATCTACTATTCCTATAGCAGTAGCTGCAACTATTGCAGAAGTCCCCAAGAAGAGCACCACCTCATCATCATTCAGCCTTCTACTTTCCTTGAACCCCTTCTTTGTTCTTGGATTCCAGATATTGAGGATAGTTCCTCCTCTAGTGTCTGGTCTATTTGCAAAAGTGATACTCATCTAATGATTTGTCTTTCTTTTGCCTTTTTGGCTTGCCTGCTTTCTTTTGAGGTCTCTTCTTGCCCTTCCTCTTTCTTTTTGCCAAGTTTGCCACATTCAACAAGCATGGCTATCGGCTTGTCCTTATTAATCAGTTTTTCAGCCCTTTGCGACATATTGCTGAGTTCCTGAAGGCTAACATTTAGCTTGTTCATGTTGTAATTCATTACAAATTAATTGAAGGAGGGAGGTAGAGAGTTTAGGATGGCATCAGTTTCAGTGTCATCATCGAGCTAGGATCCAAGAGCCTCTAGTTCAATTATATACCCCAACATTCGCATGGCATGGTGATGGACCGGATAGCTCTCGGTCATCCTTGTGGTCATCAACAACTTAAGGACCTTTTGTCTGATAGAATGATTCTACTCTTCATAAATAGCCCTTAGACTATCTAGAATGCCTTTGCAAACTTTGATCTTATCGAATTGTCTCTGGGTTGTGTTGTCTAAAAATGCTACAACGTAACATTGAGCAAGAGAGTTATTTTCCTCCCATTCCTAATATTCCCTCCTACATGCTTCAGAAGCCCCGTCACCCAGACATCCGAAGCTGGGTTCTTTGCAACCTTGTCCAAATTCTCAGACATGAGGACTAGATTTGTTAGATAGTGTATGTCCTTAGCTCCAATCAGAATGATATACATTATGACATTTAATGTAAATGAATAAAGTACATATTTGATTCATGTTATTATGGTGTGTTTCTGTGTAATACCCTTAAACTGGACACATATGAGACTCGTGTTAGTTTAGAATCTTCATAGTCATTGGATAGATCTTGGGAGATTTATCTTGCAAAGACTGACACTGATGTGTTGCCAAGTTGGTTGGGGTGGCTTGTCTCAGGTGCCAGGGTGAGACCTGAGGTACATGCAGTGTGGGTTTTCTTGAAACCCTAAACCGGACCAGAATTCCAGTATTGCCTTGGACCTTGGAGATAGATGGGCAAAACTAGAATGTTACACCTGACCCCTAGACTCGATTATGATACTGCACCGGGTGTTGGATTGGACTGTCTTTGATATGCCAATCAGTGAGATCCTTAGAGGGGGTCAAAACCTGGGTATGTTGGGACAACCTGAGAATTCATTTGAGTGGGTGATCATAGTGACAGGATCAGCCCCTTTGTCGGACAAAGTGAATGATTGGGGATGCACTCTTTCTGATGGAAACCAAAACTACCGGCAGTCAATTTCAACCATTAAAATTTGTTTTTTAAAATATATTTATATAGAGATATACATATATATATTATGGTTTCAAAATGTTTGCAAAAGATTTTAATTCTCAGGATCCATGTGAGTAGAGAGTGCAACACTGTACCTTGTAGTCGAGGAAAAGGTCCTCTCTTGTCGGGCAGTGTTTGATCATTATGGGCTGAGAGGTTAAGTGTAAGACCATTGAGGGTAATCCCTAATGGGCTAATCTTGCATCTGCCCACAGTCCTTTTGTTTTTATAAGGTGGCTTGACCTAAGGACCATTTAGTGTAAATATTGGGCCCATTAAGAGCCCATGGTGATAGACTCAGGGGTTCATTATCTCCTATAGTGAATTCAGCCAGGCCTTGTAACAGAGGCTGGATTGAACCCATGTGGCTGATGTGTAGACCAATGTTTGGGTCCCATGCAATACAAGGATATCCAACTGGGCAGTAGTTTGGAGGATAAGAGAGCACATAGATTTAATGGGCCTAAAGCCTAATTTGAACTGGCTTAATAAGATTAATTAAAGAGGGGCGGTTCTAGGATTTAGATCAGCAGATAGGATAAGGGATTATCCTTATCCACTTAGAGAGTCCAGATCCAAATAGAGATTTGGATCAAGAAACTCCTAATTAGATTATGAGGGCTGATCTTTATCTACAGATAAGATAAGGGATTATCCTTATCTCTTAAAGATAGTCCAGATCCAAATACAAGATTTGGATTAGGAAACTCCTAATGGAATTAGGAGAACCTCTCTTTAAGGCTATAAATAGGGGAGCAGGGTGAACCTCCAGTTCATCCATCAGTCTACTGATTTAAGAGGGAGGACAACATACAATTTGATTGCTTCTGTCTTCTGCTCTTGCTTTCTCTTGCTATTTCCACCATACTAGTTCGATCTCCACAGTGGGAGCGATCAAGAAGAGTTCTTGATATTACCTTTTGGAAGAAAAGGTAATCAGAAGTCGTACTCACTGTCCCTTCATCAAATTCTTGCTGAAGAATCAGGTTCTTGCTGAAGAGCCATCCTACTGATTCTACTTCATCTTGCACCGTATCATCTTCAGTAGGAGCAGTCTTTGGATCTTTCCTTGGGCGTGAACCCCTTCATTGGAGGTTATTGTTACTTCGTATCAGGTATAACCCTCCACTCCCTTTTGGTTTCAGATCTGGTCTGGTTTAGGTTCAAGATTGATCCTTGAAAATGTAGTTTTCTAAAATAGGCAATGCGATTCCCACGTGAGAGAGAGAGAAATTTTTGAAATTTTGCCCAACTTTCCTGCAAAGTTCGGCCATCCATATGATGCATCTCTCATCCCTTCAGTGGTATCAGAGCCAAGTTCAAATCTTGAACTGAAATTAACCAGATCTGGAACTGCGCAAATGGGCAAAAGGCGTTCTACCCGATTTGCACAGATTAGCGATTTCTGGGAAATTTGTTCCTAGATTTTTGGGTGATTGATCTAAATTTAAATTTTATAAATTTGAATTATATTTAGAATTGTTCTTTAAAATTTTCTTGATTTTTGGGTTGTTCGTACGATGGAGACCGAAATCTTTTTATGGTGCAGAAAATCTCCATTTTTCCTGTTCTTTTATATTCTTGATCTGTAAATATTTTTTTATAATTTAGACAGAATGTATAGGAATTCAATTTGATGTAATATTAATAGAAATTAGGTTTTCTATTTTATTTCATTCAAAGTTGAAGAAGAAGGCACAAGTAGGAGGTTTTCGCATATTAGGGTTCGCTCATCTATGATTTGTAGTTTTGGAAACTGCAAGCTGCGTACTAACCTCTGTTTTGTAGGGTAGCAGACCTACAAACAATCCCCCCTTTCTAATTCTTGAATCTCTTGCATCAGTAATTTAATTTCATATCAAAATCTTGAATTAAAGATCAAACCCTAGACCCATTCGAACCAGATTAGATCGAATCTGTGGTTCGATGGGGGCTGTTCTCAACCCTAATTTATCACTCTTGGGTCCAGGAGTTGATGCTTAATTGCAAGATGCAATTCACCCCACACCTGTAAAACCCAATTTTAATGTGTTAAAACTACTTTAGCTCATTAACTGCACAAAAGCTATATGGGCCGAACTGCTCTTTGCAATTCAGTCCATATACCTAAATAATATTAATCAGTAATATTATGAATAATTATGGGCTTTAATTATGAGTTTTACAGATATTAATTTATTGGATCAATTATGTTTTTCATGCATGTGATGTATGGAAGTGTGATGTGCAATGTTCATGGGCCATAAGTACTTGGCCCATGCTGACACGATAGTAGCTCTTGTGCACACCATTGTTGAATGCACATCATTGCCATGGTTTCCTTAAGATCATTGGATGATCTCCCTTTCTTTTGGGCCCCACACCAGCATCCTCCCCAAGAGGAACCGTGCGGATCCCTAGCCGTTGAGGGCCTACCTAAATCTGTCTTTATGAAAATCAGTGGGAGCCACTTTAGTTTGACCTAAATTAAACTAGGACGTAACATTTCATTCCCTCTACTGAAATATGAGTGCAGGTGATAGGGAGATTCATATGATGAACTCTCTAAAGGCCTTCCATCATTTGCATGAAGATGGGTCCTTCAGTAATGAGGAAACACACCATAAAATTGGCCTATCCATTTGCTACTGGATTTGTTGGAATGTTTCATAAGATGATAGGAGCGTCATAGACCGGTGTGGGAGAGGCTTATCCTAAAATGAAAGACTCTCTCATAATACCTTGGCGTTCACGAATATGATTGGTGAGCACTCACTGGACAGAAAGATTTAACCTAAAATGGCAATGAACCTTGTCTGATAGAGGCCAAAGGGAAAACTCATAAGATTAATGGATATGATCATTCACAGAAAGGTGGTGGGGTTATGCAGTCGAAATAGTTGGTTCCATGCACCCTATGTGATTTTCCACATTTTCAGAGATATAATTTGTAGTCTCCATCACTGAGATATGAGGGAAATCTCAGAGATGAACAAATGGGAATGGAACATAGATTAAAAGCCATATCTATGTAGATAACATGAATCAAATAAGGTTGTGGAATAATATTTGCTTTTTATCAGAAATTACAAACAGACAATTTGCAAAATTGTTGGATGACAACGAACTTAAGGGTCCAAACTACGATGACTGGTATCGTAACCTTATGTTGGTCCTGACATCTAAAAAGTTGGACAAAGTTGCTAAAAACCCTGCCCCAGAACGTTTGGGAGATAAGTCTTCTGAGGCCCATAGGAGGGACTACTAGGAATGGGAAAAGAAAAATTACCTTGCCCGCTGCTACATCATAGCATCCTTAGACAATCCGGTACAGTGATAGTTCGATCATATTGAATTGTCCAATGATATCCTAGATAGTCTGAGGATGATGTATGAAGAATATAATCATTCTACTCGACAAAAGGTCTTGAAATAATTAATGACCATGCAGATGTCCGAGAACCAACAGGTTCATGACTAAATTCTTTGCCTCCTTCCTTCAATCAATTCATCATGAACTATAATATGAATAAGCTAAATGTTAGCATCCAGGAACTCAACAATATGTTGTAGAGGGCCGAGGAACTGATCAAGAAGGATGAGCCCATTGCCATGATTGTTGAAGCTGGTAAATCGGGCAAGAAGAAGAGGAAGGCAAAGAAAAATCCTCTGAAAAAGCTACTAAGTCCAAAAGTAGAGGAAAGACCATTCTTGTTGTCACTTCTGCAAGCAGGCCGGCCATTGAAAGATGAACTATCCTCAGTACCTGGAGTCCAAGAAACAAGGTAATTTCAAATCCTTTGTCATAAAAACCAATTTGTTGGTAACTTCTGCTTCCCGTTGTATTGACTTTGGGGATTCAACTCATGCGTGTAACTCACTATAGGGGTTCAGGACAAGCAGAAGACTGAGTGACGGAAATGTGAATCTTTACTTGGGGATTTCTGCAAGTGTTGCAGCTACAGCCATAGGAACTGTAGAGTTAATTTTTAGAGAATGAATTATTGTACTGAAAGATTATCTTTATGTACCTCATTTGAGAAGAAATTTGATTTCTGTTTCAAAAATGTGTGCGGATGGATATTTTGTTCTCTTTAGTAATATGATTACTATCAAAAGAAATAACAAATTCCTCGCATACGGAGAACTTGAGAATGGTATCTATGTTCTCCATCCTTCTCTAGAAACTAACATAACCGAAACTACATCGGATGATATCCCCAAGAAAAGAACCCATGATACAATTAATCCCACGTGCATGTGGCATTACCGACTTGGCCACATCAACATAGATCGTATCACAAGGTTGATAAAGGACGGTCCTTTGGATTTTCTAACTGTAGAAGATCTTCCAATCTATAAACCTTGCCTTCAGGGTAAGATGACGAAACGCCCATTTAACGGTAATCCTGAAAGATGTACAGCCACGCTTGACCTTATACATACTAATGTATGTGGTCCCATGAGTGTAAGGACACGTAACCAACACATTTATTTCATAACATTTACTGATGATTACTCACGGTATGGTTACGTGTACCTAATGAGACACAAGTCTGAATCATTTGAAAAGTTCAGAGAGTTCAGGCAAAAGGTCGATAAGCAGTTAGGGAGAGAAAAAACACGTTTATTTCATAACATTTACTGATGATTACTCATGGTATGGTTACGTGTACCTAATGAGACACAAGAATGAATCTTTTGAAAAGTTCAGAGAGTTCAAACAAGAGGTCGAGAAGCAATTAGGGAGATAAATTAAGACCCTTCGATCGGATCGAGGTGGCGAATATCTCTCTAACAAATTCAGGGACTACTTAAAGGACAATGGGATAGTATCACAACTAGCTCCTCTTGCTACACCACAACTAAATAGTGTGTCAGAAAGGAGGAACCAGACTTTATTGGATATGGTCCAATCACTTCTCGTACACTTAGAGTTACCCATATCCTTTTGGGGTTACGCCCTAGAAACTGCGATATACTTGCTAAATCGGGTTCCAACCAAATCAGTTCTGAAGATTCCCTATGAGCTTTGGACAGGTAAGAAACCAAGTGTGAGACACTTAAAGATGTGGAGTTGTCCGGTACATGTTAAAAGAATGAGTGCGGACAAATTGGAATCCAAGACCAGCCGTTGCCTATTCATAGGCTACCCCAAAGGCTCTGTGGGTTACTTATTCTATGACCTAGGAGAACAGAAGTTGTTCTATAGCCGAAATGCCCATTTCTTGGAAGATGATTACATCCTAAACAATCATCGTCAAAAAGTTGTTCTTGATGAGGAGAGCTCAGGGATAGTGGGAGATGTCCCACAAGCTCCAGTTAATGGCCAACCTAGAAGATCTACCCAGGTTTCCAGGCCTCTAGTTTGTTTCGACTATGACCAAGATAGTTACTTGGTGGAAGCCACGACCAGTGAGGAGGATCCTGTGACTTATACAGAAGCTATGTTGGACATACATTCCTTGAAGTGGGTAGATGCCACAAGAGTTGAGATGGACTCAATGGAGACCAATGGAGTATGGACCTTGGTAGCAATTGGATGCATATGGATCTATAAGAGGAAAAAGGGCCCCAATGGTAAGGTTGAGACCTACAAGGCTCATCTTGTGGTGAAAGGGTACACTTAGAAAGAAGGAATCGATTATTAATAAACATTTTCATCGGTGACCATGCTTAAATCCATTAGGATCCTGCTAGCTATACCGGCATACCATGATTACGAGATTTGGCAAATGGATGTCAAAACTATGTTCCTGAATAGAGATCTTAGTGAAGATATCTATATGCAGCAACCATAAGGTTTTATAGCTACAGGTTAGGAATACATGGTATGTAAATTAAATCGATCCATATATGGACTTAAGCAAGCTTCTAGGAGTTGGAACATTCAATTTGACTCTACCATAAAAAAGTTTGACTTTGAACAAAATCTGGATGAACTCTGTGTTTATAGAAAATCCAGTGGGGATAAGATTACGTTCCTGGTTTTGTATGTAGATGACATTCTACTCATTGGGAATGATGTAGAAATGCTAACAAGGGTGAAAGTATGGCTTTCACAGCAATTCTCCATGAAAGATCTTGGAGAAGCCTCTTACATACTGGGTCTTCGGATCTATAGAAATAAATTGAAGAGGATAATAGGATTATTCCAATTTGCTTACATTGACAAGATAGTCAAGAGATACAACATGGAGAACTCCAAGAAAGGAAATGTTCCTTTCAGGCATGGAGTCACTCTCTCCAAGGGTATGTCTCCCAAGACTCCCGAGGAGATTGAGAGCATGAAGGACGTTCCCTATGCCTCAGTCGTAGGGAGTATCATGTATGCCATGTTGTGCACTTGCCTTGACATCTCTCAGGCAGTGAGTGTGGTAAGCAGATTCCAATCAAACCCAGGACAGAAGCATTAGACTGTTGTGAAAAACAAACTAAAATACCTTCGAAGGGCAAAAGAGTTTTGTCTAGTAATCGGTGGTAGTTCATTACATATCCAGCGGTATACTGATACCGACTACCAGTCAGATCCAGATGGTAGAATGTCTACATCTGGTTATAACTTCATGATAGGATCATGTGCTGTTAGGTGGAAGAGCAGCAAACAGGGGTCCTGAGTAGTAAGAATAGCAGTCCACAACCCAAGCCGAACACATTGTTGTAAGTGAGGCTACCTTATGAATGAAGGTGTTCATTTTGGAATTTGGAATTCAGCACATCACCCATTCCACTGTTGTGTGACAACACTGGATCTATGGGAGATTGATATTAAAAGGTAGCATCAACAGAGAATGTGGCAGATCCATTGAATAATCCACTGATACAGAAAGTGTTTGAGAAACACGTGGAAAGTCTGGAACTCCGGCTTGTACCCGATTGGACCTAAGTGCAAGTGGGAGCTATTAGATAGTGTATGCCCTTAGCTCCAATCAGAATGATATACATTATGACATTTAATGTAAATGTATAAAGTACATATTTGATTCATTTTATTATGGTGTGTTTCTGTGTAATACCCTTAAATTGGACACATATGAGACACGTGTTAGTTTAGAATCTTCACAGTCGTTGGATAGATCTGGGGAGATTTATCCTGCCAAGGCTGACACTGATGTGCCACCAAGTTGGTTGGGATGGCTTGTCTCAGCTTCCAAGGTGAGACATGAGGTACATGAAGTGTGGGTTTTCTTGAAACCCTGAACCGGACCAGAATTCCAGTATTGCCTTGGACCTTGGAGATAGATGGGCAAAACTGGAATGTTACATCTGACCCCTAGACTCGATTATGATATTCCACTAGGTGTTGGATTGGGATGTCTTTGATATGCCAATCAGTGAGATCCTTAGAGGGGGTCAAAACCTGGGTATGTTGGGACAGTCCGAGAATTCATCTGAGTGGGTGATCATAGTGACAGGATCAACCCCTTTGTTGGACAAAGTGAATGATCGGGGATGCACTCTCTCCTTCTATTGCCGCCATACCAATTTGATCTCCATTGTGGGAGCGATCAAGAAGGGTTCTTGATATTACCTTTTGGGAGAAAAGGTAATCAGAAATCATGTTCACTATCCCTCCATCAGATTCTTGCTGAAGAGCCATCATGTTGATTCTGCTTCATCTTGCACCGTGTCATATTCAGTGGGAGTAGTCTTTGGATATTTCCTTGGGCGTGAACACCTTCATTGGAGGTTATTATTACTTCGTATCAGGTATAACCCTCCACTCCCTTTTGGTTTCAAATCTGGTCTGGTTTAGGGTCAAGATTGATCTTTGAAAATGCAGTTTTCTAAAATAGGGAATGTGATTCCCACGTGGGAAAGAGAGAAACTTTTGAAATTTCGCCCAACCTTCTTGTAGGGTTTGGCCATCCATATGATGGATCTCTTATCCCTTCAAGGTTAAGGTTACAATACCATTCAGCATAATTAGGTCCCTTAAGTTTGTTGACGTCCAACAATTTGGCAAATTGTCCGTGTGCCATTTCTGATAAAAGGCAACAGATATTAGTCCACGACCTAAAATTGTTTCATGTTATCTTACATATAATGATCTTTTATCTATGTTCCATCTCCATTTATTTATCTCTGATATTTCCCTCTTATTTTAGTGACAAGGACATGGTGCATGTCCCTGGAAATGCAGGAAATCACATAAGTGCATGGAGCCAATTGTTTCAACTGCAAAACCCCACCACTTTTTGTGAATGATCAAGTATCCACCCATTCAATAAGCTTTTCTTTGGCCTCCATCAGACAAGGTTCATTGCCATTTTAGGTTAAACCTTTCTGTCTATTAAGCGCTGACCCGTCATATCATGGACCCCAAGGTACCGTGAAAGAGTTCCATTTTAAGATAGGTCTCTGCCACCTCGTTCCATGATATCCTTATCATCTCATGATGCAATCCCACCGACTGGACCAACAAAATGGATAACCCAATTTTTTGGTGCATCTCCACCCACCAATTCAACCCATTTTCATGCTAATGACAGAAGGCCTTTAGAGAATTCATCATATGATATTCCCTATCTCTTGCACTTATATTAATCTGGAAGGAACAAGCAAAATAGTCCTTATTTCTGATTTAGGTCATACGAAAGTGGCTCCCACTGATTTTCATAAAGTCATATTCAAATGGGCCCAAAACGAGCCAGGGTTCCACGAGGTTCCTCTTGAGAAGGAAGCTGATCAGGGCCCATTGAAAGGGGGAGATCATCCAATGATCTATGGGCATCATGAAAATGATGTGCATTCAACCATGATGTTCGCAAAGAGCCACATACGTCTAAACATGGGCCAAGCACTTAAGGCCCATGCACGAATCACATTCAGCACATCACAAGCACAAACACAACCACAAATTGATCCTATCAATCAAAAGACTTGTAAAACCCTAATTAATTTAAATTTAACACACATTCAGCTCATTAAAGGCCCAAAATTATCCAATAATTTCATCTTGGTATATGGGCTAAGTTGCAAAAAGCAGTTTGACCCACATAACAAGTATGCTGAAATGGGCTGATGTTGCTTTAACATAAGCTAGGTTTTCAAGGGAGGGCCAAATTGGTCCATGTGATGGGCCATCAAACCCTTGGTCCATAACCGATTTTGAGCCGCTAAAACGTGACCCATGGGGCTGTGATCAGACCCCATCGAACCATTGGTTTGGCCCAACTAGTTTCGACCAAACTAGGTCAAATAGGCCTAGTGTTTGGTGTCCAAAACATGCAACAATTCTCAAGAATTTGATATGAAATTTTAACGGCTGAATATTGACAATCAAACACACAAAAAAAAATCTAGGGCTGCAAGTGTGATGGTCCGAATCTGATCTGAACGAACTGCAAACCTACAACAAAATTGTTAATCGCATATTGCAGTTTTTCTGCAAAATCTTTCCATCTCCTCCGCGCGCTCTAGCATGTCTTCCAATGTAAAAGAAAAAAAAAACAAAAAAACCAAATTTTCTATTACTTACATCAGAATAAATCCTAATACATTTTTTCTAAAAATAAAAATAATTATTTACAGACCAATGATCAAATAAATAATTCCCAAGTGCTCAGATTTTAGCGTCAATAAAGAATTCGACCTCCATCGCACAGACAACCCAACAACCAAAGAAATAATAATAGAACAATTCTAAAATTATACCAGAATATAATAAAATTAATTTCAGATCAAATCACCCAAAATCTAAGAACTGATTTCTTAGAAAACTAGTAACTTCGCAAATCGGTCATAATAGTTCTACAGATTTCAGTTATGTTTTAGATCTGGTTTATTTTAGTTCAAGATTGAACCTTTGGCTCTGATACCATTGAAGGAAGGTTAAGTCCATCATATGGATGGCCGAACCATGCTAGATGGCTGGGTGAAATTTCAAAAAATTTCTTGCAACCTTCCGGGAATCGTATTCCTAGTTTTTGAAAAACTGCATTTTTCTATGATCGTTCTTGCACCGAAACTGGATCATATTTGAAACCAAAAGAAAGGGAGAAGTATACCTGATACGGATTCTAAAAATGTAGCTCCCAAAGTGGTAGTTTACGCCCAAAGAGAGTTCCAAAACTAACTTCCACTAAAGATGGCGCATCTTGAATTAGAGCTGGTTCAACAACACAATTTTCAATAAAACTATGATCCAACACCTTGGATCGAACAAGGGAGGTGAGCACAAATTAGTTCTGATATTTTCATGCAAAAATTAGAAGTCAGAACTGATCAATATCAGTCCAAGAACTGGAGGTCGAATTTGGGTTTCTGGTGCGGCAAGAACAGAGAGAGAACTAAGAGTAGAGTTATTTGGAGCAGGTTTCGATCTCCTCTTT
Source organism: Nelumbo lutea (assembly GCF_056320005.1). NCBI lineage: Eukaryota > Viridiplantae > Streptophyta > Magnoliopsida > Proteales > Nelumbonaceae > Nelumbo > Nelumbo lutea. Next base: position 110,462,928 of record NC_142684.1, read on the forward strand.
TCTTTGCTTTGTGGATCACCACTCCTAATCAAATTAGGAGGTTCCTAATCCAAATTTTCATTTGGATTTGTACTCTTAAAGTGGATAAGGCTTATCCTCTTATCCTAATGGCTGATCTAGACCCTTATCCAAACCCTTATTCGCCCAATTCACATGACTGCTTAAGCTATCATGTGACCACTTTATTAGTCCAATTATTCTTGGGCTTTAGGCCCATTAAGCAAGTAGCTCACGTCCCTAGGTAGTTGTTGGCCCATTTGGTTCACTTTGTATGGCGTGGAATCCCAACAATGACCCTATATAAGCCCATATGGTCTCAGCCTAGCCGAATTCACTATGAAGCATAGTGAACCCCCGAGTCCATCAGTATGGGTTCTTAATGGGCCCAATATTTACATTAAATGATCATTGAATCTAGATATCCTATGAAAGCCCAAGGATAATGGACTTAATTAGGATATAACTAATAACCCGACATTTTGATGCCTTAAGGGCACAAATTCAGGGGTATTTTCGGCCTTAGAATAGTCAAAGTGTATCATTTTCCCAGTTAAAATCATTTATGTGACCTCTGAGGGTCTTTGTACAAATTATGTAGAAAACTGGAAAGTTTTCTAGGCAGAAGTGCAGTTTTTGGGAAGTTGGTGTGAAGACCAGCTGAGAGGGGTTGTTTTTGTAAAGAACTGAGAACAGGAGGGTGCCTCCTATCTGCTAAACCTAGTTGGCGCCCATCCAATTTAATTACCATGCTCCCCTCTCCTTTGCAAACATTAGGGAGCCTTTTTAACTTAATCTTTCCACTCTTAGCAAACCCTAGCCGTCCCTAGGTGTTTAATCTCCACCCTCCACCTCTTTTAATCTCAACCACTCATTTTAGGGCTCTCCTTTATAGCTTTTAAAACCTAGGGCGCCACCTATTCTGCTAATCTTCACCATTCATCCCCTCACCTCCAAATCTCAGCCATTCCCTCCATCTTATATCCCAACCTTTCAATCTAGGACACCACCTATTCTTTTAATCTTAACACTTCAACCCTATATGTTCTAATCTACACCCTCCATTTCTGGGTGCCCAAATCTCAGCCCCACATAATATTGGGCGCCCAAATCTCAGCCACATAATTTTCAGCCATAAGATCACCCCAAAACCATCTTAGCCATCCATTAGAAACCATAAGGCGTCCCTAACTTTGCTAAATCCCAGCTGCTGCCCCTCATCTTTCTCCCTATTCCCAGTTGTGTCAACCTCTATAAAAAGGGTCCCAAGGGCCCTATAGAAGGGGTTGGGCAATTCACCCAGTTAACAAAGCTAAGGTTTTTGAGGAGTTCAATGGTTGTAGAAAGGGAGGACGCCCAGATCTTGTCAGGAGGGGTTCTTGCAAGCTGTTCAACCAATCTACAAGTACCGCCACTTGATCTGATCAACCACTCTTTTATTTTCTTCATTTTCTTTTCTGTTATTTTTATTTCTGCAATCTTTTGGATTTAATTCTTGTTTGTTTCTTTGTTTTGCATATCTGAATTCATTTGGTTCAAGGCTAAGGTGTCTCGAGGGGTTTGAGGGTTGTAGAAAGGACAGACGCCCAGTTCTTGTCAAGAGGGGTTTCTACAAGTTGTCTGGCCGATATGCAGATACCACCACCGAATCCGGATTCTAGATCATTTTTTTATTTCTTTTATTGCCTTTGTTGATTCCCATACTTTATTAAATTCTGATTTTTATTTATTGTCTTGTTTAAATTCGAAACATTTAATTTCAGCAATAATATATTTTATTTTCATATTTTCTGCCATTTCTGATTGCATTCTCTTGTCCAAATCTAAGTACATATTAATTTTTCCCTCGCTTCCCTGTGGATACAACCCGTTCTCATCCCTTTACTACGTTAGTAGTTGTTTGAGAATCAAAAAAAAATTATAAATGTTTAAATTGGTGCTTTGGGGTGTTTAACGACGTGCTTCCGGACACACCAACTTTTTGGCACTATTGCCGAGGAAGCACAGAGAAAAAATTTTATTTCGTTTATCCAGATCTGTTTCATTATTATTTTATTTTCATTTTATTACTTGATCCATTATCTCAGTTTAATTCTTGTTTCTCTTTGATTCTACAAGATGAAATAGTGAAAGGTGGGGAATCGGAGCATTGTGGGACTGCGGGAGAGAAGAGAAGATAAATTGGATTGCCTTTAAGGTGTAGTTACCCCATTTTAATTTTAATTTTTTAATTTTTAATTTTTAATTTTTGAAATCCTTTTTTTTGGTAGAATAGTGATTTTCAAAATTTTAATTAGTTTTTTTTATACCCCATTTATTTTTTTTCGAGAATTATTTTGCTTCCATTTTGTTTCTAGATCTATTCTTCTTTCTTTATTTTAATTTCTTGTTCAATTTTTTTTGCTTTATTAGGTTCGTGTCTTTCTTTTATTCCAAATTTAAAAAAAAATTCGTTTATTTCATTTTATTTTATTTCTTGCAACATAATTTTCTTTTGTTTTATTTTTATTTTTGGTTTAATTTTTTCAGATTCGTTTGTTCTCTTTTGTTTCAGATAAAAAAACAATAAAAAAGAAAAAAAGAAAAAAAAATCATTTATTTTATTTTATTTTTTTGTAGCGTATTTTTCTTTTCGTATTAATTTTTAGATTTGTGTTTTTCTTTTATTAAAAAAAACGAAAAAAATATAAATAAAAAAGTTTCAGCATATTTTTTCCTTTTGTTTATTTTGTTTTTGGTTTAATTCTTTTTTATTTGTATTTTTTTTCTTTTTTATCTATTTCTTACATAATTTTCTTTTTGATCATTTTATTTTCAGTTTAATTTTTAGATTAGCAATTAGTTTGTTAGAATTTATTTTTGGTAGTTGTTAATTCTGTTTGGCACATTTAATTGTTGCTTTATTTTCTGTTTGCAATTATTATTTGTTGTTTTATTTAATTTCCTTTCTTTTAGTTGTTTAATTGAATAATTAAGTGCCAATTAAGAAATTGTTGAACTTTTCGAATTTGAATTTGAATTTGAATTTTAATTCGAATCTGAATTTGAATTTGAATTTGAAATTTTGAAATTTTGAAATTTAAATTTAAAATTTTTGAATTAAAAATAATCAAATTTAAATTTTAGGAATTTAAATTTCAAAATCTGAATTTGAATTTAAGTTTCCAGAAATTTAAATTTTGAATTAAATATATATATATATATATATATATATATATATATATATATATAATTGAAAAAAATTGCTTAATATTTTTTGTGCATTTTCATTCCATTATTTAGGGTTTGATTTTCTAGAGCATGTATCATATAGGTTTATTTATTTGTTGAAATTATTATTGTTAGTTGTGAATGTGTTAGGTGTTCTCTTTATTATTTTAATTGTTCCTTTTGCTTACTTGTTTGCTTTATTCTTTTATGTTTAATTGTTGATTTACATCTAAGAAATAATTGTTCATGCATTGTAGTTAGTTGCATTTTGTTGTGTTTATTTTGTGTTTCCGTTAATTCATTTAAGGGCATCCAACCTAAATAAGATAATGTAGGGATTTCATCACCCTTCCTTAGCCCAAAAATCATCACCACTCACATGCGATTCACCCTAACCCTAATTTAAAATTTGGATAGAAAGATCCTTTAGGGAAGCCTCATATTTGGTTCAAAGGTGTGTTGAATTTTATGAGAGCTTGAAATTATTTTCCATAACCGGCGGTTGGTGTCTAAGGAAAGAGGTTAAACGGCTAAGCCTAAGCGGGTTTTGTGGTTACTTAATTACGTCCTTGCGAGAGCAAGGGGAGCCTCCCACATCCCCACCACTTACCTGGCTATCCAAAGGAAGTGGTGTAATTCCAAGTGATCCTAAAATGATTCACATTGGTTGAACCACTAGTTTAGGAAACCCTAGGTTAGCCCCTAGGTCATGTGGTTGATTTGCTTGCATTTTTTTTAATTTAAAAATTCAAATTTGAATTTAAATTTAAGGAATTTAAATTTCAAAATATGAATTTGAATTTAAATTTCAAAAATTTAAATATCAAATTTCAAAAATAAAAAATAAAAAATAAATATATAATATATTTTTAAAAATTCAAATTTGAATTTAAATTTTAGAAATTTAAGTTTCAAAATCTAAATTTGAATTCAAATTTCAAATTTCAAATAAAAAACATAAAAAAGAAAAAAAAAAGAAAATCAAAATTTTAAAAATTTAAATTTGAGTTTAAATTGTAGAATTTAAATTTGAAATTAAAATTCAAAATTTAAATTTCAAATTTCAAAAAAAAAAAAGAAGAGAAAGGGGTTTAAAACAAAATAAGAGAAAATGAATTCAATGGCTACAGTTTGTGGAATGAGAAACTACTTCATACCTGAGCCACAAATTGATTGGAACCACGTGTCTCGACAACTGGACAAGATTAATGGTATGGCCCAAAGACTTGATGTAGTCCTTGCACGTCGTCGACAAAGTGGCCCATACCCAACCTTGTCATCCTATCCATCATGTTCCATTTGTGCAAGTCCGGCCCATCATGTCAACCAGTGCCCTACGACGTGTCCATGTCAACTAGTTATTCTAAACCAAATACATGCAGCCAATAGATTTTTCCAACCCAATGCTAACCCATTCTCTAGTCCATATAACCCTAGGTGAGAAAATTAACCCAACTTCAATTATAGGGCCCAAGTCCAAGAAAACACCCTACTAGATATGCACTCTCAATGGTCTGAAGACCAGACTCATTGGGAGTACAATAATCACCTTGGGACTTAAACGACTCAACCATGTCAAACCTATACATAGTACAGAGTTCATTCCAACAGGTGTACCCTAGGAACCAACTAGTTCAACCATATTAGGCATACCCACAACCTCCTCAAACTCGTATAGTAGATGGCCAATTCATATATCTTCAGTAGCTGATCCTAAATCAGCAACAGTCCATGATAGATTAGAGAGCAAAATAAGACAGCTAGCCGAAGCCAAGGTGAGAAGAGGAGTAGGGCAACTATCGAGTCAACCGATTGTGAACCCTAGAAATCAGCCACCGGGTTTTCCTCTACAACAAATTCAACCACCTCCTAAGGACCCTCAGCTTGAAAAGACCAAGGCTATTACAACCTTAAGGGGTGAGAGGATTTTAGAGGAGCTGTGTGAGAAAAAGAAAATTGGAGAAGAAGAAAATGAGCAGGAAGACCCTAAGTTGGGGGGAGAAGAAGAAAGAAAGGAAATTTTAGAACAAGAGCCTATAGTGAATCAACTTATAGTTCCCTTTCCAACTGCACTCACAGTCGGACCGATGCTAAAAAACAAAGAAACTCTCAATCAGGAAAGTCGGGAAGTCCATATTAACACCCCTCTCCTCAATGCAATCTAACATGTCCCGACCTTTGCTAAGTTTTTGAAAGAGCTGTGTACTCAAATGATGGAGCCACAATCGGCCCCACAAAAAATGATGCTCCCGACAGATGTTAGTGCAGCTCTCCTAAATCAACTCCCCCGGAATGTGAAAGAACTTAGTGATCCTCTCATAATCTGTGACATCACTGGAATCACCTTTGATCGGGCACTAGTGGATTTTAGGGCTAGTATAACTCCGCTTTCATCCATTTATGATAGGTTTAGGATCGACGAGTCAAAATAAACCCCGATAATTCAGCAACTCGCTAATTGGTCAGTCAACACTCCTCGAAGTGTTATTAAGGATGTCATGGTCACTTCCCATTGGATTTTATCCTAGACATGACCCTGATCGAGGAGCTGAACCATATTCCGATAATCTTAAGATGTTTGTTTCTAGCAATGACCAATACAGACATCAGCCATAAATCGGGAGAAAGTCCAATTAAATGTTTGTAGTGCCCCTAAGTATCCAAACCTAAGGGAAGATGAGTTCAAGGTAGATATAGTGGATAACTTTTTAAATGATCTATTTAGCCCTTGGTTAGCCCAGTTTGAGCCCTGTCTATCGGAAGATGAAAGTGAGTTAGAGAGTGTAGATGGAAAAAGTGTGTGAATATGTCCGTTTGAAAACGTTAAACTTAGCTTTGGTTGGGAGGCAACCCAACGTAATTTTTTTCTAGTTAATTTTAGGATTAGAGTTTTTTATTTTATTTTCTTGATTCAAGACCAAGTGGCATACCTCGAACCCCTTAGGAAAATCCTACTCATTGTTCCCTTTGGCCCAAATCTTCTTTGCATCATTCTAGTCATGCCATTAGAGACAATGGCATTTAAGTTGGGGGTGAGGAAAGAGAGAAAAATTGAAAAAAAACAACTGTAAAGCTAAGCCTTTAAAGATGGAGAATTAAAATTTCACTAAAATTTTTAAAATTTTCCATTAAAAGAGATTCCCAAATAGAAAAAGTGAAGGAAACTGATAAAAGAATAATGAATTCTATAGAAATTGGAGTGATAGGAGTCAAAAATTGGTCTTGTTTGAATATTGTCGAAACCATTTAAAAATTAGAAAATACTCCCAAGTTTGCCCCTATCAAGATAGGAAGAGAAAGATTGAGAAATTAGACAAAATTCTTCAAATTGTTAAGAGACAGTGGACTACCCTGAATAGTGTTGCAAAAAAAAAAAAAGAAAAGAAAAGAGAGAGAAAGAGAATAAAAGGTTAATGGACACCCTATACTTAGTAACCGAGTCTCTTCACCTAAGTCAAGTGTCGATATTCACATCAAACAAAAAAGGGAATGCCAAAGACACTTACCTAACACTTTAACTGGGTCTCTTCACTTAAGTCAAGTGTCAAGTTTCACATCAAACGGTGAAAGGTAACAATAAATATAAGTTCAGGGGTAGAAATCCGTTGTTAGAAAAAATAAGAAGAATACATGTTTGATTTTAAAATCAATCTCATTTTATCAAGACAGTTTGCAAATGGAAGGGTAAATAAGATTTTTAATCCATGTTTCGATAATATTCAAAATAAAACAGTTTTACCGTTGAAGCCCAATACCGATCTATACAGAGTTTGAGAATGTTGGAATCATGATGCTTGATTAATTCTATTAGGGATGACCTTGTAATGGAAAAGATCTATATACTTAGTGTAATTTTAAGGTTGCATTGCTAAGGGACTAGCAATGGTTAAGTTGGGGGGTGTGATAACCCTACATTTTGATGCCTTAAGGGCATAAACTCAGGGGTATTTTCGGCCTTATAATAGTCAAAGTGTATCATTTTCCCAATTAAAATCAATTATGTGACCTCTGAGGGTCTTTGTACAAATTATGTAGAAAACTGGAAAGTTTTCTAGGCAGAAGTGCAGTTTTTGGGAAGCTGGTGTGAAAACCAGCTGAGAGAGGGGTTGTTTTTGTAAAGAACTGAGAACAGGAGGGTGCCTCCTATCTGCTAAACCCAGTTGGCGCCCATCCAATTGTATTACCATGCTCCCCTCTCCTTTGCAAACCTTAGGGAGCCTTTTTAACCTAATCTTTCCACTCTTAGCAAACCCTAGTCGCCCCTACGTGTTTAATCTCCACCCTCCACCTCTTTTAATCTCAACTATTCATTTTAGGGCTCTCCTTTATAGCTTTTAAAACCTAGGGCGCCACCTATTCTGCTAATCTTCACCATTCAGCCCCTCACCTCCAAATCTCAGCCATTCCCTCCATCTTATATCCTAACCTTTTAATCTAGGACACTACCTATTCTTTTAATCTTAACCCTTCAATCCTACATGTTCTAATCTACACCCTCCATTTCTGGGCGCCCAAATCTCAACCCTACATAATATTGGGCACCCTCTCCCTTTATTTTCAGCCATAGGATCACCCTAAATCTCAGCCCTACATAATCTTAACCCTTCTAGTTTTACACACCAGTCTCCAAGGTCTAGGGTATAACTGAAAATTGGTTTAGGTTTAGTGTTTCAAATAAACACACACTACATGTTCTTCGGTTCTAACCCTGGCAGTTGAGACAAACTGCCCCAGCCTTCTTGGCAGCACATCAGTGTTAGCCTTGGTAGGATAAACTTCCCCAAGTCTATCCAACGGTTGATACCATTCTAAATTAACACGGGTCTCATAAGTGTCTAATTTAAGGGTAATTACATAGAAATACACCAATTATAACATGAAACAATTATATACTTTTGTTCATTTATAATAAATGCATCAGTACATTAATCTAATTGGAGCTAAGGGTATACATTGTCTAACAGTCATCACATTGTTCAAGAATGGAAATGAAGACCTTACCTTCATATATAAAGGGATAGATAGCTCAAGCCAAATCAAGTCTAGCAATTAAATGTGTCCCATGCATTGGCACAAAAACTTTTGTGCCATAGGTTACATCAATCCAATTTAACTTTGCTTTGTGTAATCTTTTTGCATGTGCTACATTCACATGTTATTTAATTTAAAAAATTAAAAAATTAAATATTTATTTATTTGATGCCATTGGCCCAAAGTCATTAATCATTAGACTCGGAAAAGCCCGTAAGCCCGGCCCAAGCCCATATAGGGTTAGGCTTGGGCCTGCAATCTAGGCTCGAGTTGCAGACCGAGGCAGTAGGCTGGGCTGGGCCCGACCTAGCTTAAAGGTCTTATCATTAGTTTTGAAGCCGGCCAGACCCATGATCACCCCTACTTACATGCCCTCCGCCACTATTTTCTTCATCACTCAACAGACCTCTTTCCAATCAAATAGAGTAGAGGCAACTGAATCAAACTTGCCAAGTAGCCATCACACAACACATCATAGCAGTTCAACCACATCTATTACAGCATAAGCAGAAAATCTAACCTCATTGTTGATCTTGTCTACGTTTGAGAACTCTACATGTCAACACTAAATGATGATTGGATTGATTGGTTCAGACCGCAAATGTTGATCGCAAGCAGTAGAGGAATTGATAATCAACACCACTATCATTAACGACACCACTGAGATTTTTCATTCTCTGTTTTTTAAATCAGCCAAATTTTGTTGTTTTTTTTTACATTTTTAATGTTTTTCCTATAATCATTGATATGTTTTTACAAAATTCCTGCTTTTATATGTTATGTCATCTTTTTAATGTTTTTTTTTTGTAATTTCTGTTATTTATCTTCAATTTTTTTGTGTTTGTATAATTTTGTTGTATTTTCCAGAAATTTCTGTTATTTTTCTATACTTTTAGATTTTTCTATGTTTTTTAATATTTTCTTTAATTTCTGTTGTTTTTTTGCATTCTTAGTATTTTCTTCAATTTATGTATTCTTTCTACAAATTTCATTATTTTTTCATTTTCTATAATTTTTGCTATATTTTCCTGTAAATTTCCTTGCATTTTATTTAATTTTCCATAATTTCTGTGTTCCTTTTATGTCTTCATGACTTAAAAAATTTCTGTGTTCAATCCAATCCATTTATTTTTCTCCAAATGGGTCATTAAGGGTTAGCGGGTTGAAGCTCACCCAAACCCAACCCATCTTTTAATAATTTATACAAGGGTAAATTTCTTAAACTACCCTTATGGTTTAGCTAATTGAGTAAGTATACCCCTATTGTTTGACTATTGTCTTAACACTATCCCTACTATTTCTAAAAATTACCATTGTTGTTAAAATATTGATGGAAGGGCTGAAATGTCCATTTTGCCCTTAATTTTCTCCTCTAGTTCTTTTTCTTCTTCCTCAGTCTGGTCTTCGCCATGCAGGTCCAAATCCAGTCATCCTGCCTCCAATGTCAGATTTACTGGGTCCCGTTAGGCTGTTTAGCTTTGCACTGCTTGAGATAAGCATTCTCAATTTCACTATAGCTCTTTGGTATTGGTCCGCTGCTGCGTCAAGTGGGATGAACATAGAACATGGCCAGTCAAAGGTGGAAGAAGAAGAAGAAAAAAAAGATAAGGGTAAATTTCTTAAGCTACCTCTACTGTTTAGTTAATTCACTAACTCTACCCTTACTATTTAATTATTGTTCTAGAGTATCCTTAAGTTTTTTGACAATTGACTAAAACTTTTCTTGTGTTAATTTTTTCGTCACACTCAATCACACATGACATCATGTGACCTATATTTTTTTCAAAAATTTCAAAAATACCCTTTCAAATCTCTTTGTCTCTCCTCACCTCTTTCTTGTCAACCAAGGCATTGTCGTTTGGGATCCTCACCTCTTTCCCAGCAGATCTGAAGATATAAAAGTCCAAATCTCAGATCCTGTACGCACACCCATTAGCTTTCTCCCCCAACCTCATATCCCAATTGCAACAATGATACGGAGAAAGCTAAGCTAAGAGAAACAAAGAAAAGAAAAAAAATGAGACTTCTCGTTTGGGATGATGAACAGAGAAACTGGAATCGTATTTTCATAACATTAACGAGACTTCTCCTCGTTCCCTAGTCTGAGCTGATCCTAAATTCATGGGCTCTTCGACAGGGATCTGACCGCCGGGGGGTCATCGTTGATTGGCTAGTGCATGATGGAGTAATAAAAGTATTTTCCAACGAAGAAATGATCTAGGAGCTACTCGAAAACCAGCACCACTTTTGTCCATATCTGAAATAGGTCGCTATAAGAAAACCGAAAATTAGAGACAAGAAAAGAAAACCGAAAATTACAGAATACAGGGTACTACAATAAAAGTACATTGTACACACACAACCATTCTGGGTTCCGAGGAAGGAGCCGGGGAAGGGTAGCTTGAAACGGATGAGTTGAGAATGGATCTGTTTCGCTTCTAATAGGGCCAACATTCGTGTGCAGGCTTTGAGAATGGACGATAGGTCAGAGCATCTAGCTTTTGGGGTCTCCGAGACATGGTCCGGTAACATGTAATGACCTCCCTGGGTTCATTACTTTGAGCGAGACCTCAAATGATTGCATTCCAGTCGTTAGTGGTCGGATTTTCAATTCAACTAAAAATCTCACCGGCATAGTCGAGGCTCTCGAACGGGGAGATGGCACAGAGCTCGAGAAGTTTGGTTGTGAAGTACAAAACTGAAAAAGACCAAGTTTGACAATTGGGCTTGAAAAAAGGTTATTCCTTACGTATTTCGCATGGCAGTTATTTCTGTATTTCACATGGAGTGGCAGTTGTCCATCTCTGTGAAGAGAAAAGGAAATGTCAAGAAAATACGGTTAGCATAGCGGTAATCAGGGGCAACAAAACTTACACTGAGCGGTAATCAAGGGCGATAAAACCTAATTCCTCCCTTAGGCTACATTTGGTTTGTGGGATGGGATGAGAATATTCCCTTTTTCTCTCATTTGTTTCAAGGGAAACAGGGGGATGGGATGACAAAAAGTAGGATGCGAGATCCCAAAATTGTGGAATTGGATCGCACAAAAACCATACGACCTTGATGGAAAAACTCGAAAAAACTCAAGTTTCTTCATCTTCATCCTCTGCCCCGCCGTTGTTGGTAACCACCGCTGCTACTAGTAACCACCGCCACTGTTGGTAACCACCATTGAAGATGTTTCTACTATGGTAAAACTCAAATCGACGCAAATATAGATCGAAGGTTTTCTACCATGGTAGAACTCAGATCTGGGTGTGAAGATACAGATCAGAGCTTCAGTCATGGAGTTCTTTGTCTCTCCCTCCATCTTTCTCTTCTCTCTTCTCCCTCACCTTCTCTCCCTTGTAACAATGTTTTCCCATATATAAAACCAAACAATAGAAAGGTAATTTTTACACTTTCCCATCCCATCTCATCCCACCCAAATCTTCCCACAAACCGATTGGAGCCTTAATGCTTTAACGAATCAAGGGTGAAGGGATATGAAAATGACTTAACTGAATGAGGATATACAAAGAAAAAGATTAGAAAAGTGATATCATTGCCGTCAAGTGTTGCTTTCTTCTTTGCTTGAGAAAGTGATGGGCTACAGATGTGGAAAGACTGAGATGAGGGGGGAGAAACGAGAAAGGAGGTGAGAAGAATTAATGAACCGGGCCTCAGAAAATGGGTGCAAACTTAGGTGTTTAAGAGAGGGCAAAATGGGCATTTCAGTAATTGACAATAATCATACAGTAGGGTGTACTTAGTCAATTAGTTAAACCATAAGGGTAATTTAACAAATTTACCCAAGATAAAAGGGAGCCAGAGAAAGAAATTGGAGAAAAAGAGGTTGGAGGGGAAAAGGGAGTGTCACTGCTCCGCCATTGCGCCAAGATTGGGAAGGTAGTCTGGAACTGACCAAAAGCTCACAAACCTCTCGGACCCCTTGGCAACCCTTCAACAGCCCTAGAATTGCAAGATCATTCTCGGACCCCTTGGAGGGGAGAAGGGAGTCTCTCTCTCTCTTGGTAGTCTGGAACTGACCAAAAGCTCGCAAACCTCTCCGACCCCTTGGCAACCCTTCAACAGTCCTAGAACTGCAAGATCATTCATGAAACATTCAAGCAATTACAAACATCGGAGGCAATTACATGATCGATCGGTTCCAGCTACAAAGCTTCGTCGGCAACTTTGATTTCTAGTAGACCTTCCCTCTCAGGCCTCCGACATCCCAATTGAACCACTACAGCTCCGTGAACTTGCACAGAGCTCCACTGCCACGGAACATAGCACGTTTGAGCATTTCCTGCTTCCTATTTCAACAAACGGATAGACAGAGCTCCACTGCTTGCTCTACCGCCATGAAACAGAGCACATCCGAGCATTTCCTGCTACCTGTTTCAATAAACAAAGAGATAGAGCTCCACCGCCACGGAACAAAGCACGTCCAAGCACACGAATGAGTTTGAGATCAGAAAGGGGTGGTCACGATGATGTGTAGTTCTGGTTAATCAAAAATAAGAAAGGAGGTTCTGGGTTGCGATGTGTAGATTGGAAAGGGGGTTTGGATTGAAAGATCTGGATCTCGATCACCAAACTCTGACACGGTTCAAACGATGCCAAAGGAGTGGCATGAGTACAAGATTTGGACTCTATATCTTAGTTCGAGAGAGAGAGATTTGAAAGTGTATTTTCGGAATTTTAAAAAATATCAGTCGCATAATGTGATATATAACGGAGTATGATGGAAAGTTAACAGTAGGGGAGGTTTTAGTCAATTATCAAAAAATTTAAAGATAGTTTAAGACAATAATTAAAACGTAAGGATAGAATTAGTTAATTAACTAAATAATAGGGATAGTTTAAGAAATTTGTCAGTCCCTGCTTATAATCGGCTTATGAAGCTTCATCTAATGCTCTATGCATAGAAAGTTTATCCATGCACTAAAAGTTTGGACTCGTTCTTCATACGAAACTACGTACGATCCTAGACTGAAAACTTGATAAAAAAACCAAAGTCCGTTCTTGTTGGGTGGCAACCACCTAGTTAAAGCTGGGTAAATCTTAATACAGACAGTTTGGTTGTTGGAGCTACCACTTAAATGGGAGAATGGGATATTTTGGGACCATGAAGGACGACTTATTTCAGCCTTTTATAAGCAGACAGGGACTGGATCTAATGCTAAGACCAAATTACAGAGGTGTTGATTTTGGTCAATCTAGTAGTGGATGATCTATCTGATCAACGGTCTTCTTCCCACTCTTTTTCTTTCTCAATTTTCATTCATGCACGATGCAGCCTGTTCAATACAAACCTTTTTTTTTATGGCTAAAAGTAATTAGAAGTTTGAAGAACTACAATCAATTTGGAAATTTCCAATCCGAGGTTTGTTTATAGGACTAATGTGGACTGTGGGATTGAGTACAAGAGCAATTATATCTAATTTAAGATTGCTAAATGATTCTTCCATCATATGGAAGAAATAAGAGGGATCATTTAGGAATCCTCTTGAATTGACATGGTTAATATTGTTTTGTCAGAAATCAAGAAAATATGAAAGAAGGGTTAATGCAATAACAGAGAACTTACAAGATTTAGCGTGGTTAATACAGCAATTTGTACCTACGTCCATGAATGAACCCTAACCAAATTTCATTACTGTTTGTAATAAAAAGGTCACAGCCCTACCAACTGAACTGGTTTTCTTTTATCACCGAATTAGTTTTCTCTATGGTTTACACACACATGCATGCATACTTACATTCCAAGGGACCTGTTACGAGCAAAACAAGGTTCAATGGAGGGCTGTCCTGTGAATACATTTTCCACAAGCACAGGCGCACACTTTGATCCATTGGGTCATGGGTTCAATAATTTGAATCCAATTTGCACATCATAATTAGGATATTTGAAAGAACACAAAGAGTTGCATATAAGTATTATTTAGTAGCAATTCCTCATATTCTACCATTCTTTCAATGGAAAGTTTCACAGAAAGTAACTCTGCATACATACACAAAAGGAGGATTAACATTGCCAATGCATCTGCAGAATGAACAATGGTGGTCAACTGGTCATCAGTCCTTCTTACACCAAGTGACGATATTAGCATTTTTTCTAAATGTGTGATTTTATTATGGCATTGTTGGAAGGTCAGGTGTAAGGTGGTTATGGATTCTAAAACACTGAATCCATTATCGGTTTTAACAGTGGTCCACTCCCAAATTACTTAGGTGATTTTTATATCTTGGACACCACCCCAAGAACCTTTCATTAGAATCAATGTCTATGTGGCAGTGGACCTTCTATGTTCTAGAATTGGTATTGCTTTTCAAGACCATCTGGGTCAGTTGGTTTGTGGAAGATCTACTTGTGCTCCAAAAACTAATTCTGAGGTAGCAGAAGCATTGGCTTTCAGATATGATTTACAATTGGCTCAAGATTTGTCTCTCACACACATCATTCTTGAAGGGGATGCATAGACGATTACTAACATCCTGTAAGACCCATAGTCAGAGATTCTATAGTGGCTTCTTACAATCATAGCCAATTGCAGGAGTCTTCTGCGTGGATTTCAACAAGTTCATATATCTTATATCCCTCCAGATTTCCTTACTTTTTTTAATAAGAAAAAAAAAAGAAAAACATTGCCAATGCTTAACAAGTTCCTTCTTCCCTTATAGTAATGAATATGTTCTATATATACCAAAAGCAGCCCTAACTTTCTAACTTTTCAATGTTGGTATGACTTACCATCACCCTTCTTAAATGTCCATAAAAGAAGGGTTTGTTTTATGTCCTCTCCTTAGTATATATTAGTATTATTTATCCCTCATTGGGTATATGCCAATGTGACCACAAAATTTCTTTTCTTTTCTTTTTTCTGTTAAAAATTTGACCATAAAAATATCCATTATAAGGGGGGCCTACTGCCCATATTTACAATGGCCCACTACTAAGATAGAATTTATTATGTCCAACCAAACTGATCTTGAATCACCATGGCTGTAAATGAATTGGATGTCAATCCGATCCTTCTAAGCTACCTTAATATTCGATTATCTTAAATGAATCGAGTTGGAAAGTGTGATTCTGTTAATAATTCAACCGGGTCGATTTATCCGTCAGGATCCTACCCAATTCGATTTTATATATGTGCATATATAAATACTTAATAGAGAAATCAGGTCAAACTAACTAATAGATTTATTAACATCCAAGGTGAATTGGATTGAATCTGGATACCCAGATATCTAATTTAATCAGATTCAAATTAAGTTTTTGTAGATCCATTTGATATTGAATCGAATCGGGTACCCGGACCGGAGTTCTAATTGGATACATGCAAATTCCATTTAATATCTGCCTGCAGTCTTACAAATCAATCACCAGTGAATGATATCTGTACAAGTTGAACAGGAACACAACACAGTCTTTTTATAAGTCTTGTCGTGCTTCCTCCTTCCCCCGGCCAGTTACTAAGAATCCTCATAGATCAATACAACAGAGAGATCATGGGGTTCATGTTGATGCTAACAACCTTTATTGGCTGCTGGTACCCATTGAAGAGATGGCCTGAAACTCTGGTAGCCATCGGCCTTTGTTTTCTCTCCCTGATATGCTATTTGAACCACAGGAACAAGAAGCAACTCATACTGATCAACTGGCCTTTCTTGGGCACACTTCCTTTGGTTCTCCGAAACATCCACCGTCTCAATGAGTGGTGGACTGAGGTTTTCAACTCGCTTGGCAGCAGCTCCTTCTATATAAGAGTCCCTCCCTTCTCAACCCCGAAATACCTCCTAACTTGCCACCCCTCCAACTTGGATCACATCCTCAGAACTAATTTCTCCAATTACCCAAAAGGCCGAGACTTCACCGAAATATTTGACATACTTGGTGATGGAATATTTAGCACTGACGAGACATGGCATGCCCAGAGGAAGATAGCAAACTTGCGCTTCACGTCCAGAAAGTTTCGGGACATCGTCGCAAAGTTGAGCAGAAAGGTGGTGAGTGATGAACTTCTTCCCCTGTTGGCGCATGTAGCTACACAAGAGTCAGCCATCGATTTGCAAGATGTGTTTCTGAGGTTTACAGTTGATAGTATTGGTCGTATTATATTTGGCAGAGACGTTAGCAGTCTGTCTACAGATCTTCCGATAGACGAACTCGCCACTGCCTTTGAGGACGCACAGAAAGCCATACAATATAGGCAAGTGATGCCCACTTGGGTGTGGAAGTTGCTACGTTGGTTGAGGGTGGGGAGAGAGAGGAAGTTAGCTGAAGCAGCTAAAACCGCAGATACCCTTATAGGAAAATATATTTTGCTGAAGAGGGAAGAGTTGGTTAAAGGGGTGGAAGGAAATGATTTATTGTCCATGTACATGAGCGTTCAGGGAGAAATGAACGATGACTTCTTCAAGAGCGACAAGTTCCTCAGAGATAACATGCTGAACTTCGTCATTGCCGGACGGGACACAACTGCATCAGGCCTCACCTGGTTCTTTTGGTTAATTTCTAAGACCCCGCGTGCTGAGGCAAAGATCTTGGAAGAACTAGAGCTTGTCTTCTCTAAGAAGGAGTCTACAAAAGGTGAGCTTGATACAGGGGCCAAGCAAATGTGGGTGTTCGATTCAGATGATCTTAGAGGGTTGGTGTACCTGCACGCAGCGTTGTGTGAAACTGAAAGGCTCTATCCTGCAGTTCCAGTCATCCAAAAAGGTATTATCAGAGAAGATGCTCTGCCTGATGGAACCATTGCGAGGCCAGGGATGCTGATCCTACTGTCAGTCTATGCAATGGGAAGGATAGCATGGATCTGGGGAGAGAACTGTTTAGAGTTCAAGCCCGAGAGATGGATCGACGACGAAGGAAAACTGAAGCATGAAGCCACATCTAAGTTGGCAGCGTTCGGCTTTGGGCCGAGGACTTGCCTGGGTAAGGACATGGCTTTCACTCAGATGAAGATGGCTGCCGCTGCCATCCTCTTCAACTTCCACGTTGAAGTGGTAGAGGGTCACCCTGTTTCTATAAAAAGATCTACAGTCCTACAAATGAATGATGGATTGAAGGTCAAGATGAAAAAACGAGCCCATTAGTTAATATTCCATCAAGGTGTTGGAAAATCCTTATGCCGTCTACCTACTTAATCTGTTTATCTAATCCAGAACATTATCATCTTGTAAAACAAAACTAGATTATTGTTTAGTTTCCTAGAATAATAAGGGTTACTGCTAGTTAATTTAGTTTTCTATGAAGCTTAACACAAGTAAATGGTGTGGTATCTTCCATTAGTACTGAATATATTATATGTTTTCTGTTTGTGTTTCTTATATGAAAGTCCACTAATCCGCCACATTGTTCTCTCAATTTCAAGGAAATTGGTCATTTTAAAGTTTAATTATATGTTTTCTATAGATACTCCAACGCAAGTATCTACACACGTTCCTTTTCATCATCAATGCAAGCAACCAGATCGGTTGTAGTTGCGGATGGTGACCAGAGACAGTGGGAAGTAGATCTCAAGGTTGAGATCCCGAAATTCTAGGGAGGCATGACTCCAGAAGAATTCATGGATTGGCTCTTCGTGGTAGAAGAAATCTTTGAATTCAAGGAACTTCCCGAAAATAAGATCATGTCCTTAATAACCACTCAGCTTAGAGGACGAGCAGCAACATGGCGGCATTAGTTGAAGGTTATGCGACAGAGAAGAGGCAAGAAAAAGATTAAGACATGAGAGAAACTCAAGGTAAAGATGAGGTCAAAATTTCTACTCCATAATTATATTCGTTTACTTTATCAAGAAATGCAAAATCTAAAGCAAGGAACTGATACAGTAGATGAGTATACAAAGAAGTTTCATCTATTAGTGGCCCAGAATGAGTTAGCTGAAACTAAAGACCAATTGGTGGCTAGGAATATAGGTGGGTTGAGACCAAATATCTATGATATATTAGACCTATTTGACTTCTATGATGTTTCTATGGCACACCAACATGCTCTAATTATAGAAAAGCAAAGCAGTCGGCCTAACCAATTGGGTCAAACCCAAACTGATGTGGCCAGACCACCCCCACATAGTAATCCCAACTCACCTCTAAATTCATCTACTCAGTTGTAGTCCTGTAGGCTGAACCAAAACCAAGGACGTGGGCCTAATCAAAACCAAGTAGATCCACCTAGATTGAAGTGTTTTAAGTGTGGTGAACCAGGCCATAAATCCGTTGAATGTGCAAGGGATGATAAAAGAAAATGGACGATGTTTGTAGAAGATGAGAGTGAAACCCAATTGAAAGCATTTGACTATTCAGCCCCACCTGTGTTTGACCCTTATGATGAAGAAACCTTAGAGGGAGAAATGGTGTATGGGGATGTGGGAGAGGCCTTGGTGATGCAGCGATCATTCCTAAATCTTAGGGATTAATCATCAGATTGGCTAAGAAATAACATTTTTCCACACCACGTGTACTATGGGTGGGAAGGTTGCGAGCTTTGTAATTGATAGAGAGAGTTGTGAGAATGTTATAGAGAAAGTAGTTGTCTGCAAGCTAAACCTAAAAACTCAACAACACTATCATCCCTACAACCTTGCATGGCTAAAAAGAAAGAATGAGGTTTTAGTCACACAGTGGTGTCTAGTGAACTTATCTGTTGGCAATAATTATATTTATCGTGTGTGGTGTGTTGTTGTATGTGCTACTTGGGCGCCCATGGCACTTTGACCACTACATAGTCAATGATGGATGAAAGAACACCTACTCTTTTGAGTTTAAAGGAAAATGTTGACCTTATGTCCATCACAAGAGACTATACTTAAACTGAAACCCGATGAGGGTTCTAGCCTTTTTGCCATGACTGAATTCACAAGTACCTTAAAAGAGACGGGTGTTGCATATGCTTTAATTGACATGGGGTTTGAGCTGAAAGGTGTAGAAGTTCCAAAGGAGGTGGGGCCATTCTCCTCAACAATATCTCTTAAAGAGAAACTTAATCTATGATGGAGAACCCATTACTAAGGACGAATAAGCCATCATTCATTATGAACTTCAATATAATGGAGATAATACTTATCATCTTGGGGATTATGATCACATTGCCTACATGCATGTCTATGAAGATCCTTATTGGCAAGCACTCTTGCAATGTTCAAAAGGGTCAATAAAAGAAGATTCAAGTTCTATGAAGTACAAGAAATATACTTCAAAATTTAAGATATGCAATAAAGAAATCTCAATTCATATTGGAGGTTTACATCACCAATTATCTATCGAATGGTTAGAAACAAAGAAGAACGATGGAAGTGCAATAACATATGTTGGTAGCCTCTTAAATGGTTACATGAATCAAAAGTCATATTCTCTCCAACTTGGGGAGGATGGTGCAGTACGGAATTCAGACCAATTGAGTAAAAATTTACAAAGTTGGTTTTCAAAGACCCATCTTAGTACATATAGGAGGAAAGTAGTATTTGATGCGAGAGATTATGTTTGGGCCATTTTAACAGATCAACGCCTACCAATTGGGCAACGTGGAAAACTGGCACCAAGGAAGGTTGGACCATATGGAATAGTTGAAGTCAACAATAAGAATGGTTATAGACTAGAACTACATAGCCATATATATACCCATGATGTTTTCAATGTCAAATACTACCATATGTTGGCGATCAGTCAAATGATGATTTGAATCTGATGACAGATTCTCCCCAACCTGAGGAGGATGATGCAGTACAGGAGAAGGCCAATAAGTTCTATGCAAGTTGGGACCACTCCAAGATGCATAAGATGATGTTACTAATCCAATCGAGTAATCAATTACAAAGTTAGCGCCAACGCAAAATTTCTACTTGGGTTCGAATTTACCAAGTTAGCGCCAGCATGGAATTTCCATCTTAGTTCGAATCTACCAAGATAGCACTAGCATGAAATTTCTATCTTTGTTTGAATTTAAAAAGCTAGTGCCAGCACAGGACTTCTATTCTAGCTCATAACTACCAAATTAGTATTAGATCATGATTTCCAAATATTTGTTCAATTAGGACTTTCTTTTTGAAGAGTTTTAGTAGGACTCTATTATGGAGTGTTCTCATAGATTAGGAAACTGTCTTGTAGGAGCCATAAGGGTGTATGCCTATATAAAGAGTAGCTAGGGGAAGGCTAAGACATTTTTTTGACATTGAATTTTCTCTTAATTATTCAGTGAAGAATTCTTCTTCCTGATAGTTTGACTTCTGTTCTTTTCTTTGAAGCTTTTCTCAACATGTTTTGTTTCATTATTGAGCCATTTTGCCATTTCAGAAATTAATCTCAAATCGCCAAAGTCTTAAGACTCCAGACTTTGAAATTGTTGTGAAACTTGAGGCGTTTTCATAATTGGTTCAGGAATCAAAATTTTGAAGGTTGCCAAATCTGGAAACTAATTTCTATCTTTGTGGGTCTCTCCATTGTCTTTGAGATGTATTTGGAAAAACAAAGAATTTGATATTGATAAAATCACATCTAGAATGGCTTGAAACTTGACTATTGTTAGGATGCAGCGCATGGCATCTGTACACCTGGATCTCAATTTTTATTTGCAAATGTAGATGTTTATGGCGGTGCAGTTGCCATTCAAAATTTTCAAAAAAAAAAACAATCAAAAAGTAAAATAAAATGACCTAGAGAATGATATGATCCCCGATATGATTGAAAATGATGTCTCACTTCTCCGTCACAGAAAGGTGATGGGGTTTTGCAGCTGAAACAATTGACTTCATGCACCCTATGTGATTACCCACATTTCCAGAGACATTTCGCCTTCTCCGTCACTGAGATAGGAGGGAAATCTCAGAGATGAACAAATGGGAATGGAACATATATTAAAAGCCATATCTATGTAGGTAACATGAATCAAACTAAGGTTGTGGACTAACATCTTTCCTGTTTTACCAGAAAATGGAAAATTGTCAATTCACAAAGCTTCTAGACAATAACAAGCTTAAGGGCCCAAACTATGCCGACTGGTACATAAATCTTATGCTGGTCCTAACTTCCAAAAAGTTAGATAAAGTGGTGAAAAGTCATGCCTCGGAGCGTTCGGGTGATAGGGTTTCTAAGGCCTGAAGGAAGGAGTACCAAGATTGGGAGGATAAGAACTCCCTAGTCCGCTGCTTTGTCATTGCCTCACTGGACAACTCAATACAGAGGTAGTTCGATCATATCAAACTAGCCAATGATGTATTGGACAATCTAAAGACAATGTATGAAGAGTAGAATCGTTCTACTCGACAGAATGTCTTGAAACTGTTCATGACCACGTAGATGTCCAAAGGGCAGAAAGTTTATGACCATTATCTTCGGATGATGGGCTACATTAACGAACTCGAAGCCCTTGGATCTGGGCTAGATCTTGGCACACAAGTAGATGCCATCCTGAATTCTTTGCCCTCTTCCTTTAATGCATTCACAATGAACTATGGCATGAACAAGCTGAACGTCAGCGTCCAAGAACTCAGCAATATGTTGCAGAGGGCCGAGGACTTACTTAAGAAGGATGAGCCTGTGGTTATGCTTGCTGAAGCTAACAAATCGAGGCAAAGAAGCCCCAGAAGAAAGCCGCCAAGCCCAAGAAGTAGAAGAAGAACAAGGCATCTGATGCCTACCACTTCTGCAAGCAGACTGACCACTGGAAGAGGAACTGTCCTACCTACCTGGAATCTAAGAAAGGTAACTTCGAAACTTGTGTCATAGAAACTAATATGTTAGTGACTTCTGTGTCCTGGTGTGTTGACTCCGGGGCTTCAACTCATGTGTGTAACTCACTGTAGGGGTTCAAAGTTAGCAGAAGACTGAGTGAAGGAGAAGTGACACTGTTCTTGGGAATGACTGCAAGTGTTGCAGTTGCGGTAATAGGAACCATAGAATTAGTCTTTAGAGAAGGAGTACTTGTACTTAAAGATTGTCTTTACATACAGAACTTGAGAAGAAATTTAATTTCTATTTCTAAACTGTGTGCTGATGGATATACTATTTATTTTAGTAATGTGATTACTGCTAAACGGAATAATAAATTCATCGCATGCGGGGAACTGGAGAACGGTCTCTATATTCTACATCCTTCTCTAGAAACTAACTTAACCGAAACTACGTTGGTCGAAAATCCCAAGAAAATAACTCATGATACAGTAAGTCCCACGTGTCTGCGGCATTACCGACTTGGCCACATCGGTGTTGACCTAATCACAAGGCTGGTAAAAGATGGTCCTTTGGATTTTCTAACCGTAGAAAATCTTCCCACTTGTGAGCCTTGCCTCTAAGGTAAGATGACTAAGCGGCCATTTAACAATAAGCCTGAAAGATGTACAGGCACACTTGACCTAATACATATTGATGTATGTGGCCCCCTGAGTGTTAGGACTCATAACCAACACATATATTTCATTACATTTACCGATGATTATTCTCGGTATGGTTACGTGTACCTAATGAGACATAAGTCTGGATCCTTTGAAAGGCTCAAAGAGTTCAGACAGGAAGTCGAGAAACAGTCAGGGAGAGAAATTAAGGCCCTTCGATCGGATCGAGGTGGCGAGTATCTCTCTGATGAATTCAGGGACTATCTGAAAGTCAACGGGATAGTGTCACAATTAGCTCCTCCTGCTACACCTCAACTTAACGGTGTTTCAGAGAGGAGGAATAAGACCTTGTTGGACATGGTCTGATCACTTCTTGTACGTTCAGAATTACCCACATCCTTTTGGGGATATGCATTAGAGACTACTATCTACGTGTTGAATCGGGTTCCAACCAAATCAGTTTCGAAAACTCCATATAAACTATGGACCGAAAGGAAGCCAAGTGTGAGACACTTGAAGATTTGGGGTTGTCCTGCGCACGTTAAAAGAACGAGTGCGGACAAGTTGGAATCCAAGACCATCCGTTGCCTATTTATAGGCTACCTGAAAGATTCGGTGGGTTATCTATTCTATCACCCAAGTGAGCAGAAAGTGTTTTGTAGACGAAATGCCCAGTTCTTAGAGACCGATTACATCCTGGGCACCCATCGTCAGGAAATAGTCCTTGATGAGGAGAGTTCAGGAGCAGTGGGAGATGTCCCACAAGTTCCAAGTAGTAACCAACCTAGAAGATCCACTCAAATATCCAGGCCACTGGTCAAATATGGTTATGACCAAGATAGTTACCTGGTAGAAGCCTTGACTAGTGAGGAGGATCCCGTGACATATGTGGAGGCTATGTTGGACATAGATTTCCAGAAGTGGGTGGAGGCCATGAGAGCTGAGACGGACTCGATGAAGGCCAATGGAGTCTGGACTCTAGTAGATCTGCCCTCCGAGTAAAAGCAATTGGTTGCAAGTGGATCTATAAGAGGAAGAAGGGCCCCGATGGCAGAATTGAGACCTACAAAGCTTGTCTTGTAGCGAAAGGGTACACTTAGAAAGAAGGCATCGACAATGAGGAAGCCTTTTTTCCTGTGGCCATGCTTAAATCCATTAGGATCTTGCTAGCTGTAGCAGCATACCATGACTACGAGATTTGGCAGATGGATGTCAAAACCGCGTTCCTGAATGGAGATCTTAGTGAAGATATTTACATGCAGCAGCCGCAAGGCTTCATTGCTGCTGGTCAGGAACACATGGTATGTAAACTTAATAGATCCATATATGGACTTAAGCAGGCTTCTACAAGTTAGAACATCCGATTTGATTCTGCCGTCAAAACATTTGACTTTGAGTAGAATCCGGATGAGCCCTGTGTTTACAGGAAGTCCAGTGGGGATAAGATCACATTTTTGGTGTTGTACATGGACGATATCCTACTCATTTGGAATGATGTAGGAATGTTGACTTCGATCAAAGTATAGCTTTCGCAGCAGTTCTCCATGAAAGATCTCGGAGAAGCTTCCTATATACTGGGTCTTTGACTCTATAGAGATAGATCAAAGCAGATAATTGGATTATCCCAGGTTGCTTACATTAACAAAATTGTCAAAAGATACAACATGGAGAACTCCAAGAAAGGAAACAATCCTTTCAGGCACGGAGTCACTCTCTCCAAGAAAATGTCTCACAAGACTTTTGAGGAGATCGAGGGCATGAGAGACATTCCCTATGCCTCAGCCATGGGAAGCATCATGTATGCCATGTTGTGCACTCACCCTGACATTGCTCAAGCGGTGAGTGTGGTAAGTAGATTCTAGGCCAACCCAGGGCAGGAGCATTGGACTGCTGTGAAGAACATACTCAAATACCTTTGAAGGATAAAAGAGTTTTGTCTGGTATTTGATGGTAGTTCACACAATTTCTAGGGTATACTGATGCCGATTTCTAGTTAGATCCAGATGATAGAAAGTCAACATCCGGGTGTGTTTTCACGATAGGATCGTGTGCTGTTTGCTGGAAAAGCAACAAACAGGGGTCCACTGCAGATTCCACAATCGAGGCCGAGTACATTGCCGCAAGTGAAGCTACCAAGGAAGTCGTGTGGATGAAGAAATTCGTTCACGAATTGGGAGTGATTCCGTCCAGCACATCACCCATCCCATTGTTGTGTGACAACAATGGAGCGATCGCCCAGGCTAAAGAGCCTCAGGTCCACTCGAAGTCAAAGCACATTGAGAGGAAGTACCACGTACTACGGGAGATCATTGGTAGAGAAGACGTCCTAATTCAGAAAGTAGCATCAGCGGATAATGTGGAAAACCCATTGACTAAGCCACTGACACAGAAGGTGTTTGAGAAACATGTGGAAAGTATGGGACTCCGACTTGTACCAGATTGGACCTAAGTGCAAGTGGGAGCTGTTAGAAAGTTTTGTATGCCCTTAGCTTCAATCTGATTTGATGTACTTTTGACATTTAGTGTAAATAAATAAAGTGCATGTTTGATTCATGTTGTATGGTATGATTCTGTGTAAGACCCTAAAACTGGACACTTAATGAGACTCGTGTTAGTTTTAAATGTTCACAGCCATTGGATAAGTCTGGGGAGATTTATCCTGCCAAGGCTGATACTGGTGTGCTGCCAAGTGTTGGGATGGCCTGTCTCGGCCACCAGGGTAAGACCCAAGGCATGTGTAGTATGGGATTACTCAAATCCTTGAACCGGACCAGATTTTCAGTATTGCCCTGGACCTTAGAGACAGATGGGAAAAACTAGAAAGTTACACTTGACCCCTAGACTCGATTAAGATACTTCACTAGGTGTCAGATTGAGCTGTCTTTGATATGCCAATCAATGAGATCCTTAGCGGGGGTCAAAACCTGGGCATGTTGGGGCAGTCTGAGAATTCATCTGAGTGGGTGATCATAGTGACAAGACCAGCCCCTTTGTCGGACAAAGGTAATGATCGGGAATGCACTCTCTCTGATGGAAACCAAACTGCCGGCAATTGATTCCAATCTTTGGAATTTTATTTTTGTAAAATTTATATATATGATATATATTTAAGTATGGTTTCAAAATGTTTGCAAATGGTTTTAATTCCTGAGATCCATGTGAGTAGAGAGTGCAGCACTGTTCTTTGTAGCCGAAGGAGAGGTCATCTCTTGTCAGGCAGTGCTTGATCATTATGGGCTGAGAGGTTAAGTGTAAGGCCATTTTGGATAATACCTGATGGGCTAATCTTGCACCTGCCCACAGTCCCTGGGCTTTTATAAGATGGCTTGGCCCAAGGACCACTTAGTGCAAGTGTTGGGCCCATAGGGTCCATGTGATGGACTCAGGGGTTCATTGGGTTTTTCAGTGAATTCGGCTAGGCCTTGTAATAAAGGCTGGGCCGAACCCATGTGGCTGGTGTGTAGATCAATGTTTGGGTCCCACACCATACAAAGAAGCCCAGTTGGGCAGCAAATTGAAAACCAATTGAGCATTGATTACTTAATGGGCCAAAAACCCATTTCAGATTGGGCTGATATGATCACCCACTTATGGGGCGGATCTGAGATTAAGGTTAGAAAAAGGATTGGGCCTTTAACCTAATCCACTCCAGAAGACCAAATTCGAATCAGATTTGAATATGGTAATCTCCTGATAAGAACAGGAGTAAGCTAACCTAATCCGCAGATAGGATTAAGATCACCCCCTATCCAGATGCTGATTTGGATTGGGATAACTCCTAATAGAATTAGGAGATTTCTTAATCAATAAGAAAGAGGAGAAATCCTAAGAGGATTAATAGAATTCGAACATAGGGTTTTGAGCAAGAAATCTTCCTGCAAATTGAGATAGGATCTCATACACTCTAGAGAGAAGAGAAGCAACATTCGCCATCTTCATCTCAGGAGTTCTCCTCCAGCCGCTGCCATTCTCTGAAAAGATTCGATCTTTGAATAAAAGAAATCAAGAAATCAGTTCTTGATATCAGTTTTGCAGAAGGAACTAAAAAGATTCGGTGCTCAGTGTTTTCAGAGGATTCTCGCGAAGGATTCAATGTGTAGGACAGGTTCCGTTCCACAGATTATTGTGTCATCTTCAGCAGGAGTGGATCTTGGTGTCATCTTTGGGTGTGAACACCAACTTTGGGAGATACTGCTTTTCTGGATCAGGTATAATTCCTCCCTTATCTTTTGGTTCAGATCTAGTTCGATTATGGTTCAAGTAGGATCCTTTAATATTGTATTCTAAATTTAGGGAATATGATTCCCAATTGGAAGAAGGTAAGAAATATTTGAAATTCGCCCACCCATTCCGCAACCTTTTTGGCGCCCATACGATGGATCCTACCATTATTTCACGAACAAGGTTCCTCTGTCTTGGCGTCCATGGAGTTTAGGGATATGAGTTCGAAGGGAGAGGATAAAAATCTAAAGGGGGTGTTTGTTGAGTTTAAAACAAGGTTATTTAAGTACAAAAGGGTAAAATTGGTATTTAAAAAATTGGTGCATCAATTTAACATTTTCTGTTTGGATTAATGACAGAAGGGAGGTTTTTGTTGAATTTTTCAAAAGTTTAGAGGAGGTATTTGTTATAATCAAACCATTGGGGAGGTTTTTATTATTGTCAGAAACTTCAAGGGAGGTTTTTATATTTTACCCTTTATGAAAAAATAAATAAACAACAACAACAAAAAAAATCTAGACTTCATTTTCCATTACCATTGGTATGAATTGTAACCATATCAAAATTCACGATATGGTTTTGATTGGTCAAAGTTATTCTATTATCATGTCAGCAACATATAATAAAATGATAATTTTCAATAAATGATATATTTTCCTTCATATCATATAACAACCAAATAGAGCTATAATTAGGGGTGTCAATTGGACTGGATTTGGTACAACCCCATATGGTCCAATATGAATTCATTATTGATGGACCAGGTCTAATCCAATCTGACGAATATTTTGGACCATTTTGGATTTGTCTAATTCAATGTCTAGGCCATCCATTATATTCAAATTAGTTTTAATTTAGATTGGTTCCGATGCAACCATGGTTCATGACAGGGGCAGAACCAAGGGTGGCAGAGGGGGGGCCTTGAGAATCCCTACAATACTCATTTTAACTTTACCTATATTTGCCAACCTTTGGCCCCCTATCCGTGTTCATTACATTTCGGCCCCCCTCAAAAGGAAATCCTATCTCTGCCCCCGGTTCATTAACACCTGTATTCTTATTTTCTATCAATTGACAAGATATTGATTCAATCCCACCCAATCCAATAGAAGATGGCCAGATCCAATCCAATCCAATAAATACTTTGGACCATTAAATTTACATTGGTCCAATTCAATGTCTTATTAATAAGAATGGCAATGGGGCATGGGGTCGGGTTTTGCATACCCCTTCCCTGACCCCAAACTTAAATGCCTCTACCCCAGCCCTGCCCCGAATCCCATCAGGGATAGAAATCTCAACCCCATCCCTGTCCCTGCCGGGAACGAGAATCCTTGATTTTGCCTATCCCACCCTTTTGAACCAACACGAATAAAAAATAATTAAATACAAAATAACTACGAAAAATAATTAATTATTAATTATTAATGTAATTAAATTAATAAAAAATAATTACTCACTATTAAAAAATAATAAAACCATTAAAATTTAATTGTCTACCTGTCAGAGCCAAACAATGAGTTTAGCAGAAACAGTAACTATCATGGGCCCAAAGGTTGCATGAACACCTCCAGGAATGCCATGGAGATGAAGAAGGCAGAAGCTGGAGCTAAGGTCCAAAATTTTACAGAATGGGCTCTAAAATGTATAGACTTCTACTCCCGTTGTCAAGGAAACAAGGCTAGAGTAAAATCAAAGTTCAGTTGTTGAGATCCAACTCTAGTTGTCAGCATTCAAAACATTTCTAGATCTTGCTGGTAACCAACCATCTTAGAGGAAAGGATTTCACAGAAGCTTTTGATGTGGAATGCTTTCCCCTCAATCTCTTCTCTTAGCTCATCTGACCCTGGTTGGGCATCTGGTATTTTTACTACTGCAATTCAGGGGTTGCTGGGAATGGTGATAGAAGGTGGTACGGACAATGTCAACCAGTGTTTTCTTGAAGCATCACGTTTTGGGAGCACCAAACTTGTCCGTATCTTATTGCAGATAGATCGAAGGAACAACTTAGATGTGGATGACCCATAGAGTAGGAATAGCACCTACTCTATGCAACTCATTGACAGACACTGAACCTGATCTGTGAACCTGGACTTGATGACCAGTGATCCACTTGGATTTCTATGAAAGTGCACATAGACACACTGCTAATCATCTCAAAATATCCTATAAAATAACAATTTTGTGTAATATGGCATGACTACTAAAGCAACAACATTCTTTTGGTTAATGATACAGTGATATCATTAACGAATATCCCATGCAATTTTCTGCTATTACTGGTAAAAACTATACAGTGACATCTCATTAGATGATAGGTTCATTCAATTCTGCTGGCAAAACTTATGTTCACCCCAAAATTTACCAAAAATCGTATCATTAATAAATAGCATACACCTTATCTCTGATTCTAACATGCCAACAACTGGTTCCCAAACTAACACCATTCATTTACTCATCCCCGGAGAGCTTGGGACACTCAACAAGACCCAATAAAAAGCAATACTACTTCAATGAATAGGCCAAAAGTAAAATGTTATAAGTAGAAGCGAGGTGGTATAACACAGTTAACAAGTTCTTTGAAAAAGCCCCATTCCCTCCCTATACAATGATTAAAGTAACTCGATAATACAAACTGCGTGACCAAAGAACACTGGAACAGGGAGTTCTTTCCCTAAAAAAATATGCAATTCTGCGATTAAACTAGTTTCAACGAGATGATTTTGAAGATGCCCAATTGTCTTCCGCCAACATACTTCAAGGAATCTAAAGATGGGCTGTTCCCCATATTCAATAAATTGAAGAAAACTACAAAAAATCAAAAGAAAAAAAAAAAAAACTCCAAAGAAAACGAATCTAGGTCAGTTCTTCTACCCAACATACATTGGTTAATGATAAATCTTACAGAGAATCTGGGTAAAGCAAATCAAACGAAAACCATTCCTATTTATCCATATACCACAAAGAAAATGAATCTGAATGATTGAATAACATAAATCTGAATGGTTGAGTAGCATAAAACATTCCTGTTTATCCAACAAACATGGTAATAAAAAAGAAAAAAAACTGAAGATTGCGAGGGTTTTCGAGGGAGCTTCTTCAGATTCGGTTCGAAGAGAAGGTTCTTCAGTTTGAAGTAAGAAGAGAGCATATTCGGTGGAACTTGCTCGCAGAGAGGATGGCGGTGAGCTTCTTCTCAACTCAAAAATAGGATGAATGACCTAAATTTTTGGGTTTTATTTGAAGGATACATTGTTGTCATTTTTAAATTTTTATGAGGATAATGTCGTTTTTACCGAGGTCTGAATTGCCTTTCAGCGCATTAAGCACTCGCTCAACCATTTTAATTTTAAGATCTGAAAATGCATTTCAGACCTAATATTAAGAGGCACATCAAAACGGCTGTGGCGTCTGAAAAGCAACTATCTCAGACTTGTCTGAATAGTGCAATCAAACGCCACCTCAATAAAACATATGGTTTTAAAGATGTTAGGATGGCCAAGATTTTGTTCCTGCAGAAAACTCCTTTACATTCAACCGGGCCTAGGTCCTTCGTCCTTGGGCCGAGTTCAAGTTTTAACAACCAATCCAGGCCTTTGTCCAAATTGAACTTCACCCCTACCTAGGCTAGATGTCGAGGAACAAGGATATTGAAGTAAAGCTGCTTACTGCTGTAGTGTTGTGTATGGAGATTTCTTGTAAGGCCCCATTTGGGAGGGCTTCTGCATTGTGCTTGAGCCGCTGGCCGGCAACATAGAAGCAGCTTTGGTTGAGCGGATGTGTTCTGGGTAAGCTACTCAGAATAGTTTCATGTGACAATCGAAAAATGGGCTCAAAGAGAGTTGATTCCAGTTTTTCTGGTTTTCACGAAACATAACTTTTGGGCTTTCCATATAGGGCCCACCTCAGAACACCAGAAGCCGCTACCCAAAAGCCTACCCAAACAGGCACTAATATCCATTTCCTCTTTCAGCTTTAGCGTGGTGCTTAATGCCACACCAAATATAAAGGAGGAAGAGATGGCTTCGGAATTTGGAGGCTACTGCCACCGAGTGAAGTGATGGCAATCATAATAATGCTACACCAAATGTCAAGCCTTAGGGAGCTTCCCACCAATTTTCAAAACAAAAGGTGATATGAACGAATTTCTATTGTCCATATAAAGTCCTTATAATGTCGATTTGCATCTGTGCTTCAGTACATATCAGTCCAAATCAATGCATAACGGTGGAATCCTTCTGAGGTATTGAGATTCCACTTCTGTATCATACTGCCCGTTTCAAAATAAATGCATATTGGTAATATACATGGATACTTCCATTTCCATGGATCAAATGTGTCCCACCACAGAACCAAGAATGGCGCTTCCTTAATCTGAACAGGGTTAATGAAGTGTCGCGAGTTGATAAAAAGGGTGCTTTGTGGATTAGGCAATGGATGAAATTTCGATGTGCTTGATGACCCTTGGTGTTGCAATGAAATTTTTAAGGGAGCTTGCTTTGAGCTAACCAAATCAGCAGAGGCTAGCTCATTTCATTGATCAATCTAGTATGACTTGGCATGCTGAGTCTGCCAACTCCGGACATAATGGGACGAAAATGAAGATGAAGCTGGTTGGGTTCTTAATAACTACATTGCCACAACTGGATACTGTCACCTATCCACTCTGCCATCACTCTAGTGACTCGTTATTGCACACTCTTTTCCTCTGCTCAGCAGTACAACCAATGTGGTTTGGATCCTCCCTAAGTTTTAGACCGCAAGAGTGTCAATTTACCGAGGTGACAAAAATCATCTACCCTTGGTCGATTTCTGATTACAAGGAGAATCAGGATGAAGATGGTTGGTTGTCGAGAAGTGGTGTTATTATGAGATATTTAGCTGGCTAGGATTGCAGCTATCTTTGCACGAACCACTTTTGATTTGATCCAAGGAATGTCATCATTAAGCCACGTAACAGAGCAGCTGTGGACGTTGTGATGAGGAACCACTGTAGTTTGTCCCTTTCTGCTTGTGCTATGCCAATTACACAGTGCCAGTCTATGGAAGTTGAAGCCTAGGCTTTTTGGTTACGAGGAACATACAGTTTTCACATTATTTCAAGGGTGATGCAGTGTTCATTGTTAACCTTCTGTCGGTGGATAACATAGATCCACCCTGGTGGCTTCACACAGCGATAGCTGATTGCATTAGCGCTGCTTCACATTTTGCATCTGGCTTGATTAATCATATATCTCAAATGGCTAATGGAGCTGCGCAGAAAGTTGCCCATCATGGTTTGCTCCTTCCTTTATAGACCTTGTACATGGAATGTAATTCCCGATTTTCTATTGACCACCATTGTAACTGGCACGACTAAGTTTTGATGAATGAATTTACCATCGGGTTGCTTTCAAACATAAACATTGAAAGAACCAAAGAGGGGAGCAGTGACAAGTAGGTGGGATTTACATTTAGCTAAAAGGCAAATGGCAAATTCATCTTTAGACCTGAGGGCTTGGAAAAGTTTAAATTCAGGGATCATGTTGAATTTGGGAGTACTTTCTGTTCCGGGGACCAATTTTATTTAACTGATGCACCAATTTCTCTATCCGGCAGAAAGATATTTTAATACCAATCATTGCCATCTCATACCATTCATTTTTCTCATGAAAACATCATGCAGAGATTCTGTAAGACAAGTCATAGAGAACAAATAGTTAAAAGTACACTAGATAGAATGTAAGCAGTGCAAATGTTCTTAAGCTCAACTTTCAGACATTAAAGGAGGCTTCCTAAAAGCATCACATAAGCAGAAGATAAAATATTGTTGGACAACCATTACTCCGTATCTCAAAGTTGAAGAAGATACTTCATCAAAGTTCAAACTTCAGATAATCTATGTAAGATGGATAAAAGATGCTTGATCAAGTTCAGACTTCAGATAACCTCTTAGTAGGGAATCATTCAACACTATCCTGACCATGACATAAAGTTGAAGCACAACGCTCAAGGGCCCTATCCAAGTTGAGAACAAAATATTAATAGGATAAAGGTATTAGTACAATGATGAGAACAAAACACTAATATTACGAAATTTGCATAGTATGCAATAATTTCAAGCAAGGTACCAACATGAATAATAAGGCAACAAAAAGAGTTCAGTAGTCATAGAGAAGCAAGAAATACCTCAGCGAGAGAACATTACAAGAGTGGAAGATAGATAAATGGAGAACATTACAAGGTGGAAATGAAGGGTTCCCTTTATGGCTGTTTGTGGTATTTTGCAACTTTTATTTTCAAATTGTGTGGTTAGTTTTTGTTTTTTGTTTTTTGTTTTTTTTTATATGTTCCTGAGTTTCCAGTCTTGTTTTCTCTCTTTTTGGTTTTCCTTTTGTATATAGCTGCGTGCTCTTTTCTCATTTATAATAAATGATTAAATGATTAGAAGAAAAGGTTAAGCTCTAGAAAAAGTCTTAATTGATATTACCTCTTTGCCTGTTGGTATATTGAGAAGAAGTGGTGCTTTACCATCAATTTATGGGTAATACAATTGGTTGCAACAATCTTTTGCAAAGAAGTGATAGAAAAATCTATATTAAATTCAACAACTACAATCTCTTCAGTGCCTATTATAAAGAAACTTGTTATCGAAGTTCTTCCCATTAATGGGTTACAAAATTCTAAAACTAGTTTATAAGAACGTAGTTTCTTTGGTGCCCAACTAGGTCAAGTGAATCCTTATGTATTAGTCTCATTGCATTCAAAGGCAATAATAAACATGTTCTTCTAGGGGATAATCTGGGAATTGCAAGGTTACCTATAATTGAACATGGATCACGTAATTTGAAAAATGCTTAGTGTTTCCATTGGTTTCAGTATCAATGTGTGGAAAATACTGATTTCCTTTAAGGCTGTGAATCCCAGGACATGGTTTAAAATGTCCATCTATTTCCTTATATTTTGACAACATATTTCCATTTCCATGCATACTGACACAAAATATTACTGGAATCAACATATTCCCTGACGAAAACTACGGACACTATGAGTACAAGAGATGGTATTATAAAGTTGGCAGCAGCATTGTAGATAATGTGAATTAGCAATATTACTGTCCATCTAATGGACACGATTACCACTTTAATCCAGCTTAAACTCTTTTTCAAACATGAAGTTACATCTTAGTTTTTGTCTGTGCAATAGATATTTGATTGATTATTAGAATCATTTGCACTTTCGATGAGTTTAAATATTTCTTTATCTCACTCTATCATGTAATTTAAAGGACAACTTTTTTCTTTTTGATAAGTAATTTAAAGGGCAACTTCTCAACGTATCATTTTGTCTATTAACCTTAAGTTTCTTAGTTCTATGGTTTTGAACAAGATAATAATTTAAAAGGGTGTACTTATGCTTCTTTTATCATTTTGTAAAATATTATTCTATGTTTTTGCATATTTCACAATGTTTCACCATTTATATAATTTTTACAATATTTTCATACAACATTTAGCAGACCCCATACAACAGTTCTGACATGTTTCTTATAATTGGATGACAGATATTTCCACCAACAGCAATATTTTAAACTTTGATTCAAGGTGGGAATGGAACTAACATATTGTATTGGCCTTTTGGGAGGATGAATGATGTGGAGCTAGGGTCCACTACCAGTAAATGGTTTGAGATTTGGATGGAGACTGATATTAACTCCAACTTGTAGCGTGCTGTTAAATTGATGACAGCAAGTCTTAAATGAATTAAATCCCATTTTGTAAGTTTTTATTTTATGGGAGGAGGGGGGATAGGAAGATATTGAAGGACACTTAGAGTGATGAGGGAGAATTCAGTTTTGTAATCTTTCAACATACGGTGGAGCCTTTTGCCTGGATACCAGATCTGGGAAAGATATTAACTGTGGAAAAATACAGGAAAAGTGGTTTTGTAGAAATGTTGGACCAGATGGGCCTTATTTTAGTTCAGTTTTATGTTTATTATTTTTTGTGTTAATGGGTCTTTAGTCTCATATGCAAGGGTATTTATGTAATTACATCTAATTTTTTATTGGGTAAATTGCTAAAACCTCCCCTGAAGTTTCTGACCATTGCAATCACCTCCCCTGAACTTTTTGACACAGTTGCAAGTAGACCCCCTCTGTTATAATCTTCTAACAAAAGACACAAAAATGTCTAAAATACCCATGTAATTACTATTGAGGCAGGTTTCTACAAGAAAAAAAACAATACAAATTTTATAAACAAAGAAAAAAAAAAGAAGAATTTAAAGTTGCACCTTTGCCTTTGAGTTATTGATACGAGGGGCAAATTTGGAAAATAAATCAACTTCAGAAAAGAGATGGAAGAGTTTGGGGCCTTTGGGCTAGCCATTCATACAAGGAAAAAATTTGGAAAATAAACATTTTGGTCAAAAGTAACTGCATGGGTATTTTGGACATTTTCATGCCTCTTTTTAGAGGATGCAAACAAAGAGGGTCTACTTGCAACTATGTTAAAAAGTTTAGGGGAGGTGATTGCAATTACCAAACTTCAGGGGAGGTTTCAGCAACAACCAGAAACTTCAGAGGAGGTTTTGACAATTTACCCTTTTTATTTAGTAAAAGTTTTGGGGCTGGAGAGAGTACGATTGACTCTTCTTCTTCTCTTTTCTCTTGCTCTCTTGCTCTCTTGCTCTCATATTCTTTCTTTTTCTGTTTTTACTTATTAAACAAAATAATCAGTAAAAAGGAAACAAAATAATAAACATAAAACAAACTAAACTAAGGCCAATCCGGCCCAATATTTCTACAGGTTTCAGTTTCTAGTGTGATGCGTCCTATAAGGATAAGGGAGGTGCTAAACATCCTTTCATTTGTATTTATCAAAAAAAACTCCTTTCATTTGTAGTCATGTTATTAAGGTCACTTGTAGTTTCTTACTAGAATAGTTAAACACAGAGTGGGAGTTGATCTCTGGACCTCATAAATACCTGGAGACTGACATGAAAACCAAAAGCTCATTTGGGTCCCAAAATTGTACCTTATGAAAGGCTTTATGAGAAGTTCATTAGAGGCTTTATATGGGAACCAAGTGACACCAGGAAAGGCAATCTACTCAATTGGGAATTAGTGAAAGAAAGAAAGCAGAAGGGGATTGAGCCTGAATAGAGTAATATATGGGAATATTTCTTTAATGGATAAGTGCCTATGGAATTTCCCTAATAAAGAAGTACAGAACAGAGCCTTTGGAATTTATTATTGAGAAAAAGGTATAACATCCACATGAATGGATGGGACTCTAGTTGTCAATCTAGAGTGCTCTTATAAATCTATACATGCAAATATTACTGAATGTGGAATTTTCTGGGTGTTATCCTACCTCCCAAGGAGTTGCATTGACATGTGCTTGTGTCAAAACATATTAACAAGGGAAAAAACTTAGAAAATGAAGTGCTAACTATAAGTTCCCATGAATGTGCTACTCATATTGTTTTGACTCAACCACCACATCCTCATTTTTGCTGTTTGCTGTGTCAGCTAATGGATCCACTGTTTCTTCATTGCTGAACATTCCACTCCATAAAGTAGGATTATAATATATCATTAAAAAAATTGTTCAATTTCACTCATATTCAGAAGTCACAGAACAAACCAGAAGTGTATCCCCGCTTCAGTGATCTACCTCCAATCTATGGACACATCCACCTTAATCCCTACACTTATTCCTTACAGAAGATTGAACAAAGGTAATGAACATATTCACTCTTAAGAAAAATATGAATCAATTCTACCACCCATTTACATCTTTTACTAATAGCATACACACACAAGCCCCTGACAAAGTGGATAAATAATTTTATCATGCATGCTATTATGACAAAGAATATAAAGTAAAATTAGCTTCAAGGCTACACCACAGAAACAACATATCCAAATGATGACACTAAACCTGATTTATCCACTAGTGCCTCCTAAACAGATATTATTAATACATGACAAACAACAATATAGCTGGAGATGACGATTTCTTACTAGTTGTCACTTCTGTGTCTTTGTATCTGCTTGACCAGGAAACCTCTCTTAAGAAACAGGCTTCTCAGAAGTCACAGGCTGACTAGTAAGAGAACTGTGAACCTGTCCAATGATATACAGGATTCAGATTACCAGGATGAACATTAAATTTGAATTACAATTATGTGCATGAAATCATACTCTGGCTCGAGACTCCTGTGACAAGGATTTGTTTGCAGCACTTGCAGATAGATTGGAAGGCCTGTGGAAAAGTAAGTGTGCTATAGACCGATCTATAGGGTTTGTCTCAGTTTCAATGTCCATAAACCGTGAACACCTGTACAAGTACTCACTTTATTCAATAAACTCAAGATTATATGTTCCACAAACAATGAAGAAATATCTTATCTGGTACTACCAATCTCAAAGTAACCAAACCGAATTGGCTTATTCAGTTTGGTTCGGTTCGCTTTTGGTTTGATAATCGAATTTGAACACCCCTATTTTAAAGTGCTTCATTCTGATAATGAAGTAGAGTAGGTCTCCTAACATATTTCTCTATACATGGGATAGAACATATATAGATCATTTAACATGTTAACAAGAGAACAAAATATCCCTGTCAAAAAATCTATTGTAGGTCAATCCTCTAGAGTCCTTGTAGACTGATAATCATGAGCAGAGCATTCCTTTAATTCTGTTCAGCAAAATGTTCCTTGTCATGTTTTAAATTTATTTGTCTAGTAAGACTGCAATCAGACCTAGTTTTAATGTAAAATATACAAGAAAGAAAGCTGAGAATAAATGAAGAAGAAGAGAAGAATAGGAGGAGGAGAAGAGAGAATACGAAGAGGAGAAAATCAAAGAAGAGTGTGGGTCATAACTAAGATTGTCGCCCCACTCAACTATTTATATTAATGGTTTAAAACAGGGGAAAAACCAGAATTACCCCTACTGCTTACATAAGCTAAAAGATGACAGAAAATAACTACCAACTACCAACTAAGCAACAGAAAATAACTACATCTCTACACACCACCTCAAATTGGGAATAGATATTAGTCATTCCCAACTTGCATAAGTCTGTCTCCAACTTTGTCTTCGTAACTGCCTTAGTGAAGAGATCTACAAGTTGCATGCTGGAGGTGATATATGGAAGGCACACTTCTTGGGAAGCAACTCTCTCTCTAATAAAGTGGCGAGCTGTCGATCCACTTCAATAATGCTTAGTATTGTCATGTTGTACTGGATTATGAACAATGTTAATAGAAGCCTAATTATCACAATATAGCATCAGGGGCTTCTCATAAGCAATACCCAACTCCTCAAATAGGGATTTCAACCATAACATTTCAGCCACACCATTCGCCAGACCTATATTCAGCTTCAGCACTGAAGCGAGTAACAACATTTTGTTTCTTCTCCAAGAAACAAGGTTTCCCCCTACAAAAGCACAATACCCAGAGGTAGACCTCCTATCATAAACACACCCAGCCCAATTAGCATCTGTGTAAGCTTCTATTTTCATGTTACCATTATCTTTGAAGAGTATACCTCTACCTGGACATCTCATCAAATAAGCCAGTATCCTCTCAACTACAAGTAGGTGAGTGGTTCTGGGGGAATGCATATACTGGCTAACAACACTGACAGCATAAGAAATGTCTGGTCATGTGAGGCAATGGTAGAGAAGTTTCCCAACCAACCGTTGAAACATAACTTTGTCTTCAAGAGGCTCTCCACCTTCTACATTGATCTTATGATTTTGTCCAATAGGTGTGTCAGTAGGTTTAACACCTAGCTTTCCAGTTTCTTCCAAAAGATCAAGAACATAGCTCTCTCAAAGCTTCCCAGTTCCTTTGGGAAACAAAAATCCCATGTTTAGACTGCGCTACCTCAATACCCAAGAAATAACATAGCTCTCCCAAGTCTTTGACCTCAAATTCTTGGTGGAGGAGTTGCTTAAGAGAGTCAATCTATTGGTATCACTCCCTGTCACCACAATATGATCCACATATACAGCAAGTAGGGTTAAGGAGGAATCCACTTTCTTAATAAAAAGGGTGTGATTTGATTGGGCTTGCACATAGCTGAATTTTTCTAAATCTATCAAACCAAGCTCTACGAGACTGTTTCAGTCCATATACAGCCTTATTAAGCTGCCAGACCTTCTTTCATGCTTCTGCACTATAGAATCCAAGAGGTAACTGCATGTACACCTCTTCTTGCAAATCACCATTGAGGAATGCATCATTTTTTACATTCATCTGAAACAATGGCCACAAGAATTTGGCTACAAGAGATAGTAAGACTCTGATAGTGTTCATCTTTGCTACTGGTGCAAATGTCTCCAAGTAATAGTCTATGCCATATGTTTGTGTAAACCCCTTTGCAACTAATCTGGCCTTATATCTTTCAATGGAACCATCAGCATTAAGTTTCACTGTAAACACCCATCTACACCCAACCAGTTTCTTCCCTTGAGGATGATCAACTAACTCCCATGTATTGCTCTTTAGAAGATAATCCATTTCTACCTTCATTGCATCCTTCCAC
The DNA here is from genome assembly GCF_056320005.1 of Nelumbo lutea. Taxonomy (NCBI): domain Eukaryota; kingdom Viridiplantae; phylum Streptophyta; class Magnoliopsida; order Proteales; family Nelumbonaceae; genus Nelumbo; species Nelumbo lutea. The sequence continues at coordinate 110,502,252 of NC_142684.1, forward strand.
TCAGGTACTGACAAGGCTTCATGTACTGTTCTAGGAATAGAAATAGCAACAATGGATGCCAAGAAAGACTTGTAGGATGGAAACAACTGATCATAAGACAGAAACTAGGAAATACAATGAGCTGTAGATCAAGATCATCCAATGGAGGAGAAGGCTCAACAATGAAAGGTATTTCATCTATAGTGAAAGATAAAGGAATTGGGGTACCTGGATCTGGATCCGTAGAGGGAATTGGAGTTGGCCTGGACTACTAATGATCAAAATCAACCTTCCTCCACCGCCTGTGATACCCTCAAATCCCAACACCTTTGACACCCCTCCTCACTACATTCCTCTTCAGTGATTGGGGGAGGTAATGGAATTTTTGATGAATGAAACCCCACCTTACTGCTCTCCCCCTAAGAAGAAACTCAAAGATAATAGAATTCATCCTCAAAGAAAGTGACATCCATAGAAACAAACCATTTCCCTGAAGTAGGTTCATAGAAACAATATCCCTTTTGATTTTGTGCATACCCAAGTAAAATGCATTTTGAAGCTTTAGGATCAAATTTGGAACGATAAGTTCAAGAATTTTAACGAAGCAAGTACTTCCAAAAGTCTTAAGGGGAATAGTAAACAACTCCTTATCAGGATATAATAGGGTGAATGGAACTTTCATGTCTAGAACCCGTGAAGGAATTCGGTTGATGAGATACACAACTATATGAATAGCATCTCCCCATAAACGTATATGTACGTAGGAGTTAAGCATAATGCTTCTAGCCACCTCCAATATTTTTCTATTCTTCCTCTCAACAACCCCATTTTGCTGAGGTGTATGGGGACAAGTGCTCTAGTGGATAGTTCCATGGTCAAGGAAATATGAAGCCAATGGTTTTGCAAAATACTCTTTAGCATTATCAGATCTGAAAATTTTGATTGACCCCAAACTGGGTCGAAACCATCTAATGGAAGATCCAGGTCAAGGTATGAACCTCATCTCGAGAACACATAAAGTAAACCCATGAAAAACGAGTATAGTCATCAACAAACAACAAGAAATATCTGTATCCCCCCATAGCAGTGATGTGGTATGGTCCCCAAACATCAGTATGCACAATTTCAAAAGAAGTACTACTTTTATTGCTCAAAGGATAGGTTGTTCTACAATGCTTTGCAAGTTCACAACTTTCACATTTCAAACTGGACATCTGGGTTGACTCAAACAAACTCTTCAAAGAAATAAATGATAAATGACCTAAACGATTATGCCAAAGCATAACCTGACTCACAGGCTGAGAAACAAAAGACCTCCCAACTTCTCTATCTTCCCCATGTGAGCTCTCCCTCTAAGCAAGTAGATTCCATTCGTCTCACGACCAATACCAATCACCTTCCTTGTCTCCAGATCCTGAAAAACACATCGATCAAAAAAGGTCACTGAACAATTTTGATTTTTAGTGATGCCACTAACTGAAAGCATGTTAGTACTAAGTTTAGGAACATGCAAAACTGAGGACAAGGAGATGGAATTAAACAATTTAATGTCTCCCTTGCCACAATTAGGAACAAGGGAGCCATTGGCAATAGACACTTTGTCTCTGCCAGAGGATAAATAATAAGTAGTAAACGGTGAGGACAAGCCAATCATATGGTCGGATGCATCTGAATCTATATCACCCAACAAGGTTCAATGTTACTTGGGGCTGAGGCATGATATGTTGAAGCCCGTGTACGGTGTACCTGAATGAGAAAATGCTGAAGTGGGAGTAGCAGATGTTGTAACTAGTGGATGAGATAAGGATGTTGAATTGCCAACTTCACTCTCTAACTGAGTCTGAGTAGCTCAGACAACAACTAAGGTGTCTAGGGATGTGGCTCGTGTTGGATGAAGGTGCACCATCAGTGGTGATAGCCACATTGGCATTCCTCCCCTTTTTGTTTTTGAGCTTTGCTGGAACTAGATGTGGATGTAACTTTCAACAAGTGTCTTTGGTATGCTTTGGTTTCTTGTAATGTTCACACACTAGCTCCCTCTTATCCTCCTTCATATCCCTCTCCTTGTCACCCCCAACCTTTGGTTTCACTGCTGCTAAGGCTAATTCAAATGGTTGATGCTACAACATAACCTTTCTCCTACTTTTTTCACTGTGCACTAAAGAGTAGGCTTGTGAAAAGGTATCACTTTCTCTAGTGAGGAGTTATTGTCTCACAAATATCATATTCTGAATTCAGACCAGCTAAGAATTCAAAGACCCTATTGGTTGCAACCTGTTTTCTGTAGGTTTGTGCATCCCTCTGACTTTCCCACTCAATTGTCTCTAAGTGATCAATTTCATGCCACAAGGATTTCAAAGTGGAGAAGTAAACTTAGACTGGTTTCTTTCCTTGCTTAAGATTGTTTATTTCACATTTCAGCTCATAAGCCCTAGAAACATTAAGTGGTTGAGACTAGGTTTCTTTCATGATGTCCCAAATCTCCTTAGCAGTTTTTGCCCACAAGTAATTTTGGCTAATGTAAGGCTGCATGGAGTTGCACAGCCAAGTCATAACCAAATAGTTCTCCTGAACCCATTTGGCATAGGTTGGGTCTTCCTTGGTTGGTTCCTTCACATATTCCATCACATAGCTCAGTTTTCCTCTACCCCCAATAGCCATCATGGCTGACTAAGCCCATTCCAAGTAATTTGATCCATCAAATTTGACAGTGGTAATCTGAAATGTGTTCTCAAACATGTTTCCAGTACCACCAGCCCCCAAAACACTTCCCCCTTGATTCTTAAACTCCATTCCTGCCATCTCTTTCAAGAGATTGATCAAAAAGAAACCTCTTTAGTGCTGAAACAGGTGTAATTACACCCAGAACTTGCTAACAGCCGACCTAGAAGGACAAAATAGGTTCAGCGATCACCTAGAAATATTGGAACATGTCTAATAATCTCCCAGAAGCCAATATCACCGTCTGAAATACTGTAACAGGTCTAACTATTACCCAGAAAGTGACAACAGTCATAAATTTAGGGTTTAAACTGAGAACTGGTTGTAGGTCAAGAGAAAACCCTAAAAAATGTCAGAGAAAATAGAAAACTCCCAGCCACTCCTTCCAGATTACTCTAAACAAGCTTTGATTGAAGTCGATCTCAAAAATAAACACAAACTTACTCAGAAAAGTCTGGCCACCACCTCCAATCCAAAGTCTGAACCCTGATCTTGAACTTTCTTCCTTTCCTCTGATTCTTCCTGATCACTAGACACCTTCCAGGGCTCTATGATCCCTTGGGCATCTGCTGCACTCTGACAGCAATCTCCAAGAACTAACCGGTTGACTTATCTTTGCTAAAACTTCCAACCCTAGGAAGTTCTCGTGCAGTTGGCCTGATTAGACTCACATGAGAAGCCCTAGGTTGGCTCTGATACCAACTTGTCTAGTAAGACTGCAACCAGTCCTAGTTTTAATGTAAAATAAACAAGAAAGAAAGCTGACAATAAAAGAAGAAGAGAAGAAGAGGAGAAGGAGAAGAGAGAATACAAAGAGGAGAAAATCAAAGAAGAGTGTGGGTCATAACTAAGATTGTCGCCCCACTCAACTATTTATATTAATGGTTTAAAACGGGGTAAAAACCAGAATTACCCCTACTGCTTACATAAGCTAAAAGATAACAGAAAATAACTACCAACTACCAACTAAGCAACATAAACAGACATACAGCAGTGCAGACCACATTATTGTTCTACATCTCTACAAATTTTTAGTGTCCCATTGAACTTCTTCTCTACAAATTTTTAGTGTCCCATTGAACTTCTTTGTCTTGGTTATCCTTTGTTTGACATTACTCCCAGGGTCTTTTGTAATATAGCATATGTTCACATCTCTCCCAAGATAGATCCTTGAGTTCCAAAGTGCATTTTATTGGGGTATTCTCCTACTCAGTAAGGGTATAAATGTTATCATCTTGCATCTCAAAAGAATTGGGCTCTATGTATGTACCTTTATTTGAATCTACTCCCTTATTCGCTTTTAAGGGAACCTCTCTTCGGAGGGAATAGTCTACTAGCTAATAGAGCTCAGTAGTTTACCCATTTTGTTCCTATCCAACCTTATTTCTTTGACTACAATGTACTTATGACTCCTAAAGACAAGGGTGAGATATAAACAAAAAAGGCTGCAAGTTTATTTTGGGAGGAAGAAATCACCAAGTGGACAACCACCACCCCAAGAAGCTCCCTTGGACTCAATAATTCACCTGGTCCTTCTGGTGCTCCTATTTTAGTTGATCTAACTATTCCTACTCATTTCAATGTTTCCATTCCTTATAACCATGATTTTCCTAAACTCTTGTATACAACTCTTTTTTCATAATTAATAAATCTTGATTGTTTTCAATCAGAAATTAGTAAATCTTAATTGTTACAGGTCAAAAGAACGTTGGCATCATATAAGGACTAAGGATTTTTTAAATAAAGCCTTGGTTGAGTAAACCACCCACCTACCTTTTCAGCTTGCATGCTCAATACTAGGAAAAATGGACTCCAAGTTTCCAACACAAATGGCATTGGACATCCCTTAATGGTGCAAGCTCATTAGGTTGTTCTTTAGGAGTCATCTTTGTTGAGAATGCTTTGGCAGTGGTGTTTTTAGTCTTTTCCTCATCCTTTTGTATTTTTGCACCCAAGTAAGGGCTTTCTTGTAATTTTCTTTCCTTAAATATAAATATCAAGTTTGAGGGTGTGAACAGTAACACACAACTCTTAGAAAACCATCTAATAAAATCTCTAGATTGACAATATGTTAAAAATCATCTTTGATCTCTAGAAAGGATGTGTTGTCTAGCAATATCAAATTCAGGGTTCAATCCAGCCAAGAACTCAAAGACCCTATTCTACTCTACCAACTTCTGATAAGTTGTTGCAGTCTTTGTACTCTCCCAAACCACACTAAGTGATCTCTCCTGCAAAAGTGTTTTCAACATGGAGAAATATATAGAAAGAGGCTTATCTCCTTGTTTTGTATTAATCACCTAATTCCTCAACTGATAGGCCCTGACCAATGTTTTAAAACATGGAGGCATGACGGGAGGCGTTCCACTACCTAGAGGTGTGAGGAGTAGTTCAGAACGCAAGAGGCATAAGCCTCCCGAACACAAGGAGGCTTTACGCCTCCTTAAGAGGAGGGGGGTTAGGAGGAGGATGAAGAGGAAGGGGGATCTCATTTTTTTCTTTATTTTTAATAAAAATCTTTTATATTAAGAAGAATAAAGATGCATAACATTAGTTGAAAGGGGGGTCTTTCCTTTCCTTTTTTTTTCTCTTTTATATCAGATGTGCATGATGCGTACGCCTCTAGCACGCCTCATGAAAAAAGCGCAAGAGGCATACGCCTCAGAGGTGTCAGCGCTTCTGGCATACGCCTCAGGGCGTTTTGGGAGCGCCTCCAAGCGTACGCCTCCCACGCTTTTTAAAACACTAGCCCTGACCACATTCTGTTTTTGAGAATAGGTCTCAATCACTCCATCCCAAATCTCGTTTGTTGTATTTTTCTACAAAAAATTCTTCCCAATATGTGGTAACATTGAATTACACAACCCATCACCATGTAATTTTCATGTACCCATCGGGAGGAATCTGTATCAGGTTTCTTCTCAACCTAGCAAGGTATTCCAGTTTCCCATGAGATCCAATAGCCATCTTGGCTAATTGTGCCCACTCTAAATAGTTTGTACCATCTAACTTAACTGTGGCAATGATCCTAAGTCCAAAAGATTCTCCAGAGACTGCTCTACCCAATCCCACGTCATTAGTTGAGCTCCGCTCAGTGCTCCTGCCCTCCATAAATCACAGAATAGATTAGAAAAACAATTATAGGTGAGAAAAAAATAAATTTATCTCCTTCAGAGGCCTCGATCCCCCTTCTAGTACTCAGAAACATCCTGCCACCAATATTCTCGTCTTTGTGGGAGCAAGTAGAAAGAAGAGAAAATGTTGCCGCTCCCTACAAAGACCTTAGAAATCACTGAAACTTGAACCACCCCCTTTAGAAATCACCAAGAAAACTAAGAAATCCAGATCACCCCTTCCCAGGTCAAAATTGAAGAGTCCTATTGCAATCAGGATTCTTCCCCTTTCTCCAGTTCTTCTTGATTTTGGTGATCAACCCTATATCTACCACAAAGGGTTCTAGATCCACCAAAAAATCCAAAAATTGGCACTTTTGAGGTCTTTGATCAGTCTTCAGACTCATCATGCAGTCGGCTGATCTATGGCTGCATAATGGGAGCACAGAAAAGGCTCAAAACCTGCTCTGATACCAAGTAGAAATCTGCAGAAACAAAAAAATAAAAAAAAATAAAAAAAAAACTGTAGAAAAGATGAAGGAAGGAAGTGTTCTTGACAGAAGAGAGAAGAAGAAGAATAGAGAAAAGAATGAGAGAGCAATCAGTTCTGGCTGCCCCCTCTCATTATTATTTATACTTAAGGTAAAAAACAGGTATAATGACAAGTATGCCCTTATATAGTGGCTGAACACAAAAACTCAATAAAGAACTTAAAAAGGCACTCCAAAAGACTCCAAAGGGTCCCAGCAAGTGTGTTGTGGTCCCCACAATCTATCTAAACAAATAATCAATAAAATTAACTCATAAATCTACACAAAATCCTCAACAGTTATCTCCTAGCAATAATAAAGGATGTAAACAAAACAGAACAAAGTATCTTCTTTTGTAAATTATATCAGAAATTATTATGTTGCACTGTTACAACATATAAATTTCCAAACCTTTTGTCCAAGCAAAGAAAGTGAATCAAGACTTATTTCTGCTTCTGAGAAATTAGCACTGATTTTAAACCAACTTCTTAATTATATCAACAGGATAGTATGCTAATGCTGATCCTAGCACAAGTTTACAAAATGCAGAACACAACGCAGATCAGTAAAGTCATTATATATGGACAAACATTATACTCAAAGGATGTGAAAATTCCAAATTCATGTTTTAGTACAGGCAATGAGAAAAAATAGCAGCTTCTCTGTCAAGAATATCATTTATCCTTAAAAAGAATATATAAAATGTATTAAAAGAATACTGCGCTGAGGCATACTTATTTAATTCTTCAGTCTTCAGCATTCCATTTCTATCAATGACATCTCTGCTGCCATAATTTGAGTTTCCAAAATTATGTCTTTGTTCAGCACTTCTAGCCAAGCGGTACAAGCTATCTCTTATACACAGCTTTGTCCTAATATCCAACTGAATTTACACAAGTTTATCCGAGTCAGTGCCAAGTTTATGTCAAGCAGAATTACAGAAATCGTAGATTCACTGGTAACATTAGTAATAAAAAAAGGACAGAAAAACGTTTATGGATTGTAAATATGAATCTTATATACATATGTCATGCTTTCCAAAACCATAGCTTCTAATTCACTGGTCCTATCACATTTGCCCAATCACCATGGTCATCTCTAACCATAAAGAAATGTGGAACAAGAATTTGAAGCAGTAATGCAATCTGACCTTGCACTTGCAACTTATTCACCAAGGAAAGTGTGAATTCAGCAATATTGTTTTTCCTTTCTAATAATCTGAATTAACAATAAAAGAGTCAGCAGAATTCAGATTCATTAGGCGCATTCCTTTCTCTTAGGTTCACACCATGAATACAACTACTCCCATTATCATATGACAGCAGCTTAGTTTGGGACTTACAGGACCAATAAAACAGTTTGGGCCCCATAACTTGTGATGAGTCCCATATTTATAAAATCAATGTCTGAGCTTCCCTTAGTGAAACCCATCCGGTTGTGGGGTCCAACCTGAATATGCAACACATTGTGAGTAAACGCTCCCCTAGATTTTAGCTACCACTCCAGCAACTCCAAACCCAAGAGTACACCCCTCATTTCCTTGTATATTAGCATTTCCTTTAATTTCCATGTATGCATGACCATATACATGCGTAAGCACAGAAACGTGTCTAGATGATTTTCCTAATGTTTTCTGAAGACAATTTTGTATTAAGAATAATTCTAAGAAACTATTGTACCTGTCCCATAACATATTGAAGCTGTTGAAAACTAGTTTCATCTACTGATACTTCATTTGGCAATGCAGAGCTCATGCAAGAGCTTTCTTGTACAGTTGAAGAATCTACTTCTACTGGTAAAAGTTCTTTACTCACTCCTTCAACTTCACTATTACCTCCAACTTCATCTTGAATCCATTGCATGTACCTCTGGGAGGTGATTTGATCAGTAAATGAAGACTGCTGCACTGATTCCTCATGCTGAGTATCTCTAACTAATGTGTCCTCTACTTGATGTTGCAGATGAAGTTTATCCATCTTTTCCTCCGATTTAATAGCTGGAGCCTTTGGTGAAGTATCACTAGATCCTTCCATAGGCTGGGCATGATCTGATACATAAGAAGACAACTTTGAAGAAAGAGAAGGAAAACTTCTGTTCTACAATTTAATACTGGATGTCATTTATGAGACTGGGATTTGATGTGATTCATGAAAAGGATGAGCATACTCACGGGGCAAAAAAGGAGTGGATGTATGCAAGTAACTCAAAAAATCAGGTTTCATATCTTGCTTTGGTTCTAGACCGTCTGGAGAATGAAAATTCTCTGTAGCTGAGGGCACAGATAGTGGAGGTTTTACATTCATAAGTTGGTTTTGCTGCTTTGGATGCTTGCTTTGCAAAGTAATCTGCCATAGGATCATACATAAGTATGAAAATAGTAAATATAAAACAATCACGTTCAGATAACTTCCATATCAGATATGGATCAAAGTGGTTAAGATGACAAGATATAAAAACCAATGCTTCATATTTTAAAACAGATGTAAAGCTGGTGCAATGACCAAGCATTTCTGTCAATATACCATAGATATATCATAAGTAAAGTGATATAGAAAGAAGCATGGTTTCCATTTCTGTACAAGTGCTGTATATCTGTCATGAAAACTTCTGTGGATTACAATGGTAAGTCCTTGTTCTTTAGTGCATGCCATCATGAATTGATTGGTAAATAAAGATCTGTAACTATAGACTCATAATAAAGTAAAGAAGAAATAGAAATCATGCAATTTTCCTGTATTAGTTTGTTGATATACCATCATGCCAGTTGAATTCTTGGTTTTAGTGACAGATGAAATTTTGTCCTCTGCTCCATTAATCCCATTTCCCTGAAAACATAAAGCAAAGACCACTAGCACAAACACTTTTTGGAGAAAAAAAATACAAATGAAGAGAAAAGGTAAACCTTGTGAAACAAATAAAATGCATAATCATATTGAACCATGTGATGACATGTAGCATTATGTGTTTTTTCTCAGTAACCTGTCCCCTGCGCATGTTTTCATCCCTATTCTCAGCATTTGTACCCTACCAATCAATATATGATGAATGATCTAGAGTACCAGGGTCCCCAGCACGTACTGCCTGAACACTTGTTTCATAATTATTGGGATTATCAGAATCAGTAATCAAAGAACTGGGAGTGTCAGGCTTAAATTTTGGATCAGGTTGATGATGTTTTGATATACTTTTCACTTCACTTGATTCTAAATATGAAGATTTGAAGCCTGCCTTTGGGGGATCTCCAGAGCTGTCAATGGCATGAGAAGAAGAAGAAAACCATGACATTTCATCACCATTACCAGGATTCCTTTGCCCAAATGTAGAATCACAGCTTCTGCAAGACAAATACAAGAATGAATGAAGGCACTGTACATCAGAAAGAAACATTGTTGTTAATTATCTTTGCACATAAAATTCACAATGTTAGAAATATATCATTTTATTGATATTGGGCAAGGCAAGGAGGGACAAGTAGTTAAGTATTTGGTTTTGCCACCAGGTAAGATTGTTTCTAATGATTTAGGTTATCCCAAGGTGCAAAAGAGATGCCAAAACAGGACAGGTAGGCATGCAACCGTGTAAATCTGGTAAATAGAACTTCAGCATGGAGAACAAAAGACAAATTCTTTGTAATTACCTAAACATTTGGTCAACATCCTCAAAATTGCCAATGTCAGGCCACCCATAATACAAAAGGTCACCATTCTCCTTATCCTCATTTTCATTTCTGAAAAACTCAAGGTCACTGCCTGCTGGAGAAATATCACCAAGTGGGAAGTGGCACAAGCTGCCATCCATTCCAGAACTTCTACTGCCAAGCATTGGATCATCTGCACAGAGCCCATTGTCAATTGAATCCACGTTGCAGTTATTGAAGCAGTTACCAAGTATCTTGGTGTCATCAGAAGTTAAACTTGTCACTTTATTAATGGAACCAGTGTCACATGAAGCATGAAATACACCATCAGGTGTGCAAGACCATGAACCCCTTTCCAACATTGGATTCTTTCCATCCTTTAGAATCGAAAATCTTTCCTTCTTTTTTTCTCGAATAGCATCCTCAGAAATATACTTGCTATCTGCATTCTTTGTTAAGGCACTTGCTGTTTCAAGGCGTGGCTTCTTGTGGCAATCAGCTTCAGGTGCACAATCATCCAGTTGTCCATCACTAGGTTGAGGCACTATATGATCATCACCTCCACCAAGTTCATCCCAAACAATATCTTCAAGCTGTAAAACCAATTAGAGCATTTAGCTAATAAGAAACATATATGTACTATAAAATTAACAAATCATAATTAAAGAAGAAAAAAGAGTAATAAACTTGAGAAACAAGAGTTGATGTCATAGTGTGAAAGAAAGCAAACCTTATTGATCACAATGGACATTTAAGATCATATTCATCGCAATAATCATTACTGAGGCAATTTATATCAACAAAATAACAATAAAATCTTGAAGAAAGCATTTAGCAACCAATAAGGTTCAATGTAGAGATAAAAATAAAAAGCTAAGATGCCTTTAGGTAAATGAGCCATTTTTCTATGCTCTTTTTCTAATTTTTTAGTTTTTCATGTAGGAGATGAAAATAGCAAGCTATGGCACCATTCAGGAAGCTAGTTTTTTCTTGGATACATACCCAAATCTCAAATTCAGACATGCTCCTTATTTCAAAGATATTTACAAAAACTAATGAGAACAAAGGAGGCTTACTAACAATTCTCTGTTTTAAAATACACTACAAACATAATTAAAATGTCAATAAAATAGTGTTAACACAACATTCCTTGTGTCAGGTAAAGCCAATGATCAAATTACTATTAGTACTGAAGGGAGAATCAGTAACCCAATTTTAAATGTATATTGTGGATAAAGACAAGGATATCTAGATAAACTAGTGATGTACATCACACTGTAGAAGAGCCTCTGGAGTGTGAAGATTAGAAGAAAGCGAATCAGATGGATGGAAAGAGGACCTCATCTTCAAGAAGACATAACTTTCAATCCCAACATAGGCTCAGGATCCACAATGTATCAATGAAATGAACAGGCTTCAGGGAGTGAGTCAGTGAGATCAATGAAGATTTGGCTAGTAAGGAGCTATGCTACAAGGATACCTGTACAAGTGTGCCACATCATGTAGTATAGATAGTTCATTTTTTTTGTGTAAAATTCGTATCTGATACTGTATCCAGCCATGTCCTTGCCATTTCCAGGTAACATGGGTTAGGAGTAACTTGAGAAGGATGCCAACCTGATCAAGGTTTAAAATGTTGATATTGGTGGATGACAGTTTAAATACTTTGTTGTTGTTCCTGGAGGAAGATGTTTGCGGTTCAATGACAGGGATTCAAGCAGCAGTTCCCTCCCCCTCCCCCTCCCCAGTTTGTACTTCACACAAGGTCTTGATAGATTCAAGAATTTTTAAGGAAGTTGCACAGGGTACATCTAATCCAACAGGCAAACCCTCCCTTGGAACGCAGCCTGCTCAGAGTATCTGTTTAGAGGGCCAAAGTTCATTACTGTCGCTCCACGCAGAGTCACCGATTAGGGGGTAATCTTCAAAGGTAGCTTCGGCTGCATTGATTAACACAGACTTGGTTGAACCTAGCCAACTTCCAAAGATCAATCAGACAGGGGGACCAGGCCTATATTCAACACCTCTGTTAGCAACTTTTACTCCTATTCCATCTCTTCCAGTTCCCCTTGATTCAGGTACATCTGTTGTTTTGTTTTCTGGTACTAACAAGGGTCCTATGCCTGAAACAGGTACTTTGGCTTCTCAACCAGAAGAAATAGTCAAGGGAGGGGAAAGTGGGACCACGGTTAAGGGTTGTGGAGAAATAGAGGGGGAGATTTTCTTGAAAAGGACGCAGGAAGAAGAGTTAGAGAGAATCTAGGAGCAGATTTGTGCTCTCTTGGAGGAATATAAACAGAAAGAAGAGCAAATGGAGGTCACCCCTACAAAATTTGAACAGAAGAAGGAAAATAGAGTGTCTGAGGAGTGTTGGGATAGATAAAAGTAGGGAAAAAAAAAAAAAGATCAAAGGTGGAGAGACCAATCTCAGATATTGAGGGTGATACTGAATTTGGTGGTCAAGGGGAAAGAAGGAAAGGTCCTAAGTAAATTTGGGTTGGGGTGCTTGGGAGGGTATCTTTTCCATTCTTTCCTGATGAAAATCATAAGCTGGAATTTGAGGGGTTTAGGAAGTGCAAGGAAGAGAAGATTAATAAAGGAGATGCTTAGAAGAGAAAGGCTGGGCATTGTAATGCTACAAGAGACCAAATTAGAAGGGCTGGACAGAAGATGGGCTAGAAGTGTTTGGAATTCAAGAGAGATTAATTTGGTTTCAACTCCCTCTTGGGGAGCTTCAAGGGGTATAATCACCTTGTGGAAAGAAGATGTTGTAGAAGCAGTTGAGGAATTAGTAGGTAACTTCTCTGTGTCTCTGAACTTCAAGATGGTGGAGGGTGGTTTTACTTGGCTGCTAACTGTTAAGTCCTAAATTTTGCTGGACTGGGAATATGTTTTTAAGCTACTCCCAATTACAGCTTAAAAAAAAAAAAGAAAAAGAAAAATGGGCTTTCTTTCAAAACTAGCTTTTTAAGCCCAGTCAGTCCTACGGATGGGCTGAAATGATTTAGGAAAAAAAGGGGCCTGCAGTCCAGTTTAGTGAACAGCAGGCCCTAAGTTAATTGGGCCTTATTTGTAATGCAATAAGCATTTAATGGGCCTGTAGTAGAGCCCATTTAATTAAGTGAGGGGGACACATGCCACCCTAGGGGAGAGAGTTATTTTCCCTCCTCCAACATTTTAAGTGGGGGGACACTTGTCACCTCAGGAAGGAATTCTATAACACGGGAGGAGTATGAGAAACTTCATCTATCATCTACTTCCAATGGTACAGCGACCCTTGCCAGATCAGGTATTACGTGACTAGTTTCTCAGTCCAAACCATCCACATAGACTATTGACTCTAGAGCCTCAAACCATATGACTGGGTCTCCAAATGTGTTTTCTTTCCTTCCCCCCTCTTCCACATCACAATCTGTTACTTTGGCCGATGGTACTACTTAGTTTCTAGTACTGGTAATCTGACTCTCGATTCAAATTTACCATTACCCTTTATTCTTTATGTTCCTAAATTCCCCTTCATCTCATGTTTGTTAGTAATTTAACCAAGGCATTGAATTGTTTTGTTTCCTTTTTTCCTTCTCATTGTATGTTTCAGGACCTCAAGATGGGGAGGATGATCGATCGCAGGCATGAAGTTGGAGGATTGTACCATCTGGATGGTGGTGGCACAAAAAGGCACTACATTCTTCCCAATCTCCATTTCAATGGCATTGTTGGCTAGGTCATCCTTCATTTCCAGTGCTCAAGAAGTTAGTCTCATCACTACGGTCCATTTCTCAATTACAGTGTGAGTCGTGTCATTATAATAAGCATTATGTGTCCTTTGTTCTAGAGATGATGCAAGAGCATCTAGTTCATTTGAGTTGGTACGTTTTGATGTTTGGAGTCCTAGTAGAGTCGAGTCATATAACGGGTTCAAGTATTTTTTGATGATTATTCAAGGATGACATGGATTTATTTAATGAAAACTTGTTCTGAATTTGCCTCATATTTCTTGTCCTTTACATGCTGAAATTCAAAATCAATTTAGTGTTTCTATTAAAGTGTTTCGCTCAAACAATGCAAAAGAATACTTTGAAAGTCATCTACGGTCATTCCTTGATTCTCATGGCATTATTCATGAATCTTCTTGTTCACACACCACAACAAAACGGTGTGGCTGAACAGGAGTAGACATTTATTGGAAATGGCTTTTGCTTTGTTGTTTCAAATGTCTAATTCTAAAATCTTCTAGAGTTATGCAGTTCTCTTGTTTCTTAACTAATCATATGCCCTCATCACTTCTTGGTGGAGTTTATCCCTTCTTTTTTTTTCTGTCTACTCCACCCTTCTCACTTTCCCCTAATGTGTTTGGTTGTGTCTATTTTGTTCACTAGTTAGGACCCGAAATGGATAAGCTTGATCCCAAAGCCTTAAAGTGTATTTTCTGAGATACTCCCGTACTAATAAAAGTTACAAGTGCTATCATCCTCAGCTCTATAAGTCATTAGTACTCCATGATGTGATATGTTTTGAGATTGTGCGTTTTGTTCTAGTACTAAGTCCTCTCGTACATCTTCTTTACTTCTCCTTGTTGCCTCAATGGATGTTGTTATTCCAATATGTAGTCATAATGATGCAAGAGAAGTAGAACCACCTTCTAAGAGTGTGTATCAGAGGACCTTCAGGAATTGTTTATTCCACTCTAGCACCTACTTTGCCACCATTGACTAGTCCATCTGACCTTGATCTTTTCGTTGCACTTCAAAGGCAAGCATGCTTGTACTAATCACCCTATATCTCATTATGTTTCATTTGCACATCTATTTCCTACCTATAAGAGATTTGTGTCTCTATTGCCTTTTGTTTCTATCCCCATTCTCTCCAAGAAACTCTTGTTTCTCCTAACTAGAAGAAGGTGATGGATGATGAGTTTGTTTCTTTGGAATCTAATCAAACATGGGATCTTGTTACTTGGACTCCTGGGAAGTAGGTTGTAGGTTGCATGTGGATTTATATTGTGAAACACCATCTTGATGATAGTGTGGAATGGTACAAAGCTTGACTAGTTGCCAAAGGTTACACTCAATCATATGGAGTATGTGATCAGACCTGTAAAAAGCACAAAATAAATGGAGAAAAATCCTAGGAGAATCCCAGGACAAAGAGAAATAGAAGAGAAGAAAGAAAAGAAGATTGAGAATAGGAGTGCAACTTGGGCGGGCCCAGCCCGAAATTTTACACAGGCTGGGCTTGGATTTTTGGTGCTCAGGCCCAAGAAGTCAAACCTTTTTATTTTTTGGGTTGGGTCAAGCCTAGCCCTTAGGTAGCCCGAACCTGGCTCGAGCCTAGCCCAACTATATACATTTATACATACATATGTATATATATGTAAATGTTGCATACATATTTACATATATATACATACATATTTGTATATATAACATTTGTAACATATCTTTCATACATATATATATTTGCATAAATACATTTATATATGTATAATTTTAGAGTGGATTCATTGACCAACCCAAACCTAGCCCGGGCTCGAGCCCAACCTAAGTGCATCAAATTACAATGCAAGCTGGGCTTGGGTTGGAAAAATCAGGCTCGGTTCGGGCCCGAGACTTAAGCCTAAGTTTTAGGGCCAAGCCTGGGTTGACCATAAACCCGGCCCAACCCACCCAACTTGCACCCCTAATTGGGAAGAAAATAGGGCTAAAGATAGAAGAGTTTGAACCTAGAGTCTCAATTGCCGCCCACTTTATTTATGTCAATGAATATTTGAAATCACATTATTACCCTTGATTAAGTGAACTAAGAAAGAAACAATGAGAAACATAAATTATGACTTTCATCTGTGCACGATTTAAGCCTTTGGTGAAGAGGTCGGCTAGTTGATCTTCAAACTTCACATATGGGGTAATGATTTCTCCACTAACAACATTTGCCCTTATGAAGTGACAATCTACCTCTATGTGTTTAATCCTCTCATGATACACTGGATTGGAAGAAATATGAATAGCTTCCAGTTGTCACCAAACAACTAAATGGGAGTTGTAACCAAGACTGTTATTTCTTGTAATAATTGTTTTAGCCACACCAACTCACAAGTAGTGTTGGTCATAGCTCTATACTCGGCCTCATCACTAGTTCTAGCTACCACACTCGGCTTCTTACTCTTCGAAGTAATCAAGTTCCCTACCAAGAATGTGCAATACCTAGTTGTTGATTCCCCATCTATAATCAGTCCTACCCAATAAACATTTGTATAGCCCTCCAAGGAAAGTTCCCCTCCCTTCTTATACAACAATCCTTGACCTAGAGCATCCTTCAAGTAGTAGAGTACTTAAATAATACATTCCCAATGGGTCGCTTGGATTCTGCATAACTTGGCTCTAGTCCAACACTAAAGGAAATGTTTGGCCTTGTGATGGTTAGATAAATTAGTTTCTCTACTAATCTCCCGTATTGTCCAAGATAACAGGATCAACTAGAGGCTTCCCCTCACTATCAGACATCTTCACATTCAAATCTACAAGAGTATTCACTAATTTTGTTCCTAATAGGCCAGTTTCTTCCAACAAGTCAATCACATGCTTCCTTTGTGAGAGAGAGATTCCCTACTTCAACCTTGCTATTTCTATGCCTAAAACATATTTCAAGTGCCCCAACTCCTTAGTCTAGAACTAGTTTTGTAAAAATTGTTTAAGCTCTTCAATGCCATGTTCATCACTCCCTATAATAATAATGTCATCAGCATAGACTGCCAATACAATCTTTCCACAGGTAGTATCTCTACGTAGAGACTAGAGAGACTAGGCCAAATGGGTCCTAGTGCTTTATTTTTGTTATTATTGTTTCTTACATGTGTTTGTTTGATAATGGGCCTCATCCTTATGGGCCTGTTAATCTTTTTTATTTCTTTTAAGTGAGTTTATGAGTTGGCCGCCCACTTAAGGGCAGAACAGTAGTTATCTCTAATTAAGTAAGATCAATAAAAGATTAGAGAGTAAAGAGAGAAGACATCGAACTTCTTTCTCCTTTTCCCTTCTCCTCCATCTTCTTCCTTTTTCTTGTTGTTCTTGTTTATCTTCTCTTCTTTTCTTGCTGAAATATGAGTATTTTCAAGTTTATTGGATTGAACCACATCTCTCTACCAAACACAGAATCATCAACACTACATTGTTTCATCCCAAACTGCTGCACCACACTACTAAATCTCCCAAACCAGACCCTCAAAAATTGTTTCAACCTATAAAATGCTTTCTTTAATCTTCCTTCCTACCCCTGAGCAACATATCCAAGAGGTTGCTCCATATACACTTCCTCTTTGAGTTCTTCATCAAGGAAAGCATTTATTACATCCAATTGAAACAACATCTGATCAAAGTGAGCAGCCAGGAAAATAATCACATGGACAGAACCCATTTTAGCTACCAATGAAAAAGTATCAGTATAATCAACTTCATTAGTTTGTGTATACCCTTTTGCCACCAAGCATACTTTATACCTCTCCACACTACCATCTGTTCGATGTTCAATTGTATAAACCCACTAACAACCAACTGCTTTCTTCCCATGAGGAAGAGGAGTAAGGTCCCGAGTGTGATTAGACCGAAGAGCATGAAATTCATCATCCATTGCCTTCTTCCATTCTGGAGAGAGGAGAGCATCATGAACCTGGGAACAGACAGACAAAAAAAGAGAAACAAAATTCTGATATGATGGAGATAAATGTGCAAAGAACATAACGAGAAATGGGCCAATCCAAGCAAGTTTACATTTGCGAAAGGTCTAGGTCTAAAGGATCCGTTGACGGTGGAGTCAATAATGGCTAAGGCGAAGCTGGAGTAGAGTAATATATTATTCCACGAGGGTCATGAGTGTACACTCTATGAACTGGTGGTCAAATGGGCTCCTCAACAATAGGATCTAGTACAAGCACCTCCTCTACAAGAAGAGGGAGGGGAGGAGGGGATAAACTACTAGTAAAACATAACTCGGCTAAAGAAAAAAATAGAACATTCTCAAAACAAGGCGAATCTAGAAGAACAAAGGAACGACAAAGAGAAGGAAACCAAAGACATATAGAGGCAAAGGAAAAGGAGAATTGAGAAGGAAAGACGAGAGAAAGGAGTGCCACCACATTAAACTAATGAAGGCATACGGTTAATGAGGAAGCAAGAAGTAAGAAATATCATCACTCCAATATTTCTTAGGGACTGATATTTGAATCAAAAGTTCCCAAGCAAATATCAAGCAAATGCCTATTCTTCCATTCAGCCGCTCCATTTTGTTGTAGAGTAAAGGAGCAAGAAGATTGGTGTATAATGCCATGAGATTCAAAGAATGTACAAAACAGGCATTGTATATATTCTTTTGCATTACCAGAACGAAAATATTTAATGGAAACACCAAGTTGATTCTTCAACATAAAAAGAGAGAAAGATATCAAACACTCTTGTATGAGATTTCATTAAATAAATCCAGGTCATCCTTGAGAAATCATCTACAAAGGAGACAAAATACTTAAAACCATTATAAGACTCAACTGGACAAGGACCCCAGACATCTAAATGAACAAGTTTAAAAAAAAAAATCGACTCTATTAAATTCCCTTGGAGCAAAAGAACCACTACCATCTAGATATACAATCCTTCATCTTCATGTCTACCACCAATCGTCTTCATCGTCTCAAAATCCTGAAAAACACAATAAGAAGGGAAGAATGAAATGGAGCAATTCAAAGATTTTGTCAACTTACTAATAGACATAAGACTAAAAAGAAATTCAGGAACATATAACACAGAAGGAAAAATCAAATTAAAATGTAGACACATTACCGGTACCAAAAACAATAGATGCAGTACCATCAACTAGTGTAACAAACTGAGAGGTAAAGGGAGGAGATAAAGATACATACAAGTTTGAAGACACAATCATGTGATCTGAGGCCCTAAAGTCAATAATCCATGGCTTAGAAGAGGAAACAAGGCATGTTGTACTTGACTTTGCAAGAGTTGCAGTGCCAACGGAAGAAGAAGATAGATGGAGCTTTTCATACTTTTCTCAGGTAATAGAAACCCTTTCCTTCTCCATCGCAGTACCTAAAACAGTGAGTCATCACCTATAGTACCACCATCCTCTCCTATTGCAACATGGTTAGCTCAAGTAAATGGGGGGCCATGCAAATCATAATAGAAATTCACCATATGTCCTTCCCATCCACAATAACTACACTCTCTAACTATGCCACGACCACCAACACCAACACCATGACCTCTAATGCTCCCATCTCTACCACCAGCGCGACCTCCTCTCACTCCACGATCACCACCTCTAGGATTACCACCTCTAGTTACGGTAGGGTAGACTTCTCGAGTACTGGGGAGTTATCTATATGTGGGCTAATTACAATTCTGACTCTAGACAAAACTTCCGATAATGTGGATATATCACTACTTTCAGACCTCAACCCGAAGAGAAATCTAGCCACATACAGTTGATCTCTTTATTGTTGGTGCACCTTCAGATTATTTGAAAGAGGCTAATATGAATCCAGCTCATTGTGTAAACTCTAAACCAGCATAATATTCCTCCACATTCCTATCACCTTGTAATTGAAAATATTCTTGGTATAATTGATAAATTCTAGTCATATTATCCTGTCCAGAATAGAGTTGTGTGGCATGTTCCCAAATTTCTTTAGTATTGTCAACGAACATTAAGTTCATACTAATATGAGGTTTCATACTATTCCAAAGCAAGGTTCAAAGTATCGACACGTATCGGCCTGTATCGACCGATACATATTGTGTCGATGGCTTCCAGATACGCCCCTATAGGGGTTGTATCGAGTCAGCCACAAGTTCAGAGGGTAGTCGGGCCTTAAACCGGCCCCTCTGAACTAATTTCAAAAAAAAAATAAGTGAAACATAAAAAAAAGGCACCGACACAGGCTGATACGCCCTACCGGCGTATCGACCCGTATCGATATTTAGAACCTTGCTCCAGAGACATGTCATAATCTGTGCATTCTCTTGTATCCAATCATTATACCCTGCAGCCCAAGAATCTGGTTTATTTTGTTTAATATATTTCAGTTTACACCTAGTTGTCAAATTTACTTCAATTGATTTTGCCCATAGTATGTACTTTGTACCATTGAGTTTGACCAAAGTCATTTGGACAGTCATAAAATCTGGTTGCACCATCACACTTGTTTTACTTTCACTTCCAAAGCCTGCCATAGCTCAAGAAGTAGAGCTGGTATGCTATTTCAGCAATCCACACCCAAAGGCCAATACCCTCCAAAACAAAATTCACACAATAAATAATCAAGGGTAAAATGGCATCAAGAGGGTGATAGAAATACAAAGTTCTTCCATGCAATGGCCAATGCTAAGAGAAGGAAAAACTTCATTTCCAAACCGGAGATGGGAGATGAAGTTATTACATACCAGTGTGAGATAACACAGGCTTTTGTGGATCATTTCAAATCAATTTACAAGAGGCCTTTAGATGCAACTTTGTGGATTGAGGGTTAAAGAACTTGCCAATATTTAGTATTAGTAAATGGCACAGCTGTAGATTGCTTTCTAGCTGAATGAGGACTAACACAAGGAGATCCTCTCTCCCCTGTCCTCTTCACAATGATAGTGGATGTTCTGAGTAGAATCCTACTGAAGGCATACTTGAGAGGGCTAGTGAGAGGCTGGAGAGTGGGAAGAGAAGAGATACCAATTACCCGTCTGCAATTTGCAGATGATACTATTCTCTTTTGCGAAGGAGAGAACTTGAGTTGGATAAGGAATTTGAAACTCTCAGTGCAGCTGTTTGAAAAATTGTCAAACTCAAGGATAAATTTTGAAAAAGCTGCCTAGGTGGAATAAACATGCATGATGGGGAGATGGTAGAGTGTGCAAGCATTCTAGGCTGCAGTGTCATGTCGTAGACCCTCATCTATTTGGGGTTACCTCTTGGAGCAAATCCAAAAGAAGTGGGTTTTTGGAATCCAGTGCTAGAAAAATTCTCTAGGAAGTTGGCTAGTTGGAAGAAAGGATATTTGTCTCTAGGTGGCAGAATAACTTCGATTAAATAAACACTAGCTAACTTACATGTCTACCATTTGTCAGTCTTCAAAACTCCAGTGATTGTGAGCAAGAAATTGGAGGTGACAATGAGGGATTTCTTGTGGGAGCCAGAGGAGGAAAAGAGAGACCATAGAATAAGATGGGAAATAGTGTGCAGGGATAAGAATGTAGGAGGCTTGGGATTAGGGAATGTACAAAAAAGGAATATAGCATTGTTAGGAAAGTGGCTCTGGAGACTGCCTCAAGATAGGGACAAATTGTGGACAAAGGTGATAGTAAGTATTCATGGGCTCTTGGATAATGGATGGGATGTTGGTGTGTTACCTAGGGCAAACCGATCCTCACCTTGGAAAGCCATTAGTGCAATCTTGCCTCTCTTCCTTCCATCAGATACAACCTTTGTAATGGTAACAATGTTAAATTTTGGGAACATATCTAGCTAGTAGACTCTCCTTTAAAAGACCAATTTCCCTCTCTCTTTGCCCTCTCAAACTTTAAAAATGAGCCAATTTCTTTGTTCCTTGTCCCATCTCCACCTTCACTCGATGAGGTTAATTGGGGCTTGGGTTCCCGAAGGGGTATTCGAGACACAATTTCAATGTCTTCTTAGCCTCTTAAAGTTATTGGAAGAAGTTTTCATTGAACCTTCAAGACCTGGTAGCCGAATTTGGACTTGTACCCCATCGGAGTCCTTCTCATGTGCCTCCTTTAAAACTCTACTACAACCATCCTATACGGTTTGCCTCCTATTCCAGTAAAAGAGGTGTGGTGCAAAGCTGTTCCACCTAGGGTTGCTGCCTTTTGTTGGGAAGTGGCTCATGGAAAGATCAATCCTCTTGACCTACTCCAAAGAATGCAGCCAAATTGGTGTGTATCCCCTCGTTGGTGTGTGTTGTGTAAGGCTGATGGTGAGAGTTGCCTCCACCTTTTTATCTCTCGTTCCTTCATTATTTCTATTTGGGATTGGTGCTTTTCACTTTTTGGATGCAGGTGGAATCCTCCAGCGGATATTCAAAGCCTATTTGACACAACTACCTTTGGATGGCCAACAAAGAGAGGGAGGTTAATGTGAAACTGCATTAGAGCTGCTGTTCTTTGAACTGTTTGGGAAGAAAGAAATGCAAGAATCTTCACAGTTAAAGAAATGAACAAAAGTGATATCTTTGAAACAATCAAAGTTAAAGTGGTGCATTAGCTGAAATCCTTGACAGCCTTCTTCATGTGTCAACAAATGATCTAATGAGAAGTTGGAAGGAAGTAGCAGATTCTACAGCCCATAAGACAATTATCAATCACACTTGGTCACCTCCAAACAGAGGTTTTATCAAGCTTAACTTTGATGGTAGCAGCTTGGGGAATCCTGGACCATCAGGAATTGGGGGTATTTTTAGAGATGAGGAGGGCACTTTCATCGCTATGTTCTTGGGGCCAGTTGGAAAAGGAGACTCCCTGAGAGAAGAAGTGTTAGCAGTAGTAGAAGGCATTCAAAAGGCAAAGCAAATGAACATTCAAAAGCTATTTGTGGAAGGAGACTCCAAACTGGTGATTAGATGGTTACAAGATGTGGAGTCAAAACTGTGGTTTTTCAACAATGAAAGGAAGAAGATCAAGTGGCTAACCAGAGATATGGAAATAGTGGTTGGGTAGGTTAAGAGATCTGCTCATTCTGTAGCAGATGCCATAGATAAATAAGGGGTGGAGAGAGGTTCACTTTTCTGGGCACAACTGTAAGGGATCTAATTGTAGGGGAAGAGATAAGAGGTTTTATCTCTCACAGTCCGACTGTATTTAATGTGTTGTATCTTCCTTAATATTAATTAATAAAAGGTTGACTTATTGATCAAAAAAATCACCCAATAAATTCTGTTATTAGTCAAGCCTAGCCGCAATAGAGAAAAAAGCAAGAAAAAAACCTTCTAAAAGTTAACTAACCTCAACCACATCAATTGAAAACAAGAAACCTCATATTACCAAGTTGTTTCCTCTCACCATTCAACAGAAGAATCATAAACCCAAACAATTGCCCCGTACCATCCACAAACAGCCCCTCTTCGAACTACCAAATAGAGGGAATCTAGAACACCATCAATGACTCCACAAAAACTACAACTTGAGGCACAGAAGCCTCCTATCCCTTTGGGCAATCAGTCCTTGTAGGTTCTTCCTCCTTCCTTTAATGTATATCGAGAGAGACTTCTAGTCGAACATCTATAGGGCATCCTTCACAAAGCAGGTTGAGCACTTTGGCTCTAATACCATGTGATCAGACCTATAAAAACCACAAAATAAATGGAGAAAAATCCTAGGAGAATCCCGGGACAAAGAGAAATAGAAGAGAAGAAGATTGAGAAGGAAATAGGGCTGAAGATAGAAGAGTTCTAACCGAGAGTCTCAACTTCTGCCCACTTTATTATTTATGTTAATGAATATTCAAAATTACATTATTACCCTTGATTAAGTGAACTAAGAAAGAAACTATGAGAAACATAAATAAAATAGAAAAACACTAAAAAGACCCTACACTAAACACTATAATTTAACAGAGTAGATTATACTGAGACCTCCCCAGTGGCCAAGATGGTATCTGTCCATGTCATTATCTCCCTAGCCACTCATTTTGATTGGGCATTGTTTCAACTTGATGTTAACAATGTGATCTTGATGAAGTGCATATGGAGCAACCTCCAGGGTACGTTGCTCAGAGGGAGAAAGGTAAAGTGTGTCGGCACAAGAAAGCTATTTATGAGTTAAAACAGATACCATGAGCTTGGTTTAGTAGGTTAAGCAGTGTGGTAAAACAGTTCAGTTTAAAGTAGTGTAGTGTGCACCATTTAGTGTTTAGCAGAGACACACCAGCCAAGAAAATTATATTGGCAGTTTATGTTGATGATATAATCATTACAGGCAATGACAATGAGGGAATAAGGAGTTGATGCAGTTTTTGCGACAAAAATTTCAGACTAAGGATTTGGGACACTAGAAATATTTCTTGGGTATTGAAGTTACTAGATAGATTTGGAATCTCCCATTCCCAATGTAAGTATGTTCTAGACTTACTAGAGGAGACAGGATTATTAGGAGCTAAACCAGTTGACACACCTATTAATCCAAATGTGTGAAGATATTATATGGTGAGGCAGAGCCCTTGGATGATCAAGGGAGGTACAGGACAGTAGTTGGCAAGCTCATACCTCACCATTATGAGACTAGACATTTCATTCAGTATGGGTGTGCTTAGTCAGTTCATGCAACATCCCATAACCAGCCACTGGGAAGCAGTTATAACGGTATTGAGGTATGTGAAAGGTGCTCCTGACTAAGGGTTGTTATATAAGAAGGGAGGTTAGTTGCCCCTAGAAGAGTATTCAAATGCAAACTAGGCAAGGTCCAACATAGACAGAAGGTTACCAAGGTTACTACAACTTCCTTGGGGGAAATTTAATTTCTTGGAAAAGCAAGAATCAAAATATAGTTGCTAGAATTAGTGTATAAATGGCTTATACTACTTGTGAGTTGGTGTGGTTAAAGAACTTGTTGCAGGAAATTGGGAATTTGGGATAGATGTACCCTCTCCTATGAAGTTGTTTTGTGATAAGAAAACTGCCATCCACATATCCACTAATCCAGTATTCCATGAGAGGACCGTACACAGAAGTGGGCTGCCATTTTGTGAGAAAAAAGGTTGCAAGTGGAGAAGTTGTTACACCCTATGTAAAGTTAGAACCTTAGAAGATTAGTTAGCTGACCTCTTAACCAAAGGTGTAAATCATGCAAGAATGAATTCTATTTGTAGAAATTGGAGCTTTATGATATTTATGTTCCAACTTGAGGGGGAGTATTGAACTGTCGTTATTTACCCTCTTTTCTATTTATGGTTGGCAGGGGCATAGTTGGGATTTCATATTTTGTTATTCTTCTCTTATTTCTTAGTTAGGGTTAAAGTTATCAGTTGTTATTTATTAGTAAATCAACAAAAGTGGGTGGCAGTTAGAGAGACAAATGGACTTTCGATCTCTACTGCTTTTAGCCCTAGTTCTTCTCATACCTCTCTCTACCCTCTCTTTCAAGCTGAGACTTGTAGGGAAGATTGCTACTGGTGTCCCCTCTTATTTTATTCTAATTTTTATTTAATTTGAAGAACCATAAAGAAAAATATATATCAAAATAAACAGTTCAATGGGCACTACATTGGGGGCAAATAGTTAGAGACCCATTAGGTAAAACCTAACAAAGATGAAGATTGGTGTTTCAGGAGAAAATATCAAAATTTCAATCAAACATGTTATTTTCAGGAAATTTCAATATTGGCGTTCTAGAAGCTTTCAAAGTTCTGTTTTGTTTTGTAATGTCAATTTTAGGTGTTTCAAGGTCAATTAGGATGTTTGGGATCAAATTACGAGCTTTTATTATTTTTTGCAAAACCCGGTATTCTAGGAAAGTCAAGCTGGAAGTCTGGAGTGTATAAAAATAGCATTGTAATGGCACGGGTTTAACCTTTGAACGAAGTTTATGCTAATTCTTTGATCGCTTTCTCAAACTTATCTTGTGGATTCAAGAGTGCTATTAACTAGAACAATACAGCGATTTTGTTCTTCACCTTTTCACCCTACTGTTAAATAAATTACTTGGTATCAGTGCAAGGATTTCTTGGTTCAATGCCGAACAACAAATTGGGAACAAACAACTGTGTTGATGCTCACAGGATCAAACCATAATGAATGGCAACGTTTGAAGCACACCAACATGAAAACAAATAACTTATGCAGGAGATGCAAACAGCTATCACATAGTTGATGGAAGCCATAGAGCACAATCAAATTCATGATCACAAAAGGCCTCAAACCAGTTATGGGCTTCTTGGTCATCCTGTTCATAGAAATGCACCTAACGCTCAACATAAGCTACAAGCCCATGAGTAAGAATCAAGTGACAAGGAGATCGGTGAGGTCATCTGTTAACGGTCTTCTCTGATTTCGTATACAGCTTCAAAAGGAGTCATTTTGGCAGCATATTGATGAGTAGTGTGATACAACCGTTTTACTAGTGGCAGCCATTTGCTCCATGAGTGAGGTTGTAGGTTGGCAAAGCAACAAAGATATGTTTCAGGGGCTCAATTTAACACCTCCATCTAGTTATTGGTTTGGCAGTGATAAGCCGAATTCATACTTAGTTAAGTTCCCTAAGGTGAAACAACTCTTTGCAAGACTAGCTAGTGAAATAGTCTTCATAACTGATGATTGAAGTAGGCATTCTGCAGAGCTGAAAAATCCCATCCATGAAGACTCAGGCTAATCGGTGTTTTTTTTTTTTTTTTTTATCAACAACTCTGAAAAGATTTCATTAATTAGAAAACTTTAGGATACAACAAGAAGTTGTGAAAGAAGTCAGCTTTAGCAAGCTGACCCGGGACAGAATTACAAATGTGCCCAAAACATATGTGTTCTTTGAACCCCTTGCTTTGCTAAGCTATCTGCCAAACTGTTGGCAGATCTCCTAACCCATCCCACCTGGACTGACATGTTCCTTGACATCCATTTAAGTCTTCGGAATTCATTCTTCAACTGCCATGGCACTCCTTCCCCTTTCTGCAACCATTTTATCACAGTTTTTGTCTCCCTCAATGATCAATCTATTAATATCCAACTCTTTAGCCTTCTCAACCCCATATGCTGCAGCTAGAAACTCTGCCATTGCCACATCACCCTACTCCACAAGACCAGAGTACAGAGCAAATAATTTTTCCATTTTCATCTCTAATGCCCCCCCCACCCCCCAATGCCTGAAGGGTCTGGATTACCAACACAACTCCCACCATAGTTCAGAGTTTCTGGGAATCTTCTATATAGTGAGGTATTGTTGCTGTCTGCACAAGCTTTGACAATTGGCCAGCCATGTCACTGATTCGGGACCTTGCAAGCAATTACTCGGAGCAGCCACGAACTACCTCCAATTGGGCTGAGGATTTCTCTCCCAAAACCACCAGTACCATTCCACTACTCTCCCTTTGAACCAATACTAGCTACAAGAACCCAATGCTCCTCTTGCACTTTTTGAAGATCAAAATATTGATGATAAGGAGGAGCCAAGCATCAAGGTTAGCTTTGTTAAATCTAGGGATGTTAATCTTTAAGTTTCAAGGAAGGTTGGTTGGTAGGTCTGTCGGTGGAGCAGGTGCATCAGCTAACCATTGATGAGAATTACCTGTTTTTAACCAATGACTAGGCTCTTCCTAAGGGCTAAAGGAGCTCAACCTCTCTACGAACTTCGCCAGCCATTGGTGGACCTCCTGTTGACTCTTCTTCTAGGTATTCATCCTTGCTTCTAATCCCAATATCCCTCTGTTTGGTGGATCAAATGACTCTGATACCAAAATGTTAACGACCTCCTCTTATTGTGGCTTGGGTTGGATTTGGGTTGACTGTTGCCTCAGTGTAAGGGTCTTTGGGATGTGCCTCTCTCTCTCAGGTGATATCTTATCACCTTTCTTTTGTACTCTTTTTTCTTTTTAATAAAATCTTTTTTTCTGATTCTTCAAAAAAAATTGTTGAGAAAAGAGTTTAGGATTACCCCCAAGCTATTGCACCAAAGGGCATAACTCACAAAGGCCACAGTTTGGTCAAAAAATAGAGGTCTAAGATGATAATGATTTCATTAACAATAAAGTGAGTAAATATACATATATAGAAATATCATGACTCAGTTGTGGCAAACTCCAACATCTAATCATTATCGATGATTCCATAATCATGGGTGGTTTTGCAATGGTCGAATCATGCATGGAGATGACTCCGGTGGCATGCCAATCTATTCTTACAAGGGATGTTTCTGTAGTTGAATGGTGACAAATGTTCTTTGGCATCAAAGACCCATATCATCATCCTAGGAGGACAAGGAGATAATTGGCATTGAAAGGATTATGGATCTTAGAATTTCAAAGATTGCGTGATGAATGTGGATCTTCCAAATTTCACTGCTAGTTCTCGACTGCCTTCTAGAATCTGAGGTGTTTGTTGATTACATGGAGATTCAGAGAAGGAAAAAGTTAGGCTATAGAATACAAGCTTAGGAGTGGAACCTAAACTTGGTAGGAGCAACTACAACTTTCTGGAACATGCCGAGTTAAAGACACATACTGCTCATTGAAATGTGTTAGAGGCAATTTGTTATCATCATCCAATAACAAAATCCATATTATGCTCTTGTGATATTACTCCCAAGAGGTATTGATAGAAAAATTATTATTCCCAAGAGGTCTTTCCTATTTTTCCCACTTGTTAGTTGCAGACTTCACCCCAAAGCCCTATTATAAATAGGCTCCAAACCTTCCTACACCAAGTGTCAGATTAATGATGTTCCCTAGGACAAGAGGTGTTTGGAAGCATGGCTTGGTCTTTCTCATAACATACATGAGGCTTGAAAAAGTTCAGAAACAGAAATTGCAGAATCCATGAATGAATAAAAAGAAACGTGAAGTGATTGAGAAACCTGAACAATTATCTAGTAGGTTGGTAGTTCATTAAAAAATCAAAGAGTAGACCATAAAGACAAAGTAAAATACATGCAGATAACCAAGATGACCTCAGGATATGAACCTTGAGGACCAAAACTTTAATCCGAAATACTGCTAACCTCATCTTACAAGAAGGTTTTCTTTCCTGTGCTTTCTATTACTTATTCCCTTTTGGATGGATAAACTCACTATTTGCTGGATAGAATTCTTGTTAACTACAAGAACTATAAATGAGCTCTTCCATTTTACTGCTTCCAAAAATCATTAGAAAAAGCATAGTTTTATGACTGCTAATTAACTTGAGAACCAGATTAGCAAGTTCATAGCATGTAAAGCCTAAAGTACAAGATAACATGAAGCAAATCAAGTAAAACACAAATCTTACCTCGTATGTATTCCAGTCTGACATTTCGAGAGCCTCTATCCGGCACTGAAGACATGCATAACCCTTCGATCTGATCTCATGTTGCCAACAGATTAAAATGAAAAAGAAAAAAATCTTTGCAGTATCTTCAGTTGTGGAGTTGAACAACCCAAAAGAAAATTACTCTAAAATATCAAACCCTAACTTCGACCCCTAAAAATAAATAGCAGAGGCTCCAAAGAAGCAAAGCAATCTCTTCTCTGTTTTAACAGGTCATAAGGAAAACACCATTATATTCCATAAACGGCATGTTCGTGCTAAGTTTACCACAAAACCAAAAAGAAAAACATCTGCCGGGAAACCACCTTTCAAGCTAATAAAGTACAGCCCGATGACGACAGGAAAACCAGAACGCTTGCCCTTAGAAATCGCCGGAGATTAGTGGTAGCTTCTACTCGTCTCGAGCGGACTACGGAGTAATTATTTTTTATTTTCTCTAACCAGATGAATTAATAGAAGAGTGTCGTGCGCGCGACGACACGTGGCTATATCAAAACAATGGCGGCAGAAAGGACTGCCTAGAGAACTAGAAAAGAATACATATCAGGATTCGTGGTCCAGAAACACGGTATGGGATACGATCTGTTGCTTAAACGTTATTGGTCCACGTTTGCTTTTACTTTTTGTTTTCCGTGAAACGTTCAGTTAAATAACTCGTTAAATGAATTACGGACGGCAGAGTAGAACCCGTGAACGCACATGGTGTTTTTTTGAAGGTACATGGTGAACGCACATGGTGTTAGGTAGAAGGTACATTTACCGCTGCAATTAAGGTCACGGAAGCACCATCAAGTACTTTCGAGCAACATTTAGCTTCAACTCTTCAGCTCTTGAGTGGGCTTCGAAACTAATGATAATGATTTACACTAGTATTAAATACAGGGGGCATTCTGTTAATCCATTTTCCTTACTTTCCTGTGTTTGTAGTTAGGGGTCAGCATTATTTGGTTAAAAATTCGGTTTTTGGCTAATTTAGTTTTTAGGAATTTCAGTTATTTAGAGTTAAAAATTCGGTTAACCAAAAAAAATCGAATTAACTGAAATTCATGATATAATATGTAATATATAATATAATGTGCTATATATTTATATATTTATATATTATATAATGTATTATAATGAAATTCAATTTCATAATATATGTTATAATATATATAGATATTATAAGTTATAATATATAATATTATATATATTAATTAAATTCGGTTTTTAACCGAAATAACTGAAAATTGAACCGAAAATTTTGATTTTGGTTATTTCGGTTTTCTTGTAATTCGTTTTCGATTCAGTTTTCATTTTTTTATTTTGGTTTTTAACCGAATAAGTCAAATGCTCACCCCTATTTATTGTTTATTTTTAAAGGCATTTATCTTTTCTATGTTTTTATTTTGAATATTTTGAATTTTAAAATTGAACAAAATAATTCAAGTGGGTAATTTTGTTTTATACTTTTAATTCTCTCTCCTCTTCCTTATTAACTCTTTAATTATCTCTCCACATCAATTATGATATTAACTCTCTCCTTTAATAACTCATTCCACTAATTCTCTGTCCTCTCTATTATTCCATTAACTTTTATCTATATACATTTTATTCTATCTCTCTCTCTCTCTCTCTCTCTCTCTCTCTCTCTCTCTCTCTCTCTCTCTCTCTCTCTCTCTCTATTTCAGTTTTTTAGAGTTAGAAATTCGGTTAACCAAAAAAAATTGAATTAACTGAAATTCATTATATAATATGTAATATATAATATACAATATATAATATGCTATATATTTATATATTAATATGTTATATATAATGTATTATAATGAAATTCAATTTCATAATATATGTTATAATATTTATATAGACATTATAAGTTATAATATATAATATTATATATATTAATTAAATTCAGTTTTTAACCAAAATAACTGAAAATTGAACCGAAAATTTTGATTTCGGTTATTTCGGTTTTCTTGTAATTCGTTTTCGATTCATTTTTCATTTTTTAATTTTGGTTTTTAACCAAATAAATCAAATGCTCACCCCTATTTATTGTTTATTTTTAAAGGCATTTATCTTTTCTATGTTTTTATTTTGAATATTTTGAATTTTAAAATTGAACAAAATAATTCAAGTGGGTAATTTTGTTTTATACTTTTAATTCTCTCTCCTCTTTCTTATTAACTCTTTAATTATCTCTCCACATCAATTATGTTATTAACTCTCTCCTTTAATAACTCATTCCACTAATTCTCTGCCCTCTCTATTATTCCATTAACTTTATCTATATACATTTTATTCTGTCCTCTCTCTCTCTCTCTCTCTCTCTCTCTCTCTCTCTCTCTCTCTCTCTCTCTCTCTCTCTCTCTCTATCTATCTATCTATCTATCTATCTATCTATCTATCTATCTATCTATTTCAGTTTTTTAGAGTTAGAAATTCGGTTAACCAAAAAAAAAATCGAATTAACTGAAATTCATTATATAATATGTAATATACAATATATAATATGCTATATATTTATATATTACTATATTATATATAATGTATTATAATGAAATTCAATTTCATAATATATATATATATAGATATTATAAGTTATAATATATAATATTATATGTATTAATTAAATTCAGTTTTTAACCGAAATAACTGAAAATTGAACCAAAATTTTTGATTTTGGTTATTTCGGTTTTCTTGTAATTCATTTTCGATTCAGTTTTCATTTTTTAATTTTGGTTTTTAACCGAATAAATCAAATGCTCACCCCTATTTATTGTTTATTTTTAAAGGCATTTATCTTTTCTATGTTTTTATTTTGAATATTTTGAATTTTAAAATTGAACAAAATAATTCAAGTGGGTCATTTTGTTTTATACTTTTAATTCTCTCTCCTCTTTCTTATTAACTCTTTAATTATCTCTCCACATCAATTATGTTATTAACTCTCTCCTTTAATAACTCATTCCACTAATTCTCTGTCCTCTCTATTATTCCATTAACATTATCTATATACATTTTATTTTGTCCTCTCTCTCTCTATTTATCTATCTATCTATCTATCTATCTATCTATCTATCAATCTATATATGTATATATCTATCTATCTATCTATCTATATATATAAGTTAATGAATCAAGTAATTTGCATTGCATTTCAAAATAAATATTATTTACTTCACCCAACAAATAAAATTGGTATTTTAAAATTTGACTTGGAGGATGAATAGTTTTAGCCCCTATGTCACTAGTCAACGATTCAACAATCCAGGTTGGATGAGTCAAACCATGACATATCATCCGTTTATATATGTAGAATACAAGGTCTAATTGTTTTTTAATTTTTTATAAATATAAAAATCAAAATTGAAAAATCATCCCTAATTAGACAACCAAGTACAAAGTAAATACAAGAATTTTTTTTAATTATTTTCATCATATGTACATTTTTTTATAAAATAATAAATAATATACCAAATTTACAAAAATGCAATAATATATTTATAAATAAATATATAACACATATCAGGTCGAACTGGGGTGATTCGAACCAAATAGGATCAGATACTAGATCGGGTTGGATCATGATCTGATCCATTTGCACCCCTATTCAAAGTATCAAAAATGCAAGATGTATCAGTAAGGTAATTTTAAGAAGCATATTGGGATACTCTTTGGATACGGATAAAAAAAACAAAATACACATAGATACACTAGAAAATTCAAATAAATTATAAAAATAAATTAATAACAACAAATATAATTTTAATAACTATAATAAAGTTATTTAAACATAAAAACCATATTTTAATGTTTTATAACTTTATATACATTGTGACATCATAACACATTTAATAACCATTAAAAAATGGTGGGAGAATTAAAATTTTAATGTATTAATTTTCATAAAATCAATATAATTTGTATTATTTTTTATTAGTATATAAATTTTAGGGTCATTTACTAAAACACCCCTATAGTTTCATGAATTTACTAAAACCTATCATATAGTTTGTATTTTACTAAAAGACCCCTTATAGTTATCAATTTACTTAACCCACCTTCCATGAGATGAAAGTGGAAAATAACCGTTTTAAACCTAACATCCATTCAAATAAATTTAACGAAAAGAAACTAAAAACAAAACTACAATTTTGCCCCTAGTAAAACATGGACAACCAATCTATTCTTCTCTATTTGGTCAAATTTGTTTTCTATACAAAAGTGTTAGGGGTACTTTTGGAATAAACAACCATGGATTTGTACCCTCGAACATTTTTCACTCATATTAGGAGTACTTTTGGAATAAACAACCATGGGGGAACATTTTCTACTTAATTTAGGTGATCATGTTACGATATTCAGATGGCAAAACAAATATTTCTTAATAAAAGTTTATTAAGTAAATAGGTTGCAAATTATGAGGGATGTTTTAGTAAAATGTAAACTATAAGGTAGGTTTAAGTAAATATGTAAAACTATAGGGGGTGTTCTAGCAAATGACCCTAAATTTTAATAATCAATTTTAACATTTATTACTCAACATTCCTTAAGAAGATAAAATTTATTTAAGAATTAAAGTGCATATGCTTATGACAAGCAATATAGCACAGTGATAGACTTATGATCATTACAAGCTAATGATTAAGGTTTGAACCCTCTTACTTGTAGTTTTTATAGTCAATTTAAAGTTGGTTTAATGTATATAATAAATTTGAATTTGAACTTAAATATTTCTTAAATGTAGCATTAAATAAAGTAGTCAATTTAAGTCATGTTTAATGACATAATAAATTTGAATTTGAATTTAAACATTAAATAAAGGAGTTAAATTAAGCATGTTTAGTATAGCATTAAATAAATGAGTTATTAGAGATATTTGAGTAATCGTAGGGGTTATAGATAGTAATTATAGGAGTTATTAGAGAGAGAGAGAGGGAGGGGTGGTAATAATTCAGAATATATGGTCAATACATACATAGTATCAACATGTATTGGGTTTGTATCGGCGATATAGATCCAAAATGACCTGATATGAGCATGTATCGAACCGATACAGACAAAAAGAAATGAAACTCTTGACTTCATTATGTTCTACGTATCAGACTCCTACAAAAACAATACCAATATGGACTGATACGTTACAAAATTTTAAACCTTGTGTTCAACTACCCATGTCAAATAGGGTAGGTTTTAGGAAACTTGGAATTAAAAAATAGGGTCAAGTGATGGTTTGAATGCTCCAATTGTTCGAGTCAGTGACAAGTTGAAACATTGAATAAAACGTCATAAAAATTATAATCCATTTATATTCCATTTGAAAATAATAAAACTAAATTAAAAATGGTAAAAATAATTTATTAAGTTAAATAAAATAGAAATAATTATTATTTATTTTTATTGATAAAAATATTTTTATTAATATAATAAAAATAATTTAATTAATAAAAGGAATAAGATTAATTAAAAACTAACATCAATTTAAAATTAACATAAAACTAATAAAAAACTATTTAATAATTATTAATTTTATAATTAATTTTTACTAATTTAAAACCAACCTAAGTTCCACTGAAAAATTTAATATAGTTAATTAAATCTAATAATGGTTAATAAAAACAAAAATATTAAAAAATTATTAATTTTAAATATAGTTTCATTAATTTAAAATCTACTTAAACTCTATTTAAAAGTAGGGAAAATTATAAAAACCTCTTTGGGTCTTCTAACAATTCTATGAAACTCTCTAATGTTTTGACTTTAACAAAAACATCTCCTATTGTTTTGAAAAAATGTGCAAATACCTTCCTTTTGTTAGCATTCCAAATAAAAAATCTGATGAAATGCATTAATTTGTTTAAATACTTAATTTACCTTTAATCAACTTCATTGACATGTAAATTTACTAAAATACCGTGAAAAAAAAGATTTTCTTTCCTTTATGCCATTTTAGGTTGTGTTTGTTTGCGGTGTAAATAACGAACTGGTGTTATATCACACTCCGGTCTAGTTCTATAGCCATTTGGATAGAGTGTAATTAAACACCAAAAATCGATGTAAAAATCCACTCACATCAAGTTTTACATCGATAATCAATATAAACGTTAACTTCAATAAAAGCGATGTAAACATTTACAATGATAATCCTAGTTTCCATTTACATTTTTTTAACCCCAAACTTTACTCTTGGTGGAGGGGGTCACCGATAAATTTTATTAATTAAAACCGCAAAAAGCCTATGAGGGGGAAATAAAAACCTAACCCCTTGCAAAAACATATACAAGGAGACCAAAAGCTCATATAATACAATTTTGTCTAACGGTCTCAGTAGGAAAATTAAATAAAACCTATTTACAATGTATGAAAGGAAAACCAAAACCATCCTCTCGAACCAACCTCTGAATATCTAAAGATAAATCATTAAAACTATTGAAGTAAGAACCAAAACCGTTTAACACAAGCTAGTTTTGCTAAGCTATCGGCCACCTTGTTACCTTCTTGATAGTTGTGAGTAATTTTAATGTTACACACCTGAGAAAGTAACAAGAAAATCCTCTTGATCCAATGGCTCATGTGTTAAGGCAATTTGCTTAAACCTTTAATGATATCCACCATGATTTGAGAGTGAACAAATTGTAATCACATAATCTGAGAACTATTCATCCAAGACCAAGCAATCCATTATTGCTCGACATTCTGTCATAATATTTGTCCCAACAACATAAGCATTTGAAAATGCACATAAAATTTGGTTTTTTTGGTCCCTCAAGGTGTCACCACCTCCACATATACCCAAGTTGCCTCTACAAGCACCATCCATGTTAAACATTAATTCCCCTATAAAAAGGTTTCTGCTAGAAGACTAAAGAAAATTTTACTCTCATATGAAAGTTCACATTTAGGCCCGCACCCTCAAACTAAATCTAGCCCAATATATGGGATGACTTAGCAAAATCCGAGGGAACTTTGAGTTTAGCAAGCCAACAACAGGTTTTATAAATAATTGAAGCAGCATATTTATATTTCCCTTCCAAATTTCCCATATGATAATGATAGGGATTATCCCTATATACCAGCCCCAAACATTTTTTTGGGCTATTCCAATAGCTTGCCATCTAAAAGTCAAATGAACAATTGTTTCTTCGATGAATCGTTGGATACCAAACTAATCTGCAAAAGATATCCATATTTTAGATGCCAAGATACTCCCTACTAAAAGATTATTCATATCTTCCATACTTGTCGATTACAACAAACACATTTTGAGGCCAGTTGAACAGAACAACAAGGTGTTGAATGTTAGTATTCAAGGGGAGTTTACTCTTGAGTCTTAAGAGCTCTCCAATCCCCAAAAGCAATTTTCGGGGGGATGGAGCTATTCCACAACCAGTTATAGTTTTTCACTCATAAGGTTCCACTCATAGGGGGGATGGAAATTTATTCTCCTAATGTCCAAGTAGAAATTTATAAGAGGGCCTAAATTACTCAAGGCTCAAGTGGTCATACCAAAAGCAGACATTCCCATAGCCAATAAACCACCTGTGGTTCAAAACTATAACATCATTCATCATAGCAAGATTCCTCTTCCATGTATTTGAACCTGAAACAGAGATGTATATACCATGGAGAAATGACGTTCTTTAAGAATTTTCTGCCAAAAGAGAATTACCAAAACAAGCATTCTAGAGGGGAAATCACTGACCTTGGAGCAGTTGCGACCTAGTGAATCTCTTTGGTTCCGGGACAACATATTGCTTTTTGTGTTTTGGATTTCTTTTTCACAACCACTTGAAACCCATCCTCTCTCTCAGAATTTTCCATCCCCTCATCACTCATGACGCCATCCTTCAATTTTCCATTAATTCCTTGTCTTTTTGTGAGTGTAGTGATTGCATCAATTTGGGCAATCATCTCTTGATCTTCATCAATGTTTTGAATAGCTTCCATTGGAACATCTGCAACTTCTCTTATTATTTTAGGGAATCTATTTTTCATTCTGTTATATGGAAATTCCTTTTCATTCCTAAGGTTCTCAATCGACTCCACCATTCCTTATGCATACACAGAAATAAGTAATTTTTGAATTAATAAGGATAAAGCTTGCTAAAGCTGAATTGATAAGCAAAGAAATGGACTAAAAGTGAGCATTATGTGGATCAAATGGAACTATTTTAAACCATTGAATAGACAAACTGAAAGAAAACTTAATAGTAACCTAAAAGAACCATGCATGTGTTAGACAGTTTTGTATGCCCTTAGTTTCAATTCGATTTGATGTACTTTTGACATTTAGTGTAAATAAATAAAGTGCATGTTTGATTCATGTTGTTTAGTATAATTCTGTGTAAGACCTTAAAGCTGAACACTTATAGAGACTCGTGTTAATTTTAAATGTTCATAGCCATTGAATAAGTTTGGGGAGATCTATCCTGCCAAGACTGATACTGGTGCGCCACCAAGTGTTGGGATGGCCTATCTCGGCCACCAAGGTAAGACCCAAGGCACATGCATTATGGAATTACTCGAATCCTTGAACTGGACCAGATTTCCAGTGTTGCCCTAGACTTTGGGGACAGATGGGCAAAACTGAAAAGTTACACTTGACCCCTAGACTCGATTATGATACTTCACTAGGTGTCGGATCAAGCTGTCTTTGATGTGCCAATTAGTGAGATCCTTAGCGGGGATCAAAACCTGGGTATGTTGGGACAGTCTGAGAATTCATCTGAGTGGGTGATCATAGTGATAGGATCAGCCACTTTGTCGGACAAAGGTAATGATCGAGAATGCACTCTCTCTGATGGAAACCAAACTGCCGGTAGTTGATTTCAATCGTTAGAATTTTGTTTTGCAAAATTTATAAATATATATATATATATATATATATATATATATGTGTGTGTGTGTGTGTGTGTGTATGTATGTATATGTACGATTTTGAAATGTTTGCAAATGATTTTAATTCCCGGGATCCATGTGTGGAGAGTGCGGCATTGTTCCTTGCACCCGGGAGAGAGGTCATGTCTTATTGGACAGTGCTTGATCATTAAGGGCTGAGAGGTTAAGTGTAAGACCATTTAGAACAGCACCTAATGGACTAATCTTGCACCTGCCCACAGTCCTTAGGTTTTTATAAGATGACTTAGCCCAGGGACCACTTAATGTAAGTGTTGGGCCCATAGGGTCCATGTGATGGGCTCAGGGGTTCACTGAGCTTTTTAGTAAATTCAGCTGGGCCTTGTAATAAAGGATGGGCCGAACCCATGTGGCTGGTGTGTAAACCAATGCTTGGGTCCCACGCCATACAAAGAAGCCCAACTGGGTAGCAGATTAGAAACTAGTTAAGCACTGAACACTTAATGGGCTAAAAGCCCATTTCGATCTGGGCTGATGTGATCACCCATCTATGGGGCGGATCTAAGATTAATGTTAGCAAAATGATAGGGCCTTTTAACCTCATCCACTCTAGGAGACCAAATTCAAATCAGATTTGAATTCGGTAACCTCTTGATAAGAACATGAGTAAGTTAACTTAATCTGCAGATAGGATTAAGATCATCTCCTATCCAAATACTGATTTGGATTGGGATATCTCCTAATTAGGAGGTTTCTTAATCAAGAAGAAAAGAGGAGAAACCCTAAGAGGAAAAAATATCAGATTTCAAACAAGGTTTTTTGTGAAAAATAAGAAAGCATTCTGCGAATTGAGATTAGATCTCATTCACACTCCAGAGAGAAGAGAGGCAATTTAGCCATCTTCGTCCTAGGAGTTCTCCTCCAACCGCCGCCACTCTTTTTGACAAGATTTGATCTTTGAAGAAGAAAGAAGTCAAGAAATCAATTCTTGACATCAGTCTTGTAGAAATGACTGAAAAAAGATTCGATGTTCAAAGTTTCTAGAGGATTCTTGTGAAGGATCCAGTGTGTAGGATGCACTCTGCTGGTTCCGTTCCACCCACAGCTGTGTCATATTCAGCAGGAGCGGATCTTGGTGTCTTCCTTGGGCGTGAACACCAACTTTGGGAGATACTGCTTATTCGGATAAGGTATATTCCTCCCTTTTCTTTTTGGTACAGATCTTGTTCGATTATGGTTCAAGTAGGATCCTTGAATATTGTATTCTAAATTTAGGGAATATGATTCCCAGTTGGAAGAAAGTAGGAAAATTTTTTGAAATTCGCCCACCCATTCCGCAACCTTCTTGGCGTCCATTAGATGGATCGTACCATTCTTTCAGCATGTGATACCAATCAAAACAAATATTGGGTTGTACTCCTCAATGGGTCAGGGCCAAGCCATTTCCTTTACCTACTATCTACCTATTACTGTATAGGAATGAACAATAAATTGAAATTTTAATTGGGTCAAAGAAAAATAGAGAATTGAGGCAAAGTTCTCAACAAACTTTGTGAAATTTCTTGAGAACTTTCTGTTAACTTTTTGTTGCTCTTCTATTTTTCTGTCAAACCAAAATCAAAAACAGCCTATACGTTTTAATACGTTAATACCAAATCTTCCCCCAAGGGGGATTTTATTCTAATCACCATATCCATACATCAAAAAATTTCATAGAGAACATTCTAAAATTATCAAGCAGCATGAATAAATCTATAAATTATATGTTGATTCATTGCCATTTCCCTACCTGATCTAGTGCTATTTCATCAAGCTCTTTCAATATCAATGGGTTGTTCCTTCCTCTAATGGCTGCTTTCATTGTGGAGAGCTGTTGCTTTCTCTGCTACAGTGAAACTCCTGTGGAATGTTCTCCCTCTTTCTGTTTATTAGGCTGTTTGGAGGGAAAGAAATTGTAGGGTCTTGGAGGGGAAACCTTTGCTGGTGGAAGCCATCATTGGTAAAATACAGTGGTCCCTGATGAGATGGGCAGGGACTACTACTTTTTGTTGGGGTTCAGTTGTCAAATATTAGATATCAGTAGCATTCTATTATTTTTTTGATCCTATATCTCATTATCTCTCACCCTCAGTTGTAGTAATACAAATACTTCTTTACAATTTTATCAAATAAAAATGTTATTCCCTATGCATATTAGTGTTGGAACTTATAAGACATCTATCTCATTGTCAATTTTATATTTTTTATCAATAACAATAATTTGTATTAATTCAGGAAATCAATATATCTAGAAGGATGCAAGGAAACTGCACAAGCAACATGAAACTGACAAGCCAAGAAAAGAGTTTGCATTTAGGCAGTTCTTTTGTTGGAAACATATTTACCCATGTCACTTTGTCAAAAAATGATAGCTAGATAAGTGGTATTCCCCCCTCTTGTGGTGTAAAAGGAGGCCTTAATTCAGATTTATAGCAATGCCAGGACTTGGTATTCCCCATTGAAGCTGTTTCCTAGTCAATCCAATCTTAGGCAAAGCATCAACTATTGAATTAGCTGATCAAGGAGTCTACCTAAATGAGCAATTCAAATGGAATGCCAAAGCAATGACATCTTTGATCAATTGCCAAAGTCTCCAAGAACCCTCATTTTTGTTCTCCAGCCATCCCAAAACTATCTTATAGTCTCCTTCACTAGTCAAATTAGACCATCCTAGTGATTGGGCTAATTTTAGTCCTTGTAGAAGTGCATGATATATCCCAGCCTTTTACAACCCACTAAATAACTTGTTCATTTACAAACAAAGCAAATGTCATTCAGTTTGGCCACTTTAGATGTTATCAAATGGCCCTTAAGGTTTTGGCTTACATGCTTAATAGTTCACTTGGGTAAACTCCAAGATTGGCCAAGGATAACTGATTTGCTAGAAAGGAAAAAAGAATGAGAAGAGCAGCTTTAAAATTGGGGGCAGCAGACTAGATAAGATGCATTCAACAACTAATTGTTTCACCATGAATCAAGAATACAAAACCCCTGATTATGCATTATTTCTGCATGAATCATATTGGTTGAAAGATCAAACACAAACTAGTTAAGAATTTAAGATGTGACATCTTAGATAAACTTATGAAGGTGTTTAGACAAGATGCATTCAACAACCTACTGTTTTACCATGAATGATGAATATAAAACCCCTGATTATGCATTATTTCTACATGAATCATATTGGTTGAAAGCTCAAACACAAAATAATTAAGCATTTAAGATGTGACATGTATTATGCTTTTCCATCTTTCAATGTGTCACATCAAAATGGTGACTTGAGATAAACACCTTCTACTTAGACGCTTAGCATGTGTTTCAACAACTGATTATTGTTGAAACCCCTAATTATGCATTATTTCTGAATGGTGTTCTTGGACCAGTCTTTGTTGAAATGCCTGATTTTTTTCTGTAGTATGTGCTTCAACAACCGATTGTTTCACCATGAATCAAGAATGCAAAACACCTGACTATGCATTATTTCTGCATGAACCATATTGGTTAAAAGTTGAAAAACATAATGATTAAGCATTTAAGATGTGACATCTTAGGTAAGTTTTCTGCTTTTCCATTTTTGAATGCTTTCTCTACTTAGTACAGTGTTCTTGGATTAGTCTTGTTTGGATAACAGAATTTAACCAATTTCCCCTTCTTTTTTACTTGTTCTTCCTACCTTGTACTTCTTCAAACTTCCAACCTGGTAGGATATTTTCTTTTGTTTTTTGATCAGCAAAAAGATTTCATTAATATATTAAGAATTTCATACAATTAATAAAGCAATCAACCATCCCAAATTACATCAGGTTACAATGTTGCCAAAACAAAAGAGGCCTGTCAACCCCTTGTTTTGCTAACACATCTGTCATCCCATTTACAATCCTTCTTACCCATCTAAAATTAGAATTAATTCTCTTTGCTAGGAGATCAATTTCCCTAAAAAGCATGTTTGTATTTCCAAGGGGCTGAATTGACTTTAGACAATATTGAATTGGATCAACGTGGCTTCCAATCCATCCAATCCCACAAAACCATCTTTTGACTACTCCCTAATCATTTTGTTTCCATATCTCTTTCTCCTACTCTCTCTCTCCCTCTCTCTCTTTTCTGCTATAACCAAAGCTCTTCACCACACTTCAGCAGTTCTTGTGTATCTCTCTTTAATGTTCAAACTCAAGGATTTTACACTCTACTAGGGCCGTCAATTGTATCTGGTTATCCAAGTCCGGCTAGATTTGAAATTTGATTCAATCAAATTGCATTTGCATTTCTAATCTCCCCCAATCAAATCCAATTTTGATTCGACTCTCATAATATTGTATGACTATATAAAATCAGCATATATTTATTGATAAAGCTATTTAAATATCACATTCCATTAATAAAGAAAACAATAAATATCATATTTTCTTAAATGCTCATAAAATCAAGTTTAACTAAAGCCATTATTAATTTATTTTATTAATAAAATATCTTGTGAACAAACATAGTCATACTAATGTAATGAAGCGATCTAAGGGGAAATCTAATAGCATTCAGGACTCATTAACTAACAATGAAGAAGATGAAGGGAAATGGGGGATATGATGAGAAAAAAAGAGATGAGGGAAATGTTAGACAGCGTATGCCCTTAGCTTCAATCAGCATGATGTACATTATGACATTTATTGTAAATGAATAAAGTACATATTTGATTCATGTTATTGTGGTGTGTTTCTGGGTAATACCCTTAAACTGGACACATATGAGACTCGTGTTAGTTTAGAATCTTCACAGCCATTGGATAGATCTGGGAATATTTATCGTGCCAAGGTTGATACTGATGTGCCGCCAAGTTGGTTGGGTGGCTTGTCTTAGCTACCAGGGTGAGACCTGTGGTGCATGCAGTGTGGGTTTTTTTGAAACCTTGAACCGGACCAAATTCCAATATTGCCCTGAACCTTGTAGACAGATGGGCAAAACTGTAATGTTACACCTAACCCCTACACTCGATTATGATACTGCACTAGGTATCGGATTGGCCTATCTTTGATGTGTCAATCAGTGATATCCTTAGAGGGGGTCAAAACCTGGGTATGTTGGTATAGTTCGAGAATTCATTTGAGTGGGTGATCATAGTGACAGGATCAGCCCCTTTGTCGGACAAAGTGAATGATCGTGGAAATGCACTCTTTCTGATGAAAACCTAAACTACCGGCAGTGAATTTCAAATGTGTTTGAAATTTGATTTTGTAAAATATATTTATATAGAAATATACTTATATATTATGATTTCAAATTGTTTGCAAAAGGTTTTAATTCTCAGGATCC
The DNA here is from genome assembly GCF_056320005.1 of Nelumbo lutea. Classification (NCBI taxonomy): domain Eukaryota; kingdom Viridiplantae; phylum Streptophyta; class Magnoliopsida; order Proteales; family Nelumbonaceae; genus Nelumbo; species Nelumbo lutea. The sequence continues at coordinate 110,545,428 of NC_142684.1, forward strand.
ATGTGAGTAGAGAGTGCAACATTGTACCTTGCAGCCGAAGGAGAGGTTTTCTCTTTTTCGATAGTGTTTGATCATTAAGGGCTGAGAGGTTAAGTGTATGACCATTGAGGGTTATACCTGATGGGCTAACATTGCATCTGCCCAAAGTCCTTGGACCTTCATAAGATGCCTGGACCGAAGGACCAATTAGTGTAAATGTTAAGCCCATTAAGAGCCCATAGTGATGGACTCAGGGGTTTCACTGTATTTAATAGTGAATTCGGCCAGGCCTTGTAACAGAGGCTAGGTTGAACTCATGTGGCTGATGTATAGATCAATGATAGGGTCCCATGCCATACAAAGAGAGCCAAGCTAAACAACATTAAAAGGAAGTGAGACTGAAAGCTTAATGGACCTAAAGCCCATTTTCGAACTGGGTTAATTGGATTAATTAAATAAGGGCGAATTTGGGTATGGATTATCCACTTAAAGAGTCTAGATCCAAATAGAAATTTGGATCAAGGAACTCCTAATTTGATTAGGAATAGCTGATCTTTTATCTACAGATAAGATTAGGGATTGTCCTTATCACTTAAAGAGTCTAGATCCAAATAAAGATTTGGATCAGGAGACTCCTAATCAGATTAGGAGGTTGTCTCTTTAAGGCTATAAATAGAGAGTAGGTCGGACCTAAAAAAGACACAGCTCAGAAGACAACTCAGTTTAACTGTTTTTGCCTTCTGTTGTTTTTCTCCCTACTTTTGTCGCCCTACCCTATTTGATCTCCAATTCTTGGAACTGATCAAGATTTGATCTTTATATTGTTTCTTGCTAGAAGAAACAATTTTGAAGCTCTGGCCACTACTCCATTCGATTCTTGCTGAAGAATCAAAGGTTCTTGGTGAAGAACTACCTGCTGATCCTGCCTCATCCTAAGCTGTGTCATCTTCAGTGGAGGGATGATTTGGTACACTCTTTGGGCATGAACACTTGCATTAGAAGGAGATTTTTGCGTGGATTCCGTATTAGGTATATCCCTCCCTAATCTTGGTTTTAGATTTGGTTCGGTTTGGTTACAAGAGCGAACCTTGAAAATGCAGTTTTCTAAATTGAGAGTAAAGAAATTTTTGAAATTTCACCCAACCTTCCTGCAAGGTTTGGCCATCCATATGATGGACCTCCCATCCATCCAGTGGTATCAGAGCCAAGTTCGAGTCTTGAACGAAATTAGATCAGATTTGGATTTGCGCAAATAGGCAGAAGGTGTTCTACCCGATTTACGCAATTAGCGTTTTTTCTAGGAATTGTTTCCCAGATTATGGGTAGATGATTTGGAAAATAAATCTTTATTATTCTGTTATATTTATAGAATTGTTCTGTGAATGCTTCTTGAATATTTGGGTTGCACATGTGATGGAGATCGAATCTTTTTGGTGCCAAGATTGGAGCACCCTGCTATTTCTTTTCTATTAAATTTGGTCTATAAATATATATATTTTTTTAATGTTTAGACAAATTGTATAGGAATTCGATGTGATTTAATAATAGAAAAATTAGGTTTTTCTATTCTATTTCAATATGGAGATTTCTGGAGTGCGCAACAGAGGCGAAGAAGATTTCGTAAAAAGAAGTTCTGCGATCTGTGATTTTGCAGATATTGATTATGCAATCTTTAATTAATTGTTCTTTGCAGGTTTGCAGGATGTCCAAGAAAATCACAGTGCAGCCCTTTGATTTCGTTTTCTTGATAATTGTATTATCTAGATTTATTTTATTTTTTAGATCATTATTTTTGAATTAAATCTTGAACTGTACACCAAAACTTGGGCCGATTTGTACCATATTTGGTCCAAACTGGTTGGGCCAAATTCTTGGTTTGATGGGGCTGGTTTTTCTGACCCAAATTCAATTTTGGCCAGAGGGTTGATGGCCCGCTTCAAGTTTTTAATTTGGCCTACCTCTGTAAAACCCAATTTTAATATGTTAATATTGCACCAGCCCTGATTTAGCTAGATGAGCTGAACTGTTTTTTTGCAGTACAACCCATGTACTTAGACAATGTTATATGATAATTTTATGGGCTCTGTTGGGATGATACAGATTTAATCTAATTAATTTAGGGTTTTACAGATATTTTATTTGATTAGATCAATTTGTTTCATGCATGTGATGTATGGATTTATGACGTGCTACGTACATGGGCCACAAGCACTTGGTCCATGCTAATTCGATAGTGGCTCTTTCACACACTATGGATGAATGCACATCATTGCCATAGTGTCCATAAGATTATTGGATGACCTCCCTACTTGATGGGCCCCACATCAACTTCCTCCCCAAGAGGAACTGTACGGAACCCTAGTCATTTAGGGCCCATTTAAATATGGCTTTGAGAAAACTAGTGGGAGCCACTTTGGTTTGACCTAAATAAAATTAGGGCGTAATATTTTGTTCCCTCCACTAAAATATAAGTGCATGTGATAGGGAGATTCATATGATGAACTCTCTAAATGCCTTCCATCATTAGCATGAAGATGGGTCCTTCAGTAATGAGGAGATGCACCATAAAACTGGGCTATCCATTTGTCGTTGGATCTGTTGGATTGTTTCATAAGATGATAGGGGCATCATAGACCGATGTGGGAGGGGCCTATCCTAAAATGGAAGACTCTCTCATGGTATCTTGGCGTTCACAAATATGATGGGTAAGTACTTACTGGGCAGAAATGTTTAACCTAAAATGGCAATGAACCTTGTCTGACAGATACCAAAGGGAAAGCTCATGAGATGAGTGAATGTGATCTTTCATAGAAGGTGGTGGGGTTATGTAGCTGAAACAGTTGGCTCCATGCATTGTATATGATTTCCCACATTTCTAGAGACATAACTCGCAGTCTTCATCAATGAGATAGGAAGAAAATCTCAAAGATGTACAAATGGAAATGGAATATAGTTTAAAAGCCATATCTATGTAGATAACATGAATCAAATCAGGTTATGAACTAATATTTGCTTTGCCTTTTATCAAAAATGGAAAACGGACAATTTGCCAAACTGTTGGACGATATTAAGCTTAAGGGCCCAAATTACGTTGACTGGATTCATAACCTTATGCTAGTTCTGATGTCCGAGAAATTGGACAAAGTTGTTAAGAACACTGCTCCGGATTGTCCGGGTGATGCAGAAGGAATATCATGAATGAGAAGAGAAAAAACTCTCTTGCCCGGTGCTACATCATAGCCTCCTTAGACAATCAGATACATCGATAGTTCGATCAAATCGAAGTGTCCAAGAATATCTTGGATAGTCTAAGGACCATGTATGAAGAGCAGAACCATTCTACTTGTCAGAAGGTCCTAAAGCAGTTTATGACCGCACAAATGTCCAATAACCAACTAGTTCATGACCATTGTCTTAGAAGAAACAATTCCGAAACTGTGCTCACTACCCCATTCGATTCTTGCTGAAGAATCACAAGTTCTTGGTGAAGAACTACTTGTTGATCTTGCCTCGTCCTAAGCTGTGTCATCTTCAGTGGAGGGAGGATTTGGCACACTCTTTGGGCGTGAACACCTGCATTGGGAGGAGCTTTTTGTGTGTATTCCATAGTAGGTATATCCCTCCCTAATCTTGGTTTCAGATTTGGTCTGGTTTGGTTACAAGAACGAACCTTGAAACTGTAGTTTTCTAAATTGGGAATACGATTCTCAAATGGGAGTAAAAAAAATTTGATATTTGGCTTTAGGGGGAACCAAACGATATAGACATCATTTGATAAGATTATTTTATCCCCCGTCAAGTCTCCATCAGATAAACTCAAGGACTTGGCAAATAGCCAAGGGAGCAATCATAAAATAGACCGATACGAATAACTTGGACCTACGACATTTTACATTGTTTTGGGTAGGGGTGGATTCGAGTTAAGTTGAGTCGAATGTTTTACTATTTAAGTTCACCTTGTTGAAACTGTATTAGGTTCGTATTTGGTCTGAGCTTGAGTTTGATTGCAAGTCAAATTTTTTTCTAAAAAATAAAAATTATACATATAAAAATATTTTTTATTTTACATACAAAAAATTAAGAATTATAAAAATGATTTATTATTATACATAAAAATAAAAATATACATATAAAAAATGTTTTTACCTTACATACAAAAAATAAGAATTATAAAAATTATTTACTATTATACATAAAAAATAAAAATATTATATATAATAAAAATATTTATTATATATATTTATGTGTATATATATGTATACAATAAAAAAATTATTTATTTATTGTACTAGGCTTGTGAACCTCACGAGCTGAGTTTTATTGGGTTCGAGCTTAGCTTGAAGCTCGGTTTAAACCAAGCCGAGCTTGAGTAGCTTGTTAGAAGCTTGGCTCGGCTCGAATAGCCCAAAACTTTTGGGCTTGATGATTTTGCATTCTAAATCGAGTCAAGCTCTAATAGCTCATGAGAAGCCCAACTCAGCTCGAATAGCCCAAAACTTTTGGGCTTAACGATGTCGCATTTGACCCTAATCCACCCAAATTGCACTTACTTTGGACCACCATTTTGAAGTCGTTTAAGAAAATTTATGTAACATGATGGGATTTCAATTCTAAGGGCCTGTTTGTTTTGTTGGGCAGATTTGAAATCCTATTCCCATTATTTGAGGGGATGATCATTTCCTCCCTCCTGCCTTAGGAATTGATGATGCACGATCTGACAGCTCCTTGTTTGAGGGCAGTTCGGAGGTCGGGCTGATGAGGTTGCTTAGTCGAGTGGCGAGAAAAACAGTATCAGAATGTCCAAGTTGCTTTACTTGGGATGGGCATTCTGATGCTTAAGTTAGCGAGCTAGATATTTTTGAGAGAACTAAAGAGCAAAAGAGCTAGGGAGTTGTGAGAGCTAAATTATGCGTTTTTCTGAGGTTAGAGGTGAGGCTCACGAAACACATTCGAGATCTTGGCCCGTTTGGTTCAAAGGTGGTTTCACGCCTGGAGGTGGACTCTGCGTAAGTGGATAGGGCTAATCCAGCCGCGCCTGAAGCAGGCGGGGTGATAACCGGCTCTTCCAATGTGGCGTCATGATTCTAGGGAAGTTGGGACTATAACCCGCTTAAGGAGGAGGTCGACTGGCAGGTCGCTAGCTGAACTCAAGTCAGGTTGCCAGAAACAGGTCGCTTGTCATGCCAACTTGATGTCTTGTCAGGGTCGGGGCAAGTCGCCTCTTACACCGACTTGAGGTCTTGCATAGCTGCTCATAGTTCGGTCTACCGGGGTGGTGCCGAGGTCCTTAATGTAGTTGTGAAATGTCCGAGGTGGTCTGTTTATGTAGTGCCAATGTGTCACTCAACTATTCTATAATGCCACATGTCATGATGTCATTGGAGGACCAAATTACCCTCATCAGAAATGAAATTCTTTTCTAACTAATTTCAATTTCTATTCCAATTCCCATATGAACTAAATAGATTATAGGAATTGGTCATTCTAATTCTACTTCCAAAGAATTTTGATTCCGATTTCAATTTTGATTCCAACTACAAACCAAACGAATCCTAGGATTAATCATTTTATGCATTTGAGGTAAACGAGTCCAACCGAACAAACATGAAGCTTGTTTTTCTCATTTAATATATGAATTTATGTAATCTCAATCGAATTACCTTTGAAAATGGCTAGTCAATTTCATCAATGTGCTTGTTCTCAGATGCTATCCATTAGAATAAAATTAGTCAAGATAAACTCTCTCCCTTCCCCTTCTTTTGTAAGCATGAAATAGCCCTCAATTTTCAAAAGTGATCTCTCGATCTCCTTAAGCAGGTTCTGATACATGTGAGCTCTGTTAGACAGTGTATGCCCTTAGCTCCAACCAGATTGATGTACAATATGACATTTATTGTAAATGAATAAAGTACATATTTGATTCATGTTATTGTGGTGTGTTTCTGTGTAATACCCTTAAACTGGACATTTATGAGACTCGTGTTAGTTTAGAATGTTCACAGCCATTGGATAAGTCTGGGGAAATTTATCCTACTAAGGCTGACACTGATGTGCCGCCAAGTGTTGGGGTGGCCTGTCTCAGCAGCCAGGGTGAGATCCGAGGTACATGCAGTGTAGGTTTACTTGAAACCCTGAACCGGACCAGATTTCCAGTATTGCCTTGGACCTTGGTGATTAGTGGGCAAAACTGGAAAGTTACACTTGACCCCTAAACTTGACTGTGATACTACACTATGTGTCAGATTAGGCTATCTTCGATATGCCAATCAGTGAGATCCTTAGCGGGGGTCAAAACCTGGGTATGTTGGGACAGCCTGAGAATTCATCTGAGTGGGTGATCATAGTGACAAAATCAGCCCCTTTGTCGGACAAAGGTAATGCTCGGGGATGCACTCTCTTTGATGGAAACCAAGACTACCAGCAGCCGATTTCAATCGTTGAAATTTGTTTTGCAAAATATATATATATATATATATATATATTATGGTTTCAAAATGTTTGCAAAAAGTTCTAATTCCCGGGATCCATGTGTGTAGAGAGTGCAGCACTGTTCCTTGCAGCCGAGGGAGAGGTCCTCTCTTGTTGGGCAGTGCATGATCATTATGGGCTGACAGGTTAAGTGTAAGACCATTGAGGGTAATAACTGATGGGCTAATCTTGCATCTGCCCATAGCCCCTGGGCTTTTATAAGGTGGCTTGGCCCAAGGACTACTTAATGTAAGTGTTGGGCCCATTAGGAGCCCATGTGATGGGCTCAGGGGGTTCACTGTCTTTTCAGTGAATTCGGCTAGGTCTTGTAACAGAGGCTGGGCTGAACCCATGTGGCTGATGTAGATCAATGTTTGGGTCCCATGCCACACAAAGAAGCCCAACTGGGTAGTAGTTCAGAAGCATACTGAGCACTAAGACTTCATGGGCCTAAAAGCCCATTTCGAACAGGGCTGATTTGACCAATTAAATAAAGCGACGGATTTGAGATTAGATTAGCAGATAGGATAGGGTCTTACCCTATCCACTCAGAGAGTCCTGTTCTGAATACAAATTCAGATATGGAAACCTCCTAATAAGATTAGGAGAGGGATGATCTAATCTATAGATAAGATAAGGGTCTATCCTTATCAGTTAAAGGGAATTCAGATCCAAATATGATTTCGATCAGCAACTCCTAATGGGATTAGGAGCTTATCCCTTTGAGGTTCTAAAAGGAGGAGGGGGCGGCAACATCTTAGATGATCACATCCTCACTCTCAGAGCAAGAGTTACAAAAGAGAGAACATAGCATCACTGTGCCGTTTTCTCTTTGCTGCCTCCTTCCTGCCGCTGACGCCTCACTGCTAGTTTGATCTCTTCTTTCAAGCAGGAACGATCAAGATTTGATCTTGATATCAGCCTTTGGAGAAAGGTTGATCTGAAGTTGTGCTCACAGCCTCTAGTGAATTCTTGTGAAGGGTTCGGTTCGTTGGACAAACACTACTGATTGTGCTCCATCATTCACTGTGTCATCTTCAGTGGGAGCAGTCTTTGGAGTCTTTCTTTGAGCGTGAACACCTTCGTTGGGAGATATTGTTTCTCCGTATCAAGTATATCTCTCTTCTACTTTTGGTTTCAGATCTGGTTCGATTTAGGGTTCAAGATTGATCATTGAAAATGCAGATTTTCTAAAACAGGGAATGTGATTCCCAGATGAGGGGAGAGGAAATTTTTGAAATTTCGCCCAACCTTCCTAGAGGGTTCGGCCATCCATATAATGAATATCTCATTCCTTCAGTGGTATCAGAGCCAGGTTCAAGTCTTGAACCGAATTAAACCAGATCTGAACCTACACAAATGGGTAGAAGGCGTTCTACCCGATTTGTGCAGATTAGGGTTTTTTTTTTCTAGAAAATTGTTTCCCAGATAAAGGGCGATTGATCTGAAATTAATTTTTATAAATCTAGAATTTTCTTTAGAATTGTTCTTTATAATTTCTTGATTTATGCGTTGTTTGTACAAGTGGAGATCGAAATCTTTTTTCTGGCTTGTGACAATCTGCGATTTGCAGTTTCTTGATTTACTTTTGGTCTGTAAAATAATTTTTTTTTAATTTTTAGACTAAATGTATAGGATTCGATCTGATGTAATATTAATAGAAAATTTTAGGATTTCTATTTTATTAATTTTGGATCAAAGATGGCAGCACAGGGAGGAGATTTCGCAGATGGGAAAATCGCTATCTGTGATTTGTAGTTTATGAAACTACATACTGTGATCTAACCTCTGTTTTGCAGGATGGAATGTGCAAACAACCCTCTCTGATTGATTCTTGTTTTTCTTTAATCAGTATTTAATTTCAGATTAGTTTCTTGGATTAAATCTTTAATTAAAGATCAAACCCTAGACTCATTCGAACCAGATTGGTCCAAACTAGTTGGACCAAATCCAGGGTTCGATCAAGGCTGATGTCAGCCCTAATTTCCCACTGATGAGCCTAAGGATTGATAAATAATTAAGAGTTTAATTCGGCCCAACCTGTAAGGCCCAATTTTAAATTGTTAAAACTACTAAAAGACCACAATTGCAGACAAGCTATATGAGCCGAACTGCTTAACCCTAATTTGGCCCATATACCTAGATAATGTTAACTGTTAATGTTATGGATTAAAATTGGCTTTAATTATGGGCTTTACAGATATTTAATTGATTGGATCAATTTATCCCTGCATGTGATGTATCGATGTGTGATGTGCAACGTTCATGGGCCATAAGAATTTGGCCCATGCAGATAGGATAGTGGCTCTTGCGCACACCATGGCTGAATGTACATCATTGCCATGCTGCCCCTAAAGATCATTGGATGATCCCCCTCAGTGGTGGGCCCCACACCTCCTGAAGAGGATACGTGCGGAACCCTAACTGATTAGGTCCACCGAAATTAAGCTAGGGCATAATTTTGTTTCCTTCAGCAATATGAGTGCATGTGATAGGGAGATTCATATGATGAACTCTCTAAGGCCTTCCATCATTAGCATGAAGATGGACCATTTAGTAATGAGGAAACACACCAGAAAATGGGCTATCCATTTGCTGTTGGATTTGTTTGAGTGTTTCATAAGATGATAGGGGCGTCATAGACCGATGTGGGAGGGGCATCACCAGAAAATGGGAACTCTCTCACGGTACCATGGCATTCACGAATATGATGGTTGAGCACTCACTAGACAGAAAGGTTTAACCTAAAATGGCTCTGAACCTTGTCTGACAGAGGCCAAAGGGAAAACTCATATGATGAGTGGATATGATCCTTCCCAGAAAGGTGGTGCGGTTTTGCAGCTGAAACGGTTGGTTCTATGCACCCTATGTGATTTCCCACATTTCTAGAGACAAGTCGCTGTCTCCGTCACTGAGATAGGAGGGAAATCTCATAGATGAATAAATGGGAATGGAACATAGATTAAAAGCCATATCTATGTAGATAACATGAAACAAATTAGGTTGTGGACTGATGTTTGCTCTTTTATCAGAAAATGGCAAATGGACAATTTGCAAAGCTTCTTGACGACAACAAGCTTAAGGGCGCAAACTATGTCGACTGGTACCGTAACCTTATGCTGGTCTTAACCTCTGAGAAACTGGACAAGGTGTCCAAGAACCCTGCCTCGGATCGTCCGGAAGATAGGGCTTCTGAGGCCCGAAGATGGGAATACCAAGAATGGGAGGAGAAAAACTCCCTGGCCCGCTGCTATATCATTGTCTCGTTGGACAATCCAATATAGAGGCAGTTTGATCAGATCGAACTTGCAAAAGACATATTGGACAGTCTCAAGAGAATGTATGAAGAGTAGAACCATTCTACTCGGCAAAAGGCCTTGAAGCAGTTCATGACCGCGCATATGTCCAAGGGTCAACAAGTTCACGACCATTGTCTTCGATGTTAGACAGTCTTGTATGCCCTTAGTTTCAATCGGATTTGATGTACTTTTGTTATTTAGTGGAAATAAATTAAAGTGCATGTTTGATTCATGTTGTTTGGTATAATTCTTTGTAAGACCCTAAAACTAGACACTTATAGAAACTTGTGTTAGTTTTAAAAGTTCACAGCCATTGGATAAGTCTGGGGAGATTTATCCTGCCAAAGCTGATACTGGTGTGCCACCAAGTGTTGGGATGGCTTGTTTCGGTCATCAGGGTAAGACCCAAGGCACATGTAGTATGGGATTGTTTGAACCCTTGAACCGGACCAGATTTCCAGTATTGCCCTAGACCTTGGAGACAGATGGGCAAAACTAGAAAGTTACACCTGACCCCTAGACTCGATTATTACACATCAGTAGGTGCCAGATCGGGCTGTCTTTGATGTGTCAACCAGTGAAATCCTTAGTGGGGGTCAAAACCTGGACATGTTGGGGCAGTCTGAGAATTCATCTGAGTGAGTGGTCATAGTGATAGGATCAGCCCCTTTGTCGGACAATGGTAATGATCGGGAATGCACTATCTCTGATGGAAACCAAACTGCCGGTAGTTGATTTCAATCGTTGGAATTTTATTTTGCAATATATATATATATATATATATATGTATATATATATATATGTATATGTATGGTTTCAAAAGATTTGCAAAAGGTTTTAATTCCCGGGATCCATGTGAGTAGAGAGTGTAGCACTGTTCCTTGCAGCCGAGAGAGAGGTCTTCTCTTGTTGGGAATCATTAAGGGCTGAGAGGTTAAGTGTAAGACCATTTAGGATAATACCTGATGGGCTAATCTTGCACCTGCCCATAGTCCCTGGGTTTTTATAAGATGGCTTGGCCCAGGGACCACTTAATGTAAGTGTTGGGCCCATAGGGTCCATGTGATGGGCTCAAGGGGGTCACTGAGTCTTTTAGTGAATCCGGCTGGGCCTTGTAATAAAGGCTGGGCCGAACCCATGTGGCTGGTGTGTAGATCAATGCTTGGGTTCCACGCCATACAAAGAAGCCCAACTGGGCAACAGGTTGGAAACTAGTTAAACACTAAACACTTAATGGGCCAAAAGCCCATTTCGAACTGGGCTGATATGATCACCAGTTCATAGGGCGAATCTGAGATTAGTGTTAGTAAAAGGATTGGGTCTTTGACCTTATCCACTCTAAGAGACCAAATTCAAATTAGATTTGAATCTGGTAACCTGCTGATAAGACCATGAGTTAAGTAATTTAATCTGCAGATAGGATTAAGATTAACCTCTATCCAAATACTGATTTGGATTGGGATAACTCCCAAAATATTGGGAGGTTTCTTAATCAAGAAGAAAGAGGAGAAAACCCTAGCAGAAATATCAGATTTCGAACTAGGGGGTTGGAGTAAGCAAGAAACACATCATGCAATTTGAGATTTGATCTCTCATAGACTCTAGAGAGAAGAGACAATTATGCCCTCTTCGTCCCAGGACTTCTCCTCCTTTAGCCGCCGCCACTACCTGTTGGAAGATTAGATCTTTGCAGCAACAAGAAGTCAAGAAAGCAGTTCTTGACAATAGTCTTGCAAAAAAGACACTAGGATTCAGTGTTCAAGGTTTCCAGAGGGTTCTTGTGAAGAATCCAGTGTGTAGGACGCACCCTGCTGGTTCCGTTCCATCCACAGCTGTGTCATCTTCAGCAGGAGCGGATCTTGGTTACTTCTTTGGGCGTGAACACGAACTTTGGGAGATATTATTTCTCCGGATCAGGTATAATCCTTCCTGTTTCCTTTTGGTTCAGATCTGGTTTGTTTATGGTTCAAGTAGGATCCTTGAATAATGTATTCTAAATTTAGGGAATATGATTCCCAGTTGGAAGAAGGTAGGAAATTTTTTTGAAATTCGCCCCCCATTCTGCACCTTTCTTGGCGTCCATTAGATGGATCCTACCATTTTTTCATTCGAATGATGGGCTACATCAACGAAGTGGAGGCTCTTGGATCCGGGCTAGATCTGGTAACCCAGATAGATGCCATTCTCAACTCTTTGCCTTCGTCTTTCAATCAATTCATCATGAACTACAACATATACAAGTTGAGTGTCAGCTTGCAGGAACTCAACAATATGTTGCAGAGGGCAGAAGAATTGATTAAGAAGGATGAGCCCATAGCCATGCTTGTTGAAGCAGACAAATTGGGCAAGAAGAGGAGGGCAAAGAGAAAGCCCCAAAAGAAGGCCACCAAACCCAAGAAGCAAAGGAAAGACAAGGCATCAGATGTCTGTCACTATTGCAAGAAGACCGACCACTGGAAGAGGAATTGTCCTCAATACCTGGAATCCAAGAAAGGCAATTTTGAATCTTGTGTCATAGAAACCAATTTATTGGTAGCTTCTGCGTCTTGGTGTATTGATTCCGGGCTTCAACTCATGCATGTAACTCACTGCAGGGGTTCGAGGTAAGCTGAAGGCTGAGTGAAGGAGAAGTAACGCTTTACTTGGGGACTTCTGCAAGTGTTGCAGCTACGGCCATAGGAACCGTAGAACTAATTTTTAGAGAATGATCCATTGTACTTAAAGGTTGTCTTTTGTACAGAATTTAAGAAGAAAATTGATTTCTGTCTCAAAACTGTGTGCGAATGGATCTTCTGTCTTCTTTAATAATATGATTACTATTAAAAGAAACAACAGATTCATCGCATACGAGGAATTGGAGAACGGTTTGTATGTTCTACATCCTTCTCTAGAAATTAACATAGCCGAAACTACATCGGCTGATATTCCCAAGAAAAGAATCCATGATACAGTTAATCCCATGTGTCTGTGGCATTACCGACTTAGCCATATCAGTATTGACTATATCACAAGATTGGTAAAGGATGGTCCTTTGGATTTTCTAACTGTAGAAGATCTTCCCATTTGTGAGCCTTGCCTTCAGGGTAAGATGACGAAACGACCATATAACGGTAAGCCTGAAAGATGTACAGGCACGCTTGACCTTATACATACTGATGTATGTGGTCCCCTAAGTGTGAGGACTCGTAACTAGCATGTGTATTTCATTATATTTACCAATGATTATTCTCAGTATGGTTACGTGTACCTGATGAGACACAAGTCCGAATCCTTTGAAAAGTTCAGTGTGTTCAGACAAGAGGTCAAGAAACAATTAGGGAGAGAAATTAAGACCCTTCGATCAGATCGAGGTGGCGAGTATCTCTCTGAAGAATTCAGAGACTACTTGAAGGTCAATGGGATAGTATCACAATTAGTTTTTCCTACTACACCATAACTTAACAGTATTTCAAAGAGGAGGAATAAGACCTTTTTGGATATGGTCTGATCACTTCTCATACACTCAGAGTTACCCACATCCTTTTGGGGATACACATTAGAGTCTGCGATATACGTGCTGAATCGGGTTCCAACCAAATTGGTTCTGAACACTCTATACGAACTTTAGACTGGAAAGAAACCAAGTGTTAGACAATTGAAGATTTGGGGTTATCCTATGCACGTTAAAAGAACGAGTGCGGGCAAATTGGAATCCAAGACCAGTCGTTGCCTATTTGTAGGCTACCCCAAAGGCTCTGTGGGTTACCTTTTCTATGAATCAAGTGAGTAGAAGGTGTTCTGTAGTCGAAATGCACAATTCTTGGAAAATGATTATATCCTGAACAATCACCGTCAGGAAGTTGTTCTTGATGAGGAAAACTCAGGGTCAATGGGAGGTATCCCACGGGTTCTAGGTATTGACCAACCTAGAAGATCTACCCGGGTATCCAGGCCACTAGTCCATTTTGGCTATGACCAGGATAGTTACCTGGTGGAAGCCTTGACTAGTGAGGAGGATCTCGTGATTTATGTAGAAGCTATGTTGGACATAGATTCCCTGAAGTGGGTAGATGCCATGAGAGCTGATATGGACTCAATGGAGACCAATGGAGTCTGAACTCTAGTAGATTCGCCCCCCGAGGTAAATGCAATTGGTTGCAAATGGATCTATAAGAGGAAGAAGGGCCCCAATGGTAAGGTTGAGACCTACAAAGCTCGTTTGGTGGCGAAAGGGTATACTCAGAAAGGGGGCATTGATTATGAGGAAACCTTTTTGCCCGTGGCCATGCTTAAATCCATAAGGATCCTGTTAACTGTAGTAGCATACTATGACTACGAGATTTGGCAAATAGATGTCAAAACTGCATTCCTGAATAGAGATCATACTGAAGATATTTATATGCAGCAACTGCAAGGGTTCTTAGTTGCGGGTCAGGAACACATGGTATATGAGTTAAATAGATCTATATATGGACTTAAGCAAGCTTCTAGGAGTTGGAACATCCGGTTTGACTCTACCTTAAAAAAATTTGACTTTGAACAGAATCCGGATGAGCCCTGTGTTTATAGGAAGTCCAATGGGGATAAGGTTGCATTCCTGGTTCTGTATGTAGACGACATTCTACTCATTGGGAATGTCGTAGGGATGTTGACTACGGTGAAAGTATGACTTTTACAGCAATTCTCCATGAAAGATCTTGGAGAAGACTCCTATATACTAGGTCTTCGACTCTATAGAGATAGATCGAAGTGGATAATAGGATTATCCCAATCTGCTTACATTGACAAAATTGTCAAGAGATACAACATGGAGAACTCAAAGAAGGGAAATGTTCCTTTTAGGCATGGAGTCACTCTCTCCAAGAAGATATCTCCCAAGACTTCTAAGGAGATTGAGGTCATGAAGGACGTTCCCTATGCCTCAGCCGTAGGGAGCATCATATATGCCATGCTGTGCACTTGTCCTGACATTGCTCAGGTAGTGAGTGTGGTAAGCAAATTCCAGGCCAATCCAGGGCAGGAGCACTGGACTGCTGTGAGAAATATACTTAAGTACCTTTGAAGGACAAAAGAGTTTTGTCTGGTATTCGATGGTAGCTCACTACAGATCCAGGGGTATACTGATGCCGATTTCCAGTTGGATCCAGGTGATAGAGAGTCTACATTTGTTGGAAAAGTAGCAAACAGGGGTCCGCGACAGACGCCACAATTGAAGTCGAATACATAACCGCAAGTGAAGCTGCCAAGGAAGCCGTGTGGATGAGAAAGTTCATTCATGAATTGAGAGTAGTTCCGTCTAGTACATCACCCATCCCATTGTTGTGTGACAACAATGAGCTATCGCTCAGGCTAAGGAGCCACAAACCCACTCAAAGTCGAAGCACATCGAGAGGAAGTACCACGTACTATGGGAGATTGTTGGTAGAGGGGACGTCCTGATTCAGAAGGTAGCGTCAACGGAGAATGTAGCAGACTCATTGACTATGCCACTCACACATAAAGTATTTGAGAAGCACGTGAAAAGTCTCGGACTCCAACTTATACCAGATTGAACCTAAGTGCAAGTGGGAGCTGTTAGACAGCGTATGCCCTTAGCTCCAATCTGATTGATGTACATTATGACATTTATTGTAAATGAATAAAGTGCATATTTGATTCTTGTTATTGTGGTGTGTTTCTTTGTAATACCCTTAAACTGGACACTTATGAGACTTGTGTTAGTTTAGAATGTTCACAGCCGCTGGATAAGCCTGGGGAGATTTATCCTGCTAAGGCTAACACTGATATGCCACCAAGTGTTGGGGTGGCCTGTCTCAGCTGCCAGTGAGACCCGAGGTACATGCAGTGTAGGTTTACTTGAAACCTTGAACCGGATCAGATTTCCAGTATTGCTTTGGACCTTGGTGATTAGTGGGCAAAACTGAAAACTTACACATGACCCCTAGACTCGATTATGATACTGCACTAGGTATTGAGTTGGGCTGTCTTTGATATGCCAATCAGTGAGATCCTTAACGGGGGTCAAAACCTGGGTATGTTGGGACAGTCCATGAATTCATCTGAGTGGGTGATCATAGTGACAAGATCAGCCATTTTTTTGGACAAAGGTAATGATTGGGGATGCACTCTCTTTGATGGAAACCAAGACTGCCAGTAGCCGGTTTCAATCATTGAAATTTGTTTTGCAAAATATATTTTATATCCGAATATAAATATATATATATATATATATATTATGGTCTCAAAATGTTTGCAAAAGATTTTAATTCCCAGGATCCATGTGAGTAAAGAGTGCAGCACTGTTCCTTGCAGCCGAGGGAGAGGTCCTCTCTTGTTGAACAGTGCATGATCATTAGGGGCTGAGAGGTTAAGTGTAAGACCATTGGGGGTAATACCTGATGGGCTAATCTTGCATCTGCCCACAACCCCTGTTCTTTTATAAGGTGGTTTGGCCTAGGGACCACTTAGTGTAAGTGTTGGGCCCATTAGGAGCCCATGTGATGGGCTCAGAGTGTTCATTGTCTTTTCAATGAATTCGGCCAGGCCTTGTAAGAGATGCTGGGCTGAACCCATGTTGTTGATGTGTAGATCAATGTTTAGATCCCACGCCATACAAAGAAGCCCAACTGGGCAGCAGTTTGGAAGCATACTGAGCACTAAGACTTCTTGGGCCTAAAAACCCATTTCGAACTGGGCTGATTTAATTAACGGGGCGGATCTGATGTAAAGTGCACACTTACTAGTATTTACACTTACATATTTGTATTTGTATTGTTCCAAACTAAGCCTTAGTCACATTTAATGGAATAGGAATACTAAAACAAATATTGCATCACCTCTATTTAGACCATTCAATGGGTTGGGTCTGATTTGGAACAAGGTTAACTAGTCCTGAACTGATCATTAACCAAACCAATTATTGAATGAGATAATTTCAGTTAAACTTGACATTTATAATTACATAGTAACAACTCGAAATTTCACTTTTGATAAATATGACCTTAACAAAACAGTAAATGGTAAATGATAAAACAAGTGTTTTTAACAAAAATTATCTTATATAGTTTCTATAAAATAAACACTTAGACAAAATATAACAAAAATTACAAGAGAACTAGGAGGTCTTATAATTGGTTTGAGTCTTAATTGGTTCAGAACTACAAGAACCGGTCCCAACCAAATTATTAATTAACGAGGACACAAACAACGTCACGAGGACCTACATAATTGAAGTCACATCTGCCCCCCACAAAATGTGCCCCAAAAATGTCCCATAGCTCATACCAACTGTGTATTGGGAACATCTTCCAATGACAAGTACGGGAGATGTTCTCAATGTATGCTGAGATGTGCATGTGGGGCGTTTTTGGGGCACTTTCTGTGGGGGACCGATGTGAACTTTACATAATTGATTCAATCATTCAGTTCTATTAGGTAAACTTGACCCATTGACAACACTAGCCAGGGGTTTAAATGGATCGGACCGATCCAATCCGACATATATGCTATTTATTTATTTATATAAATATAACACATACACACATATGTTATTTATTTATTTATAAATATATTATTTTTTTATAAAAACATGTAGATATATATGATTAAAATAGTTGAAAAGATACTTGTATTTTTTATTTTTCTTTATTTAAATTGTTATATTTTACTTTTTAAGAATTTATTAATTTTAAAAAAAATCAAAGCAGACTATATCAGATCCAAAAATCTGATTGCCATTGGATTCAAATTCAAATCCATGTTTATGAAATCCAATTGGATCAAAATCAAATCGGATTCAGATATACCCTAATTCAAATCCGACACGGTCCGTTTGAATCCCTATCACTAGCTCAATTATTATATAATATGAGTTCCTTTATTATAACTTTCTGGGGGGGGATAGAGTATTGGAATTTGAATACAAATTTGTTATCCTTTTAGACTATGTGAATTTTTAAGTGGGTCATCCTATATATAGTTAAGAGTGGTTCAACAATGGGTGGGATGGCAAAGACGATCAAAAGTCAATGGAAAGGAAAGCCCCATATTAATTGCTTATTGATTAAGAAAAAACGGCTTTTACTGTTCAATCCATCCTCACAAAATTTAGTTCTAACGTACAATTGGGGTAGATGCCAGTTCGGAATTGATGCCAATACATGGGCGGATATTGATGTTCAGGTGGAGATGTATGAAATTTAGAATTATTGTAGGTCTACAATGAAATTTAAAATTTTGAGGTGGTTCGCAGTCTACTTATCCAAAAGAAAGACATTCCCAATGAAGGGGCAGAATTTTTGGAACTAAAAACTTTATACAAAATATGAGAATACAATCGCATATTAGGAACATCTCCTCATGATTTTAACATGTATGTATGGGATATATTCGATCCCAACATGTGGTTAAATGTCGTGTGAGCAAAGTTTTTGTTTGCAGTAGATCTGGGCTGTTTTCTAACAGTCAGCAGTATTTTTTATGTGATACTTGTATATTGAGTTTAACATCACATATATGCAAAGATATATTTGTAGTTTTTAATAAATTAAAACTAACTTTTTTACATGTGAAATGATAAATGGGTTATAATAGCATGTGAGAAACATACTGCATGAGAAAAACTCAGCCTCTTCTTTTATGGGAATTGAGGTTACAACTTAGGATCCGGAGTCATAAAGTGGTCCTCTTGCCAAAAAAGGGGCTGTGTGATAATAACATTTTCTATGATAAAATCTGATTTACCAACAAATTCCCATATTCTCAAAGGAGTCTAATTATATGCACTACAAGAAAAATGGATTATAGTGACAAATAAAATCAGCCACTATACCTAAAATCTGTCATATAGTATCTATAATGCTATACAAATGAAACAATCAAATTACATCTGTGTATCATTAGTAGGTCTAAAGCTATAGCAATGGATTTCAAAACCCATCTCTCATATATCCACTCTTTTGATCTCTATCGTTTAATGTGCAAAAAATTCATTGAACATTTTAATGGGAAAATTTAAAGAAATTGGTTTCTACAAATTTACCTACAAAACAAAAAGTTGCAAAAAATTATTAATTATAATATTTGCATGATAATATGAATGAAATATTTTATAGCATATTAATTGGGTTGTTCTATGAGAGATGCAGATTTGAGTCCCATTATAACTGACTTTCGAGGAGATTTATTGCTGTGCTATGCTGAAGAAAAAATAATTACGGGCCTTATGGGGAACACATGCATACCATTAAAAAAAAACTAATATTCTGTGAGAAATGTTAAAATATGGCTTGCCTTCAATTTGAAAAAAGTATAAATACAAATACATATAAAATAATACAAAATTCAAGGTTTTGAGCTCTATGTATTTGAATCTGTATTTGTAATCCTTTTAAATTGAATCTAAAAAGAGTATAAATACAAATATATCAGTATAAATATATAAAAATAATATAAAATACAAGATTTTGCACTCTACATATTTGTATTTGTACTCTTTCTAAACTGAGCTTAAAACTCTATTTGGGAAGAGTTCTAATACAAATACATAGAGTTCAAAACCTTGTGTTATGTATTAGAGGTAAAATACAAAAACCTCTCCTGAATTTTTGGATAATCATATTAACCTCCCCTGTATTTTGACTGTAACAGAAAACTTCCCTGAGGTTTTGAGAAAATGTACAGTTATCTCCCTTTTGTTAACTTTTAGGTAACCAAGATATTAAAGTTACTAAAATGTCCCTTTCATTCTTCACTCATTTCCTATTTCTTGTATATATACATATATTTCTTTGGTTTTCACTTCTGACAAGCAGCAGGGGTGACTGAAAGCAGGACAATATTTGGAAATGGGAGAATGACCGATTAACTCAGGGTCAAAGTACTGTCACGTGCTATTTCGAAATTGATGTCAATTCACACGTCGGCGTTGATGCATAAAATGTGAGTTGTTGAATGTTTATACTCTACGGTGAAAACCAGAAATCTGAATTAAGCAAATCCGTACTTTTATGGATTTGCAAATTGCAACTAAACCAGTGAAACATCACACACCAAAGCCCGTGGATCTGGCAAAAATGATTTTCCTTTCCCAATGATCCAGCTGTCGATTTCATCAGTCCAAGAACCACTTCAAAGTTCAAACCATACCATTCATGAATGTGTATAGAATCCACTAAAGCCAGGGACTGCTGCCCAACTATCAACTTGTCGCCAAAACATCTCTGGCCACCACTGGAATACAATAGATTCTCTTTGTGTGTTGTGTAATGGAAGAAATTCTGATTTGATAATTTCTGTACGGAAAAGTTCGGACGAACCCACTGCATAATTCTGATTTCCACCGCATACTTACAATATTTCAAAACGTCAATTGCTCCATTCAATGCACTAATGCCTCTCCCAAAATTGGCACCTGTTGATGATGTCGAAGGTAACAAAATAAATTTGCTCCCAAGTTTTAAAGGAAGGCCAAAGGCTTTAAGGATCCAGAGGAGATAAGTCGAGGCCGAGGGCTGGAGGTTAAGGCGGATTGTTCCTTTGAATGCTGTAGAGGCCGAGGGCTAGTATTGAGAAGAGCATCCGAAGAGGGATGAGATACGGTTCCCATAATAGTGAATCTACAAGGGAGAAGGTGTCAGAGGCCTTGGGTGGGGACCCAAGTCAAAGACTCTGACGGTCAAGTTAGTATGTGCACAAGGTAAGTAGTGAATCTGGAGTTGAGAGGTCCAAATGATGTCTCATATAACACTAAGTCCTGTAATCAATGATCCCCTTCGGAGCTTCTAAAAACATTTTGTTCTATGAAGGGGAAGCTCAATGACATGCACAAAAAGCGGGTTGGAATGCTTATCTTATTGTGTGTGTTCTGTAAATAAAACAAAAAGAAATTTAAATAGCTAGATGGAAGGAATGAATCTCAGTATCTCACCAGCAATCTGCAATTAGCCATATCCAATCAAACTAGTACAGTTGAGTTTTTCGGTGAGAGGAAGGCATACTTGGGTGTTTTGGTAAATGTACTCTGAGACTGCATTTGGTTTAAAAGGAAACACAACATGAAAGTTGGTCAAGGATAAGTCTGGTATTTTTAGGTGATTTCCCTCAAACTAACAGAAGGGAGGTATTTGCACATTTTTAAAATAGGGGAGGTTTTTGTTATAATTAAAACATATGTGAGATTTATATGATTATAAAAAAAATTCAGGGAGATTTTTATATTTTACCCTTTGCATTATTTTGTATGTATTTATGCACTGTACATATTTGTATTTGTACTTTTCTAAATTGAGTCTAAAGTTGTGTTTGATTGCAATGCAAATAAATCTGTAATGATGCAAAACTATGGCACTGCAAATGATTTGAGTGTAAATTCTAACCTTTTTTTTTTTTCAAATTTTATCTTATTTGTTTGATTTCAGTATAAATGAAGTACATTAAGACATGAAGCAAAATAAAGTAAAATCCAAAACAGAATTAAACAAGAATTTGCACTCTCATGCATTTGTACTAGTGCAAATAAATCTGCACTGCAATCAAACACAGCCTAAAGAGCATTTGCATTTTTTTTTCTAATGTGGCAAGTTGATGAAATAAACACCCATGGAAAGTGATGGAGGACGGTTTGGCCCAACCCCGTGGTCTAAGAACACCTGCGCATGACTTGGCTTGGTGAGCAGTTCAGCTTGACAACATGATCTCGACTCGATGGGAAGGAAGCGACGGGTCGAAGACTGACAACTCGCCGAGGACTAACACCTCAGTGAGTCAGTCTCCCACCTAGCTCATAGAGCCCGGGCTCCCCCCTAAAGAACCCCAAGCTTCCCCCCCGGGAAGGAGCACCTCGGTGCTTCAAGGTAGGGACCGATTTGCCTCGATGCAGCTCGGTATGTGGTAGCTTGGCAAGCTGCATGAAGGAGATCAAGGGGATCTTCTGCCCGACCGCCGTACTTGACAAGCCTGGAGACAGTAGCCATGTCCCTCGTCAGGAAGCATCGTACCTGTCACATTTAGAAGGTGTCTTACACTTGACAGGCACGTACCCAGCAGTGACGGCCCTGCATGTGCCAGCTCAGCCCTACCAATAATGGCCGCGGTAGGTTGGTAGCGGTGGTTATACCCGCCCTGCCAGAGGCCAATGGGCCAGAGGTAACAAATTTCTTCTATAAGGAGCTTAGTATCAGCGAGGAGAGGTATCTTCATCTTCTATACACGCGCTATCTTCACACTTAGCCTTCATTTTCTCCTTGCTTCTCCTATCGAGTATTAACTTAATCATCAGAGTGTCCCCGCTGGGTAACTCCCTCCGGGATTCTTCTTCTTCTCAGGTACCTTCTAGGAGCCACGCGAGTGCCAGCTAGGAGTGACCGGATTGCGCAACATCATTTGGCGCCGTCTGTAGGAAACACTTTGAAAAACCTTTATCTAAACTTTCATTGCCCTTTCTTCCTTGAAAACCAACACTCATGGCTTCCTCAAGCAACATCGGACAAAGCATGGAGATGGATAACTCCAGGGAATAGCCCCAACTTCCTATTGTCTGCATTGGATAGTTCACCATCCCCCTCTCAGTGGACAGGATCCCTAGTTTGAACATGCCTCTTATAGGGGCACCCGTCGTTGCTCCACTCCCTACCACAGTCAGAACAACCTTCACCAATCCCTCAATTGTGCCCCCAGCGGCTAACCCGAACCAACTGGAGGACTTGGTGCAGTGCATGCAGGCCATGCAAGCTCAAATGCAACAGTTTCAACAGTTCCAGATCTATCAGCAGTAGGTGCTACACCAGGTCTCCCAGTACCAGTATCAGTAGCAATTCCCTCAGCTGCCCCAACCTCAGCTTCAGCAGCCGCAACTCCCTCCTCGGCACCCAGCCTCGCAGCGAGCAAAGTCTCACCGTCAGGAGGAGCACCTTTCTTGACAAGGAGAGGTCCCCCAGAACCCTCCTAGGAGCCATGCCTCCTCCCACAACAAACAAGGAAGACCAGCCACTCCAGCCTCACCATGGGCAGTCAGGTCAGGAGGACTCCAGCTCGCCAGGTCCACGTCTCCTCAACCCTCGAAGCCCGATACCCCATTCCTAGAGAACCGGTTTTAGATCCCGACCACAGGATCTAAGCAGGATCCCTCTATCCGCAGCCATCACCAGCAGCCTGAGCTACTTCCTGCACACACCATTCCTGATAGCACGGAGGTGAGCAACACCAAAGCTGAGCCCACCAAGAAGCAGAGGCGCCACCGCCGAGCTCGTTGATCTGCCACCCACGACCTACCCGAGCTCGGAGGCAAAGAAGAGGTAAGCTCAGGCAAAGCCAAGGCTCCCCTCCTTTTAGTCCAATCTCCCCTATCTCCCGAGCTCCTAGCAGTCCCAATGCCTAAAGATTTCAAGCTCCCCCTTCCTGGCGAGAGCCAGTGAGTCGTGCATGTGCGTGGCCTTCTCCACCACTTTTAGAGGAGCAGCTCGTACATGGTACCGAAACCTGGCACCTGGATCGGTAAGAAGTTGGGCACAGTTCACGCAAGCCTTCACGTCCCACTTTGTCACCAGCAAGCAGTGCTCGCGAACTAAAGAAAGTCTCCTCAGCATAGTGTAGAGAGAGGAGAGTCCATCCAAAGCTATATCAAGCGGTTCAACAGTGTGTATGTAGATACTGCGCCTGGACCCTGCCATGCACCTCGTAGCAGCCAAGAAAGGCATGACGCATAAAGAGTTCAAATGGCACATGGTCGTCAACCAACCGGTGACCATAATTGAGTTTCTTAAGCTCGTAGATAGGTTTATAACCACAGAAGAAGAGATCAACCAAAAGGGTGAGGGTGCACCCGAAAAGAGGAAAAGGGAAGGAGAGCCTCCAAGCCAAGGGCACAGCCGAAAGAAAAAAGATGCAGCTCGAGGAGCAAAGTCGGGTCAGTCGTTCCGAGCTCCAGTAGTGGACCGAACTGAGTACACCCCACTGAACGTGAAGTGGTTCAAAATCCTGATGGCGATTAAGGATGCCCCGTATGTGAAGTGGCCACCCCGTTTGAGGGAGAATCCCAATGAAAGAAATAAGAATATGTACTGCAGTTTTCATAGAGATCACGGTCATAGTCCCGAAAATTGTAAAAACCTCCGCAACGAGATTGAGAAGCTCATCTGTCGCGGATATTTAAGAAATTTTGTACATAATAATAATAATAGTAAAACAGATCGGCAAGGGGAGCACGGTAAGGATGCTGCCGAGTCTAGCAGCAGGCCGACCGAACAGTCACAGAGGCAGCCTCCGGAAAAAAGGCCGGTTCGGGGCACCATCCACGTGATTGTGGGAGGTTCAATCGTCACGGGTTGTACTTCAGCAGCAGCTCGGACGTCAGTTCGTGAAGCCGCCTTGGAAGAACAGAATCCTCCAAAGCGGTTGGACAGAAGAACCAATTTTCTTCACAGAAGATGATGCGCGGGGGGGGGGGGGGTCCACTACCCCCACGATGACACACTTGTGATAAAGCTGAGGATCAATGACTTCGAGGTTAGGCGCGTACTCGTTGACTCAGGTAGCTCGACGGATATTCTCTTCAAAGTCGCGTCGACCAGCTTCAGTTGCAGAAAACTGACTTGAGGCCCGCGGACAATCTTTTGGTGGGCTTCAACGGAGAAGAAGTCCGGCCCCTTGGGAAAATAACAGTACCTGTGAAAGTAGGCACATGGCCCTATGTGGTCAGATTCAACCACATCTTTTTGGTGGTCGCGACCCCCTCCCCATACAATTTCATAATAGATCGGTCGATCACCCATGTCCTACGAGCGGTGGTCTCCACTTATCATTTGGCTATGAAGTTCCCTATAGACTTCGGTGTGGGAGTAGCGCGGGGTGACCAGCTCGAGTCCCGCAAGTGCTATGTTGCCACCCTGAAGGGAAAGACCAAGGTGGCCGACGACCTTGAACTAGAGTGGCCTACGCAACAATGCGAAGAACGAGCCGCACCCACGGAAGAAACAATCATAGTCCCGACCTCAGCCGCAGACCCAGCCTAGACGCTTCAGATCGGTGCTTTCGTCTAGGAACCTCTACGATCCGAATTGGTAAGTTTCTTACTTCGAAATTTAGATATATTTGCATGGTCCATGGCAGAGATGCCCGGTATAGACCCCGACCTTATAACTCACAAGTTGAATACTGATCCCGTAGTTAGGCCCGTTAGACAGAAGAAACGCAACCTAGCCCCGGAGTAGTGGAAAACGATTGATGAGGAGGTTGAGAAGCTCTTCGTAGCTGACTTCATAAGAGAAGTCCATTACCCGAGCTGGGTAGCCAACCCCGTTCTGGTAAAGAAGGCTAACGGCAAGTGGTGCATGTGCGTCGACTACACCGACCTAAACCGAGCCTACCCGAAAGACTGCTTCCCTTTCCCAGAATTGACCATTTGGTGGATGCGACCTCAGGGCACGAGTTGCTGAGTTTCTTAGATGCCTATTCAAGCTATAACCAAATAAAGATGGACCCGGAGGACGAAGAAAAGACTGCCTTCATCACAGAGTTTGGGCTGTATTGTTACAAAGTTATATCCTTTGGGTTGAAAAACGCAGGGGCAACTTTTCAAAGACTTGTAAATAAGTTGTTTGCACCATTAATCGACAGAAAAGTAGAATGCTATGTAGACGACATGGTCGTCAAAACTCAATTTTCGCATGAACTATTACAAGACTTGCATTCTGTTTTTGGAATTTTTTATAAGTTTAATATGAGATTGAACCCAAATAAGTGTGTATTCGGTGTGACCTCGGGCAAGTTCCTAGAATACATCATTAACCAGCACGGCATTGAGGCCAACCCGGATAAGATTAAGGCCATTTTAGATATGAGACCACCCTGAAAGTTGAAGGAGGTTCAGAGGCTGAATGGCCGCATAGCCACCCTGAGCCACTTCATGTCCAAATCGGTGGACCGTTGTCTGCCATTCTTTAAGGCAATTAAGAGCAAAGGGTTTGAGTGGACCCAAGATTGTCAGCTCACTTTCGACGAGTTCAAGACATACCTCGCTAGTGTGCCGATCTTAACCCGGCCCGAGGAGGGCGATGTCTTAGAATTGTACCTCTTGGCAAGCGATGAAGTGGTCAGTTCAGTACTAATAAAGGAAGTAGATCAGGTTCAACAACCCATCTATTATGTTGGTAAAGTATTGCAGGGAGCAAAGACGAGATATCCGGAGATAGAAAAGCTAGAGTATGCACTGGTAATTTCAGCTCAGAAGCTCCGCCCATACTTCCAGGCTCACACTGTTATCGTCCTCACTGATAAACCTCTGAGGAAAGTCTTACTTAAGCCCGAGGTCTCTGGTCAGTTGACGAAATGGGCCGTTGAGCTCAGCGAGTATGACCTCCAGTACAAGTCGCGAACTGCCATCAAGGCCCAAGCCTTAGCAGATTTCATCATCGAGTGCACATTCAGCTCCAAAGTCCCCAGGTTGGTTGAGTACGAGGCTCCCAAGTCGAGCGAGCCCAAAGCTCCCAGGCCAGTTGAGTCCGAGTCCCGTGAGGTAGCAGCCAGTGTGGCATCTTCCTAGTTCGGCCAAGCGCGAGCTGGGATGAGGAGCCCTGGATCCTTCACGTAGATGGCTCCTCGAATCAACAGGGCAGTGGAGCTAGAATAGTTCTGCACGGACCAAGTGGCACGAAACTAGAGTATGTCCTACGCTTCGAGTTCGCGACATCTAACAATGAAGTGGAGTATGAGGCGTTGATAGCCGAACTAGCTCTAGCTAGAGAAGTAAAAGCCAAACACATCGTTATCTACAGCGACTCCTAGCTCGTGGTCAACCAGGTCACTGGCAAGTACAAAGCTCGCGAGCCAACCATTGTCGCCTACTTGGCCAAAGTCAAAGAGGCCCTACTCAACTTCTAGTCACACTTTATCAGACAAATCCCTAGGTCAGAGAACGTTGAGGCCGATGTCCTGTCCAGGTTAGCCAGCACCAGCGACATCACCATGAGAACCATATACATAGAGGATCGGCTTCGGCCTAGCATTCTCAGGGGGCAGAGGAGGTCGCTCCCGTCGTTCAAGCAGAGCCAAGCTAGATTGACCCGCTCGCGAGCTTCTTGCTACACGGGACCCTCCCTGCAGATCGCAATGCAACTGGAAGGGTGCAACGCCAGGCAGTCAAATACGTCATAAAGACGAACGGCTATCCTGGAGATCTTACACGCTCCCCTACCTGCGCTGCTTGCGACCTTCCGAGGCTGAGCTCGTATTCCATGACACTCATGAGGGTCTGTGCGGTGGACACTTGGGGGGCAGGGCCCTCGCCCAAAAGGCACTTTGATAGGGGTATTATTGGCCAACAATGAAGGCAGATGCTATTTAGCTCGTTAGAAAATGTGACAAATGCTAGAGGCAAGCCAATATTCACCACCAACCCGCTACCGATCTCAAGTATCTCACCAGCCTGTGGCCCTTCGCACAGTGGGGCATTGATCTACTCGGGCCATTCCCGCCAGCAACGGGTGGGAGGAAGTTCTTAGTAGTAGTAGTGGACTACTTCACAAAGTGGGTAGAAGCTGAGCCCCTTGTAACGATCACAGCTCGAAACGTCCAAAATTTCTTTTGGAAGAACATCGTGTGCCGCTTTGGGTTACCTTGGGTATTGATTTCTGACAATGACAAGAAGTTCGAGGACATCAAACTCCAAGACTGGTGCCAAGACATGGGAATCCGACAGAATTTTATTTTAGTCGCACACCCTCAAGCAAATGGTCAGGCAGAAGTCACGAACAGAGCCATCCTCCGCGGACTGAAGGTGCGGCTGGATTGGGCTAAAGGGTTGTGGGCAGATGAGCTACCCAGTGTTCTATGGGCCTACCGGACCATGGAGAAGACCGCCATGGGAGAAACACCCTTCAACCTCAACTATGACACTGAAGTGGTCATCCCCACAAAGATCGAAATCCCCACGCTGCGACTAGAAGCATACAGTGATCAGACAAACGAAGATGAGCTACATACCAACCTAGATCTACTCGACGAAGTAAGGGACCTCATGTACATTAGGACCGCAGCCTACCAGTAGAGAGTAGCTCAATACTATAACGCCAGGGTCAAGAAGTGGAACCTCCGTGTTGCTGACCTGGTCATTCGTAAAGTTATGGTACCTGAGCCTGGCGCTAGCAAGCTCGGGTCCAACTGGGAATGTCCTTACCGAGTGAAACGAGTACTCAAGGAAGGAACGTATGAGCTCGAGACCCTCGAAGGGAAACAAGTGCCTCGGACATGGAATATTGTCAAGTTAAGACAATACTATCTGTAAGAACCGAGTAGGCCACGAGCCACTCCCAAAGCCTAAGGGCCAGAATACCGAGCTAATGTGACCTCGGCACAACAAGACCCAGTCGCCTCTATGGCATGGGCAGACTCTGAGAGTGGGCCACGAGCCACTCCTCCATCCTAAGGGCTAGAATGCCAAGCTAATGAAAAGACCTTGACAGCATATGAGACCTAATTGCCTCATCGGCATAGGCTAAGTGCTTGTAATGCCTAAGGCACAGGCATTTCGGCTGGGAACCCTGTGATGGATAGCCCGCCCTGGCATGCAACAAGTTAAACCTGTAAGGGACAACCGATGCCAACTTGACCTAGGTGCAGACAGGTCGTGCATGTACCCTACTTTGTCACTCACCTCAGTGCACACAAGGCTACCCCTACCAAGTGTCGGAATACAGTTAGGGACCACGATAGTTGAGGAACCTACACTTTGGGTAATCAGCCTAGTAGCCTAACAGTTCAGAGTAAGACGACCACTTCGGCAAGTAAAAGAAAATTGCACAAGTATTTGGCAAAGAACGTTCTTCATTATATAAGATCCATTACATAAATTTACTACATAAATACGTTTAGTACAAAAGAGAGGGAAATCAAGCGCGCAAGCCCAGAATACAAGGAGCGTCTGACTACTTGGGAGGCTCATCCGCCTTACTCGGGGTTTCTTTAGGGGTTTCCACAGAAGAATCAGTCAGATCGGTGGCATCAACCTCCCAGTTGCCGCCATCATCTTCAGAGTCTGGGTCATCCACGGCCTAGCGTGCCATGTCATTCATGATGTTGAAAGAAGTGAAGGCACTTATATCCAGATTGGGGTAGGTATGCCTTATCCACCATCGACCGAGCTTGAACCCCCTACGGTAGGCCTTTGACATTACGTTGTCGAACCTCGAGAACTTGACGTAGTCGATGACGGACTGAACCTTGGTCTGTTCCAGAGCGTCGTGAAAGATCTCCATCTTCTCCTCGATATCGGCCTTGAGAGACTCCACCTCGCGCTCTAGGGCCTCCTTGGTTTCCTTGAGGGCCTGCATCTCGAGTTGTGAAGCCTTCTAGGCCATTTTGAGGCTTTTCACCTCAAGTTTTTGGGCTTCCTGACCAACTCGGAGCCCGTTCACATCGACCTTCAGTCTGTCTAGTTCTTGAGCCAGCTCCTCCCTCTCTAGTGCCAAGGTGTCGTTCAGACCTTTCTGAGTGGCGGCAACACTCTCCAACTGATGGACCTTGTCCTGGGTTGCCTTCAACTCGGCATGAGCCACGCGGAATGAATCCTTAGCAGCCAAAGCGTGCCTCAGGTGTTTGTTAGATTGGAAAGTTAAGGCGTGCACAACAGTGTTCGCCTAGCAGAAGGAAACTAGTCAGCAAAAAAAAAAAAAGAGAGAGGGAGAGAGAAGGGGGGTAGGATAGAGTGTTAGCTCACGAAAAACGAACTTACCACCATGAGGTGGGTTGTAACGCGACCCTCGAGCTGTCCTGGGGAGAGTTCGGCCCAACTCACAACTTTTGCATTGATGACGCCCCTCTTACTCCGATCGAGGCTGACCTCGGGATCCAAGATGGATTCCTCCTCTTCGGTCCCTGAGTTGGATGCCGTCATGCCTGCAGTATGCTGAGCCGACCCCTCTGTAGCCTCAGCAGCCGCCCCAGCAGAGCTCGGAGCCTCAGCAGCAGCCCCGGCTAGCTCGTTCTCCAGCCCCCCAGCAGCCTCAGGTCTTTGGGGTGGAACATCACTCTCCAGATCTATCATCGGAGGGGCATTGTTGAGCTCGGTCTCAGGGGAAGGAACCCGGGAATGATCGGGTTCGGGGGAGGGAGCTCTCAGTGACCCAATACGATCCTTTTTGGCAGTCTTCTTGGCAATCCGCTTCTTCCTCCTTTTCATTTGGTTGAAGAGCTTGGTAGCCGTGATTCTCTCTTCCTCGTCCATGGGGCCTACAACAAAGTTGGCATCAGTAAACCCCAAAAAATGATAAGAAAATAAAAGCAAAGTGCCAAAAGACAAAAATAAACCTACCCGAGCTCAAACCGGCCTAAACGAGCTTCTCTTCGGTGATGTATTCTCGATGATAGAGCTCAACCTGAGCCCACGAATGGAAGGTCTCCCAAGTCTGCTGGTTGAGGGCGATGTTAGTCGCCTGGGTAGCCACCCTCCAGCTAGAGAGGAAGGGCCACCTGTGTTGGCCTGGACCACAAAGTAGTCCCGCTTCCAAGCCGGGACCTTGCTTGGAAACTTGTGCAATAACTTGAAGCCCGGGCGAGGAGACAAGTAGTAGACCTGCCCATGCTCAGGGGGAGCACTAGAGGCGCTCTTTTTTATCAGCAATATGGAGCAGAGTATGTTCGCATCCAAAGAGAACTGCTTTTCGTGGCAAAGGGAAATGGTTCCCACCAAATTCCGAATGGAGTTGGAGTGGAGCTGATCCAGCGTGATATTGAAATGCCCCAACACCTCGGGAATAAGGGGGTGAAGAGGGAGATGAAGGCCGCCGATGAGCTGTTCCTTGAAGATCACGACCTCATTCGGACCGTGCTCCCAGGGGAAATTGCTAGTGGGAAGACTATAGGAGTATTTAGAAGGAAGGTTGAACTGTTGGACGAGGTCTTGAAGCCTCTCCAGCATCAGGGTAGAGGGACCGAACTGGTCCGACATCCAACCTCGATGAGAGGTGGACGCCAACTTACTTGAGGTTGCCTGTGCCTTGCGGGAAGGTTGGGCCGGGGAAGGGTCACCACGACCCGAGGTGCCCGCATCGGGCTGATCTGAAAAGCTACTCTCGCTAGACATAAAGGAGAACGGGCTAAGAAAAGAAGAAAGAAAAAAGAAAGAAGGAAAGACTTAGGGACTCACCGGAAATAGGGGAAACCGAGCTGGAGACCTTAGACGCAAGCTCAAGGCAAAAAATACTTAGCAGCATAGAGAATGCTAGAACCCCGCTATTTATAAACGCGGGGCCCGGCGACCAACGGTCAAGATTGGATCAATCCAACGGACCTCAAAGAAATCGGTTGCGGGACTCTCAATGCGAATTTGATATAGTGCTTTTTTTTGGTGTCCGCGTAGCATAAAGTGCGTGACGGCTGCGCGTGAGTTGCATGCGACATGGGTTTTTTCCCATAAAAAACCGAGTACCCAACCGGTTCGACCATTAAACCGTCTAATGTGACAGTGTGAGTATTGAGCCAAACCCGCCTAGTGAACCGTGAACTCCTCGCATTGGGGCCCCGTCCCCAACACGGGGAGTGGGGGGCAATTGATGGAGGATGGTTTGGCCCAACCCCGTGGCCTAAGAACACCTGCGCATGACCTGGCTTGGTGAACAATTCAGCCTGATAGCACGATCTCGACTCGATGGGAAGGAAGCGCCGGGTCGAAGACTGACAACTCGCCGAGGACTAACACCTCAGTGAGTTAGTCTCCCGCCTAGCTCAGAGAGCCCGGGCTCCCCATAAGGAACCCCAAGCTTCCCCCCCCGGGAGGGAGCACCTTGGTGCTTCGAGGCAGGGACCGATCTGCCTCGATGCAGCCCAGTATGTGGCAACTCGGCAAGCTGCATGAAGGAGATCAAGGGGATCTCCTGCCCGACCGCTATACTCGACAAGCCTGGAGACAGTAGCCATGTCCCTCGTCAGGCAGGATCGTACCTGTCACATTTAGGTGTCTTACACCTAACAGGCACGTACCAAGCAGTGATGGCCCTGCACGTGCTAGCTCAGCCCTGCCAATAACGGCTGCGGCAGGTTGGCAGTGGCGATTATACCCGCCCTGTCAGAGGCCAATGGGCCAGATGTAACAGATTTTTGCAATAAGGAGCTTAGTATCAACGAGGAGAGGTATCTTCATCTTCTATACATGTGCTATCTTCACTCTTAGCTTTCATTTTCTCCTTGCTTCTTCTATCGAGTATTAACTTAATCATCGGAGTATCCCCACCGGGTAACTCCCTCTGGGATTCTGCTTCTTCTCAGGTACCTTCCAGGAGCCACGCGAGTGCCAGATAGGAGTGACCGGATTGCGCAACATCAGAAAGCATTGGTGCCAAACACCCACAAATGAGTGTGGATTTCCTCACAAAATTAATCCATGACACCCACCTCACAGCCTTTACAACCTCCATACTTGTATGTTTTTATTCATAAAGAGATGTTCCCAATATACAGCTGCAAAGGGATATAAGGTAGGTGTGACAACCAATTTTATGAAGAAGAAATCCATCTTCTCACGAATTAGTGAGAGATAAAATAATTAGCACCATTGCTCTTTTGAAATGACATCACATCTAAGAGTCACTTCAGCTAAAATAATTAGCACCATTGCTCTTTTGAAATGACAATTTAACTTTTCTCCAAATAACCTCGCAAACATGCTTTTTTAAGGTGTGCTAAGACCTCAATTCTCATATAACAATTATATGCTAATTTATATTGAACAACTGATAGAAGCAATAATACTTAAAAATACAATCTTATTTAATGTTGCTTCTTTATTAGGGTGTTTAAATGTCCCACACTTGTATATGTCTCTTCATTTCAAGGTGTGGCAATGTTTATAAAGTTGGGGCCTCCATGATTAGTTTAAAACGTAGGGTTCATGATAATTATATTGATCATGGAGAATAAATGCGTTTAGGCGTGCTTATATAGAAGCCCAAAAAGTTGGAAATGATGTTTGGTGAAAAAAGCCCAAAAGCGATTTTTGGCCCCAAAAGGCCCGTTCAGAAGAAGCCAAAAATTTGGGCTTCTAGCTTCTTATGTTTTGGAGAAGCCCTTTAAAGAAAAAAAAAAGCCCATTTACGATATTACACCAAATGCTTAAAATGTATTTATCTAATAAGCAGTTATTCAAAAAATGCTTATTAAAAATCCCAATTAGAAATAAAAAGCATTCCCAAATGCATATTCCTAGTTGTATCACAAGAATGTACCAACCAGTTGTCTTTTGTATTAATTAGGCCCCGTTTAGTTCACGGGAATAGGGGATGATAGGTTATTCCTATTCTAATTCCTATTCCAACTGTTTTGTTGAGTGGAATCGGAATCCTATTCCCATTCTTTCTAGAATGATACTCTCCCATTTGAGGGAGTGGTCATTCCGTACTCCTTTCTTGTGAATGAAATCCTATTCTTCCTGATTTTAATTCCTATTCTCATTCCTGTCTGAATCAAATAAATTATGGGAATAAATTATTTCGATTCTAATTCTGAAGGATTTTGATTCCGATTCTGATTTCAATTTCAATTCCAGCCGCAAAACAAATAGACCCTTAGATGTGTAAGAAATATTTAATAAGTTGTGTCCTATTGAGAAAGAAATTTTGACCTTGTGATATTGTGGCATTACGCACCCATTCTTGGAGTCGTGATGGGCTTCATATGCACATGTATCTCAACTCTATCCTATTTAGCAGTTTTGAACCTTCTCCACCTAAAGAAAAGAAAGGACAATCATATCGGACCTTTAAAACTAACAATTGTCATTTAGGCTTTGTTTACTTGCAGTCCAATTTCATTTGTATTGATACAAAAGCATGAGAATAGAAATTATGGTATATACTCGTTTCAGCCTTTTCTTTGTTTTGTTTTACTTGCATTATAAATGAAGCAATGCCAAAACAAAGTAAAACAAAACTTGAAGCAAAAACAATCAGAAGTTCAGAACTTGCATTCTTTCTTGGTTGCACTACCATATACTTATACTATTATAAATGAATTTAAGGCTCAGTTTGGAAGGAGTATAAATGTAAATTTGTAGAGTACAAAATCTTGCATTTTATATTATTTTGTATGTATTTGTGTTGTACATATTTATATTTGTACTCTTTCCAAACTGATTTTAATGCTGTATTTGGTTGCAGTGCAATTTTATTTACATTAGTATAAATGCATAGGAGTGCAAATGTAAAAAATGCAGATTCTCGTTTAATTTTGTTTTGGATTTTACTCTATTCTGCTTCGTGTCTTAATTTACTTCATTTGTACTACAACAAAACAAAATAAGCTAAAATTTGAAACAAAAATAGGTCAGTATTTACACTGCCATGATTTTACATCAGTGTAAATTTATTTGCATTGCAACCAAACACAGCCTAAGTCTCAGTTTAAAGAGTGCAAATACAAATATGTACAGTGCAAAGCCTTGTATTTTATATTTTTAAACTTGCATTTGCACCATACATACTTGTATTTATACTCTTTTCCAAGGCTTAGAGACTAAGGTTGTACTTGTTCACGATACAAAAGCAAATTGGGGGAAACATGCACCCCAATTCGCTTTTCCTGTGTTTGGTAGAATTGGGAAAGTGTCTCATAAATCGAAGCAAAAAGTGTCCATATGTCAACGTTTACCCTAAGGCTGAGTTTGGAAAGAGTACAAATGCAAATATGTAGAGTGCAAAACCTTATTTTTTGTATTATTTTGTATATATTTACACTGTACATATTTGCATTTGTATTGTTTCCAAACTGAGCCTAGTCAATGCAATGCATTGTTTTGAAAATCAGATTGGACCAGATGGTTGAACCGTTTGACTCTGGAAACGATCTTACTTCTGGGTCCGATTTCCAAGTGGATCACTTTTTTTGAAAAAACCGTTGAATTAGTTAGAAAACCGCTTACTGGGCGGTCGAACCACTAAACCGTTGACCTGGGCAGCGGTTCATGGTTTAATAAAATATTTGATATTTAAGCTTAATTTGAAAAGAATATAAATACAAATGTGTAAGTGTAAAGCCTTATATTTTGCATGATTTTGTATGTATTTGCATTGTACATATTTATATTTGTACTCTTTCTAAATGAGTCTTAATTTTTTAAAAGAGCATGTATAGAGAGGGAACCAAGAGATGGGGGAGGGATTGAAATTAGATCTCAGATCTAAGATTTCAGATCTGAGACACCGCTGCTCTGTTAATGTTGTTGCCTCAGTTGCTGGTGAACCTCCTCCTCCTCCTCCTTTCCTTTTTTCGTTCCTTCTTTTTTTTTTTTTTTCTTTCTTTTCTTTCATATTCTTTCTTCCATTACCTTTCTTTCCTTTCCCAGCCTACAACATTTTCAATCATGGTTTTTAAAACCGATCCAGTGACTGAATCGGTCAGGGGTCTGGTTATCGGGTCGAACGGTCCAATCATTCGAATCGAATGCTCATCCCGTTCTGACAGAAAAATAAAGAAATTAAAAAAAAATAAAAAACGATCAAAACTGTTTGAACAATTAACTGCCCGGTTCAGCGATTCACTGACCAAAATCAACGGTTTTGAGGGAAAATACAGTTTTTAAGGAAAATGGAACCGATCACCTGACCGGTTTTTCCAGTCCGATCAGATCCGATTTTGAAAACCATGTTTCCGATGGTACTTTCTCCCTCCAACATTTTCGACGGTAACCACCCTGAAACCGCTTCACCTTGGGTAAAATACGTTCTTGAATTCAGATCTAGTCGGATAGGTATTGTTGTCTTTTGTTTGTAGTAGCCTAATAGGAACTAATACCTTCTTCAACTTAGATGTAGTCAAATACTTTCCTTTATTTTTAGTGTATGTGATTCAAGAGTTTTGTTGGGGTATTTTATTTTGTATTGTTTTTTTTTTCACATGCTTACAAATTATAACACGTGTAATTATCAAAATTTCTTTTAAATACTTTTTAAATTTTAATTTTAAGTGATCTTTCTAAGTGACTTTTCTTACTCTAAATGACTTATAAATTTTAAGTGTCTTTTTATGTAAAGTTTCTTTAAACATGTCTTTAAATTTAAATTAGTGACTTTTTATTTTGAAATGCCTCTTCATTTAAAAGTGTCCTTTAAACATATATTTATTTAATAACCTTTCATAAATGCCTTTTCTTTGTTTAGTGCCTTTTCCCACAAGGTGTCATTGGGTTTATACATATCAAGGATATTTAATACTCAACAGCACACACAAGAAAGAATATTCTTTTCTTCTATCTTTTTATATTTGTTTTTACTAGTTTCCCACAATGTTTAAAGTATTAGAAACACAAGGTGTATTGAAAAGCCAATTTTAAAAGATGTATTGGAATATGCTTTAGATGGGTATGAATACAGACAAAATCAAGATAGGTATCACTATGCTAGAAAACTCAAATGAATCCTAAAAAACATATTTAAATGTAAACAAACATAATTTAATGATTTATGTAAAATGTGAGATATTAGGACACAATTAATAACCATTGAAAAATAATGGAAAAACTATACATTAATTTGCAAATAATCAATATATTTTTAAATACTTATTAATTTATAATTAATAATTAATTATAGCATTTGTCAATAAACATAAAACATCCACTAAAAAAAATAAAATATTTATGACCATAACAAGCAAATTAGTGTGGCTTAGTGGTGAACATATGGTCATTACTCATTAGGTTCGGAGAAAAAATTAGACATTTCAAATTCAAAATCAAGTTTACTTGGGAGCCACTATTGAATCTTAGAGTAGGATTTCTATATACCTATATGCGTTGGACTTAATCCAGAGGAGGCAAAATTTTGCTCAAGGATAATGTCCTAGGCACGCCTCAACCGATAAGTCCAATTTCTTGTTTTCTTTTTTACTTCTCTAACCTTGCTTGTTATTAGTAGTTTTCTGTTCTATTTTCTACAGTTATATTATTTTTTCCCAAATTTCTTTGATTCTTAAAATTAAATTATTCTCTCTTAAATTTTACATTTTTATCCGTACTTTGTTACTAGTACTATCCATATACACTTCTTTCAGGGAAAAATTGTATAATGACAATTTTTTTACTTAGGAGTGATAATGGACTGGTTTTGGGTTGGACTCCGTCCAAATCAAAATCAATTTAGACAGATTTGATGGACCTATAAGACATTGAATTTGTATGGATTGGACAGACCAATAAGACATATTGGATTTGGACCTGGTCTGTTCATAATGAATTTATATTGGATTAAACCAATATCTGGTCCATTGGTAGAATATAACAACATAGGTGTCAAGGAACAAGGTTTGAGTTGGAACCAATCTAAATTAATATAACAGATTGGATGATCCAAACATTAAATTGGACTGGTCTAAAATATTCATTGGACTGGATTGATTGAGGTTCATTTGTAATGAACTTACATTGAACTAGATCGGATTAGACCAAATTCAGTTCAATTAACACCCCTATTGTTAGTTATTGTTGCTTAAAGCTCATTTCAAGACAAGACAATACATAGAAGTTGTCTAATGCTTCTTGTAAAGGACAATCAGAGCCCTTGGAGCATCTATTGATTCACTGCAGTATGCTAAGTAGAGTTTGGATCCAACAACACTAACGAGGCCTGATGATCTGAGCCTTATGAGGCAATCCAATTTGTTAGAATTGATATCGTCTTGATTTGACCATGTTCGATCAAAGTATTAATATTCTCAATACACAATTTTTGTATATCTAGAATTTTAAACAATTGTTTTTTTTTTTTTTTTGGCTTTTACAATTTCTTAGGTATGGGGTCACATCACCATTTATCATATAAAACAATCAACCCAGTTAGTTCTCATTGTATGGTGTAATGATTCTTTTAAAAATTGATATGTTACGCCCAATATATGGTACACTATATTGATGCTTTGAACCTCGCTAGTGACAGGAATTGGATTAATTGCTAAGATCAAAAACCTATTTGATATTTTGACAAGGAATGAACACTTTTGTCTCTAAGGCCCTCCCCAATTAACTATGGATCGCATTCGCATACTGATTATTGAATTTGATGATAGATATTAGAGAATGTGGGTTTGTTATTATGGCAAGAGTAGGTAGG
This sequence comes from Nelumbo lutea, assembly GCF_056320005.1. Lineage (NCBI taxonomy): Eukaryota > Viridiplantae > Streptophyta > Magnoliopsida > Proteales > Nelumbonaceae > Nelumbo > Nelumbo lutea. The sequence goes on from NC_142684.1 coordinate 110,583,238, forward strand.
GTAAGACTACGTATATTAGTTAAGCATTGGATAATGAAGTTAATAAGTTTTAAGTGCACGTGGAATGAGATGTAGAAGAAGCTTCTCTCTTTTAGAAAAGAAGAAAATACCCTAATAAATACTAAAACTATCCCTCTAATTTTTTAAATGATTTGTCCTTCTCCATCCGATGGTTTTGCAACACAAGTACGTGTTTTATATTTTAAAACCCAATTTTATTAACCTTGATTTGCCTGCGTCATTACCTGAGTTGCTGCTAACTTAGACATTTCAACTTATGCATGCATCAACTGTAGTTGTTAGTGGGAGTTGGGATCTCCCAACAAAACTGCCCCAACACGATACCAACTCAATCCCACCCACCCAAGTTACACATCTACACTTACTTATCTTTCTTACATGGGGTTTAATAAGAACGTTGAAATTATTGTTATCATCTTCATCATTTCAAATTGTCATGTACATCATGATTTGGTATGATAATATTGCATCATTATCACTACAATCATTTATTAGCGGAGCCGCCCCTAAAGCCCACATTCGAATAAAGTCTATAATAGAGAAAAAACCTTTGAATAATGAAAATTCAAAAGCATAAAAAAATTATGGTTTTTGAATCGTTGTTGATCTAGACGGATGGATATTTCAGCCTAGGAACCATCTAGGCAATCGGTTTCATTTTACCCTGACCCAGGTCCCTGGCTAAAAATCGTTAAATCAGTCAATAACCCATTGACCCGGGCGGTTGAATTGTCAATCCATTGACCCGTTCAATGGTTTTTGGCCATTTATTTATTTTTTTAATTTTTGTTGTCAGAACGGGCCATCCGTTTGAACCGTCGACCCAAAAATCGATGGCCATAACGGTTCCATTTTCAGATCGTATGAGTCACATGCTCGAATGGCATAACATGTAGAGTACTACTTAATGGACCTCACACACTCATTTTTTTTGCATATAATTTTTGTTGTCAAAACAGGCCGTCCGTTCGAACCAAATAGTCGAACTGTCGACTCAAAAACCGGTGGCCAAAATGGTTACGTAAATTTTTGCCTTTAATTTTTGTTGTCAGAATGAGTCGTCCATTCGAACTGGATGATCAAACTGTCAACCTAAAAACTGGTGGCAGATAAGATATATAAAATTATATATATCTTATAATCTTATAAGCCAGTACAGTTTGAGAATTTTCAATGAAGAAATTTCATTGAACCATCCATTCTTCTAATTTGAGAACCATTGACCCAAACCATGTTCGTTCTTGTAATTTCCATTGAATTGTTGAAATGTATGCCCATTCTTGTAATTTGAGAACCATCGACCCAAACCGTGTTCGTTCTTGTAATTTTCATTGAACTGTTGAACTGTATGCCCACTCTTGTAATTTGAGAACCGTCGACTTGAACTGTATTCGCTCTTATAATTTTCATTAAACTGTTCTGTACTACCATTTGGCGAAAGGGGAGAGCACCCCTTTCCCTTTAATATATAGGGATAAGTGGACTGCAATCCACCACAGAAATCTGAATTGCAGCCCCTTGTAAACCATATCCTACCCATGAATTTGACATCAATCCATAGGCAGGATTCAGTCGACCCCTAGAAATCTTAGCTCCACCCTAGGGGTGGACTGATCTATAAAATCCCCAAATATATATATTTGGGGTTGGTGCATTTTGTCGAGCACTTACTCGAACGAATATAATATTATCATAAGTCTTAATATTATCTAAATTATAATTTTGCCACTGATATCACACTAATTAAATTATTGCCATTTGGCAAAAGGGGAGAGCACCCCTTTCGTGTTATATATATATATATGTATGTATATATATACACTAATTAAATTACTGTCATTTATATGCATATATATATATATATATATATATATATATATATAATATACTATTCACAAATAATGAAAATTTAAAAAATAAATAAACATGTAATATATATTGTAAGAAATATAGAAATTTTGTACAAAAATTATGTGCATAATTTCTAATGACCCATGACCCACTAAACAAATCAAATGGTTCAACTTAATTTGCTAGGCCACCATTTATTTTGTTGGTGAATAGACCCACAAACCTAGCTGTGGTGATAACTTAACCAGTTTGATAGGTTGATTTGACTACAAGACTAAAAAAAATATTGATAAAAACAATGTTCTAAAAATCAATTGAAATTGCATTTCCCTTTTCCCTTTTGGCCAAACAATCTAATTTGCGTTGTCATAAATTATATGATAAAAGTAAAACTATAAAGCTATTATAAAACTTATAGAATATTTGATCATGTTTTTAATATTATATATTCGTTATATAAAAAATGTGTAGAAAATGAGAATAATTGCTATTAATGATGGAGAATGGATAAACTACAACAAAAAAGCAAGTTAATATCTTATTCATGGGTAAATAAATTAGCAATTCAACCAATTTGATCATATAGTTGTTGACCAAACTAATAAGAATATTCGAAACTAAATATTTAAGTTGGAATAGTACACCGGGCTATGATTACTTACCTTTGTTACATGAATTTTAATAAGAATACTGAAATTATTATTTTTGTTACTATTATTGTCATCATCATTTCAGTATGATGATAGTCATTCTTTTGTAAAGCAAATTGGCCAAATGAAATTGTAATGTACATCATTTGATATGAATGATGCTGCATCATTATCACTTACTAGATGCATCTAAACAACTATTAATAGTATGAATGGGGTCCCTCATTTTTGGTCATTCTATTGACTAAAATACCTTATTATTTAAATTTAGCTCCTTTTCTATTATCAAGGCAAAAAACGTAATTTGGGTTTCCACTTTTTAATTTATCTTAATCCATCTTATCTATTCTATAGACTTAAAATATAATTGTCCATGTTAGCAGCCCTATTTTTCCTTCCAATTATTTTTCTAATTTTCTAATATTTTTCATTTCTAAATGTAATCTCCACTTACACGTTTCCAACTACCTAAAACATCCCCCCTCCTAAAATTTCTTCATGCAAAACTCTCCTAAAACATCTCCTGAATTATCTCACATCCCCTAATAAAACCAACTAAGTTTTTCTTCTAAATCTATCTCTCTCAACCTTCCAAATACATTTATAATGTATTTAATTTTCCATTAAACACATTAAAACATTAATAAGTTAAAATTTAAATACTAAAAAAAGAAAAATAATAGATATAAAATAAGATAAAGTAATGTATTGACAATTAATAATAAAATCTTATTATAATTATAAGTGATTATTAATTGTTATTTTATTAAAAATTATATTTTTAATCCATTTAAGTTATACTTTAAAATTATAAAATCAATATAATTAAATTAATAAATAAATTTATTTCGTAATTACTTTTAATTAATTTAAATTCCATTTAACCATAACTAAAATCAGCAAAAAATAGTAATAATAAATAAAATTAATTATAAAATTACTTTACTATAAAAATATTAATTTTAAATTATTATTAATAAAAATAATAAAAATTAAATTATTACTAAAAATAAAAATTAATTAAAATTAATAAAAATATATACTTTTTTATGTTTCTTTCTCCTCTTTCTTATCTTGTTTCTCTCTCCTCTCTGCACTCTTTCATTTATGTTCTCTCACCTCTTGGTGTGTGACTCCTTTCATTTTTTTATCTTTCTCTCTCCCCTTTCTACTCTCTCTTTTTTAATGAACAATCTCTCTCTCTATATATATGTCTAAAATAAACTCCAATTTTTATGTTTGAACTTAACCAATTAGGAAAGGATATGTGTCACTATAAGATAAATTTAAACCCTCTTTTCTTGATAAAGATTGGTTATAATTTTAAATATGCAAATGGATCAATATGGGTGGATTACAACCCATTAAGATGCAATTAGTATGGATGACAAATGGGCGTGGTCATATGGTTTGGATTCAATTAATGACACCAATGAGGACCGATGATTTGGGGTAGTTCAACTTCCTAGACTGGATCTTGTCTTGCTTTGGCAACATCACTAGTGATAGAAATCAGATTAACTCCTAAGAACGACAGTTTATTTTTGAGATGGATCACTCTTTCCAATTAACCATGGTTTTTGAAATGTAGTTGACCTAGACTAGGGCTGTTCATAAGAAGACCCAACCCAACCAAACTGACTGACTTAACTTGAGCTGGTCGGGTTTTTTTCAGTATTGGTCGGTTTCGGTTTTCACACATAAAAATCGATCCGAACCGAAACCGACCCGAACCGAACTGACTTAGTAGTTAGTAGTTAGTTCCTAGTTAGTAGTTACAACCTACTTAGTTCCTACTTAACTAAGTTGTCTCTATCCTAGTTACAACCTAACTTAATTTCTAGTCTTCTAGTTAGGAATGACATTAATGGCAAGTATTGTAAGACAACTAGACAATGAAATTTTTTGGAAAAGTTTAAAGAAAAGAATCAAAAGATCCTAGTTTCTATGGTCTTTTACACCAAATAGGCAACTAATTACAATTAGAATTAGGTGTCCTTTTTTACTTAGATTAGAAGGTTTCTTGAAATATACAAATTTCAGTCTTTTTTCTCTAATACAATTTGACTTTCTATTTTCTTGATAACTTGATTGGGGGGTGCTCCTGATTCACAAAGTTATTGGCCTGATTTCTCTTAATTTATGTGTTTTCCTTGTTGGATGATGTTGCTAGCTACTTCTCTGACGCCCAATCTACAAATTTATTACCATGGTTGAACTTAGAGCCAAAACTGACCCAACCCAACTCAAACCGACCAAGTCAGTTTTGCTTAACACAATGTTGATTTTGGTTTCAATTTTAGGTAACCCGATCAGGTCGGGTCAGTTGGAAAAATCTCAGTAAACCGACCCAACCCGACTCGTGAACAGTCCTAACCTAGATCGTCGAACAGTTTGACTTAAAACCAGTCACATAAATGGTTCTATTTCCACATTACCTGGAATTTTCTAGAAAACTACTGACTTAGTCAACAAATTTATTATTTGAATGGTTGAGCTGCTAAAACGTTTGACTTGGACAATAGTTTTTCAGTCAGTTTTATATTTTAATTAAATATTTTTAATATTTAATATTGCAAGGAATTGATATGTTCACACTAGACGATTGAACCACTAATTAACCCCAAAACCGGTGGTCAAAGTGATTCTGTATCAGTTTTTAAAATCTTGCAATTAATTATGGGCCAATGTTTTAAAAACTGACTTGGAGGCAGAACCATTTTTGCCATCGTCTCTTGGGTCACCGGTTCAATTGTCTGGGTCAAATGGGTTAGACCATTCCACTTGTATTTAAAGTATATAATATGTATATAAATATATATTTTACCATGCAATAAATAATGTATAAATATGTTTTAGATATGTTATATGTATTTTTATATTTAATATATATTTTTAAATTTATTTTTTTATTTATAAAAATACTAGCAAAGACCTGTGTGATGCACGGGAAAATCTGAAAGATTTAATAATTTTATTTTTCATTTAATATTGATTTATAAAAAATAATTATTGTTAATTGAATATGAACAAATATTTTTTAATAAATTTAATTTTGTTAATAATTTGTTGTAATTTTAATAACTTTTATTCTTTTTATTATTTTAAATGAAATTTTGATTAATTTTAAATAAATAAAAATAATTATAAAATATAACATTTTTATTAATTCTACTAATAATTAACAATTATATAAAAATGACAACGAGGTGGGTTCGGGGCAGGGCACCCCATCCCTTTCCTTGCCCCATAGTCAAGACACTCTACCCCATCCTTGCCTGTCCCCAATGTCACGCAGGTTCGGGGCAAGGTAACCACTCCTTAGTGTCAGGCAAGTTCAGGGGCAAGGCACCCCACTCCTTATCAAGGATGGAGAATCCTAGAATTTCTCTGCCCCGTCCCTAGTATTAGGTGGGTTCAAGTAGAGGTGTAAATTGGGTTGTGCTGGGTCGGCACAATACGACCCGCATGCGGCCCACACAAAGTGTGAGTCGTGTCGTGCTGGCCCATGAGGCATCTTGGGCCGTGCCTCCCTCATCTAGGATAATTTGGGGGGTCGGTTCGGCATGGCCTACGGCTTGAACCTGCACGGGCCCGTGCTGCGCCGTGGGTCAGTCTGGTCCATGGGCCAGGCCGTGCTGCACACCAAACCAAGCTCAAGGCAAGGTACCCATTCCCCGTCCAAGGTTTTTAAAAATGGCCCAGATAGGAAACCGTTATGGGGTCAAACGGTCTGATTGTTCGGTCCAAACGATGACCCACTCTAACAAAAAAAATAAAAAATTAGAAAAACAAAAAAGGACAAAAATTGTTGTATGGGTTGACGATTCGACTGCCCAGGTGGTTTGCTAACCAAATAAACGGTTTTTGGACAAAAAACGTTTTTTGAGGTGAGACGGTGTCCAGTTTCCAATTTTTCTAGTCTAACCATCTAGTTTGATCCAGCTTTGAAAACATTGTCCCCATCAACCCAAAATTGAATTTGATGATAGAAATGATCAAAATGATATATTGAGTATCAACCACATGGTAAATTTCTAAAAGTAAACTAAATTATCTTTAATATTCAAAAATGTAATTTTATGAAAATTTTGGAAAATTTATTGTACTTGTGTAATTTTGAAAATTTCTTCAAATGTATTTAAATTTTTATTAAATAATTTATTTTCTTTTTAAATGGTTTACTTATAGAATTATACTAATTTATCTTATAATTTCTAATATAAACTAACGAATAATTTCCTTTTTCTAATATTATACTAATTTATCTTAATAGTTTGTGTAATTATTTGTTCAAATTATAGTTCCCCATTTCCCATAATCATTTATCTTTAATATTTTCAATAATTTGCAATAAAAATTACATAATTTTTCAATGGTTTTCCAAAATCTATCAAATGTAATAAATTTTCTTAAAATTTCCAAAATATTCTAATAATTTTCAATAATTAGTTAATGCATTTTAAATAAACTTTCAAATACTTTATATCTTTTAATTTCAAAAATGTTATTTTATGAAAATGTAGTTTTAAGAAAATTTTTGAAAAACTTATTACATTTGTGTAACTATGAGGATTTATAGAAAATTTATTTAAATTGTTATTAAGTATATTTTTTATTTGGTGTGGATATAGATTGGGGGGATGCATTTTAGGAATTGATTAGGGAGTGGGGTAACATGATACTTTCCTATTGGTTTAAATGGCATACCTTAGGAGAGAGACTATATGAATATTTTTGGGTAGTTGGGTGACATGGCTTATAGGAGTGGTGGAAAGGGGAGAGGAGAGAAAGTCAAAGAGAATGCAGGGTGGGGATAATGGGGCAAGGAGAGGCATGGTGATGGGGACCCATGCTTTGTTAAGCGAAAGTTAAACAATAGACCAAATCGATACAACCCGAGTTGGTGGGTTTTCGCTAATGGTCAATCGGTTCCGAGTGACAAACTGCGGAGTTGACCAGATTGATTTGGTTGGCGAAATAGCTTGTAAATTGAATTGAACCAATCATTGAACACTCCTAATTTCAACTAAATTTATAGTCTAATCTCTAATAAATAACAATAGTTTAATCTCCAATAATTATTGAAAATTTATAACAAATGTACACAATCATTGAAAATAAGTTTATAATGAAAATATAATAGATATATAATAAAAATACAATAATTACAAAAATATAATAAATTAGTCAATAAATAGTATAATCTTAAATAATAGTTTAATCTCTAATAAGTATTAATCTATAAATTATAAAAAATATATAATTACTAAAAATAAATTTATAACAAAATACAATAAATATGATAAATTAAATTTCAAAAGTTAAATAATAGTTTTTTACTCTCCAATAATTATTGATAATTTTCTATTAAATAACAAAAATAAAAATACATTTATAAATAATTATTGAAAGCATATTTATAAAACAATAAATAATTACTAAAAATAAAATAAATATTAATTATAGTATATATAAATATATAATGAATATACACTATTATTGTAAAATTATTACTTACAAATATAATTATTTTAAATTTAGTATATAATTCCATTATAACATTTAAATAGTTATGATTTTTTTTAAATGAACTTTCATTAGATAGATATAGATAAAAAGTGGGGGAGAGGATAAATAGGAATTAGAGATAGTTTAGGAGAGAAACTCTCTACTAAATTAGAGATAATTTAAGAGATAAATAGGACTTAGAGATAATTTAGGAGAAAAATAGGAATTAGAGACAATTTAGGAGGAAGTGGGGGAAAGTGGTGCCCCTTGGCTAAACATTAGAAAAGCAAATCAGTCTTTATTTGTGGTTGTTAGAAATAGTTAAGCATATGTGATTTCCTTATTGGTTTAATGGGTAATTATGTAAAATTAAAAAAATAAAAAAAATCAAGAAAACAGAAAATTATCAAGGGAGATTCGAAGCAAGGAGAGGGCTGTTGGCATGGCAGGACCAATTTTAATCTATCTATCTATCTATCTATCTATCTATCTATCTATCTCTCTCTCTCTCTCTCTCTCTCTCTCTCTCTCTCTCTCTCTCTCTCTATATATATATATATATATATATATATATATATATATATATATATATATATATATATTAAAAATTGCAATTTGAGGCCATAGGTGCCTTGAGACTCATAGATCTTGAAAAGTTACCTAGAAATGAAAAAAAAAATCACTTAATCGGACATTAGAATGCAAAGTTATGGCCTCTAAAAGTTTGCATACATTGAGTGTGCAAGCCGCGACTTGGTCATTGCATCGAAGGGGTAATTATCGAACCGGCTGGGTCAAATAGTTCTTGACCAAGTCAATGATTTTTTATTGTCTAACGGGTCTTGATTGAACCAGACGCAGAATCCAGGCGGAGTGATGGTTTGAATAGTTCGACCGATCGAGTCAATAACGGGTTGAAAACATTGCTATGGATCACATTCACATGCTATGGAATAAATTGTGCCCTCATACTCATGACTTAGTCCAAAATGCTTATTACTAAATTTGATAACAAAGCTAGAGAATGTGGGTCTACTATTAGGCCTTATTCGTTTTTTGGGTAGTGGCAGGTAAATTGGTAGGTCCCATGGAAAAGAAAAAACCCATGTCTATTTTCTAGTATTAGTGGGTCCTGTGGAAAATAACGATTCCCGAGTGTCTCATTTACATAGGGAAGTGATATTCACTTAAACTTGGGTAAACTATTTACCTATGCATGATAAAAATTGCTAATATATGATGAGACAATATTGTCCCTTCAATAATGTCACTTTTTTGGATAAATCGGTTATTGTACACCATTACCTAGGGAATAAAAGAACATTGGTAAATGCACTTATCTAAAGTAATTACCAAGAAACACTTGTGGGATGAGTGCATTTACCTAGGTAAATCATTTATTGAAAAACGAATGAGGCCTAATTACTAAAGCCACTAAGGTAAGGCTGGGTATATCACAAAAGCATTGGACATTGGAGTTAACAAGTTGTCTATGTAGAGCTAGATTGTAACAAAACTTCTCTTTCTCTTTTTGAAAACAGGAAACACAAAGAAGCAAACCAAAAGAAAACCTAATCAGTGTTCTTCAAAATTTAAGCCAGCAATCCATGACAAGATAAACATAGAGGTGTAAAACAGGCCATGTTGCCTGCGGGCATGCACAATACAACATGAACCCCCCGTGTCGGGCTGGGGCGAGGGGTTGTGGCCCATGGGTTGGTAGGGCTCATGTCGGCATGACATACAGGTTTGGCTCAGTAAAGCTCAACCTAGCGAATGTTACAATGGCTATGGTTGTTCAACATGTACTATATATCTAGCTAATGCTTATCTCATTTTATCTTGGGAATAATAAAAATCTGAATATGATTCAAACCCAAATTACAATGGCTATCATTGTTGAATATGGTGGCCCTCCTTACAAGCTAAGAGTCTTCTATTAGCATAGTGAAAAATATCTTCTATATTTGCAAAAGATACTAGAATTGAAAATTTTGTACAAACATCAATTAATTTTTCATATACAAAAGCTTGTAGGAATATAACTATATTAGATGTTGTCAACTTTTTTTAAAACATATAAAAAAAATTTAATTTTTACTTGGACATTTTTTTTCTTCTAAAATTGCCCTTATTATTTCAGATGTTTGGTCTTCTAGGTATAATATTAGTTATATTTGTGTAACTATTTATTTTATTCATGACACATGGGTTTTACATAAATAATTTTAAGTTTTATAAGAATAAAATTGGCACATAGTATTGACCCAACTATTATAACTTGTATTTTAAATACCATGATAAGTATTTTAAAATCTCAAATAAAACCTATTTTAGAAGGAAAATTATTTCATGTTAGATATGCTTTCCATATTTAAAATTTATGTGTATAAGATGGTTTATAAATCATTTTACAACATATTCAATTAATTAGAAGTATTTTATGTCATCAATATGGAAAAAGTCATAAAAAATTTCCATTAGATGTCCAACATAGGTGGCCAATGCTATGTTAGAAAGTAATATGCCATATAGACATGTATTAATAAATCTTTATAATTAAAGAATGACAAATAATGTAATAAATGATTTTGACTGGGACATGGGGAATTTGCATAAAAGAATTTTTATGGGATATTTAATGATTGTACAAATATTTTTTCTAGTTTTGTTATCATTTTTTCTATTTTAATTAATAACTTATATTTAATTATGAGTGTTTTGCAAATCAAAGAAGTAAAGAATACTTTGAAAATATTGTTGAACAAATGGAAATTAAATTGAAAAAATATTGAGAACATATTTTTGCTTTATATTGCTTAGCTGCAATATTAGATATCTAGGATCAAACTAGGAGGTGTAGAAATAATACTTAACTCATACAACAAAAATATGCAAACAATAATTAATACAGGTAAACAAAAAGGAAAAAATAAAAAGTATTATTTGATATGTATAATATATGTGAATGTAAAATTAGAAAAACTAGTTCAATGCCACATGCTGAACCTAGTAGTAGTAGTAGTGGTGGTAATTCCACATCAAGTAGAGCTAAGATGTGGTTTTTAATAAACAGAAACATTGTTTCCTCATCTTTTTTTTACTTCAATTTCATTTTTCAATGAAATCAATTTTTATTTGCAAGGTCATTTTTTAATTTTTTTCTCATTGTTTTTTCTTTAAAGACGGGCTTTGGGGCGAGGATGGGTTTTGGGGTTCTACAACCCATATGGGTATAGGTAAGGTATGGTATTAGGTTAAACATGACTCGCCCCGACCCACATATTATTGGAAAAAATATAAACTTTATGTATTAGGTGTTTAATTTAATAATATTTTGAATTTTATGTGAAGGAAAATTGATAGTTTATGTGTTTTTTACATTTATTAATCAAATAATTGAAAATTTTGTTGTTTGTTTATGTTATTTCAATTATTTATTTCTCTTATATAATAAGAAATAATAAGAAGTTAGATTCGGGTTCTAAACCCAACCGGTTATAGCTTTTGGGGCAAGTATGGGTTGGGAGGTTCACGGAGTTGGGTAGGGTCTAGAATTTACAAAACCCTCCCCGTTGCCAACCCTAGAAGTAAGGGGTTGGATGAAAAGAGAAGTTGGATGGGAGATGACACATTGGAGATGTATATTTTTCTAAAAGATTGATTGGGTGTAGAAGATAGGCTACAAGATAAAAAGGACACTATACATCATCTAATATATCATCGGATGAAGAAGAAACTGCAACTTGAAATTGAAAAAAGTTTTTGAGATTATTATAAATTTTGAGATTTTTATTTTATTTGTAACTTATAATTTTGTAAGTTATTTGTATTTTTTCAATTTTATTACGGTGTGCACAAGCCCACACCACACCACTACGGCAAGGACCAATCCACACTACATCATAGTCCACAATTATTTTGAACTATGGGCAGACTATGTGGATTGATCTAGTGCACACCCAAAGTAGCATTCTATAGGTGTGGTGTGGACTGTGTAGCCACACCATACTTTTTGATTTCATGTATTTCATGTACATTATATGAAGTGATCTACATAGTTGATCATAAATGTCTAATTTTTATAATTTATATGGTAAATAAATTGGAAAAAGACATACGATTGAATACTAACTAATAAATATTAATTTAAAAAAATGGTAATAAAATAATTTAAAAAACAAAAAATTATTATTTTATTGAAAAACATTAAAAATTAATATTTAAGAAAATGAAATAACAAATTATTGCAAGTAGGGATTAAAATACCAATACAATATGCTCGATACAGGGCATAACGTATCGGTATCGGTTACTAGGGATTCAGGATATGCTATGACCGGTATAGAAATGTACAAGTCGTACGTATTGATACAACACGACTGTATCAAGGCGTATCGGTCGATACGGCGCGGTATGCTACGATATGACACCGTATCGATGCCTGGGTTCATGACAAAAGTGGAAATGACCAACTTCATCTTTTTGTTAGCTGGTCTTGACATGCTTTCAGTGGTATATTTTTTAATGTTTTCTTATTTAAATTTTTGTGAATGATATTTTTTATTTTGCAGATAAAGAATATATTTTTAGTTGTAGTTCTATTTGTGTTTTGTAATTTATAGAAACATTTATTGTTATTTTTTTACATGATTTATATGTCATGCACTCATGCTCAAAATTGTAGTTTTATTTGTAATTTTAACAAAAATTAAACTAAAAACTATTAAAATAAAAAATAATTTAATACTACAAATTTAAATGTTTTATTCTACATACATGTTAAAGCTTAAAAGTAAAGCACATTTTTATTTTAAAGTATATACTTATTATTTATATAAAATAATAAAAATACTAAATAAATAAAATTTGCAAAAAGCATACTTATCATTTATATACATATACTAAATAAGTAAAATAAAAAAGTTATAATTATAATAAAAAATAAAATAATAAAACTAAAATAGAGTGATATAAAATTTTAAACCCATAATTATAACTATGAAAAATTATGTATTTAACAATGAAACCATACTTATCATTTACATAAATATACTAAGAGAGTAGAATCAAGAAATTATAATTATAATTATAATAAAAATTAAAATTAAAATCATAAAAACTAAAATAGAGTGGTAATTATTTAAAAGCATATTAATTATTTACAAATTATAGTTATTTATTTAAATAAATAATAAAAAAATTAAAATTAAAATTATGAAAAAACTAAAATTGAGTGATACAAACCTACAATTATAACAATGAAAAAGTATATATTTAATAAAATGGCATGTACATGGTTTAGAGTTACTGATAATTATTGGTTATAGTATTTTCTTCTTATAACTTATTAAAATATGCATTTTTCTTATGTTTATACCTTCTTTTATATAATTCAACTTTAAACTTGATGTTATCATTGTATTTATATGTTTTTTATGCATTTTTAAAGCATGTCCAAGCGTTTCCATTCCAATCGTACGTATCCATGAGTATCCATAGCGTATCCATATCCGAACTGTCTGATATGATACACAATACCAATACTTTAATCCTTAATTGCAAGACAAGCATAGCATCAAATTATTTATGCAAGCTAATAAAAAAAAATACACTATTGTAAGACAATGCATAGTGGTAGAGGAAAACTTTGGGCAGTGGAGAAGAGTTTCAATGGTAATATTGTAGGGTAAGAAAAAGTTGCAATATATCTTATCAATAACAAATTTTCAAATAACCAAGGGCCTAACTTCACCATGAGATAAATGCGTGGATGAAATATTGAGTTATGGACAAGGCTGGTTAACGATATATTATGGGCAAGTCCCATCAACACCATACAAAACGTTGTGATCATCCCATGGCGTGGACCGAAATAGGTCATCTACAAGATGAGCACGATTTTGAACACCACCTTAATCATTTTATTATATGAATTGATTATTCATATAAATAAAATATTAAAATATTTATTTTTAAATTTGTTCTTGTCTTTTTTCAATTTTATTATAAATTTGTAATTTTTTTATTTTCATTATTTTAACTTTTCCAAAAAGATAATAAAAAAATCATGTTGACCCGCAACTTGTACCATAACATGGCCCAATCCATAGTCCACAAGGCTTGGGCCATAGGCCATGTCGGGCTCCCCTTTTTGGGGAACTAGTCATTAAGCACGTGCATTTGCTTGTATGAATATTTTTCATATTAATTACTTGAGTTTTAGATATATCATAGTTATGATAGAAATTGAAAATTAATAAAAGTAACAATATGGTTAAAAATAAACTAAAAATCTTGTACTAAAAGTGCAGTTGCAAAAATTTTAAATTACAATAAAAATTACGACTACTACTACTAAAATTTGTATTCCATTTCTGTCTTAAATAAAAATAATTTTTATTTTAACAATTATTTTTATTTAATATGATGATTCTATAACATTAGAAATGTTCCAAAACATCTTTAACAAAACTCTATACTTTTTATCTTTTGTGTTCTATCTTTTTTTAAATATTTATTATTCAATTATGACATTACGAATTTCTTTGAAAAGTTGGATCATTGACCCACCATTTAAATAAGAAAATAGCTTTTCTATCGGATCAATTTTAAATTATATATTTCATCTACAGTATATACATAATTTTCACTTATCACACTTAATTTTTGTTTGACATAATTAATATATAAAATTTTATATATTCTTTTGATTACTTGTACTTTTTTACTATTTTTTAAATATTTATTATTTAACTATTATATCATCGATTAATCCATTGGACCTAAATGAGTAACCCATAACCCAAAAAGAAAAATAGTTTGATTTCTAGGTTGACTTTAAATTTTGTAATACATTTCCATCATTGATAAAATTATATCTTATGTATAATATTTATTTTTGTTTAATATAATTAATGTATAATATTGTATATGTATCCAATATTTTATTTTTATAAATATATAACATTTTATCTTATGTATAATATTTATTTTTGTGATTCTTTGAATTTTCTATTTTTATAAATTTTATTATTTGACTATAACATAATTTCATTTTTAGGTTGATTTTACTTTTTTTTCATTCCATTTTCATCATTTACAAAAACACTTCTTACATATCATACTTATTTTTTGTTTAGTATAATGAATATACAATATTAATGACATGCCCAATTCTTTTTATTTTTTGTATTATATATTTTATATATTTTAATTTTTTATTATTTAATTATGATATTATTTATTAACGGATTTGACGCCAAATGGTTTAATTGCTTACCCACCACCGAGAGGGAAGAAAATAGTTTTGTTTTCAAATTATTTTTCAAAATATTTGTTTTTATATTATTAAAATTAATGTTGTGGATTTAATTAATGCAATTTAGTGATGAGAAAAATATATCTTAAATACAAGATTTAATAAGAGAATATACCTTAGATATGAGATTTAATAAGAGATAGTAGGAAAATAGTTTTACTTCTAATTTGTTTTAAAATTTACATTTTATTTCCATCATTAATAAAAATATTTCTTATTTATCATCAATGTTTTCAACTTGTTAACTTGGTCGATTGAACCATTCAAACTGTCACTCGGTCGTGATTCTAGGTTTGGTTTCTGTTGAAACTCCCCCTTTTGGTTAAAAACTATCTAACTTGGACGGTTAAACCATTGACCTGTTTGACCCAAAAACCAAGGTTGCACACTTAATTATGTGCAAACTTTTGAAAGCCATAAATTTGCACTCCGATGTCCAATTAGGGTTATCTTTTTTTTTTTTTGAATGACTTTTCAAGATCTATATGTCCCAAGGGAATTATGCGCCTTTCCTTGCTATTTTTGCAAAAAAAAAACCTTATTTGGCCCTAAATTGTTGTTTTTAATATTTTTATAAATAAAAAAATTAAAATGGAATTAAAAAAAAATAAATGTAACATAATACATATATTATATGTAATATATGTAAAACATAACTATGATATAAGTAAAACATAATTATAATATTTATTGATAAAATATATAATTTTATATACACATACATAGTGTTGACGTAGAGTGGTGTTATGGGCCCGCGCGTAGGATCTCGTCACGAGTCGGTCCACCGGGAGAGACTCCTGTCTTCCCTTGCCCTTGGCCTTGCGTAAAGACCCTATGGCGCCAATCGCGTGGGTGATTTGTCCAAGAGATCAGTCGAACTCTCCTAATGGGTGATTTGTCCAAGAGATCAGCCGAACTCTCCTCACTCTCTTTCTTGACTGCGAAAAACTGAATCCTCTTTTTCAATTCGTAGCTCCTTAAATAGGAGATTACAGATGGAAATTCCTAATTAAACTCAAACTCCAACTTGAACTCGAACTCTTAATGGTAACACAACTCTTACTTAAGAAGATAAAATAAGGGATAAGGATAAGGGATGAGGATAAGGGATGAGGATAAGGGATAAGGTAGGCTGGCGGCGAGTTCTCTTGACGTGTCCAGATAAGGGTGGGCCCACCCCTATGAGTTGTTGTGTGGGCCTCGCTCTACTGCTGCTACTGGGTGCGTACGTGCAGCTCATGGTACCACCGTCGCACGGTGCGTGCGCGCGGTGCCGCTGCCGCGCGGTGCCGCTGCCGCGCAGTGCATGCGTGCGGCTCATGGTGCCGCTGTCGTGCAGTGCGTGCGGTGCGCTGCCGGTGGTGCGTGCTGCTATGCGTGCTGCCGGGTTGCTGTGCGGTGCTGTCGGGCGGTGCACGCTACTGGGCGGCCCGCTGTGCATGCTGCTACCTATGACTGCACCGCAGTGCGCTGCCCGGTGGTGTGTCCATAACACCACACCCCTCCCGGACTACAAACTTGTCCTCAAGCTCGAATTGGGTGTTGAAGACACCCTCAAAGGAATCCTAGATGGCTTTGCCCTCCTGGATCGGGTTCCCATGGAGGGGGTTCATCATCATCTTCCTCTTGTTTCACTAGGAGGCAGAAAAGTCTCTTGCACCTGTGCCCTGCTGAGTAGAGTTCATCGCAATTAAAACATTGCCCCCTTGCCCTGTGTTCTGCCATCTCCCCCCTGGGCAAGTGCTTAATAGGGGTATACCGTTGCTACTCCCTACACTAGATGTTGATCTAGAATTGGTGCTCGTCTATGGCTTCCGTTCTGGGTTGGCTGCTGGATATGGAGCCATTCCGAGTGGTTCCCTGTTGGCTGCCAGCGAAGACCCTCCTCCAGTAGGCTTCGGGTTTGTCCAAGCCGTTGCTAGGCACTCCATGCTGAATGGCCCTCAACTAATCTATAGTTTGCACTCGAAGGCCCAGGCCAAATTCATTGCCGTGACCAGGTTGGGCGGGCTCTGCATCTCTACATCAACTCTCATGGGTTCGGCTGGACCAGCTGTGAACATATCCACCTGCTGGTCTGGGCGTACTGACGAGGCCCTAGCGAGAAGGGTCTAGAACTGTCGCTGATACTCTACTACGGTACCGGTCTGCTTGAGATTAATGAGTTCCCCCAAGGATTTGTTTGTTAGTGGGGTCCGAACCGAAGGAGGCAATACGAATTGAACTATCCCCAACTAAGGCCTGGTTCCTCCTGCTCCACTCGGTAGAACCAGAGCTGCGCTTCTCCGGTCAGGTGGAACGCGGCTAGGCTGACCTTGTCTCTGTCATCGATGCGCTGGTTGCGGAAGAACTGTTCGCAGGGTGCAACCATCCCAGTGGGTCTCCCGCGCCGTTGTAGGACGGAAATCCTAGCCGACTGTATTTGGGGATAACAGCAGCAGTCGGGGTGGTCGTCTGATGTTTGCCAGGTGTTTCTGCCCAGTCTGGTGTGTGGTTGTTGTTGGTGGCAGCTCCTTTTGAGTTTCTTTCCCTATTGGCTAAGAATGTCTCCAGCAAGCGTTGAAGCTCCCGGACATCATCTTTGACCTCATGTACCTCCATGCTGGTCTCTACAAGTTGGTGTTCCAGTTCGTGGACCTTGGAAGACATCTACTCCATATCGCCCATGACGTTTGGCTCTGATACCAAAATGTTATGGGCCCGTGCATATGATCTCGTCATGGGTCGGTCCACCGGGAGAGACTCCTGTCTTCCCTTGCCCTTGGCCTTGCACAGATCCTATGGCGGCAATCGCATGGGTGATTTGTCCAAGAGATCACCCGAACTCTCCTAATTGGTGATTTGTCCAAGAGATCACCCGAATTCTCCTAATGGGTGATTTGTCCAAGAGATCACCCGAACTCTCCTCACTCTATTTCTTGACTGCGAAATACTGAATCTTTTATTTCAATTCATAGCTCCTTAAATAGGAGATTACAGATGGAAATTCCTAATTAAACTCAAACTCCAACTTGAACTCGAACTCCTAATTACCTACTCCTAATGGTAATACAACTCTTACTTAAGAAGATAAAATAAGGGATAAGGATAAGGGATGAGGATAAGGGATAAGGTAGGCTGGTGGCGAGTTCTCTTGGCGTGTCCAGATAAGGGTGGGCTCACCCCTATGAGCTGTCGTGTGGACCCCGGTCTGCTGCTGCTATCGGGTGCGTGCCCGCGGTTCAGGGTGTCGTCCGCTGCCGCGCAGTGCGTGTGCACAGCTCATGGTGCCGCTGTCAGCGGTGCATGCTGCTGTGCGCGTTGTTGAGCGGTGCGTGTTGCGTGCTGCCAGGCGGTGCGTGCGGCGCGCTGCCAGGTTGCTGTGCAGCGCTACCGGGCGGTGCGTGCTGCTGGGCGGCCCGCTGTGAGTGCTACTGTCTATGACTGCATTGCAGTGCACCGCCCGGTGGTGTGTCCATAACAAGTGGTTTGACTCGTTTGACCTTGATAGTCATAATGGTGACATGCAATCCGAAGGCAAAAGCAGATCAGCCTCTGGGTCGGTTTTTAAAACCTTATTTATCATACTTATTATTGTTTAATATGTTAAATATATGTTGTTAAAAACATTCTCATTTTATTAATTTCTATATTTTTTGCATTTTATATATTTTTGAATTTTATTATTTAATTGTGGCAACATGGATTGGCCCCTTTGACCCAAATGGTTTAATTTCCTACCGCCACCTAGATGCAAATACTATTTTTTCTGGGTAGATTTTAAAGGTATAAGTTTTTATGTTATTGAAATTATTAATTTATTATGTATGTATTTAATTATAGAATTTAATGATGAGGAGGAACAAAGAAGCCTTAAATATATGATTCAATGAAGGTGAATGCAAATTAATACCTTAAATGTTGGATTTAATGAGAGATAATTGAATGCATTGAATATCTTAAAATAAATCTATTCAACTCATTTAATATCAATAACTAATTATCCTATTTGTCCTCATTTTTTATCAATAAATTTAAATATAGAAAGATAAATTTTGTCATCACAAAATTCCAAAAATATTTTTGAGGCTATTTGTACTTTTTAAAGTAGTATAGATTTGTGCTAAGAAAGCATGGCCCTCTTGACACGCAGGTCAGCCTAGTATGGCCCACATTACACCTCTACCTCTAGATAAAGATATTTCACTATACTAATAAAAGCCTCTTAGCTTGTAAGCAGGACCACCATGTTTCTCATTCATTTGATAAAGCTATGTTTATATTTAAACTCCAAGCAATATCATTTGATGGCAATCACGACTCTCCTTTACTACTAAAGCTCATCCATCTAACGAGAAAAGCTTGGCTGTTTAGAAAAAAACAGCCTTGGCTGTTTTGAAGTTCTTATACATGACTATTCCACCTAATTCTTTATTTATCTTTTTAACTAAAAGAAGATTAATTATAATTAACCTCAATATTCTTTTGACCGAAAAGGAAAACCGGGGATCGAAAGGATCGATTTATCATATATTGAAAACACGTTCTCAACGGCCCAGATAAGCAAAGCTCCTTTTCCTTAATTCTTAGCTCAATAAAGTTATTCTATAAGACTCTATATCTGCTACCGCTGCTAGTAACAAAACAACGCTAGGCATATCTTATCCAACTTAATGAGATTTTTTTTTTCAAGTGCAACATCACTAAGGGACCGTTTGGTTTGCAGCTGAAATAGGAATCAGAATCTTTTGGAATTAGAATCTGAAATGATCTATTCCCATAATTTGTTTGGTTCAGACAAGAATGAAAATAAGAATTAGAATCAGAAAGAATGAAATTTCATTCCCAAGGGAAAGATAAAGAATGATCATTCCAACAAAAATGAGAATAGGGGATTCCGATTCCACTCAACCAAATAGTTGTAATCAGAATAACCCATTATCTCGGATCAGAAATATCGATAGGGGTGACAGTTATTGGACAAATAAATTTAATCTCTTATAAGATAGAACAATCTTCACAATCATATAAGCTGCTTTATTAGTAGTTCATAAGATATTGACTCTTTTTTTTTTTGGGTAGTTCATAAAAATATTAACTATAATTTGGATCAGAATCAGATACTGAATGATATCATCATCCATGCCTTATCCTAAGGTCGATTATTTGGCACATTGAATGGTATGATAAATTAAAGGGAAAATTCCCGATAGGTACCTTGTATTTTAGGTCAAGTGCTAATTTAGTACCCGAATTTAAAATGCAACAATCTAGAATCCAAACTTTCAAAATGCAATCTAGTACCTGCTGTTAACGAGCCATTAAGTATCATGGGAAAAGACACAAATGCCCTTCAAGTGTCATCTAATTTTCTTTATCAATTAACATTCGATTAATAAAGCAACAACTGTGTAGCAAATGCCCTTCAAGTTAAATGCATTTCAACACTCATCAGTATTCGAAGGGAAAACCATGGGAAGAGAACCTGGCGGAGTCAGTTTGACAACAACAACCGGTGCAACGACCTCAAGACTCAAAGAACCCATATACAACAACATACCAGGGCCATACTGGATGTGGACGGAAGACGTTGAGCTATAATTGCGAATTTAGGCTGAATATGAACCTGGGAAAGACGAATATCTGGTACTTCAGTTAGAACTGCTAGTTTTGTTTTGTGGTGAACTTTCAGGTGGGAGAATATTGTCGGTGAATCATAGCTGTTTGGTGAATTGTGTAAACTACAAAAGGCCCAGTGGCCCACCATTACCTGCTACAGGTGTACATCACACTCCACTTATTATCAACGTGCGAATGCAAAGCCGTAAGAGTCACCAAGGTGGAAGAACTCGGTCTGACGAGGCCAACGCCTTGTTGAGAGTATTGCAGGCTAAGGAATGCAATGAAAAGGGCAATTCCTGCCGTGCAGGCAAGCAGGACTGGCTGAGGGATGAGACGTGCAAGCCTTGCGCGCAAATCAAATGCAACCATCGCAAGAAAAACACAGCCCTCCACTAGCACTATTACCAGCCCGGTTTGGTATGAGATGGAACCTGATCCATGAAACACCACTAAGTCGTATGCAAATTCACCCAAGTCTTCAAGAATGGAATAATCTCGGCACTGCTTCCCTATAACGATGAGCACATCCTTCATGTCTCGAGGAATGGTGTAATTGAAGAGCTTGGCTTAAGTTTTGTTCCATTTTCTTGAGAAAGAAGATGATGAATAGTGTTTTATTTTCAAGGGTAATTTTAACATTTTCAAAAGTCTTAAATTGCATATGAGATCACATGATATACATAACTGATGGTCCATTAACGATAGGTACTAGATTGTCACATTTTAAAATTTTGGGTATTAGATTGTCGCATTTTGAAAATTTGGGTACTAGATTGTTGCATTTTAAATTTCGGATACTAAATTGGCACTTGGCCTAAATTTCAGGGCACCTATCAAGAATTTTTCCTAAATTAAAATAAAGTGATCAAATATTATCAAATGAATTAAAAATGACTGGTATTTCATGAATTAAATGACTTGAAATTACTTATATGAATTATGACAATTTAATAAAATCGCAATTTCATTAATAAATAAAACATAAATTTTAAATTATGTGAACATATCTATTTAAATGAATCAATTGGATTATATCAAATGATTTTTTTTTTGTATTTAATACCATATGCGCCTCACATGGGGCACCTCACATCATGGAAACATCTATTGATTATGTTTTATCATCTTCCGTACTATCATCGGGAGATGTTGATGTGCTGTGGGGCACACATATGAACTCGGTCTCGCCACTTCACCTGCCTCGTGCATCTACGTGTATATCCAAACAAAGAGTGGAAAAAATACGGAGGAAATGTCCAATTTCACTGCTTTAAATTGTGAAGGCAACCCTTCTGTTGTTATCCAGGCCACGATCCCCCGTTCTCGTTTTCAGTTCCCCACGATCGGAGACTAGAGTGACAATGTCGACGCTTGTAGTTCCTGAGTTGGTTCCCTCTGTCACTGAAGACTGCGAGCAACTCAGAAAAGCTTTCGCAGGTAACGAAGTTCAAGAATCTGCACTCTTTTTTCTTTGTCTCCCTCGATCGGGTATCGTTATAATCGTTCTCTCGCTTGATTTCGTTTTCCGCCTTTTAGATCGGTGGACCATTTCTTCTTTTTCATGCTCCGATCGCCGGAGTACTATTGTGGGCCTTAATTGTGCTTTTATTTTTATTTGATCTAACAAACCTGTTAGTTGGTTACCTCTGCTCGACCGATTTTGAAAGGATCTATGGTATTGTTCTGTTCGCTTTGTCAGAAGGAAAGAAAATCTCAGATCTCTGTTTTCTGCTTATATAAAGTGTTGGCAGGTTTTTGATAAGATGCTTGGACCACATTTGCTTATTGTTTTCAATTGACGATTTTATGTGTCTGATCTCTGGCTGACATGCTGCGATTTTTGTGCTTCTTTTGGAAGCTTGTCTTCATCCCATTTCTAAGCTTAAGTTTATTGTAATTTTGTACATCAGCATCATGTAGTGTTAGGTTCTACATGCAACTGGATAGGCACCGACAATTCAAGCACGCTCAAGGACGGATTTGCCTGGAGATCCATGTTTGTGATACCTATCTACGTCACCTCGTTTAATTTCTTTTGTATCTGTTAATTATTGTATTTCAGGACGAGCTTAAGTTAATTTGGAAAGTAATTCTATATTCAGCTGTATAGTTCATGGTGGTTGTATTCACTCTACAACTCTGTAATGAAGCTACTGAATGATCGCATTATATTCTTTATCTCTCATGGAGATTGAGATTGCAGAATTCTTGTCATAAGTTTCTGATGTCTCTATGCATCTGGCATTCATTTTGAGAAAAATTATCGATTTTCAGTCTCTTCTCTTTCTGGTCCTGTTCTGTCTTTAGTCATTTGGAACATCTTGGTGATTCTAATTCGAACTTGAAACTCTTACAAAAAAAAAGGAACTTGAAACAAACAAAAAAAAAAAAAACATGGCCAAGGTGTATTATTAAGCAACCCATTTTGTTAATCTTTTGCAGGATGGGGCACAAATGAGAGGTTGATCATAGACATACTGGCTCACAGAAATGCAGCACAACGCAAGTTAATCAGAAAAACTTATGCTGAAACTTATGGAGAGGACCTTCTCATATCTCTAGATAAAGAACTTTCAAGTGATTTTGAGGTTAGCCTGCTGTGGATGCTCTTTTCTGACACTAGACTAGAATAGAGAAATTGTTCCGGTTTAGCAAAATACAACTGGTGAAAATTCTATGATGCCCTTAAATAAAGTGCCATAGATATTCCTGCCAATAAAGACAAACAATTGGGCATCATGAACTTGCCTGTTTCAGTTGGGTGTTGGCAGAACGTATGAAAAAGGTGAAAGAGTACTTGTAAACAGGGCCTAGGATAGATGGACTGTAACAGGGCGAGATGAGAAATGAAAAATTGATGCTAAACAGGGCCTAGGATAGATGGACTGTAACAGGGCGAGATGAGAAATGAAAAATTGATGCTAAAAATAATGCATCTTTTAGTAACTATTACTTGTCTTCTTTAAATAGAGAGCAGTGCTGATGTGGACATTGGATCCTGCTGAACGTGATGCATTCTTCGCCAATGAAGCTACAAGGAGATGGACGTCAAACAACTGGGTTCTTCTGGAAATAGCTTGTACAAGGACTTCACAGGAACTATTCTTGGTTAGGCAAGCCTATCATGCTCGTTTTAAGAGATCCCTTGAGGAAGATGTTGCATATCATACAACTGGGGACTTCCGGAAGGTATGCCTTGAATCCCTTGTAAGCTTTTTTTTTTTTTTTTTTTCTTTTGGTAAACACACCCCTGTAAACTTCATACTTATTCAAGCTTCCCAATTGTTCTAGTTATTGTTATGACTATTATTTTTTTTGGTATTTGACTTTATTATGTGTGTTGCATATTCCAATTTCTGAAAAGAAGAAAGTTCCTGTTATATTATTTCCTTGAGTATTATTCTTATACACGAAGCTTAATTAAGGTCACCCAAAAATTTTCAAGTTGGAATTTACTTTCTCTTTTGTTTTCTTTTTTGGCAAGTATACATTTCAAGGTAGATATATATACACATTCATCTCTATTGCACTCTTCTAGCGGTAATACATCCTAAGCATGTTTAAGAAATAAGCATTTAAATAAATACTTTGGAGTTGGTGAACTTTTCTTGTTTATTAATCAGGGAATGTTGTTTTGAAATATGAACGTCGAATTCTGAAAAATGACAATTGACCATTTTAACCCTAGATATTATAAAGCTTGTTTGACTTTTAACAAACAAATTACCAATTAATTAAATGAATATAAAATAAATAATTAATTAATTAATAAAATAGCAATTAATGATTAATTAATAATAATTATTTTTATAATTAAATAAAATAATTAATTGTTAGTTAATTACATAATTATTTTTAATGAATTGAGCATTTAATAATTAATTAATTAAAATTATTAATTAATAAATAATTGAACAAATAATAAAATATATAATTTAATAATACGTAAATAATAAAATAAAATAATAATAAGTTTTAAATATTAACGTAAAAGAAGAAATTTCTTAGGGGTATCTTTTGGGAAACAAAATATATAATCATTGCTATAGTACTAAAAAGTAAATGGTAAATTAATGCTGAACAAATAATTGGTAACAAGCGCTCTTAATACATCTATAACTCTTCAGCGTTATGCATTAAGGCCCTGTTTGCTTTTCGGTAAGTTAAATGCAATTACCTGGGTAAGTTTTTCTTGGAAAACACTTACCCAGGTAAGTGATATCCATGTTCTTTTATTTCCCAAGTAAAAGAAGGAAATGACAATTTTAACCATAAAAAATCATTATTAAAAGGGACATTTTTGTTCCATTTATGTGTAGGAATCCCCCCCCCCCCTAAGTGGAAAAGTTATTTACCCATTTAGGAGAAATGGAATTCCCCTAGTGACCACATTAATCTGAAAAAAGAATATGAAATTCTTGGTCAATGGGAACCAAAATCCCATTGACCAACTTTCCCCCTTCTCAAAATCCAAAGAAAAAATGCCCTCTAAGAGCTATAGAATAGGGCCTAATGTAAGGGGCCATTACTTGGTGAAATGATAAAATCTTGGGCTATCATCTGAAAGCAGCCATTTTGTGCAAAAAATAGTGTGAAAGGTGAGGAAGTATCCAGCCCACCCCTCCTAAGACCCAAGATAGCTGTGACACATTGGGTAGTGGTCTTTATGGAGATTTTTTTTTTTTTTTGTTTTTTTGGTAAACAAGATTACTATAGATGAACACTGGGATTCTGATAGGAAACTTCCACCATATATATATATATATATATATATATATAAAGCGTGGTAGTTGACATATTAACTGAAAGGGATTAGGACCACACGTGGGTATAATTGATTAGGTAAACTATTTTTACCAACCTTGGGTTTACCTATCAACATTCTCACTCGTTTGGGGTTAATTAAGTTGCTTATTCCACCGTTCTTGTATATTATATGGATAAAGATATCCTTATTTATACCTCTTGAAGGGACAGATTTTTTTTTCTTTTTTTTTTTTATGTTATGACATTAATAAGGTGGGAATTAAAAGTCAAAATCAGGTTCAAGAAGTAAAATAAAACAAGGTAAAAGTTTGAGATGGAAACGCTGTATTTAGTGTTTACAAATATGAGTAATTTTAACAATTTAAAAATATGTATTTTGGTGGTAAAACTAATATTTTATTATTAAAGGTATTTTTCTCAATTTCATTTCTTTTGTGAACAAACCCCTTGTACTTTCATGATCAAGGTGGTGTAAGTTAGGTAAGCCCAGGGGAGGTCTTAGTATATGAATAAAACCCTGGGGGTGGTACAAGTAGTTGATCTTATTTGATAAGAGTAAATTGGATTTATCTTTCTTCTATTTCCAATTTTTTTTATATTAATAACTTGCATTGCATTTCTTTTCTCCTAATCATTCGATTCTTAGTTTTCCTTTAATGTCGCTGCAAAGGTTCTCTACTGGCTGGTCATTTTTTTTAGTTTTATTCCTCCCCAGCTTTTGGTACCTCTTGTGAGCTCCTACCGTTATGAAGGACAAGAGGTGAACATGACACTTGCAAAATCAGAGGCTAAAGTACTCCATCAAAAGATTTCGGAGAAGGCTTACAACGATGAGGACCTTATCAGGATTCTGACAACAAGGAGCAAAATACAGCTTAATGCAACATTGAACCACTATAACGATGAATTCGGGAATCCCATCAACAAGGTATGCTCATTTCTGTTGTCTAGAGTTCAATCAACTGTAACAACGATATCCGGAAGGTTGAAGAAAACCGACTGGATGATTGCATTTCATATGGTCTGTAGTCTGTAGACCACCCTCTCCGACCATGAAAGAAGTACCATCTTTTCCGCTTTCCATCACAAAGAATGGAATGGTTAAATGGTTACGGCTCAGTTTGGAAAAGAGTACAAATACAAATATGTACATACAAATACATACAAAATAATATAAAATACAAGGTTTTGTACTCTATAAATTTGTATTTGTATTTCTTCTAAACTGAATTTATGTGGTGTAGCATATTATATATATCATGATTTTCGAATTGCCGTTGACCTGGACGATCGGACCATCCAGGCAACTGGTTCTGTTTTACTCCAAACTCAGTCCTTGATAAAAAATTGTTGAATCAGTCAATTATCCATTGGTCTAGGCAGTCAAACCATCAATCCATCGACCTGTTCAATGGATTTTTGGCTGTTTTTTTATTTTTAATTATTTTTTAATTTTTTGTCAGAATGAGTCATCTATTCAAATCGGATGGTCAAGTCATTGACCCCAAAACCGATGGCCAGAATGGTTCTATTTCTAAATTATTTTTTAAAAGCATGGTATATATTAAACCGGAATGAGCCAGGAAATGGTATCCGCAGAAAATTGATTTTTTGAGATTCACCCATATCCGCTCGGTGTCATTTTCTTTATTGCGAAATGGTTGAAACTATCTGCATAGAGTAAGGATTTAAAAAGAAAAGTAGAAAAACTCTTACAAAACTTATATAGGTATCTCTTCCTTTCCCTACTTTAAACATAGCCTTAAGGTTAATTGTCTTAGAAGTTAGAATCAGATATATATCATGCTATTTATAGTTATAGATGCCTTTCCCTTTAACATAGTGTCAGTTTGACAGTTTGGTAGGGCTTTGTCGTGGCATCTTTTGGCTTTGCCACCAAGACAGCTTATAAGCATTGTTCGGTGAAAAACCCGGAAAGTGCTAATTTGCCATCCTTCAGCCAAAAAAGTTCTTTCCTTTGGAGTTTCTCGCAGCTCAACCAAAGGCTCAGCCCTCCCAAAAGGACCCTTAGGTCTTGTGGGTTTTAAAAGAACCAGTTGCTAGTAACAGGACTTGGGGTTTCTGTTTACAGGATTTGAAAGCCGATCCCAAAGATCAGCTCCTAGCAGCATTGAGGACCACGGTGAAGTGCTTGACCTATCCTGAGAAGTACTTCGAGAAGGTTCTTCGATTGGCGATCAACGGATTGGGAACAGACGAATGGGCTCTTATTAGAGTGGTTACTACTCGGTCTGAGGTGGACATGAAGCAGATAAAGGAAGAGTACTATCGAAGGAACAGTGTCACTCTGGAGCGTGCTATAAGCGGTGACACCTCGGGGGATTACGAAGCAATGCTTCTAGCTCTGATAATAGGACATGGAGAATCTTGAGCTGAGTCTCATATGTATTCAGTGTGTTTCCTGATATCAGTTACGCAAGACCAGACCATATCTACCCGTACGTGTTTCTGCTTATCCGTTTGTTTCTGATCTCCGAGCCCTCCCTTTATGTTACTTAATGGTTTGTTGGGCATGGGCCAAAATTTAGTATCCTATGTGGTTCCACAGTTGCTTTTTCGTTTCTCGTGGAAGATGTTATGACGGAGCTCCCCTTTTTGATAGTGTTTGTTGGTCTTATGTTTGATAGAATTTGGTCTTCTGTAGTGTTTGCCCATTATCTATCTCGTAGTGCCAGTCATGATGTGTGGTACTATTCTCCGCTCGAGTGGTTACGGTCGTGTACTCGTCTCAGTGTTTGTGTGAATTTTGAGCGTAGCTCTGGTGTTTTACAATGAATTCGTATTAAAAAAAACAGAAAGAGTAACCTTTTGTTGCTGATTAAAATGAAAGGTCCGTTTGTCAAATTTTTTTGAGCTCTGATAGTCAAAAGATGCATTAAGCTTTCGACATAAGATTTGGGCAGTCTGATGACCGTTTAACAGACGTGCATATTTTTATGCATTATTCCGTGTTTTTTTGCACGAAATTAAAACACGAAAGATGTGAGAAGCTTCATTTGGAGTTTCTTGAAATCAACCTAAAATGAGCTTTTTACATTTTTTGGGCATCCTGTCTTTTGGTGGTTAGATCTTTTGCGTGTCAAATAGAAATAGACTGATTTTTTGTCTTCTTAGCTTGTAAATAACCGAAAGACGGTACGGAAAGATGCACCAAATGGGTCCGAAGTTAACCCAAGGCTGTGTTTGGTTTGATAGAAAATAACAAAGAAACTCAAAGTTGAAATAAAATTCTTATAAAACTTGTAAAAACATTCCCTCATCTTTTTGTTTCTCTCTTATTTTTTATCAAACCAAATACATCCTAAAGGTGGCTACTAAAGGGCTATTTTTAGGGGTGTAAACATATCATATTTGAATCACAATATTGAAAATTAATATTCAAATTCAAATTCAGTTAAATATTCAAATATTCGATTTAATTTGAACTCAACCAATTAATTATTTTAGGTAATTAATAAATATATCAAATAACTATTTTATTTATATAAAATATATAAATATATAAATTATTTATATACTTTAATTATATATATATAAATTATATAAAATATTTAAATATTTTATAATATATATATAAATTAAATAATCGATCAAATTTGGATATTTATCGAATCGAATTAGGTCATATCCGAATTTGACCGATTAGATATTCAAATTATTCAAATTCGATTTAATTATGTCAAATCTCGAATTCAAAAATGGATTTTCGAATACCGTTGACACTCCACACCCCTAGTTGTTTTATTGGACGGTTGGACCAAAAGTTGGGTTTGTCATTTGGTTTGCCCAATACTTGGACCACTCTGGATCTGCTACACACAAAATCTCTCCACGCCTGTACCCATGGAACACTATTGGGAACGTCTCCCTATGAAAGAAAAGGGAAATATTCCTAATGCCCAATTGTCCTATGGGTAAAGATGTGGGAACAACTTGTGGGTAGCAGATCTGAGCCCTACTTAGACCACAGATTTTACTAAACCAGTGAGTGTAGGGTGTGAGCTAAGTTGTTTGTGACTCATACCCAAGGAGACCACATCTCCGCTCCACAACCTCCTGCCCCATAATGCCCCATAGCACCATCCCCACCGTGTATTGGGAACATCTCCCAATGTTGGTACCAGAACTGATGATGTCATCATTGAGAAATGCTCTCAATACACAACGGGGATGTGCTGTGGGGAGTTGCCGGGCGGGACATTGTGGGGCAGAGATGTGGTCTCCTTGGGTAGTTAGCCCAAAAGCGTCCGCATGTTCACCTATTTCACTAGTCCTAGGCTTCCAGCTTTTAAAGATGGACGTGTGGCTGAAGCAAAGATCGGGTGAGTTTTTTTCTTTCATTTTTTTGGTAATAGTATTTATTTATTAGAAAAAAAACAAATATTTGTACCATGGTTTTTAAAAACGGACCGGTGACCGAACTGGTCAGGGGTCCGGTTATTGATTCGAACGGTCCGATTGTTCGACCGGAACGACCGGCCCATTTAGACAAAAAAAATAAAGAATTGGAAAATGGTCAAAACCGCTGAACGGTTCAAACGGTTAACCAGCCGGTTCAGCGGTTTGTTGACCAAAATCAATGGTTTTGAGGAAAAAAGTGGTTTTGGAGGAAAACAAAACCAGTTCCTGATTTTTTCTAGTCCAATCGTCCGGTCCGGTCCGGTTTTGAAAACAGTGATATGTACTACATATACTATATTATATAGCGATGTAGGCCACTTCATCAGCCTTCCTAGTTCTCTCATTCATCTCTCCTTCCTCCTTTTCCCCTTCTCACCTCTCTCATGTAACCACGTCAGCATTCCTTTAATTCCTCATCAACCCAGTTAGGAATGTAATTCATTGAGAAAAACTTACCAAACAACCTACGAAATACGAATAGGAAAAGGAAACTTGCAATATTAGCTCTCAACCACCGAATAAGCCATGTCATCCTTTTTGTCAGGAATTCAAAAACGTAATATGGAAGGGAACTTGCCAAATCTCATGTCCCTAATCACATAGCCAACCCCTTCATAAAATTTCTCCTAAATTCTCTTCACCTAAAATTCTTCCTAAAACACCTCTTAATCTATCTTGCCCAATAAACCATCTAAAAACGAAAAAAGTGGTTAAATTAATTTATGAAATATTCTTTTTATGTTTTCAATAATTACTGATATAATTGAATATTATTTAGTAAATACCAACACCTAAACTATAATTTTTCATAATTTTGGTAAACTTAATTACTAAAAATTACTTGCTAAAAATTAATGATTTTGATAATTTAATTTCAGAATATTTTGAAATCAATAATTACTAAAAATGAAAAATTAATTAAAATATTAATAAATACAAATTTAATAATAAAAATTATTAGTAAATTTTCATTGGAAAATTTATTTCAATAAATATAAAATTGTTATTAGTAATTTTTAGCAATAATTAGTTATTGATATTTTCAGTAACAATTAATTGATATTATTAGATAATAATTAAACATTTTCAGCAATTTTTTAGTGGAAAATTAATTTTCAATAAATATAAATTATTTTTTTACATTTTCAATAATTTTGATATTTACTATAACTTTTGAGAAATAATTAGTGATTTTGGTAGTTTAATTATTAAAAATTACTGGTTTTGGTAATTTAATTTAGTGAAAGTTAAATAAAAAACTTCCAATTATTCAAATAAATATTTGGAAAATTTTAATAATTACCATAATTATTGGATACTATATTTGTAATTTCCATAGTTATTGGAACTATATTTATGGGTTTGGGGGATGACCCCAAATGGGTGGGGATCATACTCCCCATCCTTAATCGCAAGTTTTAAATTAATCCCTGTCTCTAACTTCGATCCCCACTAGAAAAAAAAAATTTAGCTTGCATCTCTGGTCCCTGACAAAGATGAGTTCTCCACTGGGGACCTGAATCCTCAATTTTTTTAATTAAAAGTTTGTTTTCAGAAAGGTGTTCTATTAAAATGCAAATAATATTTTAAATATATTTCGATATATATAATATAAATAATATTATAAATAACATAAATAATATTATATATTTAATAAAATATATATGGACATATATTTAATATATATAATCGAGGTTGGGGCAGGGCATGGACTTCACTCCCCATCCCCAATCGAGTATTCCTACTAATCCCATCCTCACCTTGTCTCCACTAAGGCAGTCTCCATCTCCATCCTTGCCTGGTCGAGGTGGCCAAGTACTTAGTAGGGATGGGGAAAATTGCTATTCCTACCCCCTAGGTCGTGTAGCTCCATAGAGCAATAATTTTAAGCCCTAACATCTTTTTCCCATGCATGGATTCCTGCTAGTATCATCATACGCAAACTAGCAAAAAGGATCGAACAAAAGCACTAAAAAAAGCATTTTCGTGACGTTAGACAAACGTCACCAAAGATGACGCAAACATCACGAAAATGTTGTCATGACATTTGCTCCCTTGTCACCAAATGTGATGTCGGTAAAAGTTTTCATGATGTTTACCTAAATTATGGTGACATTTTGCAAACGTCACTAAAAGTTTTTGAGAGTCACTTGTGACATTTATTTGTTTATTTTTGTGACATTTTAGGAAACATCACGAAAAATACCTCAGTTATGGTGACATTTTGCAAACGTCACAAAATTTTTCAAGCCTAAATGTAGATTTGGTGACATTTATTTGTTTATTTTGGTGACTTTTTTATAACGTCACAAAAAAATCCTCTTTTGGTGACATTTGTTTAAACGTCTTAAATAGTGCAAATAATTAAACTTTTTTTAGTGACGATTAATAATAAGCGTCATCAAAAATCTTGATGGCTTGAAATGTCATAACCCCAATATAAATCTTATATTAACTTGCTTTCAAATCAATTATATTCATTCATTTTCAACAAAATTCTTATACCCATTCATGAAATCACAAGTGACCATTCAAAATAAAAGATAATATCATTAAAAACTGAAATCTAGTATTAAATAAAAGGTAATATATTTGTACAATTGTTCAGATTTTAGTTCAAATGGAATTAAAATATTACAAAAAAAAGGAAAATAAAACACTCATCAAAAGAGTGTCTTTCCCTTTTCCTTTCCCTTTTCCTCCCCTCTTGTAGGCACTTGAGATGACACTTTTCTAGGGCTCTTGCATCTGTTACAAGACACAAAGAAATATAATATTATTTTCATACTAAAAGATGTGAGCAAATGAAAAATAAATCAAACTTATGATAGCTTACCAGGTTTGGTGATGGTATTTCTGGAGTTGGATGAGAATTATCTCCACTATGAATTGGAGGGTTGCTGACTCACATCTCTGCACATAAAAGACAAAGTTATGAAAATGCATTATGATTTTCATGCTAAAAGATGCAAGTAAATAAGAAATAAAACCCAACTTGTAATAACTTACTAGGTTTGGTGATGTTACTTCAAGAATGGGATGGAAATTATTTCCACCCTGAATTGGAATATTTGCCAACCCATGGCTCTGCATCTAGAAGTTGTAAAAAATTATAAGCATTTTTCATAAACTAAAAAAGAATAAGAATGTTGAAGCTATCACGAAATTGTTTATTGATGAAGGAAAATTTGGCCTGACCTCTTTATTATGAGACACGTGGCAAAAACGACAGCTCGGCAAAAGGGATCAAGCCTAGGCGGCAAGGGCACACTCCGCCGAACTAACCCACCTTGTAACAGCTCGGGGTAGACTTCGCCCAACGCCTTGTAACAGCTCGGGATAGACTTCGCCGAACTACCATCTTGTAACAGCTCGGGGTAGACTTCGCCGAACTGCCACCTTGTAACAGCTCGGGGTAGACTTCGCCGAACTGACCGCCTTGAAACAGCTTGGGGTAGAATTCGCCGAACTGCCACCTTGTAACAGCTCGGGGTAGACTTCGCCGAACTGACCGCCTTGTAACAGCTCGGGATAGACTTCGCCGAACTACCACCTTGTAACAGCTCGGGGTAGACTTCGCCGAACTGCCACCTTGTAACAGCTCGGGACAGACTTCGCCGAACTGACCCACCTTGTTACAGTTCGGGATACCTCCGAGCTCAAGACCGCCTCGCTCAGCACTTCACATCATCTTCTAGGCACCAAAGCCAAACAAGTCGTACCATGCCTTGCACCAGGGAATTCTGTGCCCGAGGGCGCCACGCCTGACTGACTTGGGATCTGACGTTTGGCAGCAGCACTCTAAACGGCCAACTGCCACCGCCACTGACGCCGCCATCTTCAGTTGGACGGTCAGGCAGTGACGGTTAGGCAGTGATGGTTCTGTCTCAGCAGAAGGGACGACAGCCGAGTTGACAAACGCCAGAGTAATCATACCCGATCTGACAAGGGCCTCGGGGCGAGTACGCGAAGCGACTATAAGAGCCCCATGCCCCCCCGGTAAGAGAGGTATGCAAAAACCTTGCGCTATCTGGTATTACCTTGCTTTTGAAAGATTCTAACTTGAGATTCGGAGCCTATACACCGGGTTCCCCCCGGAGCTTTCCCGTCTCTCCCGTTTCAGGATCCCAACTACCTCGTTCGAAAGCAAGGCAGCGGACAGCTAAGACCAGCCGGATCGCACTCCATCAATTGGCGCCGTCTGTGGGAAACACTTCAAAAAGCCTCCCTCCAAACTTCGATACCCCCTTTCTTCTTTAAAAATCCCAATACTCATGGCCTCCTCCAGCAATACCGGACGCGGCACGGAGACAAACACCACCGGGGAGCAACTTCAGGTCCCCGTAGTGTGCGTTGGACAGTTCACCATCCCCCTTTCGGTGGATGGGATCCCCATCCTGAACACGCCACATGCAGTGGCACCCGTAAACCCTCCTACCACAAACGTCCCCTTTCATCTCTCCATTGAGACAACTTTCACTAAACCAACTGACGTCCCCCTGGCAGCTAGCCAAGACCGGTTGGAGGACCTGGTGCAGTGCATGCGGGCAATGCAAGCCCAAATGCAACAGTTCCAGCAACACCAGCTTCACCAGCACCAAGTGCTGCACAACATCTCCCAGTATCACTACCAACAGCAGTTCCCCCAACTGCCACTGAACCAACCACTACTTCCACCTCGCCACCCCGCTCCGAGGCCGGTCAAGGCCTCCCCGCAGGATGGGCGCCCTCGCCAGGCGAAGGCCTCCCGGCCTCAAAACCACCCCAACAGCCAGGCCTCGTCCCCAGACCGAAGAGAGAGAAATGTCATCCCTGCCTCGCAACCCGCGGATGGGTCGAGAACCTCGCCCCCGAGGTCGGCACCCCGACGCTCCAAGCCCGAGCTCCCGCTCACCGAAAATCGATTCAGCGCCCTGGCGGCGGACTACCAGCACTCCGGGCCCATCGAGGTCGGTAACACGGAGGCCAGCAACGCCAGCACAAGGTCCGCTCAACGGCGAAGGCGCCGGCGAAGCCGCCAAACTGCCACCCGCGCCTTGTCGGAAGTCAGAGGCAAAGCCACGAGCTCGGACGAGGTAGGAGCTACCCCGGCTCTCTCCGTTCCTTCCCCCCTCGCATCGGAACTCCTGGCGGTCCCCTTACCCAGAGACTTCAAACTCCCACCTTTGGACAAGTACGACGGGTCCTTCGACCCCAACGACCACGTTGACGCCTTTCAGTCGCAAATGCACCTCGCCAGGGCTAGCGAATCGTGCATGTGCGTGGCCTTTACCACCACCCTCAGGGGGGTAGCCCGCACTTGGTACAGGAATCTGGCCCCCGGGTCGATAAAGTGCTGGGCCCAGTTCGTGCAAGTCTTCACCATGCACTTCGTCACCAGCCGACGGTGCCCCAAAATAGAGGAAAGCATCTTCGGAGTGGTCCAAAGAGAAGGAGAGTCTATTCGGGGCTACATCAAGCGGTTCAACGAAGCATGCTTGCAAATACCACGGTTGGACCCCGCAGTGCAGCTCGCGGTGGCCAAAAGAGGGGTGACGCACAAAGAGTTCAAATGGCACATGGTGGCCAACCAGCCCGCGACCGTGGCCGAATTCCTCAAACTCGCGGATAAGTTCATGAGGACTGAGGAAGAGATCAACCAACGAACCGAAGGTGGGAACGAGAAAAGAAAGAGAGAAGGCGAGCTCTCCAACTCGGTGAGTAGAAAAAACCCGATTCGGGAGCCAAAGCCGAACCAGTCCTTCCGGGCCCCCTTAGCAGTTCGGACGGACTACACGCCGTTGAACACGAGGCGGACAGAGATCTTAATGACGATCAAAGACGCTCCGTACGTTAAGTGGCCACCTCGCCTGAAGGGAAATCCAAACGATAGGAACAAGAATTTGTATTATAGTTTCCATCGAGACCATGGTCATAGCACCGAATAGTGTAATAACCTCCGCGACGAGATAGAGGGACTCATCCGTCGCGGATACTTGAGAAATTTTGTACAGCACAATAACAATAAAGCAAGTCGGCAAGGGGAGCAAGAAAAGGATGCACCCGAGTCTAGTAACAGACCTGCCGAACCGTTGCAGAAGCAGCCTCCGGAAGAGAGGCCAGTTCGGGGAACCATCCATGTAATAGTGGGAGGATCCGTAGTAGCGGGGTGTACCTCGGCAACAGCCCGGACTTCAGTTCGCGAAGTGGCCCTCGAAGAAAGGAACCCCCCAAAGAGGCCAAAGACCGAAGAGCCAATCTTTTTCACGGAGGACGACGCGCGAGGAGTCCACTACCCCCATGATGACGCGCTTGTCATTAAGCTAAGGATTAGCGATTTCGAGGTCAGGCGCGTGCTCGTAGATTCGGGCAGCTTAGCGGACATCCTCTTCAAATCGGCATTTGACCAGCTACAGTTAAAGAGGAGCGAGCTGAAGCCCGCGAACACTCCTCTGGTAGGTTTCAGCGGAGAGGAAGTTAGGCCCCTCGGGAAAATAACTGTCCCTGTGGAAGTCGGCACATGGCCTTGTACGGTCAGACTCAACCATGATTTCCTGGTAATCGCGACCCCCTTCCCATACAATGCCATAATAGGGCGGCCGATCACGCATGTCCTACGGGCGGCGGTCTCCACCTACTATTTGGCCATGAAGTTCCCTACGGACTTCGGTATAGGGGTAGCGCGGGGCGACCAGCTCGAGTCTCGCAAGTGCTACGTTGCCGCCCTAAAGGGAAAAACCAAGACGGCCGACGACCTCGAGCTGGAGCGGCCGGTGGAGCAAGGTGAGGAGCGAGCTTCGCCCACGGAGGAAACAGTCGCAATCCAGGCTTCAGCTACGGACCCAGCTCGCACACTAAGCATCGGAGCTTCCATCGAAGATCCCCTACGAGCCGAACTGGTAAGTTTTTTACTCCAAAATTTAGATATTTTTGCTTGGTCCGCGGCCGACATACCCGGCATTAGCCCCGGACTGATAACTCACAAGCTTAATACTGACCCTGTAGTCAGACCCGTTAGATAGAAGAAATGCAACTTAGCCCCAGAACGCTGGAGAGCGGTCGACGAGGAGGTTGAGAAGCTCCTCGCAGCGAACTTCATAAGGGAAGTCCACTACCCGAGCTGGGTGGCCAACCCGGTGTTGGTAAAAAAGGCAAACGGCAAGTGGCGCATGTGCGTCGACTATACCGACCTGAACCGAGCTTGCCCGAAAGACTGCTTCCCCCTCCCCATAATTGACCGCCTAGTGGACGCGACCTCGGGAAACGAGTTGCTAAGCTTCCTAGACGCCTACTCGGGCTACAACCAAGTTAGGATGGACCCATCCGACGAGGAAAAAACCAACTTCATTACCGAGTTCGGCCTATATTGCTACAAAGTCATGCCCTTCGGACTAAAAAACACCGGGGCAACTTTCCAAAGACTTGTAAATAAGCTGTTTCGGCCCCTGATTGGTACGAAGATAGAGTGCTATGTAGACGACATGGTCGTCAAAACTCAGTTTTCACAAGAGTTAATACAAGACTTAGGTTCTGTTTTCCAAATCCTGTGACACTTTAGTATGAAGTTGAATCCCAACAAGTGTGTCTTCGGCGTCACCTCGGGCAAGTTCCTAGGCTACATTGTCAATCGGCGTGGTATTGAGGCCAACCCGGACAAAGTAAAAGTTGTTCTAGATATGAAACCACCTCGGAAAGTAAAAGAGGTCCAGAGGCTAAACGGCCGCATAGCCGCTCTAAGCCGCTTCTTATCCAAGTCAACAGACCGCTGCCTACCCTTCTTCAAGGCAGTCAAAGGCAAAGGGTTCGAATGGACCCAGGACTGCCAGTTCGCGTTCGATGAACTAAAAAGTTACCTCGCTAGTATACCAACCTTAGCCTGGCCCGAGGTGGGCGAGGTCTTACAACTGTACCTCTCGGCGAGCGACGAGGCGGTCAGTTCGGTACTAATAAAGGAAACAGACCGGGTCCAACGACCCATATATTATGTTAGTAAGATTTTGCAGGGAGCAGAGGCAAGGTACCCGGAGATAGAAAAACTAGCATACGCCCTAGTAATAGCAGCTCGGAAACTCCGCCCGTAATTCTAGGCTCATACAGTCATCGTCCTAACTGACAAGCCTCTCAGACAAGTTTTACTCAAACCCGAAGTCTCCGGTCGACTGACAAAATGGTCCATCGAACTCAGCGAGTACGATCTCTAGTACAAACCGAGAACCACTATCAAGGCCCAAGCTCTGGCAGATTTTATCACCGAGTGCACTTTCAGCCATGAAGCCCCGCAGGTCGAGCCTGAGGTCCCCATTTGCGGTGAACCCGGAGCTCCTGAGCCCATAGAGTTCGAACCCCGTGAAGTAGCATCCAGTGTGGCATCTCTCCTGATCAGGCGAAGAGCGAATTGGGATGAGGAGCCCTGGATCCTTCACGTGGATGGTTCCTCGAACCGGCAGGGCAGCGGAGCTGGAATAGTCTTGTGCGGCCCGAGCGGCACAAAAGTAGAGTACGCGCTACGCTTTGAGTTCGCGGCATCCAACAACGAGGCAGAGTACGAAGCACTAATCGCCGGGCTGGACCTAGCGCGAAAGTTAAAGGCAAAACACTTGGTCATCTGCAGCTATTCTCAGCTCGTGGTAAACCAAGTTACCGGCGAGTACGAAGCACGCGATCTCTCCATGATCGCATATTTGGCCAAAGTAAAAGAAGCCCTGCTCAACTTCCGGTCACACATCATCAGGCAAATCCCGAGGTCCGAAAACACTGAGGCCGACGCCCTGTCCCGGTTAGCCAGCACGAGTCACAACAATATGAGAACTGTGTACATAGAGGACTTGCCTCGGCCTAGTATTCTCGGGGGGACAGAGGAGGTCGCTCCCATCTTAGAAGCAGAGCCGAGCTGGATCGATCCACTCGCGAGCTTCCTGATAGACGGAACCCTCCCTGTAGAACGCAATGCCGCCAAAAGGGTGCAGCGCCAGGCGGACAAATATGTCATAATAGACGAACGGTTATACCGACGGTCGTACACGCTCCCCTATTTGCAGTGCCTGCGACCTACCGAAGCCGAGTTTGTACTCCGCGACACTCATGAAGGCTGTGCGGCGGACACTTGGGGGGCAGAGCACTCGCCCAAAAGGCACTTCGACAAGGATACTATTGGCCAACGATGAAGGCAGAAGCTGTCAAGCTCGTCAGAAAATGCGACAAGTGTCAGAAGCACGCTAACATCCACCATCAACCTGCCTCCGACCTCAAATACCTCGCCAGCCCGTGGCCCTTTGCACAATGGGGCATCGACCTCCTTGGGCCATTCCCACCAGCAGCAGGCGGGCAAAAATTCTTAGTTGTTGCGGTAGATTATTTTACGAAGTGGATAGAAGCCGAACCTCTGGCAACTGTTACGACCCGAAACATACAGAACTTCTTTTGGAAGAACATAGTATGTCGCTTCAGATTACCTCGGGTTCTAATTTCCGACAATGGCAAACAGTTCGAGGATATCAAGTTCCAAGAGTGGTGCCAGGACATGGGGATTTGGCAAAATTTCACGTCATTCGTGCACCCACAGGCAAACGGTCAGATGGAAGTAATGAACAGAGCCATCCTACACGGACTGAAAGCACGTCTGGATCGAGCTAAGGGATTGTGGGCCGAAGAGCTACCAAGTGTCTTATGGGCTCACCGAACGACCGAAAAAGCAGCCACGGGAGAAACCCCCTTCAACCTCACCTACGGCACTGAAGCGGTGATCCCGGCGGAAATCGAAATACCAACGTTGCAATTAGAAACATACGACGATCGGACGAACGGAGACGAGTTACTTACCAACCTCGACCTACTGGACGAGGTAAGGGACCTCGCGCACATCCGAACAGCGGCATACCAGCAGCAGGTAGCCCGCTACTACAATAGCAGAGTAAAGCGACGAAGCTTCCGAGTCGGCGACCTGGTCCTCTGGAAAATTATGGTGCCCGAACCCGGCGTCAGCAAGCTTGGACCTAATTGGGAAGGTCCCTATAAAGTAAAAACAGCGCTCGGGGCGCATATGAACTCGAAACCTTGGAAGGCAAACGAGTACCCCGAACGTGGAACATCGTGAACTTGAGGCGATACTACCTATAAACCACCTAGCGAAGTGGACAAAGTCAGGCCGTGCCACAAGGCAAGCCAAGGAACTTCAGCACATTATCAGCTCGGCAAAAAATCAGTTTGCGGCATAAAAGACCACGAAAATCTAAAAACCCGGCAAAGAAACAGCTCAAGGAAGATGAGCAAGGGGAAAAAGACACTCCATTGCAAGAAACAGTACATTGGCAAAAAAAAAAAATTACATGCCCGGAGCAACTTCTTCGCCATCGGAAGGCACTTCAACAACACCCGAAGGCCCTGCCTCTCCTTCAGAGTCTGGCTCGCCATCGGCAGCATTGGCCATCTCCTGAGTTATGCGCGAAGTGGTTATGGCACTTACATCGAGGTCGGGGTATGTATTCCGGATCATCCACCGGCTCAACTTGAACCCCCTCCTGTAAGAGTCCACCATCAGATCGTCAAAACGCGGGGAGGCAATATAGTCTTCAACTGCCTTCTTTTTGGCATCTTCAATGCCTTGGGAGAAAATATGTGTTCTCTCCCTAATGTCCTCCTGAAGATACTCGACTTGATGCTGCAAATCCAACTTTAAGTCCGCCATGTGCTTGACAACTACCCCCATGGCCTCGGCGTCACGCTGAGACCTCGCCTGTCTGGCCATCGCGACGCGAGCAGCCTTTTCAGCAGCATAAGCAGCCTCCTCAGCAGCCCGGGTATTTGCCTCTGTAGCACGGAAGGCTTCTTCAGCCGCATGAGCAGCAGCCTCAGCAGCTCGCGCCTGTCGTGAGCTCCTCTCCACTTGGGCAGCCAAGGCATGAATTGAAGAATTCACCTACCAAAAGAAACAAGTGAGCAAATAACAACAGAAGCAACAGAATAAAAAAGGAAGGCGGCATCTCACTTACCACCATGGCATGTGTTACGGCACGGCAAGCGACCTGATTCAAGGGAAGATCGGTCCACGCCGCGACCTCCTCAGGGAAAGTAGCATCCCTACTCTTTTGAAGAGCGTAGTTCGGCATCAACACGCTCCTAAACTCCCCTTGAGCTCCCGAGCCTGAGGGCCCAGCCCGCGTATGAGCAGACTCGGAGTGAGGAGCACTTGAGTACGCAGGAGCGCCCGTATGAGTGGTTTCAGCGAAAGGCGCCCCGGCAGCCTCGTGCACCGGTGGAGTCATTTCGGGCTCCCTGGACAGATCCTCTGTCGTATGGTCTGGGGCTTGGGGCTCCTCATCCAGGGGCAGCTCGGTACGAGTTCGCTTGGCGACCCGCTTCCTCCTCTTCATACCTTGGAACAAACGCCCGCCGCGAGTTCTCTCCGCATCCTTCACACCTGCAGAACGAGTTCGACATCAGAAAAAATGAAGGAACAGAGCAAGCAAGAAACCGCATAGCCAGAAACCTACCCGAACTCAGGCCGGCTGCAAAAAGCTTAGCCTCCGTTAAGTAGTGGTGGCACTTTAAGCCTTGCCGTGCCCACTGCTGGAGACCCTTCACCGTCTCTTTATCAAGAGTTACGCCCGAGTCGGGAGCGGCCTCACCCCACCCGGTCTGAAAGGGCCATCCTTGTGCACTTTGCACGACGAAATAGTCCCGCTTCCATGCCGGGACCTTGTTAGGGAGATCGTGCAGAAGCTTAAAACCCTGGCGAGGAGTAAGGTAATACGCCCGTCTCCCCCCAGGAAGAGGACTCGCCTGTCTCTTGAGCATCAAGATAGAGGAGAATATCTCTAAGTCCAAGGGGAAATTCTGCTCGCAAAAAAGGGATATCGTCCCCACCAGGTTCCGAATAGAGTTTGGATGAAACTGGCCAATGGTGACACCGAAGTGGTTTATGACTTCGACGAGGAGGGGATGGAAAGGAAGTCGCAACCCTGCAGCGAGCTGCTCTCGAAAAATCACGATCTCGCCGGGACCGTGTTCCCAAGGAAAGCTACCCGAAGGAATGAAATAGGTGTACCCCCCCAAGAAGATTGTAGGACAGAAGTATGGATTGAAGCCCCTCAGGCATCATGGTCGAAGGACCAAACCTGTCTAGCATCCGACCTCGGCGGGAGGTAGACGCCAAACTGCCCGAAGCAACTCGGCCCACTAGTTCATAGTCTTCAAGCTCCACCTCGGGGTCACTGAGGCAGTCTGGGGACACGGCTCGGTTGGTGGAACCTGCGTCGGCCCTACTCGAAGAATCGTCTGAGCTATCAAAGCTAGACATTGGGGAAAAGATAGATTCAAGAAAGTACTCACCGGAAAGTTTGAAGAACAAGCTAAAGAACCGTGAAGACTGTATAACCAGCCTTGATGCGAGCTGGAAGAGACGCGAGCTGGAAGAGACGCGAGTTGGAAGGTTGGACGCGAACTCGATAGACAACCGCAGAAGTGACAAACCAACCGGGGTC
The DNA here is from genome assembly GCF_056320005.1 of Nelumbo lutea. Taxonomy (NCBI): domain Eukaryota; kingdom Viridiplantae; phylum Streptophyta; class Magnoliopsida; order Proteales; family Nelumbonaceae; genus Nelumbo; species Nelumbo lutea. The sequence continues at coordinate 110,625,840 of NC_142684.1, forward strand.
CACCACTATTTATAGCTACAGTAACCAAGAATCGACCGTGTAGAACGATCCGACGGCCCACGTTCTTACCAACCTTGCAACCCTTAAAGTCGAGACGTGATTGGCGCATGTCTTTCCGAAAAAAGCGGAAACGTCAGCACGTCTTTTTGAAACCAATGTCGCTTTGACACGCGTCTTTTCGAATCTGACGCGCCGCACGTCTCCCTAACAGTCAACGGCGTACGTGCAGCAATGGCGTGCCTTTTTGAAATGACCCGCTGTCACGTCCCAGCGGCGCGAGTTGGTTTGAAATTTAAAACGCACGGTCACAACCACCAGCGTTTTTGAGTAAGGCATGTTTCCAGCCTTCTCGAAAACCAAAAAAACCCAAGCAAAAGCGTCTCGTATAGTGAAGGTTTGAAGGACGGGACAAATCTACAACCACCTCGTGAAAACTCCCCGCACCATGGCAAGGCCCTCGGCGCAAGGAGTGGGGGGCAATTGATGAAGGAAAATTTGGCCCGACCTCTTTATTATGAGACACGTGACAGAAACGACAGCTCGACAAAAGGGGTCAAGCCTAGGCGGCAAGGGCACACTCCGCCGAATTAACCCACCTTGTAACAGCTCGGGGTAGACTTCGCCCAACGCCTTGTAACAGCTCGGGATAGACTTCGCCGAACTACCATCTTGTAACAGCTCGGGGTAGACTTCGCCGAACTACCATCTTGTAACAGCTCGGGGTAGACTTCGCCGAACTGCCACCTTGTAACAGCTCGGGGTAGACTTCGTCGAACTGACTGCCTTGTAACAGCTCGGGGTAGACTTTGTCGAACTGCCACCTTGTAACAGCTCGGGGTAGACTTCGCCGAACTGACCGCCTTGTAACAGCTCGGGATAGACTTCGTCGAACTACCACCTTGTAACAGCTCGGGGTAGACTTCGCCGAATTGCCACCTTGTAACAGCTCGGGACAGACTTCGCCGAACTGACCCACCTTGTTACAGTTCGGGATACCTCCGAGCTCAAGACCGCCTCGCTCAGCACTTCACATCATCTTCTAGGCGCCAAAGCCAAACAAGTCGTACCATGCCTGGCACCAGGGAATTCCGTGCCCGAGGGCGCCATGCCTGACTGACTTGGGATCTGACGTTTGGCAACAGCACTCTAAACGGCCACCTGCCACTGCCACTGACGCCGCCATCTCCAGTTGGACGGTCAGGCAGTGACGGTTCTGTCTCAGCAGAAGGGACGACAGCCGAGTTGACAAACGCCAGAGTAATCATACCCGATCTGACAAGGGCCTCGGGGCGAGTACGCGAAGCGACTATAAGAGCCCCCTGCCCCCCCGGTAAGAGAGGTATGCAAAAACCTTGCGCTATCTGGTATTACCTTGCTTTTGAAAGATTCTAACTTGAGCTTTGGAGCCTATACACCGGGTTCCCCCCGGAGCTTTCCCGTCTCTCCCGTTTCAGGATCCCGACTACCTCGTTCGAAAGCAAAGTAGCGAACAGCTAAGAACAGCCGGATCGCCCTCCATAATTCAAATGAGTTTTCAAAATCCCAAAATCCTGAAATCACTCTAACCTAAGTACCCTAAAAAAATCAAGAGCAAGGGGGAATATACCATGATTATTCAGAACTAGTTCTTTTCTCTTATTATTTTTATTCTTTTCCTTTGTTCTTATTTGGGTTTTCTACCTTTTTCACAACTTACCCTTATAGAAGAATTAACCTTAGCAGAGATTAACTCTTAAATCAACAACTTTTCAATGAGATTTTATGAAAACAACCCAACCTGAAGTTGCTGCTCAGGAGTCCTAAAGCAAGGACTGATTACTTGTCATACCCACCTAAGTCTGGCCAATGTCTTCTATTCTCATGACAAGAGGGTATTTGTTGTTGCTATAGCATAAGAGTTGACCAAGGGATGCTTAAGAGGATCAAAGTAACTACCTGAAACAACCAACAAAGAAGTCATGTTTACTGAATTACCACGTGCCAAGAACTTAGTATGGATTGGAGCAACTCTTAACTTGTAATGGAAAGCCGTAATAAAACGCACAAACTTAAGGTCAGGCCATTGAGTGTAGTAAATCCAAGTCTAGGTAGACTCTACTCCCTTAATCACCACCACTCAAATAGAGACAAGATTGAAAAGTCTAAAAGTGAAACCATCTTGGGTTTGCAATTATTCTTTTGAATTTTTTTTCTTTTTTTTTTCTTTTGCTCCTTTGACTTAAGTTCCAACTCTTGGTTTTCAAGTGCAGACCAATGACTTGTGCAACAGGTTTTGAATTCTTGCAATAACAATTTATTCAAAATAAAAGGATCGGCAGCTCATTTTAACCTGAAATCATTATTAGAACAAAAGAGGAGCCTAAAAACACCTAGAAACATTCATACAGGGAAAGCATTAACATTCATCGCAATAATCAGTCCAAATTAAAAAAAAAAAAAAGAAAAAAGAAACTATTAGCTTTGTTCAAGATAAATCTCTAGAAAAGATAATAATAAAGATAATAGAAAAAATGATAAAAAAAAATAAAGATAATAGACAAGATAAATCTCTGATGAAGAAAGCAGTCTTTGGATAGTCATTAATGACTGAGACTAGTATGTATTTATAATAAGAGAGTTAGATTTACAAAAAAAACTTCTATCAAAGATAGGGAACAATAGTTAGAGTTCAATACAAAGTAAAACCCCACTTTCCATGCAACTAGCAACATTGATTTGGGATAACATAGAAAATTAAAAAAATAGAACTTAAAAGAAACAGTAAAAAGGAAAGATACATTTATTATAGAGCATACAACTCAACACTGAAATTGCACTTGCTAACAATTTCAAAGAAGTCAGAACAAACTCTACAAACAAACCCCCAACCCCAAGCACCACAAAAACACCTCCTAGAAAAAAATTAATTAAAAAATAAATAAGGAAGGATAAAATAAAAAAAGAGAAGAAGAACTGCAACCTTATCAATACGACAAATCCAATATAATCAACCCTATGAAACTTTTAATGGAAAATAAAAAATTAAATTGCTACCAAAAATAATAAGCATGTATTCTAATGTAAATGAGAGAGTGGTGTTACTTTGAAAAACATATGACTTAATTATCTGAGTTGCAAATATATGAAACCATCATGCAAGTATCCCATAAACAAATTAAATAACAATTAGCAGTTATAAAAAAAAAAGTTATCAAAATATGAGATCATAAAAAAATTACACAAATAGTATTGCATCAATCTTTGATGTATAGTTCCATCCAATTTCAAAAAGGAGTATAGTTCAGACAAGATTGAACCTAACAAGGCCAATCATACTTCATACTAAAATGACAATAAAATAAGTATAAAATCTTCATAAATGATAAATGAAAATTATATGAATGCAGAAAAGTAGCCATATGCTACGTCTAGAGAAATGTCATAGTTCCCTTATTTTTTTCCATGGCAAGAACTAGTGTTCTTGCAATTTTACCATTAAATAGAAGGAATCCCATCGAATAATATAAGGCTATAAATTTTAATGGTTTTGGGGACTGAAATAACTATGTAATTAATTACCAGTTTGGGAGAATTACAGGTAAAAGGTTTCAGAGCATCTGTAGTTACAATCCAACGAGGCAAGAATATTATTCATTAGAAGCTAAACATTTCTATCTCAAAATCCAGCTTACGTAGTCCAAGATAGGTCAAGGTCCTATGATGCTAAACCCTAGGTCAATATGCTAAGTAGATTATACATATTAACAACTACTAATGTATGCAAAAGAAGATAGTTAGATGCATCATCTTCTTAGAACGTATGAGCATAAAATAAATAATGCATACAACGAGAAGATGATGTAAGACATCATCAACTTCTAAAACATCCATTTGAACACTATCTGAAAATGTGGGATTTATCATCTAAGGTGTGTAGACAATTGCCTACCTAATCCAGAAAGAGCTCAGCAATAACACAATCCCAGCTAACCATATGTTAATGGATGTCGTGTATTTAGTCACACCAAACAAAGTTATGTTCTCGGTACTACAGGCGAGATCTTAGCTTTCTGGAAGATGAGGACTTTGCTTTTTAGAAGGTGTGTCTTGTGAAAATGAAGCAAAACATTTTTGAAAGAAAATTTTTTTCTTAAGTGTTTTTCTTTTAAAATTTAATAAAAGGAGCTCTTTTTTCATCTCGCTCTTACCCATTTTGCTCTTTTTTCATCTTCACACCGATGATCAGTGATTTGACCCCATTTGAAAAGTTTGGGATTTTTGGACTGCAAGTTTTTGTATTTATTTTTTTCCTTTTTTCTCTTTCTCCAGAATTCTAATATTTTTATAAATAAATCAAGATGATTTATGTATTAATTTATTTTATTATTTATAATTTTTTATCATTTCATGCTTAATAGTATATTTAATATTTTTTTATTTATTGGTTAAGATTCTTTTTGGTATTATATGCTTTTTAAATAATAAAGGAAAATTTTTATTTTATATTATATTTGACAATATTAAATTTTATTAATACTATTTGATGAGGGTGGATTTGGCCCTCTAGTCACGTCGTGACACATGGCATCTTAGAATAGCTAGATGACACATGGAACCATCTAAGTGATGATTTGGAGTCCTAGATCGTGGTTCATCTTCACTCTAACCTAGCAACTTCAACCACAACTTAGGTTAGCTAGGAGTTCCTTATCTAAGGCCAATCTTTAGCACCTCGTCACTGGCCGATGTGACCTTGACGTAAGGAGCGACCTCCCTCGAAGGCTTGCCGACCTGGCTGAGGTCTAGGAGGCAACCTGTGAGTTGTGCTCGCTAATAAATTCGATATGCATATCCCGACACTCCCAAGTTACTCGGAAGTTGGCTCACATACCGAGTGTTCCGGAGGATGGTCAACGTGCATGGCGGTTACCTCCGGGGATCTTGGACTAGTTAGGCACGACCTCCCGAAAATCTTGGATGCGGTGCGTGAGGCCCACACCAAACAATGCTTATATAAAGGCATCAACCTCAATGACATGGGGGGGACACGCAATTAAGTACATTCTAGCTTTCATACTTTTTTTATTTTTAGCTTGCAATCTACTACAAGAGTACTAACTTAAGCATCGGAGTGACCTCACTGGGTTAGCCACCCTAGGTGCTCTGACACTGTTTCCTTACAGGTCTCTTCGAAGAGCTACCCAGCTCGGCACCCGGGCAGCCTCCTACAATCCAGTCAGTTCAGCATCCAAGCCTTTATCCAACAGAAATATTCCAGCTCGACCTCTGAGTCATCAGACACTAGGAAGTAGTCAAAACAACAGGGTGTTGCTAAAAAACCCTTCATCAATTGGTGTCATCTATGGGAAACGCTTCAAGAAGCTAAGTTCTCACCTTCTAAAAAGCTAAGTCCTCATATTCTAGAAAGCTAAGATCTCGCATTTTAAAAATTTAAGTTCTCACTCTCCAATTTCTATTTTCTATGAACTAAAAAGCAATTTTGAGCAACACCAACACCAACATCTGTGGTGAACCTTGAAGACTCCCCTGTAACAATTAGAAAAATTCAAGCCAAACCCAACATTCCCAGTGCCCTAGATAAATACACCGCTACCATGCATGAACACCCCTCTCCCCACGGTAGAGCCATCAGCGATTCCCTTCGGAATTGAAGCATGGCAGTTCTATGAGATGAAGCATGAGTTTCCAGACCTGAGCATGGGAGAAGCCCGATGTAGACAGCAGCAGAACGACCTCAACTCATCCTCAATAGCAGTCAGCCAGGACGAGGCCACATCAGCCCCGTTTCGCGAGGTCGCCTCTATAAGTCGAGCTCTTCGTGGCTCCCATGGGTCGGTGGCCAACGGACTACATGGACGCCCTTGCAGGTCGAGCCTTCCAAGGCTCCCGTGCGAGCTAGCGACCTAAAATCAGTAGTGTTGCCCCTGCAAGTCGAGCTCCCAGTGGCTTCTTGTGGGAGTGGATGACCGGCATCACTACGAGGCTGATGCAATGTAGCCGTGGCCTCGAACTGCTGACTCACGCTGATAACAACTTTATGCGTCAACAACCCTCACAAGGGGAGGGGGGCATAACATGTATGTTGTGGTCTCGCAAGCACTCACCCAGGAAGATAATCCTACAAGATGACATAGAAGCAGCCATATGAGAAGTTACTACAGAATGACCACCCGCTTAGGCGGAGAGGTCAGGTCGTACGTCGGCTAAAAAATATTATGAGGAGTGGACTATGAATCGCTCCCACAGCCCAAGGGCCATGACACCGAACAAATAGTGACCTTGGCTCTAAACATGAATAAGACCCAATCGCCTCTTTGGCATGGACAAAATCAAGGATAAGGAGAGTAGACCGCAAGTCGCTCCCAAAGCCTAAGGGCTAAGGTGTCGAGCTGATAAAAGACATCGGCACCATATGAGACCCAATCGCCTCTTTGGCATGGGAAAAATCAAGGATAAGGAGAGTGGACCACAAGTTGCTCCCAGAGCCTAAGGGCTAAGGTATTGAGCTGATAAAAGGCATCGGCACTACATGAGACCCAGTCACCTTTTCGGCATGGGAAAAATCAAGGATAAGGAAAGTGGACCGCAAGTCGCTCCTAGAAACTAAGGACTAGGGTGTCGAGCTGAAAAAGACCTCGGCATCACATAAGACCCAGTCACCTCTTTTGCATGGGTGAAATAAAAAGCAATTTGCATTCAGCACGAGAAAGAGAACAAAGGAAAGATTAGTTTGCTCTCAGCACCATGACGGATGCAAACTTGGCCGATCTCTTCACTTCTGTTTCAGGATCTGCGTTGAACTCACTGACTACTCTTTTGATAACCAGTTCGAGTGACACTGTGTCGAAGTGTACCTAGGTGGAGCAACCTATTAAAGCAATAACACAGTTAGAACCCCTTCTTGAGGACGACATGATGAGCTTTGCTCTTGAGGTACTTAGTCGGATTGCAAAACCCCTTGATGGTCACATCCCTAATAAGGTAGATGTCCTTGGGGTACCTGCTCCACCTCTCCTCGAATAGATGAATTCACTCTCATGCCCCAAAAATCAAGACAGTGAAGTCTTGCATAAGGTTGCAAACACTCGAACTCTTCCGACTTGAGAGGCAAATTGGACCAATGCTTACGACTATGAGCTCATCAAACAATCATTACGGGCCAAAAGAAATGATCTACTCCCTTCGCCAATCTACTCTCAGCTTAGGAGTGGGGGACAATTAATGAGGGTGGATTTGGCCCTCTAGTCATATCATGACACATGGCATCTTAGAACAGTTGGATGACACATGGACACCACCTAAGCGATGATTTGGAGTCTCAAGTCTTGGTTTGCCTTCACTTCGACCTAGCAACTTCAACCACAACCTAGGTCGATTGGGAGTACCTCGTCTAGGGCCGACCTTTAGCACCTTATGAATGGCCGATGTGACCTTGACGCGAGGAGCGACCTCCCTCGAAGGCTTGCCGACCTGGCTGAGGTCCAAGAGGCGACCTACGAGTTGTGCTCGTCGACAAATTCGGTATGCATATCCCGACACTCCCAAGTTCCTCGAAAGTTGGCCCACTTACCAAGTGTTCTGGAGGATGGTCAACGTGGGTGGCAGTTACCTCTAGAGATCTCAGAACGGTTAGGCACAACCTCCCGAAAATCTCGGATGCAGTGCGTGAGGCCCACACCAAACAATGCCTATATAAAGGCACCAACCCCAATGACACGAGGGGACACGCGATTAAGTATATTCTAGCTCTCATACTTTCTGATTTTTATCTTGCAATTTACTACAAGAGTACTAACTAAAGCATCGGAGTGACCTCACCGGGTTAGCAACCCCGGGTCCTCTGACACTGTTTCTTTGCAGGTCTCTTCGAAGAGCTACCCAACTCGGCACCTGAGCAGCCTCCTAATTCAATCCAGTCAGTTTGGCATCCAAGCCTTTATCCAGCAAAAATATTCCAGCTCGACCTCTGAGTCATCAGACACTAGGAAGTAGTTAGAACAACAGGGTGTTGCCAAAATCCCTTCATCACTATTATATTATTTTTGTTAGTATTATTATATTATTAATATTATTATATTTTACTTATTTTTATATTATTTTTGATAATATTGTATGATCCTTTTTTATTTTTTATTATTTTTATAATATTAATATTTTTATTACTTTTTTAAATAGTATTTATTAGTCTTTTTATTATTTGTTTAATATTTTATTGTATTAGTCAATTTTCATTTATTTTTGTTTAAAAAACAACCTAAAGGATAAATTTGTAAGATACACAATTTTTCAAATGTTACAACATTTAGATTACCGAACAACTTCACTATATTCAGATGTGTGCAAAAGCGAAAAAGAAAATTTTCCACTGAATTCTTTTAGAGGCTTTTTAGCATGGTTTTCAAAACCGGATTGGACCAGATGGTTAGACTAGAAAAACCCGGAAATGATCAGGTGACTGGTTTCATTTTACTCCAAAACCGTTATTTACCCCAAAATCGTTGATTTGGTCAGCAAACTGCTGACCCAAGTGATTAAATCATTCGAACCTTAAATGGTTTGGATAGTCTTTTATTTTTGAATTTTTTTTTGTCAGAACAGGCCATCCATTCGGTTCGAATGGTAAAACCGTTCGACCCAGGAGTCGGACCCCTAACCGATTCGTTGTCCGGGTCAGTTTTAAAAACCTTGCTTTTTAGAGGTTTTCTTGCTTTTTAGACTTCAGATTTACCGAACACCACCTTAGTTTTTAGTTCAAGAATTGAAAGTATTAAAATAAACACTTATAATTATATACAAAATATAATTATATTATTTTGAATATATTTATACAATTAATATTGCATTTTGTAATATGTTAACTATATAATACAATATATCATATTAATAATTATTATTATAGGTACAAGCTTCTGTATCAACTGTTGAGGCATTCAAGAAGGTACAAAGAGCTTTTAGATGCACCAAAGCCTAATGAGTTATTAGGTTTATATAACTTTTTTCTAGTAAGACTCATGTTTTTACATAGGAAGAATGTTAAAAACATTAGTTGATAGGGGCGTAGCTAGCAATTTTTTTATGCAGTGGGCCAAAACCTAAAGTGGATTGGGGGGCGGAGAATAAATATGAATTAGGTATTCAGGGGGGCCAAGTGTTTGGTTTGAAGGAAAAAGTAGGGAAAGGAAGGGAAAGGTAGGAAAACATTTACAAACCTTGTATATGTTTCCCTACCTTTTCCTTCAAACCAAACATAACCTTAGATAGGGAGTGGGGGAAGGGGAAAATAGACTTTCAAAAGTATGGATTTCTAGGGTATATAGGGGGCCCCCTAGCTCCACCCCTATAGTTCACCAAATAAGAAACTTGATATTTGTAGAGCAACAAATACGAATGTCAATGGATTAGGTGTAGGTGGGATGCAAACAGATCGGATCAGACTCAAATCAAGGTATATCTAAATCCGATTTGACACTATTAGGGGGTGACCCAATCCGATCGGATCTCATAAACATAGATTTGAATTCGAATCCGATGAGACCGTTGAATATTCGGATCGGATCTAATATGATCCAATTCGATTTCTTTAAAAAAACAAATAAATTATTAAAAGACAAGTAAATTATAACAATTTAAATAAAGAAACGCAAAAAAATACAAGTATCTTTTCAACTATTTTGATCATATATATACATGTTTTTATAAAAAAAGAAATAATATAACATATTTACAAAGTGCAATATAAATAAATAAATAACATGCAGATATATATATATATATATATATATATATGTGTGTGTGTGTGTGTGTGTGTGTGTGTGTGTGTGTTGTGTGTGTGTATGTGTTTGTGTGTGTTATATTTATATAAATAAGTAAATAACATATATTGGATTAGATCTTGGATCGAATAGGGGTGATCTAAATCCAATCTAATTTGATTAGATCCTATCTGAAGATCCAAATTGGAGGATCTGAATTTGATAGAATAGGATTGGATCTTGGGTTAGTACGATCCATTTACACCCTTAGGTGTAGGATACTTCTGGTTAATTAGGGTTAGGGTTGAGGTAAATCCATTGACATCCCTGCCTAATTAATTAATTTATAATTATTAATAAAATATAAAATTATAAACAAATTTTAAAACTAATTGACAGAAATGTAAAAGTTAATTAGTAACAATAATAAATTTGCTAAAATTTTCAAAAAAAAATTTGGTGGCATCCCTACCTAATTAATTAATTGATAATTAATAATAGAAAATAAAATAGTTGAACAATTTTAAAACTAATTTGTAGGACTGTAAAACTTAATTTGACAAAATGGATAAATTGCTAATATTTTTCAAAACTAAAAACTTTTGTAGTTTCGTTTGGTGACATTTAGTGACGTTAGGAAACGTCACCAAAGGTGAAAAACTTTTTTCATGACGTTTACAAATAAATGTCACTAAAAGTGCTTGGCGTGATGGAGGGAAGGTCCATTTTTTGTGACGTTTACAGATAAACGTCATTGAAAGCACTTCGCGCGTTGGCGGGAAGTTACATTTTCGTGACGTTTACAAATAAACGTCATTGAAAGTGATTTGCACGATTTGGCGGCAAAAGCCGGTGGTGGCGGGAAGTGCCATTTTTTGACGTTCCACAAAAAAGTCACTATAAATGGAAGTAATTGTCAGAAAAAGTTAACGTTTGGCAATAGTTGTGAATAACTGTTGCGAAAAGTGATTATTCGTGACATTGCCGTTCAACGTCAGAAATATGTAACTTTACGTGACGTTTATGCTAAACGTCATGAATATAGCGTCGTCGAAAACCACTGTTTTTTGTAGTGAAGCTCAAAATTTGAAAAGGCTAGGGTAAACATCAAGTTGGGTTGAGCAAAAGCTGATTACCCTGTGAGCCAAGGAATTTGCCGGTCTAGGAATAACACCTAAAATGAACCTACTCTCTTCTTTGGGTTAGGAAATAATATCCTAAGTAGACTAGAAAGTGAAGAAAAAGGAAGGGATTTTCTTTTGACAATGAAGTCAATATCTTCTTTTGAGTCAAACTCTACAATGATCTTAATGGAAACAAATTGTTCATTGTTGTGTTGTAAAAAGAAATTAAACTAAGTAAGGGAGTGGGACTGTTGGGGTGTTGATGCAATTGGGCTTTCGGGAGGCATGGTTGTCTTTAGACCTGTTCATAGACCGTGCTTTTATTCCTCATTAATAGGATATTTTTAGGTTCGAGCCTGAGCCTGGCCCGACCAATGGGCCTACAACTTGAGCCCGATACTAGCCCTCATAAAAATCTCAAAGCTTGACCTAACAAAAAGATTGATTTTTTTCACTTTTATTAAAGATTGCATCATGAGTTCACCGGTGAGAATGAGTTCGCCGGACTTCACTGGTGGCGGCAGTGTTCACTAGTGAGAATGAGTTCACCTGAGTTTACTGGTGGCGCCGGTGTTCACTGGTGAGAATGAGAACATTGAGAAGTGAAAAGATGGAACTGAGAGAGAGAGAACTCACCACCAGAGTTCACTGGTGAGAATGAGTTCGCTTGAGTTCACTGGTGAGAATGAGAACATCGAGAAGTGAGAAGATGGAATAGAGAGAGAGAGAGAGAGAGAGAGAACTCACCACCAGAGTTCACTAGTGGCGCCGGTGCTGAGTTCGCCTCTGAGAGGGTTCGTCAATTCCTGAGAGTTGAGACCTGAGAGGCTGCAACTTGAGGGTGAGAATGAGATGAGTGAGAACTGAGAAGGGCTAATTGGTTTAGTATTATTAGGGTTTAAAGGGGATATAAAAGTCGGGTCAGGCTTTTTTGACAAATCCTAAGCCCAGCCTGAAAATAAATCAAGCTGGGCTTATAGGCCCAAGATCAAGCACGCTAAAAACCTTGTTCAAGCCTGTCAGGCTACCCAGCCCATGAACAGGTTTAACTGTCTTTTAAGATTCATCTTTGGACCTAAAGGTGAAGTTAGTCAATCAAAGGATTGATCACTACTATTTTGGAAGAAAAGAAAGACCCATGAAATATTTCATTTACTTATGGTGAGCTAGATACGAAAAAGAGGGAGGGTTTTCTAAGGATTTGACAAAGAACAACTAATCTGATAGTTGGTCCTTGGGTCGATATCGGGGATATGAACATGATTTTTAGAAGAGAGGATAAGTGTGGAGGGAAGCAAATCATTACATTAAGACTAGACAAGAATAGGAGTTTTCTGAGAAACGTGGGTCTGAAAATGAGATAGTTAGCCATGGGCGCAAATATACTTGGATAAATAAAAGAGAGGGATTTAATAGTGTTAAAGAAAAGATTAACATGGCTCTGGCAAATTGTGAGTGGTTGGATCTTTTTCAAGAAACAAGAGTCATTCACCTAAGCACAAGAGGTTCAAATCATAGACTCACCCATTCTATAACTTGACTCTTCTCTCAATTTAGGAAACTGTAAAAGACCTTTTAGGTTCAAAAATATGTGAACCGCCCATGAAGACTATACTCAAGCGATAATAAACACTTGGAATCCAACTGTAGAAAGGAATGATAAACTTGGAGTGATTAAAAAATGTAAAAAGTAAAGTTTGAACTGTTAAAATGGAATAAAAAGGTTTTTGGAGAAGTGCAAGACAAAATTAAAGCTATCTAGTCAAAGCTAAGAATAAAAAGAAACCAAGTTGGAAGCTCCTACAACAAATCTAGGATTCAAGAGTTTGAGAATCAATTGGATGAGGAATTAAAGAGGAAAGAAATTATGTGGACTCAAAAGTCGAGTCAAAGCCAGCTAAATTTGGCAATAAAAACACCAAATTTTTTCATCCAGTTACTCTAACGAGGTGGGTTAGAAATCGTATAGTGTCCATTAAAGATAAAAGTAAGGAATGGGTTGTGAGGCAAGAAAAAATATCCAAAACTTAGTCAATCATTTTGAAAATATGTTTCGGACCTCAAATCCAAGGGAAGGAGATGGTTTGCTAGATTTAATCCACCAAATCATAAATAAAAAAATATCCAAAACTAAGGCATTGTGGGAAGTAGCATAGCCAATGTAGTGAAAGATTTTTTTTTTCTTTATGGGATTTTAAGTAAAGACTTGAACAAACTTTCATAACACTAATCCCAAAGAGTGCAACCCAATTCAGACCCATAAGTTTGCGTAACACTTTGTACAAGATAATTGCTAATTAAGATCCCTATAAATAGATTGAAAGCTATTCTTCCTAAAGTCATAAGTTTGAACCAAAATGCTTTTGTGCCTGGTAGAATGATTTTGATAATATGTTGATTTCTCATGAAATATTTCATTTAATGAAAACTACAAAACAGAAACAGAACTTCATAGTGATCAAATTGGACACAAATAAAACATATGACAAAGTAGAGTGGGTATTTATTAAATTTGTTTTTAGAAAGGTTGGGATTTGGTGATTAATTTATTAACTAGATCGTGCAATGTAGTTTAACAGTTTTCTATCAAATTCTAGTAAATGGAAGTCTAAGTAGTAGTTTTTGACTTTTTTTCCCTCTAGAGGTCTAAGATAGGGAGATCCTCTGGTGATATTTCTGGAGCTAAGCTAAATCGTTTTTATCCTGCGATCACTCACTTTTTCTTGGCACATGACACGTACATCTTGTTGAAGGCAAGCATTGCAGAAGGAGGATTGATATTAGAAGTCCTAAAGCAGTATGGAGAGGTCTCGGACCAGAAGGTGAATCTAGACCTCTAATAGTGAAGTCTTGTTTAACCCAAATTACAGAAGATAATTTCAAGAGATTTAAGTATTAAAACCATAAGAAAACCCTTTACTTATCTTGGGCTTCCTATTTCCATGGGTAGACAAAATAAATATTTTCAACTATCTTTGTGAATGTTTGGACCTTAAAACTAGTAGCTGGAAAACATCCTTGTTGTTTGTAGGGAAAGAAGTCATGATGAAATTAATCAACCATGCATAACTGTTGTTCTGGCCTACGCCATGTCATATTTTCTAATCCCAAAGGGCATATGTAACTAGATGGCAAAAATACAGAGGAAGTTCATGTGGAGAGAGACAAAAGACCAAATTTTGGGTGAATCGACAAAGGGCTTATCAAAGCAAACTCAATAGAGATCTAGGTTTTAGGGATCCTCAAGCTTTTAAGCAAAGTTGGCTTCGAAATTTTATACTAATAACCAGAGTTTGTGGGGTCAACTTATTGAAGGGCAGTACTTGCAAAGTAGGAACTTTTGGTCTGCAAACCCTCCCTCAAATAGTTCCTGGGGTTTCAAACGCTTATTAGGAGGAAGGGGCATTTGAAAGGAGCGTGTTGGTGTATCTCAAAGGGGGAGAACATTGATATTTGGGATGACCCTTGGTTGGTTGGGTTTCCTTTTTTCAAATCAATGGCCTTTTTTATTTAAGAACAATTATGCAAATTTCTAAGTTTGACTTACAAAGATTAGGAGGAGAAGCCAAGTTAATATGGATGCTAGATTCCAAAGGCAGATTCTCAGTCAGTCAAGTCTACTTATCATGTGGCATATAATGTACTAAAATACAAAGAAAACGAAAAAGGCATGCTCTCTCTCATCTCCCCAATGGAAAAAAATATATATCTTGGAACTTGAAAATCCCCTAAAATTAAAGCATTTCATTTGGAAATGTTGTTTAAATAGTACAACTGTTAAACAAGTTTTATCAAAAAGAGGGTTGGAAATTGATGTGGTTTGTTCATTGTGTGAAAGATGAGAAGAAAGTATTCTTTATGCTTTGTTATTTTGTGATCATGCTAGGGCCTCATGGTTTGGGTGCAGATTAAACCTTACCTTCAGCCAAGGGGAATCCTCTGGGTTCTTTGTTATTTGGTGGTCATGGTGGTTATCTAGTAATACACCTTCTAATTGAAATGATTCTTTTGTTCTTGAATACTTTTTCTGTAGTGCTCTGGTTTATTTGGAAGGTCAGAAACAACATTTCTTTCAGTGGAGTTTAGATTAATCCTTTCTTATCTATCTTGGTTATGGATAGGTTGATGGAGGAAATGAAGATAGTTACCCGTTGAGAATCAACAGGATGTTTACTAAATATAAAGGCAGTTGATAGTCTTTTTGTGCTAGCCTACCCTCTTTCCTTTTTGTAAAACTAGTTCATATGGAAGCTTCTTAGCTTTTTGTTCTGATGGGTTTGGTTTTGTGTTAATGTATGTTTGTAATTCTTTTTTGCTAGTTGAATGTGGGGCCTTGTAAGGCCAAGTTAGCAAAGAATGTTTAAGTTTTTACTATTAGGGAGGGTTGTCTGACTATAAAGCAGGCTTTAGAAGTATTTGGGTTGAAAGTGATTCTTTGACTATTGTTAAGGCCTTATCTAAATCTTCCTTTTAGGCTGTGTTTGGAAACAATACAAATGGAGTGTAAATCCCGGTTCAGGGTAAATTTGCACTCTGGTTCACTTTTGCCTGTGTTTGGCAACACTACATTTATGCATTGACAAATGACAGAAAACATATTTTTCAATGCATATTTACATTGATAATAAGATGTAAAAGTACATCAATAAAAAAGAAGTAAATTTGAATTCAAGTGGATTTTTTATAAAAAAAAAAAGACATGCTTTATTGGAATTCATATTTGCATCCATTATAGCTAAAAGTCTATTTGGTAAAAGGGTAAATTTGTCAGTGCAAAACTAACCCAACTTTGCAATTATGGACTGTTTTACACTCTACGTATTTGCATTCACACTTATTTGCATCGTTTCCAAACTCAACCTTATTACTCTTCAATGGTTTGGCCATTATTGCATGATGTTTACAGCTTATAAGGGCTTGATATCAAGTTCTCTCATGTTAGCTGGAGAAAAATATCACCAACACTCATGCTTTTGCTGCAAAAGGTGGAGAAGGTTCTGTTTTTTGTTTTGCTTGGAAGCTTCCTCACCCTTGGTTGTTTGGGCTTCTGACGCAGATGTAACTTTTGCTAGGGGTGCAAACGGATTGGATCAGATCGGCTCTTCATAGTCAAATTTGGATATACCATGATTTGGACCCAATCTGATTTGTTTGCATCTAGGGGTATCAACTATATTTGAAAATCCAATTTCTAATTCAAGATTTGACATAATCGAATCAAATTTGGATAATTTGAGTATCTAATCAGTTAATTTTGGATATATTCTTATTCGATTTGATAAATATCTGAATTTGACGGATTATTTAATTCTTATATATAATATATAAATTATTTAAATGTTTTGTATAATTTATATATAAAATAATTAAATTATATAAATAATTTATATATTTGTATACTTGATATAAATAAAATATTTATTTTTTATATTTATTGATTACTTCAAATAATTAATTAGTGGAAGTCAAATCGAATTTAAATTCGAATAATTTTCAATATCCATCAAATATCGAATTTTCTGATTAGATTCAAATTCGGATATTGACTTATTCGATTGGAATTCAATCTGTTTACACCCCTATATCTATTTTGATGAAGGGGAAAAACTCATGCTGGAGAATCAAGCACCATTAAACACTAAATCATTATTGTAGGCAGGCCATAACCCATAACTCCCAACGAATAACAACCATTAAAGCTTACCACTTTTTTGTCTTCATCTAGGGGAAACCAAGTCAGCAATTTGAGAGTAGTTGTTGATTGAGGAGTGAGGACCTCAAACCGATAGGACCGATGAACCAAACAACACACACAAAATCACAATAAAGCAATATACGAACTATGTCTTCAACTTTCCTCTCACACCTAAGGGCAAGAAATATCACAATATCTAACTTTGGTTCACAACAATAATGTCATTGGAACATGTCCCGATTTTCGTTTGGGATGCTAGATGCACTTGCACATTCTTCTTCGAGCGGGAGGGTTGACACTTCTCCCCCCACCTATCATTAGTCTAACTTTGCTCTAGCAAACTTTTTGTCAAATGGTATAAAGATTTCACGGTGCACTTGCTAGATTTAGTGTAGGCCCAGATTAGCTTGTCCTCCTGGTCCAAGAAGCTGAGAGCGATTGCTTCTACTTATATACCTTTCTCATCTAAAAAATAAAATATGACCCGATTGAAATGATGAGAGATCTATCATATAAATGGCCAAACCCTGTAGGAAGGTTGGGCGGAATTTCAAAAATTTCTCTCTCTCACATGGGAATCACGTTCCCTATTTTAGAAAGCTGCATTTTCAAGTATCAATCTTGGACCTAAACCATACCAGATCTGAAACCAAAAGGGAGTGGAAGATTATACCTGATACGAAGTAACAATAACCTCCAATGAAGGTGTTCACACCCAAGGAAAGATCCAAAGACTGCTTCCACCGAAAATAATACGGTGCATGATGAAGTAGAATCAGTAGGATGGCTCTTCAGCAAGAACTTGATTCTTCGGCAAGAATCTGATGGAGGACTAGTAAGCACGACTTCTGGTTACCTTTTCTGCTAAAAGGTAATATCAAGAATACTTCTTGATCGCTCCCACGGGTGAAAATTGAACTAGTATGGCAGTAGGAACAGGAGAGAGCAAGATAATAAGAAAGAAGCAGTCAAACTGTATATTGTCCTCTCTTTTAGATTAGTAGACTGATGGATGAACTGGAGGTTCACCCTGCTTCTCTATTTATAGCCTTAAAGAAAGGTTCTCCTAATCACATTAGGAGTTTCCTAATCCAAATCTTGTATTTGGATCTGGACTCTCTTTAAGAGATAAGGATAGATAAGGATAATCCCTTATCTTATCTACAGATAAAGATCAGCCCTCATAATCTAATTAGGAGTTTTCTGATCCAAATCTCTATTTGGATCTGGACTCTCTGAGTGGATAGGGACAATCCCTTATCCTATCTGCTGATCTAAATCCCAGAACTGCCCCTCTTTAATTAATATTATTAAAATAGTTCGAATTGGGCTTTAGGCCCATTAAGTCTATGTGCTCACTTACCCTCCAAACTGCTGCCCAGTTGGATATCCTTGTATTGCATGTACCCAAACATTGATCTACACATCAGTCACATGGGTTCAGCACAACCTTTATTACAAGGCCTGGCAGAATTCACTATAGGAGACAATGAACCCCTGAGTCCATCACCATGGACTCTTAATGGGCCCAACATTTACACTAAATGGTCATTGGGTCAAGTCACCTTATAAAAACCCAAGGGCTGTGGGTAGATGCAAGATTAGCCCATCAGGTATTACCCTCAATGGTCTTACACTTAACCTCTCAGCCCATAATGATCAAACACTACCCGACAAGAGAGGACCTCTCTCTTGGTTGCAAAGTATAGTGTTGCACTCTCTACTCACATGGATCCCGGGAATTAAAATATTTTGCAGACATTTTGAAACCATAATATATATATATATCTATATAAATATATTTTGCAAAACAAATTTCAACAATTGAAGTCGTTTGCTGGCAGTTTTGGTTTCCATTAGAGAGAGTGCATCCCCGATCATTCACTTTGTCCAACAAAGGGGTTGATCATGTCACTATGATCACCCACTCAGATGAATTCTCAGATTATCCCAACATACCCAAGTTTTGAGCCCCTCTAAGGATCTCACTAATTGGCATATCAAAGACAGACCAATCCAACACCTAGTGAATTATCATAATCGAGTCTAGGGGTCAGGTGTAACATTCCAATTTTGCCCATCTATCTCTAAGGTCCAGGGCAATACTGGAATTTTGGTCTGGTTCAGGGTTTCAATAAAACACACACTACATGTACCTCAGGTCTCACCCTGGCAACTAAGACAAGCCACTCCAACCAACTTGGCGGCACATCAGTGTCATCATTGGCAGGATAAATTTTTCTAAATCTATCCAACGACTGTGAAGATTCTAAACTAACACGAATCTCATATGTGTCCAATTTAAGAGTATTACACAGAAACACACCATGATAACATAAATCAAATATGTATTTTATTCATTTACATTAAATGTCATAATGTATATCATTCTGATTGGAGCTAAGGGCATGCACTATCTAACACTGATAAGCTCCTCTTCCATCTTCTAGGATGAAGTAAATTCCTACACCAATTCCATATTACAACCATTTGGCCTAGGGGATGTAATCTGAAAGCCAAGTGGGACTTACTGGGAATCCATGGGATCTCCCCAATTCTTCTTCTCCCACCATTTCCTATCCTCCACACCAAACCCTTCTTCATACAAAGAGAAACCATAGTAAATGCTCTACCAACCCCACAAACAACGTTTTTTTTTTTTTTTTTTCGTTTGAAGGACAGATTGCATGGGTTTTGGGATTATACAACCCATACAGGTACAAGTAGGGTTATGGTATTAGGTTAAGCATGACCCTCCCCGACTTGTATATTGTTGGAAAGCATATAAACTTTATGCATTATGTGTTAAATTTAATAATATTTTAAATTCATGTGAAGGACAATTGATAATTTATGTGTTTTTTTATAACTTAATCAAACAATTGGAAACTTGTTTGTTCATACTATTTTATTTATTTATTGTTTATATAGAACAAGAAATAATAGGAAATTAGATGTAGGTTCTTAACCCAACCTGCCCTACCCTTGAATGCAGGGAGGGGTTCTCAAAATCCAATCCAATACGCACTTTGAGGCGGATACAAATTGGGAGGTTTAAGGAGATGAATAAGATCTAGAATTTATAAAACCCTCCCCAAACCTGTCCCATTGCCAGATGTAACTGTAAGAGCCTCCAAACAGATTTCCCCAACAACACCAAGTTGAAAACTTTTCCCAAAAGCCCAATCCTCTGTAAGCTTTTGATTCGCACATCTTCAATCTTTTTATAAATGTCTCAAAGGACGTCAATTAATTAACTTGAGCGTTTTCTACCTAAACTTGCTCCATACTTGCGAAGTGTGAGGATAATAACATGTTGGATTGTCAGAGTCCTTTTCAGCTGACAATAATGTTGTCTGTGGTCCCTTCGTATGGTAATTGACAAACAATTTATTTAAGCTGTTTTAGATTCTAAGTGTAAAACTTTTCTTCCTAGATGAAGAAACGAATGGATAAAATTTGCAAACTGAAACATTTTAGCTATTATTTGCATTTGGGAAGAGTGCAAATACCTATACATATTTATATTTGCACTCTTCCTTAGAATCAGTTTGGGAAGAGTACAGATATAAATATGAATAATGTAAATAGAAGGTTTAGAAATATAATAGACAAGGTTTTGCACTGTACATATTTGTATTTATACTCTTCCAAACAAAGCCTTATACTCAACACTTTGTTTTTCTACAGCCTTTTAATTCATGTTTAAAAAATAGAACCTGATAATAAAACAGTGTAACAAGCCGGTGGTCACTTCTGTTCGACTAAGGGCTCATTTGGGAGGGTTGAGCTGAAGATTCAACTAAGATGGTTCGGCTACTTTGAAGCACTCCAGATGAACTATTTAAAGAGGCTGAACTCTGAAGCCTGATAGCCCTTCAAAGTTCAAATGACTGGTTTTCCGTGAATTTGAACTCACTGGGTTTTTTCACCAAATATAGCTTATAGGCTGCCCTAGCAGTTGCAGGGCCACCATGGAATGCCAGAAGTTGCTGCGCTTCATCCTGCCAAATGGGCACCAAATAAAAAATACATACATCCACAAATACGCCTGAAGTCCAAAAACTCAATTCAACATCCAATCCTGCTACTCATTATCTGAATACATTTGCATATTTCTATTGCACTGATATTGCATTTTGATATTTCCTTAAAGAGAGGAAGTATATAAATACATTGAAAGGATGACATCCAATTCTACATTAGAAACATCTCATGAATTTAATTTACATTATACAAGTACGGTTTGTAAGAGAGGTAGATAGTAGCTAGTAGCTAGGTTGTATAGTAATCCGAAGGTCCTGAAGGACTAAGGTGGTGATTGTCTTAATGTTTCAAAATGAATCCCCTGAGGTTTATATAACAGTTGGACTTTAGGGCCTCCGGATTGGATATTCGATCATACCAGCTCATCATTTCTGAATTGTCAAGCAGTTATGCATTAAGAGCAGTTTTAGATCACGTTCTCACACAAATGCCACACGCGCGAGGTGTGCTTCTCAGGCCTAGAATCCCTCATCCCTTATTAGAGGTGCAAATTGGGTCATGCCTCCCGTGGCCTAGCATGATGGAACACAGGTCGTGCCAGGCATACATGATTGTATGGGTTGTGCCAGGCCTGGGGTTCAGGTCCATGGGCCGGCACAGCACAGCCTGGTCCAGCCCACAGCATGGCCAACACGGTTGTATATATATACTTCAAGTTTATCAGAAAACTGATTTGGTTTTACGCTAGGGAAATAACCGTGAACATTGTCTATTTATACTAATAAAATTGAAAATAAAATTTTGAAGGATTTCAAACTCCCACCATGTGTATTATCAACCATTGATTGAAGTAAAAATCTCACCCAAAACCTGAAGATAATTTCTTTTCAATTAGGAAAAATGGTGTAGGATGCAAAGAAATTAACATTTATCTTAATATCACGCAATAACCAATAGTAGTAGCTGAAAGGGTTTATATCAAAAACATACCATGTGGCTTATAGCTTCTTTTTTTTTTTTTTTTTTGATATTTGGCTTAGAAATAGAGTAAGGATAGAAATTAGGAATGCTTCAAAAATTAGAAAAATGGAAACAAGCTCAGTAAGATGATAAATGGGATGGTTAGAAGTTTAGAAGGGTGATAAGAACTAGAAAACATCAAAAAGTGTTGGTTTTATTGGTTTTGACTTTTGAAAAGACTCGTATCTTAATATAAAAAGAAAATAGATATGAAGGAAAAATGAGTATGAGAGGAATGGAATATCACCATCTCAATATGAGATTTCACCATCTCATCAAGCATTGGCCTCTTTTATTATCCAAAAAGAGAGTGTTTGGCGAAACATCCATGATTTCTCATACCATTCATTTCACAGTTTGAAACCAAAAGTGACTAGCTACACTTCGCAATCTCATTTGATGCCTATTCCATTCTTGAAAGATGATATTCAAAACCAAAATAAACAGAATGATACATCCGTGTATCCACAAGTAAGAAACTCAAGGCAAAATTGCTTATTTCTTTTTACACTCTACAAAACACGTGGGAGACATGCCCATGGAACCTGAATCGTCCAGTAATATTCAGGTTATCAGAAACTGATTGTTACAGTTGAAAATTCTAAATTCGGTAGCCATAGATAGAAGATTCTAGCATACCAAAATTATGTTGGTAATAATGAAGAACAACAACAGTTTTTGTACCACCATGAGAATGTACATCATTTCTTCAATAAGGCCCGTGAGAAAATCCTCTTGCAATATGGGCTGGTGCGTAGGATGGATGAATGTGGCCGAATTGCATCAACTAATGAAGCATGGAGAGGACCCTAGTTTTAAAAAGAAGAATCAGTGAAAATATATAAATAGAAGAAATATGCATCTCAATCCAAACAATAATTAGTAAAAATTCTGTCAATTGCAGGTGGTGCACATACCTTGCTAACAAGTAGTGCAGATTGAATGACATAGTTTGCAAATGGATCTTGTAGCAAGTGCTCAAATTGAGGTGATGACAGCAATTCATGAATAATACGGGACCTATTCTCCTCTCCAAATACCTTAAGACATTTTTCTACCACATTACTGCTGAACTTTTGTGTAGAGAGGTGAACATAATTCCCTTCAAACTGAGAAATCAAATTGGTGGTAGCAGATGGGATCTTTAGCTCTAAGACATACTGAACAACATAATTTCTGAAACACAAAAAGTTCAAAGTTGATAAGTAAGATCAAACTGTTTCTAGACAACAGGAAAGTAGATACATGGGGATGCAAAATGATTGCAAATGCCCAGTTTTATCTTTTCAGCAACAGTGAATAACAAGGTGACAAAAAAGGAAGAACACCATCATTCCAGAAAGGCAAATGCATTGTTTTATTTTTTTATATATCTGGGGAAGGGATAAAAAATTCCAGTTTCGGAGATTGAAAGCTTGAACATATTACATATTGTAGTCAATAGAGCCTTAGCACCATTTGAGAAGGGCTGGATGACAGAAAAGATTAACTTTGATAGGAGAATGTTGGGGTTAGTAAGAGATAAGGAAGAAGTAATGATGAAAAGGGTAGAAAGAACACTATGATCTGTAATAGCTATTGTTGACTGCTGAGTGCTGTTAACATAGCCAAGATAAATGAATTATTTATAGGCTTCAATTTCAAGAATGAATCTAAAGTAGATTGCATTCAGAGACGATTCTTCTGGTGCCATTTTCAACTCTGAGGAAATGGAAAATGGGGGTTGACTAAGGTTTAAGATATCAAAGATCTATCTGATAATCTTGTTATTTGCAGCACAAGTACAAATAGCTCTTGTCTGTACATGAACTCTTAAATGGAGCCATAATTCTCTCTTTTCATTATTTATTTTTGTTTGTTGCCGAAATAGAACTGAACTGTAAAAACTCTTTACTCATATTTATTCAATAGGAAACATTGCAACATTCATGGAAACAAAACAAAAGAATATTAAAATATGATTTAAGATAATGCCTACAAATTTAAACAGAAGTGACGTGACACTGAGTGAAGAAAAATTATTTGGTAATATTTCTGAACTATATATTGTCCATCTGTAGGATATAGAATTTCAGATTAGGGGTGATCATTTACAGCCTAGCCCCTGGCCTAGCCTGGCCCAGCCCACATTTATTAATATATATATATATATATATATATATAATATTCATACATATTTATCTATATGTTTTATGTTATATTGTATGTTTTATATATTAAATATTATAATATGACATATATAGTTCATATTTTAAATCATATAATTCTACACATACTATATGCATATAATATAAAATATTATATATTTAATGTCTTTATAGATAAAAGTTATAGGCCTGGAATCAGGCCTGGTGCGACTTGGGCCTGTACAGTCCCAGGCTACAGCCCTTATCACAGGTGCAAAGACTGGCCTGGGCCCAGCCCAGCAGACAATCACTTCTAATGTGTATGTGAAAAAAAAAACGTTTGAAAAAAGAAAATCCTGTTTGAGTGGTTTTTGTTTTTAATTTTTAAATCAGTGATTACCCAACTTCAGATTTCATTACCCAAACTTGTAATCTATTTTGAAACACATCACAGAAAAGTTGACTGATAAAACTTTGATAAGCCTTTGATCCATTCAAACAGACCATAATCCTGTTTGTGTGGTCTTTGTTTTTAATTTTTGAGTCAGTGATTCTCCAACTTCAGAATTCACTACACGAGCTTATAATTAATTTTGATAGACATCACAGAAAAGAAGCTAACTGATAACACTTTGAATAGTAATACTTTGATCATTTAAACAGACCATACTCATGTAAAAGGAAAAAGCCAATATGGATCAGCATTCAAAAAAAAGAACGACATTTCACATTGATTTTTTTTTCAAATTATTACCCAAAAGCATCCTGTGCAAGAAGTAGTCCATTGGCAGAAATTCCTGCAACCAACTTCTCTCGGTGTTCTCCAGTTGAATGAGCAATGCATCGTTGTAGAACACAACAACCATGTCGATGAGTTGCAATATCAACACAAAAATTTGCAGCAGCATCAAAAATGAACTGCCAAAGTAATTAGTGATTGAAAAAAGAAATCTTAGATAGCTGTTCTAAATACAATAAAGCAGACTACAGTACATAAACATTGACAAGAACCAAGAAGCTTGGTACAGAATCTACCATCCAAAATAATACTTTGGCACTTGCATATTTCTTCATTAAAAGTACTGCATTAGTTAGAACTTTGTAATTGGCTTATTCACTTCAACATTCCAGGGAAATTTGATGGGCCAAAAGAACACAACAACCATGTCGATGAGTTGCAATATCAACACAAAACTTTGCAGCAGCATTGAAAATGAACTGGCAAAGTAATTAGTGATTGAAAAAGGAAATCTTAGATAGCTGTTCTAAAATACAATAAAGCAGACTAACGTACATAAACATTGACAAGAACCAGGAAGCTTGGTACAGAATATCCATCATACAAAATGAGATACTTTGGCACTTGCATATTTTTACGTTCTTTACAAATATGTGCCTACATTAAAAATACTGCACTTTGAAGGCTCTTTGGCAAGTTAGAACTTTGTAAATGACTTGTTCACTTTAACATTCCAGAGAAATTTGATGGGCTAAAAGAACACAACCGAAGATACCCCTTTGAGAAAAAAAAGGGAAAAAAGAACTTCACTAGACTGCTAAAACACCATATAACTAGATGATTGAAAGCAAAATTGCATATTTTGACCACTGTGACCAGGCTTCATCCAACCCCCCCCCCCGAAACACACATATACACGCATAGGGATGTCAGTGGGTTGAGTTGACCTGACTGACCCTATTGCACAGAATTCCTGCCTGCATTTCGAGTCCCCAATTATAATAGTCGGGACTGGTTTTACCCAGACCAATTATGTATGTACGTATGTATGTATACACATATACATACCTACATTATATATATATGCTAAGTTCCAAACATATTAGACCCAGACTGGTTTTATATATGTTTCCCATGGCTTACCTGTAATGATTTTCATATGATCTTTCAATATTGTCCTTTTATCAGGGATATATAAGATCTTTTTTAGAAAAGAGAGAAAGAGAATTAGCAAACAAACCAATTAAATAATAGTGCTGGTTCTGAGTCTATTACTTAGACCTTGTAGGGCCTGGATCAGAACCGAGTCTAGGTATACTTTTATCAGTTTGGGACGAGGTCAATCTTGACTTTGACCAAACCCAATCTGTTGATAGCCCTACAGCAATACACACATGAAATAGATAAATAATAAACAAATAAATTTGATCCCTTGTATTTTAAATGTGGGTTTGAATCTGAGCAGCAACTTTGTGCAAAAGTTGCCAGAGATTGTGGAAATCAACACTGGATATCCTTTAGACAAGTAGACCTAATTGGTGTTTATCCCATTAGTGTACTCTCTGCAAAGCTAATGGTGAAACTTGTTACCATTTGTTAATCTCCTGTCCCATTGGTTAGTTTTTTCTCCTTGTTTGGTTGTGGATGTAACCAACCCTCTGATGTACTAGCTTGTTTGCACCCTCAACCTATTTTTGGCCAAAGAAGAGGGAAAGAATGGGGATGCACAATGGCAGCAGTTATTTGGGAAATTTGGGAGGAATGGAATGCTAGAATCTTCAAGGAACAGTAGAGAAGCAAGGAGGACTTAAGTTTGATGGTGGTAGTATGGCCAATCCGGGGGCCTCTGGAGTGGGGGGTATTTTTAGGAATGAAAGAGTTGTAGTAAGAGCCATAGGGGCTGTTTGGCAAGTTTTTTTGGGAAGATCTTCTAGTAGCTCTGACAGTCAAAAGACACATTGAGTTTTTGTATTAAAATCCGAGCAGACTGAAGCCCATTTGATTAAGGCGTGTCTTTCCACGTGAAGACGAATAGAAAAAAAAAAAAAAACGCAAAAGCTCCATTTGGAGCTTCCCGAAAATCGCCCATTTTGAGCTTCTCGTGCCTTTTTGGCGTGCCAGATTTTGGCAGTTAGATCTACTGCGAACCAAACAGGAAAAGACCGAACTGCGGTCTTCCAGGCTTGTAAATAGCCGACAGACCATGTGGAAAGACGCGCCAAACAGGGTCTTATTCTCCAGCCCAATAGGAGCTGGAAACCCTATTAGAGCTGAATTGTTGGCAATACAAAGAATGGAGCTGGCAAGAAACTTTCACTTTAAAAAACTAATAGTTGAAGGGGATTCTAAGATGGTATTATGCTGGGTGAAAAATTTAGGAATCTTGTGGTCTTTCAAGAATTAATTGACCAGATTCAAATAGCTTATGAGGGACATTCAAGTAAAAGTTCATTGGCTGCCAAGATCAGAAAATGGCATGGCTAATATACTAGAAAAACAAGGGGTTATGTGGGCTGAGTTGTAATTGGCTTTAAATTTTTTTTTCTATTTGCCATAAAGTGGGACCAACTCTTGAGTGTGGAGTCTATTGTAAACCTTGTTTGATTTACTTATGAATTCTGATTTACTTAATAAAAAAAATTGCTGGAGGTTGGGTACATATCTGGTCCACCCCTCCCAACACCACTGATAGTGAGGGCCAGCAGAGGTGATGACCTTTATTTATATTTTAAATATGTTAGTAAATTTTTATTCATAGTCATCTAATATCCATTTACATTTTTACATCATTATTCACTAAAACTTCACACAATATTTCGTTTTTATTTTTTGAAAATAAACTAAGGTGTATTCCTTTCTTGCTTTGTAATATCTAACAGAATCACTCCAAAAGCAAGATTAAGGTGACCTAGAGATAGCTCCATTATGATGCTGACAGCTAGTGCATCTATGCTTATTATTACTATTCAATCTGTTGAAATCAATTATTTGAACTTCAACAGGAAAATTGGGCCCAACCAAAACAAATGCATGAAAACAAAGATCAAATTTTGGTCCACAGCACGTTAGCTTTACTCTGTGGTTCTATTTTATTGTCAGCATTGTGATAAGACAACTCCACAAGGCAATAAACAGTGAAAAATCAGATAATTTGAACTTGTGCAACAGAGAAAAATAATAGCACTGGTGAGATGGTGTTTAGATCTAATTTAAGGCCTTAACTGGATATTGAAGGCTGACAATATAGTCAGCTATTATGCATAGATACATGGACACAGATATGGGAAACAGGTTTATGACCTTCCATTTCCTAGAATCTTGGATATACGGATATAGGTTTGGATATCCTACGAAATATGCTTATACCATATCTTTATATCTAGTTTTTGAAGCTAAATGTCACTTTTCAAGACTTGTGCCTTGCCAAATTTAATTAAATTTCTAACATGTGTAGATCTTTTTATACCATAATTTGTTAAAACATATCATTTTACATAATTTAAAAGTGATTATGTTATAAAGTGCACCTAGAAGTATCATGCAGTATCCAGTATCGTATCCAACAATGGAAGACTAGGAATGTACAGTTATCTGGTTATCATAAATGGTTAGTGGGGTATCCAGGTGCATGTAGAAGCATCCATTGACTCATATCAAGCTGTTTGATTGGAAGCAGATAAAGCACTCACTAGAAGCTTCTGGTGATATAAGTGGTTCACAAAGAAAGTCAAAGATCTGAAAAACAAGCATCCTTTATGGTTGATCAAATTTTTAAATAAAACACTCAATAATCACTTATGCCATTTCTTGGAACCTCCTAATACCAAATGAGTGTGTAATGGAGAGAGGCTTTGAAGAGAAAGCAAAATGGAGGTCAGCCCTGAGGGTAGAGGCTAAAGATCTCCTCTTTGAAGAAATATGGATCAAAGGAAGACTGAGTCTGAAAATAAGAGAACAGAAGATGGCTGCGATTCTTGTGGAAGGCTCAGAGATGATTGACTGGGTGAAAAAGTTTGTCCCTGATGCAGCAGCTAAAGGGAAGCAGATAAAATGGAAAGAAAACTTCTCAGAGACAGGTAGGAGGTATGTGATGGAGAACAAGAGGAATGCAAAAGGTGCATTCATATCTCTTACTGAATATTTCTCTAAAGGAAGGAAGCAAATGGTTTGTTTCCCTCAATGGAAGAACGGTTCACCTTTATTTTAACTCCGTTCAATCTTGCTAAAGCAGTTCTAGACCCTCTTGAAAACCAGGTAAATGTTAAAGCCTTATGAATCCAAGAGGCCCTGGGGACCTTCTCAGTCTTTAAATGGTCTTCATCTTCAAATTCAAAAGTATTCTCAGTGGAAGATAATGTTACTGTCCGAGTGATTGGGTTGCCATTCCATCTATGGATTCAAGAGACAGCAAACAATTGCTTTTCTGTGTGGAGATCGCCTTGATGGTGCATTTTGGGGAGACCTGTTTAGTACATCCATTCTACTGGGTGGAGTAAAACCAGAAGATATACCAAGGAAGGTGACCGTAGTTGTGGACGGATTGTTTTTACCAGTTTGGTTAGTGTCCTCCATTGAGGCTACCCTTTGGAGGGAGGCCAGGCAGAAGGAAGATGAAAAGGTGGAGGAAATGGAGTTACATGGCAGATTGGAGTTGGTTGAAAAGAAGAAACAGGGAAATTTCACCAAAATGGAAACACAACCTTTTATGCAGCCCAAAAGATTTGGGTCAGGAGATTAATAGGAGATGTGTGATACAAGGTAAGGGTATGACAACCAACAGGACCTTTGCTCAGGTAGTTTACTTGTGGCGCCAAGCAAAATATTTTGAATGGCTTAAGTGAGGGGAAGGGCCCGGTGGCAGCACAGATTGAACCACAGATTGGGGAGGTAAACCATTGGGTCAGGCTGGGGTCTTGTTAGAATCAGGAAACTTTATGGTGGCTGACCCAGCAGGCCCAAATTCAAATTCACCTTCTAATCCTGGGCCCAATAGGCCCAAATCTAAGTTAAGTGGGCCAAAATCAATTGACCCAAGAATTAAGTTGGCGCATGAGGACTTAAAGGAGCACGTGACAAGGGGAACACCTCAGGTAGACAGCAAACAAGGTCTACCATCGTCTTCCTCGAGCTCCTCCTTTCGCTCAAACAGTTCTGCAAAGGTGTCCAGCTCCTTACAGTGGATCCCATCAAAGAAGCTAGATCAATCTACACAGGATCATCTATCTGGGAAGTATTGACCTCCAAAAACCAAAATATATCTTGGAGGAGGGAAGCGTAAACATTGAACTTGAAAGTGTTCAGCCGAACAGAGAAGAGAAGAGAGAGAAAGAAGAAAGAAGAAGGAAGGGGAGAAAGTGTCGAACTGGTTAGTCTCTTCGTCTAACCCAGTCGACCATATACTTAGCATTTAAAAAAAATAAGATACAAAAGACTGAAATGCCCCTGCATGCAAGGAGACATACAACCAACACAATACATAAAGGAAAAATACTAAAATACCCTTCTCTAACTGACTCTAACACTCCCCCTCAAGCTAGAGAATATATGTCATATAATCCCAGCTTGTTACATATGTAGCTCACTCTCCCTGAACTCAACCCTTTTGTGAATAAATCTTCCCATTGATCACCTGTTCTTACATGCTTTGCCTTTATCACACCATTGATGACCTTTTCCCTTACAAAGTGACAATCTACCTCTATGTGTTTAGTTCTCTCATGGAAAACTGAGTTGGATGAGATGTGAATTGCAGCCTGATTGTCATAATATAACTTCATGGGTTTGCTTACTGAGAACCTGATTTCCTGCAATAGATTCTTCAACCACACTAGTTCACATGCAGTGTGTGCCATGGCCCTGTATTTTGCTTCTGCACTGCTTCTTGCTACCACTATCTGCTTCTTGCTCTTCCAAGTCACAAGATTTCCTCCGAGAAAGGTGCAATAACCTATGGTGGATCTTCTGTCTGATACAGATCCAGTCCAGTCTGCGTCAATGTATCCAACTATTTCAAGATTACCCCTGGATTATATAGTAAACCACGACCTGGAGCCCCTTTCAAATACCGTACAATCCTAAGAACTGCATCACAGTGAGGTACCCGAGGACTCTACATAAACTGACAGCAAATGAGATATCAGGCCTAGTGATAGTTAGATAATTCAGTTTCCCCACTAGCCTTCTATACTTTCCAAGATTATCAAACAATTCACCTGTCACTTCCCAACTTCACATTCAGCTCCATGGGGGTTTCAGTTGGTTTAGCACCTAGTAACCTTGTTTCTTCCAACAGATCAAGTACATATTTCCACTGACAGAGGTTTATGCCCTGCTTTGATCTAGCAACTTCTATACTCAAGAATTACTTCAACTCCCCAAGATCTTTTGTTTGAAAGTGATCTTGTAGGAAGGTCTTCAATCTGTCAATCCCAACTTTATCACTGCCAATTATGACTATTTCATCCACATAAACTACCAACAAGATCTTCCCAGCCACAGAGTCATAGCTAAATACTGAATGATCAACTTGACATTGTCTCATTCCAAACTCCTTCACCACCTCACTAAATTTTCCAAACCAAGCACAGGGAGACTATTTAAGCCAATAAATTGCCTTCTTGAACTTGCACACCTTACCATCCTCTCCCTGAGCAACAAACCCCAGCGGTTGCTCCATGTACACCTCCTCTAGAAGATCGCCATGAAGAAAGGCATTTTTAATATCAAGCTAAAATAAAGGCCAATCATGCATGACAGCTAAGGAAATTAACACACAGATGGAGCCAATCTTTGCAATTGGAGAGAAGGTTTCAACATAGTCTACACCATAAAGTTGAGAATACCCTTTTGCAACCAAACAGGCTTTTAGGCGTTCCACTATTCCATCTGGTAGATACTTAACAGTATACACCCATTCACAACCAACAACATGCTTACCTAGGGGGCGAGTGGTGAGTTCCCATGTCTGATTGTGATGAAGAGCAGAGAGTTCCTCTTCCATGGCCTTCCGCCACCCTAGCGATGTAAGAGCCTCCTGAACATCCTTAGGAATGGATACAAAGGACAACAAAGTAATAAACTGGCGATGAGAAGCAGAAAGGTGAGATACAAAAACATAATTGGATATGGGGTGAAGTGTGCAGCTACATTTACCTTTCCGCAATGCAATAGGAAGATCAAGATCAAAAGCCAAGTTAAAAGTGGAGGAGGCTGATCTGCCGCCAGAGTAGAAGGTGGTGGAGGTGTTGGCCTTTGACGATGAGTATACACTTGACGAATTGGTGGTCTTTCAGGATGCTCCTGTAACAGAACCGAGTGAGACCCAAGCACAAGAGGAACCACCGGAATGGAATCGTCAACCGGAAGAGGAAGAGAACCTCTGTAGGAAAAGGATATGTATCAGAACCTGAGAAGTAAGGCACTGATTCAAAAAATGTAACATCAAGACAGACAAAGGATTTCCTGGTAATAGGATTGTAACATTTATGCCCTTCCTAGGTCCTAGAGTAGCCAAGGAAGATACATTTAATAGAGCGAGCATCCAACTTGTCTAAACCATGACCAAGATTCTGAACAAAGCACACACACCCAAAGATTCTGGGTCTCAAGGGAAATGGAGACAAAGTAGGAAACAAGATAGAAAATGAAGAACGACAATCAAGAACGAACGTGGGCATGCGATTAATGAGAAAACAAGCAGTAAGGACTGCATCACTCCAAAATCGTTTAGGAGCATTCATATGATGAAGAAAAGACTGAGTTGTTTCAAGTAGATGTCTATTCTTTCTCTTAGCTACCCCATTTTGCTGAGGAGTGTGCGCACAAGAGGTCTAATGAATTATACCATGTTGTTCCAGGTATTGCTGAAACGAAGAAAGAAAATACTCTCTACCATTGTCAGAACAAAGAATTTTAAGTGAAACACCAAATTGTGTACGCACTTCAGCATCATATTTTTGGAAACTGAAAAATAGTTCACTTCTTTCTTTCATTAAATAAAACCATGTCATTCTAGAATAGTCATCAACAAAAATTACAAAATATCTGTAACCATTGTAGGATTCAATTCTAATTGGACCCCAAACATCCAAATGAACTAACTCAAAAGGACTCAACATACAACTATCAACTCTAGGACTAAAGGAAACCCGATGGTGTTTCCCATACTGACATGACCCACACTGCAAAGATGACAGACTACTCAATGATGGAACAAGCAGCTTGAGAGCTTTAAGAGATGGATGGTCGAGTCTACAATGCCATTGAAGAGGAATCAAGGAGGTTTGAAGCGCAACTGTAGAGCCTCCACCATCAAGATAATACAATCTGCCAGCTTCATGCCGTCTACCAATCTTCTTCCCCGTCGTTAGATCCTGAAAAACACAAGAGGAAGGGTAAAATGTGATAGACAAATAAGAGATTTGCTTAGTTTGCTAACAGACATAAGATTAAAAGGAAACTTGGGAACATATAAGACAGAAGACAAAGGTAGAGATGCAATGGTAACATTACCAACACCGTAGATGGGGGAAGTAGATCCATTAGCAAGGGTAACATTATTTGATGTAAAGGTTGGAGAAAGGGAGGAAAACACCTGGAGTCCCGGTCATGTGATTAGAAGCTCCAGAGTCAATTATCCAGGGTGAAGGTTTGGATGCTAGGCAAGCTATACCTGAATGAGAAAGGATGGCAGTGCTCTGGTGTGCAGTGGCCTAAAAAAATCTCTCTTACTCCTCATGGGGAATGCTCATCATCTCCCTCCCAGAAGTAGTTGTGACTATAGAACATACTGGATCAACTGGTTGAGTATCACTGACTTCACCACCACCAACAGCTGCATGATTAGCCCGTGGATGGTGGGCCATGTAAATCATAACAAAAATTAACTGTGCATCCTCTTCCACAGTGTGTGCACTTCCTTGTTATGCTCCCCCTTCCTCTAACACGACCTCCTCCACTAGTACAACCACCCATAGGATTATCACGGCCCCCTTAACTATACAGGGCCACCTCCTCTCTGCCCATAAGAACCACCTCAAGTACTAACTAGTGCTGATCTTTCGGAAGTTATGTTACTCTCTGAAGGGCTAAGAGATATCCTGCGGAGACGAGCAAACACTTCTTCGAGAGTCGGGAGAGCAGATCCTCCCAATATCTGTGCCCTGACCAATTCATACTCTACTTTCAGTCCCACCAAGAACCGCGTAACATCAAGTTGTTCCCTTTGTTGTTGCTGAATTTTAATGTTCGAGGTTAAAGGATGATGGACCATAAGTTCATTCCAAAGATTTTTCATGCTGGCATAATATTCTTCAAGAGTCTGATTTCCCAATTGCAAACTGAAGTATTTTTGATAAAGATGATAAACCCTTGTAGTGTTGTCTTGTCCCGAATAGAGTTTCTTGGCATGTTCCCATATATCCCTCGCTGTATCTAAAAACATGAAGTTAACATTGATTTTTGGCTCCATACTATTCCACAACCATGTCATGATCTGAGCATCCTCTTGCTCCCAATCACTAAAACCCGGGGATTTAGTACTTAGTTTCTCCTCCTGTACATGTTTCACTTTCTTCTTGGCCTTCAGAAACGCTTCCACCGACTTGGCCCACGGAACATAGTTTTCACCATTGAGTTTGATGGATGTCATTTGTACACTTAAAAAATTAGGGGATATCATCACACTTGATTTCTGGTCACCACTTGAATCACCCACAGACGCCATATCACTCCGCGAAGCTGGTCACCAAAAAAAAAAATCAGCTACTGCATTACTGTCCTACTTCCACACCTACACACTTAAAGTCACCACTAGCTTGCCCTAGCATGCATTCAGCCACTTTGAACACCACTGATTAGCGCACAGGCAGATTTAAAAATACCCAGAATCCCTCTTGAAACTGCTCATTAGAGGGTCAGACCGCAACCACTACACCTACTCGACCACCATAGCTGTCACATATAGTGATAGCAGTCCACACACAAACAAAACCTTGGATTTCTTGTTCACTCAAACTGCTGTAATTGCCTACTGTCACCAGAACCAGAAATCTGGGTTACTTCACAGTCCTCTAACCCAGATTTCTCACACCATAAAAAAGAGTTGCCGCAGAACCCTTACTGTCGTGAAACCTTAGGTATTATTGCAGAAACATAAACCCTACTGTCACGAACCTCTAGATGTTGTCGCAGAGACCTGGGTTTCTTCTTCTCTAATCCAGATTTCTCACACTCAGGAAAAAAAAAAACAAGAAAATAAAGAAGAAGGAGAAGACAGAAGGTTGCAGTCTGCTTCTAATACTAGCGCTCTGATACTATGAAAGTGTTCAGCCGAATAGAGAAGAGAAGAGAGAGAAAGAAGAAAGAAGAAGAAGAAGGAAGGGGAGAAAGTGTCGAACTGGTTAGTCTCTTCGTCTAACCCAGTCGACCATATACTTAGCAATTGAAAAAAATAAGATACAAAAGACTTAAATGCCCCTGCATGTGAGGAGACATACAACCAACACAATACATAAAGGGAAAAGACTAAAATACCCTTCTCTAAATGACTCTAACATAACTTTTATTTCCAGAAGAGGAAATGGATCCGCAAGATTTTGGCAATGACAAACAGCAGCGAACAGATATCTTCCAGTCCAGAATTTCCGTACAAAAAACAAATGGTGTTGGAAACACTTGAAGAGGTCTGGCAGATTACATCTCCGCCAATAAACGAGTCTACTCCATTTGCACAGCCTATTCAGGACATCGGGCCAGAGAGACAGGAATCAGATCTTGCGCCTTACCTAAGGATTCACGTAGAGGGAAGGACTAGTGAGGCATCTTTGACTGTAGGGGGTGAAAAAGTCTTGGTTGAACCTAGTTCACCTCCACAGCTAAGTCAGGAACAAGGAATGGGTCTGGTCTTGACTTCAAGAGTTGATACCTAACATGTGGTCCCATTGCAATCACCTCTGCTACCTTAAGGTAAGCCTGTCCATTTGTTTTTAGATACTAATCTTGATTCTATGCCTGTAACAGATATCCTGGAATCTCAACCAGACCAACCAAGTGGCAGCAGGGGAGTGATGAATGATAGTGCTGGAAGTCGAACTGAGAAGAGGGATTGTTTAATAGAAAGGAAACAGGAGGAACTGTAACGGATTTGGGAGCAGATTTGTACACTGTTGGAGAAATATAAACAGAAAGAGGAAATGATAGAGGAGACCCCAAAAAAACCTGAATCAGATGCAAGCCCCAACAGATTGGGGCAGGAAACAGGAAATAAAGGGTCGTCTAGAAAGTTAGTGGGTAATAAGGGTAGGAAAAAGAAGTCTGAAGTAGAGAGACTAATTTTGGACATTGAAGGGGATATCAAATTCAGTGGAAGAGGGGAAAGGAAAAAAACTTCTAAATGAGGGGAAGATAGTGTCTTGGAGGGCTTAAATCATGAAGGTTAATGAAGATAATCAGTTGGAATGTGAGGGGTTCGGGCAGTGCTAGAAAAAGGAGATTAATTAAGGAGTTACTTAGGAGAGAAAGACCTGATATTGTGAAGCTACAAGAGACCAAAATAGCTGAACTTGATAGGAGGTGGGTCGGAGAGATTTGGAAAGTAAGAGGGGTGAGATGGTGTTCAGCTCCCTCAGGGGAAATTCGGGGGGAATAGTAACTTTGTAGAGGGAGGATTTCGTAGAACCAATAGAGGAGCTGATAGGAAACTTCACCATATCCCTAAAATTCAGGATGGTGGAAAATGGCTTTATATGGGTACTAACAAATGTGTATGGGCCAAATAATTACAAAGAGAAATGAATTATGGGAGGAGCTTCATGGCATTCAAGGTTTATGGGAAGGCCCTTGGTGGTGGTGGGTGGGTGGGTGGGTGGGTGGGTGGGGGAGGGGGTGGGGTCAAATAATCCCAAACAGGCCATCACGACTAGTATGAGGAAGTTCAATGACTTCATTAACTCATGTGAGTTATGAGAGCTTCCTTTACTACAAGTTATCTTCACTTGGTCCAACTTCCAAGAAAACCCAACTTGTTTCAAGCTTGATAGATTTATTTTTAATGAGGGTTGGGAGAGCCATTGGAGTGGATTGGTGGCTAAGGCCATACCTAGGATTACCCCTAATCATTGCCCCATAGAATTAGGACAAAAACCTCTTGGAAATGGACCTAGACCATTCAAGTTTGAGAATATGTGGTTAACACATCCAGATTTCTTGTCTAAGGTTAAGGAGTGATGGAGTGAAGAGATAGAGGGGAGTAAAATGGAATGGGGTTAGATTCCACAAAAAAATCAAAATGGTTGAAAGGCAAAATAAAAGAATGGAATAGGGATCAATTTGGAAGAGTGGAGGAAGCAAAAACTAGATTAATGATTCGGATTGAGGATTTAGATGCAAAAGAATCCCAAAGGATGATGGATGTGCAAGATAGAGAACTGAGATAAAATTGAAAAAGGAGTTAGAGGAGGTTTTGTTGAGGGAAGAGATCTCGAGGAGACACAAATCTAGACATAAATGGATCAAGGAAAGGGATGGGCATACTAAATTCTTTCATGCTATGGCTAATGGGAGAAGGGAGAAGGAAATTTTTTATACTTAAGCTTGAGATTGATGGAGTTGAGATAACCTCTCAAGAGGAGATTGTTAGTAGGATTGTGGATCACTTCAAATCAATCTTCCAAAGATCCTTGGAGAATGGGTTAACAGTGGGGGAGGAGGATTGGCCAATATTGAACCAGACAGACATTATTAGGATTTTGGCAAAAGTGCTCTCTAGGAGGATCAAAGCAGTTCTCCCTTCTTTCATTAACCAATTACAAGGAGCCTTTGTACAGGATAGACAAATTATTGATCAGATCCTCATTGCAAATGAGAGTGTGGAAGAGATGAGGAGATCTGGCAGAAAAGACTTTGTCTGCAAATTGGACTTGGAAAAGGCTTATGACCTAGTGGACTAGAGTTTCTTGTTGAAGGTGTTAAGAAGGTGTGGGTTTGGAGACAAATGGTGTAATTGGATAATTGGATGTTTAAATTCATGCCATTATTTAGTCTTGGTGAATGGAGCGGTTAAGGACTTCTTTCCAACCAATAGAGGCTTAAGACAAGGTATCCCACTTTCTCCTTTCCTCTTTACACTTGTTGTTGATGTTCTTAGTAGATTGATCTCCAAAGCAGATGAGGAGGGCCAAATAGAGGGTTGGAGAATAGGGAGGAGAGGCATTCTAGTAACTCACCTTCAGTTTGCTTATGATATTGTTACTTTCTACGAAGGGAATGATTTAAGCAAGCTGAACAACCTTAAGAATTTAATAAGAGCCTTTGAGTTTGCCTCCAACTTGAAGATAAACTTTGATAAAAGTTGTTTGGATGGAGTAAATATGGAGGATTGGAAGATAGAATCCATTGCAAAGTGTTTAGGTTGCAACACCTCTTCTTGGCCTTTGACCTATTTAGGTCTCCACTTAGGAGCTAACCCTAAAGAAAGTAGTTTCTAGGCCCCTATTGTGGAGAAATTTGATAAATGCTTGGCGGCCTGGAAAAAGAATTACATCTCAATAGGGGGTAGGGTGACTTTGATTAGGGCCACACTTGCCAACCTTCCAACCTATTTCCTTTCAATTTTCAAAATTCCCCCAAGGGAGGCTAAGAAACTGGAGAAGGTAACGAAGGACTTTCTGTGGGAACCAGGAGAGGTGAATAAGGACCATCTGGTTAGATAGGAGATAGATAATAAACCTAAGGAAGAAGGGGGCATAGGGATAGGGAACATAGTGTTGAAGAATGAAGCCCTCCTAGGGAAGTGGTTATGGAGATGGCCTTGAGAGAGAGAGAGGTTATGGCATGAGGTAGCGTCAAGCATCCATGGCTGCTCAGTGAATGGTTAGGATGTCGGGATATCTCGTCGAGCTACCCTTACAACAACTTGGAAGGCTATACATGGTATTCTCCCTCGCTTCCTCAAGTTTATCAGGTATGATGCTTGTTCTAGTGATTCTATTCGGTTCTAGGAGGATGTTTGGGTGGGTATTCAACCCCTTAAAGATCGATTCCCCATGCATTACTCTCTCTCCCTTCACAAAAATGAGCCAATTGCAAATTTTCTCCCGAACCCATTTATTCCCATGTCTTTAAACTGGGATTTTGGATTTCGTAGGGGATTAAGGGATGGTGAGTCGATTTGTGTCACTGAGCTATTTCACTTACTTGAGTCAGTTTGTTTGGACCCCACATCTTCTAATCAAAGAGTTTGGACTCCTCTTCCAAAAGGTACCTTTACTTGTTCTTCTTTTCTAAAATCCCTCGGTTCCAACCCCAATTCCCAAGGGTTCCCCTTCAAAGAAGTTTGGGTGAGACCTATTACTCAAAAAATTGTTGTATTCTGCTAGGAAGTCTAATATGGGAAAATCAATACTTTGGAAAACATGCAGAAAAAGAGACCCTTTCTTTTGTCCCTCCCCGAACTGGTGTTCCTTGTGTAAGGCCCAGAATGAGGACTGTTTCCATTTGCTGATCTCCTGTTCTTTTGCTACAGCCTTATGGAATTGGAGCGTTAGTTTATTTGGAGGTATGTGGTCTCCGCTATCTGATTTGTTTGTTATTTAACCCATCTTTTTTTGTATGGCACACTAGAAGAGGCAAGTTCATGTAGAAATGTATTAGGGTAGCCACCTTATGAACTCAATGGGAGAGGAAAGGAATGCAAGAGTCTTCTTAGAGAAGCAAAGAAGCTTAGATAAAGTGAAGGATTGTATTCTAACAAGAGCAGTACATTGGCTGAAAACCTTGGACATATTTGCTGATTTCGCTTTTGATGACCTGTGGAGGAATTGGTTAATAATAGCTAATACTTCTACAAAGAAGAATATAAGTTTGTTAGAATGGGATCCACCTCCAGAAGGTGTCATCAAATTAAATTTTGATGGTAGCAGCCAAGGTAACCCTGGGCCTTCAGGTATAGGGGGTGTCCTGAGGAATAAGGACAACAACATCATCTCCTTATTCTCAAGACCGGTGGGAGTGGGGAACTCTACAAGGGCAGAAATACTAACTACAGTACAAGGAATTCAGATCGCTAACCAGCTTGGGGTGGAACATCTCCTAGTTGAAGGGGACTCTCAAGTGGTAACAAGGTGGCTTCTAAAACTAGATGCTACCATTTGGGGCTACAAAGACCTCATCAAAAAAGTAAAGTGATTAACTAGTAATATGAGAATTGAGGTAAAATGGGTAAGCAGGTCAGCTAATACTATGGCTGATTCTTTAGCCAAACGAGGGGTTTCCGAGGAGGATCTTTTTTGTGCTACATTGTAACTAGTTATAGTATATTGGAAAGTTGTAGTTAACTAGCTTGGAGAGGTTGCATCTCGTGCCTCTCCTTGGGGACATTGTACTATTTATATTTATCATTGCTGATTTATAAATTTCTCTCAATTATCAAAAAAAATATTTAGGAAGAAATTGGAACCCCCCCCCCTTTAACTTCGCCATTGCCTATTGCATCTTTTTAATAGGTACGACCTTTGTCTATTTCAATGAAGATGTTTACTAATGTTTACTAATGTCGTTATTTTTGGGGGGAATTTTTGGGGTTAGTTGGGTCATAACATGGTGTTTACTAATGTCATTCTATCATGGCCTATATTGGATAAAAGGGGTCAGTTTCACATCCTTTGTGTCTTACTCTCTTTCACAGTTTATTGGATGGTTTTGAAAGAGTGCTATCAATGCGTTTTTCTCCTATAACAAGAGCTGCATGTTGGAAGACCTGGCAACCACTGTATTCAATCCTTTTGTTGAAAGAACTACAGCTCCACACATTGATGGGCTAGTTTGGAATTTGAAGCCATCTTTTACTGGATTATTCATGTTCATACTGGCTATTTTCTAAGCTTGCTATAATGAAGTTCCATCCATGGCAGAAAGTTGAGATAGACAAACAAGATTACTGAAGTACTTCCACATTGGCTAGATTATTAGCTTCCTTTGGTGATAATTAAGTAGATGTGGAGGGAGATTCTTATTTCATCATTAGGTAAATGTCAGAGGGGGTTTTTGAGTCTAGGGCTTCAGCATCCAAGATGAACATCTTAGTTAGATGGATTTCAAAATTGGCTAATGCTTTGGCCGGCTTGATAGTTTGGCAATGGTGGGAGAAATAAATTGTGTTGTGGTCCATGCCTACTGGGGTACCTTAAATATTTCTTTTATGTTTACAAATTATTTTTAGCTTCTAAAACAGCATCATTGGAAATTTGTTGTCATGGCCTTATCTTCTAGAGCTTGATGACTGTACATCTCTCTCATATTGTTGTTTGTCACTGGTTAAAAATAATATTTTGAAATAACATTAAACTTGAATTTTTTTTATAACTACCTAAGGGGTAATTTTCTCAAAATGTTGGGCAATAAAGCATCTGGAGCACCAAAGCAACTGAATTAGACAACACTAGGGTTATTAATGGGTCGGGTTAAACAGCAAAATTGGCCTGACCCAACCCTATAGGGTCAGATTTACTCAGGTGTAGGGTCAGGTAAGGGTTTTGATTCTTCAACCTGAGTCAGGTTCGAGTTTTCTATCTTGGCCCACAGGATCATGATAGCCCTGAATAATATAGATGGTATTCTTGTAATTTGGTATGACTTCTAACCCCATAATCTTAAAGTTTAGGATTTCTTTTCATGTTTATTTTGGTTTTCTTCTTTCACTATGGAGGAAGTGACACCAAGGAACCCATATATCAACTTCAAATTTAAATTAATGAGCCTTGGGTAATTAAAATGTGTGATAAAAAATACAATTGAAAATCTGTCTGGTCAGGTCGGTATCAGGTTGAACCCTATAGGGTTGAGGCAGGTTTGAGGACTGCATGTTAAAAGTCAGTTTCAGGTGGGATCATTGGAGAGGGTCAAGTTAGGGTGAAGGCAAACCCGCGTACCAAATCCAATCCATTGGCGTCCCTAGACAACACCACATAGAGAAAGAAAAGAATTTTAGCATATACAACTGAACAAACTCCTGAACTTGAGGGCCTAGTCCCATTGGAAAGGCTATCTTCTTGGTGCCAGATGTTATGGGTAGAATGCACAAAATCCAATTTAAAAGAACCTCTTTTCCAAAAACAAAACATACACCTATCCAGTACAACCACCTTATACACAAAGCCAGATCTAAAATCAACTACATGGATACTCCTACTGATATTTACCTCAATCCAAAGAGTCTTAATCCTAAAGAATAATGGTTGATGCCATCATACATCAAAATGTGTGACTGGATAAATGTGGATTATATGACTACCCTTGGCAGTTTATTATAGCAGAATGTGAAATTAATTTCAGAATAAGAGTCATGAATACATAGGAAATACATCCGAAGTTTAACATAGAGAAAGGAGGAGGGAGACTGAGAGATTGAAGACAATGAATAGTTGTGCCTAAATATACTTAATGCTGAAGGGGGATGAAAGTATAAGAGCATCCCCGTAAACCAATAACTCTATGATCATACTGAGAGAAGGAAATAAGAACTATAGACTCAGGACCAATATGAAGGATAAACTGATCAAGATAGAATAATCTAGACAAGCAGCTACATCTGGCTACCAAGGAGTCACGTTAACTCTGTGTAGAAAATCCTGGGTTCAAATAACCATGGTAAGCCTTGTTTTTTTGGTAATAAAACAACATTCAATAAAAAAGACAGGGAGAACATAGAACAGGTGGCATGGTAGGCCTTGCTAATGGCAGGTTATTTCCAGTTAAAGTTTTAAACATGACCATTTGAAATTATCATTTATTATCTATCGTTATCTGTCAGTTTAGCAAAGGCAGAAGCAACCATACAGGTTTTTGTATAGGGTTTACCAGGGCTGGGTTCTGCATTATATATTTGAGATTATGGTAGTCTGTGTTTGACAGCTGATCAGCTATATTTGCTTGTCCAGTCCCTGCTGTTTTGGGACAGTGAGGGACTTCTTTTGTTGATAATGAAAGGTAATTAATAATAAAAAACTATTAGTTGGAATAGTTGCTTCAAGTATTTTATTCAATTAGCAAAGTAATACCAAAGATATGTACCTCAAGAGGCACAGCCAAGCTAAATTGTCCAAAGTGAAATAACAAAGAAATCATGTTCTACAATGCTCAACAAAGTTCCATCTTGGCAACTGCATGGGAGTATCCATTGCTATGGTGAGCAAAGATCTTCAAGACATCATGGATACTTGTGAACCTTAAAATAGAGGGAATTGATTTTTTTAATCTGTAACTTAAGTATTTGATTTAAAGGATAGGCTAGAACAATCTACTTATCCTTTTTTTCTTTATTCTTTTTAATATTTACTTTTGTTTCCATTTTCTGACCTTTGAACCAACTGACTAGTTAACTCCAAATTCCTTGTTTGTCCAAAGACCTCCAAATTCTTTGTCATCCATTTAACTTCCTCAATCACTTGTCTATACCACCACATCACCTGTCTATAATAAACCATATGATCATCAATTTGAATCACCCTCCAACACTATATTAAAGTTCAATTCTGTTGCCAATCCCAACCCTTGTAAGATTGCCAATAACTCTGCTCTTATGGAGTTACCATGCTAACTAAATCTTAATATGCAGTCAAAACGATATTCTCTATCATCTCTAAAGTCTAAACACTCCAACAAATCCAGATGGTCCCGGTTGCCAATACTGCTACCATTGAAGTTGAGCATTATGATGTTTCTACTAGGATACTACCATTGCTTTTGAGTTACAACTCTAGAAGATGCAAGTGGCCACCTCTCTCCATCTTTCAAAGATGACTTCCATAGAAAAATCAGTAAAATAAGTTCAATGTCTTTATCCAATGCGCTATTCTTGCTGTTATACACTCCATAATTGCTTTCTTTTGAGTGTCTATTGTCATTTTTTTAGATGAATGAAATTATCACTAATAAAGATTAAGCGAGTGTACAAACAACCTAAGAAGAGGCATGAGATGCGACCTCCTCTTTAAGGATGAAAGCAAGAACCCACACTAGATAAAAATCAGAAAGTAGCCCATTACAAAGAAACCCTTGAATCCCCTTTTATAGCAAGAAGAATCAGACAAAATATTTGCTGACCTGCTAACCCACTGAAAACTGGCTCACATGTTTCTTGTAAGCCATTTAACTCTTCTTAGGAGATCCCTATAAACCCAATTAACAGTATCCATATTCGACAACCAACCCACAACCACCTTAGAGTCTCCCTCAGTTAACAAATTCTCCACTCCAAGTTGGTTAGCAAGCTATATTCCTTGTACAGCTGCTAGTATCTAAAGCCTTGTAGAGTCTCCAATTCCCACTAGCCCTGAGAATAAGGAAAGAATATTGTTGTCATTATCTCTCAAAATCCCTCCTATGCCCAAGTGTCCTGAATTACCTTGGCTACTCCCATCGAAGTTCAATTTCACAACGGGCAGCCAACTAACTTGTATTCTACTCTTTTTAGAAGAAGTGGAGGCCACTGCTTCCCAATTTCACCTGAAATCATCATGGGAATAATTCTCAAAAAGTGCTGGAGTTTTCAGCCAAAGGATTGCCCTTGTCAAGATACATCCCTTTACTTCAGAGAGACTCCTTTCCTTTTCTTGAAAAGTTCTGGCATTTAATAGAGTATTTCTTGTCATTGAAAAGCCTTAAATTCTTTTCTTCCCAAATCATCCACATGATTTGTCCCTTTTGAACTGATTTGAATTCCATCTCTTTGAGAATTACCCATTCTAACTCCTGACTTCTCCTTTGTGATTGCTCTTGAAGCAGGCTTTTTCATTTTTTTTTTGAGAATGTACACAGGGATCAAACCTTCAAAAGTTTCAATTGTCCCTTTTGAACTGATTTGAATTCCATCTCTTTGAGAATTACCCATTCTAACTCCTGACTTATCCTTTGTGATTGCTCTTGAAGCAAGCTTTTTCATTTTTTTTTGAGAATGTACACAGGGATCAAACCTTCAAAAGTCTCAAGTATACTAGGTAAGATCATAATGTTATAGATTGAGTAGAGGGCAAATATATTTTTAGTAACAGGTTAGATTCAATTGCAGAACTAATTTAAAATTTCATTGTTCAAATGATTGCTTTAACTTTACAGAATATAGACAGATTCCTATGCTTTTTTTAGTATTCATATAAAACCTGCTAGAAATAGAAATTTGTGTTTACAATGCCTTATATTTGTTAATTGCAAACATGTTTACAAACTGCAATGAGTACAAATAGAATCAGTTAAAGAATGACAACTTTTATGTCCAAAATAAATGTAATAAAATAATAAAAAGTAATATAAAAAAGAATAGAAAATCTACATCTTCAAGATAATTATCAACATAGGTGCCATTTGGCAAGTCTACTTAGAAAGATCTTCCAGCAGCCCAAATGTCCAAAAGACATAGTGAGCTTTTGGGGTCTTGTCTTTAAAGACAAAGACCGTTTGGTAAGCGGCTCGGTTTACTGGGCTTTTAGAACCGCATTTAGAGGCTATATATCACACATAAAGACCAG
This sequence comes from Nelumbo lutea, assembly GCF_056320005.1. NCBI lineage: Eukaryota > Viridiplantae > Streptophyta > Magnoliopsida > Proteales > Nelumbonaceae > Nelumbo > Nelumbo lutea. The sequence continues at coordinate 110,670,802 of NC_142684.1, forward strand.
AAAGCTTCATTTGAAGCTTCCCGAAATTCAGTGTTTTTGGGTCTTTCCACACATGCATATTTTCATCTTTCCGGCTTTTGGTTACCAAACGGGAAAAGACCGATTTTTGGTCTTTCAAACTTGCTGAAGCCCAGAAGACCAAGCAGAAAGACTTGCCAAACACCGCCATAGTTGTCAAGGTGACACCTAGATGGACACCTTGTGCCTCATCTTGATGTTTTCAGAGGTGTAATAATTTTAGGTTTAGTGCAGCTATACCATATAGCGATATCATATTATTCAGGAAAGGTAAAAAGGCGTGGAAAGATATTGTAAAAAAGAAATCATCCACTTAACCTTTTTTTCTGTAAATCCTCTGTTATCACTCTTCATTGCCTTTCTATGACCAGAATAAGGGCTCTGCTCCTTAATTCTCTTACTTTTTACTGCAACACACACCCATACATTCTCACCTCTATATCTTTGCCACATTTAAAATAACAAGGACTCCGCCTTTTCATATGTTTGTTTTCTTATATTTTTTTTATTTAACACAGCCACAGGCATAAACACAATGCGCACACACTTTTTTCTTTATCTGTCTCCTGCAATAACAAGATAGGGATCAATTTCTTAGTTCTTTCATAGGTTAAGTGATGCCTGGGTAGATAACTACTGCCCTAGCAACAAGGTGGCTCCGCTGTCACCCAGTCTTGACTTCACACCTTGACAGCTATGCTCATGAAAATCTCCTAATGAAGAATACAAACCACCCATCAAGTGCTAACTTTAACTGGTGCAACGAAAATGATGATCCAAGCATAGTGCCTTGACAAGTTTCCTGGCCACAACAATTATGGCCAGATAAAAGAATGTGATGTGATAGAAATTTATGGACAATCATCAATCTAATAGAGTTGATGTTACACCAGATAAACAAAATGGGAATTGTGGCTTGTACATGAGTCTTTCCATGACAATTAATGACAGAAGGGCATGAATTTGGGAAATAAATTATTCCCTGCTAATAGAATGTGGCATTATAGAAACATATGGGCAATCATCAATCTAATGGAGCTGATGTTAAACCATACAAACAAAATGGGAATTGTGACTTGTACAAGAGACTTTCCATGACAATTAACAAGAGGGCAGGAATCTGGCAAAACCATTATTCAACAAATGTAAAACAACAGGGATGCATTAGCCAATCACAAGGCTTGGTATTTGCATTGTTATAACAAATTGCATAAGAGTCAAATGGCTAGTATGGAGATATCAAAAATCTCTTATGAGAAATTGAACAGGATATGATTGCTTCAAACAACAAGTAGTTGAACAGGATATGATTGCTTCAAACAACAAGTAGTTTAAATAACAATGAAAATTTAATTGGAAAGCAAAAACTGTTCAGTTAAATCTTATGCACAGTTTGGAAAAAGATCATCATCATGGAACAATAATATTGTCATTTGTCACTTAACATCCAAAAACCAAGTGCTCAACACCTAAAAGCATTATGAACTAAGACAAGCAAATTTTTTAACCATGACAACAAACAAGCAAAATTTTGAACCCCATATTTTCAACCTTAAAATATGAAAGCAGAACCACACCTTATTATCTTCAGTGCTAAGGCATTGCAAGCAGCGAGACACAACATGATTCCCATTAAGATCCTTAATTAGATGAAGGAAGCCTGCTTCAAGGGCTGAGATAACCATTGATATCTCCTTTCTGGTTCTGAGAGTTTCAATCAACTTCTGCACCGCACGGGTGCTAATACAAAAGAATATCACGTTAGGGAAGCTAAGGAGTATATATGAACTCAGGGAAAAGGTTTTTTGACAAATAAGTCAGGGAAAAGATTAAGCAACATATTTAGAACTTACCCATGTGTATTTAAAGAGATCTTGACAAGTTCTCCTGGTTCTTCTGTTACCATGAGCAGAATCTCCATTCTCTGCTCTTCATTGCAGACATCAAGAAGTTTCTGCATAAGGTAGTTCCCAAATGGATTCATCATAAGTTCTACCACATGATTGATAATTTCATTAAATATTATTTGCACATCCCGTGGTGTCCCTTCGTCAAATATCCTTTGCAAAAACCGACAACCATGCTGATCCTTTGCTATGAGGTAGATATAGCCTTGGGCTTCCAGCAAGGAATTATATTTTGGTGGCAGAAAAGGGCAATAAATCCGTGGACTGCAACCATTTTCAGAACTCATAGTAGGGATTCCTCCAGAGCGGAATTGACCATCCAACTCAGAACTCTTATCCCATAGGTGTCCTGTGACAATTGCATTGCCACAACCTTTTTTATGTTCTCTTGAATGATCGTTTCCCTTGTTGATCACATAGTTCAATCCTCTTCCCTGTATGATGATGCTATCCTCACAATTAAATGCATCAAGATCATGCATATTTCTCATTGATGGTACAGATTGAGCAGCCCAACTGTTGGGAATTTCTCCTGCCTTTCTGTTTAACATTGGAATGGTGTAACCCAGTTGATTGTCTACACCCGAAGGCAGCTTTAAATGTGTCAAATGAGAACTTGGTGAATTCAATGCAACCCTGTCTCCACTAGAATTTATCCCATTTTGCTGTGAGAATAGGAAAGAATCGTTAGCAGAAGGCCTAATTAAAGAAGGGATTACATTTGGTACCCGAATTCCCCTATGGTACGAGCTCCTACCAAAAGCAGAATCTGCTTGGAGTTGCAAATTATTTAAGGTTACATTGTTTGAATGCTCCCATGGAGAATTGATTTGGTCTACGAAGCAACTTGGCTGAGAAAATTGCACATCAGGTCGACGGGGAGAGAAACAGGGCCATGATAAATTACCAATATGAGATCCCTGTTGCATTCTCCACAATGCCGACAGCATCTCCTCGTCTAAATTATTTTGAGCCGTGGAACCAGAGTAGTTAAGGTCTCCATAATCAGAAATTTCTCTGGTACAACCTTCAAAAGAACCATTATTCTTTTCCACATTTCCATGATTTCGCCTGACTGGTGAATGATCATTATACCAAAACCCACTGTAAGGCTCTCTCTGAAATGCTCTGTTCATCGATAAAACCTCTTGATCATCTCTAATATGCATTTTACTTAAGTCCCCAGACAGACTCAGTTCGTCCATCAAGTTCTCATCGGCTTTCTTCGCCACAGGGGAATCTAAGAATTTGGAGTCCGGCCACAATACATTTGGATAATGGGTATTCCTGGGTGCTACCTGGGATTTAATCTCCTCCAGTGGAGGAGGAGTTGGTGATCCGTCGTCAGGTGAGGACAACCCACCAGAGAATGAACTCGAAGACAAAGAGCGTTGGGACTGCAGCGAGACTCCACTAACAGGGGAGGCACACGTATACTTATGATAACATGATGGGTCATCCTCATACATGCCATAAACGCCATGAATTGTCTTTGTAGTAGAGCCGTGACAATGGCCACCATGAACAGGTACGTGATGATTCTGTTGGTGAAGAAGGTTAAGAAGATTGAGAGATGTGGCATGAGGGATCTCATTCAACAGCATTTCAAGCTCCTCTTCGCCCTTCATACCTTTTCAGCAATATTTTTCTTCTATCTCAATTTCTTCAAGCTTCAGATAACAAAAACAAAGACGGATTGAGATAAAAACAACAAATAGACAAGAACAAGATATATCAATCTCAAAAGCCAAAAACTCACATCAGAAACCGATTCAGCAAGACTGAATAGCAGATACCCAAAAGAGATTACCAGCTCTTCCGGGCGTTCGCGCCGGTGACCATCCTTGAAATGGTGCTTCAAAATTTAATCCCATTTTATTTTCATTTTGTCGCATTTGGGCTTGTGTTATCAGAGGAGTCGGTGAGACATGCAAAGATGCAGAAGAGCAGAAAAAATAGATTTCCAAATACGGTTACTCTGCCACATACGTATTATACGCACTCACGCCATTAAAACGAGGGAGAACAGAGATGATGCCTGTGGAAAGAACATCGAGAGAAAGCAGAAGAGAGGACACTACTGTTACTCAGTATATATATTCACTATGTATCATTATTATTATTATTATTATTATTATTATTATTATTATTATTATTATTATTATTTTATAATTGTTGTTATTTAATTTGAAAAAAAAAGTTATTTTTGATATTTTCCGTTATTGATATCTCCAACTCCAACAGACAGACCACCCAGTCTTCTTCTCCAACAAACCTCTCAGCTAAGATATCTTTATTTTCTGATTCCTTCACATCTAACGGACCATTTTCTTCCACGTCACTAAAAATATTGCGTAAATTGAGCTGAACAAATATACCAGAACACCCTTTTGATATTCCTTAAGTCGTTATGTGAAAAACCACGTAATAAGATTTTAGCCGTCTGATTTCCACGAAATGTACGGTATGATATCAGTCAAAGATTTGGGTATGATACAGGGAGAAGTGGCTAATTTACGCCGTTACGCGCCCCGCAAAGGCACAAATGTCACTCTTTTTTCTTTTCTTTTTTCGCCTCTTAATTTTTTTCATTTTTTGTTCCCTTCGTTTCTTTTGCTTGCCATCTAAGAAAAAGATTGATTTTAAATTTTTGAAAATAGGTGCGTAGGTTGAGTGGATGCGCCCCAAGCTTAATATAAAGAAGGGGAGAAATAAATTGCGAGCTCAAATCTGATTCCCCGGTTTTCCCTAATCGAAAAGGGAGTAACTTTTTTTAGGACCCCACAGTTGATTTCGCTCGCAAAACCAGTCCTGTTATCATATCTTTTAGTGCCTATGAGGACACGACGCGTAGCATATTCAATTACCAAACCCAGCTAATTCCCCGCACTAAATATCTCATTCGCGAGAAATTGAAATCCGTGCAATTAGGGGGAGGATTGAATCGTCGTGCAGCTCGTGCTTAGTCTGCTCCTATGGGAACGCGAGACGTGGTGGATCAACGGGTGGGACCGCTCTAAATAGCTAGACGGAGCAGTGTCGGTCCCACCTAAAAGATCTAGGTGTATGAGTGGGTCATAGGTTGACGTACTATTTTCATTACAGTAAAAAAAAGGGAATCAGACGGTCAAAAATCAACCAATCTTGGCTTTTGAACCAGCAAATCTCCCTAGATGCCACCCACTCAGTCTCAGTGAGCCTTCGATGTTGCCTTGGTGCATCGAACCTATCTGACCATCTCATATGCAGTGGAAGAAAAGCAGCGACAGAAATGGGAAAGTCGGATAAAAATAGGGTCCATGGACCGATTTGTTAAATTGGTTGGAGAAAGGAACTGGGAGACGTTTCCAGTCTTGACTGCAATGCAGTTTCTAGTCTTGTAAACAAAGAGGAAAGCTGTAGCCGGTAGGCCCCCTACTGGGAGACGTTTCAAGGTGAAAAAAGGCAGCACTTTGGTGGAACCTTTTAAGATGTGGTTCGAGGGTTGAGACTGATCAGAATCAGACGATTCCGATTCCGACTTAATAATAATGCACCAAATGACCGTCCCTCAACAGCCCACAGCCACTGACTTACCAATTCACAAATCTATATGAAACCAATCAAAACATGTTAACCTTCTGATTGGAAGATAGAAGGAATATGGCACATAGATTCACGGACATTTGGCAGCCACCATCACCGTCCACATCTGGGGCCTTGGTGTTTGTTTGTTAGCGCCTCTTTAGCTACAGGCAGTAGCTAGAAAGTACTGCTGCAAATTTAGCACTGCAAAGAGAAAGAGCTCGGCAATGGACATCTTTTGAAACAAATTATCTGAGAAAGGAAAGACACCTATGAAGTCACCACATAATGAAGGAAATGTGCTCGGTTCCCACTAATAAAACTGGATCGGGGACCAAGCCTCCCGCATTAAATTCCACATAGGCCTATCAGTTAGCCTGTTGCTAGAATCTCCAGCTCTTGGATTGGGGAGGTCTAGGACTCTAGGGGTTTGGAGGAGAGCTACCCCTGTTGTTGCCCATTACCCGAGTGAAGGCGGGCCAAGCTTTTAACTAACAAAATAACCATCAAACTTACAGAACAATGATACGGGCTTACCTTAACAGAACACAAATAACCTGTTACTTAATACTTGGCTTAGTTTGGGAGGCGCTAAACATATTGTATTCGCACTCTTTCCAGACTGAACCTTTTACTGCAGTTATGGAGAGGGGCAAAAAGCAGTGCCATGGTAGTGATTAGTGAACCCAAAATGAAACAAGAACGCGAGGTTATTGAAACTATAACTCCTGATTGACACAGAAAGTTGGGAAACCAATTAGCCATCAGTTCATCCCTCCGGTTTGGATGTTAAACCCTGAAATATATATATATATATATATATCACATACTTGGCCAAAACCCACACTGCTACTCTATCAATCGAGCATATAGGAAGAGGCCCTTCAGCATTCAAACATACAAACTAACCCACGAAAATAAGAAGACCAGAACATGACGGACGGTAATAGGTAAGAACGATATAAGTTAAACACTAAAATTAAACCAAGGCGATGCTGCTCTCCCCACCTGGAGGCTTGCGGACGCCACCCAAGTAGTCTCTGGAGGCTGCCTTCCCATCAGCAAAGATATCACTGCCACTCATCTCCCGCAGCTTTGCCGTGCTAAGTGACTTCTCAGCTGAACTTGGAGGTACATCCCCTTTGAAGATGTCATTGCCAGTCAGTTCCGCAAATTTCTGGTTATGTATCTTCTTCGCAGTCTTAATCACAGGTTCCTCACTGAAAATGAAATTGCTGTGACCTCCAGCAGGCTTTAAAATGTAAACCAAAATCAGAACCAAGTTAGATGTCTAAAGCTAACAAAAAATGTGATGTGCAGAGGTAGGAATACACCCAAATCTGATTAATTAAAAACAAATAACAAAAGGAAGACCAAGTGGAGTGGGGAAGATCCAAGCTAGGATGGGTACAACCTGTCCTCCCCGTTGGTAATGTCCACATGGCATGGCCAGTTGTCTGTGGATGATGACTATACTATCAAGTATCAACACAAATTCCTTATACCGCTTAGAAGAATGCAAAACTCCAAACAACTAAGGGGGAGTTTCATTTCATAATATACATGCTTTTATTTTCTTAAAACAAAAACAAATGCCACATAAGCAACAAACCATGCATATTAGGTAACACCACCAAACTAAATCTTTGGTTCAGCAGGTCACCAAGTTGTTCAACCCCCCCCCCGGTCCTCAAGCATGTGCCAGGAGAGCACAGTAGGCATCAAAAACTTGTTCATGCCCTCCACCATTGGAAAGTTTTTTGCTCCTTGAATGGATAAGCACCCCAGTGACGGACAAATAATCGGTATCGTACCAAGGCTTTAATTTTTTTTATTTAAGGCTGACAACCTAACTACACATCCATTAGTGGAATGCTCAGAGGGAAGTTTGCACCCTTCATCCAATGTGTGAAGGTAAACTCCCCCCATTGTACCAAAGTATTACAGCACAACAGGCTGTAAACATATTGGATTCAAATCTGAACTAAAAGTTATGGAAATATCATATATCGTTAACAAAATGAACTACAAATGACAGTGATAACCATATATCATGAATAAAATGACTTGAAAATAATTTTTTGGGACTTGAACTTCAGGGCTATTACCAAATGTTGGTCCCTGCCATCTGGGATCTTAGAAGGGGTCTGGATGCTGACCTAACCTTCAGCAATTTCTTCCAGAAGTGGCTGCTCTCAGGCTCAAACACACACACACACACAGGAGAGGGGGGGGGGGGGGGGGGGGGGGGGGGGAGAGAGAGAGAGATTATCAAATGGTCAAATCAAGTGAAGATTGAATTACAAAAGAATCTTTCATGTGGAAAATTGGTTATGGGGCTAAAAATGGCCCCACATAGTTCTCTCTCTATCTTCTATTGATGGGCCAAGTTTGAGCCCAAGGACCCTTGCCATGTAGTGGAGGATTGCACAAGTAGGTGCCCAATCCAGAGGGTCCCCTACCTGGTAGGCAGCTCACACCATCCTTCAACATGGAAGAATGGGGCCACTTAGGGTAGGTAAACTATAAAAAGATTCAAATCTTATAAGATTGAATTGCAATGTGATTCATATTCAATCCAATCATGAACAGAACAAATTCAGATTGGATTTCAGCTTCAAACTCAGACAAAAGCAAACTATTAACAGCCCTAGAAGAAGAGAAATGAAAATAATAAGTGAATTAAAAAGTAAAATAAAAGGTAACTAGGACATAAAATGGAACCCACTTGTCTGAATTCAAACTTGAATCCAATACAATTAAGGTGATCTAAATTCGATCCATTTATAAATAGGTCAAATATGGATCTACTCTAATTTGATCTGATCCAATACAATAATATTTAAACATCTAAAAATATGTTTACAACAGAGTCATAGGTTCAAGTCTCATAAAGTAATTTTCAAGTTCATTTATTTATATACAATATCAAATACATTTTTTGTTTATTTTATTAATAATGTATTATATTCTGATCATTTTTGTCTAATTTATTAATGGCATTCAATATCCAAATTTGATTTGATTCCAATCTAAATATGATGGATAAGATCCAATTCAAATTGGAATGCTGACAAATCAAATTTGGATCAAGGTATATCTGACTCAATTCTACTATTTTGCATCCTTGAAGGTAGATGTAGGAAGATTGGAAAACAAAAGAAGAAAAAGGAGGAAAATAATGAAAGAAATTTAAAGAAATATCAAAAGGCATTTCCGACCCCCACACACAATTAACTCACTCACGTTAGACACTTTGACGGATGTGCGTACATTTCGTGGTGCAGGTTCCCCCATGTCTTTGCTTTCTTTTTCCAAGGAGCGAGCAGCCAATGGCCGAGGTGGAACCTCGGGAGGAGGGCCGAATATATCATGTCCACTAAGCTCCTTGCACTTCGCATCTGAAAACTGCTTCTTCATCTTTGCCTCTGCCTCAGTTTCAAGTGTCCCACTTAGTTCCCGCTGCTTTGCCACCTCAGGAAGTGAGGTTGGCTTCTTAGGAGAAACACTCTCTTCAGCACCAAATGATATCTGGCTAATTCCACTAAGTGCTTGCTGAGACACCCAAACATAAGATATATTTCAAACAGACATATGAGCATGCATATGTGAATGAAAAGGGGCAAGTTATAAGCAATGCGGCCAATGTAATGGACTTGTTTAAGGAATTCACACCCTAAAGTACCTTAAAACTTCAATACATAAATAAATACCTGGTAAATTCGTAACCCTGTTTTATTGTTAGAAATAGGATTAGGACTACCGGATTCTGCTGCACCATTTTCACCATCAGCTGCAAAGATACCACTACCAGTCATCTCCTTCAATTTAGAACCTGAGCATGGTTTCCTGAAATTTGCAGAGATAGTTTCAGAAGGCCTTACAAAGACATAATCAAGCATCTCATCAAGTTTTAACTTACTAAAGAGGCATTCTGATTTGTCCATAGTCAAAAGTGTTAGCAAATTATGTAATGAAATAAGATTGGTTTTATCTCTCTTCAGTCTATAAATTGATGTAATTATCATAGTTGAGCCATGCAATCTTTTTAGCCTTCTCTGATATTTGACAAAAGGGTGCTTGCAATTTTCCGTCCAATTAAATACTTAATAATAAATCATTTTAGCCTGTCATTTCAGTTTATACATTCCAGTAAAACAATGGACTATAAATCATACAACAAAGTGTTCTTCATCCGGATTACACAGGAGACTTAAAATTTTTCAAATATCCAATTAGAAGTTGAATGAAAAAAGAAGAGCTCTAAGAAAAAAGATTTGCACCAACAATTTGAGCATGATTTGTATACAATCTTGACCTAGCATTTTTGCATCCGGATTACACGTCATTAAACTGCCCAACAGACTAAGAGACATGCATAAGATGTAATGCATGCACCAACAATTAGTGCACGTATGATATGTATAATGTACCTGATGTTTGTAGAATCTACAAAAACCTAATAGCCTGGACTCTCAAAGTCTAGTTTTACCCAGATCAACTACTCATGAAACATAACATATGCATGTCAGAGATTCCTGGAAGTATATCTCTGAGGGAGCTACAGAAAGTATCAACAGGCCAAGAAATACAATAGGCTACTACAAAATACACAACCAACTGATGGCATTTTAGGTTTTATATTAATTGTGTACCATTCTTTTATATTTTACAAGGGTTATAAAGCACTCTATTTCGAGAATACTATCATCAGAAAAGTAAGTATAACCATAAAAAAAAAAAAAAAAAAAAAAAACTCTGTGCTTAAATGTTTTCAATTTTTTATTATTTTGAACGTTATGTTGTAAAAATAAACAAATAGGATACTTGCACCCTACTCTTTGATCGTAATAATATCAATAAAGTGAAAGAAGGTTAGAAAGGAATTTACATTCCCCAGCATCACTTATTGTACCTACACAACCAAAATATATTATCATGCAAAAAGTAGTAGTATTTTACTCTTTCTTAATCGGTCACGATTTCATTAAGATTAGAAGATAAATTAAACAAAAGCAAAAGAAAGGAGAAATAAAAGAAACTATGGAGATCCTCACGCTTGACACAAGCCCACATATACAAAATGTCCCTAAAAGCCAAAGAACTGGAAACCCCTAAAGACCCAGCCATGACATAAAATCCAGAAGAACACCTAAGAAAATTTCCACCCAAAAATGCATGGGCAGTGGATACAACAAAATAAACACAAGAGGTCTAGAGGACAAAAACTTGTTAATGGCTTGTTGTTGGAGACAACACAGATATTTAGCCAAGCAGGAGAATTAGTGACAACAAAAAGTATTTACAAAAAGAATGGTGGGAATCATCTAAAAGATAACCCAGAAATGCTGAAACACGGCCTGTCATATATGACAGAAATGACTGTTTTATAGGACACTAAGTACCAATACATAGTTGGAACTATAAAATAGAACTAAATGGTAAAAAATAACCACAGGCATTGTTGATAGTTCAGGATGCAGTGCTCCCCTTAACTAATTCCAGCTTTTCTTACTTGTTTCAAAATAATGTCATGTATTAACAAAAACCAGCATCTTATATTACATCACTGTTACTGATTACTAAAGTGCAGTGGCTCGGTGACTCATATAACGACTTTATAAATACAAAAGTAAGACTTAATTAATAGACAACCTAAATAAGTAGGTCCAGGTTACTCAATTTTCATAACTTTCAAGCACATTAATTTAGAAATATAATAAGCCACTTTGTAATTAGAATTTACACCAAGCATGAAGACATTTTGTGAAAGTATCCTGGTTCCTCGTTCTATAACTGATATTTTATTATGCCCATTAATTAATAATATTTAAGGGATATATAATATATAGAGAGACTAAAAAAGAAGAATAGGCCATTACTATCTTCACATATAACAGATCTTTAGAGCTGAAAGATAAATTGGGTCAAGAATAATTTATAAAGAGCAATTTTTCTCATATAATCTTTGAAAAATATAATTCAACAAGAATTAGGGCCAACCCTTTATTTATTGTAATCCTCCTAGCAAGAACCATTATTGAGCTGTATAAATTAACCATAATTATACAATGTATTAACTCGTTGTAGAACTTCCCTCTCAAAAGTCAAAATTGATAGGTCAAGGTTTTTAACAAATGAATGCAGTAATTTTTATTTTAACTTCTTCAACACTATAATTGTTTGGAAATGCATTACTGTTAGGCATATATGATATGACAAGTATGCACGCCTAAAAATCAAAGATCTGAATTCTATATGATGCCAAACATGTACCAGATAGAAAGCTAGACAATGAAAAGACTTTGTGGATAGGAAAAGAGGAGACACCCTTTAACTTGAAATACCAGCACATAGAAATGTCATCCACAATCTGCGCTTCCTAAAAAGTACAAACGAAGAAGAGATGGAAGGCACCTAGGAGTAAAAAGCTTAGATTTTTAACTTTCTAAAACCAAATGTAAGAGGTAATTAAACTATAGGTAAATAAAGTGGACATGTCTCCAGCAATCACTCCATTGATGCAAATGGGACAAAGTTCCTCCTTTTCACATAAGGGGAAAAAACAACAGCACAACAAGCTACCAAGTCTGCGATATATTTTCATTCTTAATGAAATTTCATGGCGAGTTCAGTAAAAATAATCAGTCATAGGAGAGAGTATAACATATCCAGGTGCACTGCTCTGGCTATAATTCATGAGAGAAGATCCACGCAGAGAGAGAGAGAAAGAAAGAGAGAGAGAGAGAGAGAGAGAGAGAGAGAGAGAGAGAGAGAGATTATGAATGTCATTAATCCATAGAGCATATTACGGGAAAAAGTTAAAACATTTAATTTATCGGCAGATCTGAAAAACAGTGTACAAGAAACCGGAGCATAAATTTGTAAAAGAAGGGAAAAAAAAAGAAAAAAAATGGAGAATGTGATAACCATCAATAATGCAGGAAAAACCAAGTAATAAAAGTTTTTTCTCCAGCTTATCATAGGAGATTTGTTATTACGACCAATAGAAACTCCACAACCAAAGAAATTTCGAAACTACAAACAGGAAGAAAGAGGGAGAATTAGAGAACCACCTAAGTTTGAATCAGATAAAAAAGAATCGACCAGATCTTACCTTTTTAACAAAGAATCAACTTCTTCATCAGTAACCTGTCCTCCGAAAAGAACCTTACTGATCCCGTCGGACGGCTGAAATTTTCCGAAAAAACACTCTAAATAACCGGAAAACCAGAAAAATATCAAAAAGACACCCTAGATTCTAACGGAGAACACCTACCTGATTATTGCGGATCGTCGGTCGTGAACCAGAAGCTGCGGAATTTGTAGCAGAAGAGTCGGCGGGAGGATTCTCCGACCATGTGAGCAGATCTGCAGTGGAAGTATGAGGCTTCCTCACGGGGGTAGCTCTCTCCATTTCCTTCGAAACTCTATTTCTCTACTTTCTTTTTCTAGCTCGAATGCTCAAAACAAGGAAGACAGAGAGGGAGAGAGAAAAAGAAAAACAGGTTTCCAGATCTCTCTGTTCTTAACTTCCTTGCTTTAATTAATGGTTTTCAGGTTGTGGATCCTCTGGTTCTGTGTTTTCTCTCTCTTCACGCACAAAAAAAGCTCGATATCCAAAATGACGTGGTTGTCCTCTCTCTCCCTCTCTTACAGACTCACAGTCTCACTCACTCACTGTCTCAAACAATCTTTTTCTTTCCCCTTTTCTTGCTTGCTCGCCACTACGTGTAGAAAGTCTCCTCCAACTCTTTCCCTCTTAAAACCAGACGATACCGTCGGTCGTACTTCTACAACTACCACAATATTTGAATTTTCATTCGCCTCGCATTTGTTCCCTTCACAAAACCGACAGGTGTGTGTTGTTCACCGGTTCCACTCCTAACATCAGCCAACTCTAGCTGCTTGGAACCGGTGTCAACGGTCCAAATCATCTGAATAAAAGTTCTAGTCATAATACTGGGCCAATCACTACAGACCACGTCAATCCAGAATAATGGAACCGGCAATTGTCAGTTGCTAGAGGGGATTATATGACGTGGCGCTTATTGATTGGTCCAGTAATGTTAAATGTTAATTGCGAGGAGGTGGATTAGATTAGGAGTCGAAGCTTGCCTTGCTAAAGAAAAAATCTAAGGGTATTTTTCGTCAACGTATGCTTAAGCTTGTTAAAGAGAAGATCTTAAGTTATCCGTTAACAGATAAAGTTTGATAAATGGCAGATTTATCAAACTTGCGGCTCGGCACAACTTACGCCAAACCGACATTTTAAAATTCTGAAATAGAATTACTAAAAAATCCTTTGAAATGATTGGAATGACAAAATTACTATTTGGAGGAGATATGAATTATGATGAGAACTGCAGGCGTTTATTGATGGAATCGATTTGGTTGAAAGTTGAGAATCTCGAACAAGGACCACGTGGATTTGAGGATTTTTTTTTGGTTTCGATGGGCGGGGATTGATCTTGATGATTGTGATCGGAAATAAATCAGTGGTCCAACAGAGCAGAACATCGGTGGGGTACAGCTTCTGCTTGTCATGTACGAATAAAAAGACCCCTCTTCCCCTCTTGACGACTTCGCCCAAATTCTTTAGCGTTGAAGGTTGAACCATTTATCCGGCCATCTATTCGGTTTTGTTTGGTTATTTGCAAGGTTCTAAATATTGATATATCCGATATCTCAGTATAAATGTATCGGGCAGTTTTTTTTTTTTTTAATTTGGTTCAAAGGGGCTAGTTTAAGGTTTGTTCATCCTCTGAACCAATTAAAACTCTGATACACCCTCTATAAAGGTATATTGGGAAACTCCCAATATAATACCTATTAATCAATATGGGCCAATACATATCAATACTTTGAACCTTATACATTTGCTGCAACAGTGTCATAGCGTTAGCATTGTGCTCACTGCTTAAACAATCAAAATCAAAACCATTGATGTATTATTGCTATGGCTCCACTTTGATCAGATTAAATGACTTCTTGTGGTGTAACCACTGTAATACATCTAAGGTCAGGATTTTTGGTTGTAGCCGTGCGTTATGGCTAGGGGTGAGAAAAAACCAAAAATCAAATCGAATTGAAAAATCTGATTAATCAAATCGGTCAATTTAGTATTTAAAAAAATAAATAAAAATATCAGTTTGATTTTAAACGCAGGCCCATGATTCGGTTAAACCATGAGCACCCCTAGCTATCGCAGTATTGTAGCAAAAAATGAAATAAATGAATTCCTAAAAAAAATAATAATTCATGCATATTGAGGAACACCCCTACAACATTCATTTGGGCTAGACTATGATATGGAAAAGATATGATACCCCCAAAATAATTGACCAATAAACTAGAATGTAAACCTGATAGTAAATAAGGTGTTATTTATCAAAATTCATAAGTATGTTTTAATTGGTCAAAACTCTTTTCATATCATATCTTTCCCACTTCATAGATTTTTCCCATTTATTGATATTATGTTTCCATTTTCTAAACAAAAATAACTACAGTTCTTAGGTTTTTCTTTGATAACATTGATAATTCATCCAGTCCTGTACAAACAAGGTAATTTTTGTAGGGTTAAATACTTAAAACACCCTCTATGGTTTAGTAAATGAATACAAACTTATCTTACTATTTAAGAAATTATTTAAAGTACTCCAAACATTTCTAACAATTAACAAACCCATTAAACATTGACGGAAAAAGGTAAAAAGACCTTACTGCCCTTCTGTTAAGTAAAGAGGTAACATGGTGACCATTGCAAAAACACACAAGAGAAGGAGACCGCTGAAAATTCCAACAAGATCTATGGTGACCGTTGCAAATCTCGGCAAGATCTCCTGTGACAACATTTCTTCTTTCTACAATTGACAGCCTTGGGATGCAGAGGTGTGCAGAATTTGTTGTCCTGATTGTATTTCGGAGCCAAACCCATCAAATAAGGCTTGATGATTCCTCCAACCTCAAAACCAGATGCAATGTGGACTCTTTTGGATGTTGTAGTCAGCAAGGGTCCAGTCATCTTCAAGCAAAAACAACTGTTCACCATCTTCTCTACTCGAACCAGTAGTGGCCGTTAACCTTCCATAATCCTCTCTCTCTCTCCCCCCTTCTCTTTTTTCCCCTTTTCCTTTCCATCTCTCATTTCTTCCATTTTTTGGCCATTGTTCATCGTCTTCTAATGAAAACAATAAATCCTCAGCAGTGATCTTCTTTCAATCTCCCCCATCATCACCATCGACAATGACTTCTCTGTTTCTTTTTCTAATCCTTTTCTCCCCACCGTTCTCTCTTCTCCTTCCCTCTCAATTTCACTCTTCTCTCCCCTTCATTTTGTTCCATCCCTTCCACCATTCTCTCTCATTTATCTTTCGGTATTGTTGATCCACCTAAGAACAAGTGAGAGGTGTAGGGCTAAGAGAAAGAAAGAGGGGAAACCGAGAGAATGACCATAAATGCTGCCATTGCTAGGAGTTGCAGTAGCAGTAGCACAGATGCAAGAGGTAGGGGACGAGATAAAGAAGATAGATAGATAGATAGATATAGAGAGAGAGGTATAGGCTGAGAGAAAGAAAGAGGGGAGACCAAGAGAATGACTAAAGATGTCGGCATTGCTAGGAGTTGTAGTAGCGATGGCGTTGATGGAAAGAGGCAGGGGACGAGATAAAGAAGATAAAGGGAGGGAGAGAGAGAGAGAGGGAGATAAGAGAGTAGAGACTGGAGGGAGAGAATTCATCACTGCCTTACCGCTGCTCCCCTTATTGAGAGGAAGGGGGAGACGAACAATGTATCGGGGTTTTATTTTAACTCGCTGAGAGAGAGAGAGGGAGATAAGAGAGTAGAGACTGGAGGGAGAGAATTCATCACTGCCTTACCGCTGCTCCCCTTATTGAGAGGAAGGGGGAGACGAACAATGTATCGGGGTTTTATTTTAACTCGCTGTGTGAGAGAGAGAGAGAGAGAGAGAGGAGATTGTAGTGGGAGAGGAGTTGTAGTGGTGGGGTGGTGCTCTATATCCAGACATAATCAAAAAGATAGAAATTGGTGGCGAAAAGAGAAGGAAAATGAAAACAATGGAAAAAAAATGGACCGAAGACTTCAACTCCTATGGTTGGTTGATTTATAGGGTTTTAGAATCGCCTACGAAACCCGAACTGAAGACTCCTCCCGTTGGTCGATTTACGGCCTCCCGTCAATCGATTTATAGAGTTTCAAAATCGCCTGCGAAAACCAAACTGAAGACGATCGTGTTGCAGGGTTTCGTCTTTGAGCTCTACATTTTCTAAGCCTCAAGGGTCTGGACACCATTGCAAAACCAAACGGTATTTTGGACCATCAAAAGGTAGTTTAGGCATTTTGAAAAAAAAAAATAAAAGTGTTAGGTGGCAATGTGGCATCACATGTGAATGGATTGTAAGGGGAGGGGAGGATTTTGTCCATTGTCAGAAATGTTCGAGGGACTTTTAAGTAATTTCTTAAACAGTAAAGTAGGTTTGTATCCATTTATTAAACCATAAGGGCAGTTTAAGTATTTAACCCTTTTAATAATGTTCAGTCAGAGTCCAATGCACTATCAGTTGGTTGTATTATTTTGTATGTATTTGTATTACTTCCAAACTAAGCCTAAAGTGAGATCTAACACTTTGCAATGGGATCTATAGTTCAGCATATTTTTGCTTTTACACTAACTTGGAGCAAACTTACTATTATATTGGATTTGTTAAATTTGTTTCATTGTTGAAGGGCAGGGTTTAGAGAAAAATGTATGAGAATGTTTGGATCTACTACAGATTTTTTTTTAAAGAGAAAATATATATTTTTTCAATTTTGGGAGTTTTAGGAGCATTAGAGAGTGATCCTTTAGATTTTAGTTCAAGTGTTCCGCCCCTTAGAGCTGCAAACAGTATCCTATTATCTGATTTTGAATCCGAATTTGATCCATTAATAACTGGATCAAATATGGATATACCCCTATCCGATCCGATTTGATTTAAATATATATGTTCATATATACTTAAAAAGCATATTAAATTTATCATTGAAGTTGATCTTAATGTTGTATTTTTGTCACATGTTCAAGTTTTATACAAGTAATTTTCTATTCATTTTGTTCATAAAATATATTATTAAAGTCATTTTTAGCTCATCTTATTAATAATATATAATATTTTGGTTATTTTTAATCTAATTTATTTATACTATTTAATAACCGATTATAATCCGAATATAATAAGATGAGTTAAATTTGATTATTTTTAATCTAATTTATTTAACTATTTAATAACCAATTATAATCCGAATATGATCCGAATCCACTAAATTTTCAATAGATGTGATCCTATTTGGATTCAAATGTTAACAAATCAAATTCATATATGCCTATATTTGATTAAATCCGATCCGTTTACAACCCTACCGCCCCTGGTTGAATAAATGTGTCTATAGGATTCAAAAATAAAAATAAAATTATTATAATAAAGTGGGTGTCTGGGACCATAGAGTGTTTTTTATACCATTTGAACTGCTTAGGCTATGTTTGGTTTGAAGGAAAATGTAGGAAAAGGTAGAGAAACCTTTACAAACCTTGTATTGGTTTCTCTGTCTTTTCCTACCTTTTCCTTTAAACGAAACATAGCCTTAAATTTTTTTTTTTTGAAAAAAAAAAATCATGTTTGATGGAGATACAAGCTTGGACATTTAAAGTGTTTTGACTTCTTTTAATAGTATTCACAATGACAAATGTTGGGCATCTTAAAAAACTACGATTTTTCAAATTTCATTGAACCGGGCCATGTTAATTTCCTGATTCAAATTCAAGATCAATTTCAAGAAACATCAATTCACTATTTAAATACCTCTTTTCACGAATCCTAAAGCTAATAATTGGAAAAATGCTTTTTGGAAATAATTCCCCAAAACTCCAAATGGTTTTTTAAGGTGATTGCTGTGACACTGAATCGACACCCAAGAAGCTAAACCTCAAGTCCTCCCTAAGAGTTATAAGGTAATGACTACTTGAATTTACATCTGCGCCCCACAAATGCCTCACAGCATATCCCAACTGTTGATTACGAGCATCTATCACTAACAACTTCAGAAGATATTCCCAATGCATGTTGAGATGTGCATATGGGGCACAGATGTTATCTCTGATACTTGGAGTTGAATCGTACTTTCACCGTTGATTTAGGACTGAAACCCAAGTAGATTGGTTGGAAATCATGAAAGGGATTGGTTGGAGATAAAATCATGCACACGAGGCTGAGTTACCTATCATGATTGAATACACCAGTGTTCAGTACAGATGGGGCCTGCAATAGCATTGGCGTATTCACTGGTGATAGGTAACCCAGCGGGATGTTTTGCATTGGCGTACTCACTCGTGATAGGTAACCCAGCCGGATGTGCATGATTTTGTTCATCCGGGCTGGAGGTTAGAAAGACCAACCATAGTTGGCCAATTGGGAACTCGATGAAACGGTCTTGGTTGATATGTTTTTATTCATATACAAACTTAAGGTTCGGTTTGGAAGGAGTATTTTGAATATACATAATTAATAATATTATTTATATATTACATGATTATGCATATTGCATATATATATATATATATTAATTAATTAATATATTATATTATATAGTTATAAAATGACGCTACAGACTGACCAATTTGACCCAGATAGTTAAGTTTGTAGCCCACGACCAAGGGAAAAACGGTTCAACCGGATCAGTTCTCTAAACATTGGTTTGGAAGTAAAGATAATTGATGGAGCGCAATCTGGCCGGTCTTAGTTGTCAACGATTTCGCCTCTAACTGGAGCAACGGGGAGCCTGAAACGGAGAAGATAAGGGAACTCCGGGGGGAACCCGGTGAGATAACTCCAAAGCTCAAGTTAATATTTCTCTCAAAGGTGAAGTAAAGACCAGATGGCGCAAAGTTCACATACCTTGTTGTTGGGGGTAGGAGCCTTTTATAACCACTTCGCACACTCACTCCGAGGCCTCTGTCAGGTCGAGTATGATTACCTCTGTTTCTGCCAGTTTGGGTGTCATCCTTTCTACCGGGACAGAACCGCCACTGCTCCTTGTCGGAGCCATCTCTGTATCTGGAGATGACAATGTTAGGTGGCAGTGGCAGATGGTCGTTTGAAGTGCGGCCGTCAAGCGTCAGATCCCAAGTCAGTCAGGTGCACTGCCCCCGGGTGTGAACTTCCTCGGTGTCAAGCATGGTACGGTTTGTTCAGTTTGGCATCCTAGAGGCGAAGTGCTGGAGTGGTGAGCGAGGTGAAGTCTTGAGTTCAGAGGTATGTCCTGTATTGCCATAGTGCAGGCCAGTTCGGTGAGGTGAGTCCCGAACTATTATAAGGCAGGCCAGTTCGGCGAGGTGTGTCTCGAACTGCTATAAGGCAGGCCAGTTCGGTGAGGTGCGTCCCGAACTGCTATAAGGCAGGACAGTTCAGATTACTGTCCTTTGAGTGGCTTCGGGGCCTAAGGGAGAGTTCAGACTCCTAGTAGGGAGTTCGAACTGCTGGTAGAGGAGTTCGGTCTATTGGTTCCTCCCCTTGGTGCTCGTGCCTTAGGCGTGCTTATGTGTTGAGCTGTTGCCTTTGCCACGTGTTGCACAACTATGAGGTCGGGCCAAATCTTCCTTCATCAATTGCCCCCCACTCCTCACGCCAAGGGTCTTGCCCTGGTGCGAGGAGTTTGCGAGGTGGTAGGTAGATTTGTCCCGTTCTTCGAATCTTGATAGCGCGAGGTGCTTTTTCAGGGTTCTTCGGTTTTCTGGAGTGTCCAAAAAAGGCGGGAGACGTCCTACCTGCTTACAAACGTTGACAGATGTGGTGACACACGTTTATTTCAAATTTCAAAAAAGCGCGTCGCTGGGAGACATGACAGCGGGTCTTTTGATTTTGAAAAAAGCACGCCACTACCGTTTCGAGGAGACGTGCACTGGCAGTTGTCATTACAGAAAGACGTGTGTGGCACATTGTCAGTTTCAGAAAGACGTGCGCCGACATTTCGTCAATTTCAGAGAGACATGTGCCAATCACGTCTCGGTCTCAGGGGACATGCGGTCAGTGCGAATGCAGGCCGTCGGATTGGCTTTGATCTGCACTATTGGTTCTTGGTTACTGTGACTATAAATAGTAGGGGACCCTAGTCGATTTGTCACTTCTGCGATTTGCTTCTTGAGCTCGCGACCAACTTTTCAGCTCGCGTCTAGGCCTTTCAGTTTGCGTCTAGGCTTGTTATTTCACCTCCAAGGTTTTCTTGCTTGTTTCAGTTTCCAGAGCCTTCAAAACAATTTTCGGGTGAGTACTTTCTTGAATCCACCTTTTCTCCTCGATGTCTAGCTTGGATAGCTCAGATGATTCTTCAAGTAGGTCTGATGTAGGTTCTACGAACCGAGTCTTATCCCCTGATGGCCTTAGTGGTCCTGAGGTGGAACTTGAGGATGACTTCGAACCCGTAGGCCGAGCCGCTTCAGGCAATTTGGCATCTACCTCTCATCGGGGTCGGATGCTAGATATGTTTGATCCTTCGTCCATGATGCCCGAGGAGCTCCAATCCCTTATTGTTTCTTACAACCTGCCTGGAGGGTATGCCTATTTCATTCCTTCAGGTAGCTTTCCTTGGGAACACGGTCCTGATGAGATCGTGATATTTCGGGAGCAGCTCGTTGCGGGGCTGCGATTGCCTTTCCACCCCTTTCTCATCGAGGTCATAAACCACTCCGGCGTTATCGTTGGCCAGCTTCATCCGAACTCTATTCGGAACTTGGTGGGGACAACCTCACTTTTTTGCGAATAGGGCTTCCTTTTAGACTTGGAGATATTCTCCTCCATTTTAATGCTCAAGAAACAAGTGGGTTCTCTTCCCGGGGGAAGGCGGGCGTATTACTTGTCTCCTCGCTCGGGTTTTAAGTTTCTGCACGAACTTCCCAATAAGGTCCCAGCATGGAAGCAAGACTACTTTGAGGTGCGAAGTGCACAAGGGTGGCCTTTTCAGATCGGGTGGGGGGAGGCCGCTCCTGATTCTGGTGTCACTCTCGATAAAGAGACGGTGAAGGGCCTCCAGCAATGGACACGACAAGGGTTAAAATGCCATCAGTACCTAACGGAGGCCAAGCTTATTGCGGTCGGCCTGAGTTCGGGTAGGTTCCTTGCTCAAATGTTTCTTGTTTGCTTTGTTCCTTCATTTTTTCTGATGCTGAACTCTTTTCTGCGGGTGTGATGGACTCAGAGAGGACTCGTGAGGGTGCATGTTCCAAGGCATGAAGAGGAGGAAGTGGGTCGCCAAGAGAACTCGTACCGAGCTGCCCCAGGATGAGGAGCCGCATGTTCCATACGACATGTCGGACGATCTGCCCAGGGAGCCCGAGGTGGCTCCTTCAATGCAGGAAGCGGCAGGGGCCCCTTACGCCGAGACCACTCACACGGGTGATCCCGCCTAATATAGTGCTCCTGCTTACTCTGGGTCTGCTCATATGCGAGCTGGGCCCTCGGGCTCGGGAGCTCAAGGGGAGTTCAGGAGCGTGTTGTCGCCGAACTACGCTCTTTAGGAGAGTAGGGAGGCCACTTTCCCTGAGGAGATCACGGCGTGGACCGATCTTCCCTTGAACTAGATTGCATGTCGTGTCGCAACTCATGCTATGGTGGTGAGTCAAATTTCGTCTGCCCTCTTTGTTTTCTATCCTTCTTGCTGTCGTTAATCCCTTGTTCCTTTTGATGGTGAACTCTTCTATTCATGCCTTAGCGGCTCAGGTGGAGAGAAGCTCGAGGCAGGCGCGAGCTGCAGAATGCTAGGCCGAGGTAAGTCCTCTATCTACACGGTTCTCATGCTGTTGTGACTCGTGCTGGCTAACCGGGACAAAGCGTCGACCTCAGTGTTCTCTGACCTCGGGATTTGCCTGATGAAGTGTGACTGGAAGTTGAGCAGGGTCTCTTTTACTTTCGCTAAGTATGCGATCATGGAGAGCACGCGTGCTTCGTACTCGCCCGTAACCTGGTTGACCACAAGCTGGGAATCGCTGCAGATGACTATGTGCTTTGCTCTTACCTTTTGTGCTAGGTTCAGCCCGGCTATCAGTGCTTCGTACTCTGCCTCATTGTTGGATGCTGCAAACTCAAAGCGTAGTACGTATTCCAATTTTTTGCCACTCGGGCCGCATAAGACTATTCCAGCCCCGCTGCCCTGCTGGTTCAAGGAACCATCTACGTGAAGGATCCAGGGCTCCTCATCCCAGTTCGCGCTTGGCTTGACTAGGAGAGATGCCACACTGGCTGCTATTTCACGGGGTTCAGAATCTATTGGCTTGGGAGCTCCGGGTTCACCCGAACTGGGGATCTCGGGCTCAACCTACTCAGGGGTTTCAAGGCTGAATGTGCACTCGGCGAAAAAATCTACTAAGGCTTGGGCCTTAATGGCAGTCCGTGGTTTGTATTGGAGGTCGTACTCGCTGAGCTCGATGGCCCACTTCGTCAGCCGACCGGAAACCTCGGGCTTGAGCAAGACTTGTCTCAGAGGTTTGTTAGTCAAGACGACGACGGTGTGTGCTTGGAAGTACGAGCAGAGTTTCCGAGCTGAAGTCACCAATGCGTACACTATTTTTTCTATCTACAGGTACCTCGTCTTTGCTCCCTGTAGAATTTTACTAACATATTAGATGGGCTGCTGGACCCGATCTACTTCCTTTTTTAGTACCGAACTGACCACCTCGTCGCTCACCGAGAGGTACAATTCTAAGGCCTCGCCCTCCTCGGGCTTGGATAAGGTTGGCACAGTAGCGAGGTAGGTTTTTAGCTCGTCGAACGTGAGCTGGAAATCTCGGGTCCATTCGAACCCTTTGCCATTGATTTCCTTAAAGAAAGTCAGACATCGGTCTGGCGATTTGGACATGAAGTGGCTCAGAGCGGCTATGCGGCCGTTTAGCCTCTGAACCTCTTTTACTTTTCGGGGTGGTTTATTATTTAGGATGGCCTTTATCTTGTCCGGGTTGGCCTCAATACCACGCCGGTTGACAATGTACCCTAGAAACTTACCCGATGTGACACTGAAGACACACTTGCTTGGGTTCAGTTTCATCTATATTGACATAGAATTTGGAAGACAGAATCTAAGTCTTTTATTAAATCCTGCGAGAACTGTGTTTTGACAACCATGTCGTCTACATAACATTTTATTTTCATGTCAATTAAGGGCTGAAAAAGCTTATTTACAAGTCTTTGGAAGGTTGCCCCAGCATTCTTTAGTCCGAAGGGCATGACCTTGTAACAATACAAGCCGAACTCGGTTATGAAGCTGGTTTTTTCCTCGTCGGACTGGTCCATCTTGATTTGTTGTAGCCTGAGTAGGCGTCCAGGAAGCATAGCAGCTCATGTCTCGAGGTCGCATCCACTAGGCGGTCAATTCGGGGCAGGGGGAAGCAGTCTTTTGGGCAAGCTCGGTTCAAGTCGGTGTAGTCGACGCACATGCTCCACTTGCCATTTGCTTTTTTCACCAGCACTGGGTTGGCTTCCCTTATGAAGTCCGCTGTGAGGAGCTTTTCGACTTCTTCGTCGACCGCTCTCTAGCGATCCGAGGCTAAGTTGCATTTCTTCTGTCTAATGGGTCTGACTATAGGGTCAGTGTTAAGTTTGTGAGTTATAAGGCCAGGGTGAATATCAGGCATATCCGCCGCGGACCATGCAAAAATATCTAAATTTTGAAGTAAGAAACTTACCAATTCAGTTCGTAGAGGCTCCTTGACGGAAGCACCGATCTGTAGCGTTCACACTGGATTTATAGCCGAGGTCGGGATCGCGACCGTTTCCTCAGTGAGCGAAGCTTGTTCCTCGCCCTGCTCTGTAGGCTGCTCCAGTTCGAGGTCGTCGGTTGCCTTGGTTTTTCCCTTTAGGGTAGCAACATAACATTTATGGGACTCAAGCTGGTCGCCCCGCACTACCCCCACACCGAAGTCTGTGAGGAACTTCATTGCCAAATAGTAGGTGGAGACCACTACCCGGAGAATATGCGTAATTGGTCGCCCTATTATGGCGTTGTATGGGGAGGGGGTCGCGACCGCCAAGAAAACGTGGTTGAGTCTTACCACGCAAGGCCATGTGCCGACTTCCACAGGTACTGTTATCTTCCCCAGGGGCCTGACTTCCTCTCCACTGAAGCCCACCAGAGGAGTGTGCGCGGGCTTCAACTCGCTTCTCTATAGCTTTAGTTGGTCAAACGCCAATTTGAAGAGGATGTCCGCCGAAATGCTTGAGTCCACAAGTACGCGCCGGACTTCGAAGTCGCTGATCCTTAGTTTTATGACGAGCGCCTCATCATGGGGATAGTGAACACATCGCACGTCGTCTTCTGTGAAAAAAATTGATTCTTTCATCTTCGGCCACTTTGGAGGGTTGTGCTCCTCTCGGGCTGCCTCGCGAACTGACGTCCGTGCTGCTATCGAAGTGCAAACTGCTACCACCGAACAACCCACTATCACATGCATGGTTCCCCGAACTAGCCTCTCTTTTAGGGGAGGTCGCTGCAAGGCTTCGGCCGGTCTATTGCTGGACTCGGGGGCATCCTTTCCGTGCTCCCCTTGCCGACCTGCTTTATTATTATTGTCATTATGTGCAAGATTTCTCAAGTATCCACGACGGATGAGTCCCTCTATCTCGTCCCAAAGATTATTACATTGTTTGGTACGATGACCGTGATCTTTATGAAAACTACAGTATAGATTCTTATTTCTCTCGTTTGGATTACTCTTTAGGCGAGGTGGCCACTTTATGTAGGGGGCATCCTTGATCGTCATCAAGATCTCGGTCCGCCTTGTGTTCAACGACATGTAATCCATCCACACTGCTAAGGGAGCTCGAGACGGCTGGCTTGGCTTCGCCTCTCGGGCCTGGCTTCTCCTGTCGCCTGGGTCGGAGGGCTCGCCTTTTCTTTTTCTTTTCTCGACCCCGCCTTCGGTTCTTTGGTTGATTTCTTCCTCTGTTCTCATGAACTTGTCCGCAAGCTTGAGGAAATCGGCCACGGGTGCTGGCTGGCTGGCCACCATGTGCCATTTGAATTCTTTGTGTGTTACCCCCTTTTGGCCACTACGAACTGTACCGCGGGGTCTAACTGTGGTATCTGCAAACATGCTTCATTAAACCGCTTGATGTAGCTTCGGATGGATTCTCCTTCCCTCTGGATTACCCCGAAGATACTTTCCTCGGTTCTGGGGCACCGCTTGCTGGTAACAAAGTGTGCGGTGAAGATCTGCACGAACTGGGCCCAGCTTCTTATTGACCCGGGAGCTAGGTTCCGGTACCAGGTGCGGGCCACCACCCTGAAGGTGGTGGTGAAGGCCACGCACATACATGACTCGCTGACCCTAGCGAGGTGCATTTGTGACTAGAATGTGTCGACGTGGTCGTTGGGGTCAAAGGGCCCATCATACTTGTCAAGAGATGGAAGTTTGAAGTTTCTAGGCATGGGGACTGCTAGAAGTTCTGATGAAAGGGGGGAAGGAACTAAGAGAATTGGGACAGTTTTTATCTCGTCCGAGCTCGTCTCTTCCTTGCCACTCAGCTCGGGTAGGACACGGGTAGCAGTTCAGTGACTTCGCCGGTGTCTTCTTTGAATAGGCCTGGTGCCGGCGCTGCTGGCCTCCGTGTTGCCGAGCTCGATGGGCCCGGAATGTTGGTCTGCTGCTAGGGCGCCGAACTGGTTCTCCGTGTGGGAACTCGGGCTTGGAGCGCCGAGGTGACTTTGTGGGCGAGGTTCCTGACCCACCTACGAGCTGCGAGGCGGGGGTAATTTTTCTTTGCTTTCGGCCTAGGGATGAGGCCTGGCTATTAGGGGGGTTTTGGGGTTGGGAAGCTTCTCCTCGGTGAGGTCGTCCACCTTGAGGGGAGGCCTTAACCGACTCCGAAACAGGGTGTCGGGGGGGGGGAAGCAGTGACTGATTTAGGAGTAGTTGAGGGAACTACGGCTGATAATGGTGTTGGGAGAGGTGGTGTAGTACCTCGTGTTGCTGGAGTTGGTGCTGCTGGAATTGTTGCATTTGGGTTTGCATTGCCCGCATGCATTGCATTAGGTCGTCCAGCTGGTTCTGGCGAGTTGCTAGTGGGACAGCAGTTGGTTCAACGAAGTTTGTTTCAATAGGGAGTGGAAGAGGGGTGTTCAACGAAGGAGGGTTCAGGGGCGTCACTGCTTGTGGCATATTCAAACTAGGGATCCCATCCACTGAAAGAGGGATGGTGAACTGCCCAATGCACACCACGGGAACTTGGAGTTGCTCTCCGGTGGTGGTCGTTTCTGTTCCACGTCCGGCATTGTTGGAGGAAGCCATGGGTGTTGGAGTTTTTTGGAAGACTAGGTAAGAGAGATTTAGAGGGAGGCTTTTAGAAGCGTTTCCCACAGACGACGCCAATTGATGGAGCGCAATCCGGCCGGTCTTAGCTGTCAACGATTTCACCTCTAACTGGAGCAACGGGGAGCTTGAAACGGAGAAGATGAGGGAACTCTGGGGGGAACCCAATGAGATAACTCCGAAGCTCAAATTAGTATTTCTCTCAAAGGCGAAGTAAAGACCAGATGGCGCAAAGTTCACATACCTTGTTGTTGGGGGTAGGGGGCCTTTTATAACCACTTCACGCACTCACTCCGAGGCCTCTGTTAGATCGGGTATGATTACCTTTGTTTCTGCCAGTTCGGGTGTCATCCTTTCTACCGGGACAGAACCGCCACTGCTCCTTGTCGGAGCCGTCTCTGTAACTGGAGATGGCGGTGTCAGGTGGCGGTGGCAGGTGGCCGTTTGAAGTGCGGCCGTCAAGCGTCAGATCCCAAGTCAGTCAGGTGCGCCGCCCCCGGGTGCGAACTTCCTCGGTGTCAGGCATGGTACGGTTTGTTCAGTTTGGCGTCTTGGAGGCGAAGTGCTGGAGTGGTGAGCGAGGTGAAGTCCTGTGTTCGGAGGTATGTCCTGTATTGCCATAGTGCAGACCAGTTCGGTGACGTGAGTCCCGAACTGCTATAAGGCAAGCCAGTTCGGCGAGGTGTGTCCCGAACTGCTATAAGGCAAACCAGTTTGGTGAGGTGCGTCCCAAACTGCTATAAGATAGGACAGTTTGAGTTACCATCCTTTGAGTGGCTTTGGGGCCTAAGGGAGAGTTCGGGCTCCTAGTAGGGAGTTCGATCCACTAGTTCCTCCCCTTGGTGCTCGTGCCTTAGGCATGCTTATATGCCAAACTGTTACCTTTGCCACGTATTGCGCAACTATGAGGTCGGGTAAAATCTTCCTTCATCAATAATAAATAATGACAAAATATTTGATTATAAATATGGCACTAAAGAAAAGAAATAAAGGCAACATAGGATTCATGTTATATAAGACTTAGTCGATGATGATGAGTGGCCAACGGATATTATTGATGCTTAGTTTTAGATGAACATGAAAGAAATGAAGGCAAGTAACAGAGCTTTTTAGAAGGGAGACATCATCGTTGTAGAATGGCAGAAAAGGAAAACTGTTATTTAGCTATGTAACAGTTGTAATTTATTTGTCATAGTGACCCTACAACCAGCACCAGCGGACGAGGTGATTGTAGAACTTGTACCGAACTAGACACGTGGCAGTTGCCAACCAAGGGTACCGGTTGAATTGAGAAGGCCCGGCCCACATAATATTGTACAATTCTAGGGATCAACCTGTTCAACAAGTAACTTTTGGGAGATGGGCCACCATGTTTTGGTAACAAATTCTACTAACTACCTCCTGATTGATTTTACGGTTTAATTGTACTCCTCAGTCTTATGAAGTTTCTATTCACCTGGGATTTGATTGGTTTTTATTCTTTCACGTACTGTACCTTTCTGTACCATATAAATTGCTCTGGTGCACCGTGCGTTTTCATTTGACAATGACATAATTTCGCGTTCTTTTTCTTTTTCTTTTTCTTTTCAAGTTTTCTAGTCTAATAAGAGCCAAAAATAAAAGTCGTTTCGTTTCTATTACATCTTGCCCAACAACATCGAGGGTTGCCGAGTAAAACAGAAATATATCCTTGGTATTCATTTTGAAACCTGAAAATGCTGAGAGGGTAAGCATAATAGTGTCTTTTCTTGCATGTTTTTCGACCTTTTAGAGGCTCTGATAAGATAAAGTTGTTTGTCTTAGATTAAATTTTCAGTATCTAAAATTCTTTAATTTTATTATTTTACCCCTAAAATAGAATATTTAATAAATTGAGTTCAATTTTTATTATTTCATAAAATATAATTTATTAAATTCAAAATAATATTGAAAAATATAAATATATTATAAAAATTAAAATAAGAATAAAATTGAAAATATATATAAATTTATATATTAAAAATAAATTATTAAAAATTAAAATAATAATGAAAATAGTAATAAAGTCCATGAAGCAATGAAAAAATATTTAATAGTTATCAAATTATTAAATTAAAACTATTAAAATATTTAATAATTAATAAAAGTTCAAATAATTAATACTAATACAATTATAAAATTAAAAAAAATCATAAAATATTAATAAAATTAGAAATATGTATAAATTGATAAATTAAAAATAAAACATTAAGAATTAAAATAACAATAATTTATTAAGAATAAAATTCGAACATCGCTACTGAGAGTTGTAGTAACGGTGGTGGAAAGACGGGGGGAGAGAGAGGGAGAGGGAGAGGGTAATCGAATGCCACTACTGAGAGTTATAATGGTGATGGCAGGAAGACAAGGAGAGAGAGAGAGAGAGAGAGAGAGAGAGAGAGAGAGAGGGAGAGGGAGATGGAAATCGAACATCATTGCTGAGAGTTGCAATAATGGTGGTGAGAAGACAAGGAGAGAGAGAGAGAGAGAGAATGCCGTTGCTAAGACTTGTAGTGCAATGGTGGGAAGATAGGAGAGAGAGAGAGAGAGAGAGAGAGAGAGAGAGAGAGATCAAACGCCGCTGGTTCGCTGTCAATGAAGAAAAGGTAGGGGGAGAGAAAAAAGGGTAGGGGTAGAAGCTTGCAATGAAGAAGAAGAGGGAGAGAGAAGGGCATAATGAGAATGGGCATTTTTGTCTTTTAATGTAGTCTAAAAAATATCTGAGCACGTTAAGTCACTTGCCCGTCTTTTACAAATTCAGATCTGAAGATACATTTCAGATCATTTTTTCAAACTCAACCCAAACATAAATGACGTCTAAAAAACAATATTTTTAGTTTAAAAATTTGAAAAATATTATCAAACGCGACCTAAATACCCATCTAGTTATGTACACGAGAAGGGCTATCATGTCGCTTGCCCAATTGATCAATATGATCAAATCTATTAAATGGTGGGAGCAAGCTACAAAGCTACATGGTTGGGGACCCACATGTTTTGCACTCCGGTCTTCTTGGGCCATATTCTAGCTTAAAAACCTAGGCCACGTTGAGGAACATCAATGTAGAAGAATGGGATTTTGGGGAATTGATGTAGACACATCCCATTCTTTATGAAAGCACTTATATCTCAATTCCTCCCGTAAAATTTTAAAAGAAAGTTTTTGTTTAATTAATGATAAAAAAAATAAAGAAAGAATAACCAATCAGCCCATATTAGAACTTTATAGTCTCAAAGTACAGGGGAATGCATCCTGACCATGAATTGATACCAAATTTACAGATAGGGGAGAGGCAGAATTCTCCATCATGTGTATCCGTAATTTTCCAATAAATCAATACATGGAAATTTAGATTTGTACTTTATGACTAATGATTACCGTCTGCCCTCTTTGTTAAAAAATTAGAAAGAAATGGATGTTATTAAATAAGTTTCATTATTTTAAAATTTTAACTATTAAAAGATTGGACTGCTGGCATAATTTGGAAAAAAATTGGGAAAATTCTCATAGCAGATGGGATATATGGCTGATATGGCTCACATGAGAAGGGTCCCCTGTCGGCCTTGCGTTGGATTCTCTACTAGTTCTAAATTTGTACGGAAAAATACGAAAGCAGATTTCTGAATTCCATTATAGATCTATAAATATTTAAAATGTCAAATATCTTTATTTTATATATCAATTTCCATCCGTGAATTGGAGACATCCATTCTAAACTGGCACCTACCCCAATTATACTTTAGACCTAAAATTCTGATCCTAGGCTGAACCGTTATTCTCTCAAATTTCTAATTACGAACTGAGATACTCCTTTCTGTGGTAAGTGGCAACCATCAAGTGAAAAACTTTAGAATGAAGGGTTTTTTGCCACATGTAACCATAAAGTGAAACTTATCATGCAGGAGGTGATGACAAACCACTTCGAATCAATGTTTTTGAATGGAAGTATCAAATTAGAGTTGCATCAACAAAGAGAAGAAAAGAACTAAGAACACACGTAGTTTCTTTGTAAGCCTCTAGCGTATATCCTAACAATGATCCAGTGGAAACTCTCATAGGCTGAATGGCGTTGAATATTTGAATCAAGTTGTTATGAATCCAACTGATTCAAAATCGACCCAGTTGGATGAGCAATTTGATCTTGAGTTGTTTGTTAAGGCTGCGTTTGATTGCAGTGCAAGAAGAAGAAATAAGAGGTTGGGGCATCAGGTTTTATTATTCTCGTACAAAATCTCCCAAACAATGTCAAAAACTTACTTTGTAATGAGTATAAATACAAATATGTAGAGTGCAAAATCTTTTATTTTGTATATATTTACACTGTATATATTTGTAGTTGTACTTTTATCAAACTAAACCTAAGGCTCCATTTGAAAGAAGTATAAATGCAAATATGTGGAGTGCAAAATCTTATATTTTGTATATATTTGCACTGTATATATTTACATTTGTACTCTTTTCAAACTGAACCTAAGGCTCAATTTAGAAGGAATACAAATACGAATTTGTAGAATGTACAACCTTTTATTTTGTATTATTTTGTATGTATTTACACTGAACATATTTGTATTTGTAGTCCTTGCAAACTGAGATTAAAATAATATTTGGGAAGGGTGCAAACACAAATATGCATGCATGGTTCATAAAAATGACTGTTAACATATAGTATTTTCATTATTTTCAAACCAGTTGGATCACTTCAGCCATGTGGCAGTTTTGTTTTCTGAAGCAAAATCATACACATTGGTGAACACGCCCTAATATTCTGGGTACCCATTGTATGGTGGGTCCAAATCATCTAATCTTCGACAAGTGGCAATTTATGGCACAGTATCAATTCTATGGATCCTTTTCCCTAGTTTTAAGCTTTTGCCTAAAAAATCATATAACCAAAATGGAGCCATTCATGGGCTGGGTTGGGTTGGGTTTGGATCAGGCTTTGTATATGTATTAACAGAATACACTCAGGCCCGAACGTGCTAGAAATTTAAAAATAGATTTTTTTCTTTTTTATTCAATAAAAAATGTTTTATTTATATTAAAAACCTTCAAAACTCAAAAATAATAAACATCTTACTATTACTTGCAAAAAAGAGAAGAATAAATAAAAATATTATATATTTTTATTATATAAAATATATTTTTTATATTTAATATATAGTATTAAGTTGGGCCAATCAGAAAAAAAGCCAGGCCTAATACTTTAGGCTTGAGCCCGAATCCGCAGGCCTAAATTTGTTACTAAACGTGACTTATAACAGGCAGGGCAGGGCCAGCCCGTCGCACCATCCGGCTCATGAAGAGGTCTAGTCACAGACAGGTGACTTGCTAATTCAAGAGCTGTCAATGCGTCGGGCCCGACCCGACGGAACCGAATCGGTTGAGTCGTAGCGAAAGTGAACTCAGATAAATGTTGCCAAAATAGTTTTTATTTAACTCAGTTGTTTCTGTTATGCTTGGAAAATCTCCACCTTCGTTACTTTCCTTCTTCCGACTTAAATCAAAGTAAGTTTTTTGTTTTGTTTCGTTTTTTGTTTTTGTTTTTATTTTTTTTTTGGGAAAGTCCCAAAGGCTACTTCCATTCAACTAAAAAGCAAATTACATTTCATCATGAATTGATGATCAAGGAACTTCGGTGTTGAAGATCATGTCCTCGGGGTGGAGTTAGATATTTAGACTAACGCATTTTTATGTGTAAAAATAAGTTGAAAAAAACTGATAAGCTCGAGCTTCTTGAAAATTGTCCAAAATGAATTTTACATATCTTTTCAATGCAACGTCTTTTGGCGATTAGATATTTTTACAATTAAATGGAAAAAGACGAAAATGCGAGTTGCAAAACTTTTAAAAATCGGATAACTTGCATGAAAAGATGCTCCATACAGGGCCTTAACTAGTCTATAAGATAGAGTATTGCAATTAGAGGTGTAATGTGCCCGGGCTGCAGGCTGTGCTATGGGCTTGGGTCGTGCCAGGCTGGGTCATAGGGCAGCGGGCCTTAGGCCTAGGCCGAACCGGGATAGACTCAATGAATGGATTATTGTCATATCAGGGATTCAGGATCACTGGATCATGATTCAGGAATTAGGACATGAAACAAATAATAAATTAATAACAAATTTATGATTACCCAATAACCCAAAGAATAAATAAATAAAAGTATAAAACAATTCAAATAGGAATTTAAGAATTTTATTTCATTTAAATTTGAATGAATAATGATACAAATTATAAAGCATACAATTATACAAATATTGAAATTATGAAATATACAATGGTTGGATACTTCATAAACTTCATACTTGATGAATGAAATGTGAAAATGGAATAAATTAATAAAATATAAAAAAAATACAATATAGAATTATAGACTATATAAACTATATAGTTACAAATTGAAAATACAAAATTACATTAATATCAAATAAATTAAATAAAATTAAAACAAAATTAAAACAAAATTTATAATAATTTGACAAAATAAAATATTGTGGATTATTTGTTAAAATTTACAATTTAAACAAAATTTACATATACATTATGATGAAAGCATTCACACGCACTTCCATCATCTCCTTTGTCTTGTAATTGTAAAGTTGTAATTTTGCATCATGATTCATGACTACATCTAGCCAACCTTGGTAGGATGGTACAGTGGTATGTTGTAGTGTGGTACTGTGCTAAAACAACTAAACAAGATTCCAATGGAACTATAGCTTGTAGACACCGGAGGGGTTAATAGATCACAAATCATGTGCCATGGCAAGATTGGTGGCAAGAAATGTTCTCCAAGATTCTGACTTCTCCCAATATTTTTAAAATTTATTTTCCATTAATATTATTTCAAAAATTCATTTAAGTTGTGGGTTATATCTTCTTCCTTCTCATGTGTGAAAAAATGTCTGGTCAAATGGCTAGTACCACCTTTGCTACAATAGGTAAAGTCTTCTCTACATTTTTGGCAAATTGCTCTTTTCCCCTTCCTCTCAACATTCTCTATTTTAAATATTTTCTAAATCGGGCTACTAAACTTGGGGTTTGGGGAAGAGTTAGCAATTTTTTTTTTAATTTCTAAAAATATAAAATTAATTTAATTGGACTTACCCCAGAATCTTGGATTGTCGTTTCAGAATCCCATATTCCCAACTTGATTTCAACGGTTAAAGCCTTTCAACGTGACAACGTCCAAGGCTCCAAGCCTCCCAAATTGCTAACTTGGAGAATCAGACAATCAATCAATCAAACTATGAGACTATCAGAATTCACTTAGATCGTAGAGAATGTATGAGAGACTAAAAGAGACCGAGAGAGGAAAGATTGAAGAGATTAAGAAAATAAGTAATAACTTAATAGGAGAATTTTTGAATGTTGATTCACTGATTGTTGAATTGGTGTGATGAGAATGGTGGAGGATAGCTGGATAGGGGTAATGGGCTATTTATAGGAATTGAACATAATTTAATTGCTTAAAATACCCAAAAAATTATATGTTATTTAGTTGTTGGGAGGGGTATTTTGGTCATTGTAAAGTTACTTATAATTTTACCCAAAATGCCTCCTAAACTAGTTATTATATAACTGTTGAGGGGGCATTTATGTCATTTTTCCAATCCTACATGAGCAAAATACACAAATACCCCCCTAATATGACTGTTTATAGCTGTTGGGGGGTATTTCTGTAAACCCCCTCACCCCCCAAAAAAAAAAACTGAAACTAACCGTTGTGCCCCTTTGGGGGGGCAACGACTATATTCTTGGGCAGGCTGAGCGCAGCCTATTACAGGCCTGGCAGGCCGTGCCATATTGGCCCATGGGGACCATGTTTTGTGCCATACAACAGGCTAGACTATGCCGACACATGCCATGCCATGCTGACCCATGGGCCTCAAACCCCCGGCCCAGCATGGCACCGACCTCTGTGGCGGGCCTGGCACGGCCCGTTAACCTTCGTGCCCGATTTACACCTCTACTTACAATAGCGAGAGAATCTGATTGTAGAAAAAATTTTGACATGGCTAGTGATCAACACAGCCCGCAATTACACTCAACCGCCATGGCGGCTCTAGAGAGAAATCATCAGTACTAAACAGACAGATGATTGTCTTTACGTCCTCAACGATCCAGACAAGGTCAAACTTCAAGGAAACTGCCAGCTTTAAGATTCCTACTACGGTCATTTGCTGCTACCAGTGTCGGGTCCTCCATTTAGACTCACTGCACGAGCAGGAAACAAAGGCAACCTGATCATCCGGGATAGGGACGTCAATGTATGGGTTTTGGATTGGACCTCGTCCCAAACTAAAATCAATTTGAATATATTGGAAATACCCAATAAGATATATTAAATTAGGCTAATTCAGATTTAATGATTCAAAAGTATTTATTGGATTGGATTGGACCTGATCAATTCGTAATGAATTTATATTAAATTGGGTTGGATTGAGCTAATAAGAATATAAGTGTTAATGGATTATGTTTGAATTAAAATCAATCTAAATTAAACAATTTAGAACAGATTAAACGACTCAGACATTGAATTGGATTGACCCAAAATGATATAAAATATTTATTGGATTGCATTGGGTATGATCCATTTGTAATGAACTCACATTGGACTGGACCGGATTGAACCAAACCCAGTCCACTTGACACCCCTAATCCCGGACTACCACGCTGAGACTGTGCTACTGAACTAAGGCCTTCGTCAAAATTTATCTTCAGTCAGAGTGGCCACCATAGGGGGTGGGTGGAGGTTGTCCCTGGTCACTGGTTAGCTGTAGAGGAAGGTATTTTACTCCAATCCTTGATCGGGCCGTTGAGGAGGGCAATAGCCCGGAGGGGATTGAAATGTGGTCGTCTTTGAACAGTCATTTCAGATCCAAAGCAAGTTTACATCTTCAGTAATGAAGTTTGACAACATTGGGCCAAATGATAAGGAGATCATATTGACAAAAATCCACACAGTAGACCCGGATCTCGCATTGCAACCCAAATAAACGATAAAATATGGGACTCTTGAAGAAGCAAAGGCATCGTCTATTTTCAGGTTTAGGATTTAATATCTACTAGTCAGGACCTGTGCTTGGCTTTATTTATGGGAAATTGTCTAAAACTTACTATCACTTTTCGGCATTTCTCTTAAATTTATCATAATTTTTCAAAAAGTCTAAAATTCACCATGTTAATAAGTTTTTATTTTCCAAATCTCACCTTCCATTAGTGCACCATTAATGTTTCTTAACAGAGGTGTCCACGTTATCATAAAAAACAATTTTTATGACCAAATCACCCTTGAATGGCTAGTTAGAGGAAAAAGGGTCTTTTCCATTTTTCCATTTTCTTTTTTTACATTTTTAGTGTTTTTTTTTTATAATTTCTGTTTTTTTTTACATTTTCTTTTTTTTTTTTTACATTTTTCCATATTTTACCATCTATAAAATTTCCTGTATTTTTTTATATTTATTTGCAATTTCTGTGTTTTTCTATAATTTTTGGTGTTTTTTCTACAATTTTTATTTTTTGATTTTGTTTTTCACTTTCTATAGTTTCTATAATTTGAAAATATATTTTTTATTTTGTGTGCAATTTCTATAATTTTTTTATACTTTTTGTAACTTCTCTGTTTTTATATTTGAAAATATTTTTTTGAACTTTTTCCTTTTTATTTCATGTCTAAATATTAAAATATATGTATATGTTATATATATATATATATATATATATATATATATATATATATATATATTTGGGTTATCTATAGTTTATCTGATACAATTTAAGTTGCACGTTAGTGGGAGTCGCTAATTTTCTATGCTCTAGATCAATTTGTATTCTTTTTTGTATCTTAATTTTAATTTTTTTATTGGGTTGTTAATATTTTTAGGTAAAATTATAAAAAAACCTCTTCTTATTATAACAAATCTATAAACCATCTTTCTGTTTTAACCCTAACAAAGGCCTCCCCTATAGTTTTGAAAAAAAGTGCAAATACCTCATTTCTCTTGGCTTTTGAGTAACAAAGGTATTTAACTTACCAAATTACTCATATAATTTTTAAGGCATTTTCATACACAATTTAAAGTTTCAACTTTACCATCCACAAATTTATTTTCCTAGGCAATTTTTAAAGAGTAATTCTTCATAGTCTTCTTGGACCAAGGTAAAAAGGCTAAAGTGGCGTAAAGGAAAGCAATTTTTTTCAAGGTATTTTAATAAATTTAAATGTGAATGAAGTTGGGGAGATTTTTGTTAAAGTCAAAACACAAGGGAGCTTTATAGGATTGTTGGAAAACCCAAAGAGGTTTTTATAAATTTTTTCTATTTTTAAATGGAAATTAAGATTATTTTAAATTAATTAAACTATATTTAAAATTAATAATTTTTATTAATTTTTGTTTTTATTAATCCTTATTAAATTTCATTAACTATATTAAGCTTTTATATTTTAGTGGAACTTAAGTTGGTTTTAAATTAGTAAAAATTAATTATAAAACTAATAACTGTTAGATAGTTTTGTATTAGTTACATATTATTTTAAATTGATATTATTTTTTAAGTTATCTTATTCCTTTTTATTAATTTATTTTTTATTATATTAATAAAAATATTTTTATCAATAAAAATGATTAATAATCATTTCTATTTTATTTAAGTAACTTACTAAATTATTTTTTACTATAATTAATTAATTTTTATTATTTTCAAATAGAATATAAATGGATTATAATTTTTATGATATTTTATTTAATGTTTCAACATGTCGTTGATCCAGACATTTGAACCATTCAAACTATCAGTTGACCCTATTTCTATTTCCATGTTTTCTAAAACCCACCCTGTTTTACCTAGGCAGTTGAACCATTTATCATTTTGACATAGCCATCTGGTCATAGGTTGTTACATTGTACAATATATACAATGTATTGAAAACTTATGGAGAACTAGGGATGATTTTTCATTTTTAAGCTCTTATATTTATAGAAAAAAATAAAAATAATAGACCTTATATTCTACATATATAAATGGATTATGTGTCACGGTTTGACTCATCCAACTTGGATTGTTGAACCATTGACCTGTGACCTAGAGGCTAAAATTATTCATCCTCCAAACCAGTTTTTTAAACACCAATTTTATTTGTTGGGTGAAGTAAATAATATTTATTCTAAAATACAAATTACTTGATTAATTGACTTCAAAAATTAATTATCTTTTAAATAGAAATAGATTATTTAGCCCAATAATATGTCATTGAATATCTCCATTTGAATATAATTAATTTTTACTAAAAGTTATGATTTATTGTGAATATATTTAATATATATATATAATTATAGTTAAATTGAAATGGGTATAGATATAGATATAGATAAAGTTAATGAATTTTAGGCATTTTAATGGTATAATGGAGAGGAGAGAGAATTAGTCGCATGAGTTATTAAAGGATAGAGTTAATAGCATAATTAATAGGGAGAGATAATTAAAGAGTTAATGTGTGTGTGAGAGAGAGTTAATGATGCTAAAGGTGATTATCCACTTGAGTTATTTTGTTCAATTTTAAAATAAAAAAATTAAAAAAAAAGAAGAAAAAGATAAATACCTTTAAAAAGAAACCATGAGTTAGAAAAGTGACTAATTGACATATTCCATTTTAATATATAGAGGATGTAGATATAGATATTGCCTTTTTAAATAAAATAATAATACAATGTCTTATTGAACTTTTTTAAAGAATAGAAATATACTAAACACAATGGGATGGTACTCTCCAAAAGTCAGTAGAACAAATAAGAGAAAGAGAGAAGAGATGTGATGCTAAAATCTAGAGAAGAAGAAGAAGAAGGAGCCTTACCAACAAGCCAATATTATATATATATATATATACAAAACATGGATTCGTGGCAGCCTGTGCGCTCAGTAAATGGCATCTCTACTGATGAAGGAAGATTTGGCCCGACCTCACAGTTATGCGACACGTGGCAAAGGCAACAACTCGGCACAAAAGCAAGCCCAAGGCGCGAGCACCAAGGGGAGAAACCAGTGGTCAGAACTCCCTACTAGGGGCCCGAACTCACCCCTGGCCCCAAACCAGGAAAGTAATCCGAACTGGCCTGCATATCAGTTCAGGACATACTTCACCGAATTGGCCTGCCTTGTAACAGTTCGGGACATACTTCGTCGAACTGGCTTGCCTTGTAACAGTTTGGGACATACTTCGTCGAACTGGTTGCTTCGATGATTCATAGGCCAAATGGTCCTACCATCTGGTTTAACTAGAAGTTCTCGATGTAAAAAAAAATAACAATTATTATATCTTTTAAATCTTTATATATGTATTTCAAAACTTGAATAGTTATAATTACAAATTTCAAGACAAAACCATTATCTTTGATGTAGAAACCATTTGCAGGGCCCTCCGCCCCTCCGCTAGTTTACTATTATTACTATTATTGAATCTATTCTCTACGACTTAGGCATTAATTTACTATTATTACTATTGGTGTCAGAATAAGTTAGAATTAGATAGATAACACACTGCACAGCTGTTCGTCCCCCACTTAAATTAAAAGGTATACATTTACAACAATTTTCATTGATTGGTCACCGCTCTACAAAAACGAAACACAAAGCAACCAAAGCCATTCACACTTCACAGTCTGTGCTTGCGTGGTAAGTGGTAAGTGGTAAGCGACGAGTCGCGTTCGATGTCGCCCACAGTTGGTGAAACTTGCAGAAATATCACAGTCGTATTCAGAGCCCTGGCTGCACCGACACTTATGGTGGAATATGTGGCTTCATGGGCATTATGACAAGTGGTCCTATCGATGATTGGTTATTTAAGAACGCTTGGTTGGGCAGGTTTGGAATGATCTAACTTACCACGTGTTAGATATCTAAAAGATCAAGACAGATTCAGTCACCGGTGATCTGTATCCATCTGATTTTTCTTCATTGCGCGTAATTAGTTAGGATATGACTTTTTTCGGTCATACAAATATTATTCTTTTTTTTTTTCGCATAAATTCTCACAAGGTGGAAAATTAACAA
This sequence comes from Nelumbo lutea, assembly GCF_056320005.1. Taxonomy (NCBI): domain Eukaryota; kingdom Viridiplantae; phylum Streptophyta; class Magnoliopsida; order Proteales; family Nelumbonaceae; genus Nelumbo; species Nelumbo lutea. The sequence goes on from NC_142684.1 coordinate 110,710,706, forward strand.
GGGTGAGCAAAAAAATTCGGAAAATCGAAAAATCGAGTCGAATTAATGAGATTGAATCGAAAATTCTGGTTAATTGAACCGGTTAGTGTTAATCAATATAAAAATAGTATATATTTATATATCTTATATTATGTATAATATAATATTTTATATGTATTTCCGATTTTTTATTATATATTTATTTATAAAATATTTTATAAAGTAAAAAACTGAAAAACCAATAAATCAAACTGATGGTTAATCAAATTGATCAATGGGTTAAACGATCAATTTCAGTTCATTTTCGATTACAGATTTTTTAAAAAACCGATAATATCAATTCGATTTAATTTAGATCCACCAAATCGTGAGCACCCCTAATGGTAAGAAAGGAAAAAAATTAGGGCTGCAAGTCGGGCTGGGTTAGGTCGGGTTGAGGCCAACCTTAGCTCAATCCTGAATTCTAAACCCCAACCCTAACCCTAACCCTAACCTTAACTAAATTCCTTCAATCCTAACCCAGTCCAATCCAATCTAAAGTCAATTTCGGGTTGGGAACTCAACCTTCTTCCCATCCCTTAAAATCTCATAGAATTTCTCGATTTTAGATCTAACTTTCACTACATAATCCCATATTTCATTAGTATTTGTTTGTTGACGTTCTTTTATTTTGTTTTTTTTTTGGTACAAAATTCAGAAAAACAAGTGTTAGAAATGACTATAATTTATTATGAATTGGACTTACGATAAATCTTTTTTGGGCAGCAAATAACATAGAGGAAATGAAGAATAAAATTTTCAAAAAAACATAAAATAATGTTATTAAGGTTTTAGTCTTTCTGATTAGGATTAAGTGAGGTGATTATTTTAAAAGAAATACATGATACTATGTGGTGGGGGTTATACAAATATCATGCATCTAAACAAATCAATGTATATTATATATTGCATATAACATATATTTATATATTATATTATATATAATATAGAGTCGGATTTGGGTTGGGTCGGATTGGCTAAGGGGTCAACCCTAACTCTAGCCCAAACATCAACCTGACCGAACCCAACCCAACTTTTTCGGATTGGGTTAGGATTGGGTTCGGGCCAACCTGGCCCAAGTTGCAGCTTCAAAAAAAATACAATTGTCAAGGTATATTAAACTTGTTGAGACGAAAACAGGTAACCAAGAGAAGCGGAAGAAAAACAAATTGAGAAACTTCTTCAAATGGCAAAAAATAAAAAAAACACCAAAAAGGATTGCCTCCAACAGAGATAAATTCATCAAGTGTGTCTCCCTATGATTTTAGTACCAGCAAATTCACAAAAAATCCAATAGAGATGAATTCAGCTCGTTGCTTCAAATATTAATTTTTGGGATGAAGTAAAACAACGGCTAGTGTTGAGGGAGGAGTTGCTTCAGACGCGCAACTGTAAGGGGATTCCCCACCTCCTGACAGTTCAAAACAAGAACAGTCATGGCGAACAAGGTGGTGCATTAGGGACCACCACTTCAGCAGTTCAGCCCCAACATAGTGATCAATAGGGATATAAATGTGCTTCATACAAACTTTCTTCTTCAGTCATCGATCCGCTCAGAGTGTAAAGAGTGGGGACAAGCAGGGAAGAATCAGTAGTCAAAAAACTGTTGTTGGCCCAACAGCCCAACAGTCATAGGTTTTCCCTATTGTAAATGCCCCATGTTACCTTGAGAATCAATTGACGTTTGCACGCTCCATGAAAAAATTATGTATTTTGTTGAAAACGATTAATAAAAGATGGGGCTCGAACCCACGATGACAAGGTTAAGAGCCTTGCGCTCTACCAACTGAGCTAGATGGGCAATTGCAAATCACTGCCAACTATTATCTTTTGTCATATGCATCCAATATATTAGTATGAATTTGCTCAAATTTAAATACGAATGTAGGCTTTTTCCAGGTAAGAGAAGAGATGGAACGGAGCTAGAGAAGGGTGGATAATAGGTTAAAGAAGAATAAAAAGTAAAAGCCATTATACTGCAACATATCCCACCACAATAGTTCAACAAGAGTGTATATAGGGGTATATTTGCCTATTTGTTTATATATTGGGGTTTATTCGAATTCAATCTGATTAATAATCAGATTGCTTTCTTGATTTCATTCAATTTGTTTAAACCTGAATGAATATTTGTAATCGAGATGGACTGATCATATTTAAATTCAAATCAGATCAATGCCCTATTCATCTGCAGTCCGAATTGTAAGTTCGGGTCATAATGTCATATAGAGCAGATTTGTTCCCACTTTGTTTATGCATTCGGAGTTAGACACAGATACTAAGTTGGTTGCAAGGGCCATTTGATAACAGCTGAAGTTGTTGGAAAATAATTTTTTGAGGATGTCAACTTGTTAAAAGCTAAAACTGAAATTGGTAGATTATTATTATCATTCAGGGCCTGTTATTTTTCTATTCTTTTTTTTCTTTAGATTATAAGAGGGGGAAAATTTGTCAATAAGATTTGGTTCACATTGATCAAGATATTCATCCTTTTTCTTTCAAATTTATGTGGGGATCATGAAAATTTTATTTTTCTTGAATATCACTTACCCGAATAAATGATTTTCTGAAAAATAAATGAAACCTGAAGATTTTATTATTTAATCATTTTATCCAAAGTAATAAGCAGCTTGATTCGGCAACTTTACCCATCGATCATTGCCAATAGAGCCCTAGAATTAAATTTGAACATGTGTAAATGTTGGAAATGAAGAGTTGATTTTCTTTTGCTTCATGTTTGATTCTTTTGTTTGTGATGTGGCCCAACTTTATATATATGAAAAAGAATGAAAACAGGAAGAATAAGGTTATTTGTTAAGTTTTTGAGATCCAACTTTACATTAGAGCAAATTAAGGTAGAAAAAAGCTACTAATTTTGCTTAAGTTTTTGAGATATGAAATTTATACTGTTAATATATACAAATTTTGCATTAGATGGGAGTGTAAATAATAGTTACAAAACATAAACATATGCCGGTGCAAAAACTGAGTGCAAAGTTTACATCTGATTGAGATTTGTACCACAAATAAAGTAACAAACAGAGCCTAAGTGCAAAGTTTACATCTGATTGGAAATATTTGTTGCATGTTAAATCAAAGTTTTGACTAATTATGTTAAACACGTTGAATGATCAATTTATTTTTCATTGATTCACATTACATAACATATATTTTCACATTTTACAAGATGTACTTATTATCATGGTTTTCAAAACTGGATCAGACTGGACGGTTGAACTAGAAAATCGAGAACTGATCAAGTGATCGGTTCTGGTTTTTCTCAAAATCAAATTTTCTATAAAAACCGTTGATTTTGGTCAGCAAAACGCTGACCTGGGCGGTTAATCATTCGAACGGTTTTGACCGATTTTCATTTTTTTAATTATTTTGTCAAAACGAGCCGACCGTTTGACTTGATAATCGGACACCTGACTCTCCGAATTAATTTTAAAAACCATACTTATTATTAAAGACTTTAATAACATTAAAAATGCAAATACATATTACTTTATATCGCATCGGTTTCTATAAAATGTACCATAAATTTTGCCATGATCGAAAATCCACATATTTTTTCTTCCTTTTTGGATGAATCAATTTAGATATGCTAAACGTAACCGTGGGTATAAAAACGGGATTCCATCAACCCATTCCATTTCATGCCCTATATACTCAGCCAAGAATGGTGTAAATGCATTTCTACATGCGGAACGTGAGGGCTGATGTATTATTGACATGCCAACCACCTTTGCCGGGTGGTTGTTTGGCATCATGAGTAGTAGGTTTGAGACAAAGCAATGAATTTGTCAATGTAAGTCCCCTCACTGTTGCCCCCGCCCCTCAAAGCACCTTAATGCATGGGCCTGGTCTGACCGACCTGGTAGTTAGGTATAATCGGGGTTTCGTTTGTACAGTGTACTCCGGTTCAATTAATCTCATCTAAGCATCAACGACATTTGTTCATGAAAAAAGTGCCATTGCCCTACCTTTCCAGTGTTTGCTTCTGCATAACTGCATTCCCTTGCAGTTATGTTGCTCTTTACTGACTTTTTATTTTATTTGCTTGTGTTGGTTAATTAGTATCTGTTTCTTTGTAGTGAAAATCTGAATAGGATGCAATTTTACATCTAATCCATTTTTGCATTCTTTTTGTTTATAACCATGATTTGCATTCCTTTCTCATGCAAAGTTAATACTTTTGATCTCATTAAACTTTCTAGTAGTGCAAACTTTGCAAGTTTTCCTATCTCAACTCTCATTCATATAAAATGTGACCATATCATCTTACTTCCTACTTCACCCTTAAATAGAAAGCCCTCTTACCTCCATTTGCTTTCATATAAAATAGGACCACGTCATTGTATTTCTTATTTTAATTCTCACAAATAAATAAAAATAAAGTCAAATTTGAACAAAATTAAATAAATCAGAATTTACACTCAGTTTATTTGTCTTTCTAGAGTTTGGATCTCCTACCCACAAGAACCATACCCATGCCTCATTATAACTGTACATTGAGAACATCTCTCGTATTTGCATATTACCATTTTTAATTCTTACAAATAAATAAAAATAAAGTCAAATTTGAACAAAATTAAATAAATCAGATCTTATACTCAGCTTATTTGTATTTCTAGAGTTGGATCTCCTACCCACAAAAACCCTACCCATGCCTCATTATAGCTGTACATTGAGAACATTTCTCGTATTTACATATTACCATTCATGGGGAGACATTCCTAAGGCTTAATTTGGAAAAAATACAAATACAAATATGTAAAGTGCAAAACCTTGTATTATGTATGCATTTGTACTCTACATATTTGCACTTGCGCTCTTTCCAAATTAAACTGAGCCTAGCTGTGTTTGGTTGCAATGCAAATGAATTTGTACTGATGCAAAACCATGGCAGTACAAACTATTTGAGTGTAAATTCTGATCTATTTTTGTTTCAGATTTTAGCTTTTTTTGTTTGATTACAGTACAAATGAAGTAAATTAAGATATGAAACAGAATAAAGTAAAATCCAAAACAAAGTTAAATAAGATTTTGCATTTTTTACATTTATACTAATACAAATAAAATTGTACTACAACCAAACACAATTTAATATACAACTGTAGTGTCATGTGAGTAAGAGATCTATTCCATGCATTTTCACCCTACAATTCCATAAGGTTATGTTTTGTTTGAAGGAAAACAAATGAAAAGGAAAGGAAATGCAGGAAAATCCATACAAGGTTTGTAAAAGTTCCTTCCTTTCCCTACTTTTTCCTTTAAACCAAACATACACTAAAACAAAGAGAGCCTTAATTGCTGCTACGTCCTACCATTGCACGCTTTGTTCACGGGCAGATTAGGTTTGCGTCCATTTCCCAACATATGTTATTGTGCTGCCTTTCCTCTATGCAAATTGCAAAGTACGGTTACACCTACCGCTCTTTCACACGGTTGTATTTATACTTCTGCCTTCTGGATCAAGTAATTGCAATTCAATTGGTGGCGGTACTTGACCCAGACGATCTTCTTCTTTTTATTGTAACCATGCGTTATTCCAGTCTGATGGATTTGTAACGAGACTTTGGATGAGAAAATTATTTTGCACTCATCCTTTCCAACGGAGTTTTTTTATTTTTTATTTTTCCTTTTTTTAGGTATTTTGGTGTTATACACCATTAATAACTTCCTTGATTTGTCAGAACTGGAACAAACCAATTAATACACCAACGATCCAGCAAACCCAGAGGGCGGGTAAGAGAGACCGAATCTGCACTTCACAGAATGCTCCCCACACTAACGTCATAGTACATTGCATCTCGTACTTATATGTTGTTTTGCATGAATTCTTTCAATGCAATGCACGGCTGCAATGTTCTGTGAATTTGGTGGGAGTAGCAGATCCAAATTCACGAATAAAAGCTGGGCTAACTGAACACGACTGAAATCTAGACACTTACATGGCACGCCAATCCCAGGGGAAAACTTTCTTCCTCCAATTAGTCAGTTAAGAACGAAGTAACTATTAATATATATTTTTTTTCAGATCAATCTCTAAATTGAATTTCGGGCTTCATTCCCCCAAATTTGAGTTGGTTGGGACCTATCTTATGGGCCCTTTTGCTATGACACGGGCTAAAGACCGTGATCATTGATCAGCTATCAGGTGCTGAAATAAATGGATATCTTTCACTATTGTGTCTTTAAAAAGGTACAAACTTGTACTCGGTTTGCGACTTAGGCTGTATTTGGTGGCAGTGCAAATTTATTTGCATTAGTATAAATGCATGAGAGTGCAAATTTTAAAGATGAAAATTCTTGTTTAATTTTGTTTTGGGTTTTATTTTATTCTGCTTCATGTCTTCATTTACATTAAAATCATTTGCACTGTCATGGTTTTGCATCAGTGCAAATTTATTTACATTGCAATTAAATACAGCCTCAGGCTTAGTTTGGAAAGATTATAAATACAAATATGTAAAGTGCAAAACCTTGTATTTTGTATCATTTTCTATGTATTTGCACTATACATATTTGTATTTGTACTCTTTCTAAACTGAGTCTTACAATCCATTTGGTTGTTGCCACTAGGATGAGAAAAGAATAATATTCCCTTGAGATGAGAAAAGAATAATATTCCCTTGGGATGCTTCATTTCTCGCATTTGTTTTGGGTGAAATAGTGAGATTCAACGAGAAACCATATCACAAATTTAGGGATTTGGGGTCTCACCAAATAGGTGCGACCCCACTAAGAAACGAAAATACCGAGAAGCTTTGTGCGGAAATATTGTCAATGCATGTCTCCATTGCCTTAACCGAGCTCCAGCCTTCCAATAGTCACTATCTCATCATCTCCGAGCTCCAACCTTTCAACGGTCACAACCCCATCGTCATCATCTCCAATGAATGTATGTTATCGTCTTAGATCTAAAACTCTGTGTTAGATCTGCTGAACCAGCCATCTCAAATTTGTGTTAGATCTTTGATAGGATAATTGGACTCAACAACCAAACACATGTGACAGAATTGAGAAAATAAATTTTCTCTTCTCATCTCATCATTTCTCAACAACCAAACAGACCCTTAGGGAATTAATCCAATGGCCCAAGTGCCCATTGGATTGATTTTTCTGGTTTTTCATAGAAATTGAAAATATATATATATATATATATATATAAAGGCAAAAGATTTCATAGGTTTTATATATAATCATATTTAAATAAATTAAAAGTACATATTTTTAAATTTCTTTTTAGGGGTGAAACTTGGGTGAATTCAAGTTGGGATTTTATCAAAATTTGAATGGGGCTAGCCTGAAAACCTGAGCCTAGTGAAATGTAAAATCTTCAAATTGCATATCCAATTTGCACCCCTTTGATTTTAAGGGGTTGTTTTTTCTAAGATTTTAAGAGGGGAAAGTTGGCCAATGGGGTTTTGATTCCCATTGACCAAGAAACTCATGTTATTTTTTCAAATTTATGTGAGGATCAGGAAAAGCTTATTTTCCTGTGTCATAAGTGGGTAAATAACTTTCCCACATTGGGGGAAAGGTGCTAAAACTTAAACGGGACAAAAATGCCATTTTAATAACAGATTTTTATGAGTAAAATGGTCATTGCCTTACTTACATGGAAAATAAAAGAACATAACTAAATACACTTACTGGAATATGTCTAATAATAACGATTTTGGAATATGGTGAAATTAAACTTCTCTATAAATCTTATAGGCAAATTATATTTAGCCCCTGTTCGTTTTTTGGTAAGTTATACCCTCTATAAATCTTATATGCAAATTATTTTTAGGCCCCGTTCGATTTTTTGATACAGAGTAAGTAACCAAAAAACCGAATGAGGCCTAAATATAATTTGCATATAAGATTTATTGGAAAAAATAGTTTCACCATATTCTAAAATCGTTATTGTTAGATTAGTATGATATTTGAAGAATGTTTCCCTTTTTCCTGTACTGTTATACTTGTTTAACTGTTTGAAAAAAGTCTTTACTTAACAAACATATTTAAGGTTTTCAGATCATTGGTTAGCTAGACCTAGGTTTTTGAAGTCTGTTGGCAGGTCTTGGTTTTGGTGGCCTCCCAATGTTTAGGCCCAGTTCAACTATCAGGTGGGTTCTCCATTGACCTGGGTGACTGAGGTTGGTTCTCCCAGGTCTCAACCAAATCAGTCGGTAAGATAACACTTAAGGAGTTGAATGATTTCTCCCACGTCGCATCGGAAAATGGGTAAAACATTACAAGCACCGTTAATTTGCTTTTTCATCTTCTAAACAAAACCCTAAAATTAAAATTCCCACCATCGAAGCTCATTATTTGGTAAGAGATTTCATCTTCCATGAACTGCACCATCCATTGTCTTCGTCCATGGTGAAAAAAACCGTAAAGTGCATCACTTATAGTACAGTTTTTTTTTTTTTTCTTTTTCCTGTTTATTTTACCATAACACAGAAAAAAGCTCTGTCTACAATCCTATGACCATTTTTTTTTCTCTTAGTCAAAACTACAAATCCAAGTAGGTAAATCATAGAACAAAAAATTCCTTTAAATATCTTTTTTTTACAAAGAAAATAAATGATCTCTGATGACATGAACCAGTAACACAACCAAACTGAAGACAATGAAGACGACAGATGGTGAAACTCGACCCCCAAATGACTAAGTCTGGTTGGTGGATGGATAAGGAATTTTGGGGTTTACTTAGAAAGTTGAAAAAATAACCTAATGGCATTCAAAGAATTATGCCTAGGGGTGGTCACGAGTCAAGTTTTTCATGAGTTATTCGAGCTCTGCTCTCGAATATATATATATATATATTATAAAATATTTTTTCTCAAATTGAGCTCGATCCTACAAATTTTTGACTCGAACTCAAGGTTCTAGCTTGAACTGAACTCGGGCTCAAGCCTCTATTTGGCTCGGCTTGGCTTGAATCCACCCCTAATTATGCAATGCAAAGGGGTTATAGATTTATATCTTTACTAATCTGATGTGGCATTGTAATTTATGTGGACTAATCCTTTGAAGAACAAATAAAACCCACTCATTTTGGGGCCCACATGGCAATGGGACAAGCATAGTCTTGGCCAATGAGATCGGATATGCTCTTCACACATGGCGCCTCACACCGACCTCACAGGCACATCCCTCCATACATCGGGAACATCTCCCATACTTATGTGTTAAAATTAATGGGAGATGTTCCCAATACATGACAGGATGTGCCTATGAGATCGTTGTGAGGTGCCCTGTGTGAGGAGCAGATCCCAATTCTTGGCCAACCTATTTTATTTTTACCATTGGGACTTGGGAGTTAGAATCAATGTTTTCGAACCGCCATTGATCCAAACGGTCAGGCCATTTGGCCCGGGAAACCAAACAACCGGTTCCGTTTTACCTAAAACCCAGAATCTGATAAAAAACCGTTGACCCAGGTGGTTGAATTGTCTACCCGTTTAACAGTTTTTGACTTTTTTTTTTAAGTTTACTGTCAAAATATGCCGTCCGTTCGAACTGGACAATTGGACCATTAACCCAGAAACCAATATCCAAAATGGTTCCATTTTGGAATCGTTTTTTAAAACGTTGGTTAGAATCAGGACTCGGCCTAGAGCGTGGGGTGATAACTAGAGGCTGGCTTGGCCTTACAGATACAGACTTCTGCCAAGCCCAAAGCCCCAAACCCCAAACCGATCTCAAGCCCAATACTAGGTAAATATCAGATTGGGCTTTAGCTTGATGAAGACGAAACATGACACTTGAATCGTTTTTGTTTTGTTTTTCATTCCAGAAGATTGTCAGTGAAAAGCATTCTCTGTTCTGTGCCTTACCCTTGATGAATTAATAATAAGTCTAAGCTTGTGTTTGGCAGTCAATACGCCCAGTAATAAATCAGTGCCATTTGATAAAACAGAAATCTAATATCTGAAAAGTCGTAATCTTTTCTTCTTTTACATTTTGGAGCCTCTGTAATTTTATTAAAAAAGGTGGTTCCATACGAAGCACATCTAATCTAAACACATTCCGCACATAATCCACCTCTTACTAAAATCAGATATATTATCAATTTTCAGAAGTATGATTTAGACATTAATACAAGCTATAAAAAACCGATATGAGACTCTGTTTCAGCGTTATCGAACATTAGGAATGGCAATTTCTAGCTTATCCGGTGGACATTTGCCCCTACTCTCCCCTATAGGATGTTTTTTTTTTCTTCAAGAATGGGTTTTAGAGTGGGGACAAGTTTTGTGATTTTACAATTTATACGGGCATAGGTAGGGTATGGTATTAGGCTAAACCCGGTCTTCCCTGACCCACATGTTGTTGGAAAGCATATAAATTTTATATACTAGGTCTTGAATTTAATAATATTTTGAATTTTTTGTGAAGGATAATTGCTAGTTTATGTATTTTTTATATGTATTAATCAAATAATTAAAAATTTTATTGTTTATTTGTGTTATTTTACTTATTTATTGTTTATATATGACAAGAAATAATAGAAAATTAGATGTGAATTCAAAACCCAATCTGCTCCTAACCTTGAATTCAGGGAGGATTTTGCATTTCATGTGCAGTGAGAGTTTGAATTCTCAAAATCCAACTCACTACGGATTTTGGAGCAGATATAGATTGAAATATTTAAAAAAACAGATAAGGTCTAAAATTTACAAAATTATTTCTTTGGAATTGGAGTAATGCTAGGGAACTCATTGATGCGCCTTTTGTACTCCACTACTCCTTTCCTTTTCCCAGCAGACATGGATGGATCCCAAACAGGGACATAATGCAAGACAAATTAAAATACGATCAATCTCTTCACAAGCCTGACATCTATGGGAGCAAGAAAACAGAGGAATTGCATAAACTCGTGTACCGCAACATAGATAAGTGTGTGTTTTTTTTTTTTAGAAAATTAACCCTCCGAAGTCCAAATGTGTTCAGACTTTAGGTTAAATGTGGAAGGAGTATAAATACAAATATATTGAGTGCAAATCTATGAATTTTGTATTATTTTACATGTATTTGCACTGTATATTTTTGTTTCTACTCTTTCCAAACTGAGCCTTACGATTCATGGAAGGGCACTCCACAAGAGAAAGTTGGACATTTTTTTTATGGGCCCTCCTACCTTGTTCTCAGGAAGAAGAAACCCATGAAAGGCGTAAGCTCGTTGTTTATCGGAACTACTCTCGGGAATTGAGTCTCCATTATTTGTTAGTGTACAGTTTGGTAGAGTTCGGATCTACTCATCACATTAACCTTGGCCGCACATCTAGAACATCTCCCGTAATTGTATTTATTATTTAAGGGGAGATATTCCGGATGTAACTGTAAGGTCGGTGTGAAGCGCTTGGTGAGGAGGAGATCCCAATTCCTTTCAGTATGTGTGATAAACGATGAGCTGCAACTGTATATGTATGTACATGCATCAAAATGAATCCAATAAGCCCAAATTACAGAAATATGGGCCCAAAAAGCCCAATAGGTGAAGTCCATCGAAATTGCCTCTGCATATCTCGGCACTCGGCAGTTGGCACACAGACGAGACGACGGGACTACAGCCCTACAACGCCTCCAAGGCTGCCGCCAGTGCAAAAATGTCGTCATCTCCACCACTGCAGTCTCCGTGCTTGCACCCACACTCACTCCACCTCGTCGACCTTGCTTCCCTCCCCTGTTTTGCTATCTCCGGCGTTCCGGGCATTCGAATCGTCATCTCTATCTGCAGTGCAGGTGGCTTCAGGCCTTCGAGAACACCGCTGTTCGTGGGAACTGTAGTAACCCATCTCTCAATTGCCAAATTGGGTGAATCCAACACGTCCTTCCAAGCTATTTCTGCTCTACCTAAGTGCTTAGACCTGCCGATCTTCCGGAGAATCGGTGCTTTGCTTCTCCATCTAAGCTCGAACGTTACTGTTTGTTGCTTGAATACCTCCATGGGATCTTGGGTTCCAAAACATTCCAACGAGAAGGACTCGTTCCAGTACGGGTCGTCACTGGTTGATGGGATTTCTCGACTGTTAAGCCGGACCCTCCCGTTATTTCCAGCAGAGAGATAGAATCTCACAAAGAGGTTTCCAGTCGATATGAAATCGAGATTTTTCGCTCTTATGATTCTCAGCTGGCAGTTGAGCCAAGAAAGATTTTGAGGGGTAACCATGGGGCTGAGAGAGAGAGAGAAGATAGTGAATTGTTGGTGATGAAGGATGTGTGGTGTAAATATATATATAGGTAGTTGGGAAGTTGAAAAAGGAAAGGAAATTGCTTTGGACGTTGGAGGAAGACTTTGTAATGGTTAATAAAGAAATGAAGAAATAGGCCACCCAACTAACGCAAGATCCGCGCTTTGGATTACAAGGAGTTGCAAATTAAGCCCCTTGGATTGGCCAAAGGCTAATATATGAAGCAGGGAACGAGTAATTTGGAGCTCAAACGGAGTTTTGGAGTTCCTCTTTTCAACTTGCCATATGTCATAATAAATATACTTTTATAGACAAGTTTCATATTAAAAATTTTAAAATCTTAAACAATTACTACTAGTTGTGAAAATTGGAAATTAACCACTAATAAATCAATATAAGGTTGGGCATATGTGGTTGACATGGACTTAAGAATTGAACATGCGGCCAATCCACCGCGTCTCTGTGATAAGTGTTCTGGTTTGGCCATAAACATGGTTCATCTATCATCAAAATGCTGAATAATGAGGGTAATTAGTTTTACCAAAAAATATAATATTGAGAGTTAAGAACCTTTTAATAGATTTTAACATCAATAAACATCTTAATATATGTAATTTGTAAATTATCAAGTTGAAAAAGTAGAAAAAAGTATTGATTGGATATGCAATTTTTGCACATCCAAAGTACATACCAATATTTTGAATGGAACAAGGATCTATTGTGAACACAAGTGTGTAACATAATATTTTAAATTAATTAAAAAATCAGCACATACCATTTTTTATGAGCATATTAATATATACCAATGTTTTAACGTTTTGGTCATCGGTTTCCGGGTTGATGGTTCGACCGCCCGGTTTGAATGGATAGTCCATTTCAACAAAAAATAAAAAAAAAACAATAATTAAAATAAAAACTGTCAAAAACCATTGAACAAGTCGAATAAATTAATAGTTCGACCACCTGGGTCAATGGACCATTGATCAATTCAACAGTTTTTGTCTAATTACCAGGTTTGGAGTAAAACAGAACCGATTGCCTGAACAATTCCTAACATTAATATATACCATTAAAACTGATCTTATTAACTCTATAACTTATAGGGGGGGGGGGGTTATGGAGATCTCGAGAGGATGTTGCTTTATGGTATTATACCATTCTTTATTACATAAGCTGATGGAAAGGGAACGAGAAGACAGCGTTTGAATTCATGGGTTTTAGATAAATAAATAAACAATGGTTGCAATGTTAATCCATGGACGGCAGTGTGAGATTGAATCGTGGTTAACACGTTGGTATAGAAAAAGGGAGCTTTCTGGTGCTTATCATCTCCATTCGCCTCAACCCTGTATCTAGTTCAGATGATATCTACCTCCAATTTGCTCAATCCAAACGGATTCTGTGCCTTAGTTTATTATATATCATCCTCACTGGATTTGCAGTATATATTATTTATATACACCATTTGCTAGTAGTGTTAATAAGTAAAGCTTCCTTTGATATAATATATTTGGGAACGCGATTGGCAGACTAGTCATCCAGCAAAGAGATTTTCAAGGCGAAGAAATTTTTATGTGGCAACCCATAAAGTCTTCATACGTTGGCTGCATCATTCTCAACCTTTACCTCAATAATCCATTATCAAGAGCATGGTTCAAAGTATCAGTTTGGGATGCACAAAAATCACATGCTTTGAGTTTTCAAACAGAACCTCTCTCTCTCTCTCTCTCTCTCTAAATTTTCAGTTCAGTATTTCAAAAAATAAATATACTAGGAGTAATATTTAAAACTATAGAAACCCCCTTAAATACTAATATTTAGTGTTTTCGATGACCCTGAAACTGCAGATATGATATGCATCAATACTTTGAACCATGATTTTTTTTTCTTTTCTTTTCTTTTTTTTTTTTTTTTTTGAGGGGGGGGGTAAAGTTGGAAAAAGAAAATTGATTACTATGTCATAGGAATGGGTATAGAGCTGACATATCCTAGTTATCCGAAAGGTCTTCTTGACTGAATTGGATCTAGATGAGCTGTTCAGATTACACTTCAATTCATTACTCAGATATGACTGACTCATCATCTATGTCTTCGAAGGCAATTGTTTTGTTAAGTGGGTGGTCATCTCCTTTTAAAGACAAATCTCTTTTGAGGTGGCCAATTCAAACCGTCCATTAAATCTTAGAACCATTGAGTTGCTACGGGCTTTGTCAATCAGTGATGGAAAACAAATACTAGAATCCCTATTGGTCCGCAGACTAGATCGTTATTGCTAGATGACACATCTACCAAAAGGTCCAAAACATCCTATCCAACGTATGATCTATTATGTCCATTCAAGGAGCCAAATTAGACATGAAAATAATTTACTTGAATTTTCTCTTTAGTTTAATGACAGTGATAGGAAGATAGGACTACTCCTAGCGTCCTTCTAAACAAAATGATTTGTTTATATATTTTGGGGCTGTCATGTTTTTATTTTAAAAAACAATTGCCACACCGGCACTAAGGCATAAATCCAAATTCATTTTGCAAGGATTTGAAGGTGCAATTTTGTGCATCACTTGATACTCCACAACTACAGAGTAATAAACTAAAACGAGGAACTGATGTTGCGTTTGGATAAGTTTGAGGATTTGTGTTTTTAAATCTTCGAAGCACAAAACTCCAATTAGGCTGTGTGGCTTAAAAGTGTTGACTTTTAGATTATGTTTTTAAAAAGAAACACTCACCATACTTTTTGTCACATTTTTGTTTACCACTGCCAAAGCTCAAAACTAAGTTATCCAAACATGTTGTAATTTAACTATCCTTTATACTTTCAATTGTGAATATTATTCTCTTTTTCTTTCATTTCTTCCCAATTTCAACATATTTTTTGCATTCTGTAGAAGGATATCATAGTAGCTATAGACTGTCTGATAAGAGTCACTGGATTATTCACATGTATAGTGTTCTTGCTCATATCAGCTTCATTAAGAAAGAAAGAAAGAAAGAAAGAAAGAAAAGAATTCGGACCTTAACTGAGTTACTTAACTAATAGTATTAGGAACCTACCTTTCCTAAACGACAATACCATGTACCTAATCTTAAGAGGAAGAAAAATAAGGATGAGATTTCATTTAAACTATATTTTTTTTTAAGTGGGACTTGGACTATTTTCGTGGATACAAATATTTCAAGTGTGTTTTAAGTAGAATCTTGCATGGCAACATCACCAGTGCTAGGATTGAACAGAAAAGAGAAGTATAGCAATGAGAAATATTTATCTTCACACAAAAATGTTGAACCCTGTAGAGGGTTTTATATACACAACCTCTCACTCTGTAAACTATCAGCCTGCCTGCTTCAGTTTCTCTGCTCATTTTGCAGCAAGTCCATAAAAAGGGAAGAAGCAGATAAAAGAAAGACAAAATACATATAGTACAGTTTTGGTTTCTGAACACGAGGACCACTCTTCAGACTTGCTCTTCAAAAAGATCAACTGAAATACCTTTAATGTTGTAACTTAATGAATGTGATAGATGGGATCAATCAATCCAAACCAGGTTCATTATTTTGCATTTATCATTGATATCAATTTGCATCTCTGTGGCTTGCTTCATTCATGTAAAATTAAGTATCATCTTCAGCAAGCTGCACATCATACCCATGCTTTACCTCTGTATAAAATCAAGTAACAATGCAATGTTCAGGTTGGTGGGCAACAACTGTGCTTCTAACATAAAGTAAATATGTACAAAATTAAAACTTGTAAGTTATAGCCACTGAAGTTAAAAGTGAAGCTCATAATAAGTAAAATTTGTAACATCAAGAACCATAATTAGAATATACAAGACACACGTTATGCACTTGTGATAGTGAGGATCAAAATCAGAATAATTATGTGATTAACATTGTACTGTGCCTTGATGAGATCTTTAACCCTGGTATACTGCAGTCAGTTTTCAAATTGTCTCGACTTAAAACACTTGTGTTAATTTAGGCAGAAGGGAATGGAGGATAGTCTGCTGCCAAACCACATTTAGGTGGGATAAGGCTGGTGATGATGGTAGTCTAAATTTACAGTGAAGACCCAGGAAAAATGACAAAGGTAATGCAAACTACATTTCTAACCAGGAGACTACTAAGAATGAGCACAACACCCTGCCCAAACAAAAGACTGGCATAATGCATGTGAAAATATAGTCATTATCATCATCATCCTCTAAGCCTTCCCAATGATATGTGGTCAGCCGTATGCAGAAATATAGTCTGTCTTGAAATTCTTCATAATTCTAGATGAACATAATTAGAACTCTTCTGCACCAACCTTGGGATGGAGGAGTCATACTATTTGGATTCATACTAGACACCATAGGGTACTAATAAAGGGTAGTGTGGCAACAAAAGGTTCCTTTTTCTTTTATTTTGCTTCCTTGGAGATCTTTTTTTATTTGAATAAATTGCTACGGATTAGAAATAGATCATGATGTCCTGACTCCTAAAAAAGGTGGACAGGTGTTGAATGTGAGTTAACAAAATTCCTTTTTCTTTTACTTTGCTCCCTTGAAGATCTTTTTTTTATTTGAATGAATTGCTACGGATTAGAAATAGATCATGATGTCCTAACTCCTAAAAAAGGTGGACAGGTGTTGAATATGAGTTAACAAGATTCAACCTAACCTACCTGAGCCTCCCCCCCCTACACACACACACACAAGATCCTGAGCCCATTCTTTGGGTCTATCTTCAATTCCTCTTCCATTGGTCAGTCTTCTGCTAGTGATGGTTTGGGTATTTGCTTTATCAGGCCTACTAGCTGTCCTACTTCTGTGCCCATAAAAACACAGAAATAAAAAGCATCTGGGTCAATCCATCTGGGTTGCATGGAATCCAATGAATACATACATACATTGATGATTTGAGAGTCTACTGCTTTAGGCTTGCCAGCAAAGTAAAAATCAAGGTGGTGAATTGATGTAGGACCAGCTCAGTTTTAGTCTTTAGAGAATGTTGAATGGTTTTCTTGATCAGAGTTTTATGGCTGTTGATGGCTGTAATGGCTTCTTGAAGGAATAAGAGAGAAAATAGGGAGAGAAAGAAGAGAAAATACCTGGAATCACTCATACGTTGCCTAGAATCACTCTAGGGCATGGGAATCACTCACCATAGTTAGCATAAGCTGAAGAAAACTCATAAACTTCATTGCCTTTTGTGTAAAACGTCCATACAAATTTATAGACTCTATACTCATAATAATCCTAGGAGTCAAACTGTTATACTCAATAATCCTAATAGAACTCAAAGTAAGTTGTCATATCCTATTTCAATTCAAAGAAGACACAATAACTCTAATCCTACTTGTGCAATGATTCTAAAATTTTAAACATAAACAAATTAAAGGTTATAATTGGACCCACAAAATTTCAAAATGACAAAAATACCCTTACTGTCCAAAAATACAGAAAAAAATACATAAAATTTCATAAAATTCCAATTTTGACTCTTCAGCTCATGGCTCATTCTCCCCCAGTTCAAAAAAACTCGTCCTTTAGTTCCAAAGAACTTGAGGATGAAAAGTTGATATGCCCCAATTACAAAAGGAGTGTAGGATTTCCCACAACTACATGCTTGGACTGTAGAATAGAGGCCACACAAAGAACTAGAAAAGGATCTTGAAAGAAATGTTTTTCTAAAACACTACCTTCCGTAACCATCTTTGTTAAATCATCAATAATATTAGTTTCTTGAACACTTAATTCATCAACCAGCCTTGGTGATGAATTTTCCCCTCGCTTATCCAAATTCTCAACTACAACATTTGGAACTTTTTCCTTCAACCCCTAGCTTAGGAATCACCATCTTTATGTGTTCTGCTATCCTTGGTTCTTCAACAAACTCTGGGATTCCTTCCTTTGTTGATGTTGGTGGAACTTGTGCTATGTCAGGTTGTAATTCTTGAATTAGTTTTAGTTGAACTTGAAAGGTAAGGTCACTTACTTCCTTACTAGGATCTACTACAATCAGCACATTTGTATCTTGCACTTGAATTTCTTTAACTTGTTCCATTTCTACATTATTTTTAACTTTGTACCTTCTTCCCATTGACTTCTAGTTCTTTGTTGTAACCTGTTGCTTCTTCTTTTGCTTGAAATTAGTCAACTCCATATATATTATCATGGAAGTCTAGTGGGATATAATTTTCTTGCTAACACCTCTTCATCTCAACCCATGTATTAATTGGATCATCACCTCTATTTTCTAGTCATTGCTCAAAAGTTATCTACCATACTTTAGCATGAGCCATCAGCTTCACGCGCGCAAATCTATTCCTTTGTTTGTCAAACACATCGTGCCAATCAAAATATTCTTCTAGTTCAGAAACCCAATCAAATAATGCTTGTGGATCATCATCTCCTTTGAAATCTGGTATTTCCCTTTCTCTTCTAACATGTTTGAAAACCTTACCCTTGTAGCTAACATTATTAGATCTGTTTTCTTCCACCATCTTCTCAAATAAGTCAACCAAAGACCCTTCATATGGTTCAGAAACCCAATCATCATTGATTTTAGATCTGTAAGATTGTTTAGAAGATACCCTAGGCCTATAGAATCAGTCACTTTGTGAGAACATAGTGAATAAACCATTAGCTCTAATACCAAACTGATGTAGGACCAGCTCAGTTTCTAGTCCTTAGAGAATGTTAAATGGTCTTTTTGATCAGAGCCTCATGGTTGTTGATGGCTGTAATGACTTCTTGAAGGAATAAGAGAGAAAATAGGGAGAGAAAGAAGAGAGAAAAATACCTAGAATCACTCACAAGGTGCCTAGAATCACTCTAGGGCATGGGAATCACTCACCATGGTTAGCATAAGCTGAAGAAAACTCAAACTTCATTGCCTTTTGTGTAAAACATCAATACATATTTATAGACTCTATACTCATAATAGTCCTAGGAGTCAAATTGTTAGACTCATAATAGTCTTAGGAGTCAAACGGTTAGACTCAATAATCCTAGTAGGACTCAAACTAAGTTGTCATATCCTATTTCAATTCAAAGAAGACTCAATAACTCTAATCCTACTTATGCAATGGCTTTGAAATTTTAAACATAAACAAACTATAACTAGACAAATTAAAGCCTATAATTGGATCCCACAAAATTTCAAAATGACAAAAATATCCCTACTGTCCAAAAATACAGAAAAATACATAGAATTTTATAAAATTCCAATTTTAATTCTTCAGCTCCTACATCATGAATGTTAGCTTCCCATTGCACAATAATATATATAAGCACATTACAAGACATCTCTAAATCCATGCACCCAGATATGGTACTTTTTCACAAATTAATAGTGAGAGTCAAAATTAATTTTGAGTGCCTAAGAAAATTAATCTCTTCTTCACTGAGGGCATGGCTCTTAATGAATAGGATTCATGTAGCAGGCCCCAAACAGTTCAAAAACGGCTTAGATTAGTTGAGTTATCTCACATGATATTTTATGACTAAAACATAGTTATCAAGGCGCCAAGGCGAGGCTAGGCAACAAGGGGGTGCCTTGTCGCCTAGTTGCATAGGCGATGGATTATTTTAGTAAAAAACATGGAACCTAAGGTAATTCCCTAGGTTCCATAACCATATTTCCTTAATAATTATCCATAATTTTCATAAGAAAAGAATAAATTTCATGTTAAAGTACATAAATCAACATATTCATGAGAAGAAAAAGAAGAAAAGAAATTTCAAAAAATATAGGGGCTGAACCCCTATTTTTATTATTGGAAAAGAAGAAAAGAAAAGGTGGAGGAAGAAGACGTGGAAGAAGAAATGTGTTGATTAGACAAAATTTTAAGTTCTTCCTCACTTATTGGTTCGGGTTTTGAAGTCTTTGAGGATTCGATTAGCATGCCTGTGTTGATTAAACCCTAACAAATAAGAAAATAATAAAAAGAAATTAGTACATAAACAAACAGAATGAATATTTTAGTTTAATAATATATATTTTATAACTAAATCTCAAAAAATTAAGAACGTAGAAATATTTTATAATACATTGTACAAATAGGCGAGGCGAGCCTCCAAGGGCGCCTTGTCGCCTAGGCATCCCCTTGACAACTATGGATTAACAAACTTCAAAGATATGTTTTCAACATTGATTTCTTATTCAAATTGCACCTACTTCATTTTTACCTAACTTTCTGGCATGCCTAATGCAGCCAGAAACACAGAATTTCTCAAAGTATTCTATATGCAGAGTAAGGAAAGTCGGGTGCCTGATATAGTTTGATTCCTAATTGTTCCAGTTTGAAGACACTATAAGAAAGTAAAATTTGGCAAATCTAATATCAAAGTTTTGCAATTCCGCCTGCTTCAAATCTGATGCCCATGCTGCCCCCTCCCAAAAATAAGAAAACAATAACAAAAAAAAAAAGATATTGTGAACATGGAAAGATTCTTTTTTCATGAAAAGATTCTCTAATGAATACAAATGTCCATGTCTAAATCCATGATAATGAGCAAGCATAATAATGCCCAAAAAATAAATGCATTATAAGTAGAAAATTTTCAATTAACATTCTAAGTAATATGCATGGTTATTACATGGTTCAAAACAGAATATCCTGAAATGACAAATATCAAAGCATCTGGTGCCCCCACAAGGAGAATTACAATATCAAAGTTCAAAGCCCAACCATATTAGTTTATTGCAACTTGTCAGTGTGAAAATAAAAAATACCAGAGCTAATCATTAACTGTACCAGCAAAAGAAAGCATGTGACGATCAAATTGCCACCACTTTCTCATTACGTTCATGGCTGACCTAAAAATTCTCCTAACTAGGACACGCTAAATGGTGAGTGAATTCAGATCATCTACATTGACTAAATGAAAGCACATCCTTGATGGAAATTACTATATAAAATAAATAATCTAAAAGTTATGTAAAGGTTGAAACATTTAGAAAACTTGCACCTTTTAATGAAGGTTTCTCGTATTTGATTTTCATTTCATCCTCATTTTTCCATTCAGTGTCTTCATCACCTATATCTCCCTGCCCATCATTTCCTATGTCACTTTCACTTGCTGTTTCCCACTCAGAATCATCAGCATCTTGTCCATAGATGTCACCTGCTTCACCCTCACAATGGACACCCCCGTGTTTAATAGCTGCCTCTCTAAATAACCATGCCGAACGCATCTGCTTCTTGACTAAACGTTCAGCATAATCAGGAACCTTGTTTTGCCTCATGGAAAGCTCAGGGTCGTTAGACTGAGAACACTCATTTATGAAAAGAATGGCATCTAACAAACTCTCTTTTGCCAAGCCAAGCATGTCATATGCCTGTGCTCTTCTCCACAGGCTCTTGGCATGACGATTAGGAGGGTTGTGAAGACATAGTGCTCGTGTAGCATCACTAATTGCTGCCAAGGGTTGTTGCAAAAGAAGATAACACTGAGCTCGATTACTGTATAATACAACTCTCTCCTTCTTGGACCTCATTGGACATAGTGCCAGTGCTTCAGAATACTTTGTTACAGCTCCAGATATATTTCCAGAAGAAAATAGAGAATTGCCTTCCAGTTTGACAACTAGTGCTGCAGCCTGCTTGATATGAAGATCCTCCTTCAGCAGATTCTTCTCCCACTTCAATCTCTGTCTGGAATTTATCATTTCATCAATCTGTTCTTTTGTACGGCTACTGAGAGAGTTGCGTGATGTCCCTTGTGATTGCATACAATCTTGAAGAGCATTAATAATAGAATCCCCAAGCTTTTTGTGATCACCCAGAGTTGAAATCTCTGCCAAGTCTGTAAGTGCAGGCACTGCCTTATCAATTACCTATAAAAAATGCACATCATTAAATATCAAATATTATGATCCAAGGGCAAATAAAACCAAAACAATAATTACTGAGTAAGCACAATGCAGTCACCAGTCACAGAACAAGATAGAAAATGGTTTTGGTTCTTGTCATTCTGTGTTGAAGTATCCTATTTAACCTCGTTGAATAATAGATATCCCTATTGAAAATGAACAGATTGAAGGGAGGCCAGAGGCAAAGAAAAACTTAAATGTACAGAATTCAACTCAACTCAACTAAGCCTCGTCTCAACTATATGGAGGTTGGCTACATGAATCGTGTTCTGCCATTCCACTCTATTCAGTGTCATATCCATTTTTAAATCATGGATCATCAAGTGTTTCTACTAACTCAATACATTTTCTTTCTGGCCTGCCCCTAGCTCCTGTAGACCCTTCCACTTGCAAATGATCACCTTAACTGGAAAATACATCTTGCAGTTTTTTCGAAGATCGTAGATTCAAAGCATAGAAAGGAAAGAGATGCAATCATAGTTAACTTTTTATAGTTTTCTTGCATTGCATCAAGAAACTCAAGATGGGAAAATGCATTGGTTTATTGCAAGCTATGATGACTAGCCTGCCAATATTTGCAGCAACAATGATTTTAAAATGATAAATAGAAGTCACTTAAATTACTCCAAAGTTCCGACACAAACTCTACAGACCACCCTTTTAAGGCATTGTCTTCATAAGTAGAGCATTGGTATTGCAGATTTCATGGTGTCACCTATGTTGCCCATATATGGATACTGATAGAAACACGGAAACGGGAATTGGTGATATGGTTCTTCATTTCCTAAAATTGCCCAATACAGTATGTACCTAATATGATGCCCGGATACTGCATGGACTAACCTAGAATATACTCTATACCATTAACACTCTTAAGTATGAAAAATGTTATATTTCAACAAATTATACCATAAAGAAATCAGTACATGTTAGAAATTTAATTAAATTTGGGAAGACATAAATCTTTGGAAATATATGGGATTCATGTACCAGGACCAGGCATGTATAGGTATTTGGGTATCATATGATTTCACAAATCTCCAAAACATTTCTTTCCACATATTTTCTTGAGGTTTTCCATTTCCTCAGTTAATTTCTCAAGGTTCAAGCCTTCAACAATATTTAAAATGAAAATGAAAATCCTTTTCTGAAAGTGTGAATGCCCCATTCAGATGGATGCCTAGAACAGTTAACGTGTACCTGATCATTGAACCAGAACATGAATTATGTGGATAATCTTTATGGGGAACACCTGGGCTAGGAGCAGAACTCTTTTTTTTTTTTTTTGATCAATAACACTTTCATTAATTCATCAGTAGAAAATTTACAAGTGGAAGACAAACACACTTATCTTCCAAGAGTCACAAAGAACTTCAAGAAATGAAAAAAGAAAATACAAAGATACAAAGACACTAACATTACAGCTTAGCCCAAAACAAAGAATCCCTTTCTGCCCCTTGTTTTGCTAAACCGTCAGCTAGGGAATTAGCTGATCTTTTAATCCAACATGTCTCAACTTCCACCTCCAGCACCAGCCATTTGAATTTCCTCTTCTCATTATTATACTTCCATAAATCATTTTGATCTTTAGTCAGCCACCCTATCACCACCTCTGAATCCCCTTCAATTATAAGTTTCTTGATGTTCAATTCCTTAGCTTTCCGGGCTCCTTCCATAACTGCACATATCTCAGCTCTGAGGGAGTCACCCACTCCAATTGGGCCTGAGAACATAGCAGAGATGACCCCATTTTCATCTCTAAAAACACCCCCGATCCCCGATTGTCCCGGGTTTCCCCTACTACATCCATCAAAGTTTAATTTCAAGAATCCACTAGGTTGGGGGGGTCCAAGCCACACTCATTACTGACTTGGTCTGTGTGCAATTTGCAATTTCACCCCACTTCCTCAACATGTCATCCATAGTGTAATCTGTGAATATTTCCAAAGATTTCAGCCACTGTACCGCCCTAAGCCCTCAGATTTGTTGTTCCTCTCTGAGTTTCTAAGAATATCCTGGAGTTTCTTTCTTCCCACAATGTCCAACATACTGCAGCCCTTAGTCCTCTCCACATTGTCCTTCCCCTTTTTAACCCCCACTTGAAAAAGGAAGGTGAGAAAAGGCCCTGCATGTCTGATGGGGGATTCCGGCTACATCCAAATAAGGAGAAAGCCCAATCTCACAATGACCTTGCAAAGTGGCAAGACACCATTAGGTGAAAACCAGTCTCCCCATCTGCTTTACACAGAACACACCACTGAAGTGACAAGCAAGTATTGGGTCTCTTCTTTTGGAGTAGATCACCAGTGTTGATGCTTTCCAAATAGGCTTCCCATCAAAAACTACCAACCCTAGGAGGTATAGCTCTTCACCAAACCTCACCAATAGGGAAAGGGGACAAGGTAGGACCGGTGGGCTGACTTAAGACTTTGAAGAACGAAGCACAAGAGAAAACGCCATTGGGGGTAGGTGTCCAAATTCTAGAATCCGCCCTAGTGGGGTCTAAGACAACGTTATCAAGAAGTGCAAGAAGGCTCGAAATACAGTCGAAGTCTAAGTCCCTCGAATCCCTTCTTAGATCCAAGTTCCACCCAATCCCAGAAGTGGAAGAGGACTGGGTGGTGAAAGACAAGATCGGCTCATTTTTCAAATCAGAAAGAGCATACAAAGACGGAAACTGATCCTTTAGAGGGACACTCCCCACCCAGGTTTGTTCCCAAAATTTCATGGTTACCGGAATTCAAGTCATACCTGATATTAGGAATGAAAACTGGTAGTAGGTCATGAATGGCTTTCCAAGGAGAATTGCTTGTGATCCTAGCTCTGATTCCAGCATCCCATCCATTGTGCTCCAGCCCATGAATACTTGCCATTATTCTAGCCCATAGCTTCTCCTTCTCCATAGGAAACCTCCACAACCACTTCCCCAGCAAAGTCATATTCCTTCTCCTAATACTCCCAAGCCCCAAACTTACTCCTACACACTATCTCCCAACTAACTCTACGATCCCTCTTCTCTTCTCCCAGCTCCCACAAGAAATCTCTCATTATCTTCTCTAATCTGTTAGCAATCTTCACTGAGATTTTAAACACCGACATGAAAAAGATGGTAAGTTAGCAAGCGTGGCCTTAATTAGTGTAATTTTCCCACCAAGAGAGAGATAGTTCTTTTTCCAGGATACCAATCTTTTTTCAAACCTTTCCATCACCGGGTTCCAGAAACTCTCTCTCTCTCTTGGGATTATCACCTAATGGTAATCCTAAGTAGTTCAGAGGCCACCCCGAAACTTCACACCCCAGCACTTCAACACTCTCCCTGATCTCTCCCTCCTCCAAATTCACCCCCACTACACAGCTTTTCCCAAGGTTAACCTTCAAATTGGACATTTGCTCAAACAGTTGTATCACCGACTTTAAATTCCTGATAAACCTCACATTACCACCTTCACAAAACAGAATCGTGTCATCAGCAAACTGTAAGTGAGTGAGGGGGGTTTCCTCCCTCCCAAGCCTCCAGCCTCTAATGAGCCCCTAGAATCTGCTCTGTGAATCAGTTTCCCCAAAACCTCCGCAATTAAAATGAACAAGAAAGGAGAAAGGGGGTCTCCTTGTCTTATACCCCTACAGGCTGGAAAGAAATCTACCACTATCCCATTCACTAGCACTGAGTAATGACAATTCCGGACACAGCCAATGATCCACTTACACCATCTAGCCCCAAACCCGAATTTAGTTAAAACTTTTCTCAAGAACTCCCAGTCCACCAAGTCATAAGCCTTTTCCAAGTCCAGCTTACAGACCACTCCCTTTTTCTTATCCCTCTTAAAGTTCTCCACACTCACATTAGCAATTAAAATCTAGTCTGTAATTTGTCTTCCACTCACAAAAGCTCCTTGATAGTGTGCAATGATATCTGGCAGTACCTTCTTCAGCCTCAAAGACAACACTTTTGCAATGATCTTATACAAGCTATTAACCAAGCTTATCGGCCTAAAATCCTTCGAGTGGGATGCATCTTTCTTTTTAGGAATTAAGGCTATAAATGTAGAGTTCACACCCGGATTGACAATTCCTCTCTTGAAAAACTCCTCAAACACCCACAAGAGATCATCTTTCAAGATATCCCAACAATCCTGATAAAAAACCATTGTAAACCCATCCAGCCCTGGACCTTTTGTTCTATTCATAGAAAACACAGCCTCCTTGATCTCTTCTATATTAAAGCTTCTTTCCATCCTTCTCCTGTTCTCCACCCCTACATTTGGCCAATCCAAACCTTCTACCCACACCCTTCAACTCACAGGCCTTCTTAGAATAGATTTGAAGTGCTCCACACAGGCCCTGGCAATCTCCTCTTGTTGTACTAACTCAACTCCATCTACTACCAATTTGGAGATAAAGTTCTTCCTTCTCCTACCATCTGCTAGAGAGTGGAAATACCTAGTGTTTCTATTTCCCTCTTGCAACCATTTACACCAAGATTTTTGCCTCCAGCTAATTTCCTCCTTGTGCAGGCAGTCCTCTAGCTGTCTTCTCAATTCTCTCCTGAGGTCATTGTCATCCTCTCCAAATTCTCCCCTTTCCTCTTTAAAGTCAAGGCTTTCAATCTTCTTCATCAAGTCTCCCTTTCTTTCTTCTGTCCTCCCGAACTCCATCAAATTCCACTCCTTGATTCTTGCTTTCAAGAATTGTAGTTTCTTATGGAATCTCATCCTCTCCCACTCCACCAACGGGTTACACTCATGCCACCACTCCCTCACTTTGTTAGGAAACCCTGGATGAAGTAACCACATATTTTCAAATCTAAAGGGGGTAGGACCTCCACACCTTCTTTCCTCCTTACATAACACAATGAGCCAGTGATCCGAGGTCACCCTTGGGAGAGCTCTAGCATCCAAGGTTCCCCAATGTTCTTCCCAATCCAAAGAGAACAGGAATCTATCCAGCTTAGAGAAAATGGGTCTAGATTGGAGATTTGACCATGTAAATGCCTTATGTGCTAGGGGAATCTCTTTAAGCTCAAAGGCATCCACAAAACTGTTAAACTTCCTCATGCTTTTTGTCACCCTCTGGTTAACCTTGTTAGACTCTTCCGAGAATCTAATCACATTGAAATCCCCACCCATGCACCAAGGCCCATCCCACAACCCTCTAACATCAGTCAGTTCCTCCCACAGCTTCTTTCTCTCTCTGTAGTCATTCAGTCCGTAAACATTTGTGAGCACCCACATATAATCATCCTCTTGCTATTTAAACTTCATGGAAACCGAGTACTTTCCGATCAACTCCTCCAGACCTTCAACCACATCCCTCTTCCACATTGTTACAATCCCCCCGGAAGCACCCCACGATGGAGCCACCACCCAGCTAATCCCCCTGGCTTTCCATACACTCCTTGCTCATTTGTCATTAAACTCCATTCTCTTAGACTCTTGCAGCAGCACAATGTCTGGGTCATACCGTCTTATTACCTCTTTTATTATTGCTCTCTTCTTCGCACTCCCAATTCCCCTCACATTCCAACTAAGAATCTTCATTCTGCATCTTTTTTACAAACCCTTGCCACCTACCCACTACTTTCCCCCTTTCCTTCTATCTCCTTTTACCTCGAGCTTCTTGTCTCCTTCTACATCTCTCTTTAATCTCTCTACTTCACTTAACCTCCTCTTCTTTGTTATGATCTGCATCTTCCTCTTCTGTAAACTTTCTTTCAACTCGTTCAAATCTTTCAGCCTACAGCCCAACTTCCCTACAAATTCTGCTATCGTGTCTTCTCTCCCCGATTCCACCACCCCTACCCTTCCTACAGAATCCCCTTCATCTCTGTCAACCTGCCGTTCATTCCTTTCCCTCCTCTCCACTAACCCCTCCTCTCTTCCTCCCCTTCCCTCCTCCAAATCAGATTCCCTTCCACATCCTTAAACACTCTTTCAATGATTTCCCACACTTTTCCACTCCTATACCTTTCTTCCTGCACCTTCCCCTCTCCCCCTCCTCAGAGAGCCCGCCTACTAGCTCGGCCGCATATTCATGGGCTACAGGACATGGTACAGGAACGGAATCTGGAACCGAAGACACATGAGACACATTAGTAGCACAAACCGAAATCACATGGTTACCTAGGACTGATGGACAAGCTAGAATAGGACCGCTCCCAACCTCCTTCTCTTGTTCCGGAGGTTGGTAAACAATTATCTTCCTGAGTTGGTTGGGAAGTACTTCTGTCCTTTGGTCAACCTGGTGATCTTTCCACTCTACCCCTGGGTCACCCCTAGATGACGTATTCCTGCTCTGCTTCCGATTCTCCTGGTTTTCCCCTTCTGATAAACCTTGCGCACTCTGTGGTCTTGGGAGTGAGATAAGCCGATTGCAGTCTTCACCCTAAAATAATCTTGCAATATTCCACCCTTCCATATCACCTCCAACACAGCTGCCTTCATCATTTACACTGCCCACGCTAGAGCCATCAATAGAAAGGTCCTCCGATTCATCACCGCCTTCACCACACTGCACCCATCCTTCAAACTTCTCTTTCTTCTCTTCAGTTCTTCCCCTAGTGAAACTTGGCTTCAGCCTCTCTGAGAAGCCTCGCACGTGGCTAAGCTCCTTCAAACTTCGTCGGGAGACCCACTATAACGCCCTCTTCTTTTCTTGTTTCCGGTGCTGCGCGCATTCCCCCTTTTGGCTCGCGGCTGGGGACGATGATAGACCATAACCGATGTCTATCATAGTCGAAACCCCAGTCACGTGTTTCATTAAAGGCTCACGTGCCTTTTTAACAAGCTGGGTCGGGCCCGCTGACCTATTTGGGCCTTTACAAATACCATTAGCAGCCCACATGGGCTTTTGCTTTGGCCCAATCTTAAAAACCCACGAGCTCACGTGATTTTTAAGGTCACACACGTCCAACCCAGCCCCGGTTTGGTTTTAACAGGTCTATGTTCGGTTCTTCCTTGGACCAACCCCTTTTCCTTGTTCAAAAAAGTCTTGGCGCCAGTTACAACCTGTGCAAAGGACCTGCCACCCTCCAAACTATTCACTGCTTCCACACGCGAAAATCCCACCCCTGCCTGCTACCCTTTTGTTTCTCCAGCAAATGTTTTTCCATTTTAGTGAAAGTGCTTTTCTTGTTTGAATCCTCCAACCCTTTCTTGCCATGCAGCTCTTCTTCTTCAACCTTCTCATCTCCCTCCCTACGAGCATCTTTCCAGAGCATTGATTCAGTGGATGAAGCCAGCCACACAAAGTAGCAATGCCCTTCGACTAACACCTCTATCTTCTGAGGAATCTCCTCAGGTTTTACTCCATTCAATAAAATGGAAGCTGAACAAAGGTCTCCCCAAAAGGCACCTCCTAGTGATCCTCCACACATCAAAGCAATGACTTCAGCGGTTTCTTGCTTCCACAAGTGAAAGGGAAGACCTAAAAGACGCACCAACACTCCATCTTCAACAAAGAAATCTTTGGAGTTTGATCCCGGATACCATCTTGATACTGTGAAACTTCCAAGTTTAGCTTGGATATTTAAAGCCTCAACTTCTACTCTATTCTCAAGCAGATCCAGCAAAGCCTTGTCCTTCTCAAAAGGTGTTAAAATAAATGTGCTCTTCAACTTTAAACTTGCTGTTAACAGATCTGCAACTTTCCTCCAGTCAAGAATGGGAGCTGAAGCTTTAACTATCAGGTTACTTTCCCAATCACCTCTCTGTATGTTTTCTCCCATTCTGTATTTACCGGTCCCAGCTATCACTAAAAAAGTATCTTGCTTAATATTGTTCACCATACTGCTAGAACTGCTTATCTTCCTTTTTACTATTGCTTCTCTTTTAACACTCAGGCGTTTCAGCAGTTCACATAAGGCGCCATGAACTGCCTTCCAGCCCTGACTCTTCCTTCCTTCTGGAAAGCAGATCATCTGCTTTCTACCCTTGCCAAAAAATTCTGTCAAGGAGATAAAATAACCTTTAAGGTTTCTCTTACACTCTACAACAAACCTTCTTCCAGTTTCTGAGAAAAGCTCTTTCCAACTATTTTGCTTGCCTTTGTTACTTGCACCTTCCACAAACTCCTTGAGCCCTTCAATTACCCCCACCCCTTCTAACAGCACCATCCCTCTCTTTGCTTCCCTGATTTTCAAGTTCAGCTGACCATTTAATCTCAGTTCCTCAAATAGGAGAGCCTTAGATTCAATCTTCAAAGCTTTTTTCCAACGGCCTACCTCCACAAGTTCTCCCATCTCAGTTCCTCACCCTCTCACCCTCTCACCCTCTCACCCTCTCACCATCTCAGACAATGGCAACAGACGAAAACACAATTCCTCACCCTCTCACCCTCTCCCCGTCAAGGAATGGAGCTGAACTCTAAAAAGGTTATTCTCTTGATATAGGCCTTGTTAGCATGATGTCGTGTTCCTTTTTAGATGTCTATCCAGAACTCAGAAAGTTGTAACCTTTTATTGCAATAAATTATCTTTTTACCATTTCTTGTAAGCCTAAATACTATGAATTCATCTTATGATATCCCTTTTATATAGCAAAAACACATGGACTAATCTTATTAGAAACACAAATCATAAAATAAACGGTAAAGATCTTTCTGCCTTTAAGGCCATTATCCAATGTTGGTCTCATCTGTCTGGGGTCTTGGAAGGAGTAGACTGGATATGGACCTAACGCATAATCCCCTAAATACCACATACTAAGATAATTTTAGAAAGCATATTCCATTATTGCTAAGGGGACATTTGATAACAACTGAAGTGGCTAAAATGGAAAGCTCATTGCTTTGTCGTTTAGTGGATAAGTTTTTAAGGAGGTTGTCGACCACTGGACTCCTTAACGGCTGAAGCTGAAGTTAGGTAGATCACTATACCCTTAAAAATTTTATTATTTTGTTATTTTATCAGCTAAAAGACAATTCAATAAATCTTTCTGTTTAGTAACTTCACCATTATCAAAAAAACCCCAATTCTTTTTTCCTTTTATTTCTAAGTAGAAATCTGCTGAATTAAAAATTTGTAAAAGAAAAGATATTTTCTTGAAGAAGAAGAAGAAGAAGAAGAAGAAGAAGAAGAAGAGATTTGAGGAGGAAAAAGAGAGCTTAATTCTGGCCGCCCCCTTCACTAGTATTTAATATTAAAAATATAAAGTGGAATACAATGACTAATATGCCCTTATAGGGTGGAAAGCATCTAAAAACACATAAAAGACTTAAGAAACAATCAACAAAGGACTTAACGTAAATGATATGGTCCCCACTTCCTATCTAACAATTAACATATAAAAAATTACTGTTAAATCTACACAACTGATTAAATCCTCAACACTCCCCCTAAAGTTGGGAGTAAATGTCACACATTCCCAACTTACGTAAATCATGTTCAAGCTTGTTTTTTGCAACCCCTTTAGTGAGGACATCAACCAACTGCAATTCTAAAGAGACATAAGGCAAGCAAACTTCTCTAATTGTTACCCTTTATTTTATGAAGTGCCTATCAACTTCAATGTGTTCTTCCCTATCATGCTGAATTGGATTGTAGGCAATATTGATTGCAGCTTGATTGTCACAATATAACATCATAGGTTCCTCTGCTTTTACCCCAATCTCATTCAGTAGGAATCTAACCCAAAGTAGTTCTAAGACACTATGAACCATGGATCTATATTCAACCTCTGCACTTGACCTAGCCACAATTGCTTGTTTTTTACTTTCCATGAAATCAAGTTTCCACCCACAAAGGTACATACCCCTGATGTAGATCCCTTGTCATCTAAACAACATGCCCAATTTGCATATGTATAAGACTTCAGTTTCATATTTCCATGGTCTGAGAAAAGAATACCTCTGTCGGGGTGCTTCTTCAGGTATGCAAGTATTCTTTCAATGGTTTCCTAGTGTTGAACCCGATGTGCATGCATGTACTGACTCACAACACTAACAACATAGGAAATATCTAGATGTGTCATACACAAATATAATAGCCAGCCCACCATTCTCTAATATCTCCCCACATCCTTAACCAACTCACCATCCACAGCATTAATTCTATGATTTGGGTCAATAGGAGTGTCAGCTGGTTTGGTTCCCAAATCCCAACTACCCAGTCTCCCACAGTAGGTCTAGTACATACTTTCAATGAGAGATGAAAATCCCATGCTTGGATCTTACAACCTCAATCCCTAGGAAGTATTTTAGCTCACCATGATCTTTGATCTCAAACTCTTGTTGTAATGATTTCTTGAGAGCATCAATCTCCTTCAGATCATTTCTTGTAACTAATATATCGCCCACATACACAATCAAAATTGACACAAGTGCATCTCTCTTTTTCACAAAGAGAATGTGATCAAACTGGTTTTTGTGTACCCAAAGAGGATAAGTGCCCCTCTGAACCTATGAAACCATGCCCTAGGTGACTGTTTCAAGTCATACAATGATTTTTTCAACTTACAAACCTTTCCTTTACCAACACTTTCATAAAACCCAACTAGGATGTCCATATATACCTCCTGCAAATCACCATTGAGGAATGCATTTTTAGCATCAAATTGAAATAGGGGTCATGAATAGGTGGCTGCTAGAGACAAGA
Organism: Nelumbo lutea; assembly: GCF_056320005.1. Classification (NCBI taxonomy): domain Eukaryota; kingdom Viridiplantae; phylum Streptophyta; class Magnoliopsida; order Proteales; family Nelumbonaceae; genus Nelumbo; species Nelumbo lutea. The sequence goes on from NC_142684.1 coordinate 110,743,376, forward strand.
GGATTCAAACTAAACTCATCTTAGCAACTGGTGCAAAGGTCTCCAGATAATGAATGCCATAGGTCAATATATATCTTTTTCCAATCAACCTTGCCTTGTACCTCTCTATATTGCCATCAGCCCTATACTTCATAGTGAACACCCATCTACTTTCGACAGTCTCCTTGTTTGGAGGAAGATCAACTATCTCCCAAGTCTGGTTTTTAGCCAAGGCTTCCATCTCTTCTTGCATAGTTGTTTTCCACTCGGGTTTAGAGAGAGCCTCAGTAACATTCATGAGTATAGACACAAAATCTAGGGAAGAAAGGAAAGGTTGATAGGAGGGTGATAAGTTTTTATAGGAAAGATGGTGTGAGATGCAATGGGCAGTACACTTTCTCTTCCCTTTACGAAGTGCAATGGGAAGATCAAGGTCAATGGAATTGGCTACAACAATAGTGTTATGTACAGGAACATTATCATAAAAAAAATAACAGGCTCAAGCTCAAGGGGAATACCTAAAACTGTGTCTACCCAATCTGGACCCTTAGAAGGACTGATGGAGAGTAGTGCAGGTTCTACTAGTTGAGAATGTGTGGAGTCTACCCTCTTCTGGTGACGTTGATAGTGTTGTGTGGCTACCCGTAGTGGATCAGGTAACGGAAATGCCGGAGGTGTTGATTGTAAAATAGGTGTTGATGGTAAAATTGGTGGCACAAAAGAAACAGGAAGAGAAACAGACTGTGAGTTCTCATCCCCAAGACTCTCCCCTTGAGAACTACCAGAGAAAAAGAATGTAGACTCAAAAAAGATAACATCCATAGTGACAAATCCACTCCCCGACATAGGATCATAACAACAATACCCCCTTTGGTTTTAAGCATACCCAAGGAAAACACATTTCTTGGCCTTAGGATCCAATTTCTTGCGATAGGGTCCAAAAATGTGAACAAAGTAAACACACCCAAAAATCCTCAAAGGTGTATAAAACATCTCCCCATCTAGAAAAAAAAAAGACTAAATGGCACCTTAAACCCTAAAGTACATGAAGGGACACAGTTAATCAAATGCAAAACTATGAGAACTCCCCCCCCCAAGAAACGAATAAGAACTAAAGCACACGCCATAAGACTTCTTGCTACCTCCACAGTGTGTCTATTTTTTCTCTTTGCTACTCCATTCTGTTGCGGCATATATGTACAACTACTTTGATGAACTACACCATGCTCCAAAAAGTATGTGGCCAAATCCTTCTCAAAGTATTCTCTGGCGTTATCTAATCTGAAGACCTTAGTTCTCATCCAAATTGTGTGAGAACCATCAGGTGGAACTATCATACCAAATTAGGCACATCATCATGGGATCTCATCAAATATGTCCAAGAATACCGTTTGTAGTCATCCACAACCAAGAGGAAATAACGGTAGCCACCCATAGAAGGAATATGATGTGGTCCCCATACATCAGTGTGAACAACATCAAAAGCAAAAGCACTTCTTTTATTACTTGGTTTAATAGAATGTCTACAATGCTTTCCCAACTAACAACTCTCACACTCCAAAGTAGATAACTTGACAGACTTAAAAACTTTGGAAACAAAAACTTTAATGAACTTAAAAAAAAAAAAGATAACCCAACTAATTATGCCATAGCATAATCTGACTCACTAACTCTAATCCACTACTACTATTGCTACTAACATGATGACTCTGATGTCTCGATATCTCGTCCAAAAAGTAGACTCCATTCACCTCACAATCACTCCCAATCATCCTCTTTACCTCCAAATCCTACAAAACACAATTACCAAGAAGGAAGGTCACTAGAAAATTCAAATTTTTTATCAAAGAACTAATAGAAAGAAGGTTAGTATTAAGTATAGGGACATGTAAGATAGAAGATAAAGTAATATCATTGGTCACTTTAACTGTCCCTTTCCCAGCAATGGAAATATGTGAACCATTTGCTGTAGAGACTCTATCTCTACCAGAGCACAACTGGTAAGAACTGAAAATGGTAGGTATATTAGTCATATGCTCAAATGCTCCTAAGTCGATAATCCAGGGAGGTCCCTCCTTACCTAAGATGGATGCATAATTTGTAGTTGCATATGAACTACCTCTATGAGCTAAAGAAGTGGTATAATTGGCTCTTGCACTCTGTTGTCCACCTAAAGAACTAGAACTAGTTGTGTCCTTACTCGTCAACTGTCCAAATTTCTCCAATTTGGTTCTAACTGCTACTACTGCAATGGTCTTCCAATCAGCTTGGGTAAGGGGTCCCAAAGAGTCTCCTATAATTGCCACATTTGCATTTCCCTTCTTGTTCTTGACCCAAGCTAGTATGAGGTGTCGATAGAGCTTCCAACAAGTGTCTTTGGTACGCTTAGTCTTCATACAATAATCACACACCAAGTCCTTCTTGTCCTCCCTCCTAGTCTCACTGCTCACCCTGTCTCCATTTGTCTTAGGTATGGTTGTAATAACCACACCAGACTGATCAATCCCAGGCTATCTCAACATGACATTCCTCCTGCTCTCCTCTCCAGAAACAAAGGCATAGGCTTGAGAAAGTGTCACACTCTCTCTAGAAATGATATGTTGCCTAGAAATCTCAAATTCAGGGTTTAGCCTAGCCAAGAACTCAAAAAACATATTCTTCTCTACCAGCTTCTAATTAAGTTGTTGCATCATTTACACTTTCCCAAACCATAGTTTCTAAATGATCTATCTCATGCCAAAGGGTTTTCAGCATGGAGAAATACATGGCAAGAGGTTTATCTCCCTGTTTTATACTAATCACCTGATTCCTTAATTAATAGGCACTGGCTACATTCTGCTTCTGAGAATAGGTTTCAGTCACTCCATCCCAAATCTCCTTTGCAGTATTAGCCCATAGAAAATTTTTGCCAATGTGGGGTAACATATAATTACACAGCCAGGACATCACCATGTAATTCTCCTATACCCACTGGGAAGAATCTATATCAGGTTTCTTTCCCTCCCCAATGATGTACCCTAGTTTTCCACGGGTACCAATGGCCATCTTGGATGGTTGTGCCCATTCTAAATAATTTGTTCCATCTAATTTAACTGTGGTGATAACTCCAGACCCAAACATATCACTCGTACCTCCAACACCTGAGACCATGTAAACCAGCAAAACTTCCGAGATCAAATCAATCTCACTCACAAGAGCTGGTGACTTTTCCAAAAGGAGAAAACCTTATCCGGAGAGAAAAACCCTTTCTCCCACCATCTCCTACTAGAGAGAAGAGTGAATCGATGGTCACTCTAGAAGGCTTAAAACTGTCTAGAAACCTAACCGCCCACTCTAAAAAACATAGACAAGTCCAACAAGGTCCAAGTGCCCAAGATCAAACCAAGAGTGAAGAGTCCAACTTACCTAGGATTCTTCCCTATACTCTAGTTCTTCTTGATTTTGATGCCAAAACCTAGATCGCCTTCTTGATGACTGAAATCCACCAAAAAAAATCCAAGAACTGGGCAGTTTGAAGTAGATCGATCAGCCCTTTTATCTCCTCATGCAATCGACTGATCTAGGGTTGCATGGGAGAACTCCAAGAAACCCTAGACTTGCTCTAATACCAAGTAGAAATCTACTAAATTAAAAAATCTGTAAAAGAAAAGATATTTTCTTGAAGAAGAGAAGAGAGAGAAGAAGAAGAAGAGGAAGAGATTTGAGAAAGAAAAAGAGAGCTTAATTCTAGCCACCCCCTTCACTAGTATTTATATTAAAAATATAAAGTGGAGTACAATGACTAATATGCCCTTATAGGGCAGCAAGCATCTAAAAACACATATAAAAAATTATTGTTAAATCTACACAAAACTGATTAAATCCTCAACATTCTGAAATGGAGCAATGATAAATTCAAGTTATTGTTCAAAGATCATGTGTCTGTACAACTATGTACCATATACAACAGGTTGAAGACAGTAGAGAATAAGATGCCTAGCCACAGATATAGACACTAACATGGTGATATATGAAATATGGAGAAAGTTTTCCATTTCCAAAAGATCCAAAAAACTAATATGAGAACAATAATTCCATTTAATATGCTTATACCATCATTCTAGGTCCAGCTTTCTAAGTAAGAGTACCATTTTTCAATACTTATATCTTGCCAAATATAATTCAACTTCTAACTTTTTCCTGTAGTATGGTTTGTTAAAATATTCTGTTACTACATATTTTACTTTCTCATTGCTATAAAATACTCATTTAGCCTACACACAAGCAACCTCATGACCAACTTTCTTTAAAACGTATTTACTAAAATCAAAATTATACACTACTTTAAAAAATTCGAAAATTTGTGCTCTTAACATTATAAACAAAATTTATTGGGTTACTAATAAATTTGCAGAGATAGTGTCAAAAACGCATTATCATTATAAATAACAGAATTTATATGTGCTACTCATTTGATTGAAAATGGTAGTACAAAGTTTTTTAGAATAACCAATAATGATTTTATTAAAGTAAATAATAAACAAAATTTCTTGGGTGTTTATTAAAAGGAAAAATCCGTTATACAAAATTTAGGAGGACAATCAAATATAATACTATTAAGTGGGATGAGAAAATCTTATTTTTTGAAGGTAAAGTAAATTTTATTAATAATTGTCTCATTGACCAATACTGTCCTCAAGAAAATGGGGCACAACTAGTTGTTTCGTTCTACTTTTTTTCTGAGGTTATAACATATAAGATGTTTGAGAAATTTTATATGCAGTTTCTAATAATGTTGTATAGTGTACCCATTTTATCTGATATTAGTACAGCAAGCATATTTAGGTAACAAGGAGTCATAGAATAAATATGTAGAAAACTCGGATAAAGGAATCACACCTTGTAACAAGTATTTGGATCTTGAATTAGCCAAAGAAGACAATCAATAGCCATATACTGCCAATCGTCAGAGGAACGAGCAATATTGCATAGTGCTTCAATAACTCCAGGACAGCTAGCAACAGGCCCCCTACCAAGCTTATGATGACAAATTGTCCGCAACAAACCAATACCAGCCGGTGAATTTTCATTGACAAGTCCACCCCACATTCCTGGTAACTTGATTAAGAATTCAGGTTTGCATATAATAGAGAGAAACTCAGATTTGAAAGCAAAGCAATTTATAAGCTGAAGAGACCAACACTGTAATTGACTGGCCCATTCCTCTGCCTTCCTGGACTCCATTTCTACACCACCCATACCACGTGTAAGTAAATCACAGTGATAGCTAAGCCTTCTGTCAACATACTGGTAAAAGTGAGAGTAAACAATTTCCAGGGAACCCATTGCCAGCTGAATGGAAAGCTCAAGAACTTCCCCGTGACTTGCCACAGCAGGGAAAGTACTGGGATATGTAGCCAGGTGTCCTAAAGCTCGCACTGCAACTCGCTGTTCCACCCATGTCAACCTTCCTCTTAAGAGCTCAACTAAGGGAGGAATTACTCCAGCATGGACAGCACTTTCTGAAAATTCCTCCATATTCATGGTGTAAGATCCAATAATATGTGCAGCATAATATGGAATATATATATTCTGGTCATGAGAGAGCCAGCGCCGATTCTTTAAACCCTTCCAGATAAGTGCAGCCATGCATTCAAATATTCCTAACTCAACAAACTCAGGGTCATTGGGATGTGCCATTGCAGTATTCCAAAGGCCACTTATTGGGAGAACTTGACCATCATCATCCTGAGAAGGAAGTTCTCCGAAGAACTTCAGTATACTTGTTCGACGTTTACTTGGATTTGCTTCCTTCATGACACAGAAGAAGCATCCTGGGTATGGGCAGTCCAAGGATGTCTTATCCATGTTCCAGGTAATCAAACTATGCCTCACAAAGCATCAACTTAAATCCTCTAGGAACAAAAAGGAAAAAACCCATAAATACTTCAAAATTTCACTTTGATAATTGATGTGCCTTAAGGATGACAAATCATGCTTAATCAACTAAATGAAATGCCTAAGTTCAGTCTATCAATGACAGATCAATCAATAAATGTGCACAATCCTATGCTAATAAAAATAGTTGCACAAACAAATGTAAAAAACTGTGAAAAGGTTTATGTATAATTATCCCCAAACTAACAAGCTGCTTAGACAACAAGCTTTCATCTCAGTGCTGCGCTGGAGGCACAGAGCTGATAGTAATTCAAATACAACTTCTGGCTTTTCCTACGACCAGAAACAACAAACCAACCAACCAAATCAACGGAATATATATATATATATTATAAGGAAATGCTCTGGAATTAATGCGACCGCACCCCAAACTGCTAATGAAGTTACATAAAAAGAATTAGTCTAAAATTTCAAAAAAATGAAACAAATTCCAATATATGGAGAAAAAAAGCCGTTAACTTTGTCACAACTCACAAGTATGGTTGGTTCAGTCTGAATTCGATTTACTAGCTAAAGAAAATAGAGTTAAAAAACAAAAGTGCAATCCAAAAGCTATTTCCGCTAACGATCATCAATTAAAATCTCTGTTGAATACTACCACGGAAGATAGTAAAATCAGAGCCCTAGAAAAACGAACAGAAAAACAAAAGAGCAGTAACCACGATACTTTCAGAAGTCAGAAACAAATCAACTCTAACCATGAATAACTACGACAGAGAGATTCTTAAGCTTACTGAGAATGTACTGAGATATTAAAGAAGCCATGAAACAAACACATTGAAAAGAAAGAAGATTCAAAGGAGAAATACCTTGGAGCAGCCGTACGGATGGGTTTATAAGGCGGGCAGAAACGGAGGACTGCCAGTTAGAAAGCATACGAATGCTTCAACTTCAAACTGGAGTTAATCGAACAAAAAACAAAAGGAAAGCTTCTCGTGTACAGACGAGACGAGAGGGAGAGGGGGAGTGGGGGAGCAGTCGAAGGAAAGAGAGAGCGAGGCAACCAGGCAGGGGATCCGACAGTAAAAGAGGAATCAGAGGATCTTGAATAGCTTTTTTTTTTTTATTTTCCGTTATTGTTTGAATTTATAAAATTACTTTTTTGACACCCAATTCATCGAAATTACTTTTTTTTGTTAACTAATTCATGGAAATTATTTAAAACTAAAGATTTTAACTAAAATTACAGAGACTGTGTTGCCTTTTCAGTTCCACGGCCATCCATATTACTTTTTATTTCGTTTTCAATATTTATTTGTTTACATAAACCGTACTACTTTCCTTTTCCTTTCCTCCTTAAGATCGAACATGGGTCATGGGCCCGCCTTCCACACGCCTGTTTTATTACCCGATCAAAGAGATTGAAGATTTTTCACATTTTGTTGATGAAATTGACGTAATTGCCCTCAATTTCATATAAAATTGGTTTAGTAGTTATGTAGATTCCAATCCAGCGTCAAATTGATGAGGATCGATTTGTTAAACAGCATTTTGGTCATATGGAAGCGATGGCAATCCTTTGGTTTTCTGGATGTCGAAAAATGTTTTGTTACGGCGTATGAAAGCGAAATGTTAGTATAAAGTATAAATGACGAACGGGCCGACCGGCGACTGACTGAACGGTCAGAGAGGAGAGAGATGTGAAACGAAAATTTTGAAAACTGAAAAGACGATTTTAGGGCGCCCATGTCGGCCCTGGTTCCAACATAGATGGATGAACACGGGACCCACCATGAGAGTGACAAATCCATGAGATCTAGACGCAGTCAAGGCCCTATCAATCTACACTCTCTCCCCCCTCGGACTTTATTTGATCTGGTTTTCACATTACTCCTCGACTCGCATGGCTTTATATATTTGTGCTATTTGGACAAATCATATTCCAATTATGGTCCGTTGGTTTTCTGAATTTTTGAAAGGAGGAAAGTTGGCCAATGATTTTGGAAGGAGGAAAATTGGTGGATGCAATTTTGGTTTTTCTTGACCAATAAATTTATTTTCTTTTTTAATGTTTATAGGGTTTTATAAAAAATTATTTTCTTAGATATCATATTTATCTCTTAATTGAATAAATAACTTTTTCATTGGAGAAAAGTTATAAATAATTGAATGGGGCAAAATTGTCTCTTTCAGTAATAACTTTTTATGGCTAAAATAGTTATTATCTTATTTACTTAAAAAAAAACACATGATAAATAACTTCTCAAATGAGTAGGGGTGTAAATGGATCGAATTCAAATTGGATCAAACAATATCCGAATTTGAATCCGATTAAGTATTCGAATATTCAATTCAATTCGAATTCGATTAATTAATTATTTTAGATAATTAATAAATATATAAAATGAATATTTTATTGATATAAAGTATATAAATATATACATTATTTATATAACTTAATTATTATATATTATATTTAAGAATTAAATAATCGGTTGAATTCGGATATTTATCGAATCGAATCAGGTCATATCCGAATTCAAGTCCAATTAACTATTCGGTATGAATAGGATATCTGAATTCGACCGATTAGATATTCGAATTATCCGAATTCAATTCGATTATGTCGAATATCGAATTCGAAATCGGATTTTCGAATACTATTTACACCTCTAAAAATGAGTGCACTTATCCAAGTAAATAATTTCTAGAAAAGCAAACGGTGACTTAGTGCATAAAATTATCAACACATGATAAAATAATGTTACCCCTTCAATAATCTAATGAGTTATCTAAAAAAGAATTGAAGTTGTGCCTTTAACAAGGTAAAAGTTTATTTATCATTGTCGCGGATATCATGTTTTTTTCCATATCATAGTGGAATCCGTTGTTTACAGTTCCCCTCATGGAAAACTTTAGTTGTTGGGGGCCAACAGCCTATGTTGTTGAGAGAATTTCTAGGAATGCCTCGTTACCATGAGAATGGGTAAATTATTAATTACATATTAATTTATTTTTACTAAAAACAAAGCATGGGCATGAATAGGTGAACTGCCCAGCCCAGAAAAATGTCTCAATAGCCTATGTTGTTGGGGCCCAACAGCCAAAGTTAACCCTCCACTCATAACACTAAGTGGTTGGGCCAATCAATCATGATAAACCATGTCAGCAGCGAGACCGGATCTGCTCCTCACACCTGGCGCCTCACACACACATCCTATCATACATTGGGAATATCTCTCGTACTTATTGTTATTATTCATAGGAGATGTTTCCAATACATGGTGAATGTGCCTGTGAGGCACCCATTTGTGAGGAGCAAATCCTGTCACGTCAGCAGCTCCATTGATAGACCTCACACGTCATGTGCATTATGATTGGTCTAGTATCATGGCCTATCAGCCATGGGCCTGCATGATGGCAACTGATTATAGCAGGCAAAGGCAAAACTAACAAGGGCCAGGTTTGAGAGTGGAAGGTGGAAAGAACATTGGCTTGGCCTCTAGTGTTGTTGGCTGCTTTGTTGGTTTTCCTTTTCTTTATGAATAATGGACCTTTTATGATTTCTCATAAAGTAGTAATTCTCCCCTAGCTTGCTATTTTTGCAATGAATAGTCGCTAGCATCATGAGCCTTGTCTATCACATTAAATTTTGGCCCCGGTTATTTTTCAGGTTAATTATTTATCCGAGTATGTGTATTTATCTATATTTTCCTATTTTAATTTTTGTTTTATTAAATTTTAGTATCTTGTCCTTCCGGGGGGGAAGAGAAGGAAAATAAACATGGATGGATTGCTAGGCGAATGGGAAAGGGGAAAATATACATAAACGGGGATTTTTGGGTTGGGGGGTAGGGATGGGGTTTGCTTCTCAAGTCCCCCATGGCTCCTCTCTTATTTCCTTCAAAAAGAAATGAAAGAATGATAAAAATTTGGGAAAATTCCACTTTAGTACTCTAACTTTCAGGGTAGTGTCAAGTTAGTAACCGGACTTTTAAACGTGTCACTGTAGTACCTAAACTTTCAAGAAGTGTCAATTTGGTCTCTTCCGCGCCATTAACCGATTGCCAGTTATTTGTTGAAAATGTCAAAACTATCATTCAAAAGAAAATATTATTCATTGTCTTTTACCTTGAAACTGAATTGGTTCTCTTCAAAAAAAAAAGAGAAAAAACATGAAATGTGATAGAGAGAAACAATAACTAAAAATAAAGAAATAACTAGACAATAATGCATTTTAGATCTAAAGGTAGAAGACAATGACTTCATTAGTCTAGAATCTCAAGCACTTCGACCGGTTCAGTTTCAAGGTAGAAGACAATGAACAATGTCTTCTTTTGAAATGTAGTTTTGACATTTTTAATAGATAATTGACGGCCGGTTAACAACAGGGACCAATTTGACACTTTTTGAAAGTTTAGATATTGTAGTGATACATTTAAAAGTTTGGGTACTAACTTGACACTACCCCAAAATTCAAGGTACTAAAGTGAAATTTTTTCAAGATCGATAAGTTATTTATCTGAATAAGTATTTTCAAAAATCAAAAAAGAAAATGACTAAAAAGCTTATTATGAATGGAAAGTGGCATTAATGTAGTTCACACATTTACATAACCTTTTCCCTTACATGAAAATGAACAACATGGACAAAAAATAATCATGGTTTTTCTTATGATTACAACTTATTAGGGCTCTATTCGATTTTTGTTAAGTTATTTACCCGAGTAAATGCAGTTACTTGGGTAAGTTTTTCCTGGGAAACACTGACCCAGTTAAGTACATTTACCCATGTTCTTTTATTTTTCATGCAAATAAGGCAATGACCATTTTAACTATAAAAGTATATTATTAAAAGGGGCATTTTTGTCCCATTCAAGTGTTGGCAATTTTCCCTTTAGGTGGAAAAATTATTTACCCACCTAGGAGATGGGTACCACTTACCTGAATAAGTGGTACCCAAGAAAATCAACTTTCCTTGGTCCCCACATAAATCTGAAAAAAGAACATGAGATTCTTGGTCAATGAGAACCAAAATCCCATTGACCAACTTTCCCCTCTCAAAATCTGAAAAAAAAACACCCCCTAGGTGTTACGTCTCTTGTCCTATTACAATTCAAGGGCTAAGCCTCTGATACTAACATTTACACAAATGTCCAACTTTGGCAATAAAATCTTCAATGGTTTGATTGGTTTCGCTGTAGAGTGTAGATGTGGAAAAAAAGAACTATAAATCAATGTCTTATTAGAATTATTAGAGTTACAATTGTTTCACTTCACAGATCAATAGTCAATAAATAAAAATTTGGTTACTTGCTTCCAAGTCCCATTTTCATTGTTATTGTTTCATTATGTAATTGAAGAGGAGTGGAATTGTATTGGCCAATCATCGTACAACACGTCATTTAGATCATCACAGAGATGAGTGTAAGCCGATATAGGTGCGATCATACCATGTGATGATATATAATTTAAATGGCGTATATTTACAGGTAGAACTGTTGGCAATTTGGACTTGTATCCAAAAGTAAATGCTTAGAAAGTAGCACAATTAGTAGAGCGTAGAGGGTGTCATTTGAATTTTGAAGTGAAGTGATTAGACACTTGTAATTGCATTACGTAGGATGTATTTATTAACTGCAATTAAACGTTTGATCACTATTCATATAATTTCACATGGTTGATGTGATCCAAACAAATCTAAAAGGTGGGCCAAGCAAGGGATGCAACTATATCTTTGTGAGACTAGATTTGCTCGTCACAAATAGGTGCCTCACATTAACATCCACAGTGCATTGGGAACATCTCCCATGAATAATAATTAATAAGTACAGGAGATGTTCCCAATGCATGGTAGGATGTGTGTGTGAGGCGCCATGTGTGAGGAGTAGATTCGGTCTCTATTTTTGTAGGGATGAGAGCCAATTTTTGTATGTCAATAGTTTGATTGGACTATCATGTCAGTTTTTATAGATGGGTGTGGTGATTGACATGTGTATGAAGGTCCAAGAATATTCGGTACGCGTTTAAAGGGTAGTTTTGGTAGAGATGCTTTCACTTGGGCCACTGTGGGCCTGTGGCCTGTGGAGAGGCTTATTAAGGGCCCGTTTGGTAGATTCTTCCAAATGTTTTGCCCTAATTAATACCATTAACCATTTTTAACTTTACTATTTTATTTTGTTTCATATTGGGAGATTCTTCCACTAGGGGCATCCCCAACCATTTTTCAATCGCTTACCTCTCTAACTTGTGTTTAATCCTTAGATATTTACTTTTAGGCTATGTTTGGTTTGAAGGAAAAAGTAGGGAAACCTATAGGTTTGTAAATATTTTCCTACCTTTCCCTATTTTTTCCTTCAAACCAAACACAATCTTAAGTTTACTAGAATCTTTGGAATTTGAACAAACTAGTGCTAGAATGTGCACATAATAGGTAAGCATTAATCATATATGATATTTAGTATTTGGAAAATATGTACAGAAACCAATATAAATATCGACATTAGCAAGTACTAATGTAAGGACACGTGTTATGCATATGTGTAAGTAAGGCTTAGTCTAGGAAGAATACAAGTACAATTATGTAAAATGAAAAACCTTGTGTCTTCTATATATTCTACATATATATATTTGAGCTTTTTACAAATTGAGCCTAAGAATAAAAATATAAGTTGACATTATGTAATGAATTTTGACTTTTTTTACCTCGACCCAAACCAAAGCACGTATTCACTTTATAATAATATAGATAAATTTTACGATTTATAATATTCATGTATATGGTGTATTTGGTAAAGAATAAATTAATCTGTGTGATGTGGTATATATGTTTTCTTGCCCAATCATGTATATGGTGATTTATTACTGCAATTTTTTTTTTATTGTGAAAATATTATGTCTTTCATTAAAAGACAAGTCTGGGTTGATTAAGTAATTTGAGATTTTGGTAACTCCTATATAAGATGCACTTGATGAATATGATAAATGGTTTACATTTGTCCACGGTGGAACATGAATAAAGTACAATACAAGCCTTTCTCTATTTTTTATATTATAGAAGGAAAGACAAATATAGAGTAATAAAAAGAGAAGAAAAATGGTTCATTTTTCTCCTATGTAGTCTCTACCCACACTTGCTTCCTAGGAGGTACTAACCAATAATCATGTCATGTATATCTTGGTTTTCTATGAATGAAGAATTTGCATATAAGAATCAGAATTATACTATTTTTTTTATAACTTTCAATACTTTTATCTATACTTTTTATACTATATTCTAGATTTTATTAATATATTTTCATAAGTTTATTATTTTCCATAATTTTTTGTTAGTTATAAATAATTTAAAATCCACTTCAATATTTTTCATAATTTTAATATCATTTAAATCAAGACTCATCTCGAACCAAACAATCAAACCATGAAACCAGGAACTTTTCCTTTTATGCCCCATTCACTTTTCGGTAAGTCACTTACCTGGGTAAATGCACTTACTTGGGTAAGTGTTTCCCAGGAAAGATTTACCTGGATAAGTGTATTTACCCATATTCTTTTATTTCTCATGTAAATAAGGCAATGGCAATCTTAGCCATAAAAATTCCATTATTAAAAGGGACATTTTTGTTCCATCTAAGTATTGGAAACTTTTCCCTATATGAGAAAGTTAATTTACCCACCTAGGAGATGGGTATCACTTACCCGGGTAACTAATTCCCAGGAAAATAAACTTTCACTAGTCCCCACATAAATATGAAAAATGAACATGGGTTTCTTGGTCAATAGGAATTAAAATCCAATTAACCAACTTTCCCCCTCTCAAAAACCAAAAAAAGAACGCCCCCTTAGGGTCCCAGTTAAATGATGGTTTTTTGGTGGATTGGATGGGCAAACCGCATAATTAACCAATAAAACTAGGACCCATAGAGAATTCCACTTTTTACACTTGATTGAGTCTTAAAACACTATTTTTTTAGGAATTAAAACACTAATTTAGGTACTACTATTTTGTATCCCTAAGATCCCTACTACTTACATTGTTATTTAATATTTATAGTTTCACGTTGATATTGAATTCTTATATATATCCATATATGTAAAGAGGAAAGAGAATAAGCTAATGGTCGTCCTTTTGACTTTAGAGCTCATACATACCTCTTTATCACCTAATTTCTCACAGACATGGTTATTTATTTTTAAATTAAATTATAAAAAAAAAACATAAAATAGTCACATATGGGGAATGTATCCTTTTGGTTTCATTGTATAAGTTTGATGAAAAAATCTTTGCCTAAAAAGAATTGTTCTAACAGTAACTAGTAATAAGGCTGCTTAGCAAAAATAAATAAGACAAGAGAAAAAGAAGAAACAATGGTAGGGACTGAACCTAGGTAGCAGCATTCATGGATGATTTCTTGAATCTAGACAACTTCAGCATTGTCTTCACATAATATAATGAACTATTCATACAGTAAGTCAAGACTAGAGAGCAATGTGCATGGTATGGATGCTTTTGATGCATCGTACATGCATGCACTACTAACATTTATATTTGTATGTCCTATGTTTGGACCTTGTGATATAATGGGTAGGATCATCTCTTCATGTCGCTTTCATGTCCAGTTAATATTCTAGGGTCATCTAATGTACCATAAAAATAAACAAGTGTACTGTGAACTAGACTAGGTCATTGGTCCCAGACTCCTAGGTCCTATCTTGGGACATTTGTTGTTTGTAGGAATATGACCATTTGGAGTCAAAGCAAATGGTTTTACATGGGAGAGAGAAGCAGAACTTATTCTTAATCCACCCATCATCCAAAGAACTCTTTCTCTATAGTATAGTCACGAGGACTCTGGATTTGCTGCTCACAAGAATTCTACCCATATCTACCCACAACACTCTATCTGACTATAACGTTATATGGGTAAACATAGGCAAAAATTGTGTGGATAATCTCAGGACTGAGTTCACATCTGCGCCCCACAACGTCTAGCACACTTCGTCGATGTGCATAGTGAGTTAAGTTTGGAATCTCCAAGATAAGTCTCAAAAAAAAAATAATAACGTTGGAATCATGAAGCTATTTTAGGACAACACAAAAGAAGTTTTTATAGTACTGGGTGTAGAAAATAATACAAGAGATTCTATTATTTGGGCTTCGTTGTTGGATAACTTTTTATTAACAAGTGCTATCTTGCATTTATAAGTGTTTGTTGAAAAAAGTGCTTATATCAAATGAGAGTAACATAGATATTTTGAAAACTATGTCTTGGGCTAAGACGGGTCAGATACATAATAAGCTCTCTTCAAAAAATTCTTGAAAAAAAAAGCTAAAATTTTGAGCTTATTTATTCCTAAGCTAAAAATTCTTCAAAACTGATTTATTCCTAAGCAATTTCTTGGAGGGTGTTTGGTTCTGTGGGCATTTATTAAATAACCGTTACTACATAGGCGCCACTTCCACTTTCATACTCTTCTAAACGCATCGGGAGTGGCAAGTAGACTTCGGTTTCTATGCACGTCTACTGTTTGGAGAAGTTATTTTTTAAAGCTTCCATAAACAGTTAGGTGTTTTTTCACTATTACACTGATGTGGTGCCTAGTGGTGCTTAATTGTCATAAATGGTTGTAATTATTACCTTTCTCAGTTTTGTAAGTAAACAAAGTACAAACGTTGAATGAAAAAAACGTAAACAGAACCAAACACATATTTGACTTATTTAACAAATAAGTGCTTATTAGTGTTGAAGTGGTCTTAAATAATTTTTTTTTCCCAGTAAGTGCTTAAAAACAAGCACACCCAAACAGGGCTTAAATGTTTAAGCACTGGACACGTTTGGGATGACTTTGTTTGGTGAAAGCCTCAAACTTTGGGATGGTTTTACAAAGTGTGCCTTTACAAAAGAAGCCTAGAAGCTATGTTTGGTGAAAGTCCCAAAAAAGCTCAAGTATACATTATTTTAGCTAAGAAATCAACTCATGTAAGCCTATTGTGGGCATTTCGATTTTTTAGCAAACATGACTTAATGGCTTTCTGAGTTTCTCAGCTCATGCAA